>NW_026125295.1:36632500-39032500 GCF_943737965.1 Phodopus roborovskii | reverse complement strand
GGGCAAAATACTCGAACACATAAAATAAAGATGAATAACCTTTTTAATTTTAAGATACCGTGTTCTTTCCTCAACTTGTTAAGACATCAAGTGAACCTGTGAGGTATGACAGCTCAATGTTCTAACTTATAAGTAACTGTATATAAATTGTAACTGTAATGACACTTTAGAAGGTAATTGTTTCTTTCTTACAGAATACAACAAAAGCGACATGGGAGAGTAAAAACATGGACCCGACATGTAGATATTTTTGAGAAGGATTTTATTTTTGTACCCCTTAATGAAGCGTGAGTAAAATTCTTTATGAATTAAAAATACTTATTTTATGAAAGTAAGTATAGTTCTCTGTTGACTTGTAAGATACAGAATTTTCGCCACACATCTTTAATCCCATCACTTAGGAGACAGAGGCAAGTGGATCTCTAAGTTTGAAGCCAGCCTGGGTCTACAGAGCAAGTTCTTAGACAGCCAGGGTTACACAGAGAAACCCTGTCTTGGGAGAAAAAAAAATACCCAACAGGAGTTTTTATAGAGTATATTGGACAGCGGTTTCTAATTTTATTTTATTGGACAAAGTATAAGAAAGTCATTTTGAAAAATGATGCTTGTATGGTATAAGGTAGTCTGTGGAGATTGCCTTGTTTGAAGAAATGATTGGGTCACATAGAAGAATTTAATTTTTTAGTTTAAAATTTACTCACATTTAATAGTAAAGAAAAAGGTGGATAAAATTATGTCATTTAAGCTAAAGCCATGCTATCTCAGATTACTCTTATCCAGTGACTATGACAGTATTGATAGATTGTATAGTTTTGTCATGTGATTAAGAGTTGACAGTTTGTTTCTTTGTTTGCTTTGATTTTATTTAAAAAACCATTTGAAAGAATTGGTCATTTTTTGATTTGTGTGAATGATGAAGTACCATTCTTATTCTGAGAAAGGTATTTATTTTATGGTGTGCATTATGATTTAGTCTTGTACTCTGCTTAGACAAATCAAGAAATGCCTTACTTTGGCCCTTTTTATTTCTTTATAATTGGAATGGTGACTAAAATTAATATTTTGTAGGATTGTTTATATGTAATAAGCGTTGCCATATTACACTAGATTGTAAATTTTGAAAGTGTACTAATTATCTGGTGTACTAATTATCTGGTTATCTTTTTTTTTTTTTTTTTTTTTTTTGGTAAAGTAAATTCACTTTGTAATATGAGCAACCACTTTTTAAAAGTGTTTTTGACATGTGTGACTGTAGTCATGACTTCTTGGGAGTTTAAGGCACAAAGATCACTTCAACACAAGAATTTGAAGTTTAGACAATATATTAAGATCCCCTCTTAAAATAGATAATAAATACTATGTTTTGGGGCCTAGAAGTATAATTTAGAAATAGGCTGCTTGGCTGTTTGTGGAAGGTCCTCAGTTCTATTCCCATCATCGCTGTGCGTGTGTGCAAGCGTGCATGCGTGTATGATGTTTTAATTAGGAAACCTCAGCCCTCTTTAAGTCAAAGCATCGTTATAGCTACAAAGCACAACTTATGCAAGACTGTATTATTTTGCATAGCATAATAAAATTTTAGTTTTAGTTATGCATAAAATAGGATTTCTTGAAACTTATAAAAAGTAGCACAAACTTCTTAGGAGAAAAGAGGAATGTTTGTAAGAAATAAAAACAAACATGTTAAATTGAAATATTATTAGAGTCATACGAATTAGAGCCATTATAATCACTGTACCTGTCAGTAAAGGTTTACTACATGACAGATATTGTACTTAGCTAATAAGTCCTCTTTCATCTATAGCTTATCCATTGCCTGCTGGCATATAGCCCTATGGCTAGTAAATGGAAAGTTGTTAATAACAATTAGTTTATAATATATATATATATACACATATATATATATATATATATACACAAATATATATATTATAACATATATATATATTATTTTATTTTTTCTGGTGGATTATATAGTTGATACCTGTAATATCTGAATATAGCGATATCATGCACTTTCACTTGATGGTTAAAACTCTTTACTAATACTTGAGATTTTATAACAGTGCCTAGATTAGATATGCCATTTCCTTTTAATTTTAATGTATTTACATTTCTACATAGTATAAAACTAAGTATTATTTAGATATATACTTTCCAAACAATAGAAAGAGACATGATAAAAAAATAATTGAATGGATCTTTCATTCCAAAAAACAAAGATTCAGAAGATTGTTTGCAAGCATGAATGTAGGGTACATAATCCTAACATAGTGGTCATTATGTTATGTTAACCACTGGTAAACAAGTTATAAAAATACAAGAACTTTAAAAGATTGGTGCTTGCTCACCAACTTGTAAAAATAGCATTTCAGCTGATCGTTATTGGCAGCCATGATGAGCTTTTCCAATGTGTTCAGTAGTGTTGTTTGTTTGCTTGTTTGTTTTACAGTGCACACTGGTTTTTGGCTGTTGTTTGTTTTCCTGGTTTGGAAAAACCAAAATATGAGCCAAACCCTCATTACCATGAAAATGCAGTCACGCAAAAAAGTTCAGCTGCAGGGGACAGTTGTGTTTCTTCTGCCAGTGAAATGGACAGTTGTTCACAGAACTCTTCTGCCAAGCCTGTGATTAAGAAGATGCTAAACAGAAAGCATTGCTTGACTGTCACTGAGTCCAGTGCTGCACAGGAAGAAAGTGAGCCCTGTTATCAGAGAAACACATACAGCGTGAAATGTAGTATGAAAAAAAAAAATCATGCTATGCGTGAAAATGAAGACTCAAATAATAGAGACTCTGCATGCCAGGAAGTTACTGATAGAGCTAAAAGTGAGAATGACCCACAGGATGAATGTTTAAATTCTGTACATCATCCAGGTATGTACTGATACATTATGAAAGAGTAAAAAAGTTCAAACTAGAATTGTTAAAGTTATGTATTTTTCTTGTCAGGCATTTTCTTACAGTAACATTAACTCATTTTATGGGTGTTGCTTAAGTTTTATTAATGTATTCAGTCATTTAATCATTATGAAAACCAGCATTACTTTCTATTACTCAACACTACCAACAATATAAAATAGTTTCGTTTCGAGCACTAGTCTTACACACTAATATGAGATCAAATAAATGAAGTGAGGGATTTTGTGCATTGGAGCCCAGTTTGGGTCTTTCCTGTACACCAACTGCAGAACTTCCAAGTGTGTCCCCTGCAAGTTGTTGTTACATTTGAAGACACAGTCTCAAAATTCTGGTGGAGACTAAAGTAAGGGAAGATGTATGAAACTAGCGTCTCACAAAACAGTTTGTTTGTCTGAGTGCTAACACTAATAAGTTTTTTTAACGCTTGCTTAGATTCAATGCTGGCAGCATTGCAGTTTGAGAATAGCTCTAGAGTGAGGTAGTTGATCCCTACACACTACACACACACACACACACACACACACACACACACACACACACACACACACACTGAGGTTTCTTTGTGTTTATCAGATGCTTTGAAGAACACAATGGCTCAAAAGTACACTAAGTAAGGATGGTTTCTAAGTGTGACTTTCCCACTAGAGGATGACTGACTGGTCTTTCGATGATGGCACACTGCCTAAGCAGCTAAATTTTATTTGGCCTGGCAATATAGTTCAAGAGATGTATTTTAAATAGTTTGCATAATTTTAACTCCCTCATCCATGTAGCTAATATGTTTTTACTAATAGTGTCAGATAACATGCCACAGTAAATAAAGGGGATTTTTGTCTGCAGTTTTAAGGCCAGCTATTGGAAGTTAATGTGTGAGATCACTATTTGCCATTTTGTTTTTTTTAGCTGTACATGATGATCAGGTCAAGGATTTGAGAAATATGTGGGTTTAAATTTTACAGTCATACTCAAATATGTAGATACTAGGCTACTGAGGTGGTTCATTGTGTTAAAATGTTTGCCACCAAGGTGAATTCAGTCCCCAGAAACCAGAGAACTGACTACTGAAAATTATACTTTGGTCTACACACAGAGAAGTATGTATGTACTGTGCTCACATGCACATGCACACACACATGAACACAGTAAATAAATAAATGCTTTTCCTTTTTTTCTGGAGCTAAGGACAGAACCCAGGGCCACTGAGCTTAATCCCCAACCCCTATAGTTTGTTTTAAAACTATTTTTAAATAGTATATGTGTGTTGCATATGTGCAGGTGCTGCCAGTGGCCAGAGGTGAAAGTATGGAATCCTCCTAGAGCTGCAGTTGCCTCCTGATGTGGGTGCTGGGAATTGAACCTGGGTTCTTCTGAAGAGCAGTAACATGCTCTCAATCTTAGCTGCTGTGTCTTTTTTACTCCCACCCCACTCCCCCTTTCTTTAGACAGGGTCTTGCTATGTAGGCCACTGCACCGACCAATCAACCTCAAACTCAGATCCCCTGGCCTCTGCCGCCTGAGTACCACTATACCCATCCTGAAAGAACGATACTTCTTAAACCTGAATTATTTAAATTAATTTTCCCATCCAAATACTAACCAAACCTAACCCTGCTTAACTTCTACATTCCTGTGAAAATCAGACACATTCAGAGTGGTATGGCCATGGACTATGTTTTTTGGAAGGTTTTAAAATACTTTAGTTGGTGTGAGGTAAATATTAATGTAACGATACTTTATAGATAGGAATGATTTGCTTCTAGAAATAATTTGTGTTAACTCATTAATTGCCAATACTTAATTTTTAAAAAGTTTATTGTGTGTACAACAGGGGGCTTACCATTGTGCTTGGTTGGTTATTTTAAGTAGCATGTTCCTGATGGCAGCACTTTAATCAATCTATCTTTTTCAGGAATACGTTTTATTTATCTTTTTTTCTCGAGATACCTTGCTGTTCCAATACCAGGGGCCCCATAGACTGCCCAGGCCTCCTAACTGACACCCACATTCAGGGGGTCTGGGTCGGTCCTATGCTGGTTTCCCAGCTATTAGACTGTAGTTCATGAGCTCCCCCTTGTTCAGGTCAGCAGTTTCTGTGGGTTTCCCCAGCCTGGTCTTGACCCCTTTGCTCATCACTCCTCCCTCTCTGCAACTGGATTCCAGGAGTTCAGCTCAGTGTTTCGCTGTGTGTGTCTGCTTCTGCTTCCATCATTTACTGGATGAAGGTTTTAGAAGGGCATTTAAGGTAGCCTCTCTACTATTGCGTAGATTCTCAATTGGGGTCATCTTTGTAGATCTCTGGACATTTCCTTAGTGACAGATTTCTCTTTAAACCTATAATGGCTCACTTTATTAAGGTATGTCTTTTCTTGCTTTCCTCTAGTCTTCCCCTGACTCAATCTTCCTGGTCCCTCATGTCTTCTTCCCCCCCCCCCCCCACTCCTCTTCTTGCCTGCTCTTTCTCCTAACTCCCTTTCCCCTCCCCCTAGAATGAACTTTTAAGAATATCAATTTAGTTTTATCCTATGATAAACTATGTGGTACCAACACCTACAGTTAATATAACCAAACTTAGAAAATGAACAGTTGGAATCTTGTTTATAGCCAATATACTAACGTTATAGTCATGTTCATATTTTTCGATCCTCTTCCTCTTCTCCCCTTTCCTCTCTAGAACTCTGTAGATCAGACTGGCCTCGAACTCACAGAGATTCACCTGCCTCCTTAACACCGGGATTAAAAGTGTGCTCCACCACTCCCTGTCATATTACTATTTTTCTGATTCGTACAGAAGCAAGTCTGTTTATTTGTACTGTTTTTAATCTTTGTTTTTTCCATGGTTTCATAATTTTAATCTTGAAAGTATACATTTCTCTTTTTTAATCTTGTGTTGTAGTCTATGGTTTGTAATTTTGTTTGGGAATTACTGTTTTTAGACTCATAGCTTTCTATTTGCTATCTGGCACACCCATACATACACACAGATATATTATATAACTTGTTTTTATTTTTTCATAAGTTTTGGGTAATAGAGTAATAGAACAGTTCTGTAATTTGACACCAATCCATGTTTTTATTTTAAAATAACTTTATATTTGTTGAATTACATGCTGTAGCAGATTTTTGTACCCTCAGCTGTCATTTATTACTAGCATTCATTTAAGTATTCTATCTTCTGGGTCATAGGCATGGGCTTTTTAATCATACAGTGTTTCCTGTTGATACAGATGCCTTAAGCAAAATCAGACTAAACTATGGGGATCAATCAGCTGAAGGTGGCAAAATGCTTGAAGATGAACTCATTGACTTCTCAGAGGACCAGGATGACCCGGTAAACTCAGATGCTTTGTAAGAATCTGTTACAGAATCTTAGAAGCTATTCCTTCAACCAGTGACAGAAGCAGTATGGGTTCCAGATTTGGGTTGTATTTCAAAACAAAAACATTTTTCTAGTTAGAAGTTACCGGGATACATGTATTAGTGTCATTGTTGAAACTATGGTAGTTTCAGAAACAGTTTATTTAAATTGTGAGAATTCTTGAGAAACTAACAAGATACTATTTCTTAAATTTTCTTTTTTAAAGTTGTATTTGTTTGTTTTGTGTTGGGGGCACACCTACATACCAGAGTGTGCTCGTGGGAGTCAGAGCACAATTGCAAGAGGTGTTTCTCTCCTTTATAATAATAATGAATAAATCCTTAATGTTAATGCTCTAGCATTGGATAAATTTGAGTAGCAGGATGAATTTTCTAAGTCAGTTACCTCCTTGAAACTAAAAGTGCTACCATTTTGTTGGAAGGAATTTTGGATGCAATGCTGTTTTGTTAGATTTTTAGTTATTTCCATAGCAGATCCTTAATAGTTAACCAAAGACTGTCTTTTATAGGATGATAGCAGCGATGATGGACTCCTTGCTGATGAAAACTACACTTCAGAAATAGGACAGTGGCATTTAAAGCCTACTGTCTGTAAACAGTAAGCATTGACTACATCCTGCAGGCTTTTTTTTTTTTTTTTTTTTTTTTTTTTTTTTTTTTTTTTTCAGTCATAGAATAAAACACAACAGAACAATTCTTACTTAAACAGAATTCACAAGTGTTCTCAGGGTAAGGGAGGAAGAGTGGGTATGCTACCCAGAGATGCAACAGGGAGGACATTTCTGGTTTCCACTCTGCAGTTTTCCCAGCCTCTGCTCCCATAGGTGCTTATATACCTTCATAATGAACCACTGTAAATTTGTGTGTAGTGTTTTTGAGAAGAAAACACCATATGTAATCAAATCAATAATAACAAGTTGGCAGTTAATGTGAGTTTCATAGCTACTTGAAGTGGGAAGAGAGTGACTGAAGGCCTTCCCACACACACTGCAGACATATTTCCTACTTAGAGACTCACTTATATCTGACAGAATTCTAAGAGAGGACATTCACCTTCTTCATATCTTGGTTTATCTGAGACTGTGTGCATTACTGTAGGGACAGGATGCAGGTGGGAACCCTGAAGATAAAGGAAGTCATTACCAATTTTCAAAACTACATGTGTATTCTATAGTATCCCCTGAGGCTCCCAAACTCATTAATTGATGCAGTACTGCCTAGTACTACAATTACCTCCTTTTACTTTGCTGTGGAAAATGTTAGCAAAAACTGCATTAATGGACCTTGAAAAGCAAATGTCATTTATAAAAGAAAATACAGATATTTAGAAAATATAACTGATAGTTAAGGGATCTATATAAAGGCTCTGAGTTCAGTCCTTAGCATAAAGAGGTGGGGGAGCTAGAATGGAGGAGAGAAAAGATTAACATTTTGAACTTATTTTGGCACATTAGATTTCCTCACTTATTTTGAGTTTACAACATACTTTTACCAAATTAAAATT
Source organism: Phodopus roborovskii (assembly GCF_943737965.1). Classification (NCBI taxonomy): domain Eukaryota; kingdom Metazoa; phylum Chordata; class Mammalia; order Rodentia; family Cricetidae; genus Phodopus; species Phodopus roborovskii. Next base: position 39,024,699 of record NW_026125295.1, on the reverse strand, counting down.
CTGAAGGTTAGATATGAGTTTCATGGAATGTTCTAAAATAAAAATTTTGACTACAAATATATTGTATCATAAAAAAATTCTTGGAATTAACTGGTTTTCTGTAATAGCTGTATTTTACAATAGTTCAGCAGGTAAGGCTATTTGCTGGCAAGCCCGATGACCTGAGTCTAATCCCCAGAACCTATATAGTAGAAAGGGAGAGCCAGCCCCTTCAAGTTGCCATGGTACATGTATGTGCATATATATGCTTTTTATAGGGTTCCTTTTTTATTATACTGGAGTTACATTACTGTCCTATAACATAATGTTTAATATTACCATAGATACTTAAATTTCTTATATCTGTAAGGTTTGCTTTCCCTCCTGAGTACTGAAATAAAAGAAAATTTCAAGGTTTTTAATCATATTAATTCACTATTACAAATTTTCTTGTGCACATGTAACACCATGATTCATATTTAATGTTATTATTATTTCTACCCTCCAGACCTTGTATCCTACTTATGGACTCACTCAGAGGCCCGTCTCGGTCAAATGTAGTCAAAATTTTAAGAGAGTAAGTTCAAAACCATAACTTAGCTGTTTGATATACTGTAGCTGAGGCAGTAGTATTTACATGTGTGTGTATTCTTGGTACATGTGTATTGTTGTAGGTATTTAGAAGTGGAATGGGAGGTTAAAAAAGGAAGCAAAAGAAGTTTTTCCAAAGATGTCATGAGAGGTTCCAACCCCAAAGTCCCACAGCAGAACAACTTCAGCGACTGCGGCGTGTACACACTGCAGTACGTAGAGAGCTTTTTTGAGGTGAGTTTCAGTTCACTGCACCTAGTGAAATAATGAAATGTGTATTTGACTTTTCTGTAATGGACACAATAAGAAAATAATTCATTTTTAAAAATGATTCTAAGGAACAAAATCTCCCAAGTTAGAGGCTTTTTAATGTATAAAAATACTGTAATTATTAATCCCAAATATTATAATTATTGATTCCAGGCTTGTGGAACATCTCTGATCAACCTCTTCTTTCCACTAGCTTATTTTTTTTATCTTAGCAAATCTCACCTATGATTCATGATGTTTCAACATCTATCCATCATGTGTTCATCTCTACACACACGCACAAACACAGCCTCTCAAGTCTTTATAAAGGGTGATACCGTCCCTCCCCTTACGTTGAAAGCTTTCTTGACCTCCTGCACCCTTTGAGCTATTCCTTCTTCACTCTTGTCTTGTCCTGCAACATGGCTCTCCACATACCTCTCTTAGAACTCTGTATTCCCGTGACTCCTTTTTAACCACTATTCATTTTGAATGAACCACTGAATCCTTTTTAAAGTCACATGTGTACACTACTGTATTCCTGCTGCCACTTTCCAAGTCCATATGCTAGTGAGATTCTTATGCCCTCTGCTTTTTATTGCCGTTTTCCAAAACCTCTTAATTGGGTTACTCTCACCATGTTTATATTTGGTGGTTCCCTGGTGCTATTGAGCTAAAGAACAAAACCCTTCTGGTGGCCTACATTGCTGTATACTGGCCAGTTGGTAGTCATCCTGTTTCTTTATGTGCCATGTGTCACACTTGCCCGAGGCTTCTGTCACTCTTTAGCTAGCTAACATCTGCTTACTCTCTAGAGTTGCCAAAATGTCAGCGATGGTGTTTATATTCTCATTGCACTTCATACTTTCCTGCCTTAGTGTTTGCCAAGGTCAATTGTTTTTTTTTTTTTTTTTTATCTAGCATGATGCTGGCAGTCTTTTCTTAGGCAAGGTCTGAAAGTAAATACTATGTTGTGCAGCTGTGGAGACTAGCAGCACTCAGTTCTACTGTTGTACAAACAACTACAAACTGTGAATTTATTTGCTTCTGCTTGATAAAGAAATATATTGCAGAAATAGGGTATGGGTAGAACCCAGCCTAATGTCTGTAGTTTGCCACCCTCTAATCTAGACAGTAGGCTTCATAAGCCACTACTGGTTTTATCTCAAGTGCCTAACTCAGTCACCTGCTTGTGAAATGTAACAAGTGAATAGATGCTGGTATCTAACTTTTGAGTGTTGTAGTTGAAATTAAAATGTCACCCATTATAATTTTCTAATAGGCTTTTTAATCTTTTCAGAATCCAATACTAAATTTTGAGCTACCTATGAACTTGATGAACTGGTTTCCTCTGCCTAGAATGAAAACGAAAAGAGAAGAAATCCGAAACATAATTCTGCAGCTGCAGGAAGAGCAGAGTAAAGAGAAGAGGCTGCTGAAGGACACTTCCTCAGCAGAAGCATCCTTAGGGGATGGAGCAGAGCAGTACGCCAGCAGTGTGTCTGAATGACTAGGAGGCTGGGGCTTGTAGCTTCAGAAATCACATGGCATTCTATTTGGGTTGTACACAGTACACAGCTGAAATGCTCACTACTCAGAGATTTTGGAAATGTTAATGCTGTAAAAATGTCACATAAGTAATTTCCAAAGGAGTATGTATTAAGTAAAAGTCTGTAAATATGTTAATGAGGCCAATTTTTCCAACATTTATAATTATTTTTTTCACTTTTAGGAAACCGTTGTTATGTATTTTCTGTTAATAGTACTGAAACTGCAACTTCTAAACACAAATAAATAAACTATTTATAGGAGGAAATGATTAATTTGATATTCTTTAGTGGATTTGTATAATTCCTTAGAGTGCGATTTTTATTTCATGGGGATATATATAAGTATCTTTTTTTTTAACTTCTGTTCTAAAATACTCAAAAATGTGAAAATATAATTGTCAGAGACATTTAAAACTAAAAATGCATCTTTACATGCTTTCATAGCAAGGAAAATGAACATCTTTTCAGTTCATGCTTTTGTGTGTTGAGAGGCCCCCCAGCTGTAGTAAATATTATACTTTTACACAAATACTCAGCAACATTAAGCAATCAAAGCCAATGCGCCTTGACTTCTACTCGTGAAGCGTAACTGCACTGGTGTACACTCTGCAACTCAGGTGAAAACTATCCTGGCAAGTGCAGCTTGAATCTCAAATATCCAATATTACCTTTGTATTTTATCTTACAGTATGCTGCAACCTGTATAATAGAACTAGTTAAGAAACATTTTTAATCCTTGTAAACACAAGAATTCAAATAGGAATTTATTTTTTGTAACTTCTACTATTTTTCATTATTTTTTGTAACTTCTACTATTTTTCATTATTTTGTTCTCATTGTTTTGGTAAAGTATCAGACCTTTTGCTCGTTTTTCCATGTAAATTATTTTAAAATGCAAATATCCCTTCTTAAATTTCATAATGCAGCAAGAGCTCTTATTTTGAATTTTCCATTTAAGTTGAGAAAATGTGGACTTGGGCCTGTAGTTCAATAGAGTGCATGCTTAACAAGCTGGAGGCCTCTTGTTTCAATACCCAGTAGCAAAGAATAATAAAAAATATGAAGCTTTTGATGCCACATTTGTAATTCGCAGAGGTCTCACTTGTATATGTAGCAACTATTCTCTCAAATGAATGATATCTATTTCAAGTTACGTGTAAAGACTTGAAATATGTATTTTAAGTCACTTTCATTAGTGAATTTTTAAATGCCCATATAACAACAACAAAAGTGATAATAAAAGGCCATTTTATCATCAGATATTTTATTTCTAATGTGGCCGTTTCTAGCACCGTGAGCCACAATTTGGACTGTTATTGAGTTCAGTAAAATGTTGGGAAAGATTAGGGTGGGTGAGAATGTTACCAAAAAATTTAATGAGACTCTACTGACAAATCAAAAAGATCAAGGAAAGTCACCATTAGGCCTATCAATTTCGTGTTTCTTTTCTTTTTTTTTTACTTTGGCCTAGCTAAATTTGCTTATTTCTGATTATTTCATTTTAGTAAGACTTTACAACTCTTAGGCCATATAATTAGCTCAGATATGTAAGATAGGAGTTTTCTATATTTTATTTCTAACTGAAAAAGCCAAAATGTTTTTGTTCTCTAGTAAAGACCAAAAAAATAAAACAAAGGAAGTAAAAAAAAAAAAAAGAAAGAAAGAAAGAAAAAGAAAAACCTTAATAGAAAGTATAAGCAAGATTCACAGACTTTATCTTTAAAATAAACTATTTTGCCAAAATTTGAGGGAACTGGAAAAGTTACTGGAAGGGCCAGGTATACTGGCACACGCCAGTTAATGCCAACTGCTTAGGGCCTGAGGTACTTCACCACTTGAGCCTTGAGCCTGGGAGTTCAAGGTCAGCCCACAATATGGTGAGACACTGTCTCAAACTAAACAAACTGTCTTAAACACTTGTGGTGTTTTTGACTCTTAATAGCTATATTTTATAGTGTTAGATAACTTGATAAAGTAAAATTACAGTTTGTCCCTAGGGCTGATTCTGTTCTATATTCTTCATTTCAACATGAAAAATAAAGATTGTATAAATAGTTTAAAGTGGAGAGCTACCTTTAAAATGTGTGATTAGTACAAGCTGTGAGACAGAACTTTGCAGAAGTCTGTCATTTGACGCCAGAGCTGCATGAGGATATCTGGTGACTTCACTAATTAGATAGAGCTGCTGTATTGGTTTTCTTGTTGGATAGAATAACAGTTAATCATTTTTAGATGAGTTCTAGATTCCTTGTCATAAAATTTGTATGTGTCTGAGCTCCTTGTAGTTTAGGAGGAAAGGTGGTGTCTAGCCAGCCTCGTCTCTTTGGCATCACTGACATGCTTCCTTTAGACAACCAAGAACTTCAGTTCCACTCAAACCTGAAACAGTTTTTCTTTGCATGCAGCTTGTGCTTAACTGAGTCAATTAAATGTGGAAGGTTTTATTTGAAAGCATAAAATGATCTGCATTGTGTTTTGTCTCTAAAAGGAATTAAGTATTTTTCTCCTTAAAGCATATTTGTAGTTTCTGAAGACTGTGTGGAAATACAAAGTATTAAATAGAATAACAGTTCTCTCACAATTATTCTTATGATTCAGACAGTTCACGGATTATGTTTTAATCAGGAGGTGGTGGAATGATCTACCTGTAGGAGAGAAATTACCCTTTAAGTGATGAGGCAGGTTGGCATTTGCATTGAGCAAATAGTCGTCAGAGCTGCTGTATGGAAAGAGAGCATACTTTAGAGTAGCAATTCCTTGTGCAGAATCAGCTGCGAAGAACAATTAAACAGATTCCTCCAAGCAATTAAACAGATTCCTCCACAGGACTTCTCAGAGTCTTTAGTGTGGTAATGAATATGTAGGATTGTTAAGTAAAATTACAAACCACTGTATATAATTTGGCCATATCCTCCATCCCCAGAACTTCTGGAGTGAACAACTTCATATGTTGTATGAACTGAACTTCAAGAGAAGATGGTTTTGAAACCGATCCAGGGGTTTAAAAACAGTTTTTTCAATAGTTGGGTTTATTATTCAGGATTTTGAAAATAAGTAACTGGGCACTGATGAAACCCTTATGAGAAGCTCTTTTTTTTAAAAATCATTGTGAAAATAACCTTTGTAAGGAAAAGGTTACAAATCAGTTTTTCACGTTAATGATTTCATTTAGAGAAGAGAGAATGATATGTAATCTTTTGTAAAGTCATCAAATCCCAACAAACATGAAAATAGGAATTCTGTAAAAATACTGAAATGAATTGAAAGTCTGTTTGGAGATGTTTCCTTTTTGTCTGAACCTCTTATTGCTGGGTTGAAATTCCTTCTGACTTCCACCCCATTTTTTATGTTAGAACTAAATTTGTGCAAAAAAGTATTCTTTTGTAAGCTAGAACAGTTTTGTTAACATACTGAATATTTTAAACTTGTCTTACTGAAAATTGTTCAAATTTATAATAAAACATGTTATCATAGTTAGCTTTATACAGGTAACAGACTTTAATTAGATTTTAAAAGTCTTTAAACATTCACTGTTTTGAGCACCTAGTACGAAGCAGAGGACTAAATAGACACAACATTAATCGGCTTCACAAATGAGTGCCAGCCATGGAAAACTGTGTATAAAGACTGTAATCTCTAGGTCTCAGGTTAGTCTAGAAGAGGAAGAGTAAAACCTGAAGTATCATTTTAATTGTTTCATTAATAAAGCATGTACTGAAGGCTGAACATTGTGTAGAGCATTTTAGATGAATGAATTCACTGCCTCAGTGATCTTAGGAGATTGGTGTATTGATAATAATTTCATTTTGTGAGGCAGATAGGTCCCTAAGAAAGTTTCTTGAATTCACAGCATTAAACAAAGTTGCTAGGTTAACCTGTACTTGATCAGATTAGGTGCCAGTAAGATACTGGTGATTTTCTAGAGAGGCACTGTGGTAGAGTATGAAAGTGGGGTGTAAGGGGCTGTTCTGAATTACACTAGTTTTAAATGATGTGTAAACATTTGCATAGTTTCTTAGAATGCCTTGTGTGAAGTAGAAAGGGAGGCTGGAAGCTGATCATGCAGGGCCTTGTAGCCATATTCAAAATCTTGATCATTACTGTGAAAAGTTACAGAAGCATTTCAGACAGGAGTAAGACAATCAAATATGCATGCAGAAAAGATCGTGTATTAATGAAAACGGGACCAGAATGAAAATAGTTATAATAAAATCGAGTTCCCAAGATGAGGCATGGTATAACATACCTGTGTGGTTAGGAATGCTGGAAAGACAAAGCGTTATCATTTGAAATGTTCCTTTTAGGAACATGCAACAAGAACGTGAAAAGCTGTTCTTTATCCCAATCAGAACTTTTGTTGTTTCTTAGGAACAAATGATTCAAAGGTAATGCAAGTATATCCTTCTTAAAATAGAAAAAAAAAAAAAAATGGTTAGTGTTAGACATTACTAACATAAGTTGTAAAAGCCAAATCATTCCTAAAACACATGGCACTACCAAAGAGATAAAGAGCATTAATTTTTTTAGACAAAGCTTTCTATTTTTAAATACAAACCTCATGAAAGGAAAATGTAAATTAGAATTAAATACCAATGTTCCTTCACAGAAAAAGACTAGATGGGTCTAACTTAAGAACAAATCATGCTCAATCTAGTTGTGTAAAATCTCCAAACTCTAAGCTACCCAAGTGCTTGCATACATAGTTCTATACTCTGACTTGCCACTCCCTATCCCTGTCCCGTTTCCAGATGGGGCACAAGGAAAGCAGGCAAAGGAAACAAAACAGCAAAACAGGAATTAGTGGAGCTGATCTAAGTGCTGGAGTTTAGATTGAAAGTAGGGACTAATTTGCATATTGGAAGAAAAGAAAATATATTAGTCTAATAAAAGACCTCATTTCTACGAAGGACTTCCTCTGAAATAAGACTGTATCCTGTCAAATAAATTTGACTTTGTCTCAATGGGAAACATAAATATAAGTTGCCAAGCCTGGTCCCTGGTTATTGACTTGGTGTGCAGTGCAGTGCAGTTTGCACATTTATAGCCCTAACAGCTTGCAGGCAAGAGCACACTTGAGAACCACTGATACGCATGACTTCTTAGTAACGCTGCAGTCATCTGGGAAGTGTGGTGCACCAAGCATCCTCACACTGGCTTGCTGAAGTACTGTATGAGCTTGTCTTCTACCTGTGTTTTATACCTGAACTGAGACTGTAATTAAAGTTCTGATTTTTTTTTATTATGCTCTGAACTTTTCTTTCTTACCTCTTCTGTGGTTTCCCCATATTCATATTTTTCTACGCATTTATATAATGTATTAAAATGCAATTTTTCTTATGAAACTAGGATAACTTTTATAAACACTTTATAGAATCTTGTCTCAGAAGTGTGTCCTGGAAATTATTTAGCCTTGTCTCTGTTCACTACTCAAGTTTTACCTGTGCTATAGAAACATGTACAGAATCTCAGAACTTACCTTTTACAAGAATGTTTTCTTTCTTTGATCATGATAGGTTGCAGAGAAGTGCAGAGGAAGATGCAGCTTCTATCTTTCAGAGTGGGAAGGGAAGTCACCAGGCAGCATGTCGTCTCGAAACTCCTACCCAGCAAAAGCTGTGTTGCTGCCACACATCTGTACCTTCTAGCTTCCAGTTAGATATCAAAGCTTGCTTTTACCGTTTATCCAGGAGAGGAAGTTTTTTTGTTGTTTTGTTTTTGTGTGCGCGTGTGACTGTCACAGTAGTGGACATTCTTTCTCTAGTTGGTTCCTCCCCTCCTCCCCCAGAGGTGTTAATAACTCTGTATCTTGAAGCCTTGCTACCTTTGCTTTCTTTGGTCACTGGTTTGACTGGTCTTTCCTGACTTTCTACAGAGCACATTACCATTGTGTTACTGTATATGGGCTTGCTATATAGGGAGGGTGTTCTGCTCCAGCCTCCCTGGTACTGGTATCATAAGCTATATAATCTATACCTGGCTACAAATGTACTTTTCCATTCATTTGTAGATCTCATTGTATTTTCCGTAGCAGAATTTTTTTTTATTTTTATGCATTATTTGATTTTTAAGTCTTGGTTAAGGAACTTGTTTTTTATTTGAGGTAGTGCTCATGGGCAAACCTACGGGATTTTTAAATTGTAAGTAATGAAACAAGTGTATTTCTTTATGTAGCAAAAGGTATGGGTGTTTTATTCATAAGGGTTCCTTCAAGACTTTAGTTTGTACCAGCACCATTTATTAAAAATCCTGCTTTATGATAGGTAGTCATAGTGCACGCCTTTAATCCCAGCACTTGGGAGGCAGAGGCAGGCAGATCTCTGAGTTCGAGGCCAGCTTGGTTTACAGAGTGAGTTCCAGGACAGGCTCCAAAGCTACAGAGAAACCCTGTCTGGAAAAACAACAATGACAAAAAGTCCTGCTTTACATTTAACTCATATTCCTCATGTTAAATTACTGGGACTTCTAAAATTTCTACTCTTTTGGAAAGGTAAATTCATAGTAATTTCTTGAGCCTAATGAAAATAAAGTAATTCCAAAGGAAAAAAATGGGGCATCAACAACACTGAATAATCCGAACAAATTGAAGAAGCAAGAGTTTGTCTAGGAGCTACACACTTAGGTGGTAGCAAAAATGTCAAGAGCCTACACCCGAAACATGCACCATGCAACATCAGACTGTTCCAGGCCATAAACGCCCTTGAAAATATTCCAATTCATTTATGAAACCCAAGTTCTAGTGGAGGTGGGGGTCAAAAGGAAGGAAACAGGGTGAGGGTGTAACTCAGTTGCCAAGCATGGCAGAAGCTCCGAAAGGAGAGAAGAAAATATAAAGAAGTCACGTACTAAATTGTAAAACATTTGAAACCATTTAACTTAATGTAAAACAAATTAGGTACGGTCTTTTACAGTTGTTAACAAATATACTAAGGAAAAAAATTCAGGAAGAAAATGGAGCATTTCTATTTGAATTTCTAAAGGATAATAAAACAAAATACAGTGCCTGGATAAATACACCCAAAATTAATTCTGACAATGAGAATATAGAAGATAATTGGAGGAGAAAATAGTTGGTAGCAAAGAACCTTAAATGAGATTTTGAATAAAGCTAACATGTTGCTTGGGATTGTCAGCATGATTCAGTGGGTAAAGGGCACTTGCTACTAAGTTCAATAACTTGAATTGTGTGATCCCCACAAGCATCACCCTACCCCCACAGAAAACATTTTGAAAGAAAGGTCTGTTAACCGCCAAATGAGAAAATGCAGAATATACTGACAACCATATCCTTCAAAAATCAAAGGACAGTTTTTAAACAGGAAGGCAATGCTATAGAAATGCTAATATCCTCCAAGCAGCAAACCTTCCTAATAAAATCAAATTTAACGATAGTAGTTTGTATTAGAATTTTAATAAAATTTGGAAGTTTACACAGGAGGAGAAATACCAAAGAGAGTCCATAAAAAGAGATGAGGCCAGGTTTGGTACTGCACGCCTGTAATTCCAGTGCACAGGAGACAAAGGCAGAAGTTAGAGGCCAGCCTGAACCACACAACAAGGACTCTGAAAAATGAATTAACTGGGTGGACAGGATGGCTCAGTAGGTACTTGCCACCAAGCCTCTGGACACCATGTGATGGAAAAAGAGAACAGACTCCCATAAATTGTCCCTTGACCATACATATGCACATAGGGATACACACAGTAAATAAATGTTAAAAAAATTATAATGTTTTGAAAAGATCAGGCAAAAACCCTAAATTAACTACAAGATATTCATATATAGTAAAGTCACTGTGAGTAACATATGGAATCCAGAGAGGATTATCATATGAAAAATGGTACATGTTAAAAGGAAGGACCTGGAGTAGAGGAGAAAACAAGAGGCCACACCTAAAGGAGGTATCAACTGCACAGAGCAAAGAGTATTGTACTGAAGTGAGCCCTGGGTTGTGTGTGTGTGTGTGTGTGTGTGTGTGTGTGTGTGTGTGTGTGTGTGTTGGGAGGGGGACAATGGTCGTAGAGCAAGAACTCCCTAGGTAGTTGAGGATGGCCTTCTGATCCCTCTGCCCCCATCTCAGAGTGCTGAGAATGCACCACCATGCCCTTTATGCAGTGCTGGAAATCCACTGGGGCTTCATGCATGCTCGGCAAAGCACTCCACCAACTCTGAACTATTTGGAGGGTTTATATTGAGGTAGGATGTTTCCTAATTCTCTGATTAATTTAAATATTGCTATTGGTATGATCATTTTTTATTCTTTGTTGGGATTTCAGGGTTTGGATCCATGGCTTTGCTTACCTTAGGCAAATGCTTTTAACACTAAGTTACACTCCCATGTGAAAATCAGACAGAAAAATCAGAGTACCTCAGTGTTGCCCACTCTGGCTTCTACTCCGGGGCTTAAGTGACCTTGCTGCTTCAGGCTCCTGAGCAGCTGGGATGCCATCTGTACATCACTACACCTTTGCACAATTAAACACATTTCTCTATGAACATTTGTTTTAAAACACTATCAGGAAAGCTTTAAATGTTTAAAAAAAAAAAAAAAAAAAAAAAAATATATATATATATATATATATATATATATATATATCTATCCAGAAAGTACCTTAGATGTTTGTTATTAAGTAACTTGAGTTAATTTAGTTTTCTTGCCTTTATTAATAAACATTTCATTCATTTATGTCAGGAATTCATGCACAGTACATTTGGAAGAGCACATGGCTTCCTGCAACAGTTTTAAAGATTTATTTCTTTTTATGTCATGCCATGAGTATTTTGCCTGAATATATATATGATATATATTATACAAATAATGTATATACACATACATATGTGGGTGAGTGTATTGTGTGTACTGTGTGCCTGAGGAGGCCAGAAGAGGTATCAGATCCCCTGGAACTGGAGTTACAGATGGCTGTAAGCCACCAAGTGGATGCTAGGAATCGAACTGTTGTCCTCTGAAGAGCAACAAGTGCTATTAGCCACTGAACCAGCTATCCATCCCCTCACAACATTTCTTTTTTTTTTAAATATTAGTTTTGTAAGACAGGGTCTTACTATGTAGCCCTGGCTGGCCTGGAATTCGATATATAGACCAGGATGGCCTTAAACTCAAAGCAATCCACCTGTTCTCTGCCTCCTGAGTGCTAGGGTTACAGACATGTCCTACCATACCTGTCTACAGAAAAGAAAAAGCATACTGTGTGTGTGCTCATCATGTATGGGCACAAGCACTATGCACAGCAGGTGTGTGGAGGTCACAAGACAACTTTGTGTAGTCATCTACTGCACCTTTATATGGGCTCTAAGGAAGGAAAACGGCCTGTGGGCTTGCTCAGCAAGTGCCTTTACCTGCAGGACTACCTTAGGGGCCCCCACACCAGACTTTTCTACATCCATTTCTCAACAATCCAACCAGCATGTCTGTTATTTCAATGTGTCTCTTCCACGAGAAAGTAATTCAACATTCGGAACAAACAAAACAGGATGCAGTACACACTTAGCATGCACAAACCTCTGGGCTCTGCCCCCAGTGTTAGGAAAAAAGAACAAGGTAAGTGGTGGGAGGGGGGAGAGATGGCACAGAAGGTGAAGTTATCACTAGGCCTGACTGCAATATCTGAAAATCACATGATGGATAGAGAGAACTAACCCCTGCAAGTTGTCCTCTAGTCTCCACATGTACCCCCCCACACACACATACAACTATTAAACTTAATTTAAAAAGAAACAAAACAAAAAGGCCAACTGTCTGAAAAATTAGATTCAATTCCTGATGTGGGGTGTGGAGCTTTTAAGGGAAGTGTACCAATGTAGCACAATAAAGAAATATATTCCCAACAGAGAGATGGCTCAGTGATTAAGAGCCCTTGCAACTTCCACAGAGGACCCAGGTTCGATCTCCAGAATCCACATAGTGACTTAGAACCATCTGTAACTCCAGTCCAACAAACACCCCCTTCTGACCTCTAAAAATATGCTCATGGTGCAGGCAGAACATTCATACATATAAAATAATGTATACATTTACATGTATATACTATTGTATTCATATATAAATATATTAATTGTATATTAATATAATAATGTTGTATTATTATATGTAACATATATATTATATGACATTATTACATGTACATGCACTCATACATGCATACCTATTGGTCTCTGTCCCCAGTTTCTGGTATGGAGGTTCTAAAACATTTTTCACTTCTTGAATAGTAGGGATGAAACAAACATCTTTTATTGTCACAATTGGCCCTCTTTGTTTCCTCTACTTTTTTATTTTAAAAAGTGACTATGTTTATTTATTTCTGAGGTCAGTGATAATTTGCCAGAGTGACCTGTGGATCCCAGGGCAGAACTCTGGTTATCAGGCTTGCATCTAAGTGCTGTTACCCGCTGGGCCATGTCATCAGTCTAGCTTCCTCTATTCCTAATCAGCTGAGCAGGAAGGAGCCTGTACACTGGGGTGACTAGTCAAGCCATAGCCTGAGTGGGCTGGGTACCAGCTCAACAGGCAAATTTCTTGTCTGGCAAATCAAACACGAAAGCTTTATGTAAAATCACTTTGTTTGGAACCAGTCAAGACTACGTTAGGCCTTGTCTCTAAACAAAATACTGAAGTCAGACACAGTGGCACACATCTTTAATTGCAGTGCTTGCGTGGCAGAGACAGGCAGATCCCTGTGAGTTCAAGATCAGCCTCAAACTATACTGAGTTCTAGGCCAACCAGAGCTACATAGTAAGAACCTGTCTTGAAAATAGCAACAACAAAATACAAACAAAAATCCACTTTATTTGGGAGCCACAGGAACTACAAAATTTTTGTTTGTTTGTTTTTTTTTTTTTTGAGACAGGGCTTCCCTTTATTGCTTTGGAGCCTGTCCTGGAACTCAATCTGTAGACCAGCTGGCCTCAAACTCACAGGGATCCACCTGCCTCTGCCTCCCACGCTCTGGAATTAAAGGCATGGGCCACCAATGCCCTGAAGGAACTACAATTTAATAGACAGGGATTCAGATAGCTCTAGATTAATGTTTCAAGGAGGCAGCAAGTACAACTTCATTATGAAGCAATGAACATTCCTTTGCAGGAAATGTCTATCAAATGTTGAATAAAATCAGTAGCCTTGTGCTAGGAACTACGTGACTGGCAGAAGAAACAGAACTATATACCTAGTGTCTTAGTTTGGGTTTTTAATGCTGTGAAGAGACACCATAACCATGGCAACTCTTGTAAAGGAAAACATTTAATAGGGTTTAGTCCAATATCATGGTGGGAAGCATGGCAGCGTGCAAGCAGACATGGTGCTGCCTACATATTGATCAGAGGCAACAGGAAGTGGTCTGTGACACCGAGCAAAGTTTAAGCAAAAGAGACCTCAAAGCCTGCTCCCACAGTGACACACTTCCTTCAACAAGACCATAGGTGTCGTAGTACCACTCCCTATGAGTTTATGGAGGTCAAGTACATTCAACCTACCACACCTAGCAAGCGTATGTAATGCAAGCATAATCTTCGGCAGGAATCCTGAGCTTCTGGACACTGTGTGGTGATCAAAACCTCCAGATGCCTGTAGTCAAGGTTGAGGTGACCACAGCTCACACTACTTCTCTATCTTTAAAGATATTTCCCATGTCACTTTCACTGTGACTTTTCTTTTATACTTACATCTCAGACTCAGACCTCCATAGAGGAAGAAATGGCTGGAAATTATTACTACCACCTCGTGACCAATTGAATTGTGCCTATGAAATGAAGCCTTCACAAACGTCAGGGCCCAGAAGCTTCTGGGTTGGAAAAAGAATCTATAAGTCACAGAGGGCATGCACCGCACAGTTTGACTGTGTCTCCTGCCAGGTCATGTGTTGGAATTCACACTGAGAGGACAATGAGGCAGGAGGGTCACTTGGGCTCAGGAGTTGGATTAGTCTGAGCAACAAAGCAAAATCTTGTTTCTTTAAGAGGAAATGAAGCACCTGTATGGGGCATGTACCTTTAATCAGAACACTAAGGATGGAGGCTGGCAGGCCATTAGGAGTTTCAGGCCAGGCAGGGAAACCCTTTTTAAACAAAAACAAATGAACAAAAATAAAGGGGGTAAGGTGCAGGGAGGGATGCTTTCAAATATTATTTTAAGGTGTGTTACATTTGTTTATGCTCTGGAACATTTGTTTAGTGATGCAAAGATGTGTTTCGTTCTTTTATATTGCATTTGTTTAACTCTGTGAAGCTGTGTTACTGTGGCCTGACTAAAACACCTGATTGATTTAATAAAGAGCTAGACCATCAATAGCAAGGCAGGAGAAAGGATAGTTGGGGCTGGCAGGCTAAGAGAATACAGAAGAGAAAGAGCAAGAAAAGAAGGAGCAAGAGATCAAACAGAAAGAGGAGGTGAAGACTCCAGGAGCCAGCCACCCAGCTACACAGCAAGCCAGGGAGTAAGAAGTAAAGAAAGTTATATAGGATAAAGTCCAGAGGGAAAAGGTAGACAAGTTAAGAAAAGCTGGCTAGAAAGAAACCAAGCTAAGGCTGGGCATTGTGTGTATTTATTTGAGAGCTGGGTAGCAGGCCCCTCAAAAGAACAAAGAGCCAAAAAGTAAAAAGACAAGACAAAAACAAACGAACAAACAAAAAAACCAACCAACTACAAAGGGAGAGATGGGAGGAGTGAGAGACAGAGACAGAGACAAAGAGATAATGTACAGCACCATGAAAAGTCACAATGTGAACACATCCATGTAACATCTAGATTTAAAAACAAACAAACAAAAACCATAAAACCATAATCACTAGTGTCTTTGTTACTTTTTTTGCTTCAGTGACAAAAAGCAACTTAAGGGAAGACAAGAGATACAGTCTATTGTGGTGAAGAAGGGATGATGAGGACAGGGTAGGAGGTGGTTGGCCACATGGCATCTGCAGTCAGGAGCTATGTAGTCAGAATGTGGGCAGGGCTGTTAAACCGGAAGGTCTGCCTCCATGACCACCTTCTGCAGTGGATCCCCTCCTCTTAAGGTTTCCACAACCTTCCCCAAAATTGTCACTAGCTGGGGGACAGAGGGGACATTTCACACTCAAATGACATCGAGAAAGCCTTGCACATGTCTTTTGGAAATCTATCCTACTTTATTTGTTTAAAGTTTATTTTTATTAATATCAGTGTGTTGGTGTAGGAAGGAGATTCATGTTTTGTCATTATAGGGGTGTGTGCCATAGCATGTTTGAGGATATCAGAGGACAATTTTGGGTATTAATTCTAGCTTTATACCTTGTTAAGTGAAGCAGAATCTCTCTCTTGCTGATTTTCTTTTTCTCCCACTGTACAATGTATTCCAGGATAGCTGGCCAATGAGTCTCCATGTCTGCCTTGCATTCAGATACAGGAGTCCTGGGATTTTAAATGCAAGCCACTGCACCCAGCTTTCTACATGGGTTCTAACTCACGTTTTCAGGCTTGCAGCAAGTGTTTTTTCTTGATAAGCCACCCCCTTGGTTCTTCATTTTGACTTTCAAATTTTCATTTGTGCATGTAGGCACATGTGTGTTGGTGCATGTATGTGTGTGTGCATGTACATGTGTATTGGTGCACATACCCATGTGCCTATGGATGCCAGAGGAGAACTTCAGGTGTCTTGCTCTGTTGCTCTCATACTTATTTTCTTGAGACAATTTCTTCCAGTGAGCCTGAAGCACACCACTGAGACTAGCCTGGCTGGTTACCCACTTCCTGGGATCTGCCCATTTTTGCCACCATCATCCCCAAGTCTGGGGTTACAAACATGAGCAGTTATGGGCAATTTTTACTTGGGCACTGGGGATTTGAACCAGGGTCTTATGTTTCTGTATTAAATGCCATCTCCATAGCTCAAATTCCAACCTTTCATATAATCATGTGTGTGTGTGTGTGTGTGTGTGTGTGTGATTGCTGGGCTATAATAATCTGGCAATATTTGATCCCTACATATCTATGATATGAGTTTTTATCCTTCCCTTGGTCACCACATGAATCCTTTCATATAGCCTCTGTGCCATTATCTTGAACTCTGGAATGTGACACCTAAAACAGATGGGATTGACCAGCAACTTGAACTACAGTTTCCCCAATATCCCAGGAGGAAAATGAATGGTTGGTGCCTATGTCACTGCAATTTTTATTTTATTTGTGCATGTATAATGTACAAGGAAGTTTTAATGGGGCAGAAAAAAATGTTACTTAGAAAAAACACATACATATTATATGCATA
The DNA here is from genome assembly GCF_943737965.1 of Phodopus roborovskii. Classification (NCBI taxonomy): domain Eukaryota; kingdom Metazoa; phylum Chordata; class Mammalia; order Rodentia; family Cricetidae; genus Phodopus; species Phodopus roborovskii. Next base: position 39,008,076 of record NW_026125295.1, on the reverse strand, counting down.
CACATATATGATTAGAGGGAAATGGGGAAAAGAATAATGAAAGAAGAGAGGCATAGGTAAGTCTGGTAAATATTTAAAAAATTTCTCCTTATGAAACATTACCATGTGCAATGAATAGATGCCATAAAAAGCAGTAGTATCTTGAAATAGATCAAGGAAGTATCAAGAAATCACTGTCCCGGAAGTTCCTGATTGAATATGTTGGAGTTAAATATTATCTCCTAGTTAATAATAATCTGAAGTTTGAAGTGAACAAAGCATTAGATGAACTCATTCACTTAGACTTCAGTGAGATTTAGCCTATTGTCATATTTGTAAGCTTTGCTGTGAATCCCACAAACTCTCAGCACCACTGGGGATAGTGGAGAGGCAGGTGTGAAGGACATGAGGGCCAGGTTTAGGATGCCACTGTTGCAACCATTAGCAATCCTCACTGCTGCAGCAGCCCACACTCCTGTTCCCATCTCTGAAACTTTGTATCACTTTGCCCAAGTTTCCTGATGGCTTAGGTCAGGCCTGATGCCAGGTCTCTGCTTCAACTGCAGGTAGTGAGAAGGACTTTGACCCAAATCTCTTTCACAAGTAATGTGGTGTCTGCTTCTGCTGAGACATAAAAATGTCTGGTTTTATATAAATGGATTGGGAATTCAGAGAGCTGGTGGGCAAATGTCATGCTAGTCCTGATTATAATCCTGTTTTTAGGATCCTTAACATGGTGCTGCCGTGTAGTGCATATGCTGAACTATATTTAGCATTGCTATTTTTATTAATTTATTGAGGCAGGCAGGGCGTCAAACTTCAGAAACAAGAAAATAAAAGGGTATAGTCTGTCTTATTTTCTTTTTCTTTCTTTTTATGAAACAGGGTCTCTCTACGTGGACCTGCCTGCTGGCTGTCCTGGAATTCAGTACGGAGACCAGGCTGGCCTCAAACTCTTGGAGATCTGCTTGTCTCCTGAGGGCTAGGGTTAAAGATATGAGCCACCATGTCTGCTAGTTCTGTTTCTTTCCCCTTTCCTTTCTTCCTTTCTTTCTTCCTTCCTTTCTTTCTTTCTTTCTTTCTTTTTTTTTTTTTTTTTTTTTTTTTTTTTTTTCTGAGACAGGATTTTTCTGTGTAATAGCTCTGGCTGTCTTGGAACTCAATTTGCAGAACAGGCTGGCCTTGAACTCACAGAGATCCAACTGCCTCTGTTTCCTGAGTGCTGGGATTAAAGGCATGTGCCACCACTACCACCAGGCCTAGTTCTGATTTTTGTTGTTGTTGTTGTTACTGTTTTGTTTTTTAATTATATTTTTTCAATGTTTTTTGGACTTGAAGTGTGCTAAGTATCATGGTGTGGAAGTCAGAGGACAATGATGTTTCCTCCTTCTGCCATATAGGCCTTGCAGTCTTGGCTCAGGTCATTAGATTTGGAACAGGCACATGTCTGCACTGAGCCTTTCCTCTGGTCCTTGCTCTGTCTTTTGCTTTGAGGTAGTCTCACTATGTTGTTGAGGCTGGCCTGGAATTCCGCTTGTCCTCAAGCAGATGGAATTGCAGGTGAAAACCACTGTGCCTAGACAGCAGAACCAAAGCCAGTGTTATGGGTTGGATGGAGCATCTCAGCAGTAGAGTTTGTACTTTGTAGGCATGAGGCATTGAGTTTGAGTCCCAGCCCTTCACAAGCTACAAACCAAATTCAGTATTTTGAAATGTCATTAAAGGGAGAAATTAATATACAAAATTTAAAACCCTTTTAAGCAAATGCTATAACAAGGTTGTGAAATGAGTGCTCTGAAAAATAGGGAAAACAAAAACTATAATACCCAGAAATCAGGACAGAAACATCTGAAAAGTTTTGTAGAACAGATGGACAGTCTCACAGTGTAACCCAGGGCTGGTCTGAAATTCACAATGTTGCTCCAGACGAACTTTGAACATGTTGCAATCCTCCTGCCTTAGTCTCCCAGGTTTGAGCCAATATGGCTGGCTTTTGAATTTTGGAATACACAAAATGTCATAGTACCTCTGCCTGGGCTTGATCCAGGATTGTGAAGGGTTCCATATGCCTGTCAGCTGTGAGTTTAAGTTACTTGGATGGTATCAAACAACAACAACAACAACAAGACATATTCAATGGTATTTGCTGTGGCTTAACTGACATTATTCACGCCAGTGACAGCTGGATCAGGGGCACCGGCAGTGGAGTTTTGTAGAGGAAATGAAACATTTGGCTTTCTGTACTGAACTCACTGCAATGGGGACTGGCAGCCAACATCAGGATGAAGTCAGTAGATAGAGAATGACTAAAAGACAGCACCAGGGAGATGATGTTAGCCAAGGGCAAAGCAGGTCATTAGACATTGGCTGAGGGGTGGTGGAGGCTGAGACACTGAGGGCAGAGATTCTTACTAAAGGATGGAGCAGGGTTCTTGCCAAAACCTTATTTAATAAGGAAGTACACATTAGGGTGTAGTTGGAGGCATTTTAGAATACAAGTTTGGCCCAGCCAGGAGGTTAACTGTAGGAATGGAGGAGAGAATGGTCTGGGATGAGCAGAAACAACATCAGGAGTTCACATAGGAAAGATGATGCGCTTTCCCAAGATGGAATGAAGTATCAACTTGGGGATAATAATTTATGATATGGAATGAACTGGATTTGGTGACTCTGAAAGCAGAGGGAGAGAAGAGCCCTGGATGATGTAACCCTACAGCTTCTGGGTGCAGGTCCTGGCAATGCCAGTCACAGAGGGTCTGTCTGCATTGATGGAGGAAAGATGATGAGTTTCTGTACCACACCTGCAGGTACTCTGCCTGTATTACTCCAGAGTTGGCCACACAGAAGCAGACCCTCCACACACCCATACTGTGAATTTCTGTAAACACACAAAAACAGCAAAACTCAAAAAAATTTGCACATGGTTGGGAGGAGGCAGCTTGTGGCATTCCCATCTATGATAAGCTATCTATAGATCTCAAGAATTCTTGGGGGTATGATCCAAAATGGGCTTAGTGGTAAAGGGGCTTGACATCAAATCTGGGGAACCTGAATTTGAGAGAGAACCAACTTCCACAAGTTTTCTCTCATCTCTTCATGCTTGCACACACACAAAATAAATAAATTTGTCAAAACAAAAAAGAAAGAGAATAATTTCTGGGATAGCCTTAAAATGCATAGGCTGGGGCTGTATCATGGTTGGTAGAGTATTTGCCTAACAGCACCAGGCTCTGGGCTTGATATCCTGTGTCTATGAACTCAGCACTCTAGGAGACACAGGGAGATATTCAAAGTCTCCAGAATGATTACATACATGAATGAAATTTCCAAAGAACTAACTAAATTTTAAAAAGAAAATTCAACCTCATCCTCAGCTACAAGCAAGTTCCAGACCTGCCTGTGATATACGAGAGGCTGCCTAAAAATGGGGATGGGTGGGCTGGGGAGGGTCAAAGCAAGCTGTGGAATTTATGACATGTAAATATGGAATGAGTCTAGGTCACACAGACAGTTACTGCCACTATACTTGATGATAGCATATGCAGCTTTGGCATCTGCTCATCCTTCCATTCCATTTTATTCAATAATTATAGTTGTGGTAGGTGCTGTTTATTTATTTAACATTAAGAACCTTACCAGTGAGCTATATCCCGGGCCCTGTAGGCACTACTTAGTGAGAAAGCTACTGTGCTTGATACTAGGAATTCAAAGCAAAGTCTACTGTGTCCTCAAAGAGTATACAGGCAAACTAGAGGATACATGTAAGTAGATTTAGGTGGTAATAGTGCAATATGTATTGTAAGAGATATTTGCATAGTGGATATTAAGCGAAAGATGGGGAAAGAACTGAATTATGCCCAGGATTTACCACCAGGGGGTTTAGGGAAAACTCTTGGGGAGGACAAGCAGGCTTTGTTCTGAAGGAATAATTGGGTTTAGCCTGGCTATGCTCCAGCATAGTAAATAGCATAGAATGTGTGTTTGGGGACACAAAAGCCCTTCAGAATGTCTTGAATGTAAAGTACGAGAAATGGAGGCTGTTGGTAGAAATGAGACTGGGCAGCTGAGTGTGGGGAGGACAGTGATTCCCAGGACAGACACTAGGTAGCTCAGCTTGTGAACCTGAGCATAGTGGTGAGCTGGGGATCACACTACCAGTAAAAAGGCTTTAAAAAGTAATTAATAAAAAGACAAGAGAACTAACCCACTACACTAGTCAAACAAGACTGACCAGTTTTGTTGTGAAAGGTGGTTACATCCAGTTTTAGGACTGATGTATGGCAGCTGTGGTGGGTTGGCGTAGCCTGCTTCGCAAAGGTCCAGGGACAGAAGGTTAAGGGATTTGGACTTCATGCTAAGGGTGGTGGGGAAGCATTCATGGTTGGATTTTTAAGTCTGGACTGGTAGTTATGATTATGTAAGAACTGAAATGATGGTAGTCTGGAAAAAAGACAATGGTAGAAGGTAGGAAGAGGAGTGAGCAGAGGGATATGGAGCTAGAAGTAAAGGGACTAAAAGTACTAAAGTGGGCGGAGGGACAAGGGGAGAAAAGACTCATGGACAACATTAGTCACAAGAAACTACAGACAAGGTGCTTTCTACTGGCTTGCAAATAGATTTTTATGTTAATTTCAAAATTAGGCAAAGGCAGTGAACAAAATACACAGTGACCTTCAGTTTTTCCTTTAAAGAGATTTATTATTTTTATGTATTTCATGTATATGGGTGCTGTATGTCTGTACCACATGTGTGCAGTGCCTGTGATAGCCAGAAGAGTGTATCAGATTCCCCCTTGGAACTGAAGTTACAATTACTAGGTCTCCCTGTGTTCCTCACTGCTGGACCATCCTCCAGTCCCATGATCTTCATTTTAAAAAGCCAATTGTTTCTGTTTTTTTTTTTTTTTTTTTTTTGTCATGCACAAGTGTAAGGGACCCTTTGTGTCTGCAATGTGTTTGGGTGGGAGCCAGAGGTCTATGTTACACATTGTCTTAGTCTGTTTTCTATTACTATAATAAAACTTCAACCAAAAACAGCCAGGGAGGAAAGCTGTTATTTCATCTCTCAGATTGCAGTCCATCAAGAAGACAGTACAGTAACTCAAAACAAGAACCTGCTGGCAGGGACTGATGCAGAGGTAATGGACAATGCTTACTTACTGGTTTATTTACCCTGCTTGTTTGGTTTGCTTTCTTACACACCCTGTGACCATCTGTCCAGGTCTTTCCACATCATTCATCAATCGAGAAAATGTTCAACAGGATTGCCTACAGGCCAATCTGATGGGTGTTTTTCTTAAAGTTCCCTCTCAGATGACTCTAGCTTAATGCATTAAGTTGTCAAAACAAAACAAAACTAAACAAAAAACTCCCAAAAAACCAAAAAAAAAAAAAAAAAAAAAAAAAAAAAAACCAAAAACAAAAAACCATACCAACACAGGCATCTCCTTCAGTCTTTCACAATTTTATTATTTGTAACAGAGGCTATCTCACTAAATCAGGAGCTTACCACTTTTGCTGGAATGGCTGGCCGTGAGACCGAGGGTTCTATTTGCCTCCAATTTCCTCTCTCATCCCAGCACCAGGCTTATAGAAAATGAGCTCTGCCCCTGGTTATAGTTCATTCTACATTCTTTTATATATTTGAGATTTTTACTCTTGGCAATCTGGAGCTAAACTCCTGTGGTTGCTGTAAATTACTTCCTTTCTTGGTTTTTCTTCCTCTTTTTAACTTCCCTATTTCTACTTAACTGTTTTATTTGAAATGTTCTCACTGAAAGGTAGCTTTTTCTTTTTTTCTTTCTTTTCTCTTTCTTTCCCCTTTGAGACAGGCTCACTCTGTGTAGCCTTGGCTGTCCTGGAACTCACTCTGTAGACTAGGCTGGCCTCAAACTCAGAGATCCATCTGCCTCTCCCTCCTGAGTTCTGGGATTTAAAGACATGTTCCCTCACTCCCCCCCCCCCCCCCGATTTTTCATATACCAACTGTGTCTGTGTCCTCTCTGCATGTCTGACTCTCCCCCCCCCCCACCATTTTTGTGATGGTGTAGATTGAACTTGCATCCTCCGAGTATCTGGAATCACAAGCGTAAGACACCAGGCCCAGTTTGAACACATGGAACTTGTCTTATCTAAGAATCATCCAGACAATGCCCCTGTGTTCAGAGGACAGTTTGAGGAGTAAGTTGGGTTCTGGGGATCAAAAGCTGGGCTTCAGGCTGGGCTGCAAGTGAACTCACTGGCTGAAACATCTTGCCAGCCCCTTAATTTCTTAGTAGCTTCTTTTCCTTATAAAGGCGATGTTTGTTTTCGAATTTGCATAGAAATGTAGTATTTAATTAAAAAAGATGACTCATATGACCTTATAGACTGTGAAATTAAACAGTTGGAAAGATAAAGCGGGGCAGTTTATTTAGTTCTATAAAACTAGCTCACAAGGATTATCACTATTTCGAAGTTAGGGCTACATGGCAAGTTCCAGCCTGGTTACACACTAAGATTATCAAGAGCCCAAATAAATAACAACAAAAGCGACTGGAAGTACAGGGGCTCTAAGAAGTAAATGTTACATCGCATGGGAGGCCAGCCAGGCAGGGAAAACTTCCTTCCGTGGTCCAATCCTCCAAGGGCCGAACAGGAAGTTGACACAGGCAGGTGGAGAGCTGCGTGGGGAGCACAGGACTGGCTGCCTGGCTGTGCCACCCAGAGACTGCACGCGAGTCACCACTGACTCAACTTTCCTCCAACTGACTCTTTGCGGTGCAGATCCACAGGACCCGCGCCGAGGGACTGGAAACAACCACTACTGCGACCAAGGAAACTTTGTGTGGTCACCTGCACCAAGCTCCTAGCGGGGATGCATCCAGAGTGTCCGCTCTCCCCTTCTTCCCAACCTTGAAGTCCCTCTCTTCTCAGGCCGAAAGCCATTAAGTCCCGCCCCTTTCCTGCTCCTTATTCGCGAGTCCTGAGACCACGACCCTCTGGTCCCCAGCTCTCCGAGGCCTCCCCTTCCCAACCCGCCCGGCCCGGCGTCTAGGGACCAGGCTCTTCTCAGCTCTCGCGCCCCCCCGCCTCCGCCCCGCCACACGACTTCAGATCCCTCCCCTCCGTTCCTTCACTCCTACCGCCTTCCAAGTCCGCCCCCTCCTCCTCCCCTCTCAGCCCTTCGCGTCTCAAGGCCCCGCCCCTTGCGCATGAAGACCCGCCTTTTCTCCAGACACTCCGCCCCTCCCACAAAGTCCCGCCTCCGCCCCCGCCTCCCGCCCCCCTGGGCTCTCCGTAGCAGTGACGTGCGCTGCAGGCTGGGCACTCAGCAGGGCTCTGGCCAGCGGGCGGAGACCCATCCCGGATCTGTCCCAGCAGGAAGCAAATCCCGGCAGCAGTCGTCTCCGGTGCTCGCTCTCCGCCGCCGCGTCGCGCTCTCCCTTCGCGCCCGCAGCCCGGCAGCCTCTCCGTGGCCGCGACCTCTCGCGCACCTGCCTCCCCGGGTGAGTGTGGGTGCCTGCACGCCCGCCTGTCCTTGTCGCCTTGGCCTCTGCTCGGCCGGGCGCAGAACGGAGCTCTGGCTTCTTTTTCCCGGGCCGGCTGGGTGCCTGTCATCTGACGCTCTGCGTCCCCGATCCCGGGAGTCTCTCCTGACATTGCGAGATGGTTTTATTTTCTCCTTTTGGAAGCACACGGAAAATTCTACACAGACTAGTTTGTTGTCAGAAGTAAAGATCAAATGATGCCATTAATAATTTAGCCGTGTCGAAGACCATGGTTGCATTCTACAGAGTTGGAATTTTAGTCCCTGAGCAGTCTAGTATCTTGAGTGAGAGTTTTACGGATGTGTTGCTGGAAAAAAACAAAACAAAAATCATCGTTAGTTAATTCCAAAACGCCTTAAACTAATTTAATCACTCTAGCTCTGGATTGCATGTTTAAATAGAAACTAATTTGATAAGGCCATTCTTAGATTATCTATGTCTGGAATATTTATACAGAGTTACATTTTATCTGGCAAAAAGTATGTAGGGCAGGGCTGTTTAAATCCTAATGTGGAGTATTGTTGGGGCGATTTCATATGTGCTGAATAAAAGTTTCATTTGCTCTCGTGATACAATTGTAAGATGTTTAAATATAGTCGGCTTGAGACTTTTTAACAGCTCCTGAGGCTCAGCTGTAACTATCTGCACACCATAAAATGTGAGTCTTGATGGTGGTCATGGTACAAAGGTTGGCCGCTGAACAGCAGCATTTCTGTACAAATTAACTCAGCTTTAAGACATCTTGGCTTGTAGTTTTCCAACTGGGAAATGTTTAGTGAAAAAAGTTATCTTAGTGCCCTCTAGCATTAAATTTAGAAATAGCCACAAATGTTACAAGGGGGCTAAAGGAAGAGGCAGAAACAATGCAGCTGTTCAGAATAGCTCATTGACTTTTAAATGTTCGATCTTTTGGGGGGTTTTCTGTTGTGCAGGAGTAAACATGCACAGTGGTAAACACGTCTTTTTAGTCTGATGGTCATCTGCCCATAGTGTTTTTATTTTGTGTGTGTGATCTGTTACCTATTTTTTCATCCTCTTTTCTAGTTATGTATTTGCTCTCAAAAGTTACTTGTAAATGACAGGGATCTAATACTACCGTTAAGAAAAGATTATTGTGATTAAATGTAGTATAGAATATACATACGCTCTTTATCATCTGGACACATGAGCAAGAAAAGTGAGCAATTACGATATGTTATGGAAACTACCACAAGGTATTAAAAACAAAGATGGTAAATTATAGTCCATAGGGGCTTATCTGAAAGGGATTTTCCCTTGTTTATGTGATCAAGTTTTAAAATAACAGTGGCCAGGAAATCTGAGAGGCCAAAAGCTCTTCTCTCATCCTGTTGTGACTTTGCCTGGAGTCTGTGGTGGATCATTTATTGTTTAGACAACTGGTCTGTATCTGGGTTCTGAAAGGCAGCCACCTTTAGACAGTTTTAAAGATACCCACCATGCAAGGTCTGAATAAATATGTAGGCACTCCACATTTTAAAAAGTTCACTGGTTTTTAACTTGATCTGGGTACGTAAGGCTTAGAATGACAGTTTTAAAAAAGTCAGGTTTTATAATTCAGTTGGTAGAGCCCTCCCTAGTATGTATAAGGCCTTGGGTGCTAAAGTTTTCATTTTTCTGTATTAAAACATGGTATTTAAACATAAAAGGTTGATAAAAGCATTACAATTTGAATAAGTCTCACACAGTATAATGGGGATTCCCAGAAAGTGATAATTTGTAACAGTTTATGAACTGGCAATTTAGTATGGTGTGATACACATACAAGCTCAAGGCTTGATTTACAAAGTAATTTTCCAGATTGATGGTCTTGTTCTTTTGTAGAGGAGAAAACAGAGGCTCAGAGAAGTAAATACTTGCATGTAGCTTTGGAGGGACAAAGTCCAGACTCTGGATACACAAGGGGAGTCTTCTGACAGGCAGTCCCCTACCTGGTTGCGCCAGAACTTGCCTTGGATTTCTGTTCACTTGGTGAACTATTGAGAGACACTTGAGGAACTGGTGATAGTTGATGCATGGAGTGTGGAGCTAATTGAAAATTCTATGTCTTCTTCCTCAAGGCCTTGAACAGTGAGTGACCCAATGCTGTGGCATCATTTTTGGGGTAGTTCCAGCATGTAATGAGTATTATGTGCTTTTCATTTTGATGGGCTTATAGGAATTAACACTGCCATCTAATCCTGGCTTCATTTCATTATAGCTGAGCAGTATATGAGGTTTCTGTTTAGGATAAAGCTTCAAGTTTTTCCTTCGTGTGAGCTAGATTGATGCTCCCAAATACAGTAGCTGTCTCTTAAATGTTATTTAAATAACTCTAATCTTAGAGGGTGAAACATGCTTCAGGCTCAAGATACCCAGGCCTGTGAGATGGCTCAGCAGATAAAAACACTTGTCTGGAATCCTGATGCCCTGAGTTTGAGCTCATGACAAACAACTTCTATGAATTGTCCTCTGACTTCCACATGTATGCCATGTCACATAAGGATATAATTGTACATAAGCAAATAATTATAGTTTAAGAAATAAAAAATAAATATATATTAAGATATCCTCCTACCTTCATCTCCTGAGTTCTGGGATTATAGTGTTGCAGCTCTGCCCCTTTGTTTGTGGTGCTGGGATCAAACCTACTTTCATGCTAAGCAGGTAGTTCATCAGGAAAGCTATATCTTTAGTCCAGGACAAAATTCTATCTATCTATCTATCTATCTATCTATCTATCTATCTATCTATCTATCATCTATCAATCACCTATCTAATCACCTATCTATCATCTATCAATCATCTGTCTATCTATGACCTATGTGTGCATATACGTGGTATACCCATGGAAGCCATGGGAAAGTTTTGTGGAGTTAATTTCGGTCAAACTCAGGTCATCATGTTTGCATGGAAAGTGTTTTTTACCTGCTTAGACATCTTACTGCTACATTCCCTCCCCCTCCCCCGTTTTTTTTTTTTTTTTTTTTGGGTGGGGTGGGGTGTCACTATGTAGCCCTGACTGGTCTGGAACTCACTGTGTAGACCTCTAATGCATAGGGATACACTTATCTCTGCCTCCTGAGTGCTGGAATTAAAGGTGTATACCGTTATACCTAGCTTATACAATTAGTGTCTTTTAATCAGAACGCTTCATGGCTTTTTGAAGAAAATGTATCATTTATTTGTACGTGTGTGTATGTGTAATCATAAATATGAATGCCTATAGAGGGTATCACACCCCATAGACCTTGAGCTACAGGTGGCTGTGAGTTGCTTGATATGTGTGCTAGGAACCAAACTTGTGTCCTCTGGAAGAATAGCAAGTGCTTTTAACCTCTGAGCCATCTCTCCAGCTACCCAAACCAACCAACCTACCTCCTCCCTCCCTTCCCTCCCCCCTCCCTCCCTCCTTCCCTCCATCCCTTCTTTCTTTCTTCCTTTCTTTCTTCCTTTCTTTCTTTCTTTCTTTCTTTCTTTCTTTCTTTCTTTCTCTTTTCTTTCTTTCCTTTTAGCTCAAGCTTCAAGAGTATCCCATGAGATGTAATACACCTAAAGGCATGAAATGGCAGAGTCCTTTTGGATAGATTTGTAAGAAAATAGGGACAGTTGAACCGGGGCCACCTGTATAGGGTTTTTTCTTATTGGAACTGTTAGGAATTTGCATCCAAGGACATCTAATGTAAGTGAAAAATCATCCAGTGGCTTAAATATGAATCATTAATATTTGATTTGTAACATGCTTTGTTTTTCTTTTGGGAGGAAGTGAGGGTACAGATAATTAAGAACTAATCAGAGTTAAATAACTTAATTTTAAATACCTTAATATTAAATAACATATTTTTAGATAATTTTTAGAGATACCACAGGTTAGGCTGGAGGGATAGCTCAGCTGTTATAGGCTAGGTTCACAACCAAAAATAGAAGAGATATCAGAGGTACTGTATTTATAACAATATGCTTTTATTTGATAGATTTTAGTGAACAAGTGATCTTAATGCATAAATATTAGTATAGCAATAATATAAAGTTTTGATAAACCACCACAAATATACCAAAATTTTCTGTGAGTACCCAAGCCTAGGAAATTAAACCTGGAGCACAATTCCAGCATTTTTATAAATAGTTGTCGGTGTTAAATAGAAAGGAGATAATTGGCTATGCGAAAACATGCGTCAAGTGAAACCAAAACACCAAAGCACATTCCTTCAGTGTATATTCACATAGGGCGAATACTAGCATTCATGCTGACTAATTCGCACCAGGGAAGGTCCCAGCCAAAACACAGGCATCTTTTGTGTGTGTATGTTAAGTCACTTGTTATTGTATTTGAAAGTAACCACGGGTTGGAGAGATGGTTCATCAGTTAAGGGTACTTGTTGTTCTTCCAAAGGACCAGAATTTAGTTCTCAACATCTTTGTTGGGTGGCTAACCATCACCTACAAATCCAGCTTCAGGGAATTTAGTGTCCTCTTCTAACCTCTGTAGACAACCACACATATGTAGCATATACTCATATAGACAACATAAAAATAAATAGAACTTTATTTTTTATTTTAGAGAAAGCAATCAACTGATAAACATTTACAAGGTGAGCTCTTATGTGGCAGAGTTTTGGTTATGATGGATCTTTGGATCTAGGAAATACCAAGATTGGCAGACATATAGGAAGATAAATTGAAGCCACACATTTAAAATCTACAAAGAGGTTCAGTGGCAGGGCCTGTAGTTCAGGTACCTGGGAGGCTGATGAAGCAGGAAACGGAACTCAGGTTTTTGTAGCCTATCTGGGCACTATGACAAGATCCTATCTCAAAGAAAAAGTTTAGCATATATGGAGTCCTGGATTCCATTTCTAGCACTGCGTAAAATTGGATTTAGTGGCACTCGTCTATAATCCCAACACTCAGGAGGCAGAGGCAGGCATATCCCTGTGAGTTTGAGGCCAGCCTAGGCTATGTGAGATCCTTCCTCATGCTCTAACCCAGGTTAAAACCTGAAGGTGTTTATGCCAAAAGTTAATACCTTCCACCTTCCTTTGTATCAATTAAATATTCTCTCTCTCTCTCTCCACACACACATACACACACACACACACACACACACACAGAAGTAATTTTAAATGTATTTTTCTCTTAAAACAACTTGATAAAACAGGCATAGCAGATTTACTATTTTTTGTAGGTGTGAAAGTAAAGGTTCAAAACCTTAAACATTACTTAAAGTTAACTAACTTGCTTAAGGTTAGGTGTTCTTTTAGGCCTTTAGAAGCATCTCTGTATTCCCAAAATGGTAGGCTCTCCTTTGCAATAGTTCTCTACTTCCCAGTGTTAGAATTAATCTGTGAGCAAGTAATTTATTTCATATTATGATTTTAATCCATGTACTTCAAATTCTAAGAATTCAAGGTCACTAACTTTTTTTTTGTTTTAAATGAGAGTCTTGCCATGTGGCAAGGCTGGTGCCATTCTCCTTCCCTTGTGGTAACAAACACTAGGCTTCGTGGTTGCAGGCTCTTGTGTATGTGTTTGTCTGTTTTGCTTTGTTTTAGTGGGTGTTTTGTTTTTTGAGACAGGGTTTCTCTGTGCAGCCTCGGCTATCCTGGAAATCACTTCGATAGACCAGATTAGCCTTGAACTCAGAGATCCACCTGTCTCTGCCTCCCAAGTGCTGGGATTAAAGGCATGCGCCATCACCACCCATTTCTTTTTGTGTTTTTAATGGCAAGTAGATGAACTCAAAGCTTTGATACTTGTGATAAAGCTATAGAGAGGTTGGTAATGAACTTTTCTAGTTAGAGAGTTTTTCAGGAAAACCAATGACTGCTTAAAAATAAAAGAGAAAAATGTTCTGGAGAAATTTTGAAAATAACTTTTATTATTACTGTATTGGTATTGATCTAATGGTTATGACCCTTTTGGTAAGGAATCACTGAAGACTGTGTGTGTGTGTGTGTGTGTGTGTGTGTGTGTGTGTGTGTGTGGTTCCCTTATGCCTTAATTCATTTAAAAAATGCTTGAGGGGCTGGAGACCTAACTCAGCAGTTAAGAGGACTTGTTGCTTTTTCAGAGGACCTGAGTTCAGTTCCCATCACCCATAACAGGCAGTTCTTTAAGTCCCTGCAACTCCAGTTCCAGGAGATTCAGTGCCATGTTTTGGCCTCAGGGTGCCTGCACACAAATCACACACACACACACACACACACACACACACACACACACACACACACACGTACGTGTTTACTAGAGACCAGGCACTGTTCTCAGTCCTGGGGATGACTATACTAAGGCCTAGTCCTTGTGCTGAGTGACATGTCATTGTTGTTTTGAATTAAGTTAATTATAGACCTCTCCAGTATGTAATCAACAGGGTTGACTCTAAAGTTGGGAAATAGACAGTTGTCAAAGCAGTGTAATTGAAGGGCTATTGAAAGACTTATTCGCCCTAAAATCTTCTCCTCCTGGAGCCACCCAGTGCTGGGTTATACATGGTTTCATCCCTGCTACACATAAACACCAGGAGGTTTCATTACTCATCACAGTATCAGGACTCAAGGCCATGAAAATGAACAGGACCTAGGGCCCATGTGTTGGTATAAGAGGAGCTGGTGTAATTTAAATTGTAGCTGTTGTTCATTGGGCTTTTGCTATGTGCCAATACTGTGCCACAAGAGTATTTGAGTCACATTGGCTAGTCACAGTGTCACCACTGGGGATTGGCATTGTGATTTTACATATTGGGAAACTGAGTCAGGGATAAGGATTTTGCTCAAGCCCACAGCCAACATTCAAATCCCCTTAGCATGTAGCAGTTAATTATGTGGGCAGAGCACTTATACAAATGCATGTTCTGCTGTGTGCAGCAGGTGGAAAGTGGAAAGCCCAGTGAAGTGAAGGAGGAGAGTGGAAAGAGGAGAGGGGATAGGAACAGTGGGCAGATAGGAGGGCGTTCCTTGATGACTGCTTGCTCCTTAGGCTCATGCTTCCCTGTGGAAGCTTTTAAACATGAACGTTTATGGGTCTTCTTCACTGGTAAGAGGCCATAGGCATACCCAAGAGGTCTTTGCTAATCGTTAATTGGTCAAATTAATTTATTTGGGTTTCAGTTTTCTCATTGTAAAATGGAGGCAATGCTGTTTACTTGGAGTGCCTGTTTTGTTGTTGTTGTTTTTTAAATTTAATTTTTTTTAAACATCCTAACCAAAGTTTCCCCTCCCTCTCCTCTTTCCAATTCCCTCTTAAACCCCCTCCCCCATCCACTTCTCCTCCACTGTTTCTCTTCAGATACAGGAGGGCCTCCCATGGATATCAGCCAGCCAAGGTAGATCAAGTTGCAGAGAGACTAGGCTACTCCTTCTCTTCTTATTTTTAAAGGATTTTAATTGACTTAACTTCTGATTATTTAACTGGCAGCAGTCCAGGCACAGAATGGTTCAGAATGTTCCCGTGTTGATCATTGTCTCTCCTCCCTTTGGTCGTGTGTAACGGGGGACTTCTCATCTGAAAGGAAAAGAAAGGAGTGTGCCAGAGGGGCGGGTAGAATCTTGAGGGTGGCCACTGTTCATTTTGAAATTTAGTAGTGCAACAGAATTACCCTGGGAGCTGGTAAAAACACGAAGTCGAGGGCAGGGCCCAAATGTCAGCATTTAAATAAGCTTGCCTTTGATTTACAGGCATCCCAACATTTGAGAAGTGCTGGCTTAAAGCTTCTCTTCCTCCTGTTCTTTCTGCAAGGGCTTCAACAATGAACGTGAGTGGTCAGGATTATGCAGGAGATGTGGGGAAGAAGGAAGTGAAATTTCCCCTACCAGAATCCTTTCACTGACTTTTTTTTTCTTTTAACTCTTACTTGAAGCCTACAGCATTTATATTGAATCAGGGCAATGCAGGGTTACATTTCATAACTAAATTAAACCATAATAACTTTTAGGTTTAACCGTTTTTGTTTAGATGTGAATTAATCGTCACATTTAAGCTGTCATAAAAATAGCAGGAATATAAATATATGCTTGAATAGGTGGTAAGCAAAGAATATTTAAAAAGCCCTCATGAGATTTCTTTAGCATGGAGTGCCAAATAAGCAGAGTCAGTGGTACCAGTCATATCAGGCAAAATACTAACAGGAAAGAGAACTTTCTTTGATGATGCAAATGACAGTAGGGTTTGCAGCAGTTAGGGAGCAAACAAGGGTAGCTAAGCACTGAGGGACTCCCAACAGCGAGAAGGCCGCCATTCTCCAGAGATCACCAGAGCTGAAAGCTGGCACTGTGGAGGAGAGCCAGTGGGAGCTGCGGCTTTGAGGCTGAGCTAGAGGAAGGGAGGTTCCCTCATTTCTGCCTCAGGCCTTGGCCATAGGCTGCCATTGGCAGAACCCAGCCAGG
This sequence comes from Phodopus roborovskii, assembly GCF_943737965.1. Lineage (NCBI taxonomy): Eukaryota > Metazoa > Chordata > Mammalia > Rodentia > Cricetidae > Phodopus > Phodopus roborovskii. Next base: position 38,992,191 of record NW_026125295.1, on the reverse strand, counting down.
GAGGTAAGCAATGCTCTCTGCAGGCTTATCCTCCCTACAGCAGCAGAGGAGATGGTACAGCTGTGGGAGAGCAGATGGAGAAGAGCAAGGAGATTAATTAGAACCCCTGGGAATCTGTAGCATTCTCTTGGTTAACTTTAAATAACTTGTTAGCATTGTGATGTATCTGTAAAATGCTTGAGATTACATAATGACATAATGAAGATAGTTTATTCAATTTCTCATTTAACTAAACATCTATTTATCATCTATCTGTATATTTTCTAGTAAGAAGCATAATCTATATATTTTAAATAATTTTTTATTATTATATCACTATGCCTTTCTATGTCTGTTAAAGAATTTTCATTACTATATCCCTTTTCATCATTTGACATTCTTGATTTAATTGAATAAGTGAGTTCCAGTTTAAGAAAAAAACAAAACTTTAAATACTAAACAAATTATTTGCAAAGTCCTTTGCATTCTTGAGCTTGTATTTCTTACTGACCTGGTCAGTGTTTTTTTGAGGAAGCTTTCACTGTGTAGCCTGGGCTACCCTGGAACTCCTGGAGTTTCTTCTCTCTGTTGGTGGAGATTAGAGCTGTGGGCTTCTGCGCCTGGCTTTACCTGTACTTTTCTGATAGCAAAACAGCTGATGGAGTAACAGCTAATAGAAGTAAAGCGATGATAAGTTAGTTATCCCTTCTGCTCATTCCAGATTCACCCAGTGATCTATTCTTTGTGTGTCCTGGAGATTGAACCCTTGCTACCGGCAACTGTCACCCTTAGTCAATCTTTTTGTTTGTGTCTTTTTTTTTTTTTTTTGAGACAGGGTTTTTCTGTGTAGCTCTGGAGCCTGTCCTGGAGCTCACTCTGTAGATCAGGCTGACCTTGAACTCACAGAGTAGGCTACCACCTCCTGGCCCCCTAGATAAACTTTATTCCAGAAAAGTTTGTTACCATGGATATGTTGACTAGAGGTACTGAACAAAGTTTCTCCACTTAAAAGAGATTGTACACTTAAAGAGATTTCTCCATTTAAAGAGATTATATCTTAGGATATAAGCAATATTTTCCTCCAAAATAACAAATGATACACATTTTCTTCTCTCAAAAAGAAAGAGAAGCTCTGTCCCATAGCTTTCAGAAAGCTGTATTAGATACTTTGCATACAGTTGTGACAGAGAACCAGACAGAGGGGAGACATTCTGTGGTAGGGAAGGTGTGGTGGTGGGAGCATGAGGCAGATGGTCACATTACTTCCACAGTCAGGAAGTAGAGGGATGAGTGTTAGTGCTCAACTGGCCTTCTCCATTTTCCCTTTACATTCTATCTCAGCCCCTTGTCTATGCAGCAATGCTGCCTTAGTCAGGGTGTGTTTCCCTCCTCCGTGAAACCTTTTGGAAATGTTCTCACAGATACACTCAGCAGTGTGTCTTCTAGATGATTATAAATGAAGTAATAAATAAAAAAAATGCTTTCCTTTGTTTTGTCTGCATGTATTTCTGTACACCACATTTCATGGTGTGCCTTTGAATCCAGAAGAGTACATATCCCCTTGGACTTGATTTACAGCCAGTTGTGAGCTGCCATTTGGGTTCTGGAAATCGAACCTGGGTCCTTTGGAAGATCAGCCAGATTCTTTAGCACTGAGGCATCTCTCTAGCTCCCAATTTAGTCATGTTTAATGAAGGTTAGCCATCACAGCCATATCACCTAGTATTAAGAAAATTAATCAGATATCTGGCTATGAGAATTTTGCATTTTGATTGCAAATATGATTGTAAATGCTGTAATTGAGTTTTTAAAAGCATGTTTCTCAGCTTTTTTTTTTTTTCTCTATAGATTACGATCTAAATGAGAAAAAGTTTTGGGATCAGCTTCTTAGCACTGCTGTCTGGAATATTTGGGTGTTGGGTGTTTTCTTTGAAAGTGATTTTCTTTTCCTTATTTTAAAGAGGCGACTTCAAGTGTTTGTAGCAACTTCTAAAAAATCTGCTTTATTTAAAAATAAATTCTGTTATTGCACTTATTTTGTTTGTGTGTGAAGGAGTTTGTGAGAGTGTAGCAGTATGTTTATGTGTGGTGATCAGAGGACAGTTGATGGGTGGGGCCCACAATTCAGACTCAGGCTCCTTCACTAGTGGTGCAGTCTCATAGGCCCATAGTGTTTATTTGATGCTGATAGAGCTAGTGTCCCCAGAAGAGAATGGGGGTGTTGGTTTACAAACGACTCTTTGAATTTCCCTGATTTGAGGATTGAGTTAATTCAGGAAGAACTTTTCTCCTCTCCCTTGTTATTCTATTTATTTATTTTACTAAAATTAGAAGAAGCATTTGTGTTTTGGTCTGTGGGCACAGTTTACTGTTTGTTATCCTTTTGAGGTAGGATATGGCAAAGGAACAAAGAATGTGTGTGTGTGTGTGTGTGTGTGTGTGTGTGTGTGTGTGTGTGTGTGTGTGTGCTGGTGGGGCCTGTATGTGTTCCTCTATTTTTCCTGTTCACATTTGATCTTGAAGCTTAGAAGATAAGATGACTTGTCTGTCTGTGATGATGGTGTGCCCACTCCAAACAAAAGCAGGCCTTGTGTTGGCCACTTAGATAACAGAGGAAACAGATGAGCAAAAAGTATAAAGTCAGTCAAGTGGCTAATTGAGGAGGCTGATGTTATCTTTGGAAAGATTTTTCTATTGGGGAAGATGGGGAGGCAGGGATGGGAATTGAATGAGTTTGACCATATAACTAGACATCATACAAATGTTTTACAAACCAGAGAAAAATATTTATTTCAGTCAGAATTTGATATTCCATTTAGTAATAGATTCTAACTTCCTCCTTCCTCTCCATCTCTCCCTTCCTCCCTCCCTTCTTGCCTCCATTCCTTTCTTCCTTCTCTTTTTCTTTCCTTTCTTTCAGCAAGGAAGGCCACATAGATTAGGAATTCAGAAATGAGCTGTTTATTTGGCAATTTTAATGAGCTGTTAAAAATAGAGACCATCTAGTGCTGTCATTCATGATATTTCATGGGAATGCAGGACACTCTTTGGTAAAGGCGTGGTCCAGACTGCATGGACTTTGGTCCTTTGGGACCTTTAGATCCTGGCTTCTTGGAATATAACATTGACATGGATTAACATGTACTTTTGAAACAGGAAGAACATACAAGATTCATGACTTACCCAAATGGAAGATGTTTAGGCTCCTGGGTTAGCTCCAGGATATACGGTCAGCACAGTGACACACTGACAAGTGGATTTCAGCATGCTTGCATTTTCTTCTTGCAGCCGAGAGCTGAGCTCTGAATAATTTGATAAAGGACAAGAGTAATATGCTTTCAGCTGATCGGGCTCCAGAATCTTTGTCTAATTACAATTTTAAGTTTCACTTTCTTTGTCTTCTTTTAAAGACACAGAGCTTTGAAAAATTCTTTAAGGTTCATTTATTTTTAGAGAGAGCCTGTGTAGCTTTAGCTGGCTTAAAACTTGATATATATATCAGCCTGGCCTCAAACTCATAGAGATTCTCCTACCTCTGTTTCCTGAGTGCTGGAATTAAAGACATTTGCTCCCTTTGTCCTGGGTTGATCTCTTCTTTATGCATACATATCCAACAAGGGATGACCAGATTATGATTCCTGTGGCTGTTGCCCACTTTCAAGTCCAACGCCTCTCTTCAGTACCGTGTTCCTGTTGGATCTGGACTTCCCTTCAGGTTTCCATTGCCTCCCAGCTCTAGCCTCCACTGCCAGCTGTTGAGATGGGAAAGAAATGGCCATGCAGAAACTGTACCATTCCTCCCAAGTATCAGTTCTAATATGCACTTGGTATATCTCCTTTTAGCAGCTGTTTTTTTTTTTGTTTCTTGTGTATTGATGAAATGATGAATTGATTTATAATATTTACTACTCTGGGAGGCTTCTCATTTTTACTGGATTCAGTGGGGCTGACAAGATGCCTTTGCAGAGTGTGAAAAGATGGTTGCTGTGCAAGCCTGGTGACATGAGTCCCATACCTGGAACCCATGTAAAACTGGAAGGAGAGAACTATTCATCAAGTACCCTCTGACTTGTACCTGGCAGTTTTGTCCACCTCCCCCAAAGAATACATTTTAAAAAGGGACTCAGTAGTGATTTATTTTGTAAATGGAAGAATCTTTTTGAAAACAAATCATTGTTTTCTAGGCTATACTAATAAAATGCATTTCCACACCTTATTTTTGTATAATTGTAGTTATAGCAACACACACACACACACACACACACACACACACACACACACACACACACACACACACATGGCTTAAATGTGCCAAGCTTAAATTTGATCTCATTTTGCATTTTATATTATCAATACAGAATGGTTGGAGCTGGGTGCTGGTGGCACATGCCTTTAATCCCAGCACTCAGGAGGCAGAGGCAGGTGGATCTCTGAGTTTGAGGCCAGCCTGGTCTACAGAGCTAGTTCCAGGAAAGGCTCCAAAATAATACATAGAAACCCTGTCTCGGAAAACAAAACAAAACAAAACAAGACAAAAGAATGGTTGGATATCGCATACTGAAGTGCCCTTCAGCCGGCTTATCTGTGGTAAGAACCCCTCTTTTGAGCAATAGTTTGAACTTCAGTATATAGCACAGTAAATTATTTTTGTGTTGTAAAATTCTTGAGTAATGGGCCCACAAGATGGCTCAGCAGGTAAAAGAAAGCCAGACAACCTGAGTTCAATCCTTGGATTCCATTTGGAAGAATTGGGTCTCAAGAGTTGTCCTCTGACCTTCATATGTTTGTGGACAGATTCACACACACACATACACACACACACACACAATTGGTCAGGCATGGTGGTGTTCACTTTTAATCTCAGCATTCCGGAGGCAGGGGCAGGTGGGTCTCTGGGAGCTCAAGGCCAGCTTCATATACATAGTAAATTCCAGAACAGCCAGAGCTACATAATAAAGACACCCTATCTAAACAACAATAAAAACAATAATAATACCAAAGCAAAATATTAAGTAAAATAATTTTTTTTTCAAATTCATAAGGTATAGAGTTCCGTTTAAGCTAAAGCCACTGTTTCCCCTGTCTGTCTAAAAAAAATTTTCTGAGAATGGATAAGTTTTAGGAAATAATTTATTTGAAGTTATTAGGTTGAAAAGCAGATAAACTATTGTGTGGATCACACTTTCTTGTAGCTGTTGGTAGAATATTCTCTGTCCCTAATATACTGCTAATGAGGCCTTGATTTCAGATTCACCGAAGTCTGTATTCTGCCCTGAACCCTTCACAATGCCTACTCTGTAAGCTGTTAGTTAATAGGTCCTGTGGCCCCATTTAGACTAGTTTCCCTTTTGGAGAGCGTTGATTGCCCCTCCTCCTGCCCTCTTGCCCCTCCTGCCCTCCAGCATATGGGGCAGTTGTTTCCCTCTGCATCTCCTGATCTGCTCCTTGCTCTTGCTTTCAATGGTGGTGTGACTAGGAACCTGTGCATGCCAACTCAGTGTTGTGCCATATGCCCCAACTCTCTCCAGAGCTGGTGGTGCCACCAGGAACATGTGTGTGCCAATCTACTGTTCTGCCTTGTGTTATACTCCCAGCTCTTACTGCTGTAAAAAAAAAAAAAAAAAAAAAAAAAAATCAGTGTAAATAAAACTTCCTGTTAAGTGTTAAGAAAACCATTGGTGACCAGAATATTTTGAAAATGCAATTATTGTAGATATCTGACATACCAAACCTTATCACCAATTATTTCCCCACCTCTGAAATCAGAAATTCAAACCACTTTTTCTGACATAACATATCTGAGGAATGTAACAAACCTTCAATAATGTGTTTTGTCTGCTGGAAGAGTTAAAAAATAGGCCATATTTCACGTTGGAGATGAACTAGTTTTTAAAATTATTCAGATGGTAAACTCAGAACAAAGCACTAGAGTCGATGCTTACCCTTGCAGTGTGTCTCAGAACAACCTTGAGCTCCTGCCCCCACCGCCTGCAGGTCTGGGAGGACAGCCCTGTACCGCCACACCTGATTTCTGTTATTCAGTCCCTATCTCTCTCTGGAGGCTTTGTAGGCCTGCCTGGTTTGGAACCTGCAATGTAGTTCAGGATGCCCTCAAACTCTTACAGATCTGCCTGCTTCTGCCTCCGGAGTTCTGGTATTTAGAAGTGTGAGCCACCATGCCCAGATAGCTCTGCTAGTCTTTTAACTTTTAAATGTAATTTTACTTTTTAAGATTTACTTATTTGTTTTATTGTATAAAAGTTTTGCCTGTGCACCACATGCATGCCTTCAGGTTAGAAGAGGGTGTCGGATTCCCTGGAAATGCAGTTATGGTTGTGAACCACTATGTGGGTACTGGGAACTGAACCTAGGTTCGAGAATCTTAAGTGTTCTTCACCACTAAGCCACCCCCACCCCAGCATCTGCTGTTCTCATCTGGAGCTTCTGATGTGGCATTTCTATAACTTCCTTTTAGTACCTGTTTGTAAAAGTTCATGTCTGACCTATAGATGTAGGCTCCTTCTCCATTGCTGAAAACAGTCAGACCTCACCCTATCTGACCCAACATGTTTTAAATCATTTAAACAACTTAAAATTACATTTGTTATTAATTAATTAATTAATGTATGTGCATGTGTATGTGTGCGCATGCATGCAGGATTGTCATGGTGCTCAACTTGCAGGAGTAAATTCTCTCTGTCTGTCATTGGATCCTGGGAATTGAAGTCAGGCCAGCAGGCTTCACCAAGAACCTACTGGCACATTTTAAAATTCTTATTATTTACCAATGGAAATAATTGTTTTTCTTTTCTTTTCTTTTTTTGAAATAATTGTTTTTCTTGTATCAATAACCTCATTTAGCTACTCATTATCCAGTCATAATAATCTCCATTTGAACTGCTCAATTTTTTAAATTTATTTTTTATTTTTTATTTTCGAGGCAGCGAGGCAGGGATTCTGTGTGTACCCGTGGCTGTCTTGGAACTTTCCCTGCATACGAGAATGGTCTTGAGCTCACAGAGCTCTGTCTGCTTCTTTCTTCCAAGTGCTGGGATTAAAGGTGTGTGCCACCATGCCAGGCCTGGCTGCTTAGATTTTTAAGGAGGTTTTCTAACTTTACCAACAAATAACTTAGTACTTACTACTCAGTGAGAAGTGTTGTTCAGGAAATGACCAAAATAAGTTAGGGATGGCGCAGCTCATCCCTAATCCAGATGGAAAGGAAGCAGAATGTAGAATGTGATGAGAATCAGTTTTGAAGGAGATTTGGGGTGCAGTCATCTGTGGATGGTCAAGTTACATGTCTTTTTAGTAGGAAAGGTAGAGAATGAAGGCATGTTTTTTGCTTGATTGCATTGTTTTCTTCCTGTCAACTAGACACTGGGATACCATGAGTTTTAAAGGGACAGATGTTGTATCCTGATCTTTAAAGAAATGCTAGAAACTTGTGTTGTTGTTTTGGATGGTTCTAGGGTTAGAACCCAGGACAATATACATGCTGTACATGTGCTACTGAGCTAGTCCAAAGTACTAACATGAACTATGTTCATGATCTTACAATTTAAATACCACTTTCAACAAATTACATTTTAAAATAGATTTATTAAATGTTTTCAAGATTTATTTTTTATTTATATGTATATTCAAGTGCCTGCCTGCATTGTGTGTGTGTGTGTGTGTGTGTGTGTGTGTGTGTGTGTAGGAGTTAACAGAGGCTAGACGAGGATGTCAGATCTCCTAGAACTGGAGTTACAGGAGGTCAAGAGCTGCCATGTGGGTGCTGGGTCTCAACTCTGGTCATCTGCAAAAAGCAGTAAGTGTTCTTAATTGCTGAGCCATGTCTCTAGCCCTAGACTGGATGTTTTTAAATCTTCAAATCAATCCCTTGACTTAAGGAAGGAATATAGAGACTCTCTCTCTCTCTCTCTCTCTCTCTCTCTCTCTCTCTCTCTCTCTCTCTCTCTCTCTCTCTGAGTGGTAAACATTTCAGGATTCCAAAGGGATACCTGAAACTGTAAATGAGCCCCGTATATATGCATTCCTCCTAATTGTACATATCACTGATATGTCTCCTTTATGCATTAGGTACAATGGAGATTTATAATAATAAATTGATGTGTGGTTGCAATATACTGTAATAAGATTGCCAGCACCACTAGTCTTGTGTTTTGGACTGTGGCCCTGTGATGGCCACACAGGTCATGTGTTAACTGGCATGGCTGCTAAAGGACCAGTGGGCGGTGTATGTATAGATCACAGACAGGCTCATTCACACCCTGGATGTGATGGAGCATTGTGCAGTGAGATTTCATCATGCTATTCAAAGATGTGAGCTTTAGAATTTGTGAATTCTTTATTTCCAGAAGTGTCTATTAAACTTTTTCAGATTACAGTTAATAACTAGTAACTGAAACTATGGAAATTGTACACATTGATGAGTGATGACCCCAACCAAGACACACACACACACACACACACACACACACACACACACACCACACACACACACAAAATCAAATTAATGGAAATAAAGAATGTTTAGCATTTTTATGTAGAGATAATCACTTTTTAAAATTTTTATTTATTTATTATGTGTACAACGTTCTGCCTCCATGTATGTGTGCAGGCCAGGAAAGGGTATCAGATCTTGTTACAGATGGCTATGAGCCCCCGTGGGGTTGTCCAGAATTGAACTCAGGACCCCTGGAAGAGCTGTCAGTGCTTTTAACCTCTGAGCCATCTCTCCAGCCCCAATAATCACTATTTTTTTTATAAGGCCTTAAAAATGAAATGCATTTTCATCTTTATTGGATTCTCTTACTTTCACTCTTATTTAGAGAAGCGATACTATCCTTAGAATGCTTCTAGAACACCTTCCATAGCTATATTTAGTCATTATTTAAAAAATGATGTAGTTGAAGATATAGCTATAGGTCAGAACAAATATGTTCTTGTTGAGGTGTTATCTGTCCCTTATCTGTTACAAGTCATATAAATATTTATTTTTTACATAATGGCTATAATTATGTTTTTCAACATTAAATATAATTTGAAAACATAATTTAACATTTGTCTATCAAATAAGTTTAATGAATTTATATTGAGTAGTAGCTCCTTACAGATTTAAGTAATTAATGAACTCTCATAAACAGTTTGAATATCTCTATTATTTTTAACCTTTTCCCCATGCTTTCTTCACTTTCATTAAATTTTTTTAAACATCTGTTTATCTACTTGTTTATTGATGGGCATGTACATGCAGTGTATGCTGGTGGAGTCAAAGGACAATCTGAGGGAGCTGATTCTCTTTTATCATGTGGCTCCTGTTGCTTGAACTCAAGCCATCAGGCCTGGAAGCAAGTGCTTTTACTGCTGAGCCATTTCTCTGGCCTCCATTCCTTTTTCTTATTGATATTTTTCCTTTGATAATTTCATACATGTATAGACTACATTCTCATCACACTTGTCCCTTGACCCATTCCTTGCCTCCCCACCCCAACTTTCTCTTTTTATTTCTTCGCTTTCTCTCTCTCTCTCTCTCTCTCTCTCTCTCTCTCTCTCTCTCTCTCTCTCTCTCTCTCTCTCTCCCTCCCCCTTCTTTCTTTTTGGCTTTGTGATCCACTGGTTACTTGTTTAAGCTATTCACTGATATTAAGAGTAACTCAACAGTGGCTAATCACTCAAGGCAACAAATAACTTCCTTTATTCCAGCAGGTCTGACTGCCCTTTGCTCCTATGGGCTGAGTGGGGCCTCATGAGCCTCTCCCTGGCTATGATTGAATATTTACTGGCTTTGTCTTGCATAAGCACTATGTAGGCTACTGCAGCTGTTATGAGTTCATGGATGCCTTGGTCATGCCATGTAGATAAGGTGGCATTTCACAGCCTTTTGTCTACCCCCTCTTCCCTGAGTCTTTGAAGGGGGTGATATAGATGTCATTTTTAATGCTGAGCACTCAACAGTCACTTGTTCTCAGTACCTTGAACAGCCACAAGTCTCTGTCTGCATTAACCACTGTTTGCTACAAATAGTGAGTAAGGCTAAGGACAGCACTAGTCTATGAATATAAATATTTAAGAGGCAGTTTGACAACATGTCCACTTAGAGGTAAACCCATTACCATACCTCTAAATGCCTAGAACCTTGCCAGCCACAGTATTAGGCACAAACTCTCCTGTAGAATAGATCTCAAGTCTAATAACAAACCAGTTGGTTACCTCTGTAACATTTATGTCACTATTGCATATTAGCAAGTTGGTATTGTACCATGCAAGGCTCAAGCTGGGAAAGACCTTCTCTCCCCTAGCTGTCTGTTTAATAGTTTCCATTACCATGGAGGTTAGTCAACAGGGCAGAAGGTTCTAGCTTAGAATAAATTACTGACACTCTTGGTTCTCATTGGACTCTCCCCCACCTCCCATCTGTCAGAGAATGGATGTAGTATTTTATGTGACTTTTTATTTTATTTTATTTTATTGAGGAAAGAAAATGGTAGCCCTGGCTGGTCGGGATCTTTCTTTGTAGGCCAGGCTGTCCTCAAAGAGAGCTGCCCATCTCTGCCATCTGAATGCTGGGGTTACAGCAGTTCAACTGGGTTCTTAAGTAATATTTAACATTTTATAGTACATTTTTTAATTTCCTTAGGAAAACCATGGAAGTGCATTCTCATCATCTCTTAGCCCCTCCCCTTTTTGTGAAATGGTGCTTAAAATGTTGGATCATTTAGATAGAGTTATTTGTCTTATATACAAGATTATAGTTTGATGTTATTGTTTATACACTTCAAAGAAGGTATTGTGTAGTCATATCCCTGCAGACCTTCTGCTGAATATGATCCTCTTAAGACTCAAGGCTGCAGCTGCCCTGTTCCCACTGGTAAGGTTAGAGTCTGCTTAGTAACTGGGCCCCAGTTCTTTTGTGTCTAGTAACAGGTGTGGGAGAGAGATCGCAGGTCACCTCTGGGTCTCGGGAACACATACACAAGGTGCTGCTGCTGCATTGGCTCCAGTGTAGAGTGCTGGGCTGGCCCTTGTCCCTGGGTGCTTTGTGTGAGGCACCTTGGCAGATATCCAGATTGGAAATTCACTCTCTCAGGTTGCAGAGGGACCTGGGCTTGTCTGAGGGCAGTGTCTGGAATGGCAGCCCCCACGTTCTTGTTTGCTGAAAGGTCGGTCTCCAGCCTCAAGAGGTCTGCTGCTTCTCTGTTGACAGTTGGGGAGCAGGCTGCCAGAGATGTGTCAAGATGTTTGTAGACATTCAGCAGAATTCTTACCTCTCCCAATGAGGCCATTCAAATCATGAGTTTTTTTTTTTTTTTTTTAGCTATTTGTTTTAGCTATATGTCATTGTCACTAATTTTGGTGCCTCACATTAGTGATGTATTAGATAAAGTAAGGCCCGAGTCAGTGGTCATAATGTTCTTTTAAAGGAACAGATCATAGCCTTTTGGTGGAGCTGGCTGGAAGAAATTAGTAACATTTACAAGGTAGTTTGAAGACACTTACACAAAACATACAGTGTTTTATATTTGTGGGGTGTGCAGCCTGTCATGGCTTTAAGAATTCACCCTACAAATCAGTACTCAGTCCAGAACAATTCCTTTCCCATGAGTCCTCTGTGTTGGGTTTTAGATTTTATTATTTTATGTTTATGTGTAAGAGTGTTTTGCTTACATTATGTACAGTATGTGTGTGTGCACAATACCCATGGAGGTCAGAAGAGGGTGCTTGATGGATCCTCTGACATGTACGTATGTGCAGCCTGTGTGTGTGCGGTGCCCATGGAAGTCAGAAGAGGGTGTTTGGTGGATCCTCTGAGAATAGGGATACAGATGGTTGTGAGGCACCATGCTGGTGCTGAGAACTAAACCTGAGTCCATTGAAAATTGACAAGTGCCCTTAACTGCCAAGCCACCTTCCTGTTTCTTCATCCGCATTTTAAATAATGTCATCCACACTGTACTGAACATGTTCTTCAGAGCACGAAGCTTTTATCCTTATGTCTTTGGGGCTAGTACTTTGCCCTGCTATAAAAGATGCTCAGTAAATGTCACCCCAGTAAATGATCTTGTGACAAGTTCAGTTGTGATCATAGATAGCGCCAAAATGTCTTTTTCAAATATAAGTTCTGGGTCAGGCTAAGACAGTTAAGGCGGAGAGCTGTCTAGCTGGTGTGGTTGTAGGTGCTGCGGGGTGCTCTGGAGTCCAGATGCACTGCAGTTATTAAATCTTCCTCTTAGATTGCTTCCTCCCTTTCCTTTTAACCATGTGGTGATGAAGGTGATGGTGTCTAGGTCTCACCAGTGTTTGTCTCTAAGAACAACAATAACTTAGTGTTCGCAGCATTTGGTTCTTATTACAACAGTGGGAGGAAAAAGTATTTAATTGTTACAGTGATTTATATATATATATCAATATATTTCATAAGGTGAACATCAGAATTTAATAATAAAGATAGATAAAGCGTATTTTAGGGGCATGTTCTTTACATAGACATTCTTGGTTCTTTCGAAACAGATTTTATATTTGAAATGTTCAAAATAAAGTATTTTTGTGATTTTTATGAAGAAGCACTTAACTCCCTTTCCCCAAATCATTTTTAGTTTAGTTTTAATTAGACTTGTGTAAAAAAATTACCTGAGTAATTCAGAGAAGAAAGAAACCGTTGCTCTTTAGTTTCCAGAATCAGATGACTTGAAGGCTAAGACCTTGTGGGAACATTCTGAAACTTGATAAAACAGTTTGTTTAATGAATATGGAACAAAGACAGCATATTACAGTTCTGACTCATTAGCTTTTATAGAAGTACAAGTTCCAAAGCTTTGGGGAAAACAGAAGAATGGTGGGTTAAATAGAACCCAGAGACACGTGGGAGTGTATCTGCTTGAAGCTTAAGTGTTGTGCATTTGTGTGGATAGCTTAAAGTGTCTTGATGTTGGTCTGGGTTTATCTTGCTCCTCTCTCATCTCTTACCTCTGCGTACAAGGTTACAGTATCTGATTATTGTTCCCACGAGGCTTTTACTTTCTCCTTAGCTTAGAAAAAAAATGAATGTTTTCCTCACTTAGTGTTGGAATCTTCAGTACCTGCCCTGTGCCTGCTGCCCTTGGTGCACTGCCTCAGGGCTCTGTGACTTCCTAACCTGTTGCCGGTCTGGCTGGTACACTTCATCCCTGTGCAGTAGTATCCCATCCTGAGATTCATGTTACCTCCCTCCTCTCCTTTTTTTCCTTTCAGGATGTTCCCATCTGTACTTCTTTCCATGGCCCACATTGGTTACTTTTGTGCTTAGGATTTCTTGAGCTGAAAACAAATTCTCTCTATTGACCAAGAATCCTGCCTTCATAGACCTCTCTGAAATCCACACACCGCAAGTTTAGCTTTTCACAAGAGAACCAACAATAGTCTTTGATATACCCAGATAGCTTTTAAATCACCTTCTCTAGCTTTTCTAGCTTTTTTGTAAGGTTTTTATTTTCCGTGTCCTGGCAGATATAAGGACTTGTTTTGATTTTGAGTGGGAAGCATTACAGGAATCACATGGTTGGGCTGCTCCAGAAACCCTACTCATAAAATTAGGACCTAAAACCCAGCTCATTAGATGGACATTCCAGCCTTCTCTGTAAGCAGGTGACAGCTCATAGGATGTAGTTCTTTATTATAGTAAGGAATTATTTTATAGAGGCATTGGGTAATTCTTACCTCTAAGATGGGAATTGGGGTATTTTTAGGACTCAATTGATTGTTTTGTCAATGAAGTCAAGAACCCTCTGCCAGCATCCTGCTCATCTCCTATGGTCATTTTTGTTGCCATTCAGTGTTTGCCCTTATGAGAAGGGTTAGAATTACATCATTTAAGTAGAAACACAGATACTTTATTTTTGCTTTTATGATTCTTGAACATGTAGGGTAGAATGGCAAACATTTAGGCCAAATTTTAGAGATAGTCTGATTTATGCCTTAAGGTCAGGGATGATTAGAATGTAGGATGTATTATTTATGTCTATTTCAAAATTTATGTGTGTGAGTGTTTTGCCTGTATGTATGCCTGAGCACCATTTGTGTGTACTTCCTAAAGAGGCCAGAAGAGGGCATCAGAGTCCCTGGAGCTGGAGTTACAGGCTGTGTGAGTCACCATAGAGGTGCTGGGAATCGAACTCTGGTCTTCTGGGTTAGCAGCAAGTGCTCTTAATCCTTGTGCCATCTCTATAGCCCTTATCCCATTGCTTGTTTGCTTGCTCCATCTGTCCGTCCATTTGTCCATCTGTCCATCCATCCATTCACCTGTCTATTTTTGAGATGGGGTCTCACTATGTTTCCCTGGTTCTCTGGAATTCAACAATGTAGACCAGGCTAACTCAACAAGGGATCCACCTGCCTCTTTCTCTTGTGTGCTAGGATTATAGGTGTGAGCCACCACACTTGGCTCTTGGATAGGCTTATTCCTCAGAGTTTGTTTTCAAAGTACTCATGGTATGGCCTTTTGTATGATGGCATAAGAAATGTCAATTAGAGAGACTGTGGAAAAGCTGGGTGTGGGAAGGGAAGTTTGAAATAACTAGAATTGCACAGAAAGCAAGATAAAAGCAAGTTTCTGTTCTGTGGAATGGAACCAGGTTGCAAAAACTGAACAGAACATTTTTCATGGCAGCCAGGTGGAGGAGAGCAGAGTGAGAGGGAAATTTGTATTTGAGAAAAGGAAGACGGAGAGTAGAGCAGAGAAGTAGAGTACACGCCTGCTGGAGATGTGGCTGCAGTTAGCAGAGTAAGGCTCTGTACAATCGGGTAAAAGGGCCACTTTGTAATTCAGTCATGTTTAAAAGGCACACCTTTTATTTATTTCAACTTTATAGGCTTCTTCTGTGTACTCTACTTTAATGAAGTATTTGTAAATTTTCACTCAGTCATGGAGCCATTCATTCACTGGGTATTTTATTGAGTGCCAGCCAAGTCTATTCGAGTCTCTTTGACTCAGGACAGGGATTGTTGTAAATAAATACAGTCTGTTGTGTTTCACATAGACACAGGAATGTGTTCAGCATAATGTGCAAGTTGCACTGATTCATGAGCATTTTCCCAGGTTAATGGTTCTAAGCACAAAATGGTGAGCTTTCTCATATCAAAGAACTTACGTCAGCAAGCAAACTGAGTGAAGCCAGTGATTCTGCTGAGGTGCATTCCAGTGGGGGAAAGCAGTGTATAAATAACACAGCACCGAATTTGTCAGTTTAATACATACCCTGCTTCTTTCCTTCCCTCCTCCTTGACCTGTGTCTTTTTTTTGTTTTCTGTTTTAGGTTTCTGAAACAGGATTTTCCTCTATAGTTCAGATTGGTGGTTTCAACCACACAGTCCTCTTGCTATAGTTTGCTGTATAGAGGCATGAGTACCTACCGTACTTTGAATTTACCTTTTCCCTTTCTCCTCTCCTCCTCCTCTCCGTCTTTCTCTTGTAAATTTTAGCTCTGAATGGGTTGTATGATGATTTAACACACACACACAAATGTAGTTAGAATTTCACCTTCGTATATACAATTATTTCTATGTATTTGGAAACTGTGGACTCTCCAGTTATTTTGATGTGTAGGCACTGTATTCTCTGGTTATCCTACTGTTCTGTGGAATTGTTAGACGTGATGCCTCCTGCTTAACTATATTTGGATCCCTGTTCAATTTCACTCCTTCCCACCCTTCCTAACTTCTAGGGATTATGAATGTGTTCTTTACTCCCATGTGATCATTTTTGTCAAAAGATGAGTGAGAACATGCTGGATCATTCTCTTTGTAGTTGACTCATCTCGCTAGGCATTCCCACATTGCCAGATTTACAGGATTTCCTTTTCTTTCCAAGCTGTACATTACCTCACTGTGTTAATATACCACTTAAAAATTTACATTACTTGAGCAAAGGAAGGCATTTCATGATGACATTTCCATGCAGGTTTATATATTCTTCAATCACTTTTCCCGTTACCTTCTATTTCTGCCACACACCTTTCCCTTCTCCCTGACTCCATATATGAAAGAAGACATGTCAGCTCGTATTTGTGAAACTGACTTATGTCATTCACTATGATAATCTCCAATTATACACATTTTCCTGCAGGTGACATTATTTTATCTTCTTTATGAATGAATAAACTCAATGTACATTTTTCATCAGTTAACCCACGGATGGCCACCTAGGATGTCTGTATAACATGGCTGCTGTGGCTTCAGCAGTGATAAGTGTGGGGAGGGTTAGGGTCTCCTTTGAGTATCTGCCTGTATCCAGTTCTGAAGTTTTGCTTGGAGTAGCTTTTTTTGAATCTTCACATCAGCATTTGTTATTTTATTATTTAATTTTTACTGTAGCCATACAAAGAGAAGTGAAGGAACTATTACAAGAAAACAAGAGAGACACTTTAGACACTGGTATAAGCAAAGATTTTGGACAAAACCTTCTCATAGCACAGGCAGGAAAGCAAAAACTAGACTAATGAAATAACATCAAACCAAACAGCTTTTGTTCAGTGCAGGAATGAAGCACCAGAGTAAAGAGACAGCCTCGAGAGTGGAGAAAACACTGGCTGACTGTTGTTCACAGGGGTTAATATCCAACAGTGAAAAAGTCAAATAAAATGACTAATAAACAGATAAAATGGCCCAGACAGACACTGCTCAGAAGAAAACATACACATGACTATCAAGTATATAAATAAGTCGACTCACTCTTAGAAACATATATCTAAGAGCTACTGAGATTTGTGAATTATTTTTTTCTTTGTGGATAATGTTGTTTTAGATCCCATTTTAATCTCTCCAGTTTGAAGTTATGAATGTAATGTTCTGTATGGATTTATGGAGGATTTAATTGTCTTTTTTCCACATGTAGGCTTATAAATCATAGATATAGCTGCTGGATGCAGTCCTATGACTTGGGGCTCAAATTTGTTGTCTGTCTACTAAACGCATATCCAATTTTCTTGGCAACATTTATTGTGTATTGCCTTCTGTGTGTGAATCCTGTTTTGTTGGTCTGTCGACACATCATCAGCACACTGTCTTATTATTATAACTGTACAGTACATCTTAGCTTCCTGTCCACTTATTTGAAATGGACATCTTGACTGTTGACCTTGTATTTCTCCATAAATTTTAGAACTTTCATGTTTCTTTAAAATGAGGTCAGTTGGCATTTCAGTGCAATTGCTAGGAATCAATTTTGGAGGATGCTGACATACATTTATATTTTAAAATAATAATTTAAAAATGTTTAAAGGTTTGAGGGGTCCTTCTGCCTCAGCCTCCAAGGTCACCAAGACCACAGGAATTTGCTGCCATGCCTTCATGGGCTGCTTTGAGAGGTTGTAGGCTGGGTGGATTTATAATTTAGACATTTTACTGTGTTGTCCGTGGAAAATCTCCTGTCTGTTTGTCTATCTCTTCTTCCTTCTTTCATTCAGGTCTGCATACATAGCACCAAATTTCTTTATGGCCGTCTCATATCTTGATACAGTGTATTCCCATCCACTAGCCTCTGCAATGAGAAATGTCTAATTTTTTTTGACTGGGTCATTTTTTTCTTTGTTTCTAAGTTAGATTCTTTAGTAAAGGACAATTATGAAAAAAAATGTGATTCCTCCAACTACTTTGCTATATTACCTAAGGCTACTTGATTTTCCATGGGGGGAAATATATATATATATATATATATATATATATATATATATATATATACTGTTTAGTAAGTACACATTACTGTTTACTTGTTAGTTTCAAGGTTTGTGTTACTAGATAAAATACTACCTTTAACAGCAGCTTCCTTTTCAGCAAGGAAGGCTGTTATTTCATAATCACAAACTATTTTAGTAGAAATGTAAGATACTTTTATAACAGACTTTAGGAAACTCCTATTTCCAGATTATATACAGCAAAATGGTATATTAAAGTAGTAGTATTAGTTACTTAGCCATTTTTTTTTTTGAAAAAATATTGGGTAGCTATGTAAGAAAAGATGAGGCCAGGCGGGTGGCGGCACACGCCTTAAATCCCAGTACTTGGGAGGCAGAGGCAGGCAGGTCTCTGTTTGAGGCCAGCCTGGTCTACAAAGTGAGTTCCAGGACAGGCTCCAAATCTACACAGAGAAACCCTGCCTCGAAACACCCCCCTCCCGCCCAAAAAAAAAAAAAAAAAAAAAAAAGAAAAGAAAAAGAAAAGATGAGTCATGTTCGCACCTCTGTCATGAACACATACCATGCGCCAGTGTTGTTTTTCACTCTGTACCCACTGGAGCATGCAGTGCCTGTGGGGAGGTTGCTGTGTCCTTGGCTTGAGGATGTATGCAGGTTCAGATCTCCCCATGGCTAGGATATTTCTGTGGAGTGGGATGAATGTGGCTGGGCAGTAGTAGCAACATCTTCTGGGTGTATATATGTGCCATAGAGAGAGCACAAGGGTGAGAAAGTGTTGGGGGCAGGAGAAACTTGGGGAAAATGGATGCCAGAACTGGTTTGGGGAGTGGTCTTTATCAGTTGATGTCATTTGATCTGAAGTGGAGTTGAGCTCTTCTTAAGGTACTTGGGTAACTTGTAGTGGTTAAGAAGGGGAGTGTGGGCTTCAGAAGAAAGAGAAAAGACATAAACATGTTATTAAGGGTTTTTAAAAAGGCCTGGACTGGTGAGATGGCTCACTGTGTAAAAGGGAGCTTGCTGCCAAGACTGATGACTTGAGTTCTAACCCTAGGACCCACACATATTCAGAATTATGGACAGCCATGGTTTTGATAGTTTTGTGTACTTTTCCTTTATTATGCCTTTTCATTATTGATGTCTTTGTGCATTCTTGTCTGTGAAGCCCATTTTTATTTCAAGAAACTGAGTGGAAAGAGGAAGGACCACATGTATTAACAGTTGGGACCCTCTCTGCATAATGTTGCTGGACCTGCCCGGATTACTTGGGCATGAAGTCATCTAGCTACTTTTTAGTAAGCATAATGGGCATGGAAAACCATGCATGCTGGGGTGGGGGGGATGCTTTTCCAGCAAGGAGAGAAGACAGGCAGTCATGACAGATACTCAGGAGGCAGTGGGCCAGAGAGGGAAATTGAAAGTGTAATCACAGAAATAAAATATTAAAATAGAAGATAAGAAAGCCAAGTGGAAGACATTTCCAGGAAGGTTAGAATAAAAAGATAAACCAAACAATAGTCATACACATATAACACTGACACTGAGTTATCAAACTTTCAGAGAGAACAGAAAATATAAAGGAAAAGAAAGAAATAATATCAAGGCATTCTTCTGCAGGTATGGGTGTAGTTCTATACTGACTGAGCCCCCCAGAGTGTGTAGAGCAGTGAATCAGGCATGATGGTGCACATCTATTAATTCCAGCAAATTGCGGCTAGCCTGGGCTACATGGTGGATTTGTCTTAAAAATCCAAGGGGAAACAAAACAAAACAATGTGCACTACAATGAAGTCAACCAGTGACTACTGAGCTATATTTCCATGGAAGCTAATACCCGCGATGAAGACGGGACCCTGCAAGATCCTTAAGTTTTCTTAGTCTCTGGGCAGAGACAAAGGTGATACAAAGGATGGAATCTACAGGTATAGTAATTCAACGTGCCTCAAATACTTGAGTATATTCTTAGAATCCTGATTATCTTCTAGCTCAGAGTAATTAGTGTATTTAATACATGTGTGTATTTGCATTCGATCTATCATCTAATGTGAGGAAGGGAAGGAGCCTGTTGGCCATGCGGGAACTTAAATATGTACTTAGTAGAGAATAGTGAGGGCAGGCTCCAGCAGCTCCAGGATGCATCCAGGGAAGGGGGCGCAGCACTGTGTTGGCTTAGACAAGCTTTAAAGATTGCTGACCTTGTTTTTTTTAAAAACACTAAAGTATGTCCCTTTCCTAACTTAATACAGACCTGGAAGAATAATGCAGCTTAAAGGGACATCATCAGCACGAATAGTTCTTGTACGGGAGTTGCTCAGAATACTACTTTAACGAGAATGACTAAATTGCAGAAACAAAGCAGGCTCCAGAATCATTGAAAAGAGTGTCTTCTTTCAGAAAGAGTTACTTAGTAGTTCTAACAGTCTACTCTGGATTGGCAAGTCCTGTGAATTGAGGCCAAACTGTAGCTGAGTTGAATTTTAATTGTTGAGTAATCATTGTGTAAATAAGTCTAAGAATGGAGGAGATGTGAAACTAACTGAGCCATTGAACTGCTCTCGTTCAGTGTTTGAATTTAGCTCAGCTCTGTGACTGGGAGCTTTAAGTTAAGAAGGATTCCACTTGGACTTTGGTGTGTGGGAGGAGGAGCTGCTTTGAAGGGAGTGTGCAGCCATGTTGGCAGTTAGAAGCGAAGGCAAAGAGCCCACAGCACAGCCAAGGAAGTTCTCACTGGGAATGTGAGAAAGAAAGTGGCAAGCAGGCACCTTTTTTGTCCAGGTCTGGGGAATGTGAAGTCCTTTAATCCTTCATGCAGCTTTCTATTTGGCTGTTGCTATGTGCTCTGAGCTGGGAAGGCAGAAGCTGATCATCTGATCATTTTTTATATTTTATTGTGATGATTTCTGTTTTTTAGAAATTACTATGTTAATAACTTTGTGATTTGATGAAACAATCGTGGTTTCGAAAGAATTCACTGTTATGGAGGATTGGAGTGATACACAATTCATGTTTGTGTTGAGTTTTGTTTTAAAGAAGCCAGGAGTCTGGGCAGATTATTCCACCCATGGAAATTCCTGCTGTAGTGCTTGGTTCTCTTGGCTTAGAAGTGGATGTGTGTATAAATCTATTGGAAAACAAAGCAAAGCCTCACCTTCCCTATGTTACCTTACCTAATGTTTGTGGTACAAGTTTCTACTTTATCTGATTTTAGAATGTCTTGTTACATTTATTTCATTAACTTTTTCAATTCAGCACATTAATGGGAAATGCTATGTTGAATAACAAGCAGAGGGTGTTCAATCTTTATTCTTAAATTGTGTGTGTGTGTGTGTGTGTGCATGCGTGCATGCGTGTGTGTGTGTGTGTGTGTGTGTGTGTGTGAGTGTGAGTGCTGGTGCTTTCTGAGGCCAGAGACATCAGATTCTTCTGGAATTGGAGTTATAGGTGGTTGTGAGTTATCACAAGAGCAGTAAGCACTGATCTCTCTCTCCATGTCTTCTTAAGGGATGTTCTAATCCATTAGCTGACTCCAGGCTTCCAAGGGGCTCCAGTTTGCCATGTCCTGGAATAGAGTATGGAGCTAGAGACACAATTGCAACAGAAGCATGAGACAGCTTATTGGGGAAACAACATACACTTCCAAAGGAGGCAGCCATAAGGGCAGAAGATTTAGCAGCTAAATAGGGCCTTCTACAAAGGATTGATGTTTTCTGATACTTGATTCATTTGCATAGTGTGGGTGTTACATGAGACTTTTCCTGGGAGACAGGACACACACACACACACCACTCATTCCAGATAGGGAACTCATGACAGACAAAATTAGCCATTCTAACAAAATCCAACCTACTGAACGAGTGATGTGAGTGTGTGTGTGTGTGTGTGTGTGTGTGTGTGTGTGTGTGTATGTGTGTGTGTGTGAGTTGCAGGAGTTTATTTAGGGGTTACCTACAGGAGCATAGATGACTCATATGCAGTTATATCACCAGAAAGCTCACGGGTGACAGATCACAAAAGCTGCAATCTGGACTTCTCTTCATGACTTGCTGACAGCCATGCAGGCCTAAGGGCCTCTTCTCCCAGCCTCCTCCCAGAGCAGCTCTCTCTACCGCTCCCATACCCTCGGGAAGAGGCCTTTGTGGATCTTTTTAGCTTCAGCTTTCCCAGATCCATGAGGTTTGTTTACTTCTTTGTTCCATGAGGCTCCCCACTTGTTGCTGGAGGGAATGATGCTACACAACAGCAGGCACAATGTCTATGCCACATGGGAGTCCCCTTCTACAGGTGTGCATTTTAGGATTGTAATGAGCTGTGGATGCCACTGTGCACTCGGGCCAGTGACACTAGCTGGTCACAGTCAGTCATTGTGTAGATTTCCAGCTGTCCTTTTTGTTAATTTTCAGGGGTTTAGTGTATACGTTTGACTCAGTTCTCCAGGTTCCTCTGTGGAGCTGAGAAATGATATTTATCTTCTGTAGTCATTCCATTTTGCTGAGGGCCATAGCCTCTGTCTAAGAACCTCCTGACCTATCTTGTGGCTGGAACAGAAGATTGGATTCCCTAACAGGAACTGGCTGGACTCGTTGTAGCACAAGGAGCTTGCTTTGGAACTGCTGTCTGGCTGGGTTGACCTCTAAACATCATTTCTCTCTGTGCTTTAGGCATGCTCCCCTTGACATTGCTGTTAGCATATCAAATACCCCCAGGTATGGCATAGAGCTACCTTCATCATTTTAACTTCACAGTTTAAGAGTGAGGTCTCTTGGGCTATTAAAAAGAACACTGATAGTTATATGTTGACATTGTGGCAAAATACAAAAGAATAATTCCAAAAAGGAAGTTAGCGAGGGATTAGACTAAAACACAGTTTGAGGTTGTAAGAGTTGAGCATATATTATACCAACAGTGCCAAAAAAGAAAAGAATAAAAGCATTAAGTAATTCCTGTTAGATTTAAGAATTTAAGAACCTTCCTTCCTTCGTTCTCCCCTCCCTCCCTCCCTCCCTCTCGCCTTGCTTTTTCAAGAAGTGTCTCTATGTATAGCCCTGGCTGTCCTGCAACTCATTCTGTAGACCGTGCTGGTATTGAACTCACACAGATCTGCCTGCCTCTGCCTCCCCATCATCTGGCTAAGTTTTTAATTTTAAAGAAAAATGTGTATGTGTATATTACATGTGTGCAGGTGCCCGGAGAGGCCAGAAGAGGACATCAGCCTCCCTGGAGCTGGAGTTATAGGTGGTTGGTTCTGAACCACTGTACCTAGGTTCTCTGCAGGAGCAGCACATGCTTTTAACTGCAGAACCATCTCTCCATCTTTGAAATCTTTTAAAGTTTGCATCTGTGAACAGCATTGTCTTTAAGATGTTCTTGAGGTTGTGGAGACTTGGAAGGCAGAGCTTTTAATCTCGAACCATTGGTTCTTCCTGTTTGGCTGAGTTCGGCTTCTATATACCCTGGAAAATGTCCACAAATGTCACTGAGTGGAGTCAGACGTTTGCCCTTTTCTCGGAATGTGCCTGTCTTTATGCTAGGTTATGGGAAGATGGTGGCTGAATTCTACCTGCTGGCTCATATAAAAAGAGAACCGATAGGCCTTAAAACCTTTGAATTGGGGATGTCATACATGTCATAGTCTTTTTTTTTTTTTTTCCACTTAGATACAGGTGAGTAGAACTAAACAGTTAATGTTTGTCTTTTGCAGAGCTATGAGTCATAAAGCCCTTTATTGTTCTTTTATGCATCTGTTTTGTGCACCAATATCTTAGCTCCCCTGTGTACCAGCCATTCTCAGTCTGTACCTCTGTGGGTGGCCTGCTCTGTGGAAGAGGCTTATGTTTAACTGTGGGCTCACTCAGCAAGCCAATTTCAGAGGTGTGGGCGGGACAACCCTCATTTAGGTGGATTTCCCTCCTTGTAGAAAGGGTAAAACCCTGTTTTTATGGAACTCCATTGAGAGTAGTTTTTGTCTTGTGTCCTGATCCCCTGCAGCTGTGGCCGGCATTGCCTCTAGAATTCTGTCTTGTCTCCCTGGCTTCTCTCAGGAGGCAGGTCAAAGTATTATCCCTCAGGGTTAAGGCTGTCAGTTGACATGTATGCATGCATGTATGTATGTATAATAACCATATTCCCTGGTCTTTTGGTCTCTATTTTGTCTCTATTGTTGAAAACTCTACAAGGTAAATTTAAAATATAACTTGAAGTTTCTGGAATTCTGCTTCTTCCTTCTGTTGCATCCCCCTAACATTTGGACTTTACTGACTTATTAAATATTTAGCAGTATCTGACTATAAGATTTGAAAAATAATGTTCAATTATAATACGCTTAATCAGACACATATGCACAACAGATGCACACATACACTCATTTTCCCCCACACTCACCATGCACCATCTTTTTTTAAAAGGTTTATCTTTTTAGAAGTAACCTTATTATGATATGCTGTGATATGCTTAAGCCTTCTGATTTTGTCATTACTTCTTCCTATTTCCATTTTGGAGTGATCCCTTACCCTTGGCTATAGATTTAAACTTACCACCTAAAAAGTGTTTTCTCTTTCATCATTTCTAAAAATTAATATATTATGTATCTACAACTTCTGTAAAGGAATTACATTTGAAACACAGGCAAACATATTAATAACCCTCATGGTATATCTACTTGTTCTTCAAGCAAAGGCAGGATGCAAGCCTGGTGCTCCTGTCCTTATTTTACGTTTGTGTCCTTTCCTTCTGTTAAAGAAACAGGCATATAAACTTGTTCTAGGTTCATTTTTGTTGCTGTGATAAGATACGTGAACCAAAAACAACTTTTGGAAGAAAGGGTTTTTTTGGCTACAGTTTCAGATAATAATTCTATTATTTCGGGGAAGTCAAGGCAGGAACTTGAACTAGTACACGCACAATCAAGAGCAGAGAGTAAACTCATGGCTGCTTGCTTCTCGGCTGGGTTTTCACTCTTCTACAGTTCAGAGCACATCCATGTGTGTCTTTTCACCTCAGTTAACAACCAAGACAATCTCCTAGGGACATGCCCAAAGGCTAACATGTCTTCATAATTCCTCATTACATCTGTGTTCCCTAGGTAATTCTGGACTGTGTCAAGTTGACAGTTAAAATTAGCTACTACATGGAAAAGATGCAGATAAGCTATTGTCTAAATACATTGCAAAAGAGATCTGGATCTAAAGTTTGTTTATGACAGAATGAAGTGTATTAGGATCACCTGCCCATATGATATTATTTTTTAAAGCTACTAGATAGGCTGATGGGGAAGCAAGCATTTGGTTTTAAAATGATCACTTTTTTATTCTTTTGTCCCAAACGTTTACAGTTATATCTTAAATGTCTGCATCTCTTCAGATATGGTCAAGATAAAGACTGTTAAAAGGGGCAATAATGGTGTGTGTGCATGTGCTCTGGATGGGACTGAGACTGTTAAAGAAAGGCAATAGCTTCTACACATAATGTCATCATTGTGAGTTAAAATTTATCCTGTGTTTACATTTAGATACACAGACATTTCAAATTAAGCATGCCAAGAATAGTAACTTAGCTTACAATAATCTAAAATACGTAATAAAAGTGAAGTAAGTGGTCACAGATTTTGCAGCCCTCTTATTTTTGGAAATTCTGAGGGTGGATTGAGTTTTACCCCATGCTGTTTTAGAGACAGACAAAATGACATAATAACAGATATACAAGAGCAATTATTGTGAACACACACACTATAGAATTAAATCCGAGTGTCCTCAATAGAAACGAAGTAGAAAGTTCATATCTGTATATCTTTGAGGTGTAAGAAAGGCCCAGTGAAAGCCAAATTGCCAGGAAATGAAGCTTTATTCTCTTTTTTCCTCTGTTGGAGAGAGAAATATGCATAGCAGAGGGCAGCTAGCCTAGCTCAGCTTCACCTTCCAGATGCTTGGACTAGCCTGCTGAAAATAGGGCAGAATTTTCCTTTCTTCCTTAAGTAACTGCTTTGATCTTATCATTCCCAGGTTTCTCTCTTTTGTAAATGTTTAATTACATTTATTTATTATTTGTGTGTGGTTGAGGGACGGGGAGGTGTGCATGTACTATGCATGGTGCACGTGTGGAGATCAGAGGGTAGCTTTCAGGGAACGTTCTCTCCTGTAATGTGGGTCTCAGGGACTGAACTCAGGATGTTGGACTTGGTAGCAAATACCTTTCCCACAAATGCAAGTCTTCATTGTTTTGAGGAAACTCGCTAATGTCAAGGCTACGTCTGTGGGTCTCTGCTGGTATGTTATGATCCATTGGTAAGATCTGCAGAAGGCAAGGAAGGAAACTATCTTGGCATCGTCTGGCCTAGGGTAACTTCCTATGGCAGAGCTTTGGAGAGGATGTGCTGATGTGTGTTCAGGGGGCAGCAAGGAGCCATCATGGAGAGTAGAAACAGTGAACATCAGAGAGGCTATGAGCAAGAGGCATCATGTAAGAAAGGTTTGTGGGCCACTGTGGAGTTAAGCTTTTCTGTGGGTAGCACTATGGAGGGTTTTTATTTATTTATTTATTTCTTATTTTACATATCTATCCTAGTTCCCCCTCCCTTTTTCCCTCCCTCCCTCCCATGTCCCCCGACCACTCTCCCATCCCATTCTTCCCCCACCCCTCCACAGGGAGGGTGATGCCTTCCAGGAGGGATCAACAAAATCTGTCAAATCATTTGGAGTAGGGACTAGGCCCTTCCTCCTGCCTCTAGGTGAAGGGAGTATCCCTTCATGGGGAATGTGTTCCCAAAGTCCTTTTGTGCACCAGGGATACATCCTAGTTCCATTGTCACAGACGTCCCTTATGGAAGGTTTAAAATCACAATGCGATATGACTTAGGTGATGATGGAGTGAAGACTGACGAGTGTCCCCAGAGCTGACTGTTAGCAGGTAAGGGAGGAAGCTGGGGAACCAGGCAGAGCCATTCTTATTATCTTGGAGAGAATATACGGACTAGGGCCTGGTAGGAATTGGTTATGCTGAGCTTAAGTTAGATTCTAGATCAAATTGGAAGACAGAGGCAACAGGGCTTGCTCAAGGACTAGATATAGATTGTGCTGTTGGAAGTCAAAGATGACGTCAGAGTTTTTGATGTGTACAGCTATGAGCTGAAGCTGTCATTTTATGAGAAGTCTGAGAGGAAAACAGACTTAAAGGAATAAAGAAGTCAGAGTGTAGGGTAGACTAGTTAGAGATGGCTATTACAGGAAGTCAAGGAATAGGGTGGGGTGAGTTAGAGATGGATGTTGTCTAGTAGTGATTTCAAGCAGTCAGTCTGTGAACTCTAGTTTACCTGAGAGGATTTTGTTCTGGCTAGAAACTTGGGTATTAGCAACATGTATTAAAACGGATTTTTATTATATACATATATATGCATGTGTGTGTCTAAGTTTATGTGTGTACTAAATGTGAGTATTAGAACTCAGAGGTCAGAAGGGGGCACTGAATTCCCTTCAAGTGGAGTTTGGGTGCTGGAAACGGAACCTATGTCTTTTGCAAGAGCAGCAAGTGCTCTTAACTGCTGAGCCATGTCCCCAGCCTCCATCATTAAATATATTTAGTAGTATTAGTGCCATTATTTGTCAGAAGGTTCAATGTTTTAAGAATAAATGAGATGTTCAAATCGAAAAATGAGAGTGGATGGAGAAAAAGTCCCAAGAATTCAATCCTAACCATTCCTGACTTGAAAAGATCAGAAAGACCAGGAACAGAGAAACAGGTAAGGAATGAAGGAAGATTTTGGCCAAAGAATACCAAAAATGGAGTTGAAATAGAATAGGAATAAACCAGAAGAATCATATAAGTGATAACTTGCTTCAAGGAGCAGAGTAGTCAATTTTCCTGGTAATGCCTCATATCCATGAGCTTGAAGATGGAAACTTGACCATGTGATTAAGTTATGGTCATTGGTCATCTTGAGTGGTTGAAATGTACATTGGCCAGAAATGGGTTTAAGAGATGATAAGTAAGAAAATAGACACAGTGGTCTAGAAGATATGGAATATCCCAATAGTAAGAGGGAAAGTTTACTGTGAGATGGTGGGCAAGAGAAAAGCAGGAGAAAAAGGGAGAAAGAGATTGGAGAGTATGAGATTTTACAAGATTGACTGGTATTGATTGAGGTTTCCTTTTTGTGACTGGGAGGGGACAGGTTAAGTGGAGTGGGTGAAGAGATGGAGGTCTTAGAATGATCTCTAAGAATGATTTGGCTCAGGCTGGAGAGATGGCTCAGAGGTTAAGAGCCTGAATTCAATTCCCAGCAACCACATGGTGGCTCACAGCCATCTGTATGAGATCTGGTGCCCTCTTCTGGCAAAACACCGTATATATAATAAATAAAATCTTGAAAAGAAAAAAAGAAAAAGAAAAAAGAAAAAAAATGATGATTTGGCTCTAGTAGGTAATAGAACAGAAGTTTGAATATGTGGTTATACATCTATGTTAATGAGTATGTAGTGTTATGAGAGCTTGAGGAATATTTGTTTTTAAAGCAGGAAATTTGCAGTTTTAGACCTTGCTCAATAGATATTGTTTCAATGGATGCTACATAGTAGAGTTAAAAATAATTCAAATAGCCTCTGAAAAGAAATTTGAAATTATAGTTTAATTTTTTCATTTTGTAAAGTATCTGAACATATTTGTGATACTATGACATAGGACATATATGGTATGCATTCATGTTACACATGAGTATATGTTGTATGTAGGAGCTAGAATTTCTCTTCCCCAAGGCTAGTAATAAAGACTCTGATCTTCCACTTTTTTTTTTTTTTTGCCTTAGATCTGACTATGGAGAGTTTTTCTGGCTTACTCTGCCATACAATGATAAGTCCCTCATTAGTCTGGGGTATTGTGCCCTGTACCCTGCAAGCTGGAACACTGCAAAAGAGGCCAGGGTGAATGCTGAGGCAAGGTGGCTCTGCTGAAGTTCTCCAGCTAGTATGTTAGCTTTGGGTCACATCCTTCAGTCTCATCAAGTGAATGTCTTATTGCATTCATGCTGATGTTAATTCTTCATAAAAGCCCAGAGGGATGAGGAAACTCTCACGCCTCACCTGATACATCATTTTATCTGTGTTCGTACTCTACCTTTATTCGGGCGTGCTTGTCCTCCTGTGCTAGTGACGTCTGTATCATCATGCTTCACCTTTATTTTTTAAATTAATGATCTAATTAATTAGTGACGGAATCTGTCATTGAACCTGGGACTCTCTAGTTTGGTAAGGAAGGCTGACTGACCAAATAGATTCAGAAATCTCCCTACATCTCTCATTTCCTGTCCTCAGAGCTGGGGTTGTTCCTATTTACCTCCACACCAAGCTTTTCTTTGGGAACTGGGAATCCCAACTGAGCTCACTCTTGAGGAGCAGACACGCTGCCTTCTGAGTTATCTCCTCAGCCCCTGTAACATATTTTCTAAACCCTCATGTGTAAGTCAGTGCTCCCCTGGCTTATGTGAGCAGCTTGAGCTAATTAAGATCTCAAAGGTGTTTTGGGAACTCTAGTTTATAGCCAGAATGTTAGAAGCATCATCTAAACAATCGAGGGCAAATGACATTGCAAGTGTTCACCATGTGTGCTGTGACTCCAGGCAGGCAGGGTCAGAAGTGAATGGGACTAGTGCGCATCTAGCAGATGTCCACTGCCACAGGACTGATAGCCTTGCTGGCTGGTGGGGTGAGTCTCTGCACCTTTTTAGGCCATAGGAGTCTTTTGTGTTGATTGTGAGCATGGGGGTGGGGGTTGTAACTACTGCCACACAATGGAGCCAGCGACTCTAGAGGCAGAATGACTTCGAAAGAAAAAGCTCTATTGACAACAAGCTGACTGTTGGAATACAGCAGGCTCTTGTCTTCCAATGACCATTTTACCCTTTGCCCAGAGGGAGAGTGGTTTATAGGGATTTTCTAAGGAAGATGTGTAGGTCCCAGACAGGTGGGCTGCCTCAGTTGTCTATTGTTCCTAAACATGGCCTCTGGAGGATGGGCTACATATATGCCTTCTTGCTCACTTAGGTCAGGAAGCAGTGCTGTCCACAGCATCGGAACAACACACAATTGGCTTCTGTGTTGGCAGCATAGGCTTGGGTCTGGTTGTGTTGGTGCCTTTGGCAGCACACTTCTGGGAGTGACCTTCTCTCATAACTTGGGACCAGGTTCTGTTTAGGAAGAGAGCATATATCTGTGTCCTTGTTAACTTCACTGTGCTGTGTACATCAATCAAAAGACAGACTTTAGCCAGCATTAATCCTCCAGAGGTAGGGCAGGCAGGAATGAGGACTTATGGGTGGAACTTGACGTGAGGATCTGTCCTGTGTGTTCACAGTCAGTTTTTTGTTTCTTCACGTAGTACTTGTGTGTCTTTTTTATTGTTATGACATTAAACTAGGGAACAATGCTATACTACATAAACAAATCTTTTTCAAGATAGTGACATTAACCACTGATGCAGACAGAAAGCTCCCTGAAACAAAGCCATGTAGTACAATGATTAAGAGTTAGATTTGCACCACTGTCAGCAGTCAACTTGACAAATCTAGAGTCACTTGGGAAGAGGGAGCCTCAGCTGAAGAATTGATTAATCAGACAGGCCCTCGGGCAAGTCTGTGAGGTTTTTTCTTGATTGCTAAGGGATGTAGGGAGGGCTCAGATCACTGTGGACAGTGCCACCCTGTTGGCAGGTGGTTGTAGGTAGTATAAGAGTGCTGGTTGGAGAACCAGCCAGCCAGCAAGCAGCATTCTTCATGGTTCCTGCCTCTGTTCCTGCCCTAACTTCTCTTAATGATGGGTTGTGACCTGGCAGTATAAGCCAAATTAACCCTGTCCTCTACAAGCTATTTTTGATCAGAGTGTTTAATCACAGAAACAGAAAGCAAACTAGGATAGTCTCTCAGTATCCAGTGGTCCTTTCTGCATATCTTTCTTAGTTATCTCAGTTTGGACAAATGATCTAAACCACCAAACCTCAATTTCTTAAATAAATAAATAAATACATACATACATACATATATACATACATACATACATACATACATACATACATACATAAAGGCTAATAGCCACCAGGCAGAGATTTAACAGTTAAGTCAGTTGAAACATTCACTTCACTCATACTGACTAGCATTCATAGTTCTGGAAGCTACTTGTGCTACCAGAGGAGAAAGGTAATCATCAATATCCCCCAGCTACAAACTCTGTGACTTACAACAGTGACCTGCCTGCAAGATACACTGATGGAATAGTGGCACAAATGCTGTGGGAGTGACCGACCACTTTTAGATTGTCTCTAAGGCCCACTCAATGAGATGATGTCTACATCTGACACTGCTAAAGTCACCAAGAACCTGAGACTAGTCAGGTCATACCCTAGGGGAAAACCTAATATTATTCTGCTGAAGGAACATAGCAATAAAACAACTCCTGATGACATATTGCTATACCCACAGTTCAGTGCTCAACCTTCATCAGAGAAACTCCTTGCAGTAAATGGGAATGAACAGAGACCCACAATTGGACAATGTGCAGAGATGGAGGGACTTTGGAGCACTTGGCTATAAATGGGATGATTTCATTAAATCCCTCCCCTTGAGGCTCAGAAGCATTGTCAATCAGAGGTAGTGAGACTCCAAAGAAATACTGTCTCCCAGATATAACAGGACTAACACAATATAAATCTATACAGTGACCGTGCCAGCACCCACAAAGCTGCACAGGTTCAAGACAGACAAAATTCCAGCACCAAAAGGGGAAAGTGGATACAAAGTCCCACATCTAACCATGAGACTATTTGCAACTGATACTTGGTAGAAAAGGGAAGATCACTTTTCTCCAGTGGAGTTTACTGGAATCCAGTAGGACTCTACTCCAAGGCAGGCCCCATGCCCAGGAGTAGTTGGTCAACACAAAACTAATTCTCTCTCTCCTTTCTTTCATATAGTGTGTGTGTGTGTAGTTTTTGTCTTGGCAGTTTTTCATCTTTTTTTATTTCATTGAGAGAGGGACAGAAAACAAGAAAGAGAGCATGAAGTTGGGAGGATAGAGGAGTGGAGGGAGAGGAAAAGTGTGATAAAAATGTGTTGTATGGGATAGAGTTAAAAGAATGCGCAAAGTATCTTAATGTGATGTCTAGGATATGGTGAAGGGTTTGTGATGCATGTGGTTTGATTTTCTTTAATTAACTGAATACCAGTTGTGAGGAAAAAGTTGTTTAGTTCCTGTTTTTTTTGTTTGTTTGTTTTGTGTTTTGTTTTTTATCTGATGTGTGTGTGCAAACCCATGGTCACACCCAAGATAGTGGAGTTGAAAAGCATCTTACTCTTGTGAATTACGAGAGAAGTTAATTGCTGTCCAATTTCAAGCCTGTTTTGTGATAGCAATTCACACAGGAGTTTATATCTAAAACATGATTTATGGTCTTGTTTTTAAAATCTGTAAGAAAGATCATCTAACCAATCTTAACAATTCAGGTTGTATAATATTTGCAGTGATTTTTAAAATAGTGTCAGTTAGCCTTGGTCACTAGTTCTATGCACGAAGTAATCATATACCGAACTTTAGACACGGAGTGATACCCTGCAGGGTCTCAGTGGTCAGTCACCAGGACCACTGTCAGCCAGACTTGCAAGAGGGGTGTTGTAGATCTTTCTTTTTTTTAGTGTTTTACACTGAAAAACAGTTGACCTGTGCATTTTTCCATCATAGCCTAAACCTAAAGCAGTGGCTTATACATAGTCGGTGTTCAGTAAATGTTTATGAAAAATATGAATAAACAAATACAAATTCAATTTTTTCATTCAACTGATGTCATTTTTGGAGCTTGAGATGTTTTCTTATTTCTTTGTCATCTGGATTTAGTAGTTTTTCCTGTCTATAATTTTTAGTTTTTAGAAAATGTGTTCACAGAAAATGTCAATGTTAATGTTTAAATTAACGCATGATACCATATTTTCCTCACTGAATGAAGAAGAATAACCTAAAAATATGTTTCAAGAAGATGTTTTCAGATGAAGTTTAGTAATAAAGGGGGTCTCGCATAGATGTGTTGGGGAAGATAGCATTTGGTGCATGTAACACACACCAGCTGTGGCCAACTGTTAGCCAGTGCCCAGTTTTCTCATGGTGTCTGGGCACCAGGAAGGTAATAGCCCTGGGGTACACTGATACAGGCGAGAGAAGTTGCCAGTGAAAAGCTTTGTGCCAAAGGTGTATGCCAGGTGCTGCCAGATAAAGGAGTAATCTCTCTACATGGTAAATTTGATACATCTGTTTTCTCCTTGCACAGGGGCCATGCAAATATTCTCTGTGTCGTTCCAACTTTAGTGTATGTCCTGCCCAAGGGAGCACATCTGTCTTCTCTTCCCCCACCCCCGCAGAAGGTCTGCTACCATGGGGGTTGTACCCTTTTTGTCTATCCTTCTTCCCACCGAGTCATTTTTCTGCTAGACAGCAACTCCCTGAGGCCAGACATTGTTCTCTTGGTTCACTGTTCTATTCTGAGCATGTAGTTATCTGTGACACATAGTAGGTGCTTAAGGAAACAGAAAAAATGAAAAGTGTAAGCAGGCATAGGAGTTTCTGCTTGTTCTGCTCAATTTTTGAAGGTACTGTGACATGCAGGTAGTGAATCATGTTTTGTAGAATGAATCTGCCCACTTTGAACATGGACATGGTTGGAGTCATCACTAGTTCAGAGGAAGACCAATATGGGTGTGTTCATGTGTCTGACTCTTAACTTCTAGTAAGTTGTTTTCTAGATAGTCTCTTGGTGATACCTTTTTTACCTTTCAACAACAGGGGAAGGCCCCTTGGAAAGGTTAGGTGTGCCTCCTGTAGCTTCCTCAATGCTCCTGAAGATTGCTTGTAGTGGCTTCTGTCATGCTCACTTAACAAATAAAGTGCAGATATGGGTAGGGGTGGTGGTGGTGGTGGGCACAGCTGAGTGGAGGACATTTGCCTAGGCAGTGTTGGGCCTGATCTTCCACAATGAATCTAGCAAAGCTCTCGGACTTGTTTCCCTGTCAGTATGCCTGCAGCCAGCACAGTTTAAAGCATCTAGTGTGGTACTGGGAATTGAGGCTGCCCTTTAGTGGATCACTTTATAGAGCCTTTGTTTATTTATCTTATTTTATTGAGAAAGGTCTTATTGTATAGTGCAGGCTGTATTTGAGCTTGTGGAGATTGCCCTGGTGCAACCTCTGACTGGGATTTACAATGCCTTAAGGCACTCTGCATGTGTGAACATCTTAGTAAGAATGAGGGTTGACAGGGAGGGTTTCCTGAAAGATTTCCCTTTTCATCTCTTTATTTATTTATTTATTTATTTATTTACTGTGCATGTGTACACACATATATGTGTCATGGCCTGCATGTGGAGGTCAGAGGACAAGTTTCAGAATTCAGATCTCACCTTCTTCCACAATGTGGGTTCTGGGTGCTGAACTCTGATTGTCACCATTGGTAACAAGCCCCTTTACTTCCTGAGCTGCCTCCCAGCCCTTACAGACTTTCTGAGAATCACTTCCCTGTAGATTTAGGGCTGTAGTTGAGAAACAAGGTTTGGTATGTGAACCATCTTCACTGAAAAGTTGCAGCACCTGGTTTAAGTGGATTTGGGGGTCGGGTGGGGTTGTGCTTTACTGTGTGATTTTGACATTTTCAGGAAGTTTGAAAGGATAATCACTCCCAACAACTGTTCACTACTGTCTCTTTGTGTATAAAAGATTGCCTTCAAATTATTAGTGCTTCCAATGAAAGGGTGTGCGTGTGTGGCAGGGGAGAGGTATGGCTAGGGTCTGTTAGAGTGGTGATCTCAGTTTTATGTCATTTAATCCCCACAGCAATTCTGTAAGGTAAGTGATGCTACCCCACCTCTGAGATAAGGGTAAAGATAAGATCATGGAGGTGACTTGCTTAGAGCAGTCAGTGTTGGGGCAGGGTTTCAAGCCTCTGTTTTAAGAGAATTCAACTCTTTGTAGTCTGTCATCTCTGTTTACTCTCCCATATGGTGTGAGCGGTTCATTCATGCACCAGAGATTGTCAAGTTGTGTGTATCACGCTAGGCCTTAGGAGTAAGCAGTAAATAAATGGTCTGTGCCCTGATAGAGTTATAGTGGCACAATAAGATGTATGTTTTAGCAGTATTAGTCTTGATCTGAGGATTGGCAAGAGTAGGAGCAGGTATATAAGTACATTGTGGAAACCTTGGTAAAGGCAGTGTGAGTTTGGACAGAGATAGCAGAGGAGAAGCAGGAGAGTGGGTGGATATGGGGTGTCTGTGGCAGGGAGAGTTGATAAAGTTAAGGGGTGATGGGAATTTGGAAGGAGCTGGAAGAATTAAGAATGACTCTGGGTGTGATTTGGATTGAGTGATGCTGCCTTTACTAATGCAAGACAGAGCAATGTGGGGTGCTCACCAGAATAATTTAGACATATCTGTTAGTTGTGTTAGGTTCCAGTCAGCAGGTAAACATCTGGGAATTCCACAGGGATCTGGGATGATGAGAGAAGTTTGAGTATCACTCAAGTACAGATGATTTATGAAGCATGGGAGTGGCCTCGATTATCTAGGGAAAGCAGACATGCATATATATCAGTAGAAGTATAAAGCAGAGTTAGTGATTTATCATCTATGGAGAATCTTTGTTTCATTTGTTAACTTAGAATTACATTTAAATGTAATAGCTTTTCTTACATAGAGAAAGTAGCTTATTCTGCAGCCATTGCATAGGAAAGATTAACTGCCAAGCACACTGCAAGATGCCAACATCTGAGTAGTTTTTAACTGGACTATGTGTCTCTGGGTGACTCTGGTGAGGAACTACATCTCAGAGTCCACATGGGATCTTCAATGGGTCTCCCAGGCACACAAAAACAAACACCATGTTACAAAAATTATTAATAGTGAAAGAATTGGGTTCCCCCTGAGATACTGAAAGTAGGACATCTAGGTTCAACCTGCTGGCATACTGAATCACACATTAGTCTTACAACATAGAAACTTCTTTAAAAAAAAAAGCATTTTGGATAGCATGTGCCCTTTGTGTTACTAAGTAGACAGAATTATAAATGTTAACGTCTCAGAATGCCAAGAGTGAAAGCCTCTTAGGAACAGTTGAAAATGGGTTATCCCCAGTGGTCACTGGCTGGAAACCATTCAAATGCAAGATAACGTGCAGGTAAACAGTGCATTGTTCAGTAGTCCCACACGGCAGTATGGTTGACTGTGCCGAATATAGGGATGCTTTTTTAAATGAAGGAAGCTAGACACAAAAGAATGCAGTCTGTATGATCTCATTTATATGAAGTTCAAGAACTCGGCAAAAACTGAGGACAACGGAGATGATACCTGAGAAAAGAGAGGCATGGGAACTGGAGGGGGGCAGAGATGCTCAGTGAACTGAGGAGGGTGCTTCTTCGACAGTGCATTCATCTGTCTAGTCTCATTAGCTTACATACTTGTTCACTTGACTGAGAGTTTCAAATAAGCAGCAAAATAAGAAAATGAAAACATGCTAAGCCATTGTGTGGGAATAAGCCTGGGAGTACATGTCTGCTGTCTTAGACCCAGGAAATCCCCAGGAAGCTTCCCCTGCATCCTTCCAGGTCCAGAATGAGCTCTTTTTTTACTGTCTGTTGACTTTGTACCTAAATATCTATTCCTATAAGATTATTGAGCAACTCAGATTCCTTGAAGTAGTATTCTAAATTGCCTTCAGATGACAGGTATAAACTGTGAGCATTTCCGTTCCTGACCTGCCTCTGGTATACTCATGACTGAAGGAGAGAGGTTACAGGACTTCCTTAAGGGTGGAACAGACTCTGCCTTCCTTATCTAAGGTGGACAGAGGGTAAGCAATAGCAGGATGGGGTGGAGACAGGTACCAGGATTGGGGGGGGGTGGTAGAGGTAGCAGGATAGAGGGTAGAGTTAGCAGGAAGTGGGGTAGAGGTAGCAGGATGGGGGGGTAGAGTTAGCAGGATGTGGGCGGTTAGAGGTAAAAGGATGGGGGGTAGAGGTAGCAGGATTAGGGAGTGGTTCAGATAGCTTGATTTGAGATTTGCATTTGCATGTAGAGGAGACACATTTTAAGAACATCTTCACAGTTATTCATGTTGCTTTATTTGTTCCTTTGAACAGGAGATAGTGGAAAACCTCCTTCAAAATGGAAGATGGAAAGCCCGTTTGGGCACCCCACCCCACAGATGGATTTCAGATGGGCAATATTGTGGATATTGGCCCTGACAGCTTAACAATTGAACCCTTGAACCAAAAAGGCAAGGTGAGCTTCTCAAAGTGTGATCTTTTTTCACATACAGCCACATGTATCCTTTCCCATCCCAAGACAGGTGAAAGTAAAGTAGATATTCCTGTCATCGTGGTGGAAACAAATGTCTGACAATGTCATTGAAGTTTGGGCCTGACTTCCTTGATTAAAATGGGAAGTGTGTACTACATGGAAATAGGACCGTGTGATAATCAGAAACCTAACATTCTCAGTTGTGTGATACAATACAACCAGTGACAGTGTTCTTATCTTATGGATGATATGACTGTTACTATGGTGTCAAATCCTGCTTGGGAGCTTCAGCTTTTACATCCCTCCCCCACCTTTTTATGTTTACTTTTAACTTAGTTAAACTTATATAGCATAGAATTTGGATACACATCTTTCTATTAATTAAAGGTATTTGACTCTTAAACACCCCACACATTGTTATTTTTATAGTAATAGTGTAAAACACATTTTACTTCTGTTTATACATTATTTCCTTTTATAAAATCCTAGATGTACACTAGTCAAGATTCCTAAGTGGAAGCTGGGGAGAGGGACCAGGAGCTATGACTTGCTTACAGCCTCCAGTGCAGATGAATCTTTCAGTCTTCAAGAGATTGGGTATTTTTTGGTACCACAGCCTCACAGTTTTAAGTTTTAACAAATAATACTATTAAAACATTTCTTCTGACCAAATATGTGGATGTAATTTCTGTTTACTTCAGGCTCTGCAAATATCCGTGAATAATTTACATTCTACAGATATGTGGCTAACACTAATGCCATGTGACTGCTGTCCTCCTGGGAACCTTAGAAAAACAAGGTGGATCTCTCATGAGAGAAGACTTTTCTGTTACTGTAAACAACCCAGGAACCAGAATGCATAATATATATTGTGCCATACTGGTGGAGGCCAATTAAACATGCCTTCAGGAAAGGAAAGATAAAGTAATTTTCCCTCATTAGCAGTACCTGTGTGTACTTACAATGATTTGCCTATTTAAAAAGTGGGTTTTTAAAAGTTCACACACAATAAATTTTGAAAGCTTTTGCTTTTTGTTTAACATGTTTTGTGAGCACAGTGAGCTAAAAGGCCAGAGTGAAGTGAGGGCTGTATCTCCTGAGTCTGTTCTGTTGAGGTCTGTCATATCTGTGTTCAAGAATAAAAGAAACTTGATTTAAGAGGATGTGCTTTTGCAATATATTTTGCATATTTCAATGTGTTTGAACTATGTTATATTAGTGCTAATGAGGGACATATATAGAACCAGTAGAAGTGCAGTTTAATTCAATTATTTTTGGGTATATTTATTTATTTGTTGCGTGTGTGTGTATATATATGTACCTGTGGAAGTCAGAGGCTAACTTGAAAGAATTGATTCTCTTTTTCACCCAGTGGGTCCCAGGGATTGAACTCAAGATCTCAGGCTTCATGGCTGGGTTATCCCACCAGCCTGGAAGTATAGTTTAAATTATGGAGTCACATAAATTTTTACATCTACAAATAATTCTAAAAACTGAAGTCTAAATGTTCTAAAAATATTTTGGAGGCTTAAGCAATTACCTTTACAAAAGATATCGTGTGTGTGTGTGTGTGTGTGTGTGTGTGTGTGTGTGTGTGTGTGTTACAAAGTCCTTTGGAGTACAGATCAGAGGACAACCTGGGGGAGAAGGGTTGCTTTCTTCATTACATAGGTTCTAGGAGAATAGGCTCAGGTCTCCAGGCTTAATGGCAAGTGCCTTTATCTACTTAGCCATCTTTCTGGGCCCTGGTTTTCTTTTTATAATGGAAAAACTTCCCTAAGAGAAAAATAAAACTGTTTTGATGAAAATAATTAAAAACAAAATCCCAAAACACGAGGGGGCTGAAGAGATGGCTCAGCAGTTAACAGTACTGGCTACTCTTCCAGAGAACCGGAGTTCCATTCCCAGCACCCATATGGCAGCTTACAACTGTCTATCAACTCCAGTTCCAGGGGATCCAACACCCTCACACAGACATTCATGCTGGCCATAAATAAAATAAAATACATAAAATAAAAATAAATAAAAAACCCCTGAAACATTTTGTTTTCTTGCGGGGGGGGGGGGGGAGAGAAAATAGAGGCTGGATGTTAATGTAGGGGCTGAAGGAAGAGGGAGGGAGATTTCTTCTGGACTTGTCTTAGCTTGCTATTAACCTTCTCACTAAGGAACAGTTGCCCCACCTCTGGAGCAGTCATTCCCAATCTTAAGTCCTTTTCATTGGCTATAACTCCTGTCAATCAGCACCAAGCCCTCTGTTACCAGGCTGTGACAAGTGTAATTCACAGTTCTGTGGCATTAGCAGCTATAGCAGAATGGATTTTCCTACATAATCATTGCTATGAACTGATTGTTTTATGCTATCTTCTTGTACAAAATGTTCACTGTCTGGTTTGTGTTGATCCAAGTTCACGTTTGAAAGAGTGGCCTTTCCTCCAAACAGTCGACATTTATGACATTGAGAACATATGTATTAGATTACAGAGAATAAACTTTCAGAGTGTTGAGTTTAACAGGTCTAAGCTGAGGATGACATTGCTGTTGTTCCCTTGTGTTGATGGGTATTAGAGAATGCACTCAAGGCATCATGTATTTTATACAAGAGATTTACCACTGAGCTGTCCCCACACCTCTAGTCCTTGTAACTTTAGATTGGAATTGTCTTTGAAGTCTGGATTTTACTTCATAAACTATGCTCACCTTATTGTACACAGTATTCTTGCACACATAGAGTTACAAATTATTTTTTCTTTTGGTACTGGAGATCAGGCCAAAGTCCTTGCACATACTGAGCATAAACTCTACCACTGAGCTCAATCTCCAGCCCTGAAAATATTATTGTAAAAGAACCAAACCGTGTTTCTTAAGAGTTTAATTTGATATAGTTGGAAATTCAACCAGAAGAGTTAATTGTAATTATTTAAAGGTATAATTTATAAATAACTGTTAAGACAGCATGAATTAAAATTTAATTCTCTTTAGATGTAATTTGAGATCATTTGTTCTCTGTTACAAGATGCTATCTTAATTTTGCAGTGTGCCCCATAGCATTTTAAGTGATGAATAAAATGTAAGTTTCTTTATAGTTTTATTTTTTTGTTGAGTCATATGTAGCTTTGCCTGGCCTTAACTCAATATGTAGTCAAAGATGACCTTGAATTCCTGATCCCCCTGCTTGTACCTCCAAGTACAAGCTGGGATTGC
The DNA here is from genome assembly GCF_943737965.1 of Phodopus roborovskii. Taxonomy (NCBI): domain Eukaryota; kingdom Metazoa; phylum Chordata; class Mammalia; order Rodentia; family Cricetidae; genus Phodopus; species Phodopus roborovskii. The sequence continues at coordinate 38,952,037 of NW_026125295.1, read as the reverse complement.
AGGCATGTGTCACCATACCCAGCTATTTGTGGGTACTTTTAATTATATGAACCAAATATTTTTATATTTTTGACATATTTTTATGTAGGATTTGATGTCAAATATATTTCTCAAATAGCAAAATTAATAGTTTGTTTATGTTTTATGTGATTATGAATGTTTCTGCTTTTAAAACAATAAAATTGTTTATATACAAACATTAAAATGCTTTGAAATTTTGGTAACTAGCATGTCTTTAAGTAGAAATTTAGGATTGGAGTGTTTGTTACTTTATTAGGATTAGTGTGTTTATTTTGTCCTGATGTGGGTGTGAAAACCTGGGATACTTATTTGTTAATTGCTATTGTTGATTCATGTTTCCAGTAGTAGTGGACACAGTTTTGGATGAAAATTATCGACTTTTGAATGAGTACTTTGTTATGTAGTAGAATCTGTGTTATACTCTAATAGATAATGTGTTGTTGCCTCATTACAGTATATCCAACCAGTTGAACTCCTTGTCTCTTTTACTATCTAAAAACCTCAAATGCTCAAACCTTTTTGTTTGTTTTTTTTGCTAGACATTTTTGGCTCTCATAAATCAAGTATTTCCTGCAGAAGAGGACAGTAAAAAAGATGTGGAAGACAACTGTAAGTATTAATGTTAAAGTTATTTCTCCATCCCATAAGAATATCTGCTTCCAAGAAAGTAAGTTGGTGGCTATGTTACTTGTATAGGAGACTAGGTCAGAGCGCACAGGTTTGATAAGAGCTCCCAGGAGCTTGGAAGGCGTAGGTTCATTCCTGTATCCCATGTGCACTTCTGTGAAAATTTCTTGAGGGTCTCCTGCTATCGTTTCAGTTGTGTGTGTGGGAAGGGTGATAATTTAGTGTGAAGTTTCAACTAAAAGCTTTTCTTAGCTGTCTCTAAAGTCATTACAAACCTTACAGTGGAAGGATGAGTTCATAGTAATTAGGAAGTTGACAGCTAGAGTCAATTAATACCCTCTTTGGATATGTCAAACCAATATTAAACAAAACAAACAACACTGCTGAATAATTTATAACTGAAAAGTTTATTTAAGAGAATTATATTAAGACAGTATTAATTTGAATTATAGATACCTTAAAATACTAGGTAAAACATTCTTTACTTATTGAACAGGGCATATTTATTTTATGTTGTCAACATTAAGAGGTAATCACATTTCTATTGTATGGATCTTCATCACTGTAACAAAAATCTCTGAATTTACAAAGGGTGGAAGATTTGTTTCAGTTTATAGATTGGGAGATTTCTATCTATGATTAATTGACCCCTCCATTTGTGCCTTTGGTGAGATGCAGTGAATTGTGGCAGGAACATGCGGTAGAGGGAGTCACTTATTTCACTGGAGCTAGGAAGCAAAGATAGAACTAAGAAAATCCCATGTCCCCATCATCTCTTTAAGACACACCCCAGGGATGGCCCTGTCCATCATCTCGCAGCAGCTCCAAGTAAAGCTCCAGGCCTCACCAGAGAACATTCTAGATCCAAACTGTAGTGGAGTAGGTGTGGTATTTGAGGATCATTTCTAGTTATCATGGATTTCCTTAGAAGTATCTTACCCCAGACTGATAGCTGGGAAACCAGCATAGGACCGACCCAGACCCCCTGAACATGGGTCTCAGTTAGGAGGCCTGGGCAGTCTATGGGACCTCTGACAGTGGAACAGGATGTATCCCTGGTGCAGGAAAGTACTTTGGGAGCACATTTCCCATGGAGGGATACACCCTTAGCCTAGAGACAGGAGGGAGGCCCTAGACCCTACCCCAAATGACTTGACTGCTTTTTGATGATCCCTCAAGGAAGGCCTCACCCTCTCTGGGGGAGTAAATGGGGGGGTGGGATGGGGGGGTTAGTGGGGGTATGAGAGGATTGGGGGAGAGGAAACTGGTATTGAAATGTACAATAAAAATATTAAGAAAAAGTATCTGACTATAAATACTCTCCATAAAGAAGACAAGAGAAATATACAGGTTTGTTCTTAATGTTTTTACTGGGGTTTACAAGTGAGTAAGCCTGAAAAACCCCATATGTAAACACAGGTGTTGTGTTGTGAAAAAGTGCTGGTGTTGGGGGAACTCTGGGCTGAAGGTGAGACGTCATGGGTTCTGATTCTGACTTCAGTTTGGAAGCTTATGTGGCTGCAGGTCACATTGCTCCTCTTTTGGGAAGTTCATCTGCAAAGTGGGAGTAGTTATGTATGTGCATGCTTAGAGGGGATACAATCAAGACATTTAGCAGAATACCTAACTGCCACAGATTGAGTAAACAACCACTGTTATTATTAGGTGTAAAGACACCATTTTTCTTCCTTTCCCAAGTTGCTAGAGAGTTTGTCTGACAAAACAATGCGGTTTTGAGAAATATTCAAAGCAGAACAGAAAGGAAACTATATCAGGTTGAAAACAACAAGAAGTCCCTTTCTGTTAAAGATTTCTAAGAAAGCCAGTGAGCTGGCTTAGTGGGTACTGACATGTGCCACATGCCCGAGGACCCGAATTTGATCTCTAGGAGCCACACAGCAGAAGAGAACTGATTCCTACACATCATATCTTGCATTACCACCTCCCTGCAACATATATAAGTCTAACAAAAATTTGCTAGGGTATATAATGTAGCAATTGATCCTCTTCATATATTAACATATTTTTCTTAGAGCTACATTCACTTGTAGCTAAACACAATAGGTTTGAATTTTCCATCTGTTACTTTTTGAATTAGTATTCTGGAACTCTCCTGTTTGCTTTGCTGTGATACTCTTCACAACTGCTGATCTTCCCTGGCCCTAGTAGGGCTTGCTGCCTCCTCCAAGTGTTCTCTCGGATGATTGAAAGTGGTAGCAATGGCACCATGTGGGAGCTGGCTGCTCTCATCATGCAGAAGCCTGTCATGACTCAAGAGTCCCTTCTTTGAAGCCCTGGCATTTAAGCAGTTTCAGTTGTTGACTTTATACTATATATAGTCTTTTAAGCTGAAGTTATTCCTTCACCTGGTTTTCTGTCTGAGACTTGTCATTATCACACCGATCTTTCCAAATGCAGTCTGCCTTATGTTTCTGATCATCCCTGTATTCTAGATCATAGTGATACTCCGATAACTGGAGTGTGTTGTGAACTGTGTGCTAAAGGTTAATTGAAAGCAAAGGTACAAGGATGGTCATGGCAGTGCATACCTGTAGTCCCAGCACTTAGGAGGCTGAGGTAGGAGGGCCCCAAATTCACAAGCTGGGTAGCAGGAACCTGCCTCAAAACCAACCAACCAACCAACCAACCAACCAACCAACCAACCAGCCAACCAGCCAGCCAGCCAGCCAGCTAGCCAACCAACCAACCAGCAAGTCAATACCCAGAGGTATTTGTTATGTTTTAAAGCAAAACTCATTGCTTACTCTTAACTTTAAGTTCCATGTGAAATGTTTTATATGTAGAGATTAACATGTTAGTTTTGCAACTCTACTTGATTCTTGGCATTAGGAACAGAATAGAAAAATAATTGAGGGGTAAATCCAACAGTTAAATAGAAAACAATAGCACAGTTTAATGCTGAATTTAAGGTGCTATTATTTCCATTGCCTGTAACATTCCTCATGAACATTATATTCACCTGCCAGATGTTGAGAATAAGTATAGAGTGCAAAGTCAGAAAGAATCTTAGAAGTTACCCCTTCAGTCTCAGTGATGAGATGACTTCTATAGCAACATATATCTATCATCGATTGGCTTCCATGATGTTGAAATTGTTTGTGGGTCCCCTTTTCCCTCTTCATCACTGAACTAGAGCTATAGTCAATAAAGAGTATCTGAAATATGCAGATATCTCTAGTCATTGTTGTAAATTTAATGAAGTCACAGGTATTCTTCTTTAAACATTTTTGATATATATCACCAAAGTGTGTCCAAGGGAATAAATTGTGTTTGTATTTCTGTGATGTCTTGCTTTTAAAAGTCTATTGGCTAGCATGCATGAGGCCTGGTTCAATCCCCAACACATTCAAAAAGGGGGGAACATTGACAAAAAATAGACTTAGATTTTTTGGGTCAGTGATATGGCTTGGCTATGGGCATGGAAATTAGGATGCTTGACTAGTAAGATGAAGTGGAATTTATTTGTAGAAAATACTTACACAGGAAACAAGTGACCATCGAGTGGCTCCAGTCACAAGTGTGCAGACCCTGCCACCCTGGTGCTCTCTGAGACCTGAAGGGGCTTCCAAGCCCCAAATTTAATCCTTTTAACTGGTGGCATCCATACCTGTGACCACGCCCAAAAGGGCGTGGTCGTTATAGGTGGGGGTTGGGGGTGAATGTCTCACTATACTAGGCTGGTAAAGGTGCTTGCAATGCCAGCTTGGCATTCTGAATTCTATTTCCCTAGTCCATGGAAAGGTGAATGCTGGGAACCACTTCCACAGAGCTGTCCTCAGATCCACCCAGTGTCATGCCATGCAAGCCATGTGCACATGCCCTAAAAACTAAAAATAACATTCTTTGAGGTGCAGTGGTGTTCACCTTTAATCATAACTCTTGGGAATCAGACCCAGCAGATCTCTCTGAGTTCAAGACCAGCCTGGTCTCTGTAGTGAGTTTCGGGCCAGCCAGAGGAGTATAGTGAGATCCTGTCTGAAGCAAATATTGTCCTTTTGACTACAGTTAAATCTATAACATAATCTAGACATAAAAAGTAAGCAGTCTATATAAAGTAGTACATGTAAATAGCCAAATAACCCTAGAGCTGGCTTCCAGAAGAGGGTGGGGTGGAACTAGGTGGGGCAGGATGTTGTTTCTGGGACCCTTGTGAACATTCTTGGGTCTACCACTAGGGAGATGGTTGAAACTGACAAACAGCAGACTTTTCCTATGAAAACAGAATACCCTGATCAGTGTGACTGGAGGCCTTCCTGCCACTGACAGGTATTGCCCCTGTTAGGGGTTTATTTGGTTGAATGAACAGATATCCTAGAGAAAGGCAGGTGGGGAGTGAGGAACGGGGTGAAGGAAGACTTAGCAGCCATCCACATGTCAGTATAGGGTTACAGGGCAGGCTTTAACAGGGTGTGTGGATGTGCTATCAGCGATTCTCACTTAGAGGGAGCAGATGCTAGCGTGTAGGCAGGTGTTCCAGAGGAAAGTGAGATGTGGGAGAGGCTCAGCAGGGTGTTTTGAATAAAGAAACAGCAATGTGTAGATTGTAGATCGGGCTTCCAGGGGATGAGGGTGGAAGAAGAGCAGGGATATAGAATGAGGGCGATTAGATATCCAAACCAGATGCACCTCTGCTGTCTGAGTTCTTCCAAATCTTCCATGGGAAAGCTACAAGTCAAATGTTAAGATCCCCAACCTACTTCTTACTCTCTTACTTTGCTTTCAGTGGCATTAGAAGGCAATGGGGCCCTTGGATAGTGAACTGACTGTATTGTCTAAGTGCAGGAACATGGCCTTTCTTTGCCAGGACAGTCTAACAAGAGGCTCTTGTAGGTACCAGTGACTTGCATACTGGGGATGCAGGTACTGAAAATGTACTATGTCTTCAGTGAGTGACCAAGTAAAACACGTGACCAGTGCAGCATCTCACCCTTAAGTGGTTTAGTAACTAAATCTAGCTGTGTATAATTTCCATCCTAATTCTGACAGATGTGGAAAACAGCAGGAGAAATTGCAAAGAAGAGACTAGCTCTGGAAGTGGTGAGGTTGGAGAAGTATCATTTTTAGATAGGTCTGTATCTCAAAGCATCATTTTGAGAAAAAATATATATACATATATGGGGAGGATGTTATAGGCAGAGACAGTGTATGGATAGATTGTGGGTTTGATAAATAGCTGTTTATATAAAAGTTAGGTTTTAAAAGGTTATAGAAGATCATAAAAGAGACCATTTGAATGCATGTTTATTAACAGCCTTGAATAGATTTTAAGGTGAATGTTTGTAGTTGAGCCCCAGAGATATTCTTTGAGATGGAGAGAGATTGTAGTTAGTGCTCTAGTTTTCTTAAACCACTCTGCAGTCTGGACTGGAAAGAATAGAGATTAAAGCAGTAGACTAATAGAGGCCACTTTAACCACAAAAGAGGTAGCGTGACCTGCTCAGCAATCCTGCATAGCAATAGAGCTGTCAAAAAGGAGGGAGGGACATGTCAGAAATTCAGATTGTGTTAACATTCGTATAGTTACCATGAACCTGGCAATGGGCTATACCCTTTTTTTCATGTGATGTGAAGTTTGGAAACTGACTTCAATAGGAGGACGAGAAGAGATAGAGCTCTGATGTTGGCTACTGTTTTCAGTTTGGATAATTGATAAAATTATGGTTCCAACAGCAAGCAAAGTAGGTAAGAGGAGGGTACTGTCTACTCTAGCATGTGGTGGAAACGAAGCATAGGAAATGGAAATGTGTATGGACTAAGTAGGGAAGAGCTTGGGATAGATCACTGGAACAGGACAGAAAAAAACAAGGTGTTTACCCTGATTCTGAATTTAACTCGTAAATCCATTGGGTTAAGAGGTGCATGATGTCTTCTGGCCTGACTCTCCCTTCATCAGTCATTGTGAGAACAGTTCAAATGACCTGCTGGTCCCTTACCATCTAAAACTATACCTTTTTAGTTTTATCTGTGAGCTTCTGAGCATTGGGCTAGTTTAGAATCTCACTTTGTAGGGTCGTAAATGTTCACTGTAGTTCTTTCCACTTGATTGATAGTCAGGTCTACACCTGCCCTCAGCAGAGCACATCACTGGTACTGACTATATGTAACTCCCCTAGCTGGAAATGTATCATCTAAAGTTTTCCCAGATGTAAGTAAACAAGATTTATTTTAGGTAAATGTCCTACCAATGCAATATACCCCAGATGGATCTGTTTTACACTTGCCCATGGGGTTTATGTGTTCCTGTGTTCTAAAAACATGGGATTAAATGGACCCTAACATGTGAATTTTAAACTAGGATCAGAGTGATTATGCATAATAAACTTCACTTTACCCTTTTTTCAACTCTCTAAAATTTTGTCTTAGGTTCACTGATGTACTTAAATGAAGCCACACTCCTCCATAATGTCAAAGTTCGGTACAGTAAAGACAGAATCTATGTAAGTATTTGATCAATAACTTTAGTTTTTGTGGGTAATTGTCTTACATGCCACATTTGCTTTGTCCGGCTTGGTCTGAGAGTGATGTACATGAGGGTTCTACTCCTCCATCTCTACACAGCTCTCCACGAGCCTGGTACACAGTGGGTATTTAGTAAAATCTGAAGAATGAGAGAATGAATCCAGAGAACCAATTAACCTACTTCAGGCTACACAGGTCCAGTTTGAGTGTTTAAAAAACTACTTGGGGTGGGGGTGGGGGTGGGGATTTAATTCAGTGGTAGAGCACTTGCCTAGCAAGTGCAAGGCCCTGGGTTTGGTCCTCAGCTCTGGGGAAAAAAAAAAAAAAAAAGACAAAAATCTACTTTGGAGTTTGATTTATTTTTGGTATATGTCTATAGATCTGCTTAGTTTTACTTTTTATAATGCAGAGAATATAAGGCAGCCTATATGTGTTGAAATAAAAAAAACTATATGAGGAAAAATAAGTAAATTAGAATAGAAGGCAATAACTGAAAAAGTATCAGATTGACAAGAATGCCGGTCATGGAGCCTAAATAACTGTAGGATTTCATTAGCCCTTAGATTCTGGTCATTAGATGTCCAGATTATTAAACAAAGAAAGACAATGCTTTTGGTGTAAATAGTTTATATCAGATCATTCAGATGGATATTTATCTACTGTGTTTTAATTATAATTATTCATTGGGCACACATGAGATTTTATTCTGCTCTGACCTGGCCATAGATTCTTTTCTTGACTGGAGATAGATTACCACACTCTAGTATCCTGTTATAAAGATGGGGCTTCATTATTTTTGAACGAAGGATGCACATGGCTTCTTTGACACTTACAAGATCAAATGACAGTCTTAATCTTTTATATCACTATCAATTTGCCAAATTGTACTTACTTAATTCTGACTAAATTACATTTAGTCTTTGCCATCTGTCCAAGTAGTGACAGCTGGGAAATAGGACTAATGTAGTCTTCCCACAAAGAATCTGCTTGTCCCCTAGTTGTGCATGCTGTTAGGATTCCTCTTTCCTTTATTTTACTCCATTAATTCTACTTAGTAAAGATTATATTTAAGCACGAATATAGGTATTATTGAGTAGAAATAATTTTAGAGGCAAAGTTGATTGAATTATAACTTGCTGTTGAACAGACTCTATTGTTCACTAGGTGCTGTTTTAGATACTGAAGCAACAAAGTTTTAAAGTCAGTTGAAACAGTTTAACTTATAGTAAGTCAGTGAAAATTAACCAGGATATAACTGGGAGGCTGCCTCTTCTGAGTAGATTTTAAGAGCTAGTTTTGTCAAAGTTGTCTGAAGCCAGGAGTGGCATCTTTCTTTCTTAGCCAATAGGCATTTTAGTTATGAAGTCATTAAATATGGGTAATCCATAAATGCATGTTATTACTATAAAATCTAAATAAATGTGTCAATACATAATTATGGGAAGGAAGAAATTTAGAGTAATAATTTAAACTTGACATTTTGTACTGAGATTTGAGCAAAACAATAGACGAACCTCATTTAACATTTTCATGCTGCTGAAATCTCTGATCCTTTGCTTTTGTTCTCATTTTTAGAGAATTAATTCTTTTTATTTTATGTGCATGTATGTTTTTCCTGAATATATGTCTGTGCAGCATGTGTGTGACTAGTGCCTGTGGAAGTCAGAAGGGGCTGCTGGGAACCAAACCTGGGTCCTTTGTTCAGGCAGGCAGTGTTCTGTTTTCATTGTTCACTCTCCTCTAGGACATGTCTTTGGGACATTGTGTGCACTTAGCAGTTTGAGAGCTCAGGATTCTTACAGCACTTCTCTTCTACATTGGAAATGAAAAAAATATGGCCTTGTATGCCCCAGTTTTGTCAGCATTAATAAACTACATCACTCTCCCCAAGAAGGAGTTTTATAAATTCTATCAGAACATTTCTATAGTCTTTAAAAGCAAAATTCCAATTCAGATTTAAAGGGAAGTTCCAGTTGCTCATGAAACAGCTACCCACCAGTGGTTAGCATGTGGTGCTCTGCAGAACTCCCAAGACCACATGCTCAAGAGTGCCAAGTCACTTGGCACTCTTGAGCATTCATTGCCAGGGAAGGCTCAGACTAGGCTACATTTAAATGCTTCAAGAGCAGGATGAATAGCTGAGGGTACCAGTGACCTGAAGTGAGCTGTAGGACCCAGCTTGGAGACTCTATGTAGTCAGTGTGTGGTGAAGCCGTTACCTGAGAGAACTATAGGAACGGATTTTTTGTTGTTGTTTTTTTGTTTGTTTTTTTTAAAAGAGATAGGGAAATGGGAGGGTATAATCTTGATTTTTGGGTTTTTGAAGGTGTTGATTTTGAAGTGACTTTGGCAATAAGTATTCTTTAAAATTTGAGAAATGGTGGGCCCTGTAAAATCAGAAAATAACTTAGGGATAGAAATGTAGATTTTGAAGTCTTGTTTGTATGAGAATTGAAGGTTTCTGTTTGTTGAATATTTCTCCTGTTTGCCTTGTTTAGTTTTGAAGAAAAGTAAATGGAAATTTCCTTTTTCTGCTTTTCTTACTTAGACATATGTCGCCAACATTCTGATTGCAGTGAATCCATACTTTGATATACCTAAAATATATTCTTCAGATACAATAAAGTCATATCAAGGAAAATCTCTTGGGACGATGCCACCTCATGTCTTTGCAATTGGTAAATTATATTTTAATTCTTGTATTTTCTTATATCATACAAATTTACTTGATTTTTAAAATTGTTTTCAGTCCCTTAAAAGATCTTAAGGTATGTATTCATTGTACACAGTACTGTGTTATACAAGGATGTTTTTATGAAACTGTTTACTGTTCATTGAATATGTGCACCCTCCCCCTACTTTTCCCAGTCCCTCCCCCATACCCTCCCTCACACCCTTATACTCTCCTCCTATTTGTCCACTTTGTTCCCTAGACAGTTTCACCTCTACTTGGATATATTTACATGTGATTTTATGTATCTAGGAACTGCATAGGAGAGAAAACACAAGACTGGCTCAGTTTTGCTTAATTTGATGTTCTCTAATTTCCTGCAAATGATGTAACTATGTTTTTCTTTATGGCTGAAAAAAATTTCATAGCACATTTTCCTTATCTATTCCTATGTTATTGGACACGTAGGTTGGTTCTAGAATTTAGGTGTTGTGAATTGTGCTTGGCAAATATTGGTGTGCAGGTACCTCTGTGGTATCTTGACTTGGATTCCCTTGGCTGAATATCAGTAAATCTGTTGTTGTTTTCAATTTTTAAAAAATTATATATATATACGTGTGTGTGTGTGTGTGTGTGTGTGTGTGTGTTTGTGTGTGTGTCGGGGGGTGAAATTGCATGTGTTGAAGTCAGAGGACCACTTGGGGTAGGTCATGTGTGGAGGTCAATTTGTTTCTCTTTTTTCACCTTCACATGTCTGGGGATCAAACTCAGGTTGCTGGACTTGCATGGCAAGTATTTTGCTGAGCCATGGTAACAGCTTTGTTTATTTGTTTAGTTTTTCATTTTTTGAGGAACTGTCATAGTGATTTTTCATAGAAGCTATACTAGTTGACATTCCCACCAGCAGTGTGTAAGTGGTCCCTTTTCATTTGCATATATTAATTATTCATAAAGTTTTATTGTGACATTATCATATATCTGCATAATGCATTTTGATGATATCACCACTCCCACTAACCCTCTTCCTGTTCCAATCTCACCATTTCTACTTTCATCTTTTTTATGTGTGACTAAATGGGTTTAATTAGTTTTGTTTACAGGATCATGGCTATATTCCTGGAGAAAATGTCTCTGCTTCCCCATCAATCATTGACTATGTATACATCCTTAGGAAGAGGTGGGGCTTTGTGAGCCCTGTCCCCTCCATGTTTTTAACAGGCCCAATGTTGTGCAGATAATCATGGCTCATTTGAGTTCAGGATTGGGGCAGCCGTGTCATGCTTGGCGGTCAGTCAGCTTTCCACTTTTCTCCCCATCCCTTTCTCTGACTCTGCCGTTCTTCCTGCCTCCCCCGCCCCCCTAAATCTTTGTATATTCTAGATGTTAATTATTTGTTAGCTATCTAGCTGGAAAAGATTATCTCCCACCTGCAGGCTGTCTCTTCACCTAATTAATGCTTCCTTTGCTATGTAGAAGTTTATTAATTTGATGAAATCATATTTGTCAGTTGTTGGCATTATTTACTCAGTGACTGGTACCTCTTCAGGCACACTCAGAAAGTCTTTGCCTATGTCTATCTCTTATATTTGACCTACATTTTCCTCTAATAGTTTCTGAGCTTCAGACCTTACACTAAGATTTTTCATTTATTTAGAGTTGATTTTTGAATGGAGTGAGAAATAAGAATTTAGCTTCATTCTCCTACATGTGAACTAGAGACTGTCTCTTCTCTGGGGTATATTTTTGTCACCTTTGTAAAAAAAAAAAATAAGGTGGTTTATAGCTCGGTCCTGCATTCTATTCTGCTGTTCTTTTGTGCCTGTACTATGCTGTTATTATTATTATTATTATTATTATTATTATTATTATTATTAATATTGATCTGTAATATAACTTGAAATCAAATATAGTGGTTTCTACTATTGTTCTTTTTAAAGATTGCTTTGTTTATCTGAAATGTTTTGTGTTCCTGTGCGAATTTTAAGTTTTTTCTACTTATGTGAATAATGACATTGGAATGACATTTTATGGATGTTGCATTAGATCTATAGATTGCTTTTGGTAGTATAGCCATTTTCACAATTGATTATTCCCATATGAGCATCAGATGTCTTTACACTTTTTTAGTATTTTTTTCTGTTTCTTCTCAGTGTTTGAAAGTTTTCATTGTAGAGTCTTTCACTCCCTTTGTTGGATGTTTTCTAAGATATTTTGTTTTAATTTTTGAGGCAATTACACAAGGGATTTCTTCCTTGATTAATTGCTCAAAATGATTGTTATTGGTATATGAGAAAGTTACTGATTTTTATATGTTTATTTTGTATTCTGCCACATTTCTGAAAGTGTGTCTTAGCAATAGGAGTTTTCTGTTGTGTGCTCTAGGGTCTCATGTATATTTTATCATCTGTTAATTTGTATATACTGACTAATGTTTCTATTTGGGTCTCTTTTATTTCCTTCTCTTGTGTTATTTCTAGAGCTAAGACTTCATAAGAGTAGAAAAAGTGGAAACTCTTTCCTTGGACTTGATTTTAGTAGAAATGCTTCCAGGGTAAAGCAATTTTGGCTACAGGTAGAATGAAAAGAGGGAAGGGAATACACCAATCAAATAACCTAAAAGAGTTCCAGGCCCAAAGTGGCTGAGATATGGGGGAGACTCACACATTAGGCTAGCACATGGTCTGTGGGAAAGCCAATCAAAAGGAAAACAAAAAGGGAAAGAACAGATAAAGTAGAACAGAAGAAGAGAAGGTGGGGAGGATAAGAGAACAGAGCTGTCTTACTAGAGTGACAGCTAAATAGAGAAAGAGGACAAATATAAAGGGCAGAGGACTGGTTGGGGATAGAGTTTGAGTTTAGTTTCACTAGTGTTGGTGGCAGTGTTTCTTCCCAGGCTCTCAGATTCCTGGCACACCCCTGGGCAGTCCTTCATGGGTCAGGTCACAGATACTGGTCACATACCTGTCCGGTCTTTCAGGTGTCAGGTTGCAAATACTATCCTCCTAGTTAGTTTATTATTTAATAAAAGATACCATGCATTGAATAAATATTTTGCAAGAGCTGTATGCCTTTTGGGTGTATCAGTGTTGTTAGGAGCATGTATCCTACACAGGGAGGACCAAATCCTTTTATAGTCAACTCATGGGCAGGTCATGCATTATTTATTAAATGCCTGTGCCCTCTAAGGTGTGTCTGTTACACTGAAAGTAGACAATAAAAGATGACTTAATAGTACTTTTGGGAGGGGAGAGAGAGAGAGAGAGAGAGAGAGAGAGAGAGAGAGAGAGAGAGAGAGAGAGAGAGAGAGAGAGAGAGAGAGACTTAAATGCACCAGGCTGACTTTAAGCATACTATATAGGTGAGGCTAACTTTGAACTCCTGATCTTCCTGTCTCTGCCTCCTGAGTGCTGGGGAACTGTAAGAGGCAGATTATTTAGCTCACAGCCTGGCAACTTCATAATCCATAGCATGGCACAGACTCTGTGGTATGGAGTCCCTCTTGCCTGCATCCCCTCTTGGCACAGAGCAATCGCTACAGGAACACATAGTTGATCTCCAACGAGAAGTAGAGGCTCAGAGATTATTGTTGAAGAGGGAGCAGGGACACTGTAAAAGCAGAGGTGGTGAATGAGTATAGGACGTGCTGTTTTCTTGCTCTTTTTATAACAACCCTCTTGTAAGAACTCAAGGGGTCAGATGAGAAACAAACTTCTCAGAGTATGTATCTAGTCACCCAATGGCCTCTTAGTTCCTCTGCCTTCCAGAAGCATCATTTTGCAGGCAGATGCTTCCATCACAGTGGACTGGTGGGAATACCCATGCAATACTGTTTGTAGCTTATTCTTGGAGTAAAAGCCATTTGTAAAGCTAGTTTTGTTTGTATGGGTAGCACCTATTTTGGGTGAAAAATAATTGTCTTCTTGAGCCAAATTGCTTTGCAACTAATTTTTAAAATGTTTTCTTTTTATGGTGAGATATTGTTTATGATTTATTAGAGCTTGTGCTTGCCATGCAAAAATAAGTTCATGATGACACTTTCATAGGAAATTATATCATGTATTTTTTTTCATATTCTCTTTATCCTCTGTTGTCCTGCTGGTCCCTCCTCTTCAAGTTAGTCTCCCTTCTGCTTTCAAGTCACATGAGAGAAAACTTGTTCCATTAGAGAGTATGTTTATATTTTAGGAAACTATTGCAGTAGTAGATTTTCATGACTGCCTTTAGAAAGTCTTTAGGATGAGTTATCTCTCCCCATGCTCCCTCCTTTACCCTGCCCTTCCATTCCTCACCCCCTTTCCCTATTCCATCTTTTATTCTGTCTTCCCAATTCCTACCTCCATTTAACCATTCTTGTTCCATTATTCCCCTTTTTGTTACTGCATCCTATTTTCCCTGCCCTGAAAGCCCCACCTCCTGATGGTCCCCTACGTATTTCTTGACACACATCTGAAGAGTCAAGGCTAACACTCACAAATAAGAGAAAACATGTGATGTTTATCTTTATGCATTTGGGTTTCCTCACTCAGCTTTAATAAAAATGCAGCTCTAAAATTTACAGGTACGTGGCTGGAGCTGGAAATAATTATTTTGTAGATTTATTTTCAGTTGTTTTTCTCTCTCACAATGGATTCAGATGCCCCATTTCTAATTGGAAACTCATTCCTGCTTGTTTTTCACTGGGGAATCTCATTAGTTAAGCACACTGAGCATTTTCTGTCCCTCTGCAGATCTGCTCTGGCATTTGGGCAAGCTGAGCCAAAGCTCAACGTGGAGGCAATCTAACAATCTAGCACAATCTTGAGATGTTTGGATTTCCTACTACTTGTTTGTTAGGAACATTGCAAGTAAATACTTACAGAAATCTTTGGATGACTTTTAACACACACTCATGGCTTCTTTAGGAGTGAAGGCCCTCACAGTACACTCTTGTCAGTAACTCAGCTTGCTATATTACTTTATTACTTTGCCTCCAGCTGACAAGGCTTTTCGAGACATGAAGGTGCTCAAGATGAGCCAGTCCATCATTGTGTCTGGAGAATCGGGAGCTGGCAAAACAGAAAATACAAAGTTTGTTTTAAGGTGAGTATTTAGCTCATCTGAAATGTTTTGAGCAGTCTGACATTATTTTCATGGCAAAAAGAAAACTTTACCACTAAGTTTGTTGACTGCCCACTTTCAAGTTCAACAGTGCTAAGCATACTCACATCATCATATTCATGTCATTGTGTTTCTTATATTCCTCATCCCCAAAAACCTGGAACTGTACTCATTAAATAGTGCATAAATAAAATATTACTTCCCCTTTGGGTTTCTATGAGTTTTTCTGAGTACCTATTTAGGCAGCATCGTAAAGTAGTAATCTTTCAGTGACTTCCTTATTTCATTTAGTTTAATATGTGATTCACTCATGTTTGAGCTGGTTATAGTTAACATGTGCCTATATGTGTACACACATAACACACACACGTGCTCAGCAACTTGGGAGATTGAGGCACGAAGATCATTTTCGTTCCAAGGGGATAGGAGCCTAGAAAACTTTGTAAGACCCCGACTCTTAAAAAAATATAATCACCCATGTTATAGTATGTATCTTATGTTATAACATGCATTTGAATTTCCTTCCTGAATTTTAGGGCTGAATAATTTAATTGCAGGGATTTATTATATTTGCTATATTTGTTCATGTATTGATAAGTAGTTGGGTTGTTTCTATCACTTGGCTATTGTGAATAGCTCAGTTTTGAGTATGTGTGTGTGTGGGTAATGACAGGGTATTTAAGCAGATTGATTTTTAATACTGTTGCATACCTTATGGAATAGTTTGGAAGAAATAAGACATGGAAGGCAATCTCTCTGTTGTGAAAGCTGACTCTGATGTGTTGTTTCTTGGAGGATTCTGTAAGAAGTTAGTGCTAGCTAGGCAATGACAAACCCAGGAATATTCCTTCAAAAATCCAAATGGACATTCTATTCTTTTTTTAATTATTTTTTTTTCATTTTACATACCAACCACAGTTCCCCCTTCCTCCCCTCATCTCTCTCCCTTCTCCACCCCCCCCATCCATCCCTTCCCCATCCATTCCTCAGAAAGGGTAAGGCCTCTTCATGGGGAATCAACAGAGCCTGGCACATTCAGTTGAGGCAGGACTAAGACCATCCCCTCTGCATCAAGGTTGAACAAGGCATCACATCTAAAAAGCCAGCTCATGTACCAGGGATAGATCCTGGTCCCACTGCCAGGGGTCCTACAAACAGACCAGGGTACCCAACTGTGGCCCACATGCAGAGGGCCTAGTTTGGTCCCATACAGGCCCCCAGCTGTTGGTCTAAAGTCAGTGAGCTCCCAGGAGTTACATCAGCTGTCTCTGTAGGTTTTCCAGTCTTGCTCTTGATGACCTTTAGTTGTATAATTCCCCTCCCTCTCTTCCATTGGATTCTCAGAGCTTGGTCTCGTGCTTGGTTATGGATCTCCATTGTATTCTCAATGTTGGTGCTACAAAATATCTTTGAAACTACTTTTTATTTAGACTTCCTCTTATCCCTTCTCTTGTCAGATTCCCCTTTTCTACCATTATATTAAACTCTCAACACGTGGTATACAATCATAACCCTTTTAAGTGGAAGGAACATTGCCACACGACTATAGCTTCATTATTTAGTTTAAATTCTGTTAATTGTCTCATTGCTGTGACAAACTATCAGACAAGAAGGAATCCAGAGAGGAAGGGTTCATCTTGGCTCATAGTTCAAGGGTTCAAACACACCATGGTGGAGAAGGAACTGGTCACATTGCAGCTGCAGTCAGGGAGTGGAGAGGGAGGGATGAATGAGTGCTGTGCTTAGCCTCTTAGATATTCTTCATGTGGTCTAGGATCCCAGTCATGCCATGCTGTCACTCATGTTCAGGGTGGGTCTTCCCACCTCAGTTACCTAATCAATACCAATCCCATAGACCTGTTTCCTAGGTGATTCTAGGTCCTATGTTGTTGATGAGCAATGTAAATCATCTCACATACCCAAGGAAGTCAAATCTATTGGTAAAGATACTGCTAGGACCAGCACATTCTGAATTTTTTTTTAAATCAGCAGTATTCCTAATTTATTTCAGTTCTTAGTTTTTTCATGGTGGGTTCCTTTATGAAAGTTTCTATTTGTTATGGAAATGCATGTAGTTATTAAATTAAATAGTTAATTGAGATACTTATGTAAATCTAGTTGAAAAATTGTTAAAAACCAGAATATTTCCAAACAGCTTAAAAATATAGTTCTATGACCTGCACATAACCAAGCAAGATGCATACAGAAACATAAATAAAAATATAATAGACATTTAAAAATATTACTAAGCAGTTATGGTGATGACTCATGTTTCAGTTTGATATAAATTTATAAATATAATGTATTGAATATTATTCAAGTTTTAAAAAATTCTTTGTTTTAAATAGATACCTGACAGAATCTTATGGAACTGGTCAAGATATTGATGATAGAATTGTTGAAGGTATTGCTGATTTTTACTTTTTAATATTGGGTACCTCTGAAATTAACTTAGAAGAATCTTATCTGTGATCTACAGTGCTTTCCTCCCAGTGGAAGAGAATTTCCATCTCTTATAAATCTTTGCTCAGATATTACCTCTATACTGATCTATTATTAACCTATTATCTTTCTTTGCATGAGAGGATTGCCTTACAGATGACTCTAGATCCTGTCCACTTGTCAATCAAAAGTAAAACCAAGACAGTGGATAAACATTTCACACTTGTGGAATTTGACATTACTTGATCATCCTTCTATCCTAATATTTCTAAAAGCAACTATTCCATCACTTTCCCCAAATTTTCCCTTATGAAGATATAATATGTATATTGCTTTATAGTTTATCTTCATGTCTTTCTTATGATTTTTGATGAAGTACTTTCATTTCCTTTTCAATAGCTAACCCACTTTTAGAAGCCTTTGGAAATGCCAAGACTGTTCGTAATAATAATAGCAGTCGATTTGGAAAATTTGTGGAAATTCACTTCAATGAAAAGGTAAATGAAAGTTGCTTTTGGGATACATTTGGGGAGTGTTTGTGGTAAGTATAAGGGTCTTATTAGAATTGGAATTAGTACAGTTCTTTTTAAGATTATCGTTATTATTGTAATTATTATTGTGTGTGTGTTTGTATTTACAGTGACTTCAGAATTTCTATTCAGTTTAAATCAAAATATTGGAGTTGACAGCATTATCAACCATAGCATTGTAGTTATTTTTTCTCATACTTCATTCTTTCATTGTTTTGATAACATGTAATCATGTACATGTTCATGGGGCACACATGATACGTAGTGGATCTGTATAGTCTGTAACGATCAAATCATAGCAGTTAGTGTCTTCTCAGCATGAAGTGAGTGTGATGGCAGTCTTCAGCAACTGTCTGTGGGCTGCTGTGAACACTGGGCTAACTGCAAAGTCAGTTCTCATTCTGCAGAGGCTCAAAATCTAGAAGGGATCAGGATGGAGACCAGATACAGTTTTTAAAATAAAGGATGAGTTGTAGAAATATGTAGTGCTTACATCTTAGCTATTTCTTTATGATATCTGATAAACATTTTAACTTTCTTGATAAGCAAATGGTTATTAGAAAAGATTAAACTAACATTAAGTTATATTTCAATCCCATAGATGCAAAAAATGTATTTTCTATTTTGTCTTTTAGAGTTCAGTTGTTGGAGGATTTGTTTCTCATTATCTTCTAGAGAAGTCTAGGATCTGTGTTCAAGGCAAGGAGGAGCGGAATTATCATATTTTTTACAGGTTGTGTGCTGGGGCTTCAGAAGACATTAGGGAGAAGCTTCACTTGAGTTCCCCAGATAATTTTCGGGTAGGTTGAAGGAAAATAGGTTTTATATGAGGTTTGCAAATTGTTTACCCTTTCAGTGCTAAAACTCACTGTATTTTGATCTCTAGTTGTATTTGTATATAACTTACATTAAATGAAGTATGATGGGCTTTCTAATTCTGTAGATTTTATATGTCAGGCTTAATTAATCATGAAGTGAATATTGGGGATGAGTAAGAATACATCTATACTGAGCATGTATTAGTTCTTTCCTATTATTTTTTACTAAACAACAAGGAATAATATTCCTTCACAGAGTACTAACATTGTAGAAAGGATTATAAATAATTTCCATGTAGTTTGAACTATTTGATAGGCTGTATGTTTGCAGATCATGTACAAGTGTGATGTTGTTTTAAAGGGTTTGAAAACTTAGGTATCTACTGTTCAGAAGAGGCTAAGGTATCAATGCCCCCTCACTACTGTGGCTACCTGAGATGTAACTAGATGATGTGTTAGAATTATAGTCTTGCAGCCAGGCGCTGGTGGCACACACTTTTAATCCCAGCATTTGGGAGACTGGTCTCCAGAGCTAGTTCCAGGACAGGCTCCAAAGCAATACAGAGAAACCCTGTCTCGGGGTGGGAGTGGGGGGATTATAGTCTTGCTGACAAGACCTCTAGTGAGATTTATTTGTAAGTGTATCATGACTTCAATATCTCTAAATGAAAACCCAAAATCTCAAACTCTTCAAAGTCTGGGTCTTTGTAGTTTTGGATTTGTGATTCTCAGCTGGAAAATGAAACTCTTTCCTAGATCTTTAATGTTTTTGCAGTTCTTGAGATTAACCCAGGGGCCTTGTGCATACTTTGGTTAATCTTGGGTCACCAAGTTTCACCTTCATGGTTCTAGTTTTTCTTTGCTCAGGCAGAGATTCATTATGTAGCTCAGGCTGAACTTGAATTCACTATGTAGTCATGTTCTTTCCTATCGTATCCTATGTTAATTGTATCATCAATTCTTTTCTTAGTACTTAAACCGAGGCTGCACTAGGTACTTCGCTAACAAAGAAACTGACAAGCAGATTTTACAGAACCGAAAAAGTCCTGAGGTATAATAGATGACTTTTTTACTTAAAATCTTTAATGTAAAAATATTGTTGATGGATATGTCTTTGTTTTGGAACTTCTTGCTTTCAGGTTTATGTTTCAAAATCACATTATGATACAAGACTCTCTTGTAAAGTGACGTTTTAAACCTCTGTCATATATATAGAACAGCAGGCTCTCATTCTCCTTGGGCCCAAATGCATTGCTTTTCTCATGTTCTTTTCTGAATTTCTATGCTATGAAATTGCTGAAGAATCATCATATTTTAGCAGCTTACTCTGATGTTAGTTATTAAGTATAATTATTAGTAAGCATTCCACTGCTGTGACAAAATACATAAGAAAATAATTTTGAAGTGGGAAAGATTAATTTTTGCTCATGATTTTACATTTCAGTTCATGGTTGTTTTCTTTGGGCCACCAATTAGTTATGAATTCTTGGCCTTAGCTTATGCTTGTCCCTCTAGCTCTTTTAACTTAAATTAACCTGTTTCTCTCCATCTACATTTTGCCCAGGGGCTTTTTTACCTTTCTTTTATTCTGTGTGTCCTACTCTATATCTGGCTGGCTAGCAGCTACCTAGCTGGCAGTCCCGGGGTGAGCATTTCCCTCTCTTTGTCTTTTGTTCTCTCTCTTCCCTCAACTAGACTCCTTCTACTTCTCTCTGCCTACCAGCCCCACTTATCCCTCTACTACTTTGCTATTGGCCATTCAGGTTTTGATTAGACCAATCAGGTGCCTTATACAGGCAAGGTGAAACAGCAACACATCTTTACATAATTAAACAAATGCAGTGTAAAAGAACACAACACACCTTTACACAATTAAAGTAGTATTCCACAGTTAGTGGTCTCCATAATTCTGGGCCATGGTGAGGAATAATTCACAGCAGAGGACAGTTTGTTAGGTAAAACTGCTCACCTCATGGTGGCCAGAGGTGAGTGGGAGGCAAAGTGGAGGAAAGGAAAGAGAGGGGATGTTTTTCAGGGACAAGGTAAAGACCCCAAGATCCCTAGATTGGTCGGCCAACTTTCCATTACCTCTTAATAGCCCATCACATTTTGAGCCCATCTGTTGGTGAGGTCAGCGTCTCCATGATCCAATTACTTTCCTGAAGCCACTCCTCTGAGTACTGCTGCATTGGGAATCAAGTCTTTCACGAATGAGCCTTTGGAGGAACAACAATAGAAAGCATACTGTATGCATTTGAGTTTGTTGTCTACCAAAAAAGAGTTGAAATAGACAGTAAATACCTTAAGCATCTTTGTGAAAGGCTGGTCACATATAATTTTGCTGTATCAACCATATGTCTGGAATATATTATGCAGTTTTATACATTTTGGCCTGACTAAATAATCTAAGAATTATGTAATTATTATTTTAAAAATATAAAATGTTTAAGAATTTTAAACTATTATAAATTTTAACCCACAGAATTCAAGTAATCAGATGTATTGTATCTCAACAACACATTTAAGTTACAAAAACTAAATCAGGATTAGTTATTGGTACTAGTCAATCTTGACTCTATTATTTTAAAAAAATTATGTCAGTTGAATAACTTTACTGTTAGCAGTTTTTAATGGTTTTCTCTTTCAACAATCAGATGTTTTGATTTTACTCAGACTACGTAAGATAAATTATATATATAATACATTAATGTAAATGTATAGAAAGAAAATAAAATTCTCATTTCAAATTATGAGCACATGAAACTGCAGTTAATAGTTGTTTAATTTGATACTTTGCATGTCATATCTGAGTTCTGTGTAAATTTTATGTTATAGCCATGGCCAAGATTTTTGGAAGCAACATCAACATTTATTACATCATTTACTATGTCTTAAAAAGACTATGTTTTCATAACATACCATCAAAATATGTGTTATAGTCTTTCCATTAAGATAATCAAAACACATCCAGGACAATTGCAGTGGTCCTGTAGGGAAAACAATAAAAAATGCAAACTCATGGGAAACAGCAGTAGAGAGAAGAGAAAGCCGATGCTTAGCCTCCAAGGTACAGAATGCACTGTGCTGAGTGAGGGCAGTTTCCATATTTTAGAGCGAGAATGCTTTATCAGAAATCTTACATCACTGAAAGAGAATGTGCATGTATATAATATGTAAAGGTGAACAGTGAATTAATATATCTAAATTACTTTTTATGTCTTCTTTGTCAGGAGGACGAGGTGATCATTTTGACTAATTAAACCCTTTGCTTCATTCTGTCTGGGTATCTTTATGATGTGTGCAGATTTTAGAAGAATGCAGTATTTTCAGTCTGCTGTGAAGCCAATACATTCATGAAGATTTGATTAGAAAACAGCATTTAAATGCTGCAGATGCTCAGCTGCAAGACTAAAAATTCTGCATGATGTTTCTTTAAACTTTGCATGTGATTGTTGCTTTTGCTTCTTTTAAAGAGTAAAACAGAATTTCATTTCCTAGACATTTTCCGGAAATCTAACACAGAACCAGATATTTAAAGCATCTTTTGAAAAGCAGGCAGACTGTTAACTGGAGAAATGGTTGCATGCTGGGAGATGAGAAGCAGTTGCATGCTGGGAGAAGAAAACATCAGACAGCTTTAATCCTCATTAATTCTGATGCTGAGTTCCCTCATTTTAGCTTTAGCTTTTAATGCTCAAGTTCTGGAAAATTCCTAGTTCAGTTTTTCTGTGTCCAGTAATGTCTCTTTTTGTTATTTCTTTTTGCTTTGCAGGCCTAACTTTCTTCACTTTCTGAGGGACAAATTTTTTTCTAGGAGAGAAAACAGATTTCTCTGCCTCTCACTTTTGTTTTTTAAGTCCAGAAAGCCATTGCATGGATTCCTGGAGTTACCCTATTGCGTAGTAATTCACCTCATCTCATACATACAACATAGAAAAGTTACAGGACTATTTGTTAGGCCATGGAGATGATGTTACCTTGTCTGGATTTGCTTCTGTTTATGTGATGTAATTGTCAGTAGTTAACCTGGTGCCATGCTTATTGGCACATTAAATTCTTTATTACAATTCTTTTTACTTGTCCTGTTTTTTCATGTTTATTTTTAATTGACAAAATAGCATATATTTGTAACCTACATGCGTTATCATGGAACATTTCTCACTGTATAGTTATGGATTAACAGAGTCAGATGAGTGAACACATACATTACTATTTTTTCTTTTTGATCTGAGGCTGTTGCTTCATTTCAGCCAGCCATTCTTTCCTTTTTCACTAATTTGTATTTATCTAACATCCTAGACTCAAAATACTTTATAGTTAGCATCATACTTTAAAACCTCTTTTCCTACTGTTTTAATTAAAGTTTTTTATTGAAAGAATTGTAGGTTCACATGAAGTTGTAAGAAATAGTACAGAGAGCTCTTGCATACTCTTTATATACCATTCTGTTTTTAAATGTGTTCAAATGTTTAAGTTTTTCTGTGGATAGATTTTATTTTTTGCATGTTAGATAATTGCATTAACAGACCTACTGTTGTAGCTTTTAGTTTACTTGAATCACATAAAGACCAGTGAGTTGATACCCTCTTGTTTTATAGTATGTTAAGGCAGGTTCCTTGAAAGATCCTCTCTTAGATGACCATGGAGATTTTATTAGGATGTGTACAGCCATGAAAAAGATTGGTTTGGATGATGAAGAAAAGCTTGATCTGTTTCGGGTCGTAGCTGGTGTCCTGCACCTTGGAAATATTGATTTTGAGGAAGCTGGAAGCACTTCAGGTTTGTTTCTTTAAGTTTTTAACTAAAGAATTAAATTGAGTATAATGTTTGTCACCTCCTAGCAATATGAATATTCAGTCATTTGTGTGTAGTTTGTTGAAATTACAACAAATTTCTGGGATACTGTTACATGGTGATTTGTCAGATAAAGAAATCATTTTGAACAAATTAGTTTGTGATTATGTGGTTTGTACTTAAAATCTTTTTCCAGGTAATGATGTACTTTTAATAGTTAAAGAAATAATTCTCTTATCTGTTAGTATCTGTTTTTACTTTTTCTGTTTTGTAGATCTAAACTTGAATTAGTTAATGGGGATAATTTAATATACAGCAGTCTATTCTTTAGTGGGAGATAAAAATGGAAGTCTCATTCTTATGGAAGGTGAAAAATATTTAAATTCAACCAAGATAGTAAGTTTTCAGTTTTAATGTTTTCATTTCTTATGCAAACAGTAAGACTTTATATATAATTGCAGATTTGATACCTGAATATAGAATTGATAAATCCAGCCCATCACCTGTTTTTGTAAATAAGATTTTAGGGGAATAGAGCTTCTTCCATGGTCTACGTATTGTTTATGCCAGTATGAGTGCTTCAGTGGCAAAGCTGTGCTCTTTGGAGACCTTGCCCTCTGAAACCAAAAATATTTACTCCCTGCTCCCTCAGAAGAAAACATTTACTAGCCCTGCATTAATACATTTAACTTTTTTAAAAACTTACAGCAAGGGTGCATTAAGAGTCTGAAGCATCCCTTAATACAGCAGCCAATACTATGGGATTTGGTGTCAGAGCCTACAGGTGTATCATTTAGAAAATGAGATAATTAATCTGTAAGTGCTTTTAAAAAGTGCAATTCCTAGTGATAGTAAGGGGGCCTCAGAGAAAGAAGAAAGGCTATTCCAGAAACAATGTGTTGGGCTCCAGATTACCTCTGTGGGGATGGAGTACTTCCCCTCCTCTCATCTGTTTCTCTCTCTCCCTCTTTTTAAAATTTGAAGTGTGTGTGTGTTTAAATAAATGTATGAGTATATGCACACTACATGTGTGCCTGGTACCCATAAAAGCCATAAGAGGGTGTCAGATCCTTTAGAATTGGAATTTTTGCAGTTACGAGCCAGCCACTTTGTGGGTGCTGGAAACTGAACTCAGGTTCTCTGGAGAACAGAAAGTGCTCTTAATCGCGGAGTTACCTCTCCAGCAACCTCTCTCACCCTTTTGGAGACAGGTCTCATACAGCCCTAGGCTGGCCTCAAAGTGACCTTCCAGCCTCCACCTCCCTAGTTCTGGGATTACAGGTATATAACATGATACCCAGCTTTGCTTAGCCTTTTTGAAGTCCTACATTTGATCCCAAGCACCGGGTAGGGGTGTCTTCAATGCATAAGATCCTTAATAATCATAATTGAAACAAAAATGATGAGATCGGAGGTATCTGTGTTTTGCAGATATGAAACCTACATAGTGGTACTGAGCATGGCTACTAATAAAGTAATAGACTTGAGAGCCTGGTTGTTCTCACATTTGACTAGCTCAGGAGATTGTCATAATTGTCTCTGATTACCTTCGGGCCACTGAGCCTTGTCATCCATGAGTGATCAGACTAAGGAAGACAGTCTTCAGTGACTTTTAGATCTATTGTCCTGTGATCTGTGAAGTCAATGTTAGGCATAACACAGTGTAATGGATGAACACATGCCCATCAATCGAATTGTTTCATCATGTGCTATCTGCTTGTATGACCTTGTCCATTCTGTGCCTTCATTTCCTCACTATAAAGAGATAGTAGCCCCCAAGGCATGAGAAGAGATGTCAATGAGATAAGCATTTACAAGATATTTTGAATAGTGGTGTTTGACAGAGAGTAAGAGAATAAATCAAAGAATAAACTATTATTCATTGAAATGAAGATGCATTAAAATTAGGTACTTGGAATATGCAGTAATAATCTTTAGAGTTTTTTTTAAAAAAAGAAGAAAATTTTCCTTTGAAAATATATTACAGTATATTTTGTTTGCATTTTAGCATTGTTACAGGAAGGGAACTTTGGGAGAGGCTAAATAATTCACAATAATTTAAATAATTTAAATAATTTAAATTTCCCCTGTGACTTCCCATGTATCCAAGTCATTCCCTGCTAATTAAAAATGAGGCATTCTTTTTTTTTTCTTCCTAGAAAATTCAGCTTTGCATTGTCATAGTGACTTGCACAGAAACTCAGTACTTTGTGTTATAAAACTGTTTTATTTAGTGGAAGTTTAGAAAAAACATGTTAGGATTGCCTATGTTTAAAAAAAATCCCATGTCTGTATAGCATTATGCCATAATAAAGATAATGCTTTATAGTCAGAAAAAAAATCCCATGTAACAAATATGTATGCCATAACAATAATAATATCACAATAAATAATATAACAGTAATAAAAATATATATAGAGGACATTTTAGGGAGTTACATGAATGCTTTATATTATTTTACAGTTTTTGCCTTTCCAAGATTAAAAAAAAAATTCCTTATGTTGAGGTACCCCACTCTTGTAAGAAGTGCTGTAATATGGTAAAAAGGAAGAAATATTTAAGTAAACTAATGGGTGCCTGGTGGTCACTTTTTTGTGTAATTTTAGTGTAGATATGTCAGAGAAAGGGATTATGGTCCTGGCAGGATGGCAGGAGACTCTGTCACACTGTTCAGAAGAATGCAGAAGTTAAAACTTAGGAATTATTTATTTCTGGAAATTCCCAGAATAGTTTTGCCTCAGTGGGCAGCAGATAACAGAAACTACGTGAATCTGCTGGTGGGAAGGGTCTCTAACATTATAGATTTGACCTGGATTAGGGTTTTCTATTGGACTTGTTAGTAGGACTATCCAGCAAGGATAGAAAAAAGTGAGCTGGGTTTGAAAGTTAGAAATGAGCCTCACCCATAATATTACATAAGTGAAGAAAATTCTAAGAAACGAACCCAGAATATCTTGCTTATTGGGTGCCTATTAATTTCACATTGAAACGTTTCTATTAGGTGGCTGCAATCTGAAGAACAAATCCACCCCGTCATTGGAATATTGTGCTGAATTGCTGGGGTTGGACCAAGATGATCTTCGAGTCAGTTTAACCACGAGAGTCATGCTCACCACAGCAGGGGGCACCAAAGGAACTGTTATAAAGTGAGTCCTTACTCATTGCTCCTGCATTGTGGTTTGTCAAGGAAAAACATGTGTATTTTGAAAGCACAGAGTTGAAGTCAATGCCTGGGCATCATTCATTCTTCCCATTTTAATGTTCAAGCTGTGCTTGATAGGTGAAAAATCTGTGCTTCCAATGCCTGCGGTTCACCGCCCAAATAAATGGGGATTTGCACAGATTGGAGTTGTCTATTGCAGATATTCTGCATGACACAAAAATCGAACTTATTAGGCAAGTGAGGTTTACTTTTGCACAAAGCCATAAAAATGTGAGTCAATATCAAGACATTTGATTGTTTTAGGCTATGGATCATTTTACCTCAAAAGTGGTTTTCCATGTAAATAGTGTGTGCTTGCACTCCTACTAAGTGTAACTCACTTTATAGGATATCCAGGAAACAGAGCTTCACTTTACACTCAGTTTTCATTTAGAGGAAATTGCAAGCGTTAGAAAATGAGGTTCTAACCAAGTGTTTCTTTTTTAATTTCTTGTACTCTAGGAAGTATTTATTCACTTATCTGATGGGTGGGTGTATGTGTGAGTGTGATGTTTGCACATGTTAGGGTGGTTGTCTACAGAGTGTGTGTACACTTGATGCCTTTGTAGTGTGTGTGGAGGCTAGAGGCTGACATGGGTATCTTTCTCAGTCATTCTGTACCTCATCTTTTGAGACAGGGTTTCACACAGTCTAGAGCCCATCAATTTCCATGGGCAGGCTGCTCAGTGAGCCCTAGCGAGTCTCTCTCCACAGATGTCAGTATTTTTTTCTAAGTTAAATAAGTTACCAGACTTTAAAGTTTTCCTGAATCAAACATAATTTGTTTCATATTTTAGAAAATAAAAAATATTTCTTTAAGTAATTTTTATATATTAGTGTAAAATGAGGTGTAGATGGGTAAAATGATTTTTAGGTCACTTTTTCCCAATAGTATATTTTAGCCTAATTTTAATTGTTTTAGTTTGTCTCTTGTAATTTTGTTCTTATTTTATCTCTTCTTGCTCACCTGAAACTTGGCAGCTGTTCCTCATAGCCAACGTGTCATATGACTTTATGTATTTGGCATTATTTTCAGTCTGTCCCTTTAAGGATTTTTCATTGGAATATTTTTTTTTTTTCCGTGTAGGGTCCCTCTGAAAGTGGAGCAAGCAAACAATGCCCGAGATGCTCTGGCAAAGACTGTCTATAGCCATCTTTTTGATCATGTGGTTAACAGAGTGAATCAATGTTTCCCTTTTGAAGCATCATCTTATTTTATTGGAGTCCTGGATATTGCTGGTTTTGGTAAGTATTTGTTTCTTTGTTAATTTGTATTTGACATTTTTTTTTTTTACAAATATAAAAGTATTCTCTCTAAAGCTATTGTGTTAGCCTTTCTCATTGTTATGACCAAATACCAGGGAGAAGCAAAAGAAGGCGATCTTTGTCCTGGCTTGAGGTTTCAGTTTTCAGTCTACCATGTTGGAACAGAGATGCTCACAGCCTGAAGGCTAGGAAGGGAGGAGAAAGGAGAGGGCAAAGGGGAGGGGGAAAGGTTGGAAGGGGAGGAGAGAGAGGATGTGACAATATTTGGTAGATTTCTGATTCCTTACCCCTTGTTGCACCTGGACCCGATGGTACTTCTCACATTCAGGGAAGGACTTTCTGTTTGCTAGCACTCTCTGAAACCCAGTCGCAAACACCAGAGATGTGCTCTAACAATTTTCTAGGTACTTACCAATCTAATCAAGTTGACAGTCCAGGTGAAGAAGTATCCAAAACCTTTTCTGCTTGTGACTCACATGATATATTTTCTGTATTCTTTCGTGTCTGCATTTCATCGAAGCTTCCAGAGGAATTGGATTAGTGCTGAAATGAAAACATGCTCATCTAAACTGCTACAGTGGAGAGGGTTCCATCTTCTTAGAGTATAGCTGAAATAAAGACAGACAAGCTGAGTGCTCTTGCTAAGGATAATTAGTTCAGAAACAAAAACTCCCATCACCTGTAGGATATCACGATCTTTAGACATTTTTTAAGCATGGCACACATGTCCAGAGTGTAAAATTGTAAAATTGTAGTCTCATGCATCTTAGACATAATCCAACACTTAATTTTGGGACACATTACGATCATAGCTTTTTTTTTTTTTTGGTAACAGAATAAGCAGGAAAAACAATCTCCTAAACTATGTGAATTTTAAATCACATTTATACTTTAAGTTGTTTTAGTACCCATGCTTTAGAAATTTATGTTAGAAAGAAATGACTTGTAATGTTTTTATTTTTCACTGTAGAACATCTTTGTTTTTTTCTGGTAGAACAAGGTATTTCTGATACCTAAGTGTAGTCTGACAAAGTATGTCTTGAGTTAAGGACATTTTGGGGACAGACAAAGGCTTTTATGTGTTTTGTAAACCCAATTTTAGATCAAAGTGTTGACTACAGTAACAGCATTTTGTCCCGGGATACATTAATGAGTGTTGTTGTTGGGCAGTGACAACTCTGCTCTGTTTGATGTTTTCAGAGTACTTTGAGCACAACAGCTTTGAGCAATTCTGTATTAACTATTGCAATGAAAAACTTCAGCAGTTTTTTAACGAGAGGATCCTGAAGGAGGTGAGTAACATCATCATTGAAATTTAAGGTCTGCATCAAGCTGTCTAATCTTAGGGAAGACAGTCAGTCACACTGCAATTATCCTAGATGATAGAGTCTGACTGAAGTGGCGGGTGGTCCAGCAGGGGCTAACTGCTCAGCTGAAGGGTAGGGCCCTTGAAAGAGTACTGAGCAGTTTTGGTGAAGGGAGGGCCTGGAATTTCTTACCAGTGACTTTGATTGGTAAGTTCAGCTTTTATTTTTCATCTTGATTTACTATTTCTGCCACAGCTTCCCACTCTCATCTCGGGCCTTGCTCTCTCTTGTTTTTCTCAGTGTCTGCTTCTGTTTGCTGTGCTATCCGCTTGTCCTCTATCCACCTATGCAGCAAAGCCATCAGTCAGGAGTCATTTGAGCTGCCACTGGCCAGGGATACCTCTGGATAACACTTTTTCTTCTGTGCCATCGTGTGTGACACAAACTGCTTTTGAGTAGCCTATCTTTGACTGGCTGCCATTTCTTCTCCAGGAAGGAACTTCCTCTGCTCTCAGTACATAACTGTGGGCACGGGTGATGTTCAGAATACAAAGACAGACTCAGAAAAGTTACTTTAGGATTCTTTATAGTTTATTCAAAGCAAAGATAGCTTTGGATAAATTAATTTGTTCCAAGGCTCATTATTTTCTTCCCTTAAACCTGAATTCTCCAATATTTTTTTTTTACCAACAACTTTGCTTTCCTTCCTCTGTACCATCTGGGATGGGTTTTGCTGATTTGAAGATGCTAGAACAGAGGGACTGGAAAGTTAATATCCAATCCCTTCTTTGTCCAGATGAAGAAGGCAGTTTCACAACTTCTCTAGGGTTGAATCTCCTTTGCTGGCTGTTGGCCCATATCCTGTACTTCATTTGCTATAGTATTTGAGCTGAACTATGCAGTGTTTTGTCTTTCCCCCTATTCCTAGAAGTTTATTGTTTTTGTCTTTGCAAGGTTTTTGGCACATTGCATTTTTGAATAGATTGTACTTAATCAGTTGTAGCATAAAAAAAAATGAGTAATGCAAATATTTCCCTGTATGACAGTATCTACATTCTATTCAGCTGCATTAGTCCTTCCTTTGCAGTAAAATCACACATGCATGCTGTGTGTGTGTGTGTGTTTTTTTAACATATTATAATGCTTCCCTTCCATACCAGCCTGGCTCACACTCTATGTAGAAATAGGAGCCATGTAAAAAGGGTTCACTGTCTTCATTTATGTTTGCTTTTATTACAGTCCTTTAAGTATACACATGGATTTCAAATCCAGATTGGGTCCAAGTTGACAGTGACTTCTAGTGTGTGAGGAAGCTTCCCTGATATAGGTTGTGAGAAGAAATATTTAACCATTGAGGGAAAAAAATATTAGAACACATTAACTTAATTTCAATGTATAGATTACTCATATGACAGAAAATATTCAAAACTTACTTTAAGAAAATACTGACTTTACATATAGACAACATATTTCATTGAGATAATATTGATGTATTATTCTTCCTAATTACATATATTATTTTGCTGTAAGTCTTTGCATCTATTTGTAGTTACATACTAATTTTTCTGATGTTACTGTTTAGCTACAAGCATGCAAACTGTATCCATCTTCAGGAAACCATTTAGGGCTATACCTGCTGGTAAAGGTTTTGCATTTTAACTGGTAACTATTGTGTACAAATAACACCCAATACTGGTGGCATTTTACATTGTATGGTATTTATGTATTAATGAGTATAATATTTGATTTACAGGAACAAGAACTGTATCAGAAAGAGGGCCTGGGTGTTAATGAAGTGCATTACGTGGACAATCAGGACTGTATAGGTATAGATACTGTTATTCTGCCCTTGGGAATTATGGGAGAGACTATGAATGTATTTGCTGGGAGCACCTCTG
The DNA here is from genome assembly GCF_943737965.1 of Phodopus roborovskii. Taxonomy (NCBI): domain Eukaryota; kingdom Metazoa; phylum Chordata; class Mammalia; order Rodentia; family Cricetidae; genus Phodopus; species Phodopus roborovskii. Next base: position 38,920,883 of record NW_026125295.1, on the reverse strand, counting down.
TGTTCAGTAGTTTGAACACTACTTGTAGGACTTGGGACCGTGGTGTTGGAGAGGGGACTTCTTTAAACTTCTTGCCAGTTGCTTTTCCTGAGAAGGCAGCTTTGTTGAAATTTTCCTAAAAATCTCTGTTTATTGTATTATGTAGTTAGAAGGCTGTTCTGGGAACTAGGTAAGAGGGGAGGTCCACTACTCAGAGAGCAAGCAGAGAGCTATATTATCTCCCGTGATGAAGTATGTGGTTTGCCTGGGGCTTTTGGTCCTGTCATCTTCTGTGGATTGGTTGTTTCTCTCACTGTTTGTAAGCTGGCTTTGGACATTCCGTGTTAAATGTAGTTAATATTAAATCACAGTAGAACAGGGCCTTTTCTTTCCTTTGAGTTTATCAACAAAGAAACCTTACCCCATTGCCCTCCAGCTAGCTCTTTGAATATTGTTTCTTTATTTATTTGCGTGTATATTTTGCCTGAATGTATATGTGTGAACCACATTTGTGCCTGGTGTCCATAGATGCCAGAAGAGTGTATCTGATCCCCTGGGCCTGGAGTTAAAGATAGTTGTCAGCTGCTGTGTGGGTGCTGGGAATTGATCTCAGGTCCTTTTAGTCACTGAGCCATCTCTCTTATCTCCCATCCTCTTCCTTTGCTTTCCCACCCCATCTCTAAAGTCAAGTGTTGGGCAAGTCTGGGAGTTGAAAAGTCCAGTCAAGAACTCATATGCTAGACTTTGACAAAACAGTGTAGTAGCAGTATTACTTTAAATCAGTGAAGCCTTTCAAAGACTCTCCTGTGTTATCCTGGTGTACTCAGTATCCTTTAGCCACTGTGGCTTTTCTCATCTCTTGGCCTCGGCTGTGAGGTTGTTAATCTTGCTGGAATTTCTCCCCTTCTGTTAATCCCTTGTCCCACTCTGTCTCATTTAGTACCTACTGGAATACTTTCATTCACAGCTGAGTTCCGTGTTATTAAATTATGTTTGAAAAATTTAAAATCAGATTTTGAACATGATATTAAGAAACCCTGTATGCAAAAACTTGTGTCGTTTTATTGGAGCTTGAATGTAGATGTCATCTGGAAAAGGGGGTGGTTCTGGATCCTTAGTCTGTTACCCTAGTTTACACAAAGAATGCTTATGATATCAATTACTGTCTTTGAAAAACATTTAAAATATATTTTGGATTGAAATGGAGTTACATCACTTTCCCCTTCCCTTTTCTGCATCCAGCCCTTCCCAGCTACCTTCCTTCACACTCCTCCCATGCTCCCTTTCAAGTTAATGGACTCTTTTTCTTTATTATTATTATACACATGCATCTATACATGTGCGTGCACTCACACACACACACATACACACACATACACACAAACACTTACACACACATAAATGTATATAACCTGCTGAGTCTATTGATATTGTCATTATTCCAGTCTTGTTTATGCAACCATTTCTAGGAGAGACAGTCTCACAGCAGATTTCCTGGCATTCTGGCTCTTACAATCTCTCACCCCCTTCTGTGATATTCTTGAGGCCACAGATGCAGGAGCTGAATGGTTACTTTCTTTATGAAATTGTTTTTCTAAAACTTGTATTAAAACTATGATATTACTGGGGCTGGAGTGGTGGCTCAGTGGTTAAGAGCACTGACTGTTTTTCTAGAGGACCTGGGTTTGATTTCTAGCACGCACATGGCAGCTCACAACTGTCTGTCACAAGAGTTCCAAGAGATCCAACACCTTCATACAGACATTCATGCAGGCAAGACAGTAAAACCAAATAAATTATTAAAAAAGCTATGATACTACCTTTAAATAAATGATCATATTTGAAATTAATACTCCTATAGCCTTCGATAGAATATGTTCATGATTAACTCTTACCTTGTTTCTAAATACTTCTTGAAACTGAGTTAACATTCTTTTTTCCCCATATTTTAATCTTTTGATTTCATTTTATATTCCAACCAGTTTTCCCTCCCACTGCTCCTCCTGCCCCCTCCCCGAGTAAACATTCTTTAAAGCATTGTTTCATCACAAAACATTGTGAATGTTTTGATATTTTGAAATAGATTTAATTGAGGTGAAGTTAGTGGGAATCCTGGACATCCTGGATGAAGAAAACCGTCTTCCACAGCCGAGTGACCAGCACTTTACATCTGCTGTTCACCAGAAACACAAGGACCATTTCCGCCTCACTGTGAGTTTGCCATTCTACACTAGAGCTTCTGCTGGCAAGAGAACTCTTTAAGCAAATAGCTGTACTAGATTTCAGATATTGTTAACAACTGGAGTCAAAAGCGATACAAAGATTAGAACAATTAGGTTATAATCAGCAAACATTCCCTATAGATGGCCATAAAAGTGTGCGTGTATGTGTGTTCATGTGTGTATATAGTAGCGTGTGTGCATACATGTGTGTGGTGCATGCATGTGTGTATGCGTGTGTGTTTGCACACATACATCTTTGACAGACAAACTTTAGCTAAGTGCAGTAGTAGCTTATGCATCCAAAGAGGGAAATGATACTGAATTGGTGAGAAGATCAAGTAGTATAAAGGGAAGGCAAGACAAGGCAAGCAATAGAAGCAAGTACCCAGGTTGCTGAACTGCTGTTGGCTCTTGAGTCCCAAGACAGTGAACGTGAAGCTGCTCTTCTGTGAGCCTGGCATTTGTGGCTGTTGAAACAGTTTTCTGTGTCCCTCTAACTGTGCTTGTCTCTCCACTTACCTGTCATCTCCTGAGACAGTACAGACATAGCTTCACCCAAGTTTCAAAAGCCTGACTTGAGTTCTGCTCACCAACGGAGATGCTACTTCATGTCTAGGAGAATAGCAGCAGGGCTGTCCCCACTTCCCTCAAAGAAGACAGAAAAAGAAATGAGAGAAACTGCTTAGAGTTGCTTAGGGCATAGGGTACAAGTTAGCAAATGCCTCCATTAACCAGGGTATAAGTTAGCAAATGCCTCCATTAACCAGGGTACAAGTTAGCAAATTCCTCCATTAATCAGGGTACAAGTTAGCAAATGCCTCCATTAATCAGGGTACAAGTTGGCAAATGCCTCCATTAACCAGGGTACAAGTTGGCAAATGCCTCCATTAACCATGTGTTTGAAGTTGTGAAATTGTGTAATGGTCACTGCTTTGATGGGCCAAGCTGCTTAAATGACTGGTAACATATATGCTCATTTGTATTCATTGTTAACAAATGCCAAAGCATACACACACCAAATGTGACTAGAGACCCCATTAACATGTTAAAAAAAAGAGGCAAAGACAATTGAAAATCCCATAAAAATAATTGACAAAACATCAGTGCAAGATAAATTCAGTGGTTTTGCAGGAAAAACTTGTGTTTGAACCCTCAGAGCCTTCTTTTCCAATGACTTACAGTTCTTACATTATCCCTGGTAGTCATCGCAGTGCATAGCCTGTTTTTAATACTTTGGTGGAAACAAACAAACAATATATCCTCAACAAAACTTCTGGTAATATTGAAGCTGTGTACCCAGTCTTGCTTGTTTATGGCTGTTTGATGTATGGTCTATGACACATGGTTCCCTCACCAAGAGTGCTGATCTCAGTCAACATAACTGGGACCAGAATAATCCCAGAAGCATGCATCAGGAATGAGGCCTGGCCGCTTTTCTCAGGGAGAACAAGCAAAGAACAAAGCAATAAATCCCGATTTGCATAGGCCATTAGTTTTGCTGTTTTTATTTTGTTTGTTTTGTTTTTTAAACTAAATGTGATGGCCATTCATAGAACACTTCTCATTGTCCCTGTGCTTTTAGCTGAATGACTTTATTTAATCCTATTTGTATCTTTATGCTGTAGGTGAGAGACAGACGAGGGAGGTAAGTGACAGGCCCTGATGGCATGTGAGGATGTGGTGGCTTAGGAGGCAGGCAAGGTGGTGTGGCAGCAGAACCTCCATTTTGGCTTCTGAGTCATAGCCCTTTCTCTATTCTAAGAGCTCAGACCTGTGTCCCAAGGTATAATCTGTCAAATTTAAACGGATTAGTTTTAGGGACAGCTGTGATTATATATGTGAAAGTATTTTGGAAAGTTTAAATAATTCAATATATGATATTATAATTAAATGCTACTGTCTTAAAATGGTATAGTTTCTTTGAAGTAGTTTCAGGCTTACTGTATAAAATGTCAGGATGGTTGGTTTGAGACACCAGAAGTGTCCTTGTGCTGACCTCATGGTTTCCTTCCTGGACACACTTGAGAATCATCCTATACAAATAGCATGAGGTAAGGGAGGTTTAAACCCCCTGAGTGACTATAATGAGCATGAAGATGGAGCTTTAGAGATGGGTGGTTAATTTCACAAAATTGCAACTGTGTTTTGTGTTTACTTTCAAATAAAGTTTTATTTTTAAAAAGGTTTTATTCTTATTATCATCTGTGTGTGGACATGTGCACATCAGGGTATTATGGTATTATTTTTATATAAATATGTGGGGATGTTCACATATATGGATATATGCACATCAGGGTAATATCTGCAGAGTGTAGGAAAAAGTGTAGAAAAAGTTGTAGTGGTTTTGGGCCACCAGACATAGGTGCTAGAAACCAAACTCGAGTCCTCTGGAAGAACAGGAAGCACTCTTAACCAAGTTTTTGTGTGTGGCAGGCTTGAATGTGTGTATGATTTGTTCGTGGCATTCATCCATGTTTGTGTATTTTGTATGGGACATTTATCCATGTGTGAATATTTTGTGTGTAGCATTTTGTATGTATATATATATATATACATGTATGTATACATATATATACATATATATGTAAGTATATACATATATATACACACACACACATATATATATGTTTGTAGCACGTATGTATATAGGTATGTATTTGTATTATGTTTTTTGTGTGGCAGGTGTGTGTGCTTGTCTTATGTGTGGCATCCGTGCATGTGTATATGTCTTGTATGTGACAGGCATGAATGTGTATATGTTTTGTGTGTGACAGGTGTGCATATGTATGTGTTTTATGTTTGGCAGGTGTGCATGTTTATGTTTTATGTGTGGCAGGCATGCATGTGTGTGTGTTTTTAGTGTGACAGGCCTGTGAGTATATGTTTCATGTGTGGCAGGCATGCATATGTGTATGTTTTATGTGTAGGAGGTATACACATGTGTATGTTTTGTGTGTGGAAGGCATGCATGTGTGTGCTTTCAGTGTGGCAGGTGTACATGTGTATATGTTTTGGTCTTATACCAATTTTTCTTCATGAAGACTTAATAAAATGTTGATTAGATTCCACAAACACTTTAAACACGTTTAAAAGTCATGTAATTATGAAGAATTAAAATTCTCTTTTTATTCTAGGTCCTCTGCATCTGGGATTGTCTAAGGAAAGTGACTGACTGTCTTTTTGGCAATATAGTAACTTATGTCTGTACTTTTCTCTCAGATCCCCAGGAAGTCTAAGCTGGCTGTCCACAGGAACCTCAGAGACGATGAAGGTTTTATCATCAGGCACTTTGCAGGGGCAGTGTGCTATGAGACCGTGAGTACAGCATTGCTTAGGAGAACATTGTGATGCTGAAGCCTCACGGCTATGTGATATGGCAGCCTCTGGTCATTAAACCTGAAGCTTTAAAGATTCAGCTCCTTTTATGCACTAGTCACCCTCAAAGTGCTAAGTACCCACAATGAAGTGGCCTGCTGTCTTGGTCAATGTGGAAACAGAATATTTGTGTTATCTTGGAAAATTCCACGGGACAGTACTCAATTAGGGGATGTTTATCACAGTGCGGATGGAAATGTTTTATTTGATATTTTTTTTTCAGACCCAATTTGTGGAGAAAAATAATGATGCACTACATATGTCTCTTGAATCCTTGATTTGTGAATCCAGGGATAAGTTTATACGGGCATTATTTGAATCATCCACAAATAACAACAAAGATACCAAACAAAAGGCAGGAAAACTTAGCTTCATCAGCGTAGGAAACAAGTTCAAGGTATTTGTGCTAAATAACTAATTGAAGAGTTTTGTTTTTGTTTGAGCTGATTTTAATAATAAAAACCATTGTTTTGTGTGGTAAAGTGGATCCTATAGCTCATGGACGCGTCACAGGTGTGTCTCGAGAAGGCTGCATTATCGATGCTTTTATGTCCAATCTGATAGTGGTCCTCGTAGCTGAGTATACAGAAATGCTTATGTTTTCAGACTGTGTTTGCACACAGCCTATCTGACTGATTCTCCTAATGTTCTTGCTTCTGCATACTGCTTGGGTGACCTTCAAGCCTTCTCTTTCCCACGTGTTTTCTGTTTCCTTCCTCATTCAGAAGTTGTGTTTAGCCGCAGTAGTTCAGCTCGGGATGGCTAGAGAGGACTAGTTGAGTTGAGAGAGGAAAAGCAGGCACATTCAGGTAAATGATCACCTTCACAGACTCCTATTCACAGCATGGCCGCTATGTTAAAGGCCCATCTCGAGTTAATGGTTTAGTTTGTGATTTGTTGTCAATGCATTTTATGTCATGGTGTTGTGGGCATGCATATTACAGTAAAATTTAATTAAAGCTTTTGATAACTTTTCTAAAGGAGAAGTGCTCTGTTGTGGCAAACTCTTCAATTTATTCATCTAATGTTAAAGAATAATTTGTTTTATTAATTTTGAATCAGAAAATAATACTTTGAAATCTAACAAGGAATGTTTTAAAACAAGGTGTGTTTTAGTGATAGAATGCTATTAATTGCTTATAATTATCATTAATATTGCTTATAATCATTGCTCAATGTAGCAAAATTCAAAAACCTTTAATAAATAATTTCAACTAGTAAAACAAAGATATATATTAAATTCTCTATATATTTCCAGGAAGTATCATTACATTTCCTATAGCACTACATTTTGCTTTTTGAAATGCATCCCTTAAGTATTAAAAATGTTATAGTTGAGAACAGCATTTATATAAAGCAGTGGTTCTCAACCTTCCTAATGCTGTGACCCTTTCCCACAGTTCCTCATGTTGTGGTGACCCTAAACATAAAATTATTTTCATTGTGACTTCATAACTGTAATTTTTGCTACTGTTACGAATCATCATGTAAATATCTGATATGCGACCCCTGTGAAAGGGCCGCTCAACCCCCAAAGGGGTCGTAACCTACAAGTTGAGAATCACTTATGTCAAGAGTACTGTGGTGCTTACTAGTAGCACAGACTTTCTCAAATCCCTTTTGGGTTGACACATGCCTGTAATCCCAGATCAGGGGAATTAGAGCTCAGAGGATCAGGAGTTCAAGGCTGGTCTCTGGTACCTGGATCAAGATTAGTCCAAGCTACGTGAAACCCTGTCTCAAAGTCCAAAACCAAATCAGACAAACAAAATGAAAAAAAAAAAAAAAAAGAATTGACATAGATCCTAAATATCTAACGTAATATTTACATTTCTAAAAGCTAAGTTTTTTTTAAAGCTTTCAAAATATAAATATTGAAGAAAAACCATAAACAATTCAGGTAGCTGAATTCAAATGTTTGGGTTTAGTTTAAGGTGTATTAATTATAAGTTCTTGATATACTGAGTGAACAATATTTTTTATCTAGTATTTTTCCATTCCAGATTAACCATTTGATAATAGGTTAGGTTGAAAATAGTCCATGGGCTAGATGTGGTGCCATGGCTCCTGTGGTCCCAGGTGACTCATGAGGCCAGTGAAGGAGAATTGCTTGAGCAATTCAGGGCTGGGTGACATAACCATCAGACCCCTTCTGAGAAAACAAAACCACACCATCTAACATAAATATAGTTATATTGCTACTAAAAATGTACTGAAAATGATAGTATAAATAACCTTTAACTGAAGATTTAGATATCTTGTAACTGTTTATACATAACTACTTTTTGCATTGACCTCAAAAACTCCGAGTGATATGAATAAAGTATTCCACATATCTGATATCCTTTAAAATGAAGTCTTGACTGATCTGAAATTCACAATATAGAACAGGGTGGCCTGGTTCACTTGCCTCTGCCTCCTGAGTGCTGGGACAAGCTACCATGCTGGGCTGATATGAAATCTTAATAGGACTCTTAACTTTAAACATACTTTAATAGCTCATTAAATTAAATGTGAACTGTGTAAGACAAACACAAAGTTGACTCCATTTCAGTAACACTTCAGTTATCCAGGCTCCAGTTCAGTAACACCTCAGTTATTCAGTGCCACGGGGCCACTATCATTTACTGGTAGTGTTTTAGAAAAAGTAATTATTTTTTGCTGGAAATCTTACTGCATTATAAGCACAGATATTTGTGTCTGTAAAAATGAAATATAAAGGGCTAGAGAGGTGGCTTAGACGTTGAATGTGTGCTGCTGTTGCGGAGGACCCATGTTCTGTTCCCAGCACCCACACTGGGTAGTTCATATGCTCCTGTACCTCTAGTTCCAGGGGATCTGAAGCCTCTGGCCTCTGAGGGTAACTACACTCACTTATGACAGGCACACATATATACATAATTAACATAAATGCTAAAAATAATTACATAAAAAGAAACACACGAAGCCTGATTTGCTAAGAGTACTTCCTGCTCTGGCCCAGGCTTTGCGTTCTTTTTTTTTTTTTTTTTGGCTTTGCATTCTTTTCTGTGTTCTCAGCTGCTGCTGTTTGATTTCTCCTTCTGCTGTTCTTACTTATCTCTATTTTTGGGGGAGCAAACAGCACACTTTGTCTATGGATTAAAAAGAGTGGATTTATGACTATTGCTTTCTTTTCAAGGAGGCTGTTGGATTGCTTTTCAGTTGTGTGGGGTACAGACTGATGTTGACTTCTGTCAACTAGTTTTGTATGTTAGACTGTGTTCTTCAGTCCCATGACAAATTCACTACATCCTAATAATAAGTATACTCACAGTCAGAGAATGAGCTTGGAGGTCAGGACTTTACCACTGCTCTCTCCATGTCCTCAGACACATCAATTTTTCTTCCTGCATCTTAATACCTGTGTAATGAGGTTGATAATTGATCCTTACATTAATTATAACTAGGTTCATTGTGCTATGTTCTTTGTTGGGTTAAATATAACAATGCTCATGAAAAACTTTCTTTAAGAATTGTCCTACTCACAGAAAAACATTTAGCAAAGTCTACACATTACTATTAATTACAGCTATGCTTAACACAATGTTAATTTAAGAATTAGCATCTTAATTTGTATTTTCCAAGTAGCATAATAAGCATTTCAGCATAAAATTACTTTGAAGATTAGCAAAACAAACATAATTCAATCACACTGAACCAGGGTAAATTATAATCACTATTATGAAACTAGGAAATTATGGCAACTGTTCATTCAGAAAAAATTTTAAGGAAACTGAGTTTTAAAAGCACTTGGAATATGTAACATTTTAAAATAGGGAAGAGAATTTCTGAAGCTAGAAAAAAACAGTTTTCGTTGGTTGTGCTGCATGAGCTAATCCTGGTGTACAAATGATGCTCATTTTGAACATCTCAACCTGCATAGCATGTGACATGGCAGTGCCTTGTTTGCCACAAACTCAGATACTGTACTGCGTTTTCGTACTGAATATACCCCAGCATCTTCACGTGCTTTCTTCATTGCTTATATAATTTTCCTTATTCATCTTATTTGTTAATGTGTCACTAATTTTCAGTCTTAATTATACAAGTTCCGTGTTAATGATGTAAGTTATTGTCTGTGACATTTCATTAGCCATTTTGCATGATGCTGCCTATTACAGAGTTTATGTGCCAGGAAGTTATTATAATATGTTACATGTGGATGCTTTTGCATGTTCTTTTAGTCTCATCTTGGTGAGTTAGTATTAGTTCATTTCCATTGTGCATTTTGACTTTTTGAAATAATCTTACCTTCTTTTTTTTCTAGACACAGTTAAATTTGCTTCTGGATAAACTCCGAAGTACTGTGAGTAAACTTAATAAGAAAACGGGTTTTTAAAATGGTCTTTTGAAGCTTTTATTGGTGGTTATCCAAGAAAGCATAGTTACCCTGGGATAATGAGAGGTATATTTTACACCACATTCTCTTTCAAAACCATGTTGATTTTTAGAGGGTTGAATTTAACTCATTTCTAGATTTTTACCTGCCAGCCCCAGTGCACACCACCACACATGCATACACACTCATAGCCATACCACAGCCACACCCACAGCCACATCCATACCACAGCCACACCCATACACATACACACATACAGCTACACCAGAGCCACACCCATACCACAGTCACATTCAGCCACACCCACACCACAACCACACCCACACCACACCCACACCCACACTCACAGCTACACCAGAGCCACACTCACACCCATACTCACAGCCACAGCCACACCCATACCACAACCACACCCACTCTCACAGCCATACCAGAGCCACATTCACACCCACACTCACAGCCACAACCACAGCCACACCACAACCACACCCACACCACAGTCACACCCCCACACATGTACAAATACTCACAGTCACACTATAGCCACACCCTCACTCCCACCCAAACAACCCCCCTACACACATACAAACATCACAGCCACACCCACACAACAACCATACTCCCACACATGCATACATACAGCCACACCACAGCCACACCCTTAGCCACACCCCCACACAAACACACACCTCCACAGCCACATCTCATTCACACCCACATATATACCCTCCTACACAGTCAGCTTTTGAGATGGTAAGATGTTTATTATTAGTTTTGTTTTTTAAAGAAAGGTCAAGTATTCATGTGAAGTAAAATTGTTTGGAAGTCTTTATTGCTAATAAGTGAAGATTCCACAAAAGTGAAAATAGTAATTATGAAAAAGAGCAAACATATTTTAATATTAAAGATAAAACATGTAATTTATTATAACACTGTCAGACAGGACAGTGTGCTGTAGACAAAGATGAACTTGATTTTTTCTGTCCTTTATAAATGCCAAGCTACTAGAAGTTCTTTTAACTACATTTTTTGCTTCACCCTGGGATTTTTTCCTAGTGTTTTTTGGTGGTATTGACACTGAACTTAGGATCTTGCACATGCTAGGCAAATGCTCTGCTGTTAAGCTATACACCTAGGCTTGCTTACATTTTTGGACAGGGCCACCCCTCATATAGCTCAGGCTGTCCCTGAACTTACAGTCATCTATCTTTGATCCAGTGTCCCTGGGACTACAGGTGTGACTCGCTATACCAGGTTCACCTTAGTGTTTTGACTGAAAAACAAAACCCACATAGAAAGAAATCCTAATTGCTGAGTATGGTGGCACACACCTGGAGATCCCCAGAATTTGGGAAGTTGAGGCAGGAGGCTCTTATGTTTGAGACCAGCTTGGCTTGCATATTGAGAGCCTATCTTTATAAAGCAAGATGAAAAGAAGAGACAATGAGTATGTGGGTTATAGAAAAGTTGTTTTGTTTGTTTTTTTATACAAATCACAGAGTTCATCTTCATACCGTTCCCTTCAAGGCACCAGTCATTTCCAGCAACCAAACATTCATTCTGCCCTCACTGTTACCACTTTACTTACGATGAATTTTCCCTTTGTAGTCATCCAGGAAAGCCTGAAGTTTCTGAGTCTGAAGTATTTGACACTTAAGAGCTAAGCATCTTGTAAAAATATAACATTCCTTCTCTTGAGAATTTCATACATGTGTATAATGTATTTGATGGAATTCATCCCCACTCTTCCTCATGAGCCAGGCATCTTTCAAAGTCAAGCCTGATGAGGAGGTTGTTTTATTTTCCTTTCCCAAAGAGTGCACTGCTCTAAAATGATGAGGTGGTTGTGGTTTGTAGAAACATGTCATCCAAGTGTCCATGGTGAGTATCCTTATTGAAATAACTGTTCAGGGTTGTATGGAGGCCTCTTTGAAGAGAAACAGCTGTTGGATGTCTGCTACATTATCTTCTGTACACAGCACTTCCACTGTGGTACAAACAGTATTCTTTCTGTCTCCTTCAGCAAAATGTGATCACCACACAGAATCCCTTAAATTATTGAAAACTTTGCCAAACAAACAAAACACATAGTCATGTAGTTTGGGACCTGTATAGTTTTGAAGTTTAATCAAAATACTGATTTTTTTTGTTTGTGTTTTGTTTCCTTACATTTTGGCCCAAATATTAAATGGTGTGATTTTTCCAGTCCCTATAGAGACTGGTGGTCTAGCTAAGTGGTAGAATGTTGGCCTGTGTGTACAAGGCCTGGCTCTGAAAAACAAAAAGCTAAACCCTCTATGAGAAGATAATGTAAAGCCTACAGAGTGCATTGTTTAAATGTGATGAAATACTTTGCAATGAAAGACTTTTTTTAAGAATGGTTTTTGACATTCAAAACTAAATGTCATCTTGCTAGTATTTATAATATAGACATTAATTTCAAGGTTCAAATTCTAGAAATATGGCAATAAATTATAAATTCCTTTGTAATTATTTGGTGTCATTAATGTTACCATGCTGTGAAAGTTAGTGGTACTCATAGATTTAGAAACATAAAGAAGCTATAGGTACTGTCTTAAAAAATATTTCTTATTCTTTCAGGGAGCAAGTTTCATTCGCTGCATCAAACCCAACTTAAAGATGACAAGTCACCACTTTGAAGGCGCCCAAATCCTATCCCAACTTCAGTGTTCAGGTATTTCTATATTTCCATAATCTGTTACAAGGTCTTCAAACAGACAGATCCCCTTCCTTTAGTTCTAAGCAAAGCGCAGAAGGCAGACAACTTGAGCAACACTGACTTCTAGTCTTTGTGAAGCACTATGATCCAAGTAGGCTTTGTAAAGAGCATGCTACTGGCGAACCCGGATCTGTACCTAAGCTGCTTCGGGCATCCACAGCCCACAATAGTCCTCATTTCCCACACAACTGGGTTACGAGGAGCTTGGTGTCTTTGCTTCTCCTCCACCATTTGTGAAAAAAAAAAAAAAAAAAAAAAAAAAAAAAAAGAAAAGAAAAATGAAAACAAGATGAAGCCCTTGGACTCAATTGGTCACTTCCAGCCCCAGCCCTGGATTCCTTCAGCTGCAGAAGCCTCAGGCACTTACACTTGGAGCACATGCATCCCAGCCACAGATGCTGTCTTGCTCTTTCTGCTTGTGGTTTGGTCCAGCTCAGGCCCTGCTGCCCCTCATGCCTGGCTGTTCTCTGACCCCTTTCTGGTCCTCTCAGAGACGGATTTACAGCAATGCTAAGGTCTCTTTAAGAAAAAATTTCAAAGCCCTGCACTTAGTTTTGTATTAAAGGGTCCTCCTCCCCAGATGAGGTAAGCTTCAGTTTCTGACATCTGGATCTATTTCAAATCTTCTCTCTAAACTTTAGCTGTTAAGAATTTAATCCAGCATGTTCCCCTCATCTGAACAGGGCTGGTAAGCTAGCCAGGTTGGCACCACTTAAATTCACGGTCACTGACCATTCGGGGGTTCTCAAACCTCTCCTGCCAAGTTTCCACACTCTGCTGTTTCTCTGCAGAGCCAGCCAGACCCTGTCCCCCAACCCCCTTGCTCTCTTTAGAGCTCTGTCAGCTCTGGCCTCTTCTCTCACCAAAGCCTGGGAGCCCTTCTGCCTGTCTGCACCCTCTTGGCCCCCTTTGGGTCTCTTAAAATCAGGAATCTCAGGTCCCTGGTGTAGTTCTTTCCTGCCTCTCCTGAGTCAGCATGCTGAATAAGTGCTGGGCCAGGCCCCATGGGACTGAGTGCCCCCATTTCCACTAAGACTCCCCTCTGTCACTCACATGGCATTCCACATTCTCCCTTCCTCCCATTTTTTCTTGCTCTAATTCCTTTGCTCTTTGCAGCTCTTGTTTTGATTTCTCTGCCTCCCACCTTCTATTTCTTCTGGAACCCCTAGTGTTACCCAGCATGCTAACCAGGAGATTGACACTAGGAGCTCTTAAGCATTGGGAATGTGGAAGGACTTCTGTAGAGGTGATTTTACATTTTATTCACTGCTAAAATATAAATGTGTGCCTAGCGCAGCTAAAGACAGGTATATTCTGAAAAACACAGTAGTGATATATTTTGTATATTGTCTTTAAGGTGATCGTGTTACCTTGAATTTGACTTTTTTTTTTTTTTTTTTTAGCATACTCTACTTGTCTCCAAGTGATATCTAGCATCTCTGTGAAGCACATTTAGCTGCAGTCATTTGTTTAGCTTAGCAGAGTGCAAGCTTACTGGCAAGTTAGTGGGATTCCTCTCTCACACAATGTGTGTTAACACAGTCAGCTAAGTTGTAGTGTAACAGGGGACAACATTTCATTGTCAAAAACTGTGACAACACTAACCAAACCTTACTTTTTTCCCCTACTAGCAGACTTGGGTACTAAATCTTGTTCTGGCCATTCATGAGTTTAAAGCCAGCCTGAACTACATAGCCAAGAGCTAGGGCTGTTGGTCAGTCTGGTGGCAGAACACTTTGCATGTGCAAAGCTCTGGGTTCAGTTCTCAGTACTGCAAGGAAAAAATGATGGTCTCTATGTGTAGATTTAATCAGTGTACATTATACCTTAGATATATTTTTATGTTGGTTAGATAAATCCCTGGGCCCTAGTCAATGCATTATTTTGTGGGTATAATGCAATTTAATAAATGGGTCTTCAAGTTATTTTTGTTTTGTGTTTGTTTGTTGTAAGAAATGACTGTGGCTATCTGGGCAATCTCCACATCTTTGTCCATAAATGAGGAAATTGTAATTTAGATTCATAAAAGTAGAAATTATACAAAAGATAAATGTTTCCAAGTTGCCATTTATTGCCTTGGCATACTCTCTCACAGAGTTTTTATTCTTTTTGTAGACTTATAGGCTAGTATTCAGTCTGTTTTTCCTAGACATTTAAAATAAAATTAAAAATATACTTATTAAAATTATATTCTAATGTTTATATTTTAATTTGACCAACTAGAAACATTTTGGCATAAAGAGTAAAGAAAGGGTATACTATCATTTTTGTTTTCCACACATGCTACTGGTATTCATATTTTTACCATTCCTAATTTCTTTAATATTGATTTAATGACTATATCTTAACCTTTTAAAAAATAGTGCTATTATAGTTAAATAATCACTCATACTAATGAAGTTACCAAAATGACCATTCTTTATAGTGTTTTCTACTTGGATTTTGTTTTTGTGGTGTTAGAGATGGAACCCAGCACATATTTTTTATTGAATGATCTTACTGCCTGTTGACTTGTGTGACCCTGTGCCTCAACACCAAGTCTGGCTGTGTGAAAGCGGTTGAGCTTTTTTCTCTCTGTGATATTTAAGGTATAGATTCTACTCTACCTTTCCATTTAGGCCTTTCTGTTTTTCTGTCCTGAGGATAGTTAATTTAAAATACTCTCCTGGTTTGCTTTCTCTGTTGCTGTGGTTAAGACCATGACCAATAATAACTTGGAGGAGAAAAGAATTCATTTCATCTTACAACCCTCGAGTCATGCTCCCTCACTAGGGAAGTCAGGGTCGGAACTCACAGTGAGAATGTGGGGGCAGAAACTGAAGCACAGACTGGAGGAACACTTCATGGACTTTCTCAGCTACCTTTCTTGTACAACCCTAGATGCCAAGACCGCCTGCCTGTTGTGGCAACATCCACATCAATCATTAAGCAAGAAAATGCCCAGCAGATTTGCCTACAGGCCAATTGAGGCAGCTTTCTCAACTGATGTTGAGATACTTCCTACTAAAATTACTATCTAGTGACTATCAGGACAGCATAGGGGAGATGGGAGAAGGTGGGTTTTCTTCTTTTGTGACTCTTGGATTGTCTACAGTCTCATATTGACCCGAGGTTCAGGTTGATCATTTACTAGAGTTAAATTAACAATTTATATTTATCCTATAGACTTGACTTCCCAACCAATAGATTAGTTTCTTTGAGAGGTTAGTAGATCTTATTTTGAAGCTGGGCCTAGAACCTATTGGGCATGCAAGACTAGTGTTCTTGGGAGCTATAGTCTCAAATTGGTAGAAGGGTGTGGGTGTGTGTTTGTGTGTGTGAATGTGCATGTGTGAGAGAGATTATATATATATATATATACATACACATAATGTCACATGATATTTAAATAATAAATTCATTTTTTCTTTGTATTAGTTCTTGGGAAGGCATAGAAGTGGAGACAGTGGCTAAATGCAGCATTTTGCTTTATATACTTTTAATTGTGGATTAAAAAAAAATAGAAACCATACTGGAACCTTCTAGATGGGCTGCCTCTGAGAAATGATCAGCTATGCTGATTTTATGTGGGGTTTCACTGTGATTCTCAAGTGATAAATAAATGGGGGCCATACTGCCTGGAGGTAGACACTCTCACCCTGTAAGCTGTCTTTTCATAAACGTCCACTTGTAAAATTGATGAGTCACTCACAGGTCACCTGCATTCTGTGTGGTGACTGGGAATTATTTGTGCTCATGACTCTAGGTATGGTGTCTGTGCTGGACTTAATGCAAGGAGGTTTCCCTTCAAGAGCCTCATTCCACGAACTCTATAATATGTATAAAAAGTACATGCCAGAGAAACTTGCAAGATTGGATCCAAGGCTATTTTGTAAGGTATAAATGCTGCTTCAATATAAATTTCTTAGCAACAAATTTTTCCTGTTAATTTCTAGTTGGAACTCAACTTTTTAAACCTGTTTTTCAGGCTCTTTTTAAAGCTTTGGGATTAAATGAAGTTGACTACAAGTTTGGGCTAACAAAAGTATTTTTCAGGCCTGGCAAGGTAAATATATATTTATTTTAAACTTTGGCACATGATAGTTTGACTTGGTTTGTATTTTCTTAGTTATTAGTGGTTGATGTTATTGCTACATTACTTACAATGGTGTGAAATTATGTTTCTGTTCACACAGTTTTCCTGTTTGGGGGTGTTTCATATTCTGAGTTTAAATTGTATTTTTAATCAGTATTGGAATAAGTGTTGTTGAATTTTTTCTTACATAAGAAATAACCAAGTATCTTTAATATTTAAAATAAAACTGAAGCATTTCTAGACTATTTTAATTTACAGACCAGTTAGATAGCTCAGCATGTAACTCAAGCTGGCCTGGAATTCTCATCTAATTGCCTCGGACTCCCGAATGCCAGGAGTATAAGCAGAGTTGCTATCCTTGGTGCAAGCTGATTGCATGTTGGAGTCTTCATTGTGAGGAAGTTTCACTAAAGTGTGGTAGATAAATAAGGCATATGAAATTGGACTGGAGCTTGTACTGACTGTTGACAGATTTTGCAGTGAAGGAGTGTATAAACACTGCATATGTTAGGTGGAAATTTTGGCTAACATAGTACTTCATTGAGATATTCACTGAATGTAGTATACTTCATTACTACATTACATATGACATTGTGTAACCCTAACCCTCTCTAACCCTAACCCCCCAAAATATAGTCTGTATACAAACACCTAAGGCTGTTCACAAATGTTAACAGTAACATTTCCACAACCATAACATTTAAAATTTTAGGATTAAAAAAACATTTTGTGGACTGGCATATGATGATACCTTTAATATTTCAGTGTGATATTTGGGAAAGAATGGAAATAATTCTGGAATTTGGTGGTAAATAATAGAAGTAATACATTTTACTCATTAGTGGCCAAATACCCATTGCCTTTGTGTGGTCCATCTCCTAGTTGCAATTTTTTATTTTTGTCTAAAATGGGGATGGGTCTTGGGAGAGACAATACTTTTGGTGGCTCTCCTGTTATAGATGACCTTTACTGTCAAGAGCTATGAGGGTGTCTGAAAATGTGGGTGAACTGGCTCAGACATATTAGCCCTTTTCAGCCTTTTCCCTCAAATATCTCTGTAATTAGTCACTTAGGTTTTTCCTATTCCTATTTTTGCTGCTACTTAGGATTAAATAACCGTCCTAAGCTCCAAAAATATTGCTAATGGACAAAAGAAAAGGGCCATAAAATGTGGTTGAACAAGTTTAAGTTTTCTGTTTATCCTGTTAAGATGTCCTTGGATTTGGCTTTTAATGATTTTCAGGAAGTTAGATTTTATTTTCTCTCTATTGAATACATTTATCGTTTAATGCTGACACTAAGTTATCTTACCCTAGTTTGCAGAATTTGATCAGATTATGAAGTCCGACCCTGATCATTTAGCAGAGTTGGTAAAAAGAGTCAATCTTTGGCTGGTCTGTAGTCGCTGGAAGAAAGTTCAATGGTGTTCACTCTCAGTCATCAAGTGTAAGTACTTTCTCCTTGGCATAGTGTCACCTTTAATCCCAGTGCTTGGCAGGTTGGGAGAAGAATCCAGAGTTCAAGACCTCCAGTTGGAAAGATGGGTCAGTGGTAAGAGAGAGCATGGTTGCTTTTCCTGAGGACCTGGATTTTGATTCCCAGCACCCACATAGCAGCTCACAGCTCTGTGCAAATCAGTTCCAGGGGATCTGATACCCTCTTCTGGTCTCTGCAGGTATTACATGCACAGACATAAAGGCAGGCAAAGCAGCCATACACACACACACACACACACACACACACACACACACAAATAGAGAAAAAGAAAGTTCAACGTCTTCCTGGGCTACATAGTACGACTGTGTTTCAGTAACAACAAAAATCCAAAGTCCTCAGGAAATTGTATTTTATTTCCCATCAAGATCTGTTATTTGGCAGTGAGATGGTTTGAGGGATGTTGGGAGACTGTCTCATAGATGCTGCTAGGCAACTTTGATTCTTGTGTCTGATGTAATGGTTCCTTGGTACCTCAGCTAGCAATTGCAGACTTATTTTTTGAAGGTCTGATGATGTCTACTATCTGAGATATGTTCTAGGAATGCTAATTTTGTTACTGTCTTAAGCAATACAGAATTTACTCTCCCCCTTTTCCCTTTCTCTCCTTGACCCCCAACACATCCCCATTTCTCCAGTTTTAGCTAAAGCTATTCTCCCTCTGCCTAAATGGCATCTACATTAGGTATTCTCAATAGATGATCTGTGTTCTGTCTCTCTGTGTCGTCCCCCTGCCCCCGTCATCTATTTAATTTGAAGTGCTGTGTATTGAACTTTGGGCCTTCTAAATGTAAGCTAGCATGAAATCTCATTAGTTATCAAACTATATGGATTTTTGCCTTTGGATAGTATAAGCATTTATTTTCAATGTCAGCACCTAAGGGCGACCTCTTTTTATCACTTACACAATAACTTCATTAGCTCCAAAAACTGTTTGCCAGCTCCCCACCCCACTTATCTTTTTTAAAACTTCCCTAGCCCTCCTTCAATAGCTGGCAAAGTTTGAATCCTAGACGTTCTTTCTAGAAGGTAGTTGGGGTTTCAGCTCATTTTTGCAGTCTTTCCCGTTCCTCCCCTCTCAGACTCACCCCTCAATCCCTGGACCAAACTGAGTTGAGTATTTCTGCCATGTTGTAGCAGCTACTTACGTCTGACCTAAAACATGAGTGAGTGCAAATATGTTGGATTACTTGAAGGTCTATGGCAAAAGTTGGAAATCAGTCACCATGTTCCCATAATTACCAGAGTTCTGGAAATAGTCTCTGTGTGTGGCAGGATTTAGTAGAGAAATCTTTACTAACGGAAAAGTAAAATTCACTTGGCCTACCATGAAGGAACTAGGACATTATTATTGAGACTTTTTGTTAGACAATAGTGCATATTTATGAAAAAACTAAAATAAAAAACAAAAAAAGGCAGAACCTCCTTTCTCATTATTTTCCAAGTAAAATATAAAAGTTTCCCATGGGTTCAGTGCTTTCAGCTTTTTGTATAGTGCACTTTGGAGGGAAATATATAGTTTTAAACTACTGTGCCATGCCTCCCACTTGTGGACCATGTTGTAAAGACACACCAAGATCATTTACCAGATAGGCTCTTTACAGAGTGTTAATTGGAAAGCCCTAAAAAAGCAAAAACAAACAAACAAACAAACAAAAACTAAGTTCCAAGTATTCTTGGAAATTCTAGACACCAGCAGTTGAAAGGTTTCTTTCTTAGATACCATACCTATAATGTCCAATGTGAATTTCCAGATGGAAGTAAACTGTGTTTCCTAAACTCATTTGGCAGGTTAACTTTTCAAAAGACATAATATTTAATAGAGCATTTAAGAGAAATATGGCCCAGGAAATTTTGTTAATAGTAGTGTTGCATCCTGTAGAATACATTTGAAATACAATGCTAGCCACACCCATCATTTTTTAAAAAATTATTTAGAAGTTAAAGAAATGTTAGACTTCCTGCCTCTGACCATCAAGATTTTATGAGCATTGCTTTGCAGGAATGAATACATTTTTAACTTATGTCCTATTTAAACCAATTCTTTTCTGTTATTTTATTTCACTCTTACAAATAGTGAAAAACAAAATAAAATATCGAGCTGAAGCATGCATTAAAATGCAGAAAACCATTCGAATGTGGCTTTGCAAAAGGAGACACAAACCACGGTAAGATGAGCAGCGTCTGAAGATCTATACAGTATTACAGTATAAAACGGCATTGAAGTCATGACAAAGAGCGGTTGGGTCCCATTTCCTTTGCATATGGCTTGTTTGGGCTGTGAGTTTGGAATCAGCTCATTTTTTACTTACTTAGCTTGGTGTTCTTCCACAGGGTTTGAGTGGCTAGCAGAGATGTGAACACTGAAAGGTTGCAATGAAAGGCTGAGAGAGACTACCATGCTGGTTACTTTATGATTTGATTTACTTGATGATGCCAAGTTAGATGCTGTTTTGGAAGACACCCAACAGCCTGGTCATAATTTTCAAGAATGTTCATAAAATAATCTCATTTTGCTGGTGTGTCATTTCAGTGTACATATTTCATCTCACTTAAAATTTGTATTGCCAAGTTACTTTTTAAGCTTTGGAAGTTTGAATAGCTATTGATACCACACCTTTTCAAAGAGATGTTAGATCATTTGAATTTATAATTTGAATGAATCCTCATTTTTCTGTCTAAATGTAGCTGGCCCTGATCTTATTGACAGTCATCAATGCTATTCATATGTGTATTTGATTGTTTTCATACTTAATGAGACCTGAATAGACTAGTAAACAATACTGAAGACAGTAGTAGCCTTCCTGTTTAGCTGCAGTGTTCATTGTCTATCAATGAGAGTTCTTCCTAGAACATTAGGATTTGAGGTAATGAGCTGATGGATCCTTGCTGTTGCAGCATTGATGGCCTGGTTAAGGTGGGCACCCTGAAGAAACGACTTGATAAGTTCAATGAAGTAGTAAATGCATTGAAAGATGGGAAGCCAGAGGTGAACAGACAGATCAAAGATCTGGAAATTTCTATTGATGCTTTGATGGCCAAAATTAAGGTGGGTCATTTTAATCTAGCTTACTTGTACTTTTTACATAATTTATTGTTTTTTTGTTATTGATATTGAACTTATATAGGAAAATATCCTTATTTATTTAAGATATGAAATGTTAACAAGTGGATACCCACATTAATCTTTTCTCAAAAAATTTTGTATGAAACAGATAATATTTATGTGATTTTTTTTTTGTTGGTTGTTAGGCAAAATATTACCCTGTAGAGGTAGCTAAAATACTAAACTTTGTTGCTAAGCTTTTACAGTCATTATTCAGAGAGGGTTAATGTGAATTAATTTGTTACTTTTCTACTCTCCAATACAAATTTTTATTCTATTGTATTTATGTTGCTTGTTTTTCTTCCCCACCAGGTCAGTCTCACAGCTGTTTTTGCCCCAAATAAGCACACAGAGACTTATATTAATTATAAAACTGGTGGCTCATGGCTAGGGCTTCTTACTGGATACCTCTGTCTTAATTATTAACCCATAACTACTAATCTATGTATTTCTACGTGGTCTTATCTTACCAAAGAAGGGTCTGGACTTGTTACTCCTTTGGCTGGCTACATGGTGCCTTTCTCCACTTACCTTTCCCATAATTCTCCTCTTCTCCTAGTCCCGCCTATCTTCCTGCCTCTACTAGCTTTTGATCAAATAGTGTTTTATTCATCAACCAATAAGAGAAACAAATATACAGAAGGACATACCCCATCATATGCATTGACCATGCTATGTACTCAGGCCCCAGAAATGAAACTACTAAATTATAAAAGTAATGTGCCAGTATTGAAAATGCAATGAAATTCACCCAACATTCTTTTATAGCACCACAGTAAACATTCAGCTAATGTGTTAGTATTTCCTTTATAATCACACTTTGTGTGTATACATTTTTACATAGTTATCTATCATAATCATGTTTGTCTTTTTGTACCTCTGCTGTTAGGATATATGATTTGTTGTGATTAATACATTACCTTGACTATTTTAAAAGTAGAACTTAGTTTTCCTCATTTTTAAAGGAAAAAATGGGCCTATTTTAGGTTTGATTTTTCAATTGCTTGAATATTAATGTAGCTGAAAATATTTTCTATAATGCTTGTTACCATATTTCATTTTTCTCAATTTCCTTAATTATATGTTAGGGTTTTTTAAAAAACAGGTTTTCTTAAGTAGTACTCAGAAGTCAGTGCACTTAAATGAAGCCTTTTGTAGTTCCTGTAGACAGGTTAAATATTAGAGGTAGAAAGAAAATAAATAAATAAAAGGATGAAAACACTATAATAGATTTTGACTTTATAGTCAAAGGTGAGACTGTTTTATGAGGGTATCATAATCAATCAGAATTAACTCAGGAGAATCATCCAACAGGCTCAGCTGTAATTTCCCAACATTCCTTAGGTACTAATTGAATGTTGTAAGTAAAGAAAGCAAGCTGGCTAAATGAGATAGCCATTCCTTAAAATATTTTAAAGATACATTTATATAATTTTGTTTACAGCATGCTACACATATTGATGGCTTGTTTGCTAAAACCTAGAGTTGAGTACTTAAATGTGGAGAGAGTTTTCAAGGAGTATGTGACTAGCTGAACACTATGGTATACACCTATAATTCTGTGTTTGTGAGGTTCCTGAGCTCCAGAGCTAGTTCATTCAAGGTTACCCTGGGCTACGGGGAAACTGTTTCAGAACATGGTTTTGTTGTTCACTTTTGCTAGCTGTTTTTTTTTTTTTATGTGAAAACCTCCAAACCATTGGATTTATCATTGCAACTGTTTTAAAGTGTACAGTTTAGTAGTGTTAAGCATGTCCACATTGTGCAGAGGAGGTGACTTCTTAAGTTTGTGTTTGTTATTTGGCTTTTTAAGTCCACCATGATGACAAGGGAACAAATACAAAAAGAATATGATGCGCTAGTTAAAAGCTCAGAAGAGCTCCTCAGTGCGCTGCAGAAAAAGAAACAACAAGAAGAGGAGGCAGAGAGGCTGAGGCGCATTCAAGAGGAGATGGAGAGAGAAAGAAAGAGGCGCGAAGAAGATGAACAACGGCGGCGGAAGGAAGAGGAGGAGAGGCGGATGTAAGACATTTGCATTGTTCTGACCAGAAGCCCACGGGTGATAGATGATGGCTGTTCTCAAGCTATATCCTACTCATTTCAGATGATTACAAACTGTCTTTTCTGTCTGTCTGTCTGTCTGTCTGTCTGTCTGTCTGTCTGTCTGTCTGTCTATCTATCTATTTATCTATCTACATGACAGAGATTCAGAGTGTAGCCCAGGCTGGTCTGAAACTCTCATCCTCCTGCTACAGCCTTCTAAGTGATCATTATACTTACGCACCAACATGCCTGTTACGAATCAAACAATTTTAGGATGAATTTGCAAAGAATTTAATGCTCATTTCATACAGTTACATGAAGTTGTTAACTACAGGTTGGATGTTCCTAATCTGTAAATCTAAATACTGGAAAGAAAATCTAAAGTCTGAAATTTTTTTATTACATTTGTGTGTGCAGGTGCGTGTGTGAGTGTGTGTGTGTGTGTGTGTGTGTGTGTGTGTGTGTGTGTGTGTGTTCATTGCTAAGGTGTGCATATGGAAGTCGGAGAGCAACTTTTGGGTTGGTTGACTCTTTCACCACGTGGGTTCTTGGGATTGATAGTGTCAGTCTTGGTGGCAAGTGCCTTTACCTTCTGAGCCATCAGGTTGGCCCTAATGTCTGAAACTTTTTGCATGAGCGGTGTCACAAAAACTTAATTTAATACAATTTAGCTGTATTTTATTCTTTGGCTTTTGGAGACAGGCAGGACCCTTTAGCCCTGGCTGACTTTCATTTTGCTATGTAAACCAGGCTGTGCTCAAACTTGTAGCACTCCTTTTGCCACTGCCTCTGGTGCTGTATTTGCATGTGTGAGCCACCCTGTCCAGAGAATTTTGTTTTATAACATATTAACCACATATATTAATGGGATTAATTTGATACTAAGATACACGCGTAGTGTGCATTTGATGTACCCACCCACTCTTCTCTTCCTCCTCCCTATCTCTTCACCTGGCAAGCACTCTTCAGCATCCCTGAAGCATCACTATTCTACTTTCAGGTAGAGTTCTCTCTTTTCTGTAAGTTTCCCCATAGGGGAGAACATTCGGTTTCTTCTAAGTCTGGCTTGTTTCACTTAACATGATGCCCTCCACTTCCACCCACCTTGCTGCGGATGGCAGGATCTCATTTGCCAGCCCATGCTGTGCTCCTGGGCCGATTCTGTATCCTAGTTATTGTGAATACATGGGCATGCAGGCTGCCCTTTCATAAGCCAACTTCGTTTCTTTGGGCTGTGAACTCATCATTAGCAAGTTAATCTGGAAGTGCTTTACGTTATGGAAGACGATCATATTTGCCTTGCCTAACAACTGTTTAGGGGAGATAGGCTTTGTGACATTTGAACCAAGCTGATGTTGTGTGTGGTCCGAGGCTGGCTTGGTTTCATCCTGCTCTTTGGTACTTGTTTGCTTATTGCTTGTTTGTCTCCTGAAGGATTTCTCATGGTTAAAAGTTTGAAGAGTTCTCTCTTCTGTTCTCAGGAAACTTGAGATGGAAGCAAAGAGAAAACAAGAAGAGGAGGAAAGAAAGAAGAGGGAAGATGATGAGAAACGGATCCAGGTATGTGCTTATTGGACTGTGTTTCTATCGGATAGGATCTGCAGGTAATGAAAAACTTGAAGTGAAACCCTGGTTTGCCCCAGTAGCCATCGCTGGTTTACTCCAGGGGTTAAAGGCCTGGGTGGGGCCTTGGTGTTAGAGAAGTGAGTTCAAATCCAGGCTTTATTGCCATCAAAAAATGATGGCATTATACATATCACAATTAATTTCTTTCTGTAGAGTGGGGATAAATAATAGTTATATTAAATGTGTTACCACATATTAAAGCTTGTACAACAATTTCTAGTTCAGCAACAATTGGTATTGTTACTATATTGAGGGGAAAATCAGACAAGCATTCACTTAAAACATAACTTTGGGAACCAGAAAACATGTTAAGGGAGGTAACTGAGGGGCGGGAAGTCAAATGCAATTGCCCAGGTGGGCTCAGGCCAGTCAGATAGAAAGGGGCCATGAGAAAAGAGATGTTGAGGGATGGGAAGGACAACAGAACAAAGTGGAAGGGAGAGTACTGGGAGAGAGAGGGTGCAGTGTGGAAAGGGGGCAGAGAGATGAGGTAGGGATGGAGAAGCCAACCCAAATGAAATGTGTATTAAAAATCCCACATGGAAGTCTATTACTTCATAGTAAAGAAAGTTAATCAAATAAAAAGGGTATCAGTTTGAGAGTGGGGGAGAAATGGAGGAGTTGGAAGGAAGGGACATGGGAAGGTCTAGAGAGAGGAAAGGCAAGGAGGAAGTGATGTAATAATATTTTGCTTAAATATATTTTAAAAATTAAAAACTTGTTTCTTAAAAAATGGCTTTGGTGTTGCATAGTGTTATTTGTAACTATAGACACAACTATGAATGAATTAGGCTTAAAACAGCTCTAACTTCCAGTTTGTTTGCTTTTACTTGTTTGTTTTCAAGACAGGGTTTCTCTGTGTAGTCCTGGCTATATCCTGGAACTCACTCTAGATCTGGCTGGCCTTGAACTCACAGAGAACCGCCTGCCTCTGCCTCCCAAGCACTGGGATTAAAGCGCCACTACCACCTGGTCCTCAGCTCCAGTGTTTAGAGTCCTGTCTGAGAACGTTTGATCCTGTTTCTCTAGTCTGGCTTTCATAGTGTATTTGTTTTTTGGTTTTTCGAGACAGGGTTTCACTGTGGCTTTGGAGCCTGTCCTGGAACTAGCAGAGATCCTCCTGCCTCTGCCTCCCGAGTGCTGGGTATTCTTGTAAGTGTAACCATCATTCAAGCCTCACAGGGATGCTCATGTGGTGCCAGGATACTCACCTGGGTCACAGAATGGTGAAGCCCTGCCGCTTCCCCTTCATTTGGCATTGGGGAAGTGAAGCCTTAATGATACATTGGCAGGGGTTTATAGGAGTGCCAGACTGTGTTTAAGCAGAGACCTGGCCCTGGCCACTAAGCTTTCCTTTTGTTTGAGGTAATAATTTTGAAAAGGAAGAGCTCTTGTTAGGTGTGGCTCTCTGTGCTGCAGGCTGAGGTGGAGGCGCAGCTGGCCCGACAGCGGGAGGAGGAGTCCCAGCAGCAGGCAGTCCTGGCTCAGGAGTGCAGGGACAGGGAGCTGGCCCTGCGCATCGCCCAGAACGAGTCGGAGCTCATCAGTGACGAGGCACAGAGTGACCTGGCACTCCGAAGGTACTGCAGCTCTCCATCTGCCCTGCCCTGGGCTTTCTTAAGCGTGGGGCTTCTTCTGTTTGAAGAGGACTGGGAGAGAGCCTCAGGTTTTAAGTTTTGACGTATTTGAAGAAAAACCATTTTAAAATTAGTTGGATTTACTTTTGTTCTCAATTGAATGAAACGATTGATTTTCCATTTAGTTATGGAACTGTTAAAACATAAAACCCCAATTTTCAGTTGATGGCTTTTCTATTAAGAACAAAACTCAGTTTCATTTCTGAAATTGTTTAAGGGTATTGCATTCTGGGTAGAGACTTAGTTTCTAAATACTTGTTAAATACTGACATAGAAGGTAGTGAGTATATTATAACACAGCTCAATATGTACAAAGTAGGGGTTCTTCAGTTTCCTAACACAAATCTGAAACACCACGCCACATTTTTAACACATTTGTAAAAGGTAAATTGCAGTGAGGCACAGTTTACCCTCTCGCGCCTCAGAACAAGAACTATTCCTTTACAAGGAGGAAAGCCAATCTTGAATTATTTTGGTTCCTTATATCGGAATTATGCCTAGATATATTATAGTGGAGTTTGGAGCAATATGGGATTTCTTAATACTTGGCATGAAGTTGCAGAAAAGTTAATATTTCTCATTTAAAAATTTTAGAATATATAAACAGCTATTTTGATTATTTATCTAAAAAGGCCAAATAAATTTGTGAGGGCCATGTGCTTCCTATATCCTGAGAGGTGTGAATATGTTTTCAGAACAGTGTCAGGGGTATATTAAATTGCAACCACTAGATGGCGCTATTTGCTTGTACAAGGAAAAGGCAGCACCATTCATGTGGTTCGATTTTTATTTAGCTGCAAAGATGTTTTGTTTTTTTTTTTGTTGTTGTTCATTTGTCATCACAAGTTTTTCCAGTGTGTGATTATGTAAAAAGCTGTGGGGCTTGAACCGTATATGAAAGTATGTGATATTGTAAATGCAATGACTAGGAGTATACATAAAAAAGAGGATATAATAATCACATAAATTATATATGTGGTATATACATGACTTTTGCTGTACTAAACATTCCTTATTTTTCCAGTTTAAGTTCCTGTTCAGCAACTTCTAAGTAAGATTTGTTTGCACACATGTAATATGTTTTCAAATATCATCTTAACCCATTACACTTATGATCCTTGATGCAAGCTGATAACTTCAAATCACGTGAAATTGTAGAGACACTCAAATTTCTATAAACACCGAATCACACAGGATATGAATGTCTGAATTTTCCAATCTTAATGTATTTGCTCCATAATTTTTACTAATTCCATTAATCTATTATTTTGTAATCCTTCCAATGACTATTTTAAAAACACCTTGAAGTCTTAATGATCTTATGTAGATTAAATATAACTTGTATCTTTAAATCAATGAGTAATTAGTACCCAAATTTATACAATCCAGATTTTCTTTTACAACTGAGCTGGTGGTGATAGTAACCAAAACATATTCTTTTCACAGAGCTAATGGAGCAAGACCCCAAATGACACCGTATGTTGTTTCTCTTCATCGCTTTAAAGATTGGGCTTTAGCTTTTGAGAAGTAGTTCCCTCCTTGGAGTAAATTTTAAATTGCTTCCGTTTATCAAAAGACAACGAAATAATTTTTCCCCTTTTTTGCCTAGGGGAGTGTTCGATGCTCAGCTGTAGTAACTCTTGAACTGCTCTCCTTTTTTCTGTTGTTGTTTCAACTCTAATGCCAACTTGTTTGATGTGCTGTAAATTCACTCTGACATCTTTATAGCAGGTGTGAGAGAGTAAATAAGAATAAGTGAAATACTTAGCTTTCAGTGTATATGGCGACTAATTCTACTAATCTGTGAAATGGGTCTCCATCTGAGGTTCATATGCAATACTCCTTTTTTTGTTAATTTTCTCCAGAGAGAGGCTCTTAATCACACGGGGAAATGACAGAGCATATTGTACACATCTATAAAATATTTAAGTATATTTATATATCCTGAATTTTAACAGTGTTAAGCTAGTGCTCGACTATATCAGACCGCAGCATCATGAGCAGGTGTTTCATAAATAACACGGGCTGTGTCAGCAGCTATCCTAAAAACACATGTAAAGGGGAAAGGCCAGCCATTCCCGATGAAGTGTTAATTATGGTGTTGCATAGTTGCTATGGAAGACATGATCCAAATCAGATTTTCTGCTTACGTAGAGAACCACAATGAATACTACAGCTAGGAATGCATACTGATCGGACACTGTCCCATGTGCTGCCACAGTGTCAAGAACAGTCGTCTTTAGAATCTCAAACAAAACTAGTCATAATCTCTTCTCGGTTATACAATGTTTGCATCTGCATAAAAAGCTGTGCATTAAAACATAAAAACTGTTCATTAAAACTCTGCAGAAATGTGTTGACATTTAAGACAATTTACATGTAAGATGCATTTTTGTGTGTATGCTTCACTTTTGTGTGCCTGGCATACATACATGTTGATCTTGTGTGGATCGGGAGAGCTCCTGTTCAGGACACATGTTCCTGACCCAGCATCTCTGCAGGCACCAGGAGTGCAAGCTCTCAACATTGTCCTGGAACTTAGAGTGTTTGCTGAGTGGCCACTGCATACTGTCCCTCCATTAGAACAACTACTTTATAGTTGTCATTTGAGCTTGTTAGATAAACACTGTAATTAGTGTCGGAGGTGAAATCCACGCATTTGCAGGTATCACAGCATAGCCAAAAAATGTGAAAGTGCCTAGGTGCAGGGACCCGTTAGGCTCAGCGAATCTCATGGCATTAGTGTAGAATCTGGTATGAAATGTTGGTGAGGGTCAGGGAGGAGAGGGACTTGGTAGAAGTTGTTTCCTGGTGCAGAAACATTTGGAGACATCTCTATATGGTCAACAGACCAAGTGATCAAGAGCACAGGAAGGTGATCTGAGTCCTTGGAAACCTGCTGCGAATAGACAGATGGCAGGCACTTTAAGAGAAACAGATGCTAAAAACAGACAGAAACTCTAAGGCAGGGAGAGAATGAAATTACAAATATATTAATAACTATACTGTTAGGAAGTTACAAAATTTTGTAGAGCTAATAGTATAACTAGAGATGGATAGTATATTGCCGTAAAGATAATTTTATTAGATTACATTTGTATATTTTATTTTGGGGGTTTCATCTTTGCTGGTCAGCTTTGGCAGGTGTAGTTTCTTCAACAGTGTTTGCTCATACAACTCTCCAGCAATACCAAGTGTTGATGTATGTATATATGTATGTATGTATGCATGCATGTGCATACATGTGCGTGCGTGCGTGCACACGCACGCACACACACACACACACACACACACACACACACACACACACACACACAATGCAAACCCTTGCCCCTTAATCAGAGTTCCAACTCTGTACAGGCCTGTAGGAAACTCTAACGACAGCCAACACATCCGGTTTTTAAAGGTGTGATCTTTCTGTTTTTGCTGAAGTGTTTGTGGTTGCTAGAGTTGGGTGAATAGAACATATGTGAAAATGATTCATTACAAAGGGGGAAAAAAGCAAAAGACAGAGATGAAACAAAATCAAGAAAGTATAGATTTCTTGGAAATCACAGAATTAAGCAAATGCAGAGAAAAGTGGCAGTCTCCTGAGCAATTAAAGAAAGAACAGCCTTTTTTTTTTTTTTTTTTTTTTTTTAAGATGTATTTATCCCTGCAAGGTCAGATCACATCAGGCATTTCACTTAACAAGTGCTTGTATTGATTGTCTTATTTCTTTTTTTAAATATGTACTTTGGTTTGGAACTGGGGATCTCTAGACTGTTATTTGAGCACATCAGCTTGGTTTACAAGATACACCAAGCATCTTTGCTGCAAAAATTCTTGTATGGCATCTATATCCTGGCAACTTTCCTGTGTGCATTTATGGATTGTTTTTTATATTCTGCACATAAAATCTACTACTGAAGCATAGCCCTCATGAAATTTATCTGAAAGTTTTTACACAGTGATGGAGATGTGCTCAAATAACTTTACACTCAAAGATCTTGGTATGTTTTATGAATGGAATTATGGAAAAGTATGTCATTAATAGATACCTTACAAAGTAAAATGAGTAGTTACAGTATTGATAACATTAAAAAGTAATCGTATTTTCATGTATTTTAAGCAATTTGTGTGATGTGTCTTATATATAATTGTGCTATATTATCATTTTTTTCTTGTAGGGAACAAATGGCCAAAGAAATGTCAGAAATTTTGAGTAGGTTAGTGCAGTATGTTTGCAAAAATAAGTGTTTACTACAAAAATCATATTTTTAATTCCTTTTGATTATTTGGACTAGAACCTGTTGTATGAATGGCTCACTCATTTCCTATGTAAAATTTCTGTATGAGAAATATCATCCTAACACAGAAAGAAGCAACATTCTTCTAATCCATGTTTCTCACTGAGGAAGCAGCTGGCATTTTGGATGTGGCAAGTCTTCACTGGTGCTTGGCTGGGCTCTCATTCTCATTCCCATGGAACAAGCACATTGGAATCCACCTCCCCCCTCATAGGAACGGGAGTGCTAGTCCTAGTTTGGGAGCCACATTCCCTAGCTGAGAGGAGTGTAGAGTAAGGGTGGATCTTCAACATGAATACTAATTTAAAATCCACTGGTGCAAATTGAATGTCTATATAAAATAACCTTGTGCTAGTATCTAATTCATAGTTTGTTTGTTTTTTTTTTTTTTTGTTTTTTTTTGGGTTGTGAGCTTTAATGGTTGGGCCATCTCACCAGCCCTAGTCCATTAGTCCATAACCTTTAAAAGGTATATTTGAATCAATAGTATTTTGATAACTTTAACTTTTCAAAATTAATTAAAGTGCTAAGTTAGTAGGACTTAAAATCAAGTAAATTCTATTACTGTTTTCATGTTTATATGATTATCTTTATGATAAGGTTAATCAGCAGATTATACTTTTGTTTTACTATTTTAATGATACAGAGATGGGAAGGGGAGCATTTTCATGTATTGAGTTCACTTCTTCTAACTCCAAATATATTTTTAGCAGGTTTAGTAATATGAATTAAAAGCTAGGGTTATCTTTTGTGCAATCATAATTTGAATTCAGTGTCATTGTCAGAATGTATCAAAGCATGACAGACACCTGCACACACACATATGTATATACAGGTATCTTACATATATTTGACTATCAAACTATATATTATGAAAGTTGACTTTCTTTTTTAAGAAAAGAGAAAAACTCATAATTATCTTAAGTCATTGTGTTTATTTACCATAACATCTGTGTTCCTTATTTCCATGTTTTGAAATCTGATGTGTTTAACATCTTTCTTTGTTAAATCGATTTTAAACTGTGAAGCTTGAGTCTGAGTGCTTGCCTCTTGGTCAGTATATTTCTTGTTTATGTAAAATTATAATTGCAGAGGTCCCACTGTACAAGCTACGAAGGCAGCTGCTGGTACCAAGAAACATGACCTCAGTAAATGGAAATATGCAGAACTACGTGATACAATCAATACTTCTTGTGGTAAGTGAATAGAGAAGATGAAGAGGAGGGGTCCATACCATTACCAGTAAGGTAAATACTTAGGCTGCGGTGGTGCATGCATATGTGTATACAAACTACCTTTGCAGTATATTTGCTCCTTTGTTTGTCCCCTTGAAAATAAAGACATAAATTAGTCACAAAATGAAAAGAAAGGTATGTATTCTAGTTTCTTTCCTGTTGCTATGATAATATGCCCCGACAGAAAGGATGACAGATGAGAAAGGCTTTATTGTAGCTCATGATTCCAGTTGCAGTCTATCACAGTGAAGGACAAGGAGGCTAAAGTGGTTGGTCATATCACATCCACCATCAAGAGCAGAAAGAATAAATGCACACATGTCTTGCTTGTCCACTCTTACCCAATCCTGGTCCAAATCCATGGAATGCTGCTGGCCATGGTGGACTGTGCTTCTCGCCTAATTAATACTGTCAAGACAGATTAGCCTGACCTAGACAGTGCCTCATTGAGTCTCTTTCCCAGGGGATTCTAGATTATCTCAGGGTGACAATTAAAATTAGCCATCTCAGCATGATCATTGAATTAAATGCATTTTTCCCATTTCTTAACCTAGGTCACAGAAAAGGAACAAATGCAAATTATGATTTGGGCTATATTAATGACTAGTTCTTCTAATGCTAATTGTAATGGTTAAATACCTGGATATCTGGACCTTCTCTTCTATGAATCCAGATAATAAATAGCAATGTAACCATATCTTTTTAAATTGTTTTCCTCCCAGCAGAAAAGTTGTATAGGGACAATATCCAGAGTCTTTTATGGTTAGGGTCCTGTCTAAACCACAGTGTTTAAGGTCAGAACACTGACTAGTGATGGAAGCATCCTAGCTGGAAAACTCTTGCTATGTTCTTGTCCTCACTCAGTACAGCATCTTACAAATGTGAAAAATGAGGTTCATTAACCCTTGCTTGTATTTGAGCACATTGTCTTCTTCAAAACCTTTCTGATGCAATTTCTTCATATAAAAACACCTATTTAGAGTTCCTAAGTTGAGCAAATGATATAGGAAAGTAATAATATGTGAGTAATAATCCATAAATGGGAGAGATTGTGAAATGCTCACCTTCAGCTGACTTTTTATCTTGTACTATAAACTAAAATCCCACACCTGTTATATACATACATCTGTTCATGCTACATAATAATCATGTCAGGTGAATAATTTAGGATGTCAATGTTTTTCTTTCTATGTAACCAATAGACATTGAGCTCCTGGCAGCGTGCAGAGAAGAATTTCACAGGAGACTGAAAGTGTACCATGCCTGGAAATCCAAGAATAAGAAGAGAAATACTGAAACAGAGCAGCGGGCTCCCAAGTCTGTTACTGATTATGGTAAAAACAAATCTGTACTTTTCAATGCTCCAACTATATCATATGGAAATGCGGGTAACTATACATGATGTTTTTGAGTAAAATGGTCAACATAAATTTCTCATGTTATGATCTAGTGAACATGATACAACCATGATTACCAGTCTTATAAGAAGTTATACAGTACATAGTTCCACACATAAACACATACACACATGTGTCAATGTTATGTGAGGAAGGCTGGTGATATGTTGGGTCCAGTGCTTGCCTGGAATGGGCTGTTCTCGACATTGCAAATGTCCAAACACAAACAAAAATGGTTACATGTGGAAATGTCATGATTACTATGATAGTTCCCTCTGGATGCTCATGAGCTTACATATGAAGATCAGTTTCCTCTGGATGCTCATGAGCTTACATATGAAAATTAGTAATTTTTATTACTAGCAAGGGTCTTATTTTTATTTTCTAATTTTTTTACTTTGAAATTTAATATAGTTTTTAAAGTAGTTCCTCAAATAACCAAATATATTTATATTTTTAGTATGAAGGTGTACATCCCTACTGGTGCCTTCATTGGGATGATAGCCTAGAAAAGGAAAGCATTGGCTTTTGGGTTCTCTACCACCATGCTGATTGTCCTATTTCAAAAAGGTTCAGTGTAAATTTTATTTTAGAATGCTGAGTTTTGCCTAGATGCAGAAACCAAGTGTTCACTTGAGCCAGTAAGTGGGGCAGGGCAGCCTCACCAGAGTACAGCACACCATCACAACAGCTCAGATGACCTGTAATGTGAGCTAGCTCTTCAGTTTTTGGACAAGATTTGTCTTTATCATGTGTATGGGTGTTTTTCTTGGATGTATGTATGTGCACCACAGGTGTGCAGGCCAGAAGAAGACATTGGATCCCCTGGAACTGGAATTAGCAGTGGTTCTTAGTTGCTATGTGTAGGCTGGGTATTGACCCTGAGTCCTCACAAAGGGCAGCTGGAGCTCTTAAACACAGAGGCATCTCTTCAGGCCCAGCTTTTCAAAATTTAAAGCAGTAACTGGAATTTCATTTGTCACCTTGGTACTAATTTCATTTGTTACTTTGGTACTTTTATACTGTCATATTATTGGTTAATTCAGATTAGCATCAAAGGCGGCAACACATGACCAGCCATGTGGTTTACCAAGGTATAGAGTTTGAGCTCTTGGGTGTAGCTTTAAATGCTCACTACTTTCCAAGGAAATAGAAGCAATATTTGATAAAATTCAGTTAAGTGGCGGGACCTCAGTGTTTCTCAGTTATTGCAGAGAATTATTGAGATCAGTATTGTTAACAAGGGAGACAGTGCTGGTGACTGTTCATGGGCGGTTTTTGGCAAATCATGATAGGATGAGGGCATGTGATCATCTGTAGCTGAGATATGGTAAGTTTTAAAGGTGGAAGCCCCAGTGAACATTGAGTTCAAAACTCCCCTTCAACGTTTTTTTCTGCATTTTGAATATGACAGTATGGTTCCGAGACCCGTTCATTGTTTATGTATTAAGAATTTGCCACAAATCATGTTTGTTTTGTACATACTGCCCCCTCTCTCACACACACACACACAAAGAAAAGCTATGGGCTCTTGCTTTACCTCTACTATTCATCTCTGTGAACATTTTATGTTTGCCTTTACCATGACAGATTTTCATTGTCTTGTAAAATATACACATCCGAGTCAGAACACCACAAAGAAGGGGGTTTGCAAATACTTCATAGAGGGTTTTGCTATTTAAAAAAAAAAAATCTACTTTTGTCCCCAAATGGAGTAAATAACATCTTGCTGCTGGAAGTACAGTTAGGTCAGGGAAATTGCTTAAGAGTCCAGTATAGGAGTAAAAAAAAAAAAAAAAAAAAAAAAAAAAAAAACTTAAGAATATTATGGGCAAATACAATCAATATATTGACATTCAGAAAATGTGATTATGAGCCATTTTCACCACACAAATCTACTTTTGACTGTAAAGTATTTTTATGCTATTCTCTGTGTATTTTTCTCATATAAAGCTCAGCCTGATGGAGGAATGTAATTGAAGGATTTGGGGGGGGAGGTCGAAGGCACTCAGATATTTTATAGGTCAATGAAGAAAATTCTGTGCTGTGTAGTCTTTATATATAGAAGTATTGGAATTTATTTGAAAGCAAAAAGTGGGGACAATTTTTAACTAACAAAAAACAAAACTTGGTATCATTGAATATAAGAGCAATATGTTGATAAACTGGTAAATTTCTACAGCAATGAGTGAGAAGCGTCAGTTTCCTTTCCTGGGTGGTCTGAGCATACTGTCATCTCATTTATCACACAAAGAGATCTTCATAAATAATTTTGGACAGTGGCAAATAACCCAGTGAATATTTATAATTGCTTCAAACCATGATTTTGGAAATCATTTAATCCCAGTTTCTAAAATAAAAATGGCACAAGTTTAAGATTTAAGAAACTAGAAGAAATTAGAATATATCAACTGTCTAAAAACACAACTGTTTATTATTATTAGTTAGGTTTTTATGTCCCAAATTATAAATGAAGTATAATTTTAAATTTTGTTTCTCTTTTCCTGTGCCTCAATCAGAATTTCTTAAAATATAATTAATTAATTCACTTCCCTCCTCTCTTCACTTCTTTTCTTTCCTCCATGCGTTCTAAAGCAGTTTTTGAAATCAGAACACCATGTACGTATAGACAAGTCTTTGAGATCTTTGCTACAGATAGAATATTTCCATGTTGGTCACCACCTCAATTGATGCAACAGATTTATAAATTAGAAAAAATGCTCATTTAGCAGCTTTGGCATTGTTATCTTTTCTTCAATATACAATATTTGTTCACAGATTTTGCACCATTTTTGAACAATTCACGTAAGTCAATGGGTGGTAACTCATGAGCTAACTGGAAGAGGGGTTAAACTACATTCTAGAGTACTAACTTTCTGCCAAACACTGTTTTGCTACGTTGTAAGTGGAGTTGTAGTATATCAAAGATGCCTGCCTACATTAAGATATATCTTAACTTGAGATATGATACATTTTCTCAGACCAATCTAAAATATATGGGCTGAACAATGATTAGATAAATGATGGTATCATCTGCCAAATTTCATGCTTTTAAAACTGGGTGTGTACACCTCTTACTGTAGCAAAATGTTGTCTTCATTTCTCAGCTGACCTAGAAGAAAGACTAACTCTTAGGTGCTGGGTTCAGATGCTACGCTGTGATGGTATCTGCATTTCTGTCCAAGGAGATTTGAGTTCTTTGTAGTAATATGCACAATTTAATGATGACAGCTGCTAGCAGGAAGAGGGAGATAACTTCCTGTGATGCACATATCTTTCCATACCTTAGAAATTCTGGATTGCTTTTACTTACAGTGTGTTCCTAGAGTTGAGCCATTAGATTAATTTGTCAGCTGGTGGGGCCTGGATTTTCTAAGTGCTTCTTACAATTTATATTTTGTTTTGTTGTTTGAGGCATCATCTCATTGTGTAGCTATCCCAGACTGGCCTCAGCCTTCCAAGTGCTAGAGCTTATATTTCTTCCCTCTGACTTTTAAAGTGAGCACTGTTGGAGGAAAGCAAGCTGTTGAGATTAATTTCAAGATTTTAATGTCTGGTGATTTTAACTTAACCAAAGTTCTTCACTTTTTTCAATATAATTTAAGTCTCTTTTACTCAGCATATTAACTTCAAGAGACAGTTATTTCAGAAAATATGTTAGTGAATAGAAACTCTCAATGCCCTAGTAAATTTCCAATCACTCATACACTACCAAGAAGGGCTGGTGTCTTCAAATTATTTATGTACTTAATTTTTGGGGTGGAGGGATTCTCCATCTGTAGCTCTGGCTGGCATATAGCCAGTGTACAATGGACAAAACAGGAACAAGAAAGCAAACCATCTCAATTTCTTTGCTGAAGGCTCTGTGGGTCCCAATGTCTCTAACAAAATGGGCCCCTCATTCTTTCATAGGCATGCACTTCTTCTTTTTTCTTTCTCTGATTTGCAATTAGATAAATCTAACTTTCCACAAGCTGTTGCTGTCTCTTGGGGCAAAAACTAGAGCAGGAGTATTTTCATTCTTTTGGTGTCTTTGCAAGTTCCTAGAAAAGCCACATGGCTATGTGTGGTTTCTATGCGTTGTACAATCTTTCATGGGTGCTCTTTGGTTGAGGATCTTAGAGCTGCAGTAAATTGTTGTTCTACTTTCAAAGCTATGATATAAAGCATATAAACAGCCTTGCCAGAATTATGCTGCTCAGGATGTAAAGCCATTGATCTAGGAATGTGTTTACATTTGTACCTTAAATAAAAGCCCAGTCATTCAGTACTGAATTGGGAAGAGTTAGGACTAGTAAAAAAGAAAAAAAAAAAAAAAAGAATTTTTTTTCAGTGGATTTGCTGCCAAGAGAAATCCCATTTCAACATAAATATTTTTGAGGAAAGGGCCCTCTTTCCTATTATAGGTAGAGTTGGGAGGGGGCATATTTCTCTAAATGATGTCATCTGTGCTATCTTGGCCTTTAAAAAACCCAAAGTAGATAAGAAAGAAATTTGAATGGATTTCTCTTTTTGAGGAATATATAATTAAGTGAACAAATCTTTCTAATTTTAAAATTACTATTTACTTAATTTTAAGTTGTCAAATATAAGGTATTCTTCAACTTTAACTTGAAATCCTGTAGGAAAAATAATACCAGACTGCTTGCCTGCTAAGTGAATTAATTTGACATTACTGATAAGTCATTTGTGGGAATCTGGTAAGGGTTTTGTTGGCTCTGGTGGTGGTGGTTGTTGGTGGTGGTTGTGGTGGGTGGTGGTAGCAGCGGCACCTCTGTGTCTGTGTGTGTGTGTGTGTGTGCGTGCGTGCATGTGTACTGTGTATGTGTGCACAATGATTGAGTGTGTGCACCATGTATGCATAATGCTTGAGTGTGTGTATGTGTACCACTTATATGCATAGTACTAGAGTGTGTGTACTTTGCATGTGCCTATGCCTGGCTATGTGTGTATATATACCATGTGTGTACATATACACAATAATTGAATTTGTGTGTGCACTGTGCATATGCACAGTGCTTGGGTGTGTATATGAATGCATGCACATTCATAGTGCCAAGAAACATCTTTCGGCAAAGACAATGCTAAGAAATCCCACTCTGAATTTGATTCACTAGAAGACAGCTAATACTGACATTTTAAATTTACTAGTGGGAACCTCTGTTCTCCCCTCCCCCCTTTAAATGTCTTGGTGTATTTTAGGAATGATGTCTGTTTTCTTTTCCCACGGGCGGCTGGTATAACACTGCCTGTTCTGTGTAATAGCCCAGCAGAACCCTGCTGCTCAGCTTCCTGCCAGGCAGCAGGAGATTGAGATGAACCGACAGCAGCGTTTCTTCCGCATCCCGTTCATCCGCCCTGCTGACCAGTACAAAGACCCTCAGAGCAAGAAGAAGGGCTGGTGGTATGCCCATTTTGACGGACCATGGATTGCTCGGCAGATGGAACTCCACCCTGACAAGCCACCTATCCTTCTTGTAGCTGGTGTGTATAATTCACAGGGGGAAAAATTCAAACAAAAGGATTGTAAAGCCTTGAATAAAACATTCTAATGTATAATATAATAAGTCAGTCACTGTGCTTCAGAGTTCAATGACAGGTTCGCAATTTACTTGCATTTCGAGGTAGTGGGAAATTAACTGATTTACAAAGCAACATGGTTTTTGTGCCTGTTTTAGAGAACATAAAAATATATATTCTAAGAAACTAGTCATTGTGGTTTTGTACTAGTTTTGAGGGCACACAGAATTTTTATTAACCCTGATAACTTCTTTGATCAATAGTGGGGTTTATACATTTTGAGACTCTTTAGTGGGGGCAATTTTAAGTGATTTCTGGAGAACTTAATAAGATTTCCATCTTAGAGAAATGGTTATAGGTTCTCAAATTTTTGAGAATTGTTGGATGTTCTCGGAAAAACACTCATAAAAATGCTGTGCAAAGAGATGGTAATTTCCTGATGTCTCCTGTCTGCAGGCAAGGATGACATGGAGATGTGTGAGCTGAATCTGGAGGAGACAGGTCTGACTCGGAAGCGTGGGGCTGAGATATTGCCCAGACAGTTTGAAGAAATCTGGGAGCGCTGTGGAGGCATCCAGTACCTTCAGAGCGCCATCGAGAGCAGGCAGGCCCGGCCTACCTATGCCACGGCCATGCTGCAGAACCTGCTCAAGTAGACAGCAGGCTTCCAGCCCGGCCCTGGTCCTGGCCCTCACAGGCAGGGAGGTGATCATAAGGTCACTA
The DNA here is from genome assembly GCF_943737965.1 of Phodopus roborovskii. Lineage (NCBI taxonomy): Eukaryota > Metazoa > Chordata > Mammalia > Rodentia > Cricetidae > Phodopus > Phodopus roborovskii. Next base: position 38,881,062 of record NW_026125295.1, on the reverse strand, counting down.
TTTCCTTGCTTCTGCCTTATGCAAGGTGAACAGATTTTATTAATCATGGATTTTGTTAATTTGTTCAAGGTTAATTATGGTCGATGTAGTGGATTCAGGACCTAAAGAGAGAATAGCCCTGATCCCACCTCTCATTGTTCTGATGCTTTCAGTATCTGGGCAGATCCCACATTTCTACTCTGCACACTGACCACCTTAACTTCTCAAGGACGAGACTTTTTTTAATATCAAAATGTTTTTATAAAGGATGACACAGTGCCTTTATAACTGGGATAAGGAAATCTTAGCTTTATTTTGTGCAAGAATTAAGGTTATTAAAATGATTAAGGCACAGAGGTTTTTGGTCTAAAAAGTTGTATTTTATCTGCTTTTTTCAGAAATCCATGGAAATGGATTTATCCCTTCTTGCAGTGTGCTTAGCTTGAGTGAAGCCCAAGTTCTAGAATCCTGGAAAGAGCCTTAATGTATAGAATATATTATGTGTAGAAGAGGTGCCGGGCATATGCAGCATAGACATAGGCACTTTCCTACCAAGCTCTGTGTTACTCTTGGAATCTCATCTTCCTAATTCATGGTTGAGTAAAGGAATTGCAGATCACTTGAATGACTGGAAGTTTTGATATAGCTTTGTTTCATTTTGGAAGGGATGCAGAGTGGAGATGGTACTGTGACTTTCCTGGACTGAACTCTAATCCGTTCCCTACTTCATCTCAACTCTAATTTTTGGTTTCAGCTTTGTCCAAGTTATTTCATGTGATTGAAGCCGGTGTGCTGCTTCAGACATCTCTCCTTCCCTGTTCCCTATTCCGGGCATCTGTTTTGGTCTTTGGAATTCAGTAATTGTTGAGCTGTTTTATAAACTTGGTAACTCAGAAGCCTTGTATTTAGACAGCTTGTTTCTTGCCTCCGGTGTTTTATAAAACACTCCCTTTTGTGTGCAGTCAGGTCCTCATCAGATGGCAGCAGCTGGAGCTGATATTTATGACTTTAATATTAGGAACTTAGAGACAAAACCACATCAAGGAGTTATGGTGACACCCAAAGGAGTGTTTGTTTGTATTTTAGAATAAAAGTAGAGAGTAAAATTATTCTTTCCATTGCCCTTGTTTTTAAATACCCTAACTGTTGAAATTTCAGGGGTTTTTTTCCCCTTTAGAAAGACACCTCAGTTAGGAAATACTTACCAGCTGATGAGATTAATGTCTAGAAGCCCGAGATTCTGTTCCTCTCAAACTGTCTTAGTACTGAAGTACTTATTTATTATGATACTGTGGAAATGATTGTTTTGTGTTAAGGAAATGAAATGGCCCTGTCTGTACTAATGATTGAAAATGTGAATGGGATTTTCTCCTGGAGGTTGTCTTACTGCTTAGACTCACCCACCCTTGGGTCATTTGGTGATGGTGGCAGAAGGTGTAGTTACTGAAATAAACAACCTATTGTTTCTCTTTCATTTCTCTCCTTTGATTGGTGTCTTTATTTGTGCAGGATAGCAAATAAGCTTCATTTCCTAATCATAATAAATATTGTTCTTGAAAGAAATCTAGGAGCCTAATTGATTGTTAGTGACTTGTTGATTCAGTTTGTTTTTCTGAAGCACTTTTTAACATACCTTCTATACCCATGAATAAGCACTAGATGAAACATTAATCAGAAAGTGTAAACTATTATGACATAAATCAAAAATTTAAAGAATTTATAGGGAAGATAGGATGGCAAAGTATTGTTTAATTGTTTTTTTTTTTGTGGTTTTTGCTTTGGCAATTCTATAGTTAAATATCAAACCATTTTCTTCCTAATTATGTCACCCAGGTGTTTGTCCTATAATTTATATGTTTCAAGTAGTCTCCTAAGTTAATTTTGCCAAGCAGGAGAACTGCCTCAATTCAGGCAGGCCGTGAGCCTTCCACATGTCATAGCACTCAGATCCTTGCAGGGAAACTTCAGAGTGTCATTTTTGGGGGACACAGCAGAAGCAGCACTCTCCAAGACGCTGGCTCAGCTTCTCTTCCATGTTTTGTAGGTTCAGATCCACAAAATCTATTCGAGAACTGGGTGCATCTAAATCAATTAACTCTTATTTTAATCAACCATTTAAAATTACAACTTTAAACATATATATGCTAAACATGAAGAACAAATTTCTCTTATGCTTTTCAGTTTCACTTTCTTCCACAGTGTGTGTACATTTTAACAGAATTTAAAAAAGAAAAAAATGATGTCAGCTGTTTCCCTGATGGATTTAGTTGTGACACAATGCCCAATGCTAGCAGCACAGATGAGATGTGTGTCAGCAGAGAGCTATGCTCTCAGTGAAAGCAGGGAGTTTTCAGAGGTCTTGTGTGTTCAGAAGCTGCAGCCCCTTCATTGTCAGGGACAGGACACCTGTACAGGACTATGTAAAGTAGCAGAATAACAGACCAGCCTGCCCCACAGGCATCCTAGTGAAGCACCTTCTCACCCTGGCCTGTAAAAAAGTCTTCACAGGCCAGTGAACCCTTTTGTTCCACAAGCAACCAAGGAAACAACCTAGGAGGTGCTTGGGAGATTTAGATTGTAGAAAGCAAAGGCAAATTAATAATAGATATTTATTACATGTGATCTTTATTAATTGGGTTGCTTTTTCCATGTTGGGGATTGAACCCAGGGCCTCACACAGGCTAGGCACTACTACAGAGGTACCTCCCTGGCCTTTAGTTGGATACTTTTGGAAGATAGTTTCACTCACAGGTTACTAATATGGTCCTTAGGAGATTCAAATATGTAGACCTTTGGTTTCTTAAAATAGCTTTAAAACACTTGGATCAGCAGATTATTTATTGAACTAATCATCCTGTTAAATCTAAGTAAATGATAATCTTACCTCCTTATATGAAAAAAAAAGGTGTAGAAAGCCAGGGATGTCATACAATTTAGTTCTAGACCATGAAGGAGATATAGATGCATTTTTTCCAGCTGTGTAAGAGTGAAAACATATTTTGTTTGCTCAGCCAATCCTGGGAGACTTACAAAGGATTGTTCCTGTATTTCCCCATTTATCTTTAGTGTTGGTAAATATGTATTGAGTTTTAATTTCTCCCAGAAGATCCACTAACATCAAGGGAGGAAAAGGCAGAGGACATTAACAATGAGGATAAGGATGAGGTGTGGAAACAGTGATAGCCATAAGGGCAGAGAAGAGCTGAGACTATGTCTCAGCTGGGAAACACTGATACAAATACTCCTGGGTCCTTGCTGAGTTTTAGGATGCATTTTGTGCAGCTTCAGAATAGAAATTAAGGTTAGTATACTTGGATATTGAGTCACTTGATATGTAGATCTTAGTAGCTGAGAATGGTGTAGCTGAACTGGATGTGCCCAGGAAAGAACGTGGCATCCTGCACAGCAGCCTCGTCTGGCGGTAGGTAGTCTGCCTGTGTCGATGGAGCATCTTTTGACTGTTTGGTGCAATTCACAACAGTGTCTTCTTACCCTAACCCTGACCAATGTATGAGGTAACTTTGATTCTTGGAAGTTTCCCAGGAAATAATTAGGAAAAATTAATGTAGGTTGAAAATGGCATAACCTTTAATCTTAACTAAATCAATATAGAAACTCAACTTGAAACTACAAACAGGCATATTAAGTGGCCACTTTTCACTTCTGAAAATCTGTCTATTGTTAATTGTTAATTTTTCTTAATGAAAAGTATGTATCTAGTACTTTCCTAAAATACTGTTGTACTGGAAACTCAAATAAATGCCTTATATGTAGAACATCCTTGTGTGCTGTGTGCTTTTAATACAGGGTGTGAAATGTCACACTGTTGGTAAATCTCAGACGTGGCATGTTGTGGATAGAGCCCTTGCTAGGTGGCTGCATGGAGAAGGAGGCACTCCAGAAGACAGGCAGGGCTGTGTGTGTGCTACTAAATCCATTTGAGACTGGAGGCAAACCATCCTTGGATGTCTCACTCCAGACTCTGACAAATATGAGAAGAGAAAGTCTGTAAAATTTGTAAAGCCAGAGAAGATAACCTCTCAAGGTTCAGATCACAGGTCTGTATAGCTCTGTTTGGAGTGTGGGATCTTCTATGCTCTCAGTGGGTCCTGATCTGTACAGCTCTACAAGGAGTGTGGGATCAGCCATGGTCCTAGTGGGTCTCTGAAAGGGAAGGAGACTAATGTCTTTCCTCAATGCTTTTCTCCAGATGTCAAAAGACGGACGATCCACAGAGTAGAAAGCATTTAGCCTCCTCATATTGTACAGAATGTTTTACCTCCTTAGCTTCTCTATAAAGACCTGGTGTGCACTGCTTAGCAAAGGACAAAAATGTGAATGAATGGGCTTGGATACAAAGGGATAGACAGTTCTCCTATTTTAAATATTTCTCTTGCTGTGGTTGGCCTCATGCTTTTACAGTTCTGTTTGCATTTGGGATGTTTCAGGGTAGGATTGGATCAGTCTGTCTTTGCCATTATTCTTCACTCTGTAACCTTATCACCATCTATCAATTTGACATCCTTATGCAGATATATATCTTCATTGGTCTGGAGACTGGAGTAGGAATGGGATGAAAACTCCTCATTGTGGGGCCACAAGTAGGATTTCAAAAGTCTTGTATCCCTTCTCCATGGGAGAATACCACTTTTCAAAATACTGTCTTTATTGTGAGGAAATATTCTGATTTTGGTTTGGTAGTTTTCTAAATATTGTTATCAGTGTCTACTATTTTGTTATCTTAGCTATATTAAAATAACCTATTTAAATCACTTATCAAATCCATGGGATAACTAGTAACATATGGATTAATTTTATATAAATCTATGAATATAATATTTATATTGATTAAACAAGATTTTGCCTCAAATATATTTGACAATTGGACTTTGAAGAGATGTGGAGATATGAATTTTTCATCGAGTAGCACATTAAATACTGAACTGTATGCCAATATACACACATACAGTTCAAGACATCCATCATCTGGTGGAAAACATACTTTCAACATACTTTAAAATATAATGTGTATATTTTCAACTTTTAATTTCTGTCCCAATCCTGATGGTCAAATTCTTCAAGCCCTAGTGCAGATAGTTCAGAATTTCTTTTCTTGGCTACCTGGAAGACAAAGAGTTTTATTTTAACAGTCATGAAGGTCAAGTCAACAGTTCATTCTGGTCCAACTTCCATTGGTGGGTGAGAGGGTGGGCTTGCCATTTAGGAAATCTTTGAGAGGCCAGAGAAGCTTCCATGTATTATTAACTTTACAACCCACTAGGACCGCATTCCTTCCTTCCCTAAGACGAAATACATTTACAGGATGATCCTCTTTTTGAGCAGAGATGACAAATAGTCTGTTCATGAATTTTACTGTGTTTCTTTCCATTTACAGAAGACACCACCAATCTATTACAGTATTCTTCCATAAGGAAACACATGTCCTTCAGCTACCACAATGCCTGTAATGGTGGAGAATCTGCACTGCTGCTTTTTGTTTGTTGTTACTGTGTCCCCCTCCCCCCGCTTCCTTTTTTTAACCGTGAAGTCAGTTTCTTTTATTCACTGGCAACCTCATTTGACACATGGCCCTTAACTCTCTCTGGTATTTCAAGATTTAATTGGTGTTTGCTTCATCCTGGATGAAACATATTGTCTCTTGGTGTTAGCTCTCTGCTCAGGAGGTTGACAGTTGCATATAGTTTTCCTTAGGAAAGCAAATCACCTTTCAAAATAGCATCAAATTTTACCAATATCAGATCCTATATCCTGTCATCACTTCGTGGCCCTTCTATAAACTTGTTCTGTTTCTTTAATTTTCCTGGTTTCAGAAATTCAGATGGCATACCTTGCTGCCAGTATGCAACTGAATAAAAATTATTATTCCTTCTAGCCTTATTGTGACAGTGGCCTTGATTGCATGTCAGCTGGAAGTCACCTCAGGTGCAGGCCTGAGGAATGTGTGTTATTGTCTCTAGAATGAACATTGGATGCTTCCACTGATTGTTAATATCCATTGAGTTCATGTAATTTTTGAAAATAGGTAATTTGGGAATGAAAATATCCAATATATTTTCCCTCAAGTTCTTTTATAAAACAAAAACACTATAAATGTTTTATAAAAGTGACTTATCTTTGAAGACTTTCTGAAGTTGCTCATGTCTCACAAATAATGCTGCTTCTGTTTTAAAAAAAATCATTTTTATTTTATGTGCATTTGTGTTTTGCCTGGGTGTATCTAGAACTGGAGTTATAGATAATTGTGAGCTGCCATTTGGGTGCTGAGAACTGAATCGAATCTGGATCCTCTGGAAGAGCAGCCAGTGCTCTCAACCACTGAGCCATCTCTCCAGTCCCAATAATGCTTCTTCTACATTTTTTTTTTAAACTTTGGGTGATTGTTATTTGAAGTTAAAAGAATTAGGCCAGTGGTGACTGGTGCTTATCATCCCAGTACTCCAGAGGCTGAGGATGTAAAGCTCAAGACTGACTTGCACTGTTTTTGGCTTATTTCAAAACCAAAAGAAAAGGAATGTAAGAATAATTTATATGAAATTACTTAGTTCAAAAATTATTACTTGGAAATGTTCTATTTTACAAAACACATTTGACTATCAACACTTTTTTTTTCAAGAAAAGATTGGGAATATTATAAAATACTTAGTTTACTCCTGTGATTTCATTATTTTGTCTATGCATTTCAGTTGATGAGTGCTCTGTCTCTCTCCTTGCACCAGGAAATACCTCCTCCCACCCATATTAAGTTTTGAAAGTCTACCAAATAAAGAATAGGTGCTTTATGTATCTCCATTAAAACTTTAAAAAAAAAAGAGCACAGAACTGGTTCTATTTTTTTTTTCAAAATTCAAACTACTTCAAACCAACTTGAAAAAAAGAAAGTACAATTTTACCTTGTTTTTCTGACTTAATTTTTTAACCCTAAGTTGGTGGGCTTGGTTTGTAAAGTGATCTGGTGGCCTGAAAGAGAAAGCAACAGTATTATCCTTTGCCTGCACAGGCAGAGCAGCTACTGTCTCCTGCTATTTTGGATTTGAAGTTATGACAAATGAAATCAGCTAGTGCAACCTTACAGGTGCAGCTTTGGGTTTTGCCTAGCAGATAGCTTATTTTGGGGGCATTGTCCCCAGAAGGGTTGACGGAAACTCATGGGAAAGATGGGAGGATACATCATGCCAGGAGTAGTTACTGTTCAGGCCACGCTCTGAACTGTCGCTGCTCTGAGAACTCTGTCAGAGCATTTTGTTCACAATGCTATTCAAGAAAGAGTTGATTGTTACTGCTCTATATAATTCTAGACTTCATTATATTATACAAATTCTGTTCATAACATATATGTTTTTACTTTATAGTCCCACATTATAAAGTGGGATATAATATCTGGAGGATATCTTTCTATACAGGTTCTCTTACAAGTAGAGATTTATTTCTTCTAATCTTTTAAAATATGTATATTCATGGCTTCATTTTTTATTTTAATTTTTTGACAGTTCATAGCTTTGTATAACAAATTTTAGTAAATACAGAGAGTGTAAATATCACTCTCTGTTCTCCTGTCAACTCTCCCCCTTTTTCTGATGAAACCCTTTTATCTCTGAGCATTGATATAAGTTCCCTCACCCTTGGTAACCATCACATCTTGATAGCTCCTCTTCGGTTGTGTGCCCAGGATATCTGGGTAAGGGAAACAGAGAGGCTGATCTGACCTAAACTTGTTTTGGGTGCACATGGGTAAGATGAAGTTGTGTCCTCTGGTACATCTTTATGGACAATCCCCTCCTTATGCATATGATTCAAATCAGATGCATTATAAGATGGGGGCATGCATGGTATGAACAGTAAATTAATAACTCAATTATAAATCAAGATAGAGAACTGCCAAACTATGCCCCTTAGTAGCCAGCTCTTCCTTCTCTTAGACCCTATAACAAGATGCTCCAGGCTACAGCCGGTGAGCTTTGGGTACCTTATTCATGCAATGCACTATCCATCTTAATAGTTATCCCTCTGTAATCCACATGATTGCATTACCTTCTGTAAGTCCATGTGAACCCCTATTCTCAACTGTTTTGAAAAACCCAAGAACCTAGAAGCTCCTGGGCCAGACCATGAACACCAATAATGAAAACAATGATGTAAACATTTGTGTGTACAATTTGTAGTGACTAGATGTAACTTTTAAACATTGTTTGAAAGTAGAGTACCTGAATCGCATTTACATTTTTAGAGATGCTGACAAGCTTTTCTTGAAAAGGGACATTTCTGAAGTGCAGCTCCACCAGCAGTGATGGGCAGAAGCAGTGTTGCTCTCTGCTCCACATTATCTGCACTGGATATCATCAACCTTCTTGCCAAACTCATAAGCAACACATAGGAGACAGGACATCCCTGCCCACAGCGAGACCAAGCATCCTCTGTACTCAGTGGGGTTTGGATTTCTTATGTGATCAGCACCTCTGTATCTGTTGCTCATTTTATCATTAGGATGTTTGTCTTTTTCTCATTTCCAAAGGAACTTTAGAAACAGAATGTTAAACCCATATGAAACTATGTTAGTGCCTCAATTGTCATGAACATAGAGACAGCAATGGAATTTGGTCAGTGTCACCTCCATGGGTGGATACCCTGAGCTGCATGTTCTTGGGGAACACTTTAGAATGGCACTTCATGGTCTCAGTAAGCTCATGGGTGGGCTCTTTCAGTCATCATCCATAAGGAAACTACATTTAGAGAAGGAATGCATACATGATCACTCAACAATTTCTTACTTGGTTACTAGACTGCACTTTTAACCATAATCTGACCCCAGATCATTGCTTCCTAGTCATGTTCAGGTGATTGTTGCCTTAATGGAACAGGGTGAGTATTACTAAAGAAGAGAAGACTGTGGTAGGAATATCCATTCTAATATGATATCTTCTCTCTGCATCAAAATCCCTGAAGAATATTCTCTAGAAGGTAATATAACCAGAATACAGTCTAGGTTTGGATCCACATGGTCCACATGTGCTTCTAGTATCCTCCTTTCTACCCACTCTAATTCCTTCTCAGCTTCAGCTGATAGTATTCGTGGACTATTCAAGTCCTTATCTCCTTTTAGGGCCATTTTCAGGTTTTTCAAATCATGCCCTTCTACTCCAATAATGGTTTGCAGTGGAGAAATCTAGATCATTAAGAGTCTGGTAGCGATCTCTTCTGATCTGGTCTTTTTGTGGTCTAATTTTCTGTAGACCTATTTTATATCCTAAGTAGTTGATGGACTCTCCTTTTTGTATTTTTTTTCAGGTGCAATTTGTAATCCCCAGCGAGGTAAAACTTCCTTTACTTTCTCAAACATTTTTTCTAATATTTCTCCTTTAGAGTCAGCTAACAATATATCATCCATGTAATGATAGATTATGGATTGTGGAAACTGTTTACGAATTATTTCTAACAGTTTTTGTACGAAATATTGGCACAGGGTGGGGCTATTTGGCATTCCCTGTGGCAAAACCTTCCATTGATATCTCTTCACCGGTTGAGAATTATTGTAATTAGGTACTGTGAAGGCGAATTTCTCTTTATCTTGTTCTTGTAAAGGTATAGTGAAGAAGCAATCCTTTAAGTCAATAACTATAATAGGCCATTCTTTGGGTATCAAAAAGGCAAGGGCATTTGAGCCTGTAGAGAGCCCATTGGCTGGATAACTTTATTGATGGCTCTCAGGTCTGTAAGCATTCTCCATTTACCAGATTTCTTTCTGATCACAAATACAGGAGAATTCCAAGGGCTGGTTGATTCCTCAATATGTCCAGCATTTAGCTGTTCCTGAATCAGGCTTTCTAAAGCTTCTAACTTCTCAGAGGTCATAGGCCATTGTCCTGCCTAGACAGGTTCCTCTGTTAGCCATTTTAAAGGTAGGGCTTTTGGTTCCTGTGTTTGTTCAGCACTTGTATTCTGTTTTTGTACTGCCTGGATATTTGGTATCTGTCTTGTATAGTACTTAACAGTATTTTTTCCACAATCATGAGGTTGTTTATGGTTCCTATCTAATACTAGAGGAATGTTAATCTGTGTATTCCATTGCTGTAATAGATCACGACCCCATAAATTTATCACTACATCAGCCACATATGGTCTCAACCTTCCTCTCTGTCCTTCTGGTCCTATACATTCAATGTAGGGTGACTGTTCAGGTGGCTTGCTGTTTCTGTCCTTGCTGCACCTTTTGGAAGTTGTCCATCCGCACTTCCTGTCTACTCTAGTATTGTTATTTTCCTTCTCAGGTCTTGATGAGGTGGAAGATTAAACTATCACAACTATTATTCTCTCTTCCTAGTTAGATATATTAGGTACTAGACTTATGTTTTCCAGCTTAGGACAACTCTATTGTAAACTCCATTAGGCCTTCACCCTAGGACTAGATATGTAGGTCATTTTGTTCTCGATTTTCCATTTCTTAGAGCACACTTGTTATTCACTGTTTTGTATATAGTTTTGTATTAAGCCTAAATCTTTTCTTTAGACTAAAAGGGGAATTGTAGTGAGATAGTCCTTCTGTGGCACTGACCACGCCCATTGGGGGGTGGAGCCATGGGCAGAAGTGACCTGTGGAAGGAAGTCGGAGGGAGAGCCGCCGGGAAATGCTCTCTTGCTGGTGTGACTCGGACAGGAGAGGATTGGGTTGAATTTCCTGGTGTTCATCTGTCTAGGTTGTAAGTTATTTCTCCCTGAATAAACATCTATTCGGCCTATTTGTTTATCCTGATCCTTATTTAACCGTGATAGAAGAAATCTCTCTAGTTTCTTGCAGATGGAGTTCTGGGCTTTAGATGGCCATGTGTTCTGGTGTGACATTTGGGAATGTGGTCACTTGAGTGAGTAAGAGGGGAGTGAGGAAACCAGAAACACCTGCCAGCCATCTCATCTCACACACCAATAATAAGCATTTAGTTGCGTGTCAGGAGGCTGTGGTTGAGAAAGGGTGGCTGTGTTCTTGAAAGTGGCCTATGACTGGCCCATGCAGAAGCCCTTGAGAGCAGACTTTTTCTGGATATCATTAGATATCCTTGTGTGTCTTGCTCTCTCCTAAATACACATTGGTGTCTTATCACATCTTAGTTCCTTCCCATGCCCACTGAAGAGCTTCTCTGATGCATTCTGTTTCATGTAGAAATAACATTATAAAACTTACAAAGAATGGACTACTGTAATCATTAAAAATGTTACTATAGGAAAAAAACCTTTCATGACAAGAGGAAATATTCGGGTTAAAAAACCAAGCTGATGGGTTGCTGAGATGTTTTACTGGATAAAGTTCTTGTCATGTAATCATAAGGACCAGAGTTCAGATCCCCAGCACCCCTGTAAAACCTGACAGGCAGTGAGTGTGTTTAATCCCAGTGATTCTCCGGTGAGATGGAACCCATGGAATCTTGTATCAAGTGAGCCTGGCATATGAAACAGTAAAAGAGAAAAAGAAAGACCTTGTCTCAAGTAAGGCTACACCCAAGGTTGACCTCTGACTTCTACACACATTTGGTAGCACATGTCATGGGGGCGAGGTGGGGGGGAAGGCGAGCACAAGAGAGAGTGAGATGACTATAAAACAAGTCATTCTGGTTCCATGCTTTGTTAAAAAATTCTTAATTCAACATAAATGTGAACATCAAGAGAGAATAAGTGTGATGAGTTGTTTAGCACACTGACTTCTAACTTTCTATATTGTTTAGTTTTCTAATGATGAATGATGCTGTTGCACTTGTGAACAGAGTGCTCTACATTTCCCAAATGCACACATGCACACATGCCTGTTGAAGCCAGTAAGACAACTCATGGCTTTCTTGCTTCTCTATGGGACTAGTGTAAACATACTAACAGCAGCTCTGTACAGGGCTTCCAAGTGTGACCCTTGAATCACAGCCCTAGCTGTGCTTGAGTCATGCCCCCACCTCTGAGTCAGAAGCAGAGCATAGAAAGGTGAGAGAAGTAGTTTTCACAAGGCTTCTGGAGATGTCCTTCACCTAAAAAAGTGACCTTTTTTTTTTTGTATGTTTTTTGTCACTAACAACATCCACAACAATGCAATAGTATCATTTTTCTTTTTTTGTTTGTTTTTTTTCGAGACAGGTTTCTCTGTATTTCTTTGGATCCTGTCCTGGAACTAGCTCTGTAGACCAGGCTGGCCTCAAACTCAGAGATCCACCTGCCTCTGCCTTTCGAGTGCTGGGATTAAAGGCGTGTGCCACCAACGCCCGGCTCATTTTGCTTAAGCACATTTTAATGTATTTACACTTAAGAGTGAGGCCACATGAAAGAAGCTCTTGGAAAGCAGGGTCCCTTGCTTTGTTTAAGGTAAATAATTTACCTTAAAATATCCAAATTAAACTTCTGACTGGTGGTCTAGAGGAGCACATGAATTTATCCACACTCTGGCTTTCTCAAGAGTATGAGCAATGGATTCTTCTTGGGTCTGCGATCTGCATGCTTGACCTACCTGCATGGAGCTGTCTGTCCTTGGCCAACCTCACATGTCTTTCCAGAGGGACAGAGATTTTGGTCCTGGTAGTCCATGGTCCGGTGGCTCTTATGCCCCTGTCTGCAGTGACACTCTGCTTCCTGAGTCCACTCATTCTTTACACACTGGGCAAATTTGCCACAGTCCAGGAATTTGCAGGGATCCACCTGATCAGCTGCCAGAGACAGGGCAGATTTTATGAATGCATGGATATTTAAACAGTGTGATTAGCATCAGTTAAAGGTGATAGACTGAATGTATTTATCATTGCTCATTTTGGGGTGGGTTGTGCTGTAGTGGTACTTAGGCTGGAGGAAAGAGAAATACACTTTGTATCTCTGATAAATTAATCTAGACCAGGGAGATAATATATTTATCTCCAACTCTAATTATGTGCAGACTTTGGAGTACAGCAAAGTCATCTGGAGGCCACATTCAGACAGATTCCTTCAGAGAGGGAATTATAAATTGAGAACATCTCAAGATGCTTTGTTCTGGGACCACACTGGCCCTGTCAGCGCTCACTTGCTCTTATAGAACTGACACTGAGCCCATAGCAAAGCAGCAAATTGCCAGAGTCCCCAAGTACTGGTGGCGAAACTGCAGGCAGTCACCAGATTGCTGTTCTTTCTGCATTGAAATGGTTTTTTTTTTAATCCGATTACTGTGTCCATTATGTACACAGGCCCAGGGCAGGCAGCTATATATAAAACCACTCTTTTCCGAAGTCCTGGAAAGTAATTTACACAGTTAATTCCATGTAAGAAATCCAATTTGTAGTCCACTATGAGTTTGAGTATGAAGATGAATTTGGAGCCAAGTCAACCCCTCAGGAGTGGTTTGACCTGAGGCTTTAAAATGATGGCCCATGAGATGACTCAGTGAGAAAAGCACCTGCCATGAAGCCCAGTGACCCAAGATCAAGTTCCTGGATTCACCTGGAAGGAGGGAGGGGAGACCTGACTTTTCTAGGTCTTTAGTTCTGACCTCTGTGTGTGCCACCCACACACGTACAATATATACACATAAAATAAAACATTATAAAAACTAGCTTCTCTTGGATGTTTATGACTGGGACAGATGTTCCCATCATTGACAGCAGCAAGGGCAGAGGTGTGGAGAGGAGAAAAGAGAGCAGAGGGCCAGAGGCTTGTGACTGGAAAGGCTCGGAGGTAAGATAGAGAAGGCATGGTAGCATCATTTCTGAATGCCATACTAAGGTATTTGGACTTTTACAACACAACTTCCTCATTGCTACATCAGTGATGCTAGGTATTGGCACATTCCAGGCACATAGGATCCACAGAAGGTTTTTGCCCAAGGGAAGAGTCTGATCAGAAATGCACTTTTAGAATATGAAGAATTAGGAATTTATGTGTTTAAAGTGTTACAATGACTTCAGAAACCCTCCAGTCCAGCATTTTCCCAGTGGGAACATTTATGGAACTCTGAATCAGTGGGATTTGACATTCTTTGTACTAAAAAGTCATGTTGGCTAAATAAGCTTAAAAAAAAAAGTTGTGTGATTATTGATGAGAGTGTAAATTTGTGCAGTCATTAGGGAAGGCAGAATGTTGGCAGCCCCCAATTAAAAACAGAACCACCAATGGTCCAGCAATACCACCTCTGGGTATCTCATGTGGTGGCTTGAATAAGGGAGTAGAACTGTGTGAGAGGCTTAGAAGGATTAGGAGTTGGGGTCTTTTTGGAGTAGGAGCTGTGGTCTTTTTGGAGTAGGTGTGGCCTTGTTGGAGGAAGTCTGTCACTGAGGGTGGGTTTTGAAGTTTCAAAGAAGCCCCTAGCAGACCTAGTGTCTCCTTTTCTATGGACCTAGTTTCCTATGGACCACAATGTGACACTGTCAGTACCATGCTTGCCTACATGTTGCCATACTCCCTGCCATGACAAGAGTGGACTAAGCCACTGAAACTGTAATCAAGACCTCAATTAAATGCTTTCTTTTATAAGATTTGCCTTGGTCATGGTGTCTTTTTACTACAAAGACCATGCCCTAAGAAAATGAAATCAGTACATTGAAGGGACATCTGCAACCCGACATTTACTGTAGCACTATTCACAGTGGGAATAACCTAAGTGGCCATCAACTGATGGACAGAGCAGTTCACACACACACACACACACACACACACACACACACACACACACACACACGCACACACACACACACACATGGAATACTATTCAGATGTAAAAACAAGAAATTTGTGTGGAGAGATGGTTTCATGATTCAGAACAAATACTACTTTTGCAGAGGACCTGAGCCACTCTAGGTGGCTCATAACCACCTGAAACTATAGCTCCAATAGATCTGATGCCCTTGTGTGGCCTCTGTGGGCACCTGCTCTCTGCTCTATCTTACAGTCTCTCAGATAAAAGTAAAAATCTAAAAAACACACACAATTCAAGAAATACTTTTATACATTTCATTTGTAACATATGACTGAATCCGAGGACATTATGTTAAGAAAAATAAGCATAGAAAGACAAATACTGCATAATCCCACTTACACATGGGTTTAAAAACACTGGTCTTGAGAGTAGAGTAATGGTTGCCAGATTCTCAGAATAGTAGGTAGGAGAGAGGGTTGGGGAGAGACTGGTTCAAAGGTGTTAAGTTACAATCAGATGAGAGTAGAAGATTCTAAATGTCCTATGACAAAGTCCTGTGACTATGACTAATAACAATGCACTTTGTCTCTCCAAATAGCCAAAAGAGAATATTTAAAAAATTCTCATCATGAATAAACAACAAATGTTTAAGATAATGGGTATATTAATTGTCCTCGATGAGAACCAAATATATACATATGCTGAAACACTACATTGTATCTAATAAATATGAATACTTATTATATGTCAACCAAAAATAAAATAGGGATACAATGGCATTCACTTGTACTACTAGCCACTTGTGAGGTCTGCTTAAACTCAGGATTTTGAGACCAGCCTAGATAACGCAGTGAGACACACCTCCCATCTTAAAAAAAAAAAAAAAGCAATAAAATAAATACAACAGGTGGCCCCCTCCTTCTCTTTTCTCTCCCAATACCACCTCTTTATATTTTTATTTCTAAATCTTGTGGGGTCATTAATAGGCTCTTCTGTAGCCAGCTGCTCAACTAATTAGCAGAGCAAGAAGCTGTGCAGGTGAATGGGTTGAGAATTGGGATGCTGTATCCTCCCTGTTTTTGCAGGACACTGACATGTGGTAGGATGCTCCAAGTGAGGGAGATGAATTTGACCAACCCAGGTGTTTGGATAAGAGAATGTCCTTAAACAAAGATAAAACAAAACAAAACATGATTTGGGTCTCCCGGCAAGGCAGACTTCTAAAGTCTTTGTGTGAGGTTGCATTTCTCTGTAGCTTTCAGGTCCCGCATGTGAACTAGCTTTCATCTCATGGTTCTCAAGGCTAGCATGTTAAGGAATTGTGTCACTGTTGAGGCAATAACTTGAATTCCCCCTGACTACCCAGAATATTATACACTCAAGACCTGCTTTAAAAATCAGAAATGCCAGCAACTTTCCATGCACTGTGTGCTTGGAAACAGAAGCCAGTGTAGGGGGTCAGAGGGTCATGGAGGCTCCACTTCTTTCTCAGGGATAGATATTTAACTTGGGAAGCTGACCAAAGAAAGCACAGGTGCTGAGTCCAATAGCAAAGATGTGATAAAAGAAGTGTTTCTAATTTTACCATAATTCTCCTTTGTCCTGACTGCATAGTCTGTGTATCATTACAGCTGCACAAAGCGCAGGCAGAATTGGGGCAATGCGTTTGCCAAATGTGGAATTCCTGAATCAGATGTGAAGAATGAATGAAACCATTTTATAAATTAGTTGGTACCCTCATGCTGTTTATTTAAGGTGAGTCAACAGAGAGGAAGGAGACTTTAAATCTTCAAGCTTAGGTTTTGTTTGCAGTATATACCTTCCTAGATACTAAGATAACATCCATTTAGTTGACAAATATCAACATGGCCTTTCCAAACTTTTATCACTAAGAATTGGTATGGATGGTTTTATGTCAACTTGATACAAGCTGAAGTCATCTGAGAGGAGGGAACCTCAAATAAGAAAATGGCTCCACAAGATTGGGCTGTAGTCAAGCCTGTGGGGAATTTTTTAAAATTAGTGATTGATGGGGGAGGGTCAAACCCACCTATTGTGTATGGGGCTACACCTGGGCTGGTGGTCCTGGGTTCTATAAGAAAGCAGGTTGAGCAAGTCATTAGGAGCAAGCCAGTGATGAACAGCAATATGAAAGTGTAAGTAAGATAAACCCATTTCTCCCCAACTTGCTTTGTTCATGGTGTTTCATGGCAGCAATAGAAATCCTAACTAGTAGAGTATACATTTTAAAAAAAATTATTCATATAAAATGTTTACATCTCAGAAGGAATTTTGAAGATAGAAGGTGTGTTACAGACTTTCAAAACTAACTTGGTCACTTAGCAACTGAAGAAGCTGAGATCTTGTGAAGTTGGTTGTTGCTAAGATCATGCCTGTTTGTGCTTAGGTCTCTAACAGGTTCTCAAGTCTGTCACCTTGTGGGCTGTGTGACATGATCTAGGGAAGGACACAGCCCCAAGGCAGAGTTGTTGGGGGTGTTTGCTAATATGGCAGATGTTGGCAATCACAGTTAATTAGTTTCCCAACAGAAGAGGTAATGCTTACAAGACTAATTTAAGAAGCAATTCTCACAGCTTCCTTCCACTGGCTTATCTTTAGAGCATTATCCCAATGATAATTACCTACACATGGGAAGTAACAACCTGAAATTCATTGTCTTAAGGTTGTCCCTTGGCTTGAAAAGAGGACAAAGGAGACATAAGATCAACAGCAAACTACACAAATAAAACAAAAGAGATGCCATTTTATAGGGAAATATTTTTCCCTATAATTGAGTCATAATTAAATTGTACATGGAGTTGAGGGAGCAGAGTTCTCACAAATTGTTTTATAGGCTAATTGCTCCATAATTGTTTTAGCTTCTTAGATTTGCTTAAGTCTCTTAAACAGATTTAGTTTTTCTTTTTTCAGGAAGATCACACTGTAGATCAGGCTGCACTAGAACTCACTGTGTAACCTAACTTGTAGTAGTTCCCTGCCTCAGGCTCTGAGTGGCCACCATGCCTGGCTACACAGATTATTTTTCTATTGGCTTTAGGAAGGAGTTTGTCAAGAATTTTCACCATGGTCAACTGATGTTTGGTGTGGTTTGGGCCATTTTCTGGGGCTTAGTGTAATTCCTTGATGGCAAAACAACTTACTATTCTATCTTAACCCAGCTGGATGGTTTGTCTGTGCACATATGATAACCTCTCAATAGAGGCAGCTGTACCTGGCATTAGTGAGGCGAGAATGTCAGTGGCTATGAATGTGCAGTGAATGGGGAGGTTTGGATCCATCAAGGCACCTGGAGGATTTGACCTAGTGTTTGACATCTCGTGTGGATTCTTGACAAGGGTAGAGAACACATGCCATTATTTAAGAACGTGTTCTTGTGATCTCCCCACTGATCATGACCTGGAATCTCAGGAGTAGAAGTTGATGTTGTTAAGTGCCATCATGGGGTTAGCACTGTGCCAAGTACTTTTGATACACATCTTCACTAATATTTGCAGCACCCTTCTGTCTGTCTGTCACCTGCCTATCTATCTATCGATCTAACTCTCCTCTCTCTCAGTGTTCCTCTCTCTGCTTTTCCCTGTGTAGCCTAGGGTTTCATGGAACTGGTAATCTCTGCCTGGGCCTCCTGAGTGCCAGGCTTACAGGTGTGGACCACCATGCCTAGCTCTGATAGTATTTTTACACTTCAGTCAGCAAGTATGAGCCAAGGTTAACATCCATCTCTATAACGTTTGGTTTTCCATGTCATTCTAATGGCTCAAATACAGGGTTTCTGTGACACATGCTTCAAGGCTCCATGAAATGAGAGAGGGTGAGTAAGAGTGGATAGCAGCCCCTCTACATCAGCACCTCCTCTCACCAGCTGATTCAGGATTCCATGAATACTTCTGTTGAATAAAGGCTCTCCCAACTAAACAGAAGCCTGCAATGCTGCCACGCTCTGTCATGAGGCAGAACATTTCTCGTAGGAAGCATGAAAGCTCCGTTTTCTTTTCATCTGTTCAACATGACAGCAATGAACATAGCTTGAAATGGGTGCACTGCTGTGCAGGCCTTGGAAATAGCTGCATCTTCTGAGCTTTTTGGTGAAAATGTATTTTCTGGATTAGCTTCCTGGATTTGCTTACATAATGTATTTTGTATGCATTTCAAAGATCCTGAAAAGCTTTCCCAACCTGCTTGCTGAGGAAGGTACCTCCTACCTCCTCATTATGTAGGTAAAACCACCTTAGTGTCCCCTACTGCCTGCAACAGTTCCTGTTTAAAAGAGTAAGGATCTTGGGGCTGGAGAACAGTTATTGGTTATTGATTAAGAGCACTTGCCACTCTTCCAGAGACCCTGGGTTCAGTTCCCAGTGCCCATTGCTCCAGTTTCAGGGGGTACCAGGTAAGGAAAACATTCATATGCATAAGATAAATAAACCTAAAAACACTTTTAAATTTTAAAAAGCACAGGAAATTTGTTTCTTCATGAAGATCACAGGTTCTTAATGGTCAAGAGTTTCTTTTCCAAGACTGTTTCTGGTCTCAAGAGAATTCATTCATATCTTTTAGATCTTAAAGTAGAGTGATGGGGGATGTCATTCTATAAATAGGATTCTCATACTGGTTAATGAATAAAGCACTATTGGCCAATAGGAAAGCAAAATAGGCAGGACTAGGAGACAAGGAGGATTTGAGGAAGTAGTAAAGAGGAGTCAAGATGGAAGACAGAGAGAGCAGAACGCGGGCTGGCTCTCTCTCTGGTAAGATAAGACCACGTGGAGATTAATAGAAATGGGTTAATAATTAAGACAGAGCTAGATGATAAGAAACAAGTACCCGGCCAACAGCATTATATCAAATACAGAGTCTCAGTGTGTTATTTGGGGCTGGCGCGGCAGCGGGATAAGACCAGCGGTGGGCAGAAAAACCGTAGAGTTTTCCTGCTTCTCCTGGCCTCTGAGGATCTTCCACTACCCAGGCCTCCAAAAGTCTTCTACCACATCCCACCAACTCCAGGACACCCTCTCTGTCTTATTAAGTATTGACTAGCTTTCTCTCTCCAGCATTTACAAAACCACTACCTTGTACTGTTGTCACAGCACTCACATACTGCGTAGAAAGCAAAGTATCGTCTTTTGACCAGGCTCAATGAAGGGCAAGATTTCAGCTGGGATAAAGTCAGCCTTTACAAGTACCCCATTATTCTTCTCTCTGGGGAAATGGACAAAAAAAGGAGGGGGGCTTAATAGGGGATGGGGAGATAGACTACAAGGAAAGGGAGTGAGGAGTGAAAAATAACACTAAGGATGATATATATATATATATATATATATATATATATATATATATATATATTGAAATTCCCCTTCTTGGACTAACTTCCCCCAAGAGCCGTAGATCTAATAGAACCCCCAATACCAAGCATGAAGAACCCCTTTTCTAGCTAATAATGTCTTCCCTAGGGACTAGCTTTCATAGCCCTAGAAGGTTCTGTGTAAGCTCCTATAGAAAAGAACCAACCGATAAGTCTATCCAGTTGTGACACTTATTAACTGCAGCAGCCAGCATGAAATGCACCTATAAGGGTGCAAAAATAGCATTGGTATCTTGGTGGCAACCAATAGTTCTCTGATTGGACTTAAAGCCTGCTTAAAGAAGGGAAACAATCTTTGTGCTAGAAATCTCACCAACTACACATGGCTAGTAAGGCCATGGGTCTTAGAGGACATACTATTGCTACCACTTTACTGAGTCAGTAGAATTCCTAAATGCATTAAAAATTATCTATCTTTATGTACTCAGGTAAGTGTATAAAGATATACTTATTTTAGTCCTCAGACCTCATTAAAGAAACTCTCCTCTTTGCAACAGATGGAGGCTACAATAGAAATTTATAACCGATCAAAAGAGAACATTTGATTGTAGTGTGTCCAGCCCTAATGGATACATCTTCAACACCATTCCTACACACAAGGTTCAGAGAACAACTTAGAAGAGAGAATGGAATGATTGTAAAAGTCAGAGGATCATGAAATCTGCTGTGAGATTGTGTCTCCTAGAAATGATAGGGAAGCTACGCCCATGATGCCGAAACAATGTCTGCTAAAAAAGATGTGAGAGGGACAGCACCAATGGACATGATAATGCGGAAAGAGAAAATCTCATAGGTCTCACCCATAGACAAAAACACAAACAACCAAGGGATGCAGAGAGTGGGAGAAAGTCTTTCCCAAAGGATGAGCCCCTAATTGGTTAACCAGCACTAAGTGGTCAGATTTGATATCATATATATACAAGTGACACAAACTGAACAGGTTGTATTTATATATTTAGGTGTGCACCCTTGTGTGCGCGCAACACACACACACACACACACACACACACACACACACACACACCACTGACAAAGAAAAAAGTCATTATTTTGAGAGGGAACTAGCAGGTACATGGAAGGATTGCTAGAGATGGAGGGAGAAGTATGGGGAAATGATGTAATTATATTTTTAATAAAAAATTAAAACAACAACAAGAAAACCATATAGGAAGGGAGGAAAGAAAGAAAAGAAAAGGAAAGAAAGCAAAGGAATAAAGGAAAGGAAAGGAAAGGGGGGGGGGGCGGGAATCAAGCTTGGCTTGGGTTGGCCTGGGCCATTTTTCCCCCTCAAAGCGATGAAATACAGGGCTCACTAGATGGCGCTCAATAGCAAAAGAAGTAGAGAAGTAGTGAAATCGAAGGATCCAAACTGATTTTTCTCTTTTTAAAAACAGTTTGGCGTGGTGGGGAGCCGCACGGGCTGATGGGGCTATCGCTTCGCCCGAACTTCCACGGAGACCTGGCCTGGGAATGCGGCACACACTCCCGGGGTCATCTGCTCTTTCCCGGGTCCGTTGCAGCGCGGCCTCCTGAGCTTGGAGCCACTTCCAACTGCAGTCTTCACCTTTGCAGTCCTCAGAACTTTTGCGATCCATGAAGATAATAATTGTCTTTAAAAATCAGAAGAATAAAACCAGTAGAACCAGATATTCAGTTCCAGATCCATGCATTTTTACCTGTAATTCTAATACTCTTTATTAATTAGTGTTAATATTCATGATGTATAAAGGACCTCGAGACCAGGAAATCCTAGTGAGTCTTCACTCAGTACTCTGTCCCCTTGTCAAAGCTTGGGGTTCAAGGAAGGATTGAGATAAGGCAGTGTTCTTGCCTCCTCACACAGGTCCATCTTGAGGACACTGTGGGGCAGTCTGTACCTTCAGAGGGCGTGGACCTGGATTGCAGTTAGTTGGGAGACCCTTGAATAAGGGGAGGGTGGGAGAGCCTATTTTCAGGACTGACTGGCCTATGGCATTCTCACTTTAGGGGTGGGGAAAGGAATGTTTTAAGAAGCACCATGATGATGGTTGGTGTATGGAGGGCACAGATTGACACTGAAATGGGCTCCGATATATCTGGCAGAGTAGATAGTGTTGAGGATCCAACAGGAATGAGTTAAATGGAAAATTATCTCAGGAGGCAAGGGGCCCACAGTGTGACCTCAGGAAACAGGATCAAGAGAGGCAAGTTCCCTCATAGCAGGGCTCGCTAGATGGGAATTTGCTTCCTGAGAGTTAAAAAAAAAATCTATTCTAAAATTATAGCACAATAATATAGGAAATTATATTGGGAGAAATGTGAACTTAGTAGAATTCACTTAGAAGTAGATGGCGGTATAGGAGCTTTCCAAGAGTCCCCTACAGTCAAAGGATGCACACCACCCGACTTTGAATTTCAGCAAATATAGCAACTGGTCATTTTGTGTCAGGTTCTTATTATTTTTCCTTTACACAATAATAAAGGGGTGTGGAGGGCTATGCATACTCTGTGTATTTATTAAGATTAAAAAATAGTACCAATTAGTACTTGGGATTATTATGGGTTTTATTGTCTTGAATATGTTGAGTGACATCTACCGCCTTCTTATCAGTGGAAATGGGAATCTGGCAAGTAATGCATTTTACTGTGAGAATGAATTTGTTGATCTGCATTTTAGCTGAAAGCATCTTGGATGGCAGCCTGTAATTAATTCTGACATTTGCCATTGCCAGCCTCAAGGTCTTCCTGTATGTGGGGAGGCTTCTTAGGAATTCAAGGGGAGAAGTTATATGTGGTTTTGCATTCTTGAGATCTTCAGCCGGCACAGATAACTGGCATAAAAGCCCTACCTGCTTCTGAGGCATTTTCTTTTTCTTTTTCTTTTTTTAATTTTACATGTCGATCCCAGTTCCCTCTCCCTTCCTCCCTCCCTCCTTCCTTTCCTTCTTCCCTCCCTCCCTTCCTCTTACCCTCTCTCCCCACTCTCATGCAACCTGACCACCATCCCCTTCCATCCCCCCACCCCAATTCCACATGTAGGGCAATGCCATTCAGGTGGGGTCATGCAAATCTGTCAAGTCATTTGAAGTAGGGACTAGGACTTCTCTCCTGTCTCTAAGTTAAGGCAGTTATTCCTCCATGGGGGATGTGTCTGCAAGGTCCTTTTGTGCACCAGGGATACATCCTGGTTCTACTGTCTGAGGTCCTTTAGACTGCTCAGTCCTTCTAGCTGAGACCCATATTCAGAGGGTCTGAGTCAGTCCCATGCTGGATTCCCAGCTATCAGTCTGGGGGGCCATTAGCTCCTCCTTGTTCAGGTCAGGTGTTTCTATGTGTTTCTGCAGCCTGGTCTTGTCCTCTCTCTCTGTATCCGGATTCTAGTTCGACTCAGTGTTTAGTTATGGGTATTTGCTTCTGTTTCCAGCAGGTACTAGTTGAGGGTTCAATGATGGTGGATAAGTTAGTTGTTGATCTCACTATCCGGGAAGGGCATTTATGGTAGCCTTTCCACGGTTCCTCAAATCGTTAGTTGGTGGTAGTCTTGTAGGTCTCTAGACCTTTCTTTAGGTTCAGTTTTCCCTTCAAATCAATAAAGACTCCCTCTTTTATGTTCGTTCTCTCTCTCTCTCTCTCTCTCTCTCTCTCTCTCTATCTATCTATCTTTTTCTCCCCTGACTTCTGTTCCTACCCTGGTTCAATCTCCCTAGTCACATGTGCTTTCCTCTCCTCCCTTTCATTTTCTACTACTTCTCTCTCCATTCACTGCCCTCCCTTCCCATGTGCTCTGGGGGACTTGTCCCTTCCCCCTTCTGTGAGGGACTTTATATGAATCTCTTAGAATACACCTTGTATCCTAGTTCCTCTGGTGGTGTGAATTATAGGCTGGTGATCATTTTCTCTAGGTCTAAAATCCATATATGAGCAAGTGCATACCATGTTCCTCTTTTTGTGACTGGGTTTCCTCATTCAGGATGGTTTCTTCTAGTGCCATCCACTTGCCTGCGAATTTCAAGATTCCATTTTTTTTTTTTCTGCAGAGTAGTAGAGTAGTATTCCATTGTGTAGATGTGCCACATCTTCTTTATCCATTCTTCAGTTGAGGGGCATCTAGGTTGCTTCCAGGTTCTTGCTATTACAAATAATGCTGCTATGAACATAGTTGAACAGATGTCTTTGTTGCATGGATGTGGATCATTTGGGTATATTCCTAAGAGGGGGATTGCCGGGTCCTGTGGTAAACTAATTCCCATTTTCCTGAGGAAACACCATACTGACCTCCAAAATGGCTGTATGAGTTTGCACTCCCACCAGCAGTGGAGGAGTGTTCCCCTTTCTCCACATCCTCTGCAGCATAAGTTGTCATCGGTGTTTCTAATTTTAGCCATTCTGGCAGGAGTAAGATGGTATCTCAAAGTTGTTTTGATTTGCATTTCCCTGATAGCTAAGGATGTTGAGCACTTTAAGTGAATTTCAGCCTTTTTGATTTCCTCTATTGAGAATTCTTTCTTCAGTTCTGTACCCCATTTTTTAAATAGAGTTATTTGGTGTTTTGTTGACTAGTTTCTTGAGTTCTTTGTATGTTTTGGAGATCAGCCCTTTGTCAAATGTAGGATTGGTGAAAATCTTTTCCCAGTCTGTGGGCTGATGTTTGGTCTTGTCCACTGTGTCCTTTGTCTCACAGAAGCTTCTCAGTTTGAGGAGGTCCCATTTTTAATTGTTGATCTCAGTGTCTGGGCTCCTGGAGTTATGTTCAGGAAGCAGTCTCCTATACCAATTTGTTCAAGGGTACCTCCTACTTTCTCTTCTAAGAGGTTCAGTGTGGCTGAATTTATGTTGAGGTCTTTGATCCATTTGGACTTGAGTTTTGTGCATGGTGACAGACATGGGTCTATCTGCAGTCTTCTACACACCCTCATCCAATTGTGCCAGCACCACTTGTTGAAGATGCTATCCTGCCCCCCATTGTATTCTTTTACCTTTTTTGTTGAAAATCAGTGTTCATAGGTGTGTGGGTTTATATCATGATTTTCAATTTGATTCCATTGGTCTACCTGTCTATTTTTGTGCCAATACCAGGCTGTTTTCAGAACTACATCTGTGTAGTAGAGTTTAGAGTCAGGGATGGTGATGCCTCTTGAAGTTCTTTTATTGTACAGGGTTGTTTTGGCTATCCTGGGTCTTTTATTTTTTCATATAAAATTGATTATCATCCTTTCAAAGTCAGTGCAGAATTGTGGTTGGATTTTAGAGGGGATTGCATTGAAGCTGTAGATTGATTTTGGCAAGGTTGCCATTTTTACTATATCCTACCTATCGAAGAACATGGGAGATTTTTCCATTTTCTGGTATCTTCTTTAATTTCTTTCTTTAAAGTCACAATGTTCTTATTATATATGTCTTTCACTTGTTTGGTAAGCATTATCCCAAGATACTTTATGTTGTTTGTGGCTATTGTGGAGGGTGATGTTTCCCTGATTTCTTTCCTAGCCTCTTTGTCGTCTGAATAAAGTAGGGCTACTGATTTTTTTTTTTTTTGAGTTTATCTTGTATCCTGCCAGTTTGCTGAAGGTGTGTATCAGCTGTAGGAGTTCCCTGGTAGAGTTTATTGGGTAGCTTATGTAAACTATCATATCGTCTGCAAATAGAGATCTGAGGGATATTCAAAGCCGATGAAATGAAAGAGGACTCTCCTTGCTGAAGATGGTGGCAGAATACCAAGCAAACTGATTTATTCTGTTTTTCAGTATATAAATCACAGAAACTTTTAACAATGGTTTATACTTTCATATCACAGATCCATTTATTTGGAGAGTTCTCAGAAAGGGAATAGCAAGCCAAACACACTCGTAGCCATGAGCACAGTCACAGTCTTAGCCATGAGTTTTGTCTAATGGAGTGCTTCTCTTTCAGAGAGGAATTGGTTGTTAAAATGCTGATTTGAATGTGGAGTAATATGCCTGTGAAAAGCACATGGGAATCTTTAGGTTGCTGTCATCTCATTGAATTTAGGCCTGTCTCAAACTCACCATGGGAAGATGGGAGGGTCATTTCAGAGGGAAAGAATAGAATTGCTTGGGCAACCTGATGCTTCCCTTTCCCCCAATCTGACCAAAGTTTGGCCTCTGCCCTGGCTAAACCGTTAGCCTGCTTTTAGCACGTGTTTGGAGGACCACTGCCCTGTCTCATTACATGACCTCAACTGCTGATACTGTTGCTCCCACCAACAGCATCCTGTCTTCCTTCCCACCTCCGTCTCTACCCTTTGTGTGGTGCTGGACCTGAGGCAGGGTTGCACTGCCTGCTTTTGCTTGCTGACCATATCATTGCTTGGTTCTGGTTTCTCTCAGCTCTGTCTAGTTTTCGTTTCCTCTCACGATTGCCCTGGTTCAGCTTTACGTGCTTGCTGGCACAGCTTCCCACATGTTCTGCCAGGCTGAGCCTCTCTGCTGGCCCCTAGATGAAGGCTTCATAGGGAGTGGTCTGTTCACCTAATTCCCATTTTCTTAGCGCTGGAAAACACTCCTCCATCTTTTTTTTTTTTTTTTTTTTTTTTTTTTTTTTTTTAACTTTGCTTCCTTAATCCCAAGGGAATCTTATTAATTTAGCACTTCTTTTTGTATTTAATTTTTAAAAATCATGTAGGTACCATTCTTTGTAACTATGTATTTTTGTAAAATATTTTTCAAAAAGGCAGCATTGTGTGACTGATAAACTGTTTTCAGCATACTCAAAGGACTGCTTAGTACTTTACTCCACAGATATTTTGAGTGTTCCAAGATGTATTAAAGTTTAACTCTAAAGGACTATATACTGGGAGGGTTGGGCAAGAAAAAAAAGTAAGATACCAACATGGATTCAAACAGATCTGACAGGGCTCTGAGGTGACCTGGTTTCTCTCACTCTCTGTTCCTTCTAGCCAGAGTCCTCTTTTCTCCCCCTTTCTCTACCATAGCTGCCACCAAATTGGAACCGAACAGCACCCTGAGTCTTCCAGACATGTCTGCATTTTCCTCTGTCCTTCAGTAATGGTCCCTCCTGCCCTCCTCTGTGTGGATTGCTCACATATCAGGACTCACCCCCTTTAACCCCGTGACTACGAATTCCACTGTTTCCCTTAATTTCTGTAGACTCAATTTCTCTCTGTCACTGTCACTCTGTCTCTCTTCCTCTCTGTCCTTCATATCCCTGCTGTTAAGAGGTTCTAGCAAACCTTTCAGTATTTGTTTCTGTTTCTCTTGCTAGGTAGTTAGCTCTTTGATGGAAGAGTCCAAGTTAATTCATCTTTAGGCCTTGGTCTCCATAATAGTGCCTGGCTCCTGGTAGATAATCCAAAGCTGTTTCTCAATGTGTGGACAGACAGGAACCCATGCCATGGTTAGATTAGCATTTACTTACTTTTCTGTAATAGGCAAGGAAAGGGCCAGAGGCAGTAGGAGGTTGCATAACTGCTGATGGTTAGGGAAAAATTATCCAATATTTGGGAATGGAGAGAAAAACTGACAGCGTGACCTTCAAAACTGTGTTAGACTATTGGCAGAACTGTCAGTACCCACCCCATTAGCTGTCTGCCTTTGTACAACTTGCAGACTAGGAATGTTTATTACTTTAAACATTTTTAAATGGTTAGAGTCTAAATAGTTATATAAGTGCTTACATAATAGTTTCGTTTTTTTTTCCTTTTCCTTTTGGCTTGCAAAACTTAAAATATTTACAGTCTGGGTTCCTGTAGAAAAACTTTGCTGATGTGTGGAAGACAGTCATTTTGTTTGACTCACTATTTACTATTGATTACGGCCCAGGCAGTTTACAACTTTGTAAAGTTAGATGTTAACACATAGAGAACCATAAAGCTACAGAGTTTGCACTTTTATAGTTTATAGTTACAGTCTTATTTTCACATTTTCTTTTGTTCTCTGGTGATAGAAAATCTGTTTCTATACCCACTTTCCCCATGTCTTGCCAGCCTAACGATTCTCTTAGAAGTTCAATGAAACTTTAGCACATGCTCCCTATCTGCTTGTATGGCAATTATGGCTTTTATGTTTGGAGGGAGACTCCTGGTGCAGGTGGAAGAGGCAAGATAGGTAGGACAGGTTGTTTTGGAAGCCATGAGAAACCTTGACAGGGTGGGAAAGACTGGCCATGTATATCACTGGTTTATATGTGACTTTTCTCAACAAGACAGCAAGGGAAGGGAAGAAGGGTAGAAATCCAGAAACTAAGCTGCCCTGCCTGGGAACAGATTAGACTCACAGGATGCCTTTTCCACTTTCCAAAGATAAACTCTTGAGATTCTCTTCCATAAACAAGCTAAGTATTAATTTTTGACACACAGAGCTTCTGGTGGATGCCTTTTTTTCTCTCTCTGAGTTTCCCCATTTAATTCTCTCTAAGAGAGACTTTCTTCAGACTTATCAGCCTCACTGAGTTCCAGTGAATGCTCAAATGGAATGATCAAGACTAGAAGCAGAAAGGCCACTTTTATTTGCTAAAATGACCTGGAATTTTTAAGGCCTCTGAGTGCGGGTGCTCATAGGCCTCCCTCACTTCATGCGTGTGGACCGAGACTCTTGTCCTAGCCTTGGACACCTGAACAGACCACACCAGCAGTTCAGCCAGGTGAGTGGGAACGTAAGTTCCACTTACACATGTCTTCATTCAATAGCATTGTCTGCTAGGTAGCAACAGTTGGGTATAAGAGGACATAGTAATTTGCTTTCCTGTCAGTCACCAGGACAGCTTCTATTCAAAGACATCACTGAATGGAGAAAACCTGGCTTAGCTAGTCATTCTGTAAAACTAGGGGCAAAAGAGCTGTCATACTGCTAGGTAGAAAAGGAAATGATTGAAAAGTCCCTGACATACTTTCTTTACTCTACATTTTAAAATGTAGACATTTATTTATTGTTTAATCAAAATGGGAAGGAGTATAGCATTGTCTTTGGCTTCTGTCTCCAGCACTACAAATAATAAAAATATTTGTTTATTTCCCCAAACTAAAATTGCACAGAAGTTCTGGTGATAAGACACTTTACTACAATGGTACTGGACAGTATTTTTTTTTCCAGAACAATGCTTTAGATTTCATGTTTTATAAGATGTAAATATTTATGGAATTAAGAAAGTAATGCTGTTGTTTGGGAGTTTTAGGAGAACTATCTCTATGTTCTATATTGAAACAAGGCTACAAGTAGGCAAACAAAGGTAGTCTTTGTGTGTCTGTCAAAGTGTATACCTGATGCCATTTGCTTTGGACTCTTTCTCAACAGCCATCAGCTCCAGTGACAGTCTGTACTTCTGTGTCACCTGCAGTGTGAGTTTCCTTTGCCCTTTCCTTTTGCAGCTGCTGCCAGCAGCTCAGGTGTGGCTATCAGTCCACTCATTGGTCAGTTTCACAGCATAGAGGGGTCAGAGGTCTTTGTAGTATCTAGTTCTACACTCCCTCATGCTCAGATGGCCAGGTCTCAATGAGCAGAGATTTAAAAGGAATCATAATACTCTTCATCTGGCACAAAGCCAAGCCCACAGGATCTTGCTGGAAGTCTGCTACATAAGAAAATGGCCATTAGAAGGTATGTTTGAACTAAAAAGACATGTATCTGATGCCAGTGTAGTTTAAAGATGCCCTTCTCCACAGTTCCTTTGGATAGGGATTGCCACACATATACAGGTCATGTGGAGGTAAATTGATGCTCACTAGTTCAGAGATGGTGTTCAAGTCTAGTGAACCACTCAAATGCATGCTTGCTGGCTCTCTTTGTGAATTTGCCCTTTGCCTGTGGCGAGATTGCCCAGGATCCACAGCTGTGAGCAAGGAAGCCCACTGACTCAGGCATGCCTGGTCCCCCATGACTGCTGCTGTTTTTTTCCATCTGCATTAATGTTGATGAGAAGGAAAAGTTTTAAGTGTACTTTGGAGCTGTGGCTTCTGCCTGTATACAGCACAATGAAACTACAATCTCTTGTAGTTGAGGAGTGCATATACATTTTGATTTATGTGGAAGAAACCATACTCATTTTTAAAAGTTTAATGAAGCCATCTCTAATGTTCTGATCTTCCTGTTTTCAACTTTTTTGTCTGGAGCATTGCTGATGTTTTAATAGGCTCCCCATAGCCATTTCCTAGCAGACTTCTAACATTAATTATTTTTTGTCCTTCATTCATTATTTTATTATTTTTCTGTGTATTAAAAGTGAGTTTTCTATCTCCAGGTGTTTAGTAAAGAATAGAGTATGGAGAAATATTTCACAGCCAAGCTCAGTGTAACAGTCTAGTAACTATTGCAAAATATCTCCCTATGTATACTGAGTGATCATTCATTTATTCATTCATTCAGCAGTTTTCACTGTGCTCATGGCTGGACACAGTATGTCTGTCTCTCTGGAAGTTCCTGGGCTGCTCCTACTTAGGGCTGTGGAGAGCAGACAGACTGCCCTGTTTGTCCTCTCTGTGCTTCCCCTGTTTCTATCTCTCAAGTTGGCTGTACACCCACAGCACACTGGAAGCTTGGAGGCATCTTTATCTTAGGTAGTTCAGTATAGACTTGGCTCCAGCAGGACTACAGCTGATACTAGTAGCATCTCATTTCTACTAGCCACCTGGAAGGAAAGACAACACCACACAATGGTTCACAGAGTATCAAAAATAGATTCAGCTCCAATTAGTTCACAAATACCTCGCCTTGCTAGTTTTTAATCACTCTTTATGGTGCCCTGTGTATGTCATAAATTAATAGTCAAGTTAATTATGACAATGTTGTAATACTAACTCTTAACAGTTATTAGATAACCACAATGTGTCAAACACTATGCTAAAGAAAGTACCCTCTTTATTAATCTGCATGCTCTTAGAATGTCCCCTATTGTGATACAGGACTATCCTTCAAACCAAACTGCCATCATCTTCTTTAGTTTCGGTGTGCCTGTTTGAAAAATATACCACAGCTGGGTATGTTGACTGTTGATGGTCCCTCATAGAAGGAGGGATGGGAAGGGTCAAGAGAAGACTGTCACCTCATTATTCAGCCATTCCTACCAACCCATAGCATGCAATTCTTCCCTAATTGCATGTAACCTCAGATGGAGACTAGAGAAGTTAGGCTGGGGAGGACTTGGGAGAGTCCTCTACATGACCATAAGGGAGTCATCATTCATACTGGGCACAGACCTTGCAGTGTGGCTGCCTTAATTACACTGGCAACATGCTGCTGGATGGCAGCGTAGACCAAGGCAGTGAGCACAGCTCTCAGTTCTGGTGGTAAAGGTACCCACCACCATCCTGGATAGACAGTGGCTAATAAAGCTATGACTTTCATTTTAGCAATGTTGTTTACCAGATAAAAGTCTCATGGCCACAAAAAGATAAAGATTTACAGTAAAGACAGATTCAGATTAAGAAAAACCTCTAAAGGGTTACAGTGTGTTTTAAAATATACATAGGCTTGGGAGAGAAAAAGAATAAAAAAAATGAACTGTATGTATCGAAACCTCTTACTTTCATATTTATTACAATAGCTAAGAAACAGAAACTAGAGCATACATAAACTGATGAATGGATTTTAAAATGTGGTACACATATCCACTGTGATACTGTTAAGCCATAAAAAGAATGGGTCCTGTCATTTTTATCAAAACAATAAAGTTGAGAATCATTATATTAAGCAAAAGAAACTAAGCACAGAAACCAAGTGCCACATGGGAGTCAGAAACTGCTGACTTCACTGAAGTTAGAACTAGAATGAGCCAGGCACAGTGGTGCACACCCTTAATCCCAGTAGCTGGGAGGCAGAGGTAGACTCTGACTTGATGAGTTCAAGGCCAGCAGGGTGTTAATAGTGAGTTTCAGGCCAGTTGGGGCTGTATAGTGAGATCCTGTCTCAAACAAACAAAAGCAAAAATAGCATCAGCAGATAGAATAGGCAGTTACTGAAAGTCTGGAGAGAGATAGGGAAAGGCTGAACGCTGGGTACCATGTTACAGTTGGGTATAAGCAAGAGGCTCTAATGAGCTTCTGCACAGTAGGGCCATAAGAGAAAACAATACCCTGCTCATTGCAAAGAGCTAAGAGAAAGATTGCAAAAGTTCTCAACAAGATGAAAGAGTACATACTTGAGGAGAAAAGGCTCTAATTCAATTTAAATATTATTGGAGTATCATGTTGAAATGTTTAAGAAGCTCATTTTAGGGCTGGAGAGATGGTTCAGTGGACAAGGGTACTAGATGCTCTTGCAAAGGATCTGGATTCCATTCCCTCACTTACATGGCAGCTCATAACTTTCTATCTGTCCAGTTACAGGGGACCTTGTGCCTTCTAGCCTCTGCTGGTACCAGGCACACAAGTGGTACACACACATGCAGGCAAAAAATCCATACACATAAATAAATAAAATAAAATATTAAAAAGCCCCTCCCCCCAACCAAACTACTCCCCTGCTCAGTCCCCAAGGCTGTGCTGTCCTTTTCATGATGCTGTTTACCAAGGTACTGAGGCAATTTTTGTAGGACTGCACCAAAGCCTGAGCTGTCAAAGATAAATGTTTCCTACTGAGCTTTTTTGGCTTGCATTCTCGCCCAAGGCTTTTTCCCTCTGTCTTCATAGTTAGTCCACAGAGAGCCAGAGAGAGTGTTAAAGATCCACTTCACTAATTCATAGCCAATTAGGAAACTTTGTTTTGAAACTGAATGGAAGGTTGCTTTGGCAGTAGGATAGAGCCCTCCTGTCCTGCAGTCCAGGGGATTAAAACCCTCTCTTCAGTTTAGAGAAAAATTTTGAAGTACTTGGTGGGAATAGTACCTAGTTCAGGCCTGGTCCATGACAGTGGCATACACTCTGCTTTCTTGCTGGAGCAAGTGTTTGCGTTCTGTTACAGAGTTTCTGGCTATTGTTTTATTACACACATGGACACTACACTAGGGTGTGCAAATGGGAAGGGACATTATTTTCTTCTTTGGTTTCTTCTCCAAGTTTTAACTTTGATCTAATATCCCCTTCTCCCCCCTCTCCTCAGGATTTGGTCTGAGTTTCATCCTGCATTTTCTTATGAAAAAGTCTATTCTGACAGTTCACTGAAGGCATTGAAGGAGGGGGCCTAGGGTGCTGCAGATTTTTTGTGTTGTTATTCCTGAAAGTGCTTTGACCTTCAGCAGAATGTACACTAGCTTGGTTTGTGGCTACATTTTAAATTGTCTGAGAACAGCAAAAGTTTAGTACTGTGAGGAAAGTGAGAGTCTCAGACTGCAATTGGAGGTACTCTTACTCTTTGCTTTTCTATGTAGGAACACTGAGCCTACAGGTTGAAGCCACTCTTTCTTTAATCACAAAGTTCACAGCTTCTAAAAGGTGGACTTGTGAAGTGTGATTTCATTTAATTTTTGTGGCTTGAAAGTTGATCAGCATGCTTGAAAACAAAACAGAATGAACCATAAGTTCCCCAAGCTTTCACCTACCTAGTTCAATGTTGAGAGAGTAGCTGTCAATTTCCAGATTGAGTTGTTGAGCTGCAGTGGCTCGGAGATCCTCCAACACTCCGCGCACAGCCTGGGTGAGGTTGTAGGGCACCACCTTTGCAAACCGCACTCTGCTGTTGACAATCACACTCCCATTTCGGAAGCTGAGTATTTCCAGGTGCTTAAACCCTGTGAGATTGGATCGTAGATATGGAACCAGCTGCAAAAGAAAAACAGTTTATTCCTAAATTGGTCACTGCCAGTTGGTCCTGTTTATGCTTTCTCTTCATTACCAGAGAACACTCATTTCTCCATTGCTGGTTTTGTTGCTGGATGTGAGACCAGAACACCACAATGAAATGATCTATTTGTAGTAATTATGTCCATATCTCCACCCTGCTGCCTGCATCAAGATAGATGGGCAGGGATTTTTTCATGTCTTGTAAGAACAGATTTTTTTTTTTTTAAACCTAAGCCAATGCTAACAGCCAAAAAATGTCAGCTTACTAATTTTTTAAAAAGTGACTGTTCCAAATTAAGCTCAGGAGCCAACCAGCCTGTGTTTGTGTAAATGGAGATGTAAAATCTGGGATCTGAAATGACCCATTGAAATAAAATATCCAAACCCAACATGTCTGTCTGTCAGTGTAGTGAAACTGCATAGCATGCAGAAGGGAAGCAGAAGTGGGTATTGAAGGTGGTTGCATCTAGTTGGGTGGCCTTCATTGAGCCATGCAATACAAAGCCTGTGTGGAACTGGGTGCTTATCTGCATTGTGAGAGAGCAAAGGTGCCTTCTAGGGATCCCTTTCCAAACAGGATTTAATAATCTCAAAAGCATCCTCAGGACATTGTTCTTCCCTTGTGTTCACACTTGTTGTCTCTTGCCACCACATCCACCTTGAAGGTCATTGTTCAGAAATGTGTGATACCCATTTCCTGACTCTAGAAGGGTTCATAAACTACAGCCCTATAAATACAGACAGCACAAAGGTTCAAGCTGCGAGCTTCCAGCCTTGTCTCAGACCCATTTGCTCTTTCTCATTCTCTGTTTCATCAGAACGTTGACCCTGACCTTGTTTCACCAGCTGTGCTGGTTAGTCAAGTGACCTGGCCATAAATGAGAGTTGCTTGGGACAAAGGAAACTCAATTAGGAATAGCCTTCATCAGACTGGTCCATGGGTCTGTCTGTCTGTGTGTTGTGTTTTCTTAACTAACGATCAATGTGGGAGGGCCTAGCCCACTGTGGGCTCTGCCACCCCTGGGCAGGTATTCTGAATAAGCCATGAGAAGCAGCCCTGTAAACAACATTTCTCTGTGATTTCTGCTTCAAACTTCTGTCTTAAGTTACTTTCTTGAAGTCCCTCAATGATAGACTGTAACCTGTAAGGTGAGGTAAATCATTTCCTTCCCAAGCTGATTCTAGTAATGATGTTTATCAGTGCAACAGAGAAGCCAGGTGGAAGACAGGATTATCTTGAAAACAAAATGAAATTTGTATCAGAGTTGGGAATTTGTTTATTATGCTGTGTCCTGATTTGTTCTACTACTCTACTGAACTCGTTTTTTGAGTTAGCACTATGTTGGCCTGGGGCAGGAGTTTTCTGTTTTCACCTTGTGTACACAGACAATTAGTTGCCTTGTCTCCCAAATTAATTTTCAGAATGTGATGAAAGAGAAGATGAACCATTACAGTTGATACTTTTCCAGCTGCCACATAGCCAGGCCTGGTCCTATGACTACAATCATCAGTACAAAATGTGGAGGGGATGTTGCCACTTTGCTACTTTGTCACAGGTGAAACCAGGATGGAGAAGCCACTCGGCCTTAACTTTGCAAAGGAGGAAACACCCTTATGGCCACATGTGGAAGAAATGTAGGTATGCAGCGTGACACTAGAACACAGCTGTCTACATATCAAGAACAAAGAAGCCTGC
This sequence comes from Phodopus roborovskii, assembly GCF_943737965.1. Lineage (NCBI taxonomy): Eukaryota > Metazoa > Chordata > Mammalia > Rodentia > Cricetidae > Phodopus > Phodopus roborovskii. The sequence goes on along the minus strand of NW_026125295.1, from coordinate 38,845,697 downwards.
ATCTAATTTCAGTGTTCTTAATACCTTTGTTTCAGCACCCTATCACAAACCCTGATGGAGACACAGTGTCGAGGTGAGGCTCAGTGGGACATTGTTCCCTAAGACAGTAGAACTAATACTCTCCTCACAGTGTGTGTGTGTGTGTGTGTGTGTGTGTGTGTGTGTGTCTTTGTGTGTGGTGTAGAGCAGAGTCTCACTTGAAAAAATATTCAAGCCATCTGATAACTTAACTTATAAGAAGCACATTTGGTTTTCTTATATGTCAGAAAGCATGTGTGCAATATGCATTGTACAATTTATTTAATCAGACATGACTGCTAAAGCCATCACATAATTCAATATTTATTACTGCATGTATATTTCTTTCTTTATTTTTATTATGTATTTATTTGTTTGTTTTTTGTTTTTTTCAAGACAGGATTTTGCTGTGTAGCTTTGGAGCCTGTCCTGGAACTCTCTCTGTAGATCAGACTGGCCTTAAACTCACAGAGATCCTCCTGCCTCTGCTTTCTGAGTGCTGGGATTAATGGCATGTGCTCCCACCGACTAGCGCATATATTTCTTATTATACTTGTAGAAATAAAGTTAAAATTTGAGTCCGAGGGCATCTGTTATCAAAGTGCATTCATTGTGAAAATCTTCTCACTTTATATATCAGGGATCAGAGATGGCAAGTCACATAGCCATTTACAACATAAGAGGGTTGGAAAAGGGGGTACCTGAAGTACTTCCTCAGCCATACTGGGCAGCATGGCTCTTTGCTTTCTCACAGTTTAGGGAAAGTTCATTTATACTGCTTTTGGATTCCTAGCTCAGTACTGTAGGGTTTCTGTATATAATCCAGGTAAAGTTATTTAGGGAGAACCGTAATGAGTAGAATTTAAGGATAACCTTACTCCCATGAAGCTGGGTGGCAGTGTCTTCTCTGATTGCCCACCATAGAACTCATTTCCCTGGTTGGATTTAAATCATTTCACAATTCTAGCTGAATTTTGTCTTCTGCAACAGCACAGCTGCTTCACATTCTCATCTCTTCCTAACCTGCACTGCTCAAGATGAGCAATGATTATACTATAATCAGAAAGCAATAGCAAAATGTGAAGGGACGCAGTAAGTGAAGAAAGGTAAACGATGATCACTCACCAAGTCTGTGAATCGTTGTTCCAGGGCTCTATACTCCAGAGAGCTCTTGTTGAACAGATCATAGGAGAAAGGCATGTTAGCAACTCGAAGACTGAAGAATACCACTAACTCGTGGCCCTTGGTAGCAATCGTTTCAGAGCTGGTGGTGATGTACTGTATTGGCATGGGCATGGTTATCTCCAAAGAATGATCCAGGGCAGAATCATATCCACTCAGTCCCGATACTTCTGACAAGGTAGGGGTGTCAGACACATCCATTTTCTCTAGATCTCTGATTGTGTCTTGGATGCTTGTAATCAACTTGATGACACTGGAAGATGCAGGCCAATGTGACATTTCTAGAGGCAATTGGCTGGTGGTAGTGGAAGAGTCACTAGTGGGGAGTGTGAGCCCAGGATCAAGTACCATTTGGCCAGTGGTCATCAAGTGAGGGGAGCTTTGATCAGCCAGAGAGAAGATGCTAGGTGTGGTAAAAGAAGGTAGATTTTCTGAGAGGATTGTTGATGTTGTTGCAGGTGGAGACCAAGAGCTGTCTTTGGAGGATATGACTGCATAATTTTCATTATGTCCAATTATTTCCACCCAAAGAGAAAGTGAAAAAAAGTTAATCAACTTTAATTTCCACCTACAGTTTCAACTGCTATTTTAAAAAGGAGAGATTGGTATAGAAAGCAAGCAGGCAAGCAATGCTGTATCCAAACCTAGGGAGGCAAAAGGTGGGTCCCTGAACTCTTTTTATTGAGACTCAAAATTCTACACACTTGAGGTGAAAAGAGTATCGGTTAATTAGAATTTTGGGGACAACTGTTCAGGTAGACTTGCATACCTGCAGAATAGATAAAAGAATGACTAGTCATTATTAGAACAGGTTAGATTCCAAACTACAGCTGACACTGGCATAGACTTAAAACCACACCCTTACCTGGAACTCTCAAACAACTTGCTGCAGAGTTTTGGTTTAGATATTTTATTCACTTTCCAATATCACAAACTTGAATTTTGGGATTTAATGATCATATTTGGGTAGCTTTATCATCTAAAACTCAATTACACTTTTTCAGAACTGGGTATTCAGATGGAATAAGTTGACAGTTTGCAAAATGGTACTGAGGATATAAAGGTGTGGGTGATGTATATTTTGGAGTTCAAATTTCAAACCTTTTCATTGTTTTCTCATAAGACCACTAAAATCCAAAATTAAAAACAGTGAGTATTTATGAACTGAGAAAGTAGCTATATGAACCTTTCACATACAGAGATTGATAGATTATTAAAGTAGCCCAATAAACCTAAATCCAGAGCCACTGATTGCATTTAAGGGACTAGACAGACAAAGCAGGCAATTTTCTGTGATTACTTCCAGGGGCATTTTGGCATATCTGTGGGAAAGTTCTCCTGAACCCTGCATGCTAAGTATGATGAATCGTCTGTCTGGGTGCAGATCGAATCTTTGGACTTGCAGTCAACTAATTTACCACAGTGCAATCACCCAAACTGAAACATGAACAGCTCCGAAAGGAAAAATCATATCAGCTTTATTACTTTCTTAAAATAAAACTTGGCTATTGGTGAGTTATGCTTACATTTCAGAGAAGGGCACTCTTTTGTCCCTATCACAAAGTGCTGAGGTGTGTCTAACCATTATTCACTCAACTGCCAGAAATATTTGCTGACATCTATGACCTTTGTACTTATAAAAGATTTATTTTTATTCAAATATTCTTTTACTATGAGCTGAATGCTTGTGTACTCCCTCGAATTTATGGTGAGAACTCCTATCTCATAGTGTGATAATGTTCTGAGATGAGCTAATACCGAAGTAGGGAGGCTGTGAGGGTGAGCCCTTATTAATTAGGTACTGGTATGGTTTTGCAAAGTGAGACAATAGAAGGCATCCATATGTGACCCAGAAGAAGTGCCACCACCAGGGCCCATATGTATTAGCAGTAGCTTGACTTTGGACTTCCCTAACGTTAGAACCGTAGAAGTACACTTGTACTGCTCAGTTCACTTAGCACACAGTACTTAGTCATACCTTGTGCTAAGATATCCATGTAAGACATGGGGATGAGTAAATTGAAAGTGTGCCAGTGCTTTCTGTGATGTGGTCTGATTTCTTTGTGCCATATGTTTGAAATCAGAGGCACGAAGCACCGTGATGGATGTCTTATGTGTGCTCCTGGGCTTGTATCTTTCCCAATATATAGACTTTAACCAGCTTGAAACAGGCCCTTCTCTTGTGGCAACTTAGGTCAAGCTCTTCATATCCACAGTGACCCCTCCCCTGAGCAATTTCATTGGTATAACAGGTGACTGTTGACAGGTAGGGCTGCTTGATAATATATAAAACACCAAATGAAACAATTGTATGCTAAAAAATTTACTTTTGTGTTTATGGGAAATTCAAATTTGTCTACAATCCTTTTTTTTTTCTTTGCCAAATGTAGGAACCCTATTCAAATGTGTTTTAAAAATTCTCCTACTCTCAAAAATAAAAGGAAAAAATTCTTCTTTTTTTCCCCATCTTTTCCCTTTTTGCTCAAGATTGAAGGTACTGAGGCAATAATCAGTTCCTCTGGGAGGAAAATTCAAGCCTTGCCATGCCTTCTAATTTAGAGAGCTATGCTTTTATTCGATTCTTAAGTAAAAATGAAGACATGGCAGTGATACAGACTATTCTATTATTAAATTTCAGATGTTGCAATAGGAAGTGAAGTGCTAAAAGCCAAGGCCACTCATTTCTTTGTGGAATGTGAAAAATAGAAGACTGAAAGTAGCTATATTGGAGTGTGTGTGTGTGTGTGTGTGTGTGTGTGTGTGTGTGTGTGTGTGTATCCTACAAAGGTGTAAAGTGTTTGTGCATGGTGGGGCTCTAGCATTAAGCCCACCTCTTAGGCAGAGAGGAAATTGTCATTTTCATCACATTCTAGGCAGGAGGTCTGTTCAAAGTCAAGGCCACAGTTGAAATGGTCCAATCGAAAGCAGATGAACACAGGGCAGCTAAAGCCTGAAGTGAAAGAAGTCAACAGCTGAAGTTGAGAATGGTGGGGGTGGACTGGGCAACCATGCTGGTAGCTAGAAGACAAAGAAGGAAGCTTGCAAGGGAGAGATCATGTCTGTTCTGTGGGGCCTAAGTCTAAGGAGAGATTTTTCAATATCCTGTAGATCTTCAGTTGGCATAGCCAATACATTCTTAATTTTATATGAAACACCACTCATTAATTATAATCCTTTTCATGTTATAGATATAGGAAATGTGTGTGTGTGTGTGTGTGTGTGTGTGTGTGTGTGTGTTTAGTCAAATTCTTCAATGACTGATTAGATAGTGATAGCTTCCCATGGCTAGTCCAGGTGTTCAAACACATCAGTGAACGAAAACAACCACCAGCCTCCATGAGTTTATCATGTAGTGGAGGAAACCAGTAAAATAATCCCCCAAATAAACACAGAAGATACAGAATGTCTGCTGGGGATGGATGCTCTGGAAACAAAGCCAGTGGGAACAGAGAGGAGGGAATCAGCTGTGAGCAAATGCAAAGGAAAGCTTGTAGGAAAAGCAGTGCCATGTTCACAGGACTGCTAGCTTGGGGACAGTGTGAATCCACTGAAGGCTGAAGTCTGCCAATGGCCATGGTAGCTAAAGACATTTTTCAAACAAAAACATCCTTTCTTAGGATTATTTAGTTGAAATGAGGAAATAATCCAAGAGAGAGGGAAGAATGGACACTAACAAACAGTCAAGGAAAGCTCTGGAAGATAGAGAAGGAAATTCTAAGGAGAGAGAGAGAGAGAGAGAGAGAGAGAGAGAGAGAGAGAGAGAGAGAGAGAGAGAGAGAGAGAGTCAAGACTGAATGTGGACTGAATGTGGACAGTGGCTCACAGATAGTCACTGCCTGTTTTTCTGAATTCTAACTCAAAAAGTGTAATTTTCCCTTTTCTTCCTGGCTGTTCTTTAGAAATAGTCTAAAACCTGAAGCTTGCACACCATGATGCTCTAAAAGCTGTTTCTCTGAAGAACACTACCAAGCTGCTTGTCACCCGGTGCTTTCTCTCCTAATCTCAAAAAAAAAAAAAAAAAAAAAAAGATTGCCTTTGTATAAAAGGGTAGAGACAGGAACTGAAGATGTCCTTAAGCCCCAGGACAATATGCAGATTTTTACAAAACATTCTTACAGCTTTATTGGCACGTGGAAAAATGTCTAAGATGGCAAAATTGTTGGAGGAGGCATTCCACAGCCCAAAGAAGAAACCTGGGGCAGAGGCGTCAGAGAACCCACTGGGGGAAAGATGAGGGGAATTCTGAAGGAGACATCCCAGTGAGGGGGCCAAGAGAATAGTGCTCCCTGGGAAGGGAGTCTTAATACTTAGAACTCAGGCATCACCTGATGTGGATACTACCCTGGAAATTGCAGCGGGACATTCAGGAGGACTTAGCGACAAGAGCAAAGAAGACTAAACAGTGGAGAACAAATCAAATATTAAATTTGGGAAGTCAGGAGGGAAGAAGCAAATAGTTCACCTGTGGATACAATCTGAACGCTAATTATTCAGTTACTGATAGTAATATTATTACTCTACCGAAGGGTTGGTAGGTGAGGCTAAAGGGATGACACTGCAAGAAACTGAAGTCACCATCTACACTAGTAGAAAATCAACCAGCAACAAATGATTTCTTTCAGAAAATGTGAGGAAGATTGAGTGCCAGGAAGACGGTTGGATTCAAAGGCCACTTTTTAATGTATGGGATCTCTCAGAAAGCAGCATGGGATAGATATTTTACTATGATTTGGCTTAAAGAGATTGCCCTTTTGATTTGGAAATGATTGGAGAATCAAATGCTGTTCTAGAAATGAACACGGGCTCTCACAACATCTGTGAGAGCGACAGAGTAAGACCCACCTCCAGTCTGCTGCTCTGGGAGCAGAGACTCAAAGTTGGAGGGCTGCCAGAACGGACTTTCTCAAAGCGCTGGAAACGGACTAGAAACTGTTGGAAATCACGGGGTTGCTTAATTAAGAAAACCTGGCCGAATCCCGGCGCTCATGGTGAATTGTGCCGCACTTTTTACTTTTCCTGTTTCTACTTGGGTTGTGGCTCGGCGGTAGCCTGGGAAACAGCAGCCCTGATCCTCAATACCAGAACTCCGTGAGCAGAGCGGACCAACTGAAGAAGGAAGGATAATTACTTGTTTTGACCTGTCTTTTGACTCCCGGGACTGAAAATGCCTGCCTTTCTCTCTCCTAGCAGAGCTCTCCTGAGGCTGAAGTGGCTGTCAGCGGGGTGCCTGTTGAAACCACACAGGCACAAGTGCTAATTGCTGCTGTGTGAGGCAGTGGCAGCAGCAGGCACAACAGCCCGCTAGCCAAAAACTTTGGGGGCGGAGTAGGGGGAGGGGGCCCAAGACGGAGGAAGCGTTTCTTTGAGGAACAGCTGTCCCGTGGAGAAGTTCGTCCACTGGCTCAGGGTTTAGCGCCTTCTCCGAGAGCATAAACTCACTTGGGCAGCAAGCCACATCCCATGCACAGACGTGGCTGCTTATGTTACAGGGTTTCCTTTGGAGTGGTGAAATAGTTCTGGACTTAAACAGAGTGAGGGTTGGTCTGGAGGTGGTAGTGCATGCCTTTAATCCCAGCACTCGAGGCAGAGGCAGGCAGATCTCTCTGTGAGTTCCAGAACAGCCTGGTCTGCAGAGAGAGTTCCCTGACAGCCAGAGCTATACAAAGAAACCCTGTCTCAAAAAGCAAAACAAGCAAGCAAACAAACAAACGAGGTGAGGGCTACACAACACGAATATACTAAAAACCGCCGAATTGTCTACTGAAAGATGACTATGATACAGAATTTTATTTCAGTAAAGGAGATAGTAATTCAGATCACATGCTTCCTTTCCCTTGTGTTTCCTAGTGATAATCTTACCAAACCAGCATACAGTATCAACTAACATGTTAATATAGCACAGAAATTACCACCAAGTAACCCTGTTTTAGTCATCCAAGTTCTCTTTCGTCCTCTCCTCTCCTCAGTATCCAGCAACTACTGATTTGTTTTCCATTTACACATTTTTCAATTTACATAAATTCCATTTACATAAATGGAATAATTCAGTGTGGTGATAACAGTTTCGATCCCCCCCCCCCCCTCCAAACAGCTTTTTCCAGCCAAGTTAATAACGATCTTGAGGTCACTTAAGGCTATGTACTAAGAATTCACTCTTCCTGTGTGCCCAGCTTGGGTAAGTTTAGCCTGATTTTAAGAGCGCAATGTAACTAACTTGACTACGTCTTGGATTTCCCATGCAATCAGCTTTTAGAACTTCAGCAAAATGTATAGCTTTGATCTTATGCACTCTTTTGTACTCATGACAGAACAGTGCTTATATATGTGTGTGTATAAATATATTTAAATGTTACATTGTACATGATAAATGTATGCAGTTCTGTTTGCCAATAACGGTTCTGAGCAGAGCCACCACTGAACAGCAATATCCCTAAGTCGACATGAAAAGCTCAAGATTTCATCTCTAAATCCCAGGGAACTTTGTCCTCACTTTCTTTTAACATTAGTTAGGTGTCTGTAACTAAGGGATAGGGTTGAGGCTGGTATGGGAGGAAATATCAATTTGGTCCCTGCTGTGCAATAGTTGCTCTACAAATAATTTTGGATCGTTTTCTTTATTTGTTCTAAGGCATTTTATAAACTCTACACTAATTATATTCTTTGTACTTTGGCTAATAGGAGTTACTTAATTCTTGAAGCATTCATCTAGTCATCTGTTCTCTCAGTGATGGAACGGACAGTTAGAAGAAGCAGCCCAAAGCCATGAGGACAGGTGCTGCTGACTAGTGCTCACCAGGACAATAAAATATGAACATATACTTTCTTTCCATCTAAAAACATGCTGGATTCTTATCCTTAAGTCATCAATCAAAACTTAGTTTTTTCCACATCCCTCTCATTAAATAGAAACACTGGAGCCTTGAAATTTTGGAAGCATGGTCTCATAAAGCAACCACTGCTGTGGAGCCCAGAGCCACAGAACACCTTGTCTTCTAGCTTCATTCTGAAGACCAACCTCTACTTGTTTTCAGTTTAGATTCAGCCCATGTGAGGAAACTGTGCATTTGGCAGAAGAGCTAATAATCTATGTTTTCTCCTTTTCTGTCAGTGACCTGATAATTGTATTTTTCCTGGAGAAAACAAATATTTGGGAACAAATGAAGCCATTGTACCACATAGTTGATGTGTAGTGAAGTCGTTTTTAAGAATATAGTCATGGTGCAATTTTAGTCTTTTTTTTTTTTTTAACTTTAACTTTCTTTTAAAAATATTTACCCAGAGAAGCTAGGAAACAAGTAGGACCCTCAGAGAGACATACATGGACCCATGAGAAGGGAAAGGGACAAGATCTCCTGAGCAAATTGGGAGCATGTTGGGGGAGCCAGGTGGAAGAAAGAGGGGGGAGAAGGGGAAGGAGAACATGAAGGATCGGGAAGGTCCAGTTGGGGGAAGAACAGAGAAGGAGAGCAAGGAAAGAGATGCCATAATAGAGGGAGCTGGTATGGGCTTAATGAGAAACCTGGCACTGGGGAAATGTCCAGAGATCCACAAGGATGATCCCAAATAAGAATCTAAATAATCCTTAAATGCCCTTCCCTGACAACGAGATTGATAACTACCGTATATGCCATCCTAGAGCCTTCATCCAGTAGCTGATGGAAGCAGAAGCAGACACTCACAGCTAAACACTGAGTCAAAGTCCTTGATTCCAGTTGCAGAGAGGGAGGAGTTAAGACCTTGCTAGGGAAATCCATAAAAACAGCTGACCTGAACAAGTGGGAGCTCATGGACCCCAATGTGACTGTTGTAAAGATTTGTCAGTTGTATTGGTTTAATAAAACACGGACTGGCCAGCAGCCAGGTAGGAAGTATAGGTTTTTTTTTTTTTTTTTTTAACCAAACTAGGAGATTCTGGGAAGAGGACAGGCAGAGAGAGCCAGCCAGACACAGGGGAAGCAAGATGGGGATGCCTTACTGAGAAAAGATACCAAGCCATGGGGCTAAACATAAGAATTATGGGTTAATTTTAGTTGTAAGAGCTTGTTAGGAATAAGCCCGAGCATTAGACCAAACAGCTTATAATTAATATAAGCCTCTGTGTTTATTTAGGACTAAAAGCCTGCCAGACCAGGCTAGACAGAAACTTCTTTCTACACCATGCTTTATAAAGGAAAACATTTAATCAGGGTGGCTCATTTGGTCCATTATCCTCACGGTGGGCATGGCGGCATGCAGGCAGACATGGTGCTGGAGAGGTAGTTGAGAGTTCTACATCTTGTGCAGGCAACAGGAAGGGACTGTTCACTAGGCATGGCTCGAGCATATATGAGATCTCAAAGCCCACCTCTACAGCAGCACACTTTTTTGACAAGACCACACCTACTCCAGGAAGGCCACACATCCTAGTAGTGCCACTTCCTTTTTCAGACCATTTTCTTTCAAACCACCAAGGAGGCCACATGAGAAAGGCCTGAGCCTTTGACTAACTCCAGCACAGGCAGTCATTTCAGCAGTGAGCTCATCAGAGCATCAGGAGTGTAGTCTTCGCTGACATCTTGGCATCAAGCCACAACTAGCCACACCTAGATTTCTATAGAAAATACAAGAGACAATTTGTTTTCATTGTTGCTTAAATCATTAAATTCAGAGGCATTTTAGATTTTAGGTGTAGTGGCGACAGCCACTCCACACAGGCACCATTAAATCCTGTGTAACAGGGCTTTGCACGGCTAGATTTTGTGTCTGGCTTTTACCATAAAAAAGAAAGAATGTGGCTCTAGGTTTAGAATAGTTAATTTGAAAGATGCTTATATAACAGGAACACATTAGAATTTGCATACAATATGCTAAAGTGGATGTTGCCAGCATTCTGATATCTAGTAGGGATATTAGCTATCAATTTCTTGTTTATAAGGAAGCATTTGGGACAGGAAATGTGTTTGCATTTATTGAGTAGGAAGAAGGCCTCATGCTGGAAGAGTATGATCCCCAGCATGGGGCTACCACTCCAACTTGCATTGGCCTAATCTCCATGCCAGAAGTTTCTATCTCAATGAACTAGTACTTTCTTTTCATACAAAATCTTTTTATAATATTTCATTTACTATCTCAAAATGAGCTTAGTCAAGGATATGAACTGATTAATACACATTTTCAAAATAGGTAATGCAGTGGTAAAAATATGAAGAAGAAATAAAAGGAAAATAATTTATAATAGTATCATGTGCGTTTTGAAAGGCATTATAATTCCATAAGAAACAGTAAAGTAGCTACATGTTTATACTTGTTTGTTTTTGAGACATGGTTTCACCATGAAACCCAGGCTGTTTGAGCATGCTATGTTGCTACAGTCAGCCTCAAGTGTCTTGCCCTCCCTCGGCAGCTTGCATTACAGGTGTATGCCAGCACTCTTCTTCACATTTGCATGTACATGTAAATATTTTCAGTGTCATTGTAGACTCCAAAGCTGTGAACCATCCTGTTTCAGTGACACAGGGCCACAGATATATCTTGAATCCATTTGAAGAGAATTCAATAGTTCTTTGAAATGTTGGCTAACTTTTTTATTATTATTATTTTCTTATTTTACACATCGACTCCAGTTCCCTCTCCCTCCTTCATTCCCTCCTTTCCTTCCTCCCTTTTTCTCTCCCTCCCTCTGATGCCCTCCCCCACTCCACTGGGAAATGTTGGCTAACTTTTATAAAAATTCAAACAACAGAAAACACAATCTCTCTCTCTTTTACCAATTTGTTGTGTTGTTAGAAAATTTGAAGCTAATTTAAAAGTTTAAAACATAACTTATAAACTATTAAATTGAAAGAAAGCCTTGAGAACACTCGAATGTCTGTGTCTTCTTTAGGGCCTCTTCGAGGTTATTGATTGGCAGGTCTGTGTTTTCTATTGTTTTTGAAAGGTATCAATGAATAAGTCTTACGAGGATTATTTTGTTCATGTAATACAGAGGATTTTCATCAGAGGGAATATAAGTCACTATTTATCTGTAGATATTGACAAGCTTTATGTCTATTTGTGCATTTATTTCCTCACTCATGATTGGTAATTGTGTGTTGTTTTAAATTCTCTTTCAAATTGCTCGTAACATCTCATTTCCTTATTTATTAGTATTACATTATTTTCTTATTGTGTGAGAGTGGTTTTTATTTTCAGTGTTTTAATAAATTTCTACTTTAAGAGAAGTCTAGGTGCTGACATTTGTAGTTTGTATTTTCATACATGTGAATGTTTGGTAGGCTGCTACAAACAAATGAGACCAGCAGACATACAGAACATTTCATTCAATAGTGGTAGACTATGAATTTCTTTCAATGACACATGGAATGTCCTCCACAAATCAAGACTTGATGAACTAAAAAAAGATGAATTAACATGTATCTTTTCAGACCATTACAGAACAAAACTAAAATCCTGTAAGAACAGATACTCATGTTTGGGCAACATCCTTTCAAATGACCAATGGCTAACTAAGCAAATTAGAATGGAATGACATAAAGGCCTTGAAACAAATGAAAACACAGGGTATCAAAATCTGTGTAGTATAGCAAAGATATACTAAGAGGGGAAGTTATAATTAATAAATTCATCATCAAAAGTAGAAAAATAATAACAAACCTCAAGTTCAGTAAGGCAAACATAAACCAAACCTAAAATTAGAGGGAAAATAATAATTGCCAGGTTTTGTTTTTTATTTATTTATTTTTTTAAGATAAGCAAAATTGGCAAGTCTTTTGCTACACTTTAACCACATTTTGATTTTTCTCCCATGTTTGAGTTTTTGCCAGCATTTGTACCACAAGCATGCAGTATCCATGGTGGCCAGAAGAGGGCATCAGAGCACGAGGAACAGGAGTTACAGAATGTGGTCAGCCACTGGCAGGTGTTGGGAATTGAATACACCTGTATTCTTGGAAAGAGCAGCTGTTGCTCTTAATCCCTGGCCTCTCCTACCTATATTCTTAACTTATTATTTAACCAGTTAGTCTCCAAACATTTTTTGAACATCTACAGTGCATCAGAATAAAATGGTAATTTAAATCAACTGTAAGAGCTATATTTAGAATTTTTGTATAGATACCTAGCTTAATATTTTTGCTTTCATTTTTCTTTCTAAAATTAAAATTAAAATTTCTGTACATTTTAGAGTGCACTGAACAGAAAACAAGACAAAACAAAACAGACACTTGAGATGGAATATCCCACCCCTTTTCTGCCTTTACTTCACTCAGCCATCCATCCACTCATCTAACAAATATGTATTTCTTGGTGGCTTTGTGTCCATAACTGTACTTGATCAAGATAATAGCTCTCATTTCTAAGGGCTTGAAACATTCCAGGCACATTTGTAAGTATTGCATATATTTAACCAGCCTTCCCAAGAACTCTTTGAGATAAGGTACAACCATGACCATTTCAAAGATGGAAAACTGAGACAGGGAAATATCAGGTATAGGTGCAGCTTGCAAGTACTCAAGCTTGAATTTAAATGCCCACCTCCACACTGTGGGGGCTCCAATGGTTTATGTAACAGATAGAGAGATTGTCTTCAGGGAACATTCAACTTCAAGCATTACTCAGCTAATAGCAGGTGTATGAAGTTCTGCAAAAGGGAGTGTATTGGAGCTATGGGATGCATAAGGGAAGACTGTGTGTGTTTGGAAAATGAAGCTAATAAGAAGTGTCCTGCTTGCTTTAGAGAATCAATAAATAAAGCTGATATAAGAAATCAAGAAATTTAGCAAGTGCAGTTATTTGCATCTTAGAGAAACACAAGCTGTGATCACTTGTAAAAATCAAACAGTCTATGTTGGAGGTGCCCCCTTAGCTTCTTGAGAATCTCTTCAGAAAGCATCAATGAATATTTTGACTTTGAACTTCAAAGAACGAATTTTAAGAAAATGCAAACATTTTCTACAAGTTGGGAAATCATTTACTTCACAAAATGTTTCTATTAAGGTATCATAAAAATATTGTATGTGTATTTAATGAGTGTCGTCTTAATTGCAATGAACAATAGTTTACATGAACTTAAAATTGACTATCCAGCTCTTCACAGAACATCCATCAATTTTGGTGTTTGTGTATTTTTCTTATTTTAATAGTAAACCAAAGAAAATCAATACAAGTAAACATCATGGATAGCAATGAATTTGCTTTTGGGAAGGTAGAAGGCTGTAAAATCAGAAATGGATTAGACCTCCATGAAATACCTCCATTGGATGTGCCTATGTCAAGAATGAGTGCTCCCCTGGAGCAGAGCCTGGATGTTTCGTGGGCACCATTTCACTGACTGCCGTGCAATGTGTCCGTTAATAGCTGTGTTGGGCTGCGAATGAGCTGCACACAGGAGCTAGGGATCAGTTAGTACTGTTGCAGTCAGTTATTGGTGTGTGCCAAGTTCCTACAGCAAGCAGAGACGATGTGTTATAAAGTGAATAGGGGAGCTGGCCAAGTCCCAAGTGATAGTTAGAATGAACTGAACTCTGATCTGAGTCTGCCTCTGCAATAGTTTAGTTCGTGTCAGGAAAAAAAATGTGAAAAAAAATGGATATGAGTTGAAAAGGTTAGTCTTTTCAGTGAATTGCTAAGCAGCACCTGACAGCTTGATGGGAACAATTTAACATTAAAGGAGGCTGGACTTTTAATTGTCTCTGGCAGAGCCATTTTATACCTCTATAATGTGAAGAAAAACAAGGGTGATGCAAATACTTCCAGCCCACAGAGATATGAGCAAACCTTATCTGATGAAGATGACATCATTTTCCCTGTGAAAGAATGGTTCCAACACTGAGTTTTATTGTCGCATTGATTGTTTTTGTAATTGTTTTCCCAGCACCACTTACTGCCTCACAGATTTTTCAAAAAAACCAAATGAATTTGAAGCTGGTCAACCAGCAAATATTGTCAAAACACGCCTTATGGCCTCTAGAACCACTACTAAGTATATAGCATGCATGGGCAGGTATGATAGCATTCAATAAAACTTTATTTATAGATTCAATAAAACTTTATTATGGAGCCTAAAGTTGAGTTGGAGATAAATTCTGCCTGTCACAAAATATTACATACCTTTTAAAATCTTTTCCAACCATATATAAAAATGTAAAAAAAAAAAAATGCCTTGTTTTCAGGATGTACAAAACCAGGTGGTAATCAGTGTTAACATAGAGGTATACTTAGCTAATCTATTCCTTTATATTTGGTCTGTTCTACAAATCCTCTTTGAACCAATGGTAGTATCTTATTACCTAATAAAGCAAATAAAATATTCAACATGAATTCATTTTGTATTTCAAGGAGTCATGACTATGTCTCTTTTAATAATGTTTCTTTTTTGCTATGGAAGTACTTCTGTGTTAGAGTGCTAGTCTAGCAAGGATGAAACCCAGGACTTGATTCTTAGCATCACAAAACCAAACCAAACCAAACCAAACCAAACCAAACCAAACCAAACCAAACCAAACCAAACCAAACCAAACCAAAGAAAACCCTTAGCACTTACCAAAGCCAATAAATAAAATCTTCTTGAGATATTTGAAGATGATGAATCAAAAGACAGAACTTCCCCTCTAGGTTAACATTACAGACCTATGGATTTCTCAGGTCTTCTCTATGACGTTGACCTTCTGTGAAGGAACTGAAGTTGGTTAGCAGGAGAGAGACCTTTGTTGGCACATCTGAAAATGTTTCCAGATGATTTTAAGGCACTGGGATTCTGGGGGCTGGGAAGGTAGTAGTTTTAACTTCTTTTTGATATATCAAAAGTAAGTTGTTATTTAAAGATAACACGAACAGAACCCCTGACATATTACAAATAATGTGTGTGATGCTATTAGCCATTAGTTAAAAAAAATAAAAAGATGATCTACATAGATTTAATTATGCTTTTATAATTTTTCTTATTGCTTGGTACTTGGTTTCAAGGATGTTGCTTGACAATTAAGCATACATTTAATTTATTTAAATCTCCCTCCAATACACAAGTCATTGGAGATGGGTTAATGATGCAGCAGTCCTAACAACAAACTGAAGGGTTTTGATTTTCTGCTTCCTGGGAGCACTCTAGACTTTTGGCCAAGGAGTTGGGAGAGGCAGATTTACCAGTCAGAACCGTCCTCCCCTTGCTTTTGTTAGGAAGAGCTGGGAAGCTGAGCTCTGAGCACCTACTAAGCAAAGAGTTCAGGGGAACCTCCTATCCCCTTGAATGATGAAACACCAATGTAGACATTGTGGGGCATGGAAAATTGTATTTAACACCAGCGAGCCTGGCAATGCAGCAGAAACCTCCTTTATGTCCCTCATAAAATTTCATAAAGAGTAGTTGTATTTACAGCAATAACGTTTTTTTGTTTTTGTAAATTAACAGCTTTATTGAGTAAAAATGTAAAAATGTGTTAGGCTAGCCAAGACTATAAGGAAACATTATTTTACATCTCTAAAATAGAGCTAAATCTCTACAAATGCAAAAAGGCCTCTACCTTAAAAACACCCATTGCCCATACATGATTTGGGACATCAGTCACTTAAAACAATGTACCCTGTAGCAATAAAGTTTACTCAGTAGATCAGTTCACATTGTTAGACCCCATATCCTGATGGGGCCAGTGCTGGAATTTGAAATTAATGATCCCAGTGAAGAAAGGGAAGGATTGAAGAAGGAAGAACTTAAATAAGGAGGAGCAGGTTAAATCAATAAGAAAAAACAGGACTCTAATTCCACTCAGTAGGGGAGATTGGAAACTCCGGGTCTCACCTGAAGAGCTCTCTCCCGACTGTGCTTAACATGCCCTAGACAAAGTCACACTAATGCACTGGTAAAGGCTTAGAAAGGATTGTCTCAAGACATGCACATTTGAAGGAGAAAGTATATCTGAGAATACTAAAAGGAGGGGGTGGGGAAGAAGACAACCTATTCCAGGAAATAGATTTCTGGAAAAAGTTAATCCCGAGCAAAAGTGAACATTAGAAGGAACCGATAGGTGGAAAGTCACAGAACTGGGAAGAGCCAGAACCTACAACACAAAGGAAAAACGGAAGACTGGGTGACACCTGGGAGTGAGCAGTGTGAAGGGAATCCAGGCCCGTGTTTAGATTTCTGTTGTGGGCACTTTGCCTGATGGTGGTTATAGTAACTGCAACAGGTGATACAGAATGAAAGCCCACAATATTTCTCACAAATACTCTGCAATGGGAAGAAAAAAAACTACCTTTTGCATATTATGGATTGATTTGGAAATAGATTAATGAAATAAATTTCACTGAGAAGCTTTGAACTGTTAAAGCCAAAATTTACAAAGTGTATTACTGTGAAGCCATGATTCTTGAAGCTTTTCCTTCCTGGAAACAGATTCCTGTGGTGAGTTTGTAAGACATACAAACTTGCCACACTCTAGGTGTACGCTGTCTGTGATGCTTGATCTGGCTCTGCAGAAGAAATTCTGAATCATAGAAAAGTCTGGGGTTAAGGGTAGGAATCTAGTAGTCCTTAGGGCCACTATGGGAAACAATATTGACAGAATCTCTATGGTGGGCTCAGCCCCAGTCTGACCGCATGGATGATGTAAGACGCATTTCTTTTGCCTTTAATCCTCTTGGCTCCTACTTTGCGCACAGGTACCTCTTTATTATATTAAACCAGCAAAGACTTGGGACAGTAAGAGCTATCCAGTTATTTATGTTTAATACAAAACTCTATTGAAGCCCACAAAGTGAAATCTTTGCTCCAGAGGCAAATTAATTAAAGGCAAAAGAAAAAAAAAATCAAATTTGAGCAGTACTGTACTTGGATTAGCTAGAAATGATGAGATCAGAATGAAGATCCTCTGGACACATTCTCCCATCTGATATTTAGAATGGCTTTTATATTGACAGATGTCAGTTTGGAAAAATAAATGACATTTTCTACCATATAGCTAAAGAATTCATTAAAAGAATGGATGCTGAAAAGCATGTTTGACTTTCTAGGCTGTTCTCAATCTAACCTGGTTAACGTCTGTCTTTGCTTATGTCTTCTTAGAACATAAGAACATAAGTCTCTCTTAGAAAGTAAATTGGTATGATAGCTTTTAGTGGTTTTTGACAAGTTATATTTGTGAAAGTATTTGTATTTCAGCTACCTAAGATAATAATTACTTCCTGCCTCAAAGAATTCTGAAATGAAGTTATCTAAATGTATGGGATGTTACTCAGTTATCTATCTATCTATCTATCTATCTATCTATCTATCTATCTATCTATCTATGTATCTATCAATGATTGATCTATGTATCTTCATATCTTCATATCTATGATCTATCATCTACCCATGTATTATGTATGTATGTATCTACCTGTCATCTATTTCTCTATCTATGCTAAGCTATACTGTAACTCTTATAAACACATACTTTTTATAATTACTTTTAAAATTATTATTTAACATTTTTCTTAGTTTACATATCAATCCCAGTTCCCTCTCCCTTCCATCCTCCATGCCCCCCACAAGCCCCCATACCATCTCCCATCCACTCCCCCAGGGAGGGTGAGGTCTTGCATGAGGGATCATTAAAATCTGTCAAGTCATTTTTAGCATGGCCTAGGCCCTCCCCTGTGTCTCTAGACCAAGGGAATATCTCTCTATGGGGAATGTGCTCCCCAAGTCTAGGTATACATCCACTGTCCTCCTAGCTGACACTTATATTCAGGGGCCTGGTTTGGTCCTATGTTGGTTCCCCAGCTATCAGACTGGGGTCCATGAGTTGACATTTGCTCAGGTCAGCTGTTTCTGTGGGTTTTCCAAGTGTGGTCTTGACCCATTTGTTCATCACTCCTCCCTCTCTGAAACTGGATTCCAGGAGTGTGGGTATCTGCTTTTGCTTCCATCAGCTACTAGATGAAGGCTGTAGGATGGCATTTAAGGTAGTCATCATTCTCATTGTAAGGGAAGGGCATTTAAGGTAGCCTTTCCACTATTGCTTAGTTAGTTGGGTTCATCTTTGTAGATCTCTGTGATGGGAGATATCATTCTGTAAATATGTTTCTCATATTGGTTAATGGATAAAGTACTGTTGGCCAATAGGAAAGCAAGATAGGTGGGACTAGGAGAGAAGGAGGATTTGAGGAATTAGGAAGGAGGAGTCAGGATGGAAAGACTGGGGAGACCAGACACCAAGCCCATTCCCCCGGTAAGATGAAACCACGTGGAAATACTTAGATTAACAGAAATGGGTTAATACTTAAGACAGAGCTAGCTGATAAGAAACAAGTTATATCAAATACAGAGTCTCTGTGTATTATTTGGGGCTGACGTGGCGGCGGGACAAGACCAGTGGCAGGCAGAAAAACTACTTGTAACATCTCTGGACATTTCCCTAGTGCCAGATCTCTCTTTAAATCTATAATGACTCCTTCTATTATGGCATCTCTTTTCTTGCTCTCCTCTATTCTTTCCCTGACTCAGTCTTCCTGTTCCCTCATGTCCTACTCTCACCTCCTCTTCTCCACTTTTCTTTCTCCTAACTCCCTCTCCCTGCTCCCAGTTTGCTCAAGAGATCTTGTCCCTTTCCTTTTCACTGGGGGTCCTCCTTGTTTCCTAGCTTCTCTGGAGGTGTGGATTACTATATTAATAAGCACATTTCATTCTAGTTGACAGGGATAAACTAGAAGGGAAGAATTTAAATATTGGTTCTCAAATGCTATTTTTAAAAAAACAGTTTTGAAATGTGCACTTTTGGGGATTTTGCAGTAGTTCTGGTTGGAGTTATGCCAAACTGACTTCTAAGCACTACTTCTGCTTGATTACTTTCATGAGTTTGATACTGGTGAACTAATCATAACATATGCTATTTCACCTTCTTTTATTTTATAGAATATTTCCAAGAGTTTGCAAGATTTATTAAGGAAAATGAATTGTATTAAGGAATCAAAGACCAATCATTTAACAAGAGCTCAAATCTATAGGACATATCATAGGGTGATGGTGTGTGTGTGTGTGTGTGTGTGTGTGTGTGTGTGTGTGTGTGTGGTGCATTTTTTAAAGGCTGAATTCAAAAGCAATGTGAACAGCAAGGAGAAAATGTGAATGATTTAGATAACAGATTATTACTTACTGCATAGGAAAAAAAGATATATCTAAACACCCGTCCTCACCTATGATGAAGTATGCCTCAATGATGGCTATCTTTCTGATCAAATCAGGCACTTTAAGTATAGTTTTAGATAAGATATGACACTCAGTAGGGCTCCATTTTATATTATGAGTACTTTGTGTTCTCTACTATCACAAAAAAGCAAGCTCAGGAACATTTCCATCCTGGACATAATTATTACAAGTAGCAGCCATCCATCACCCACCCCTACCCATTTAACCACTCATTTACTCATTCATTCATTCAATGACTGTCCTTGGGGAAGGACAAAAAAAATGATAAGAATTAGTGTAAAGAGAGAGTAAATTGCTTCAGTTCAAGAGCAGCTAAAATGAATAACCATATCAAGGACATTCTAGCACTAAGTGGGAACTATCTCAGTTGATTAAGCCATTTATTATTTCATCAAAATGGATAGCTGTGGCTTGCAGGAGGTGTTTCCCCATGGAAAGAAACAATTCTTTAGCTACTTTAGATGCTTAATACAGAGACAGAACACCTTTTGCTTTTTAAGGTAAGCATATTTAATAAAGAGTCAGTTTGGAAGCTCAATGGCTTTGTGGTTTGTAACCTTCACACTACTGGAAATGGTGTGACAGGATTGCAAGAGCCCAGTGATGCTATTGAAGCAACACAAAGTCAGCACACGATGCAATGCCTTATGTAGGAACTGATCTGTTCCGAGGCTTAGATTCCCTCTGAGTCATTCCTGCACTTCCTCTGCTCTGCTATCCTTCAGGGTAGGGTGCATGGCTTCTGTATAACATGATTTCTGGATGGATTTAGCCAGTTTGGGACACTGGTTGGGAGGATGTCTATCTTCTTGTCTCCGTGTGCCAAGTTGCTATTTTAGGGAAAGTCTCTTTCCTCTGAGGTTCCAGTTCCTACTGGATAATTTGGAACATTTGTGTAATGATGCAAAGATGTGTTGAATTCCTTTATATTGCACTTGTTTAACTCTGTAAAGCTGTGTTGCTTTGCCTGCCTAAAATAACTGATTGGTCTAGTAAAGAGGTGAATGGCCAAGAGCAAGCAGGAGAAAGAATAGGTGGGGCTACCATGCAGAGAGAATAAGTCAAAGAAGAACGTGAAAGGAGGAGCAGAAAAAGGAGAGAGGAGCAGTCACCTAGCTGCACAACAAGCAACAGAGTATGAAAGTAAGGAAGAAAGAAAGAAAGGTATATAGAATAGAGAAACAGAAAAGCCCAGAGGCAAAAGGCAGATGGGCTAATTTAAGTTAAGGAAAGCTGGATAGAAACAAGCAAAGTTAAGGCAAGGCATTCATAAGTAAAAATAAGTGATTATTTGGGGGCTGAGTTGCAGGCCATCCCAAAGGGCAAAGAGTAAAAAACAACCCACAATACATTGTGCCTCTTGTTATCACTGGGTAGCCCTTCTGTCCCTCTTGCGGGTTTTGTCCTCTAAGACTGTAAGATTCCTATTCTTATGTCTCTCTCTTGTAAACCATTTATTTATTTATTCTTATTTATCTTATTTTACATATCAATCCTACTTCCCTTGCCTTCCTTCCATCCCTCTCTTCCACCCTCCCATGCCCCCGACCACCTTCCCATCCCATTCTCCCCCACTCCACATTTAGGGTGATGCCTTCCTGGAGGTGTCATCTAAATCTTTCAGGTCATTTGGAGTAGGGACTAGGCCCTCCCTCCTGCCTCTAGGTTAATGGAGTATCCCTCCATGGGGAATGTACTCCCAAAGCTTGTAAATAATTTTTGAACCATTTGAAGTTGCTGATATTTGACTCCTTTGGGCTTTGAAAATGCCACTTGAATGCTTGGAAAAGTTTTGTTTGTCTGGTTATGTTCTGACTGTTATGGGTCACCTAGGAAAGGGACATGACTAGATAGGGACTCTCAAATGGTGGCCCAGGCATAGGACTGATGGTGTGTCTAGGACCCAGAGCTGGGCTGGTGAAGAAGCCAAGAGATACAGGCAGAACAACTGGCCAATGTAGGCAGTGTGCTCAGGCAGCTAGAATTTTCTAGGTGGGATAAAATTAGACTATAGCCTTAAATAGTCTGGTTGAAGTCATTAGAGAAGAGAAAATAGAACATCATTTATACCTCAGTGAATCCATGAAAAATTAATACATTTCTCAGCTAAAATAATGTTCTAGTGACTTATAGTAATGACTTTGCCATCTTCATGAATGTTACTTGCATGTGGAATTGTTTACCTTATTAATCCCTTATTAAGCATCAAGACAGACAAGTCTCCATTTAGAGAGGACAGATTTAGGGATCATGACTCAGTTCTGTTTCTATGGAGCCAGATTATATCCTGAAGCTATACAGGAAATGTGTGCTCCTGTAGATACTTAACAAAATATCTTTCCACACTTTGGAACCAAAAGAAAAAGTTAATAAAATCTTCACAGTAAGAAGATGACTATATTTGAAGCCCCATGATGCCCAATCTGTTTGCGTTCATGTCAGCCCTCATAACCCTGCCTGCAGGGCCTCATGGGCCAGGAGCTGTGGGCAGATTGGAAATGACTGTTGCCATTACAGCAGGACTGTGAAACAAACAACAGGATATCTGTACCTAAAATTTGGATAGTTTTGCATCATGAAATCTTTGCACCAATTTTATATATTTTGGAAATGCTACATTTAAATATTATTAAATAATTGCATGATGCCTCTTAATTTGGATATCCAAGATTACAGTCTCACTCCCAGCATGCTATCCCTAGCTCTGTCTCTGGGTGCTTCATATCACACATGGTCAGAGGGTATGTTGAGATTTGGGGAAGACAAATTGCAAGAAAAAGAGCTGGGCAAATCTTTACAGGAATATTCTAGGGAATTAAAAAAGATCTCATTGTAGATTTTATTATATAATAAAGTCTGAGAGAAAATTCTAGGTTCACCCAATTCTGGACACTCTATACATAAATAGGACAGATAACATACAATTAAATCTCAGAACACAAGTGATTTTTGGCTGTTGAAGCCTCCATTCCCCATGGCACCAATAAAGATGGAAGGTCTGATGGAGTGCTGCTGTCCACTTTCCTTTGGTTAGTCCTAAGGTCCTCTTTGCCTTGCAAGAAAGTGACACCTCTAGAAATGGCCTCATATTTACATGGGGTGAAATACAGCCAAGCCATCTTCTTCACATTTTATCTCCCGGGGAAATGGTGAGGGCCTTTGGACTTCAGCCTGATACTCAAGTCTTGTTGCTGAACTGTTTTCTCTCTCATTTCCCTAGGAAGCCACATATACTGGATAGTCTCCTAGAGCAACTCTGGAATCACCAGTACAGTTTATGAGAAAATTAGTAAGTTAGAGGTCTATTGAGTAGCAGCAGCTAGTTTTGTTCAGTGTGCATGATGAATGCCCTTCCCCTAATGAGTTCTGACTTTGCTCCATGATTGAGTGTGTATTCTTTCATACTCTTGTTTCCAAATAAAATGTTCTTAGAAATTGGTTCTCACAGGGAGATTCTCAAGTCACAGCCAAGTCATAGCTTCCCTTCTAGGAAATTCCATTCCCAGCATGGATGTTTCCACCATCTTGGATGTCCTGCTCAATACTGCTCACCGTTAGCCTATTTCCAGTTCCCTCCCTCCCTCCCTCCCTCCCTCCCTCCCTCCTTCCCTCCCTCCCTCCTTCCTTCCTTCCTTCCTTCCTTCTTCCCCCCTCTCCCCCTCTATCTTCTTCCTTTCTTTTTCTGAGACAGGGTTTTGCTGTGTAGCTATCCTGGAACTTGCTTTGTAGATCAGGTGGGCCTTGAACTCACAGAGATCCAACTACCTCTATCTCTCCAGTGCTCAAATTAAAGCCATGCACCACCAAGTCCAGGTTTTATTTCTAGTTTATTTAGCAGGTGCAATTCTCTTCTGCTGCCTCACATACCCTCTGCTTCTAACATATGCCCCACCATGTAAAGTTCTTTGGACTGTTTAATTTTTATTTTTACTAGTTCACAATCCTTTCTTATTTCATCTACTGCCCACTCTCTTAAGAATTTTTTCCTGGGGTGGTGGTGGTGTTTGGGGAGGGTATCTTGACCACAAGAGGAGTCATGTACAATTATCTCTACATAAATTTGACACACAATACATACTTAAGGCAAAAAGGGGCACATGGGATTTTTCTAAGTTCTTTTGTGTTGTGGATCTGTACTCCAAGTACAACAAGCTATCAGGATCATAATGAGAGCATCTATGAGACCTTATAAGATGGGGTCAGTTCACATTGCTCCCTCATAGAAAGGGGTGGGGAGAGTCTAATGACTCTCACGTGAGATTTTAGACACTTCTTTCCATGTCTTCCTCCTAGCTCTGTATCAGTGTTTCTCAACCTGTGGGTAGACCCCCGAGTGTGTGTGTGTGTGTGTGTGTGTGTGTGTGTGTTTGTGTGTGTGGCAGGTGTCAAAGACACTTTCACAGGGGTTGCCTAAGACTTTCAGAAAACATAGGTATTTGTATTATGATTCATAACAGTATGAATTAGCAATGAAACTAATTTGGTGGTTGGGGGGTCACCACAACATGATGAAGTGTATTAAAAGGATTGCAGCCTTAGTAAGGTTGAGAAATATTGCTCTATCTATTCCTGCCCCAGCTGCATGTGGCTTCAGCAGTTTCTAGAATAGAGGTGGAAGCTTAACCGAAGGGTGGAGTTACTCCATCTTCATATTATAGGGATGTAATCATTCATGCCAGGCTGAAGTTCTTTGGCAATATTTTTTTGGGGGGTCATTCACATTCTGGGAGTAACCTTTCACCCACACTCTTGTAAGAAAGCCCAATAAATTCATTGATTACACCAAGTTGGACTCTGGTAGAATGGTTACTTCAGTATCTTGTTGGTATACTAATGCAACTTGGTGTTTGCTAATGATTCAGGAAAAATTAGTGCACCATTTTGAGATACTCCAGCTTTGAAAAATCAAAGACATTTACAAAAAGATCATATAAAAATGTGATCAATACACAACTTTTCAAACCTTGCAACCTTTCACAGAATGTCCCCAGATCAGTGGGAAATGTGTCATCCTGCAGACTTGTTGTGTGCTTATCACACATGAACATCAAAGCTAACTCAGGAAGAGGTGAAGTGTTAATTAGCTTGCTTATAGTAATCAGCTGACTATACACACATATGTTAAGAATCATGCTTTGTACCTTAGATAATATGTGTACTTATTGAACTCCTGCCCAAATATACTTATTCAAAAACAAACAAACAAACAAACAACAAAACAACTTGTGAGTACAAATGGTGGTATTTGTTTTTCCCTGTATAGATACTTTTATTTGTTTTTTCATTCTATGAATGACGTTTGGTGAGTTTTGGGAATGCTGACTTTGGATGATATTTACTAAGTGTTTCATTAAAGTCCTGGGGATTAGTGCTTGTTTTAACATTTCAAACAGGATTAAGCCAATAAATGTACAGTGGATTCTGGCAATACAGATGACTCACCAGCTAGCAGTGGACAGCTGCTCCTTTTCTATCCTGTTCATGCCAAGTGAGAAAAGGGAGGCTGTTGAAATTTCATTTCCTCCTATCATTGTCTTGGCTCAGTTGTCACAACATGTTAAACTCTCTGAGAAGTGAGATACATTTAAAAACAAAGATCTCATTTTCTTGACATTTGTATTTTGCAAGCCAGGTGGATGACATGACCTATGGCTTTGGGCAGAAATGCATAGTATTTGTAGGAAGTTGCTTTTTCCTGTATATATTCTTTCTATAAATAACCACTGTGTGCAACTTGTAATCTGCAGATACTTACAGAAATGAGTTTTGCTTCTTAAAACTTCAAAAAGAAAGGAAATCATTCGTAGGATACTTTGTCTATGTCCCTCAACCTGCTAATAAATGCCCTTGTTCTTCCCATTGTAGGAGTACTAAGAGGACATTTGTCCTCATGGCAGTGCTGCCTCTTTGATTAAAGTCAACCATATTGTACATGTCTTTACACAGTTCTCCACAGCAAGCCCCAAGGCAGCTTCCCTTTGCTATGATCTCATGGAGGTCTGGCCAGCTCTAGTCTTAAACTTATTTTAAGCACATGACTTGTATTTCACAGCCTGAAAACAAGGGTAAAAGAGAAAGAAAAATACTTCCCTTCCCATCTAGCCCTGATGTTATATTATGAGGATCATGCTAAGAGACTCAAGGCAGCAGTCCTTGTAGCTATGAAGGTACAGTGGCAGTCACTTGAGAATAGACAGATCTGCAACAGAAGGGCTACCCAAGAAGTGCTACTTTTGTGGCTTGGCTTTCCTCTGGACAACTTTCTATCTAGTCTCCCACCCCGATGAAGGCATATCTTTTGCCTTCTCTCAGCAAATCCCATAAGTGCTGACCACCTATTACCATTAGTGATAAAAAGCTATTAGCTATGACAAAAAATGTTCAATCAGGCAAAAACACTTTTTTTCTCTCAGTAGATGAATTGTTGAATTATTACCAGATTTTGTTTGTTCTAACCCTGGCTTTACATCTTTTCTGCAATTGTAATGTACAAACCGACTTCTAAGTCTTTATTGGCCATATTGAACTCATTCAAGACATAATGCACTGATGAATTTTATGTATCATTTTGATTAGACAACAACCGTGCACTCAGATATTTGGATAAATATTCTAGATGTTTCTGTGAAGATGAGTTCAGAATTTAAAGTATTGGGCTTTGAGGAGAGAAGATTCCTTTCCATCTACTCAGTTGAATCAATGCAAGGGAGACAGCTCCTTGGAGAAGGGGATTCTACCATTAGGTGGGCAACAAGTGGAACTCGTGCCTAGGTTTCTAGTCTGTCAGAGAATTTTTTCTTTATTATGTTCCATAAGTTTCACCCCCAGGGTGGAAAGAAATTTGTCGTCTCATACTCTCTGACTCACCCTTTTCCATCCACCATTATTCAAACTTGTCTTTAGCTTATTCAAACTCTTTTAAAATCAAATCAAATATCTTACATTTTTCCTGTGCACAATTCCACCCTGATCTACCTGTATTACAGTTTCAGGGCAAGTGCAGGGCGAGTTCTTCCACTCTCCCTCACTCACCCACCACATGGTAGGCATCCTAGCTTCCCTGAGCCCCACTACTTCCGGAAAATGCAAAGCAAACTCCTTCTTCTGCCTTTTAAGGTTGTGCTTGATCTGAACCTTTCTTCACATGATTCTCTGCATTCTTCTCTGAAACTCCCTCAGTGCTTTGATTCTTTTCTCCTAGACTGGTTCCACCTGAAAGCCCCTTTTCATCTCATCAGCAATGTCTATACTCATTTCTAGCCCACTTCTGTGCATCTATTCTTGGCATCTCTCCTTTTCACTGATTTTTCTGTTCTCACACCTAAGATACTACAAACATATAGGTGCAGCATGTTTAAAGTCCTTTATATTGTCTTTACATCTCATTGACAAAAGTCTTACATTGTTCACTATTTCTTGTATGTTAGCCTCCAATGAAGGGAATAGGTGGGTACCACACTGTGTCCAGTTTAACCCAATCTTCTCTTTAGCCCATCTCTGTGCCTGTTGATCAGCCAGGCAAAGACTCTGGCATTATTGTAACTAAGAGTTCTGCAGAATGAAGTTCTAATTAGTGTCCAAATCTGGACCTTGGAAACATTACAGACATGCAACACTGTAATCTCCTCTATATATGAGACTGCATCTTTGCTAGATGCCCTGACAGTATACTTGACTACTTGGCAACACAACAGAAATGAATTTCTTTCAATGTTAGAGTCCATAAGATCATGGCACTGTTGCATGAAATCAATATCCAGTGAAAACATCCTGATTTGCAGAGGGATAGATGTATGGGGGAGGGGAGGGGAAAAGAAGAGGGGACAGAGAGTGGAGGAGGGAGAGAGAAGAGAGAGAGATAGAAAGAAATGGAGTAGGTGGGATGATGAGAGAGACTGTCTTTCTAACTGGATTACTTCTAGGACATTTCCCAGAACATTTCCTGGGGCATGAACAAATATCTACTCATTCCAGACAAGGCACCCAAGTCTAGCCTGGTGATCCAATGAGTTCAACCCGGATTATTTACAGGAGCATGGACATGAAAAAAGAAATAATCTGTCTCACCCCAGCAACTGTTAACCACTTATATATTCTCAGGGAGGGATGAGCCCCTGCCTTAAGCATCCATTAATTGCCTATATATTCCTTGAGGAGAGTTGAAGCTTTGTGAGCATCATTTCCCCCCCCCCCCCCATGGTCCCATCTTTTGCAGGTCTCCTGTTGGTAATCATAGCTACTGAGAGTTCAAGAAGGCAATGGTCATATCATATGCAGAAGAGAGGCTACAACATTCCCAAAGGACACTACCTTCAAATTGTCACCATGGAGATTTAATCTTCCAAGTATAAATTTTAGTTGGCTGCAAATATTCAGGCTATAGCAACAGTGATGTATTCCCTTCCATATTTCCTTCATGCAATATCATGCCAATCTTTCTTCCTTAAGCCTTATGGTAAGCCTTTCTTCCTTAAAATTCTTTCCAATAATTCAACACAAAGCAACTGTGTAACATGCTTTTAAGTTAAGATTTATGTTGATGTTGTCATAATGGTTTAGTTTCTGTGATACATATACAACTTAATTTATGTAGAGTCACTCTCTCTGTCATGAGTCTGTTTATCAGGGACCACCTCAGCAGGGTTATTCTAAGTGTTCCATTAGGAAAGGAAACAGAGGCTCTAGGGATCTACAGAGCTTGGTAAGGCAGTATATGACCCTTGTTTAGTGCATGGAGAGCCCAATAAGGTGGTGCATGCCTCCTGTCTCATGTGTAGGGAGCTTGATAAGGTGGCAATGCATCCTGTCTAGTATGTGGAGAGGTGCCAGGTGCTTCAAGTGCATGCTGGCAGGGCCCTGGTTGTCAGCCAGTGTTTGTGCAAACAAGACTCTTGCAGCATGTTAGCAGTTACTCTAGGAAACTAGAAGGTTAGATTGCAGATATTAAACTAAAGGTTGAAAGATGACAGACATGCAAAATTGAAATGGAAGCAACAAAATAAGCCTCCTGGACTGTTGAGCATAACGACTGAATCAGGGTATGTGGACAGAGGAAGCCCTACAGCACTATATAGATTTACAGTAGTTTTGTAATAGCCTTGTAAAGGCTATAAAGAGAAAGCCTGGTCTCTTGGAGTCTTTCTGCTCATCCATTCTACTAGCAATTAATGGCTCCTTTTCCATTTTGCCAAAAAAGTCTAAATCAATCAAAAGCATCAGAAGGGGTATTTGTCAGTCTCTCTTTATGTAAATGTTAACCAATAAGCGGGTATGGGGGTGCAGACCTATAATTCCAGTACTCAGGAAGCTGAGTCAAGAGAATATAAAGGTCAGCTTGAGCCTCATAGTGAGACTCTGTCTTCAAAACCTCAAAAACAAACAATGCAAACAATAAAATTGGATAGAAGTAATGAAAATTACTTTACTAAAAATTGGAAACCAGTAATGGCTGGAGTCTCCTCGGATGTACTCAACTGACATGACTTAAAAGAGGCAATGGGCAGGCACTATATGGGATGTCCACAGTGCGCAGGCAGTGGGCAGTTTGCTGGAGTTGAGGCATGACTGCTGTTTTAGGTCACGACTACTACTCACAAGCCCAGAAATGGCAACCCATTGAGCTAGATTGCCTTTCTGAATTTCTTCAAGGTCAAGAACTCTCATAATGGTTTTATCTCACAAATACCACTCAAATCTACTTTTTCCTCCTGCCTTTTATACAAATCCTAGACATCAAAATTTCTACCCTGGATGAGTGTTAGGACTTTTTCAATTGACTGTTTGCTTTTGCCAACTTCTGTCTCGTTCTCTATACACAGCCATGAGGTATTTAAGTGCAAATGTGATGTGTCAGCATTTTGCTTAAAACCCTTTAATGATTCTGGACAGGGCTCACAGGGCTCTGTGTTTCCAGACTTTCATCATTATCTCACTAATTCTTTTTGACTCTCCTGGCTCACCTAGTTCTCCTTACTTTTTTCAATATGACACAGGCTTCAGCCTTCAGCTGGTTCCTACTGCCCCAGATACTGTTTACTACTTCTTCAGCCCTACTGTTATTTTACGTGAGTTTAAACATTAGTGTAGTAGCAACCAGATAGCTACATAGACTGATAATAAGGAATGTAATAGATATTATGATTTGTAAATCGTATGCAACTTGTTGTCACCACTTTTTTCTTTTGAGACAGTGACTCACTCTGTGATGGAGGCTAGCACAGAACTGACAATCCTCCTGTCTCAGCCTTTGGTGTGCTGGTGTTACAGGCATATGCCACCAGTCTGGCTCCAGAAAATTTTTATAATTAATTGTCCTATGCTTACATATATCACTTTTTGTTGTTGAGACCATTATGATTTATCAGCATACCAATTCCTCAGTTCCAGTGCTCCAAGATTAACTTCTATCCTGGTTCCTTTAATTCCCTGATTCACTTCCTCATGCACTCACCAAGTTTCCTGTGAGCATCTCTGAAATAAATTCCTTACAATGGAATTCTTGTCCCAGGGTCTGTTCTGGGGGGACCCAAACCAAGAGCAAAGGGTTCTATCTGCTTTGTTCACTGTTATGTCTGTGCTTTCCAAGCATACTCTTAAGCCCATTCTCTATGAAGGGATACTATTTCAGCCCAGATACATGGAGGAGGGCCTAGGCCCTTCCCCAAATGATGTGACAGATTTTGATGATTCCTCATGGAAAGTGTCACCCATTGGGGAATGGGTGGGGATGGACTGGGGGGAAGTGGGAGACATGGGAGGGTAAGATCACTTCTAAATGAAAAAAATTAAAAAGTATTTGAATGAATAAATGAAGGAACACAGACAGCATCCCAGAAAGCTGCTACATATTAAGTGAGATAATAAAGGTCTCTTTTGTTCTGTTCTTGCACATCTGTGGCCTACAAAACCTTGGGAATTCAGCTATGATGGACCAGTCTCCTACCCTACATGGGAGGAGAAAGAAGGCACTATACAAAAAGGAAGAGAGAGAAATGATGGCATCAATGAGAGGTGAAGTTTCTAAGAATTCCTGCAAACTGAATGTGTGTGGGGCAGTGGCTCTCATGGTGGAGAGTCAGTGTGGAAGATCCCTAACAGCCTTTGTTTCCAAGGAAGCAGTAGTATTTTATCCTAGAAATGTGGTCTCTGTTCAGTAAAAGGTTGGAAAGAGATTAAATAGACCTCTACTCAGCAAGAAAAAAATTGGTCACAATGTAGAAGATAAATTGGTAGTGGTCATAACAGAATTTGAGGGAGCCCAAGTTTGGCATTGTGCTGCCACAAGGGATGTCCAAGATTGTTTGACTAATGGAAGCTTCTACAGAAGGCATGGCTGACTAGTTGAGATAGAGTGATCAGTCTACATGGGTCACTTTTTCCTTCCCTCTTTGTGTTCACCCACAGTGAAGACAAACCTACCCATAGAAACATCTTATACAAAAGAAGATGAGGAATGATTAAGGAAACCCATATGGCTGACCTTCCACCACGGGGGTACAAGTGATAGGAAAGAGAAGCAGACAGCTAGTATCAACTCAGCAGAGGGCAGAGAGTCAGAATTAGAATTTTCATGAGGAATGCCCAATTTGGGGCAGACCATTACATTTTGTACTAATCTCTCCAAGAGCACTACTATTTCACTAATATCTAGGTCAAATCCAGAAGTTTGGTGTTTGGAAGTTAGAAGAACTTCAATTTACTTCTCATCTTCTGGGCACTGTGGAGACTATGTCTGGGGCTAGATTGAGATTGCACATCTGTGCTGGATGGCAGTGCTTTCCCTCCTTCAGAAGGCATTTCTGTCACAGAGCTCTATGAATAAGGTTCCTTTATTTATTTATTTTCA
Organism: Phodopus roborovskii; assembly: GCF_943737965.1. Lineage (NCBI taxonomy): Eukaryota > Metazoa > Chordata > Mammalia > Rodentia > Cricetidae > Phodopus > Phodopus roborovskii. The sequence goes on along the minus strand of NW_026125295.1, from coordinate 38,814,495 downwards.
GTGCCTCAGATAATGCCGATGTCCCTATGCATGCCAAGTATTCATTCTATCACTGAGTTCCAGCCCCAGCTCCATAAGACTTGTAATAGTCTACTCATTCAAGAAAACCATACTCTGATGCAGAAGAGCAAAAATATTGGCCCCAGTGGACTGAAATTCAACTGAATCTTCTTACAATTTTTTCTCAGATCTCCCTGTTATTCTTTCATTTTAAAGTAGAGCAAGCTAAGTAATGTCCTTGCCTGGCCTTTCTGATGGGGAATTAGGATATGTGAATATTTTTTATTTCTTTATTTTTGACTGGGAAAGTTGAGAGAGTGGCTTATCACAAATTTCATGTTTTCTATTCATATTAATCAGCATGGGTATTGTTAAGTTACACAACATGGAGCTGATTAGTGGTCTTCAACATTCATATTTTGACAAAAAGTGTTTACCAGTAAGGAATGTCTGTGGACTTGCAAGAGGATGGCAAAACGAAGGACCATGCTTCAGGAGGTGACTGAGACTAACAGTGACAGGTCCAATAAGGACAGTGATGACAGAGTCATGAAGCACAGTTATGTGCCAGACAGTTCTTTGCACAGGAGGCTATACAAAAGGAACAAGAACACATCTTTTCATTTTACGAATTCAGTCAGGGACAGATCCCAGACACATACCTCAATCACTTCAACACTATGTCCAGAAGGATGAACACATGCCTTTTTGCTGAGGAGCCAGGGGACAGATGAGCTCCATGAACACTATTCAGGGAATAACTTCATGCAGCTCATCCCAGTACTCATTAGCGGACAGACTGCAGGTTATCAGCTTGGAGAATGGGATGTTACAGGCGGAAAGGGCAAAATCATGACAATGGGTGGCATTTTAGTGATGGTATGGTCAGAAATGGGACACAAAACTATTTCTCAGCCAGAGATTTTGCTTTGAGAATCTTGGAAGACATGATTGTTTTATTATAGGTGTGAGCCTTGGATTTGTTCAGAGCACTTCTTTAATTTTTATGTGTTTTGTTCTCTTCCATGTATTTCCAGGAGAAAGTAAGCTAGGCATCTAGTTAGGGTTTCCATTTCTCCTTAACTGTTTCCATTCCTATTTCAGGCTTGGCTGGTGATAAATGCACATGCATTTGTCCTTAATTGGCAACATAGAACATCTGCACACTGGGCCCATGTCAACAAGTATAACTCTTCTTGCTCAATATTAATCAAAAGCCCAGTTAGGAGATGTAATTATACTTACAGATCATTGACCAAAGGCCAGGCAGTATACTCCTCTAATTCTTCTTAAATCAGTCACCGATTTAGGCAGACTGTCAGAATATCTCCCTCCACCCTGTTGTAATGAAGTATGCTTTGGCACTCATTGCAGATCCCCAGCCCAAGCCATGCAGGGAACACCTGAGGCCCATCTTTCATGCTGGGGAGGTTGATGAAAATGGGACATGGTTCATAAGATCCAGACTGTCTCCTTGATGAGGACTCACAGAAGAAGACAACTTCCAAGCTGTAAGTGTGCAGATCCAAACTTCTTGATGGATTGTGTTTTTCCTCTTACACAGCTTGCTTAGAAGCTTGGAATCAAATCTATGAACCACTGCAAGCAAATCTGTAGAACTTTATGATGCCTCCTTTTTTTCTTTATTTTAGCTAGAGTCTCATACAGCTGAACTTCCACATCCAGTTATACTGCGTGCTGGAGATCAAACCCAGGGCTTTGTGTATGCTAGACATGGACTCTACCAATGGAGCCATATTTTAGACAAACATGATTTCCATTTTAATATGATTTTGTCTGTAGTCACTGACTTTTTAAAAAGTTATTGAGATGAATGAAGCTCAGTTTAAAATCAACATAATATCATCAAGCATTTTAAGATGATACTTAGTGATGTGTGATGCATTCACAGTCTACTCTTAGTTTCAAGGAATTACCATTTCAGCAAAAGTGTTTTCTTTACATTTCTTCTTTTGATTCCTTCAAATAAAAATCTTTTATATTGTGCATGTTTTCAGTCACCATTCATTTTTAAAATGAAGCAGTATTTTAATAAACTTGCAAAAGAACCTAAAGCAAGTCTGAGCATGAGAAACCAAGAAGGAGTAGTTATAGAACATAAGGATAAACATATGGAGTTTCAAGATAGATGTGGTCCATGAGAGTGACGATGGATACAAATTTGTTAACCTACGACCCTTGAAGTTGTGTTTGTTGTTATGAAGTTGTGTAACATGTTGCTATGAGCAAAACCTATGATGCTTAGCTGGTGACTCAGAAGCCTTGATTGTTTACAAAAATGTTGGAGCTGGTTCCCTATGGCTGGATGCAATGCTCAGCCTTAATGCAGGGGGATGGGCTTGGTTCTGTCTCAATTTAATGTGCCAGGCTTTGTTGATTCCTCATGGGAGCCCTTACCCTTTGGAAGGAGTAGATGGGGGTAGGTGGGCTGGTTGAAGGCAATGGGGGGGGGTCTGGAGGAGGGGTGGAAGGGAAAACTGTGGTTGGAATATAAAATGAAATGTAAGATAAATAAATAAATGTACAGAATGGCAAAACAAAGAAAATACTTATAATTTTAGGGCAAAGCAAGTTTAAAGATAACTTTTGAAAGGTATTTATTTTAGAGTTAATGAAACAAAGGTTGGTTATTTGGAAAGATAAATAAGATTGACAAACTTTTGGCTAAACTAATCAAAAGAAAAAGAGAAGACCCAAATTAATAAAAGTACAAATGAAAAGGGATTAAGATAGATACTACTGGATTTCATAAAATTATTAGCTCTTACTCTGAAACCATATATTTCATATAATTGGAAAATCTAAAAGAAATAGATGAATTTCTAGATACATATGAACTTTCCAGGATTGTTCTTGGACATTAATTCTTGCCTCCTGCAACAAACATTTACATTCCATTTATAAGACATGTCCATTCTTGTTGGATGTCAGAACATAGCTATATAACCTAATCTTGTCAGTGTACCCTGAATCTGGATATGGCCTTTTGCCTTGCTTTCATGGTTTCCCAGATACAATCTGCTAGGCACTATGTTAAAACTTTCTTTGTCCTGAGAAGGTTCTGGGAAAGGGCTGTTCTGTTGCTATTTTTAGCATGTGCTTACTGACAGTTATTTACTTATTTTTCTGAGCTCAGACAACCTTCCTTGGATCATGGCTTTCTCCGTTTCATTGGTGTATAAAAGTACACTGAAAATGGAGGAAGGTTGTGTATAGCACTAGACTGCAATCTGTCCCATTCTTTAAGGCCTTCAAATCCCAGCTCTCACAGACAAGGTCTGCACAGGTTGACTGAAAGGGGATATATTGGAAAATGTTCAAGAGAGTGGGAAGGAACACTTGGAGATGTGTGTGATCAAGATTACACACACACACACACACACACCTGTACTGCTATAGATGTACTGCTCTTGCAGAGGACCCAAGTGTATGTGTGTGTGTGTGTGTGTGTGTGTGTGTGTGTGTGTGTGTGTATAAAATTTCAGATGATTAAATAAAAGATATTCTAAAAAATATTATTTTTACTGTGTGTATGTTATGTTTGTATAAGTGCAGGTCTGTGTGTGTGTCACAAAGTGTGGAGATCAGGAGACAATGAGTGATTGGGAGTTAGTTCTTGCCCTTTCCTTCCATCTTGTTGAGGCAGGGCTTCTCCTTGTTTCTATCTGTCTTCACATTGCACACTAGCTGGCTTGTGAGCTTCTATGTGATTCTTTTGTTTCTATCTCGTATTGCACACAGGAGTGCTGGGATTACAGATTTGAGCTATTGTATGCAGCTTTCTATGGGTCTAAGGGATTGAAATCAGGCTAGCAAGCCAGTACAGCCAGTGTTTTTTCCTGCTGAGCTATCTGATCAGATTGAAGATACCTTTTCTTTTTCTTGTTTTATTTTTAAATTATTTTTTCTTATTTTACATATGGATCCCAGTTCCCCCTCCCTCCTTCCCTCTTATACCCCCCACCCCCCCACTACACTCCCCTACTCCATAGGGAGGGTGATGCCTTCCAGGAGGGATCAACAAAATCTGTCAAGTCATTTGGAGTGGGGACTAGGCCCTCCCTCCTGTCTCTAGGTTAAGGGAGTATCCCTCCATGGGTAATACATTCCCAAAGTCCTTTCCTGCCCCAGGGATAATGAGATTGATGACTAATTTATCCACCATCATAGAGCCCTCATCTAGTAGCTGATGGAAACAGAAGCAGACACCCACAACTAAACACTGAGCTGAACTCCTGGAATCCAGATGCAGAGAGGGAGGAGTGATAAGAAAAAAGGGGCAAGACCAAGCTACAGAAACCCACAGAGACAGCTATCATGAACAAGGGGGAGCTAATGGACCCCCAGACTGATAGCTGGGAAACCAGCATTGGACTGACTCAGACCCCTTGAACATGGGTCTCAGTTAGAAGGGCCTGGGCAGTCTAAGATACCCCCCCCCCTTTTTAAGGATAAGTCTACTCAAAGCAAATACAGTATAACCTGGAGAAAATTTGAATGATGGTTCTGATCCTAACCTTGTGCAAATCATTTCCTGTTGCTAGCTTTGCTTGTCTCATTTTTGAAGCACAGAGGCTTAACTGAATTATCTTTTTTAGCTCTAGTGTTCAGTGGTGTATTTTTGTATGGGAACAGTAAAGCATTTTGAAAGTAATAATTCATTTCTCATAGATACATAATAATTTTTATAAGTCTACCTGAAATGCCAATTTTAAAAGAGTTTCTGATCTTATCATGAAATAAAATAATTCAGGGACAGCATTAACAATTTTACCAAAAGTTATGTTTTGTTGTATACAACCAACTCTTAGATGTTTTTAAGGCCAAAACAATAGTTGATATACACTGTGGTTTGCTGTGTTATAGTCTTTTGGTACACTGTGAAGAAATGCCATTCAGATTGGTTTAATAAAAAGCTAAAAGGCCAATTGCTAGGCAGGATTTTCAGGGCAGAGAGAATGGTGGGAAGAAGAAGGGCAGAGTTTTGAGGAGAAACCAGACAGATCAGAGTAAGTCAGACACACAAAACGGGATAGAGGTAAAAGCCACATGGTAGAATGTAGATTAATAAAAATATGGATTAATTTAAGTTATAAAAGCTAGTTAGGAACAAGCCTAAGGTGTGGTTGAGCTTTCCTAATTAGGAAGTTCCCTTGTAATTTATTTGAGAGCTGGCGGTGGGACAGAAAAATCCACCTACAGTGCTTGATGATAAATGGGTCAAAATTCCTTGATACTTCTTCCATTGATAGGTAAGGTCTGGATTTTTTTACTGCTTGGGGTCTCTGTGATTACTAAGACATCAGAAGGAGAGAAATGATGCTGTTTCTGGGCCCACAAGTGGTTAGAATACTGCCTCTTTCATCACGTCAACACATCTGTGGGGGAAACTCAAGGATCCTTGTAGGGAGGCCCCACATACAGGAGAATGGTGCTTCTAGCCAACAGCTCTGGGCAAGCACTGATTTTCCAGCAATGTGCTGAAGTGGCTGTGAAAACGGATCTTCAATACCAGTTGATCTCTGCCAGCTGGCACATGTAGAGGAGAGCTGTCCTTAACAACCACTGCCCAAATTTCAGTTTTACACAAAATAAGTAGCTATTAACCTTAGTTAGCAACAGACAATGGCTATGAAATGAATACTTTCTTGTCAGTAATCATGTAAACTAAGTTCAATTTGAACAGCAGGCTCTGTTATCATGACACATATGTATTTGTGAAGACCCCACATTCTGTCATTACTTACCTGTTGAATGCAATCTATGAGGAAAATAGTGCTGAGGAAATATTCTATGAGAAGTCCCTTTAGAAAACCCAGCCATAACACAGCCCCAGCGGTGTTCATACTTAGAACTATAGTGCAAGCTGAGCAACCCCAGGTCCCCAGACTTGTGTCTCCTAAAATGTATTTTCACCAGACAACCTATAGAGTGGAAAGGAGGATTGCCACATGTTGGAGGCCAGCCTTTATGATTACACAGTAAGAACTCATCTCTAAGAAAACAAAACAGTAAAAATGAAAAACAAATATGAAAGAAGAAAAAAAAAGACTTCTGTGTTTAGTGATTTCCTTATGTGTAATTTACACTAAAAAGCACTCATGATGTGAGGTAGCTCATGTCTGAAATCTCAGCATTCAGGAGTCTGAATCACATAGGGAAATCTGTCTCAAAAACAAACATAAGAAAACACATAAAAGAAAACAGGCAGCCTGTTTGTGACATGCAGCAATGATGGACTGAAGTAAAGGTTCAATCCTCTATAGCCATACCCCTGGGTCAAGGATTTGAGTTTCAAGTTTCAAAGCCTGGAAGCTCTTTCTGTTGGTGAAGCTGTGACTTCTGTATCTCTCTCCCTACCCAGGAAGGGTAGCCAGGATTCCCTGGAGAGTTGCTGACTAGAACTGCAGGAAGGACATTGGATTGAGGGGGGGGGGTCATGTTCCTCAGAAGGAGGCTATTCAGTAGGTTCTCTTCTGTTGTGATGCTGGTGAGACAAACCTTTCCAGGGTAGAGAAGACTTTTTCAGAGGGTTCAGGAAGAGTATTAATGAGTCCTCAGGGAATGTTGTCATCAAACATTGACTCTATGGGAAGAAACTCACCAGGCAGGTCAGGTCCTTCTCGGTCCAGTGCCTCAAACCCAGGCTCACTGAGCAGAAATTCTGGAGTCAGAGTACCATCCTAAAGAGTGAATTTAGGAAGATGGATGTCAAGAAGGATTGTTTCTCTGTGCATGAGGAGGATTATACTTATGTTTTTAATACTGTCATTTATATTTAATTGAAGAACTTTGTTGTTAGCATGACTTGTCTATGGAGGAGGAGCCTGGAACTATGTTCTCAAAGGATAACATGGTCTGGCCACACAATCTATTTCCTGATCTCTTGTTTCTTGGTTAACAGGTCTTCCTGGATAGGACCAACTAATGACTGAAATTCTTTGAATTGTGTCAGTCATGCACACACACACATATTATATACAAATGTATTATATGTATATATTTCCATTACAAGAGGACATGGAGCTTACTCAAAATTTCTGTTTATGAAAGCTACAATAAAAACTCATAGAACACTGAGCTTTAAGTTAAATACAAAAATTACTACTACATCTATTATTTTTAGTTTCTAATACATTGCTTTGTCACTGCCCATGAATAAAAATGTAGGTAAGCTTTTAGGAATTAAAAATAAACTTATAAGGGTATTTCTGAAAATCAAAGTTAAGTATATTTTTGCTTTAATTATTCATTTTAGTCCATAAAAATGTGTTTTATCTGGCTGGAAAGATGTTCAGTAGGAAAAGGCTCTGGCCACTAAGCCTGATGGTCTATGTTCAATCTCTGGGACCCAACTTTTGCAGTTCAGCCTCAAACTCCACATGTATGCTGCTGCATGCCTGTGTCTCCTCTTCCTTTCCCAATAAATGGATGGTTGTAAAAAATAAAATTGACTAATTTATCTTCCATCATAGAGCCCTCATCTAGTAGCTGATGGAAACAGAAGCAGACACCCACAGCTAAACACTGAGCCGAACTCCTGGAATCCAGATACAGAGAGGGAGGAGTGATAAGAAAATGGGGACAAGAGCAGGCTACAGAGACCCACAGAGACAGCTGACCTGAACAAGGACCACCAGACTGATAGCTGGGACTGACTCAGACCCCCTGAGCATGGGTCTCAGCTAGAAGGCCTAGGGAGTCTAAGGGACCTCTGACAGTGGAACCAGGATGTATCCCTGATGCACAGAAGGACTTTGGGAGCACATTCTCCATGGAGGGATACTCTCTTAGCCTAGAGGCAGGAGGGAGGGTGTAGTCTCTACTCCAAATGACTTGATAGATTTTTGTTGATTCCCTCCTGGAAGGCATCACCCTCCCTGTGGAGTGCAGAGGGGAAGTGGGAGGGAGGGTGGGAGGGATTGGGAACTGGGATTGATATATAAAACAAGAAAAATAAAAAATAAGAAAAGATGAAAAAAATGTGTCATATTAAACACATAGCACAACCTGACTCAAAATAAAACAAATATGTAACTAAATCCAAGGAAATTTTAGAATATTTGAAATGCAATTTGAATTAATTTTTGTTAACACAGTTAATGGAAGTGGGCTCCTAATTACAGACCTAAAGACATAAAGTACTTATACTTAACATTACAAACAGTATTTTTTCTATTCAGTCTGTAAAACTGATTATTTTATTGGAGGGTTTTAAAAAGAAGGACAGTAAACTCACTTACCTCAGTGATGTCAGTATGGGGCATGGACAGCCCTGATTGGGTGATTGGTTTGGAAACTGACAATGACTCAGCAACTTCTAGAGTAAAAAAGAAAAAAAAAATCACAAGGGTAAAATGTTTCCTTTTGTTTCTTTTATGATTTAGGCAATAAAACAGTTAAGGTTCTAAAATGTGGTAGTAGTCAATTCTTAAGGAGTAGCACTGCAACATTAAGAAATTGGAGTTACAGACTAATGGTCATTAATGTGAATGATACTCTGAAGGACTGATCCTGGGTTGCATCTTGCATGCTTATGCAATGGGAATTGTTAAGAACAGGATGAAAGAGTAGATAGGTTGGGTAATAGGTATAACTATCAGTATAAGTAGACAGAAGGAATAAATACTAGGATTATATTGCTCAGTAGGGTGATTATAGTTAATGATAATGTATCATATATTTCATAATTGCTATAGGAGAAGTTTTAAATGCTCTCATCACAAAGAAATGATACAGAATAAAGTGATAGAAATAATGATCATGTGGAAGCAACCTAGATGCCCTTCAATTGAAGAATGTGGCACATCTACACAATGGAATACTACTCTGCAGAAAAAAAATAATGGTATCTTGAAATTCGCAGGCAAGTGGATGGCACTTGAAGAAACCATCCTGAATGAGGTAACCCAGTCACAAAAAGAGGAACACAGTATGTACTCACTCATATATGGATTTTAGACCTAGATCAAATGATCACCAGCCTATAATTCACATCACCAGAGGAACTAGGATACAAGTTGTATTCTAAGAGATTCATATAAAGTCCCTCACAGAACTGGGAAGAGACAAGTCCCCCAGACCTCAGGTATAGTGGGGGAGGACAGCTAATGGAGAGAGAAGTAGGAGAAAATGAGAGGGAGGAGAGGAAGGCATGTGCGACCAGGAGGATTGAGCCTGGTTAGGAATGGAAAATAGGAAAGAGAGAGAGAGACAGAGACACAGAGAGAGAACATAAAAGAGGGAGCCAATATTGGTTTGAAGATAAAGTTGAACACAAAGAAAGGTCGAGGGAACTACAAGACTGCTCCCAACTAACAATCTCAGCTTCCGTGGAAAGGCTATCATAAATGCCCTTCTTGGAGAGTGAGATCAACAACTAACTTCTCCATGGAGTCCTCAACTAATGCCTGTTGAAAACAGGAGCAAACACCCATACATAAACACTGAGTCAAACTAGAACCCAGAAGCAGATGGAGAGGACAAGACCATGCGGTAGAAGTACATAGAGACAGCTTACCTGAACAAGGAGGAGCTAAGGGCCACTAGACTGATAGCTGGGAAGCCAACAGGGGACTGACTCGGACCCCCCTGAATATGGGTCTCAGCCAGAAGGTCTGAGCAGCCTAAGAGACCTCAGACAGTGGAGCCAGGATGTATCCCTGGTGCACAAAAGGACTTTGCAAACATATCCCCCATGGAGGGATAACTGCCTTATTCTAGAGATAGGAGAGAAGCCCTAGTCCCTACTTCACAGGACCTGTCAGATCTACATGACCCCAACTGGATGGCATTCCCCTACATATTGTATTGTGGTGGGGGGTGGGAGGGGAGGGTGTTTAGAGGCATGGGAGAGGGTAGAGAGGGCAAAAGGGAGGGAAGGAGGGAGGGAGGGCTTGGGGGGAGGGAGGGAGGGAGGGAGAGGGAACTGGGATCGACATGTAAAATAATAATAATAAAAAAAAAAAAAAAAAAAAAAAACGCTTTGACTCCAAAATTTAAGTTGAAGAACAAGTTACTGGGGAAAAGTATTTCTATTTTTGTTTCCACAGAAAATGAAAAGATGTGGATTCCTTCCAGACTAATGTGGTTTGATCATACCAGACCGCCTGAAACAGAGTACAAGCTGATCCTACATTCCAAACAGCTGGACAAAACAGCCCTACAGACTACAGCTAGGATATCTGAATCTTCTTCGAATCCCCCAAGACAGCGCCCCTTACCAGCAGGAAGTAGTTTGGAAAGAACGACGCCCAAATTCCCAAATATTGTGTATAAATGTTTGTTTTCATTTAATTGGACTTTGTTATATAAAATTAAATAAAAAATACTCTATATGCATAAAAAAAAGAATATGGATGAATAAAAGCTACAGATTATCTAAAAAAAAAAAAAGAAATAATGATCATGCTGATTTGATCATTATGTGATATACACATGTATCTATCATAACTTCATATTCCAAGAATGTGTATAGTTATTATGTGTCAATTACATAATAAGAGCAATTACAAAAGAATAGTAGTTTAAAGATTTTTGGGGTCCCTAGCCTCAGTCTACAGATTTGGATCAAATTGTGAGACTGTTTGGCTAGGCAAATGGGGATAAAATGTAACTTAGCTGGCAAAGGAAAAAAAATTGGTTAGCATCGACACTATAAAATAGGAACATCTGTGGAGTTCAACTCCATCCTTCCTCCTGGTTCTCAGAGCACTCCAGGAAAGCCCAACAAAGACACAAGCCCAGAGTAACATACAATCTCAGAGATGAGTCTGAAGTTGTTCACTTGTCGCTTGCATATTCAGAGACTCCATAATCTCTCTCCAAATTTCCAGAGATAATGATTTGTTGATATAAATCAGATAACAGAACTGCCAGAGAATGACAGTTTCATGCCATCTTATGCTGAAATGGCATTTCGATTGTCTATTATACTATCTGTCTTTTAAGTTTCCGACTGTTGGGTCTCCCCACAGCATCCTCTAAAGGTTCCAAGCATGTGAGATTATCTTGTTTATGTCTTTGGATCCTACTGAAAGTTGACTTATACAGATTGTATCAGTGGTTCCTTACCCTCCTTTCTGGGATGGTTTTCATTAGTGGGTAGCCCTCAGGCCTGGAGGTAGAAGTGAGGTCATGCTACTTCTATCCTTGTGAGTATCCTTCCATTCTTGTGAGTAAAGGGAATTTTCATGGGCAGTTCCTCCATCAGCTCTTTTAAAATTAGCCTCATTTGAATATGCCATCTGTTTCCTTATGAAGTCTGACTAGTTTATTGGATGAGAAGATATGTGTACATTATGCCAGATAAAGGGAACTGTCCAAGAGTTCTCCCCTCTGGACAGGCCCTACTGGCTGAACAAGGTTGATCTGACTGAACTTAAACTACTGGATTCTCCTAGACTTATCACTGGTGAAAAGTGACCACCAAGGGCTGATTAAAGGAAAGGTAGGAGGGAGTGAAGAGAGACAGAAACAGTATTGTACATGATGTACCTGTCACAGTAATGACTGGCTTTACAGGGTCAAAGCTAAAAGGCCAATCCATTATATAGTCATAATTCCTTGCTTCTCTGTCACAATGAGGATAAACTCAGAACTATGACATCACCAACTAACCATCCGTGAACTGAATCATCCCCACATCCAAGGAATGGTCTCCGTCTAGTAGTTGAATGATGAGTTTTTTGAGGTCCATAGTTGTGAGGTAGATTTCCGACCGCTTGTCTTCTGTGGTTCCATGATGGATTCTTTCACTTTCAATTTTGTTGGAATCAAGGGACAGGAGATTGTTTGCAGGGCTTTTTACATCTTCGTGGTCTCTCTTAAAGATGGCTGTAAATTCTATTTCTGTGGAGCTTGAACTGTGGAGAGTAGAGGATATGGTTATCCAGTCATTTAACCTATGGGGAAATACTGACAAACACTTTGTTTTAAAGTAGAATGTCAGCCTGGAGACTAAGTCTAGTTCAAAAAAGGATTGTGAATTGGTTTCATACATATTTATATTTTAAAAATGTGAGGCTGAGTGGTGGTGGTGCACGCCTTTAATCCCAGCACTTGGGAGGCAGAGGCAGGCCAGGCTGGTCCACAAGAGCTAATCCAGGACAGCCTCCAAAGCCACAGTGAAACCCTGTCTCGAAAAAACAAAACAAATAAAGTGGTAATGGTTCATTGTTAATTTATAAACATCTTTGGTGGTATTAAAGTCAAGCAGTGCTGAGCAGAAAGAGAGATGAATTGGCCCTTTATCTACAAGACACTTCCCTTAATGTCTATGGAGTACTAGGCACGATGTAGCAGTGGTTCAATAAGCTATGTATGCCATAACCAAGCGGAACTCCAGTTCTTAAGGCTTTTTAATTCCATTCTTTTCCACAGAGTATTTTATTATATTTTACTTTTGGGTTTTTGAGACAGGTTTTCTCTGTGTAACAGCTTTGGCTATCCTGGAACTTTCTTTGTAGACCAGGCTAGCCTCAAACTCACAGAGATCCACCTGTGTCTTGCCTCTGCTGGGATTAAAGCCATGTGCTACCACCACTTGGCCATAAAGTATTTTTTTAATTAAAAAAAAAACTTTAAATGAAATAGAAAAAGGGAATAAAATAACAAAGGATTAAGAAAAGGGAAAGGGAAGCAGTACATAGTGTATGATTAACTGCACTTACTACCATATTTATTAATACGGTATCTTTCGGCATGCAAACCCTCAAACAAGATTCTTTACAGCTCTCCTTGAGAACCAAATGTTACCTTTTGTTTCATGCCATAAATCTACACAGAGGCATGCAGAAGTGTTTTTAAAGGCCTCTGGAGCTGATAATGTGTATTCTTGGCAGTTCTTCAGACCACAAAATCAGTCAGCGACTACAGTTCATTATTTTACTAGTCAATTGCAGAAGCCAAAGCCAAATTCTCATTACTGATCTCTCCAAGGTATATTGGGTCATTTCCCTACCTCAAACTGACCTTGGGGCTGAGGAGCAAATTAGCTTCTCTCCTTTATTCTAGACTTCAGTTGGGTATACTCATGAGTGTGAAGACAGCCAACTAGTCTCCCATTGCAAACATAAAAGAATTATTTAATCAGGATGCTGGCATAAAACATCTGTACACATTTTTCAAATTAGAGGTATAGTTTTTCATAGATTGTTTTTCAGATGGTCAATCAATGTTTCCCTGCTAATCTCACATAGTGATTTGATTACAGAATTTTTTAAAAATCACTAAATTTAAATAAAAATACTAAAACTCACTGGCTTATTCAAGACAAAGTACATGTGAAATTTTTTTTTTAATTTATTTAATTTAGAAATAATCTTGTTTTACACATTAAAACCAGTTCCCTCTCCCTCCCATCCCCCCTAAGCTATAAGTTTTTCAAATATTTCATGTGAAAATTATTAAAAACAATAATAGCTTACGTTGGGTGGTAGTGGTGCATGCCTTTAATCCCAGTACTTGGGAGGTAAATGCAGGCAGATCTCTGAGTTTGAGGCTAGCCTGGTCTACAGAGAAAGTTCCAAGACAGTCAAGGCTACTCAGAGAAACCATGTCTAGAGAAAACCAAAACCTAAACAAAACAAAACCAACCAACCAACCAACCAACCAACGAAACAAAAAGTTTTCTTCCCCCCAAAAACCCAGCTTATAATATGTGGAAGGAAGCATACTATATTTCAAAACATAAAAATAATCAAAATTACCCATCTCTTTCTTTCTTTGATCTTCATTTCACCACATACCATGAAAACATGCAAGAGGAAAGAATTTTAACAAGATTTATTGAAGCAGTCAGTGGATTATTTTATACACAAAAATGCTTTTATATTGTCCTTCATGTTTATCTAGAGTATTGAAGGAACAAACTGCCACCAGAATTTGGATGGCACCTTTAGGAACCATGAATCTTAAAAACATCATTACATACAGTTTCTGATCAGGATTTGAGCCTCAGTTCAAAGATGTCTGTGCACTTATGGTCTTCTTTTTAAACTTGTTGATTTCTTCAAGGAAGCTACAAATATATGTTATGCATCTTATAATTGGGTAGCAACTGCCAAGATGTTTTAAAAAAGTATTTTTCAGACAGATTCCTTACCTCCTGAATGCTGTTAAGGGATTTATTCTCAGAGGTAACTTGTCTTGAGTTTGACCCTTGGAACTAGTGTTTTGCTATTTCTCTTTGAATTGCTTTAATCAGTTGAGGGATTGGTTTGATTTGCCATGAAACTTGTGAGAAAAAACAGCACCCATTTACTGAATGGGTGCTACAAGCCAAGCATTTTATGTGTATTTTCATTTAATGTTTACAACATCAGTATCCTCATTTCACAAGCATTACAAAGGCAGAGGGAGAGAATTGGACCCAGGAGAGGCAGGATTTGAACTTGGTGTTGTCTCTCCTCAACCTTGTTTTCATTTTGTCACTTCATCCATTGATATGTGCCTGAGAAAGTCATGTTGGTTATCAAAATTACGAACATTAAAATTTAGAATTTATTTTAGAAGCTATATTAAGTTTTCTCTCTTTATATTTCAAATGACAATCGATTATGAAGACAGTCTATATATATGATGGGGTTAGTGTCATTGATATTACTGCCTGGACTACAAATTAATTTTACTCATATCCTGATATAATATGACTTCAGTGTATATGCTATAGACTTGTTTTTTGTAGGATAATCTTTTTGTACACTGTGAATATGTGTCAATTTGATTGGTTTATTAAAAATCTGAATGGCCAATAGCTAGGCAGGATTTTTGAGGCAGAGAGAACACTGGGAAGTATGCAGAGTCTCCAGCAGACATGGAGGAAGAAAACAGTATTAGCAGTGCAGAGTAAAGGTAATAAAGCTATGAGGCAGAAAGTAAATTAATGGAAATGGGTTAATTTAAGTTATAAGAGCTAGTTATAAATAAGCCAAAGCTATTGGACACGTTTTCATAATTAATAAGAAGTCTCTGTGTGGTTATTTGGGAGCTGCCTGGCAGGGTAGAAAAAACATCAGCCTATACTTGTTCCCATGTTCCCTTGGAGACAGAGAACCTTCTGTCCTTCTAAGTGTCACTGTTCTGTGAGGAAGATTGCCTAAAGTCTGCAGGCATCCATCCAGGGCCTGCCTCTTGTTTCTTTGTAATTTGTAACGCATGAAGCCAAGGAGAGAGGCCACACTTCCTGGGCCCAGACCTTATGCCTGCCAATGAAAACTGGCTTTGTTGACATAACCTTGCATCAGAAAATGGAAATCTTAAAGGAAAACTATTTGTTACCACAATGGAACATGTTCACCAGTGTCAAAACTTTAGCCTGCCTCCTTGTGTTTCTTCCTTTTCACACTCTGCCTCACCATCTCTAAGCAACTACTGATACGTTTTCTGTCACTGCATATGAGTTTCTGTTTTCTGGAATTTAATATAAATAGAACATAATGTACTCTTGTTTGGCATTTCACTCAGCACAGTTATTTTGAGGTACATTCATGTTGTCACATATGTCAAAACTGTTATTTCTTTGTCAAGAAAGGTGTCTATAGTGAGCACATTCTAGAATTGCCTACTGCTCTGTTGATGGACAATTGGTTGGTTTGTTTCCAGTTTTGGGCTATTCAAGATAAAGATGCTATGGACATTTGTGCACCAGGCTGAAGGATTTACTCTACCACTAGTTTTCATGATTATTAATAGTTTCACACACTTGATCTTAGAAATTAAGCAATACTGCCTAGCTATTGGCCATTCAGTGGTGTTTAACTGCTAACCCTTAAAATTGTATTAATAATGGAGTCCTAACTACTTTCCATTTGTGTTGAGAGAATCAGGTGTGGCTGTTCACATCAAGCTATTTGTGAAGTTATAAATAAGCTTTTCTACAAATGAGACAAAGGAATGCCAACTTATGCGCCTGATAGGGGCTGACTCATGTGTGGGCATCTGGCCTCATAACAAAAGTGATATCCTTCATAGTAAGTTTATTTCACAATATCCCCAGCATTGGTATCTATGACCAAAGGTTTGGGCTGATCACAAGTGTATCACTTATTGAACTCAGGGGCCCACATACTTTCCAGTGGACAGAAGGAACATTATTGGCAAAGTGCAACTAAACATTTTATAATCATATTGGCAGAAATAGGAATGAATCCTTACAGAGACAAACACAGGAAAGATTCTTTTTCCAAGCATGCCTCTTAAAAATTTTTACTTGGAAATTTTTATTGTCCAACATTGTGATTTTCCTTTGAAGTAGATTTTTTTTTTTTTACAATTACATTTTCATTTGTTGAAGTGAGACAATAGCACACATTTAATCACTCACCAAGAGAGGCATTTCCATCATTTCCTAAAGCTGTAGATTAAAAATTTGTTCTTTAACTGTAGTACTTTATTGAGAAGACCCTGATGTCTATGCAAAATATGTGCCCATCACCTTTGATTATCCCCTCATTCATCTTCCTTCGAGCTGAATACTGCAGAGTGGCAAGTTTGCTTTGGTAAATATTAGGACTTTCATCTTTTATCACTCTCTCTTTCCAATATTTCTCTCCTCTGGAGTGCAACAAATCAGACAGGTCTGACAGCCCTGGGAAACATAGCTGGTCACATCTCCTGAGCCCTTCTCTCCAGACATAAGCTGCTCCTTCACTGGAGCTCTCCTGTGCCATGACCAGGTGGTGGCAGAGCCAGGAAGACTTCTCCTGCCTTCCCAGGCATGTAAGTTCATCTGCTTCCACCAGGGTTGCTCTGTAGCCTGCAGCACACTGTTACAGAGTGCTGTTTAGTGATTTTGCCCATACGTGCTTGAAATAAGAAGAACTTTAAAAATGAAGCAAAAATTCTTGTTTGAACCCATGAACCTGCCTGCATTAGAATGCTATGAATACAGATGGCTACAGACTTGCTTCTGCTGGAGTGTGATCCCACAGTGCTTTAGCATGGCATTATTTTATCATTTAACATGTCAAGTCACTACTTTTTGAGCAGAAAGCATTATCTAGTCCACACACTAGATAAAATTTACATATATATATATATATATATATATATATATATATATATATATATATATGTATGTCTTGCTTTGGCCCCTGTGCATTCCATTCCTTCAATTGCCCTGCCCATAAAGGCCACTTAAAAATAAAATCAGATCCTCCTGTGTCTCTTGGCTAACATGGTTTATGCCAATGAAGATGAGATTTAGCAACCTGGTAGGAAGGCAGTTAATAATTACTGTTTTTGATATGTCTTTACTGAGGTATTTCCCAGAGATTTGTTAATGACATTGCCAAGGACAATTGATAGGTGCTCTGGAAGGTGGTGTTTCTGGCTCTCCTAGGAGTAGCATTGCAGATCCTATAATATCCCTGAAGCGTAGTTTTCTGTTCTAATTAGAGCTCCATTATCTCAGAAGTATCTAGTCTGTAGGACCAGACTGAGCTAAACAACTGAGAGGAAAGGGGCCTTCTAATCCTCAGGATGTCACTTTTAAGGCAGGCCAGGGAGGAAGTGATTTACAATGGAGAACAATTTAATTCTCTTACTTACCCAAATCCTAACACATGGATTTCCTGGAACCCTGGAAGTTTCTTAAATATCTTTTGCAACTGCAGAGAGAAAGAAAGGTTTGAAATATTTGTTGGTCCCATTGGCTCAGATATTACCAACCAACCAACCAACCAACCAACCAACCAACCAACCAACCAACCCCTCTAAACACTTTTGATGAGTCAGTTAAAGGGCAGTTGAAAGGGAAAGCTGAAACAAAACATCAGACTCCCTCTGTTCACAGGTATTTCTGAAGCTTAGAGAACATTTTGCAATTAGCTTAAGAGCCACATGTGAATAATTCTGAGATGCTCGAGTATGTATTTTACATAAAATATGAAGCAACTTTAAGATGGTATTTGGAGGGAACCTTTTGAACTACTACATACACACTTTTTGTCTATGTAGCTGATGATAAGCTAATGATGTTCCTTGAATTGAATTAGAGGACTTGGAAAATACATCAGTAAAGGTATTATTAAATGCAAAATTGCTGATCTCAATTAGATTTGTTCTTAGACTGCCTGGATTTTACAAGTTTTCTCAATTTATGTTTGTTAGTGAGGCTTGTTATCAGGACGGCCTTCCTGGTTCCTCCCCAGGATGGAATGGGTATCTCTCTCCAAATCTTCCTTCACAATAGGCTTCTTTGGCTTATACCTCCTCTTCTTTCCCTCTCACCCTTCAGTTTTCTTTGTTCCATCAGATTCCTGTTATTATCCTTTAAGTGTCAAGTTCCCATGGCAGCCTTCTCAGCTCTCTTATTCCATAACCTGCCTCATCCCAGCTTTTTTGGGGAAAGCTACAAGACAAGAGGGGCTGAGAGGAAAGCAAAACCAATTAGTAGAGGAACTTGAGTGGGACAGCAGGGGAACTAGAAGGACCAGCCTTGTCCTCCCATCCCTGCCTCTCTCTGATCTGTCATCCCTTTGGTGGGGAAGTCTGATTTTTCTCCCGTGGCTTCAGTTCTTCCTTATACCCAGCCTTGAGTTCTTCCCACAAGTATCATTTTCTTCTCCAAATCTACATTATTTCCAGACTTCCCCATGTTAGACAAGCTTGAAGTCCCAAATTAAATGTTTTCTTTCATAAGTTGCCTTGTCATGGTCTCTTCACAGTAATAGAAGAATAAGCAGAAATACTTTGCTGTTATCCCATTTATGATTAGCCCATGGCCAGTCTTGTGGTGAACTGAAGATGACCTCTGTCCTCCCCATTTAACAGGCACTTCTATTTCTCCAGAGCCCCATGGATTAGTTTCCCTCTGCCCACAACACATCACTTCAATCTTCTGCTCACTGACTCCTTCCTCTTTCACAACACAGCACCCCAATCTTCTGCTCACTGCCTGTTTCTACTCCCACAACACAGTTGTGTTGTGTACCATCTCAGTTCTAGAAGGCGCATGCCCTTTGACCTAAGGATGGAGTCCTGTTACTTATCTTTATCCCCTTGCTCTTTGAATCCACTGGATTGTCATCCACACAGAAGGAATTTCACAACATTGTTTGATGAGTTGACTTCATCTCTTCATTCTTTAAACTCAACACACCAACAGTATGTTGTCACTGTATCTACAGTCACCACCACTCTGCATCTCCAGTGCCAAGGACTGTAGCGGTGATGTGCAGATAGATAATCCCCAATCTCCTCTGGGGCTTTGGGCTGCATCATGGAATTTTTTTCCAGTGAACTAATTTACCTTCTAATTATATTTTCGTGTGCCAATATTAAAAATAGTTTTCATTTCCTGAACCTATAGGAATGCTGGTGATGAAAGCAGCCGAGCCTGGGTGTTAAGAAGATACTCTGCAGGCTGAGCTACTTTCTAGTTGCAAACTCCTGAGTTCATTGCTTCACCTCTGTGTCATGGTCTTTTTGTCAAAATGGGACAATACCCACGCACAGGGTACCAGTAAGGAATGAGAAAGATATAACAGTCAGTGATGTTTATAATTTATTAGTAATTTTTGTTTTCTACTTTTCTATCTGGATTACTAGCTCCCTGGGAGTCTCTAATACCCCTCCAGTCATCATGGATTCTCTAAGGGCAGATCCAGCTTTTAGACAGTTTTTTTTTAAAGACTTGGGAGAGCAGATTGAGGGTACTCACTGTTATGTGGGGGAAGGAAGCCTGGGGAAGTAAGTTTGTGTGCATCTCCCTTACTCTGTAATGAGCTTAGCAGAAAGGAACTAAGGGAAAGGAGAGGCTAAGTTCTGCAGGGCTGGTCTTTATTTGGGAGCCCATAGGAAAGGTCCTTGCACATGCTTCAGGCCTGCTCTGGTGTCATGTGGGAGCAGCTTTGAGAACACTGTGAATTTGGGGTGTGAAGGCTCAAGTATGTAATTTAGTGTTTAGAGCAAGGCATAATGATGTGGGCATATTATTCTCTTTACAGAAACCCCACTCCACTGTGCAAGCAGTTAGTAAAGCAAGGAAGCGCCTCCACAGAAGGTGCCTTTTCAATGCTCCTGAGGGCTGTCATCCCTCCCCTTTAGGAGTGTTCCACATCATAGGATTTGATATAGGAGAGTTTTTTGTTTGTGTCCATGCCCTCTTTGTGAACCTGTCTGAATTTGATTAAGAATCAGCTTTGCATCAGAGGGTGCAGATGGTGTCTAGGGACATGATGACAAAAGCCTTCAGTTAATTCTGCTAAGTAATCTAGTGGGGACCTTCCAGTCATGAAGCACTAGCCACTAAATTGCTAATTAAGTGCCCACTTAACCTTATTAATAACACCAAATGCACAGGGGTCTCCCTGATTCTGCCAGAATGTATGTTAAGGGGCTATAAAAGAGCAGCTACAGCTGAGTTTCACTGAATGTTTGCACAGGAGAAAGCATTCAGACAACAAGCAAGTGATTCCTTTTGACATTTGTATTAAATTGCTCATTAGGTTTATTGTGGAAATTAAATCACTGTAAAGCACTGTCAATTAATCCCTGATTAGGCCCAAATGATTGCCAATACAGGCTATGGGTAGGGCACACTGATTGGGTGTCTAAGGCAGACCTTGGAGTGGTCCAGCTCAGGAGCCAGTGAGAGGACAGTAGATAATCCAGGCAGACTTGCCCCCACCCCTGGCAAGTTACGTAGGCAGGTGCTGAGGTCTCTTTAAGAGGCAAATTCTGTGGACCGACTCTATCCCCTGAATATGGGTCTCAGTTAAAAGGCCTGGGCAGTCTAAGGGACCTCTGACTGTGGATGTCTGACAGTGGAACCAAGTTTTATCCTTGGTGCACAAAAGGACTTTGGGAGCACATTCCCCATGGAGGGATATCCCCTTAGCCTAGAGGCAGGAGGGAGGGCCTAGTCCCTACTCTAAATGACTTGACAGATTTTGTTGATCCCTCCCAGAAGGCATCACCCTCCCTGTGGACTATGTGTGGGGGAATGGGATGGGAGGGTGGTTGGGTGGCATGGGAGGGAGGGAGGAAGTGAGGGAGGAAGAGAAGAAGGGAGGGAGAGGGGACTGGGATCGATATGTAAAATAAGAAAAATAAATAATTAAAAAAGGCAAATTCTGCTCACCCTCTCTTCTGCCTTCTGTCTTTTCTCTGAGGGAGGCAGCTGTCTGTCTCTCTTTCTTTTCTCTTCCCTTATTCCCCTTTACCTTCCCCCATTAAACCTCACTTCTGCAGGTCTCTGTCTCCCACCTGCCATTTGTCCCTAATCTGAGGTGGGACCCACTAAAGGCCCCACCTTCGTGCCGTACGAACATGAGCTACAGAGTACTGTGCCTTAGGTAATGGGAGACTTCAGAAAGAGCTAGCAGTACTAATGTGATACTCTTTGGAGCAAAGTTGGACAAGACATAGACTTCTTAGTAAGCTTTTCAGAGGCTAGAGGGTGACTTGATGATACAGTGACTCTTTTCCCATAAACATCCAATGGGAAAAATAGGGTAGTGATGGAGGAATAAGGCTGAGTTGGAATCTTCTCTTCTCCAGGTAATGACTGGGTCTGCTGGGGATGTTACTTTGCCTCCTTGGGCTTCAGTTTCCTCACTTATGATACTGTCCTGGCTAGTTTTAGGTAAACTTGACACAAGCTAGAGTCATCAGAGACGAAGGAGCCTCAACTAAGAAAATGTCTTCATGAGATTGGGCTGTAGGTCAGGTGGTAGTGGCACTTGCCTTTATTCCCAGCATTCCAGAGGCAAGCAGATCTCTGTGAGTTCAAGGCCAGACTGATCTACAGAGCTATTTTCAAGACAGCCAGGGCTATACAGAGAGACTCTGTCTCGAAAACTCCAAACAAACAAACAAATAAAAAGATTGAGCTGTAGGCAAATCTGTGGGGCATTTTCTTAACTCGTGATTGATGATGGGGAGAGGGCCCAGGGCAGTGTCATCCCTGGACTGATGATGTTGGTTCTACAGGAAAGCAGGTTGAGCAATAAGGTATAGATCAGTAAGCAGCATCCTGCTGTGGCTTCTCCATCAGCTCCTGCCTCCCATTCCTGTTCTACTTTAGTTCCTGTCCTGACTTTCTTCCATGATGAACAGTGAGTTATGGTTTGAGTTAGGGTTAGGGTTAAGGTTTGGGTTTGGGATAGGGTCAGGGTTAAGGTTTGGGTTTGGGATAGGGTCAGGGTTAAGGTTTGGGTTTGGGATAGGGTTAGGGTTAGGGTTAGGGCTAGGAATAGGGGTAAGGGTTAAGGTTTGGGTTAGGATTAAGTTTATGGTTTGGATAGGGTTAGACAGCCTTGTAATATTATGCTCTTTTAGATGCTCATGGTGTTAACGAGTCAGATAAGAGTCTGTGGTCAATTTCTCTCAGCCTCAGTGACATCTAAACTTCTACTTGAAGCAGTAGCTATGTTCATTCATATGGAAGTAACATTTGATAAATGTAGCTAAAAGCAGAAGGAATACAAATCTTCATGCTTAGAAAGTACATGTATGAACCATCTGGGTACACTTGAACCTTTCCCAGCATGGCCATGTAGCAAAGGGCCCCTTCCTCTCATTGTTTGAAAATTTACTACTTGCCTCTCACCTAGAGAGGACATGTATACAGAAAACCTCCTTTACATCCAACCTCTCTCATCATCAGCAGTAAGTCAATTAAATATAAGGGATCATTTCTATAATTTGAAAGCCAAGGATTCTATTCTGGAGTGTTTATGAACTGTACACCAGTACTTAGACATGGATTATTAAACAGAATGAACTAATGACAAGTTTGTAACTGCTCCATTTGGTACTTAAAACACTCTTCCTAGCAAACCTTTGATACAGTTAGGACATCTTCAGAGGACCTGGATGCCATCATCAGACCTTGCCTTTCTTTCAAGCTTGTCTTACACCTCTTCATTGTCACCTCACTCTAGTTGACAGAAACACAAACTATCTTCAGTTTCCCCTCACTTTTAGCATTCACTCATGCAGCCTTCTTGGTCTAGATGACTTTTACACATACACATCGTCTCACTGCACACAGAGAATCCCTAATAGACCAAAGGAATGTTTTTAAGAAAAGTCCAACTTAGTGAACCAATGCTATTTTATTTGGGTTATGTATAGCAGTGCATGTGAAGGTCTATTTACAGGACAAGAGACAACTCAAATGCAGCTCTATCACTGAAAAGCCCATCCCACCACCAGCAATGACTCAGGAGAGCCATATCCCTGGAGCTCTGCAGGGACTTGCAGGTAGCTTTACAGTTCTAGGGATCTACTCTCTGCACCTCACTGGTTAGGCTCCCCACAGTTGTTTACTGCTTCTATAATCTTGAGGAAGTACAGTGTTCCTTTCAGCATATCCAGAAGTGTGAGGTTGTTCACTTCCAGAATCTCATGAGCCTCTCCATCCCTCCTGGAGGGAATAATTCAGTTCAGAGAAAACTAATATTCAACAGTGGTCCTTCTGTATGTCTCACTTTCGGCATTCGGTCACAGAAAGTTCCTGGCACCATTGTGGGTTTTGTGTCTGTGTGGTTGACTAACTATACATGGTGCACACTTTTGTAGCAGCCCTCCTGTCTCTTTCCCCTTTCCCATGCCACTGTCAGCATCCACATGCTACATTCAACAACATAGTTCCATTCATCCTGCAGAGAGTTAACGAACATCTGAATTCAGCCAAAGCCAAAGAGATACGATAATGTTTAAAGATAGAAAAGTTATCTTGGGTTAACTCTTGTTCTAGTAATTGATAAATAAACACTATAATTATATTCACTTAATGTCATGTATTTAAATTGCAAAGATAGTATTGCTGATGCAGTGGTAAACATTGATTTCTTTCAAATTACAGAAGTGAAAATATTAATAGGGATGTAATATTATGAATTGAAAATTTATAATTAAATCCATTAGATTCTCTAGTTAGCACATAGGTTATCATTTTATTTTAATCTTTGAAAATTTTAATCAGTTTTGCTGATACATAATTGACATACAAGAAGATGAAAGCATTTAATTTACACCTTGATGAAATTTTTGGAAAAGTTTCTACTTATGAGGCATTACTGTGATGGCAATTTACATATGTAGAATATTTTAGGCTTTTAGTCAAATGAGTTATAAACTTACTAAAAATTAAAGAGAATCTAAACATAAATAATGTTGACCAATGGAAAGGCTGGACTGGACAATTACATTGACATTTTGGAATTTAATATATGTTAGTTACCTTTTTAGTGGTTAACAATGGATGCCTGTTCACAAAGGGTGGGGCTAATAGCCAAAGGATGCATAATATTCTGTTGGCTAGCAGACAGTGCTATAACTTGGGGTTATAGCTGGGTCCACTCACCTGCAGTTGGGACTGTCTCATCAGCTCCTGGTAGTTTGGGGATCCAGAGTTGGTGAGCTCTGCCTTGAACTTGTGATTTGGCAGAGAGATGCTGAACTCCACCTTCACCTCTGGTGAGATTTCAGACACATGAGTGGGTTCTGTTTTGATTTCCTAGTTTTTTTTTTTTTAAAAGAAAAGGACCTCTGTTAATATAAACCATACATACTCAACTATATTAAATAATATATGTTGTTATTGCATCATTTATTGGGCCGTGAGGGTCCATGTGTTCTTTGAGTAGAAGTCCTGCTCATAATGAGTTGCTTCTAAATTTTAGTGAGAGACAAATTGAGACACTACTGGAACCCCATTGGGTTGGTTCTTTATGTACTTGAGACAGGGTATCACTCTGTAGTTCAGGCTGGCCTTGAATTTGAGGGTTAATAATTAAGAGAGAACTAGCCAATAAGAAACCTGAGCCATTGGCCAAACACTTTATAATTATTATAAGCCTCTGTGTGTTTACCTCGGACTAAACAGCTGCCAGACCAGGCAGAACAGAAACTTCTGTCTACATGATTATCCTACAAATTTTATGCTAAACATTTTGAATTATAAAATACTTTTCTACAGCAGCTATTTGCCTGTTGGTGAGGCAGGATTTTTCAGCAAAACACATTATTTTTATTCCTTGTTCACAGCAATAGTTCAACTGTACCTGCTGCCATCTTGCCTGAAGGACACAGAATAGCAAGCAGGATGCTCATCAGGATTTTTCATGCAGAGCTGGTGAGATGGAATTGTTTTTGCCCCCACCTTGTCTTGTGCCTTCAAGGGAAATTGAAAGGATGGGGGCTGGGGGAAAAAGCATCTCATAGATTATAGGCGAGAGTAGGTGTGGCTGCAGCAACAGCAGAAGGATGGGAAGTTCTGGCTTGTCATTCTTTGCACTGCCAAGTCCACTTCTCATGAGCAATAAGGGTGATTTTTCTCTCCTTCAGCACTGGTTTGGCTCTAGGCCTTTGGGAAGGATCAACGCTTCCCTATGTTGATATCTAAACAACTCTCAAAGCTGCACTGGTCCACATGGTGGCTAGTGTGTCTCTTAGCCTTAGGTCTCTGTTTCTATTTTTCCCTGGCTCATTGTGGAGGATTTGATACATTTGGTATAATTATGCTGTATAAGACAGACACTAATATTTGACTCTTGCTGCCAACAAGGATTATATTTTAGTGAAGAGGGAGTGAGTTGATTGTGATTGATTATTTGATTTTAATGCTCTGTGACTGATGACTGATTTTATTGCTTGATGAGCACTATTACCCATAAATAATCTGTTGTATGTTGGAGAGAAGGGTTTCAGCTTGCTTCTTACAGTTCTATCTCTTTTATCCTAATCCTCAACCTATTTACATCCCCAGTCCTTAGAATGATATAAGAATAGGGGATAGAATAAAGTCACTGAGATTACAGAGTGATGTCAACACAGTACAAAATATTGAGTGTCTGATCCAGTCTCTTCCCTGTTTTGCTGAAGAAAACAAATTAAGGCTGGAGACATGACCCAGCTGGTAAGTGCTTGCTGTATAAGACTGAGGTTCAGATCTCCAGAATCCAAGGAAAAGTCAAGGGTGCATGGAAGTCTGCCTATAATTCTAGCACACATGTGAAAATGTATACACATAGGTATATACACCACATACATATAGATAGCAGAAAAAAATAACAAAAAAGAAAAGACCAGACATGTGCATGAAAAACTACCAGCTCAGAAGTTCTTACTGTTGTGGGCTTCTGGATGTCTTTGAGGGTATCATTGAGAGTCTCGTTGTCATCAAGAGGGAGTGGGAAGGGCCTCAGGAACATGCTTGCGACATCTATAGAAATTAGAAAGATTTCAGACACAAAAATAAGACTATAAGAATTTAAATTAGAGCAAGATCAAGATAGTACAATTCCATATGCATATAAATGCATTCTGAACTCAGTTTTCAATGATCCCATACGTATTTCTTTGAAAAAAACTATGAAGTCACACTTTCAATATCCATTAAGTTATTTCTTCTGGGGCCAAAATTTGGTGTTCCACTATATGTTGTACAGGTAGATGATTTTTGTAGTGAGAACCTAATCAGTGTTTCTTTTTGGGACTGTTTAAAGGATGTAAAGCCAAGTATTTATATTGAACTTATTCTTTTGGGCATTATCTGAGAAGATTACCCAAGTCTTTAAAGTCTAGATTGCTTTAGCAATCAGCAAATTTTAATTATTAAAAATTTAGATCATGGACTCCAAGAGAGGAAAGAACATTAAGATGCTATCAGTTACCCTTGTAGTTTTCTTTTTTTTTGTGTGTTATTTATTTGTATGAGTATTCTGCCCTCATATGTGTATGTGCATCATGTGAGTGCCTCTTGCTTACAGAGGTCAGAAGAATCCTCTTTAACTCGTTACTGAAGGTTGTGGGTTACCACGTGAGTGCTGTGGACTAAACCTATTTCCTTCATCAGAGCAGCATCAAGCCATCTCTCCAGCCCCTCAAGTCACCATGTAAAGCATCCCTTTTAAAACAACCATCAAAACCATTTCAGATCCCTGGGAAAAAATTAGAAACATTTAAAGATGCCAAATACTGGAAGTCTAGGTTCTATTTAAAGAGTAAATCATTTTAACTTATGTGTGTTACTATTTTATTACACATTATAATTAATTTTAGAAATAGTCAAGAAAAATCATATTATGATTAATTAGCTTATATTTAGTCAGATATTGCTTTCCTTTTTATTTTAATCAGGCAAAAACATAGAATTGATTGATTTAGTTTTGAGCATTAAGAAAAAGATTTGTTTTTTTCTTCATTCCCCCAAGTATTTTTAAGTGTTCTTCAACTCTGTGAGATCCTATGAGGTCATCATACTTAATATAGAATTGAATTGTGGGTCCTACTGAGATATCTGGAGAAATGACTTAAGACACATTTACATATTATTTTTTTATATTTATTTGTTTTGTTGTTTCATGTGTATGTCTGTTTTGCCTGCATGTATGTCCTATGCACCTCAAGTGTGACTGGTGTCTGCACAGGTCACAAGAGTATAATAGACTCCCTGGAACTGGAGTTACAGATGGTTGTGGGCCACCACTGTGTAATGTTTAAATTGTTTACATCTATTTTTTTTATGAAATTTCTTATCATTTCTTTGTGAAAATCAAACCCATTCTTTTCTTTTTAAATACACAGTAATTTATGATTACCTATAGAGTCACCTTTTTTGTGTGACAGAGTATTGGAAAAGGTGATCCTTTTGGGTAAAAGAGTCCATGTCATTGCTTGATTGGAATCCAGAAGGACAGTATCACTGGTCTCTTCCTTTATAGCTGCAGCTGAATAGCCTGATGCAGGCACTTGAGTTGGAGAAATTCTCCACTTTAGCAGTCCCCAATCATGACATGGAGACTTATTATAAGTTGTGCATGCTCAGCTTTAGTTTAAGCTTGTCCCAGTAGCTCTTATCACTTATTTTAACCTGTTTATCTTCATCTACATTTTGCTTTAGGGCTTCTACCTTTCATTCAGCCTGCTTCCTCTATGTCTGGCTAGCTGGTGGCTGTCTATCTGGCCTCAGGCCTCTCTTTCTCCCTTGTTCTCTCTTGACCCTAGATTCCTCCTCCTACTTATTCTTTCTGCTTGCCAGCCCCACCTATCTCTCTACTGCCTAACTATTGGCTCAGCTTTTTATTAGACCAATCAGGTATCTTATACAGGCAAGGTAACACAGCAACACATTTTTACATAATTAAACAAATGCAACATAAACGAATGCAACACATCTTTACATAGTTAAAGTAATATTCCACAACACTCCATCTTGGGAGAATAAATCAAACTACCAAAACTTTATACTTTTATAACTAATTAGCTATTTTATTATGATGAAAGTAGCTTACCAGTTATACTAAATGAAAATTGTTCTTATTTGAACTTCTAGTTTGTTGTCATGAAAAGAAAAATTATTGAGACTTATAAAACTAGTACCAATTAGCAGGTGGTATGGGCTTATCTTCCAGTACATTTCACCTTCTTTGAAGACTGCCCTCATTTGCTTCACACCTAAGGTGCCTAGTGATGCTTCTTACCAAATCCTAGTCTCTGTGGTAGCTTGGAATTGGAAATGAGAGAAAATGTGATGTTTGTCTCTCTGCTCTCTGAAACTAGTTTAGTTTGCCTAATAATAGTATTTCCAGTCATATCCATTGAACTGGAAATTACCTAACTTCATTTGCTTTTATGAATTTTGGTCTTCTACCTCTCTTTTTTTGGTTAGTTCAGTTGTTGTCCTTGTTAACATACAATAATATATATGTAATGAAATAAAGAATACACATATCCAGCTTAAGTAATGCTGTGGACTGAACATGGAGATATAAATGATACATAATATGCTAGGCAAGCACACCCTGAGCTCCATTCCCCCAGCTCCAAAATTTGCTTCTTAAAAACATTATTAATATTATTAAAATCACATTAAATAAGAAAAACATTTTCTAGAAGTCTAATCGTTCTATATACTTGAAAGTAAATGTAAAATGGAACTAAAGAAATACCTCAGTGATTAAGAGTGTTTGGTACTATTGTAGAGGATTTGGGTTTAGTTCCTAGCCCTCACATGGAGGTTTGCAACCATTTGTAACTCCAGTCTAGGTGGTCTAATACCTTATTTTTGCCTCTTTCTGGCACTGCACACATGTGATACATAATGTACTTATACACATAAACAGTTTAGAAAGTATAATATATATATGTATATAATGTTTTGTATTTAATACATAGTATTAATGTGCAATTCAGACTATCCTTGAATTCATTATATAGCCTAGGTTGGCCTCAAACTCATAATCTTTTGGCCTCAATTTCCTGAGTAATGGGATTATAGGCATATGTCATCCATCATACTCACTAAAGCTATCATTAAATTATAAGGGAAAATGGTAAGACTGCCATAATAAAATACATGAAAAAGAAATTTCCAGCATCTAATAAACATAAAATTATTATCTCTCCTTTTTTGTAAAAATTAAAATTTTATATTCAGGGCCATTGAGATGACTCAGCAACTAAAGTTACTCACTATGCAAGCCTGATGACCTGAGTTTGATTCCCGGAGCCCCATGTCCAGGCAGAGGAGGGCATTTACTCCACAGTTATCCTCTGAACATCCCATGTGTGTGCCTACACTCGTACATACACACCAAACACATATACACACCCACACACCAATAGAATGTCAAAAAATCATACTGCTAAAACTTTATAGTCAGTATTGACAAATGTGCTATGAGACAGGTGCTAGCCATTTTGACGAGTGACTTATTTAAATTATAATAAAATTTCTGGAAAACATTAGTCAAAATTCATGAAAATAGAAATTTAGTATCATTTTCTCCATAGAGCAGGGTTTGAACTCAGAACCTTAAGCAAGCACTCTCCACTGAGATATATCACTATTCCCAGAAAACAGTTTTCAATTGAACAATGTTCATTGAGAAATTAGTGATATGAAAGGTATTTAGGCTTAAATATGTTGACTAAATAGTATTTGTTATGCATATAGATATTCCACAAAAGAACCCAAACATCTAGAAATGAGTAAGTGAATCATAAATTGTACCAGCTTTCATCAAGGTGTGCTTTGTAAATATCTTTTCCATGATGGTTTGGATTAAAAGTTGGGAAATGAAATGAGATCTAAACTTACCTGTGGATAATACAGGGGCTTTGGTAGGCTCTGACAGTGTCTCCTCTGAGGCTACTTGATCTTTTCTATTAGCACAAAAGGAAAGAAAGAACTGGTAAAGAGGAACTTAATGATAGGGGGCCTAGATTTGAATTCACCTACACTATATAGACTAAATATTAGAGAGAAAGCGTGTTTTAGTATAGATTTATCTGTTTTATTGCTGAAGTGATGTTTCAGTCTATGAACGTCTACGTCTATGTCTATATCATTGAAGAAAAATTCCTGGTCTTTCTCTCAGACTCTTGACTTTGTGTGGTGTCAGGGGGGCATTTCTACAGTAAGAAAAAATTGAACTTCATTTGCATCCTAATGTCCTATTGTGCCATGACACATACAGTATTCTTGATTTAAGAAGCAATGGGTGACATAACTGGACACTGGGATAATCCTTCCAAGTCTCTAACTGCCTTGAGTCTGCTCATCCAACAGAGAACTGTTGGAGTTAAAGGACTGGGAGAGAATTAGTTTCTGAATAGTACAGGTTTATTAAGTCTGTATTCTTTGTACAATGATGATGCACAATGATAAGTAGGCAGAGAGTTGGGGTTAAGACTTCAGATCCATGGATGGCAATGTGGGAGGTATTCTAGGGTCAGGCCCAAGGTCTCAGTAGCAGAGCTATCTACATACTCAGTATCAGTCCATTCTTGATGGGGAATAGCAGAAAAGAACTGTGGGAGTGATAAGCTTTTGGATCTCACTGAAAGATTTGTTTCTCTAAGCTGTTAGGTCCCAATTAATAGCATATATTAGCATAATATATAATTTTCTGTGGATCATGAGAGAAATGTAAGATCAATACTCTGCTCTTACAGAGTAATCTAGACTGGACAGAGCCAGCACTATCACCTACCTACCTCTGCCATGCCAACACTTTCCAAAATGCTAGGAAGTGTAATGTTTAAAATGTTATTAGTTCCCCTGTGATACACTCTGACCAATTAAAATGGATGTTTGAGCTGGGGAGATGGATCAGTGGGTAAAACACTTGCTGTGAAAGCATGAAGACCTGAACTTGGACCCCCAGAATCTATATAAAATGTGGATAAAGAGGAATAAGTCAATAAACTCAGCACTGGGTGTTGGAGACAGGCAGTTCTAATGGGTTCTCTAGCCAGCCAGCCTAGCTGAAACAGAAAACTCCATTTTTAGTAAGAGACCATGTTTCTAAAGTATAGGAGAGTCGAGAGTGACAGTGGAAGACAGTGCACATGTGCACACACATCCATACATCACACACACACACACATCCATACATCACACACACACACACATCTATACATCACACACACACACACACCCATACATCACAAACCATGCACACACACATCTATACATCACAACACATGCACACACACATCCATACGTCACACACGCACACACACACACACACACACACGCACACACACTGCACGCACACACTTGAAACAATAGATGTCAGTTGTAGAAATACATAAGTGCATTGGTAGATCCAGGACAATATAAACTTAAATTTTACTGGAGTCTGAAATCAGCCATTCTTACTATTTTCTGGTGATAACGTTTTATGCTTAAAAAAATAGCTTTTGTTGTAGTGATATTTAAATATCAAACACTATCAAAATTTCTTTCCTTTTTATTTTATAGACCTTTGTTTGTGCTCAGGCCTTCTTCTTAGAAGACTCTGTTAGTTCCACACTGCTGTGAAAGAATCCAAGAAAGAGGAGGGGATTCACAGCAATGATGGTTACAGCTTAGTTGAGAATTAGCATCCCTGTGTGTGCTGCACTCTTGGGCGGCATCTCTATCCTCCACCATCAAGTATGATCTTCCTCTAAGCTGGCAATTTTTTGTACCTATCAGAAGCCCTGGATGGCAATCTGGCGGGGTACCTGGTTCTTGTACTGACCTTTATTTCAAAGCCATTTGAAATTGGCAGAATTACGGACTATTCAGGGAATGAAATTTCTCTTTTTTTCTTGGAAAGGTTTTATGTGAAAGAGAAGCTTTCCCTTTACCTGCCTTGGTATCTGATGCTTCTGTGAATGTGAGGCTTTCCCTTTTCTTTGACAATGCTGTGATGCTGTGGGCACAGGCAGGGATACAGAGAGTTATCTCTGTCTGGAAGAGGGGAATGGCTCATAACTTTTCATGTTTCTCTATCAAGAATTAAAATGTTTTGTGATATCTTTTCATGTGGGTGGCCTCTTAGTTCTAAGGATTTTTTTCTTTTTCTTTTCGAAAAGTAGGAGTCAGTAATCTATTGACCATTATTCAAATCAGCAGAAACTGTTTCAGTGTCTTGTGAACAAAGTCCTTAGTGTAGGTCTAAGCCTTTGCCAGGTCATGCCATCACCCCGGCACTAGTTTGTTGAATCCAGTGAGAGTAGCTCAGCACACATACTTGATTACTAAAACAGGAGACAGTACTGTTATCTCATACAGCAGATGTAGAGTATCATGTGGGTCCTGATGCTGAGGAGGAGTTTGTACTTTCACAGGAAAGCAGGAAAAGGAAGGACATGCTCAGCCAGAGGCAGGTGTTAACAGAGGATAAAGTTTAAGACAGGTTTTAACCTTAAACGATGATACTTGGAGTGTGGTGGTTTGAATGAACATGTTCCCCATGGGCCTGTATATTTGAATGCTTGATTTACAGTTGGTGGAACTGCTTGGGAAGGATTAGGAAATGTGTCCTTGTTGGAGGAGGTGTGTCACTGAGGGTGGATTTTGAGGTTTCAAAAGCCCAGACCATTGTCAGTTAGTTCTCTCTCTCTCTCTCTCTCTCTCTCTCTCTCTCTCTCTCTCTCTCTCTCTCTCTCTCTCTCCTTTCTCTCTCCCCCTCCTTACCTTCATCCCTCCAATCCCTCCATCTCTGATTTGTAAGTGATTTGTAAGTGAGATGTAAGTGAGTCTCAGCTGTTGCTCAACTGCCATGCTTCTTTCCACAATGTTCCCCAACTTGATAGCCATGGACTCACCCTCTGAAACTGTAAGCGCCAATTAAATGCTTTCAAAAAGTAAATTGCCTTGTTTATGGTGCTTTGTCATAGCAGTAGAAAGGTAACTAAGACAAGAGCTTGGAAGAGAGGAGGGTTTGAATAGGATGAAGGAGGCAGGTTCTTTCATAGAGGAGAGCCCAGGGTGGGCATTGAGAAAGTAGTATGGAGGCCACAGTGGGATCATGGGTAATGTGTGGCAAACTGGAGAGGCCAGTAGACAAGAAAAAGTGAGTTAATCCGTGTTCCCTCTGTGTCAGTAAATGCCCTGGGAAGAAACAAGCAACATTAACAGGAAGGTTATTTAAATAAGTGATTGTTTATTAAATCATGGCAAATAGAAAGATAAAAATATACAACTATGTGGTTGGTAACCCAGAACAGAACCCAGAACAGAAAACTGTGGAAGGAACTGTTGGACAGGGCAGAGCTGAACACGAAGGTAATGGTGTTTAGAGGCTTTGCGTGTGTGTGCGTGCGTGTGCGTGCGTATGTGTGTGTGTGTTGTGTGCATTCATGCATGTGAATATGTGGCTGGGGTGGAGATGGGATTCAGTGACATTATTTTGCTCTCTCCGTTGGCTGGCCTTACCCAGAAGCCAGATGCCAAAAGATGCCACTGATGTCCTTCTTAACATGTGGCTTCCTGTGCATAGATATGGGGTGGAGAAACAGGGAGTGGTATGTTCAGACGAAAATGGGGGACAATGAGGGAATATTTTGAGTGGCATCAGACAGAACTCAACATACAAAAGGAATATTCGGGATTTGTTAATCTACACGTGGTTATGTTAAAGAGGAAAAAATAATGAAGAGTCTGGGATATCTATTGGGGGATATCAGACTCCCCCCACCCCCTGCAGAGTTGACTGAGCTATGGAACAGGTTGGTAGGTAAGAGACAAGAAACATAGCAACAAATGTGAAAGACAGTTTAAAGTATTTCCTGTAACTTATATGTCTAAATATGTATGATTTCAACATGTCATCAACATGTGTGTGATTTGTGAGTTTGAGCTTGGCAACGGCTTCTCTCTTGTTTAATCATTTAAGCTAATGCTCCCTCCCTCCATCCCTTTCTCTCTCTCTCCTCATGTGAAACTAAATTTTCTTATTTGATATTCAATTCTTGTTGAGGATATAGCTCAGTGCTTCAGTAATTTAGTTTGAGAAATGCTAACACTTTACAGAATACCAAATGAGAGCTCAAAATTCAGGGTGCTTTCTGATCATGTTACATATTTTCCTGATGTAACTAATAGTTTGTGGTAAGTTCTAAAAATTAAACTTTTAATTGCTCTAGATCCTTTAGGTGAAAACACATATTAGATGCATATCACACAGGGAGGAATCCCATTTCCTTTCAAGCATCTATCTCAGTCTGTCAGGTCTGTCCCCTTTCTCTCCCTACACTCATTTATCTTCAGTGCAATATATGCACGGATTGTCTGTCAGAATAACCTAAACAGATCTTGGTGGCTGACAAATCATCAAGGCACGCTAGCTTAGTTGCACTCCATTATATGATCTTTTGAAAGTCAAGAGCATCCAGCATTCTATTTTGGGTACTTACCTCCCAGGGAAGCTTTTCTGTTTTATTCTCTGAAAAAAAAAAAAGATAAAAAGTAATTTTACCCAGAGATAATGCCAACTGAAGAGCTAGAGTCTATTTTCATTCCCTTCTGAATTCAGCTACACTTCAACCTGCTTGTGCAATATTATTTTGCAGGAATAAAATTCCTGTCTGTCTTATTAGCTGTCTCTGAGTATTTTACCAAGTAACCCCTATGTCTTGGAAACAATTTCAAAGGGGCAGGGGCTGGAGTCCTAACTAGTGCTGGGATATTGTGCAGGCTCACCTGCTGAAGGAGATCTAGGTGCTCCTGGGAGTTGCTGAAGTTTTTCCCAATGTCAAAGAGGCAGAAGGTATCCTTCTGGCAGATGGTGACCCAGTCTTGATATTCCCCTGTGTCTGGAATGCGATCCAGAAATATCCGATATGCTTCCCACACTATTTCTTGACATACTGTAAGACGAAGCAGTTATGGGTGCAAAATGGAAAAGCCCTTTCCCCCAAGCACACAAACTTATAAAACAGAAAGTGTTTTCACGCTTAAGTTGGTTGACACACTAATTTACAGCTGTGATAGTCAGTGTTGTTTATCAAGTGACACAATATAGAATCAGAGAGCATCAAGAAGGGGTTGTCTTGTCTATATTAGGTTGACCTAGGGGCATATCTGTGGGGGGGTTTATCTTGATTGCACAATTGAGGTAGGAATAACCCCACCCCGCACATGGATGAGGGCATTCAGTGACTGGGATCTAGTAAAAATGGAGAAACTGAGTACAGTACTAGCATGTACTCATCAATTCATTGCTAGTTTTCTCTGGAATATGGACATAATAGCAGTTTTCTTAAGTCCCTTCTGCCATCGTCCTTCTCAAGTCCATTATCTCTGCCATGATGAACTGTAACATGGAATTTAGCCAAATAAAACTTTTATCCCTTGCTCCCTTGTCCTAGTTTGTTTCCATTTTGCTGTGATAAAGATCATGACCAAAAGAAACTTAGGGAGGAAAGGGTTTATTTGGCTCAGACATTCTGTTCCCAGCCCATCATTGATGAAATCCAAGACAGGAATTCAACCTAGAAGCAGAAATTGAACCACGGCCATAGAAGAGTGCTTGCCTCCCATGACTTGCTCATTCTCATTCTACATTTTTTTAAGTGCAGATTTTTAAAAATAAACTTTTATTTAAATTAAAAAGAATCTTGTTTTACATACCAATCCCAGTTCCCTCTCCTTCCTGTCCTTCCATGCCCCAGCCTACATTCTTCTATAACCTAGGACCACATGCTCAAGGGGGCACTGCCCACAGTGTGCTGGGAGCTCTTCCACATCAAGCATTACTCAAGAAAATGCCCCACAGACTTGTCTACAGACCAGTCTGATGCAGGCATTTCTTAGGTTCTCTCTTCCCAGATGACCCTAGTTTATATCACATTGACAAACAAACAAACAAACAAACAAACAAAAGAAAACAAAAAAACAGAAACAAAATCCAATGTATCCTTTAAGTTGCTTTTGTTTGGATATCTTACCACAATGCTCAGGAAAGAAACTATGATAACAGCCTGTGGGAATTTAATCACCTAAACCACTATGTGCTGAGGGGAAGAGAATAGGGTACAAAGTATGGCTGGGTGGCCCTCACATCCACATGGAGGCCTGTAACAGAGAGGGGAGATATCTTATCAAAGCAAAAGCATAGATTATATAGAAATGAGACATAGAGAGACAGGAAAATGACATGTGGGTATGTCCTGTGGGATATGTGGCATTTTCTACTCCTTGAACTGAAGACATTGGCCATGTTTGGCAGATTACCATGTTTGGCAGGTACCCTACTACCTAATTCAGATTTTGTTTTTCTGGAAACCCGTGTCTCTGTTCAGCTCTGATTGAACCCAGAGCTCAATACCAGAGAAGTACTTAACCACTGAGCCACATCCCCAGCATGACGACCTTCCCTGGGCTCTCAAGAATAGCCTGTTAATCTATTTGTTAAAAGAACTCAATGTCTGAGTAATCAGAGGGTGTGGCAGAATCTACTGGACTGCAGAATGATTTGACTCTTATTGATATAATCTGACTCATATCACTATTCATGGCTCACTGAAAGCAAAACCTAATTAATTATTTGAAACTTTAGATGTCAACTGAAAAATGTGCCAGGGGTTACATAGAAGCAAAGTTAGTGTAGGTTAATAAGATATGTTAGCAGACTTTCACTGTCAGTAATAACTTTGTTTATTTATTTATTATTTACTTTTGTTTTAGGTATTTAGGAATTTTAGGAACTGAGAAGGAATTGGAACTTTGGAGAAGAAGTTGACATCATTTGAAAGAAAAATGGTTGTGGGAGGAACAAAAGGAAGATGAGGACAAATCAGCTTGGAATCTTACTCCTGTATATTGTGTTCCACCTCTTACCCATGCCGTGTTTCTGTTTCTCTACACTTTCTGTTTTAAGAAGCACAGGGGATGTTAGATCAATGAAAGGTCGGGCCATTAGCCAGTAGCCCCTGACCAGAATCATCAGGGGAACTGATCTCGTCCTGATAACTCAGAGGCAGTAAGATAGCAGTCCAACTACTCACATACCTCATCTCCCACGCTGAGTGAAACCACAATAAAGCAGGGCAGTAGCCCCACATAGAAAATGTGCTTTGCAATGTGACCTCTCTACTTCCTGCAAAGATCAGACCTGACGGCCGCAGCGTGTAACACAAGAACTTCATCTCATCATTCAAGGAGAAAATGCACTTGAAAAATTGCAGATTTATCCAAACCCTAATGTAGGCCTAGTCTGAGCAAACTGACTGCCCTTGGTGACTTCCTAGGCCTCAAGTTTCATTTGTCTTTAGGGATATTTCATTTTGCTGTTGCCTGTCCTCCCAGTATACATGCTAGTTTAGTTCAGCCCCCACCGGACTGCCCTCAGAGATACAACAATGCATAGAAGAAACTGTCACTGTCTTTGAGGCTTAGTATTGGCACTTTTCATGGACAATATCCATAAATATCAGGGAGGCCATGATTCATATTCCCTTCTCATTACCAGATAGGTACAACCTTGGGCATATTGCTTTTGGACACATTGATTTTCGTTTCCTTTTAGTCCATTTGAAAGGCTTTAGTCCATTTGAAAGATTCTGAGTTTATCTTAATAACTATTCTAAATTGAGTTAAAACTCAAACTTGTGGACCTCTTAGATGTATATGTGTATTATATGTATGTATGCATGTGTGCATTATACACACACATACGCGCATGCACGTGTGTGTGTGTGTGTGTGTGTGTGTGTGTGTGTGTGTGCTTTCATTTTTCTGAGTGCTTTGTAGCCTGAGGACATATCAAGACAGATCGCTGCAGGTAGTGCCCTATCATAGGGAGACTGAAGCTAAATTTTGTTTATGGAGTCTATGACATTCTTTTCCTCCCCCTTCCCTTGTTGTACTTTCCCCATAGACATCAGTATCAGCTTTTCATAAAGACCCCGAGAAGAGAAAAATTTATTCTTGAAGCACAAGGAAGTTACTTAAAGATTTATCAGCCAGTGGCACTGCAGTTTATAAGGACCATCATATTATGGATGAAACTTGTGATATTTAATCATGATTACCAACTTGACAGGATTCAGAATCACCATGGAAACATACCTGTAGGCATGTCTGTGAGGTTTTCTAAACTTGATGGAGGTGAGAGACTCCCTAAATGTGGGCAGTGTCATTTCATTGGCTCAGGTCTTAGGCTGTGTAAAGGAGAAAGCAAGCAGAGAGCACTATTTTCTCTTTTTTTTCCCAATGGGAAAAAAGGCACCTTCTGCTCCTGCTGCAGTATCTTCCCTGCAGGGATAGACTGTGTCTTCCAAGAGTGAATAAACCCTTCCTCCCTTCCGTTGGGAATTTTATCACTGCAACAAGGAAAGCATCTAGTCAAAACCAGAACCGATGGGATTTCTTTTTTGAGAAGTGTGTGTGTGTGTGTGTGTGTGTGTGTGTGTGTGTGTGTGTGTGTGTGTGCATACCTGTGTGGAGGTAGGAGGACAACTTGTAGCAATCAGGTCTGTCCTCTCCTTCCTTCATGTGGGTTCTGAAGATTCAAATCACATCCTCCAGCTTAGTGGCAAGTCCTTTTGCCTGCTAAGCTATCTCAAAAGCCTAAAATATGACTTGGCCTTTGGACTGAGAAAGA
The DNA here is from genome assembly GCF_943737965.1 of Phodopus roborovskii. Classification (NCBI taxonomy): domain Eukaryota; kingdom Metazoa; phylum Chordata; class Mammalia; order Rodentia; family Cricetidae; genus Phodopus; species Phodopus roborovskii. The sequence continues at coordinate 38,775,637 of NW_026125295.1, read as the reverse complement.
GCAAAGAGAGGAAAGAGGAGAGCCTCAGGCATCTTTTAGGAAGCTTCACTTGAGACTGCCAAAAACAAACTCTCCTTGTTTGCATTTGTGCTTTGGGACAGCATCTTCATGCTTCCACACAAAGCTCTATATATTTCATTTGTGGTGCTTTAAGCATTGGAGGGTGGAGGGACTTCACTATTTCTATTTGATGTCAGAATGGGGAGCTTTCCCCCGAGTTTGTTGGGAGATGTCAGCAGATGATTTTGTAAAGGCAGTGATGAGAGCAGTAAGTGGGTCACTCCATCAAAGGAACACAGCTTTGCGGCCATCCTTTATTTCTTGTTTTTTTGTGAACCATTTTTTTTAGACTTAAGAAATACACACTGATGAACAGTAAAATTTCATATCACCCAGAGGCAGCCATAAAGATAATGGACTGTCACTTGCCATGGGGAGAAAAACAGTGTTTTGTTTTTTTCACGGGAACAAGAATGAAAGAGGCAAAACTAATCAACAACAAAGACTATGCATTAAAATTCAGAGCTCAAAATTTGGTCATAGCAATAGTCTACTCCACAAATACCTCTGGTGAATTATGCCAGTGTTGCAAAGAATTAGATTTTTACATGAAAAGAGTAAGCAGTAATTATGGTGTGTGTGTGTGTGTGTGTGTGTGTGTGTGTGTGTGTGTGTGTGCTTCTGTCTATTAACAAACCTCATAGAACTTGCCGGCATTTTTATCTGATCAATGTGTAGACATTCCTAGCATAAATAATTCACACATCACTGTCTTTTCCTCTCATTGCTGATGAATGGGATGCTTGCTTCCCATATCCCTCAGCAGGCATTTTACTTTGAAACTTCTGTGGAAAGAATGTGCTAGGATCTCATTGTCTATGATTAAGGCTTTCATTTTTAGTATGATACAGTAATTTCCATTTTCCCATGGCTAAGACTTCTGTCAGAAAACAGATATCCTTTTACCTTCACATACAGTTAGACACATAGGAACAGAAGGCTTGATGTTTTTGAAACCCTTAGTCAAAACTCTGTAAGAACTCTTAAGATGAACTGAGTCCCACTGCCCCACTACATCAGAATGCCCACTCCATCACAGGCTAGAAATGAACCAGTGCTCCTGTAACTCAGCTTTCAACAGAGCAGGAAGATATGCAAACTTATAACATCTGGTGTCATAAGGGTGGGAAATACCAGGCCACTCAACTTTGATCTACAAGAGGAACTTTGCCCAGAGAGAGAAGATAATTGGCATCCTTTGTAGCTACTTAGAGGACAGAATGTCAACTACAAATACTTTTTTTTTTTTTTTTAATTTAAAGGAGAAACCATGATCATGGCAACTCTTATAAAGGAAAAACATTCAATTATGGTGGCTTACATTTTTTCAGAGGTTCATTCCATTATTATCATGACAGCATACAGGCAGACATGGTGTAGACATCTTGATCAGAAGTCAACAGAAGTAGTCTGAGACACTCACGTGAAATCTTGAGCATATATGAGAACTCAAAGCCTGCCTCCACAGTGACACACTTCCTCCAACAAGGTTACACCTACTCTCCAAGGCCACACCTGCTAATAGTGCCACTCCCTTTTGGGGCCATTTTCTTCCAAACAACCATATCATTCAAATCTTTTTTTTTAAATAATTTTTAATTAAATAACATTTTTCATTTACTTTGCATACCAACCAATCCCCCCTTTCAATCCCATCCACTTTCCCATCTACCCATCCCCTCCCTCCACTCCTCCTTCATCTCTATTCAGAAAGGGGCATAAAGCTTGGGCTTGCATAAAGCATGACACATCAAGTTGAGGAAGGACCGAGTTTCTCCCCTTACATTGAGGCCATGTGAATTCTTAATCCATATTACTAAATGAAATGAGCAGGAGAGCTGCTGGCAGCTGTGGTTGATTTAATTCCTTATTAATTTTCAGAAATTGCGAGGCACCCTGCTATGTTGTCTTGATATAAATTACATAGTGCCTCTGTCTGAAGGTACAGTAGCACCCTGCACACTGTGGAAGCCATTGTAATCTGTGTCTCCTCTATCTCCTCCCTCCAGGTTTCTAAACTTTCCAAGCTTTTTTCTTTCCTGGATCAGCAATAAATAAACAAGCCTGTTATTGAAAGAGAAATGATATGGGCTGCAATGTCAAGGAAGTAGGAGGAGAAAGGAAGAAAGGAAGAAAGAAAGGAAGAAAGGAAGAAAGAAAACCTAAGCTATAAGTCAGCTTGCTCAGGTTCCTGACCTTATCCCTGTCCTAGGCTTTTTACTTCATAAGAACATGAAGATTCAAGAGTGGACTTCGGAAAAAAAAAAAAAAAAAAAAGAAAGAAAGAAAGAAAGAAACGATTATATTCTGTATAGCAAGGCTTATTATTATTGTTATCTTTTTTGATGATTTTCCCAGGGCCCCAATGGTTCCAAGTAGCATAACAAATTATTTTAAATTGTAAGAGCCCAGAAACACTACCATTTAGTATTATTTGAGGTTAGTGGGCTGTTGTCTACATTGTTTATGGAGGAACGGGAGGCCTTGCATTGTTTATGGCTAAAGACAATCTGTGGGTGAGTAGGAGAGAAAGGATAAAGAGAAAGAAGGGCTGATGGTTTCCATTGCTATCCTTACCTCTCAGTCTATAATAAGCTTGAAGATTTGCTAAAATCTGTCTCAAGGACTCCTGTGGACAGATGTTAACAGCTGGTAAAAGTGCTGATCTTTTGGTTCGAAGTTTTGCCAAATCGAATATTCTTCTCATAGTTGATGCTTTGTTTATTTTTGCCGTACTTTCAATTATGTCGATTCCTGGGACTTTGTCTATGGTTTTAGTTTCAGAACTGTATATTTTAATGGAGGTATCTGTAAGAGAAATAATGGATTTCACAGTGAATATATATACTCAAGTGTACTTGCTCCATATGTGGAGAGATGAATGAGATAAACAAAAACCTTCTGGTTTATGGTATTTCTATTTTTGGTACAGCTGACAACTTCAATACCTCAATGACAAGGCATTTCCCGAAATAATAGAATAGTATAATGAGCTGGTCAAGTATATATGTATTTTTAATACCAACATCTCAAATCACCTTGCCTTTAGAGACTGCCAAATATTGAAACCACTTCCTACATATTGCTCTGAAACTCACTTCCTACTTTGCACTCAAGCCTCTCAAGGGGCACTATAATCAAAGTGGGGAATGGTAAAGCACCATGGTACCCAGCAGTGTAGTCCTGATGAGGAAGTGCAGTGCTTCTAAAAACCTCAGAAAAACCACAACAGCAAAGCATTCCTGCCTTTAATTGGCAGCCTTAGGATTTCTGGAGGTCAGGGTTCAGAAGGTAGCAATCTGGCTGAGAATATCTTGGGGCATGGGTCGTCTTTGATAGCATTCACACAGGAAGCTTGGCTCTTTATGAGTGGCAGTGGCTGCGGGTGGTGAGCGAAGGACAGGGAGGGGAGTGTGGCAGAGAATATACTGGCAGAGGAAACTCATTGTGATGACGACAGCTGTGCATCTGGATCCCTCACTACAGCTTTCATTTACTGAGTGTTTTTATTTTAAATCTCGGCTTGTCTTTTATCTTGTGTTATTTCACATGTCTTTTCTACTGAGATAGTTCATATAGTTTTTCTCAGTTGATCTCATTCTCGAGTGTTCTGAGACATAAGTCTTCCCCATCACTCCATCACATTTCCTTTCACTCTGCTCTACCACTTAGGGAAGTGTGCGGTGCTGGCGATACTCCATTTTAGAAAGTGTTCACATTAAGATTTCCACTAAGATGTCCATAGAAACTTTTTTTTTATAACAATATTGGGCTCATTTCATGCATTCCTCAACTGATGAAAGAGGCAAATTTTGGTGCACTCATACAATGGAAGCCAAGTTAGCATTATGACAAGGAACTACTAACGAATATAAATCATCAGCCAAAGAATACACTGTGCAGTTCTAGTTCTGAGGAACTTCCTTAATTTAAACTGTGGCCAAGAATACTACAGGCAAGGAAATGGGGGAAGCAAAGAGTGTGTATTTGGTAACATTCATTAAAATGTACAATTTGTGAACTACACTTTACATTTTAAAAAAGTTGTATCTTGTGGCTTAGCATGTGCTGTCTTTACAGAGACACATTTGTGTTAAAGATAGAAGACTCAATGGAATCTTGAAATTCACAGGCAAATGGATGCAACTAGAAGAAACCATCCTGAGTGAGGTAACACAGTCACAGGAAGACGAACATGGTATGTACTCACTCATAATCAGGTATTAGACATAGAGCAAAGGTTTACCAGAATACAATCCATACCTCCAGAGAAGTTAGGAAACAAGGAGGACCCTAAGAGAGACATACATGGTCCCCCCGTGAAGGGGAAAGGGACAAGAGCTCCTTAATAAATTGGGAGCATTGGGGGGAGGAGAGAGGGAAATAGGGAAAAGAGAAGGGGAGAAGAGAACAGGGAGGAGACTATGAGGGATCAGGAAGATTGATTGGGGAGGTGAATAGAGGAGAGAAAAAAAAAAGAGACACATCAATAGAGGGAGCCATTATAGGTTTAAAGAGAAATCTGGCACTAGGGAAATGTACAGAGATCCACAAGGATGACCCCCACCTAGGAATCTAAGCAATAGTGGAGAGGCTATCTTAAATGCCCTTTCCCTATAATGAGATTGATGACTACCTTAAATGTCATCCTAGAGCCTTCATCCTGTAGTTGATGGAAGCAGCAGAGATCATTAGCTAAACACTGAGCCAAAGTCCTGGAATTCAGTTTCAGAGAGGGGGAGTGAGGAACAAAGGGGTCAAGACCATGCTGGGAAAACCCTCAGGAACAGCTGACCTGAGCAAGTGGGAATTCATGGACCCCAGTCTGACAGCTGGGGAACCAACATAGGACCAAACCAGGCTCCTGAATATGGGTGTCAGCTAGGAGGACTGGGCAGTCTGTGGGACCTCTGGCAGTGGAACCTGAGTGTATTCCTAGTCCAAGAAAGGACTTCAGGAGCTCATTCCCCATGGAGGGATACTTCCTTAGCCTAGAGACACTGGGGAGGGCCTAGGCCCTACCCCAAATGACTTGATAGATTTTGATGATCCCTTGTGGAAGGCCTCACCCTTCCTGTGGAGTGAATGGGAGAATGGGATGGGGGAAGGGGGATGGGATGGGGGGGAATCAGTGAGGGGTGTAAGAGGATGGGAGGGAGAGGAAAATGGGATTGATATGTAAAAGAACAATATTTCTAATTTAAATATAATTTAAAAAAAAGAGGGAAGACTCCTAAACTGACAGGTTACAGATAAGATCAGAAGTCCAAGCAGATCAGTGAAGTGTAGTTCAAGTGCTACAGAATATAAGAGTTCCTTCATGGCTCAGGTGAAAAGAGTCCGGGTATATTCTACCTCACATTGAGGCCTCTCATAGAGATTTTGTGGTCTTGGTTGGTGGCTGCTAGGAGAGGCTCTTCAGGAAAGAAGGTGTGTAAGGATTGATTGGCTCTTGTAAAGGCAAGCTAGAATCAGTACGTAATCTCTGGGAAGCACACAGGTATAAGCAATCCCTGAAAATTCCCAGGCAATTCCAACTTCAACTTTCCAGGATCTACAAGAGTTCTCCCATCTCTGGTAAGGATAATCCTAGCTTGCTCAATCAGGAGGTTAACAGTATGCTCAGTGGAAATGTTGCGCTGGCTGGGACTTTCTGTTTTCTGAGCTCTGAGCTCACTTTATGAACTTTCCCACAGGCAGGGTCCCATCAGTTCCTCTGATAGTTGCTAGCTAGCTGCAACTGGAGCAACATTCTCTACCTTGTTTCTGCTGAAGATTAGCTTTTCTTTTAAGGCAGTCTGAGTTAGGCAGTGTTTCTGGATCAAAACTTGTCAAGGCTGTTGATGAGCAATCATAGGGGGGGGGTGGGATTACCTGGACTGGCCCAGGATTTCTGAGCCTGTAGTGAAGTCAGCCTGAGTCAAACTGGTGAAAGGTGATTAGCCAATCCCAGGGCAAAGGTAAGCATCTTTCTCTGGTTTCTTATTTCCCACGATTATTAACAGAAACAAAACAAAACAAAAACAAAATGATATGATAAGAGCTAATGAATTTGCTCTATGGTGAGGCAACTAGGTATGTAGGGTGATGTTCTTCATTGTCTTGTGATAATGTGGCTATTGAGTTTGTAAAGATTTTTTTTGGTGCAATTTCATAACTTTGATATTTTTGGTTCATTAAGTATTTATAAAAATAGGTAAAAGTTTAACACTAAGAAAGGTAGCATATTTAATAAATGACTGGAAGAATATATTTTGATATAAGGTTTCTAGTCTAGGCTGGTCTTCAACTCCCTATGTATTTGATGATAGCCTTCAAACCCTGATCCTCCTGCCTTTTCCTCTTGAGTAGGATGACAGGTGTGTGCCATGCACCTAGTTTTTGCTTGTTTGTTTTGTGTTGTTTTTTGAGATAGGGTTTCTCTGTGTAGCTTTGTAGACCAGGCTGGCCTCAAACTCACAGAGATCCTCCTTCCTCTGCCTCCTGAGTGCTGGAAATAAAGGCCTTTGTCACTGCCCATGGCCACCTAGTTTTTATTTTTTTTTTTTTTTTTTTTTTTTTTTTTTTTTTTTTGCATATAGAGTATTTTTTATTTAATTTTATATAACAAAGTCCAATTAAATGAAAACAAACATTTATACACAATATTTGGGAATTTGGGCGTCGTTCTTTCCAAACTACTTCCTGCTGGTAAGGGGCGCTGTCTTGGGGGATTCGAAGAAGATTCAGATATCCTAGCTGTAGTCTGTAGGGCTGTTTTGTCCAGCTGTTTGGAATGTAGGATCAGCTTGTACTCTGTTTCAGGCGGTCTGGTGTGATCAAACCACATTAGTCTGGAAGGAATCCACATCTTTTCATTTTCTGTGGAAACAAAAATAGAAATACTTTTCCCCAGTAACTTGTTCTTCAACTTAAATTTTGGAGTCAAAGCGTTTTTTTTTTTTTTTTTTTTTTTTATTATTATTTTACATGTCGATCCCAGTTCCCTCTCCCTCCCTCCCTCCCTCCCCCCAAGCCCTCCCTCCCTCCTTCCCTCCCTTTTGCCCTCTCTACCCTCTCCCATGCACTCTAAACACCCTCCCCTCCCAACCCCCCACCACAATACAATATGTAGGGGAATGCCATCCAGTTGGGGTCATGTAGATCTGACAGGTCCTGTGAAGTAGGGACTAGGGCTTCTCTCCTATCTCTAGAATAAGGCAGTTATCCCTCCATGGGGGATATGTTTGCAAAGTCCTTTTGTGCACCAGGGATACATCCTGGCTCCACTGTCTGAGGTCTCTTAGACTGTTCAGACCTTCTGGCTGAGACCCATATTCAGGGGAGTCCGAGTCAGACCTCTGTTGGCTTCCCAGCTATCAGTCTAGTGGCCCTTAGCTCCTCCTTGTTCAGGTAAGCTGTCTCTATGTACTTCTACCGCATGGTCTTGTCCTCTCCATCTGCTTCTGGGTTCTAGTTTGACTCAGTGTTTATGTATGGGTGTTTGCTCCTGTTTTCAACAGGCATTAGTTGAGGACTCCATGGAGAAGTTAGTTGTTGATCTCACTCTCCGGGGAAGGGCATTTATGATAGCCTTTCCACGGAAGCTGAGATTGTTAGTTGGGAGCAGTCTTGTAGTTCCCTCGACCTTTCTTTGTGTTCAACTTTATCTTCAAACCAATATTGGCTCCCTCTTTTATGTTCTCTCTCTCTGTCTCTGTCTCTCTCTCTCTTTCCTATTTTCCATTCCTAACCAGGCTCAATCCTCCTAGTCACACATGCCTTCCCCCCTTTTCCCCTCCTTTTTTTTTCTCTTTTTCTCTCTCTTTTTTTTCCCCCCCCCCCCCACCTGGGGTGTGGGGGGTTTGTCTTTTCCCATTTTTGTGGGGGGTTTTTTTTTTTTTTTTTGGATTAAAATTTGTTTCCTTGTTCCTTTGGTGTTGTGATTTTTGGGCTGGTGATCTTTTGATTTAGGTCTAAAATCCATATATGAGTGAGTACATACTGTGTTCCTCTTTTTGTGACTGGGTTACCTCATTCAGGATGGTTTCTTCAAGTGCCATCCACTTGCCTGCGAATTTCAAGATACCATTATTTTTTTCTGCAGAGTAGTATTCCATTGTGTAGATGTGCCACATCTTCATTAACCATTCTTCAATTGAAGGGCATCTAGGTTGCTTCCAGGTTCTTGCTATTACAAATAGTGCTGCTATGAACATAGTTGAACAGATGTCTTTGTTGCATTGATGTGAATCCTTTGGGTATATGCCTAAGAGGGGGATTGCCGGGTCCTGTGGTAAACTAATTCCCATTTTCCTGAGGAACCGCCATACTGATCTCCAAAGTGGCTGTATGAGTTTGCACTCCCACCAGCAGTGGAGGAGTGTTCCACTTTCTCCACATCCTCTCCAACATAAGTCATCACTGGTGTTTCTAATTTTAGCCATTCTGGCAGGGGTAAGATGGTATCTCAAAGTTGTTTTGATTTGCATTTCCCTGATAGCTAAGGATGTGGAGCATTTTCTTAAGTGTCTTTCAGCCTTTTTGATTTCCTCCATTGAGAATTCTTTCTTCAGTTCTGTACCCCATTTTTTAATAGGGTTATTTGGTGTTTTGTTGACTAGTTTCTTGAGTTCTTTGTATATTTTGGAGATCAGCCCTTTGTCGGATATAGGATTAGTGAAAATCTTTTCCCAGTCAGTGGGCTGCCGTTTGGTCTTGTCAACTGTGTCCTTTGCCTTACAGAAGCTTCTAAGTTTGAAGAGGTCCCATTTATTAATTGTTTCTTTCAGTGTCTGTGCCCCTGGAGTTATGTTCAAGAAGCGGTCTCCTATACCAATTTGTTCAAGGGTACCTCCTACTTTCTCTTCTAAGAGGTTCAATGTGGCTGGATTGATGTTGAGGTCTTTGATCCATTTGGACTTGAGTTTTGTGCATGGCGACAGACATGGGTCTATCTGCAGTCTTCTACACACCCTCATCCAATTGTGCCAGCACCATTTGTTGAAGATGCTGTCTTTGCCCCATTGTATCATTTTAGCTGTTTTGTCGAAAATCAGGTGTTCATAGGTGCATGGATTAATATCAGGATTTTCAATTCGATTCCATTGGTCTACCTGTCTATTTTTATGCCAATACCAGGCTGTTTTCAGAACTATAGCTCTGTAGTAGAGCTTAAAGTCAGGAATGGTGATGCCTCCTGATGTTCTTTTATTGTATAGGGTTGTTTTGGCTATCCTGGGTGTTTTGTTTTTCCATATAAAGTTAATTATTATCCTTTCAAGGTCGGTGAAGAATTGTGGTGGGATTTTAATGGGGATTGCATTGAATCTGTAGATTGCTTTTGGTAAGATTGCCATTTTTACTATGTTTATCCTACCTATCCAAGAGCATGGGAGGTCTTTCCATTTTCTGGTATCTTCTTTAATTTCTTTCTTTAGAGTCACAAAGTTCTTATTATATAGATCTTTTACTTGTTTGGTAAGCGTTACACCAAGATACTTTATGTTGCTTGTGGCTATTGTAAAGGGTGATGTTTCTCTGATTTCTTTCTCTGCCTCTTTGTCGTCTGAAAAAAATAGGGCTACTGATTTTTTTGAGTTTATCTTGTATCCTGCTAGTTTGCTGAAGGTGTTTATCAGCTGTAGGAGTTCCCTGGTAGAGTTTATTGGGTCGCTTATGTAAACTATCATATCATCTGCAAATAGAGACAGTTTGACTTCTTCCTTTCCAATTTGGATGCCCTTGATCACCTTTTGTTGTCTTATAGCATTAGCTAGAACTTCTAGTACGATATTGAAGAGATATGGAGAGAGAGGACAGCCTTGTCTTGTTCCTGATTTTAGAGGAATTGGCTTAAGTTTCTCTCCATTCAGTTTGATGTTGGCAGTTGGTTTGCTGTATATTGCTCTTATTATGTTTAGGTATGTTCCTGTTATCCCTGACCTCTCTAATACCTTTATCATGAAAGGGTGTTGAATTTTATCGAAGGCTTTTTCTGCATCTAGGGAGATAATCATATGGTTTTTCTTTTTCAGTTTGTTTATATGGTGGATCACGTTGATAGATTTTCGTATGTTAAACCATCCCTGCAATCCAGGTATGAAGCCTACTTGATCATGGTGGATGATTTCTCTGATGTATTTTTGAATTCGGTTTGCCATTATTTTATTGAGTATTTTTGCATCGATGTTCATCAGGGATATTGGTCTGTAGTTTTCTTTCTTAGTTGTGTCTTTGTGAGGTTTGGGTACCAAAGTTATTGTGGCCTCATAAAAAGAGATTGGCAATAAACCTTCTGTTTCTATCTTGTGGAACAGTTTGAGGAGTAGTGGTATTAGTTCTTCCTTGAATGTCTGGTAGAATTCTGCACTGAATCCATCTGGCCCTGGACTTTTTTTCGTTGGAAGGCTTTCGATGACTGCTTCTATTTCATTTCGGGTTATAGGTCTATTTAAGTTGTTTGTCTGTTCTTGATTTAATTTTGGTAAGTGATAGTTATCCAGAAACTTGTCCATTTCCTTTGAATTTTCAATTTTTGTGGAATACAGATTTTCGAAGTATGACCTGAAAATTGTCTGGATTTCCTCTGTGTCTGTTGTTATGTTCCCCATTTCATTTCTGATTTTGTTAATTTGCATGTTCTGTCTCTGCTTTTTCGTTAATTTGGATAAAGGTTTATCAATCTTGTTGATTTTCTCAAAAAACCAACTCTTTGTTGCATTGATTTTTTGTATTGTTTTCCTGGTTTCTATTTTGTTGATTTCAGCCCTCAAGTTGATTATTTCCTGGCGTCTGCTCCTGCGGGGTGAATTCGCTTCTCTCTGTTCTAAGGTTTTCAGTTGCGCTGTTAATTCATTTATGTGACTATCCTCTGTTTTCTTCATATGGGCACTTAGTGCAATGAACTTCCCTCGTAGCACTGCTTTCAAGGTGTCCCATAAGTTCGGGTATGTTGTATCCTCATTCTCGTTGAATATTAGAAAGTCTTTAATTTCTTTCTTTATTTCTTCTTTGACCCAGGAGTGGTGCAATTGCACATTGTTCAGTTTCCATGAGTTTGCAGGTTTTCTGCTATTTGTATTGTTGTTGAATTCCAATTTTAAAGCATGGTGGTCCGATAAGATACAGGGGACTATTTCTATTCTCTTGTATCTGTTGAGGTTTGTTATGTCTCCTAGTATGTGGTCGATTTTAGAGAAGGTTCCATGTGGAGCAGAGAAGAAGGTATATTCTTTTGTCTTTGGATGGAATGTTCTATAGATGTCTGTTAGCCCCAGTTGAGACATAACTTCTGTTAATTCTTTTGTTTCTTTGTTGAGTTTCTGATTTGTGGTCCTGTCTAGTGTTGAGAGTGGTGTATTGAAGTCTCCCACTATAAGTGTGTGAGGTTTTATATGAGCTTTGAGTTTTAGTAGTGTTTCTTTTACGAATGTGGGTGGCTTTGTATTAGGGGCATAGATGTTCAGAATTGAGACTTTGTGTTGATGGATTTCTCCTGAGATGAATATGAAATGACCATCTTCATCTCTTTTGACTAGTTTTGGTTTGAAGTCTAGCTTGTTAGATATTAGGATAGCTACGCCTGCTTGCTTCTTATTTCCATTTGATTGGAAAATCTTTTCCCAACCCTTTACCCTGAGGTAATGTCTATCTTTGGAGCTAAGATGTGTTTCTTGTATGCAGCAGAAGGATGGATTCTGTCTTCGTATCCATTCTGTTAATCTGTGTCTTTTTATAGGTGAGTTAAGACCATTAATGTTGAGGGTGAGTAAGGACCATTGATTGTTGATGGTTGTTTGATTTAGGTTTGTTGTTGGCAGTGGTATTGTGAATATATTTGTTCTGCTTCACCCTAGGTTTCTGGTGTAGTTGGATTATCTGTTGCCTACATTTTTGTGGGCGTAGTTACCTTCCTTGGGTTGGAATTTTCCTTCCAATACTTTCTGTAGGGCTGGATTTGTAGATACATATTGGGAAAATCTGGTTTTGTCATTGAATATCTTGTTCTCTCCATCTATATTGACTGAGAGTTTTGCTGGATATAGTAGCCTAGGCTGGCATCCGTGTTCTCTTAATACTTTTAGAACATCTATCCAGGACCTTCTGGCCTTGAGGGTTTCCATGGAGAAGTCAGGTGTAATTTTGATAGGTCTGCCTTTATATGTTACCTGTCCTTTTTCCTTCGCTGCTCTTAATATTTTTTCTTTATTCTGTATGCTAGGTGTTTTGATTATTATATGTCGAGGGGTCTTTTTTCTTTGGTCCAGCCTATTTGGGGTTCGGTATGCTTCTTGTACTTTCATGGGCATGTCCTTCTTCAGATTTGGAAAGTTTTCCTCGATGATTTTGTTGAATATGTTTTCAGCACCTTTGAGCTGGGCTTCCTCACCTTCCTCTATGCCTATTATTCTTAGGTTTGGCCTTTTCATGGTGTCCCACATTTCCTGGATATTGTGTGTTAAGGATTTGTTGGATTTATGGTTTTCTTTGGTCGATGAATCTATTTCTTCTAGTTTATCTTCTGCGCCTGAGATTCTCTCTTCCATCTCTTGAATTCTATTGGTTATGCTTGTGTCCGTGGTTTCCGATTTTTTGCCCAGCTTTTCAATTTCCAGCTTTCCTTCCATTTGTGTTGCCTTTATTTTCTCAATTTCGGTTTTCAAATCTTGAACCGTTTCCTTCACCTGGTTAATTGTTTTTTCTTGGCTTTCTGTACTTTCCTTAAGGAATTTGTTCATTTCTTCCACTTTTTTGTTTGTTTTTTCCTCTATTTCTTTAAGGGATTTTCTCATATCTTCTTTGAGGGCCTCTATCATTTTTATGATGGTGATTTTTAAGTCATACCCTTCTGCTTCCTCTGCTTTGTTGTTGTGTTCCATTCTAGTTGGTGTAGATTCCCTAGATTCTGGTGGTGTCATGTTTGTCTTTCTGTTGTTAGGTGTTCTCTTGTATTGCCTTCTTCCCATAGTTTCTTCCTGTAGGTGTTTGGGGGTGTTTTTTTTCTCTCTTTTTTGTTTTTTCCCGAGGGGGTTTTTTGGGTTAAATTTTTTTTTTTTTTTTTTTTTTTTGGTGCAAGCTCTCTAGGAGGCTTCTCTCTGGCCAATAGCCGGGAGAAGAGGACGAGGGCTGGACTGGAACTTGAGAAGGTTTTGCAGGGTAGTGGGATCTCACTGGAAACTGGCGCTCTCCAGCTGAGACCTCGTTCTTTGGCAGGGCCCGGATTTGGGGGTCAAGGATCTTGCCTGCAGGAACTCCAAGTGGACCCGCAGAGATAGGCGGATCTCTGGGAGGGGGCCTGGGACTCCAGCAGAGGACTGGAGGCGGGGGTCAGGGACCAAGCCGGTGGAAATTACAGGTGGTCCCACGTGGATAGTCAGGTCTCCTTTGTTCGGAGTTGCTCCGAGAGGTCTCCGAAGTAGGGTGGACTGTTGGCTCCACCCTCTGTCCCAGTGCTCAACCAGAGCGGCAGGACCGTAGGTGGGGTAGGGCACAGGGTGGGGGGGGTAGGCTGGAGGTTGGGATGGGTGGGGGTGTATCAGAGCTCCAAGGGTGCTCTCAAAGGGGACCGGAGACAGGAGCAGCAGGATCAGGGGCCAATCCAGGGAGTTCAGGCGGGGGAGGGGGGTAAAGAGGTTGAAGGGGACAGGCAGCCCCGATTGGGCCCAGACTCACCTCTGGCCAATAGCCGGCAGAAGAGGACGAGGGCTGGGCTGGAACTTGAGAAGGTTTTGCAGGGTAGTGGGATCTCACTGGAAACTGGCGCTCTCCAGCTGAGACCTCGTTCTTTGGCAGGGCCCGGATTTGGGGGTCAAGGATCTTGCCTGCAGGAACTCCAAGTGGACCCGCAGAGATAGGCGGATCTCTGGGAGGGGCCTGGGACTCCAGCAGAGGACTGGAGGCGGGGTCAGGGACCAAGCCGGTGGAAATTACAGGTGGTCCCACGTGGATAGTCAGGTCTCCTTTGTTCGGAGTTGCTCCGAGAGGTCTCCGAAGTAGGGTGGACTGTTGGCTCCACCCTCTGTCCCAGTGCTCAACCAGAGCGGCAGGACCGTAGGTGGGGTAGGGCACAGGGTGGGGGGGGTAGGCTGGAGGTTGGGATGGGTGGGGGTGTATCAGAGCTCCAAGGGTGCTCTCAAAGGGGACCGGAGACAGGAGCAGCAGGATCAGGGGCCAATCCAGGGAGTTCAGCCACCTAGTTTTTATAAAGTGCTGTGGATCAAACCCTGGGCCTCATTCATGATACATCCCTGACCCCAGAAGATTGGAAATTGTTATTATTATTGTTGCTTTAAAATATTTACTTATTATTTTACTTTCATGTGTCTAAGTGTATGTATATCTGTGCACTCTGGCACAGAAGAGGGTACCAGATTGCCGTGAACTGGAGTTTAGGACAGTTGGAAGCCATCATGTGCATCCTGGGAACTGAACCTGGATCTGCTGCAAGAACAAGTACTTCTAACTACCGAGTCTGCAGTCCCATGGATATTATTTTTGAGGCAGAAAATATTTCTCTAAGATGACCATAAAATGAGAGTCTAGCCTCTACAGTGATGACCTAACTGCCATTTGTAGTTATCTTCAAATGGTATTTGAAGTTACAAAGAAAATCAAGTGCAATGTGACCTAAGAAAAACCAAGCAAACAAGTATCCCCACCCAGACTTTTTGTCTAAGACCAATGAATATAAAACCCTAAATTCAATATATTATACACTTAGGAATAATATACAGATGCATGTTTTAAAGTTATAAAATTAAACACCAGAGAGCAACCTTTCTGCTTAGTTTTGGGGAACAGTCATATAATGCAATAGGAATAACTTATGTCCTCTTTTCAGTGTCTAATATCAGAACCCAGGACACAGCTATATTGTTAAGCATAATATAGCCATTAAAAAGAAAAATGAGAAAAAAACCTCTTTTGAAATTAAAACCAAAAGAACAGAAAGATGTTTTATGTCTAAAATATGTTTTAGCAAAGGCAGAATTTGCAAACAATTTCAAGCATTTAAAGATAGATAAATAATTAATGGAACTGATTGGAAATGTGGGTATCAATGATGAAGAGTATTAGTGTTGCCTCTGGGGTGACAACTAGTTCTGAATGTGTCAGGCACTTGCTATAGATTTGTAATCCCAAATAAAGCTACATCAGCTTTTCTGCTTTACCTGCTCTATTCAATGTCCCCTCCCTCTCCAAACCCCCAGACAGAATCATACCCTGTAGCTCAGGATATCCTAGAATTTGTCAGCATCCTGCCTTAACTTCTGGAACACTGAGATTACAGATATATGTTACCATTACAGACTTAAACTTATTTTAGCCCCCTCAGCTATATGTACCTTCTTGATGTTTATTCTTAGTTGTTGACTTTTATTACATTTTATTGAGAATAATGGAAAGAGAGGAAAACAATACAACCAACTATCCATCCCTGAGTCTGCTTTAGTTTACTCCTCTATGTGAATGAATATGCAATTATTCTTCCTGTTATTAATCCACTATCTTGATACTGTGTTGTCTTCAACTGATGACTTTTTTTTATATATAGTTCTAACTTATACTGTTTCTATGTATACTCTCCAAAAAATATCTGCTTTTATCTACTTTCCACAACAAAGCAGGTCTTACATGAGTGAGGCTTCTTGTTTTAAATTTTTCTTTTTGTTTTTTTCAAGACAGGGTCTTTCTGTCTAGCCTTGGTTGTTCTGGAACTTGCTCTGTAGACCAGGCTGGTCTTGAATTTATAAATATCCATTCACCACCTCTGACTACCAAGTGCTGGAATTAAGGTGTGCACCACTACTGCCTGACACAAATGAAGCTTCTAATGCCATTATGTTCCTTTTTATTTCTCCATGCTTTCTGCTTTTTAAAAAAATTTCAATATTATCATGAATGATTATACTGGTTGTATCTGGTTTGCTAATGTGGTGTTATTTCCATGACACAGCAGTTCTTTATATATGTGGGCAGTGGAGATAGGCTCAAATGGATGCTTGAAAACTTTAATAGAATCATACCCTAAACACACTGCATTTTACACATTTAAATCCACAAAATCACTTAAAAACAGTGACCCTAAGCTTTGTGTTGAGGTATGATAGCAAAATGAGGAAGAATTTCTCTTTCTCTCATAGCTCTATCCTTATTGTATGTAGGTCTTAGCAATATAATCACGAATGCTTTGTGTTTCTTCCTTAACGGAAGCATTTTCTGAGCTTTCCTGGCCATGTTTGATTTGATGGTATTGCCATACTTGTACTCTTGGGCATTATTAAGTGAAATAAGTGCTACTTGAACATGAACACTGGAATACTGTAATAGTCAATTTGGTAATGAAGAGAGTCACCAATTGAAGGGTAGGTTGTGTATATATACAGTGTGTGTGGATACTCTCTACGAACAAATGCTTGACATCCTTGCAGAACAGAGCAGGATGGAGTGAAGTTCTGTCATGTGCACAGATCAAAACTTTGAAATCCTTTCTGGAGTTATATATCTGCTAGTTTGAACACAATGGACTGGTTGATAGGAAACTGGAATCTTAGAAAGCAAAACCATGGATAAGGAAGGGCTAGAGCATACAGAGATGAAATGTCATAAAGCACAGTCCCTGGGATCACTTCTAAGGGTTAGATATTGATATTCACTGAGGGAAGAGTGAAGATTTATCACAGAAGGATGGGTTCTGCTTGAGCTGGGAGATTCTCATGAAATGACTGATTGAAAATGTTTGTGTGGGAAGGAAGGAGAATGACATGTCTATGGGCATGGAAATTCCTAGCTGACTAGGGAAAATGGTCAATGTGGAGGATCCAGTGGTGTAGGGCTTTTCTTCTCTCTAGCTACTCTAGCCTGTCATTGACCAGATTCTGCAAACTGATGTGGCTGCGGCATACTTGGGAAGATTGTAAAGTATAGAAAGATAAATTAAAGAATCCGTTAATAAATCTCTAAACAGTGACTTTAAACATTACTTTTAATTGCAGAGGCATTTGACCTTTTGTTTCCTTTTTATGATTAGGTTTGAGATACATGAATATGTCTGCTTCTGATATAAAGGAAACCTGAAACCAAGGGCATCTTTTTCAAGGCAGAATTTAGGTGAATGCCATGCTGCCTCAAGGTTGACCAGTATCCCTTGATGTAGTTAGAATTTTCTTTGAGCAGCTAACCAGCTCCAAAATAAAGACATGGAGACATTATTAATTATAAATGCTTAGCCATAGCTTAAGCTTGGCTTAGCTCTTTCAACTTAATTTAGCCTGTTTTTGTTGATCTACATTTTCCTCAGGGCTTTTTACTTTTCACTCTGTGTGTCCTACTTTCCTGCTTCCTCCATGTCCGACTGGCTGGTCCTTGTTGTCTGTTTTTCTTTCCTTTCCAAGCCTAAATTCCTCTCCCTACTTACTTTCTTGTCTGTAAGTCCTTCCTATACCTCCTCCCTAGTTGTTGGTTATTCAGCTTTTTATTAGACCAATCAAGGGCATTAGGCAGACAAGGTAAAACAAATGCAACACATCTTTACATAGTTAATAAAATGCAACATACCTATGCATAGTTAAACAAATATTCTGCATCACCTGGAGCCTATGATAGATAGCCTATGTCATTTCCCTATCATTGAAGAGCTCATTTTCTTCCTTCCTACAGAATGTTAGTTTTCAGTTACTGCTGACAGATTTTCATTTCAAGTTGTGTGTTGCCTATAGAATAGTCTCTTCCTTGATTACAGTTAAAAACTATTCAATAGTGCACAGGGATTTCGAGAAGTATTATTTTTCCTATAGTCACTCTATTCAACTGAATTGCACAAGGATGTTTATTAGCTAAGATGAAGGCTTGTGGCTCTTCTTACCAAACCCTTTCTTCTGGAGAAATGTTTTTTAGCTGTCTACTCCTCCAGGCTTCTGCTATAGACTTGCTTTATACATACAGGGGCAGCAGCAGACAATAGGAGTAGGAGAATGGGACTTTTGAAGTGGTCTTGCAATGAAAACAGCAGCCGTTTGCACTTAGCAAACACATTAGGCTTTCCTTGGGGGAAAGCACCAGTGTCTTAATGAATAAACTAATGGGAGCCAAGATCAAATTTACTGGAATTTATACAGAGCACAGTCTCCATTTGAAGAACAGAACTCCACAGAGACAAAGTTAATGACAGTTCAGGCACAAACCACTAACGGGAAGTTTTTAGAAAGAAATTCACTGGAAAGAGTGAGGGGCTTCAGTCTTTGTGAAAATACCAGACTTATTTTTTTTAATCCATTTCTAGGTCATCTTCCTAAATTAGTAGATTTTAAATTGCATAACCGAATTTCCAAAGAACAAAGGCATTTATATATATGTCATATTCAATATACCAGAATATGTATCATCAAATTCGACAGCTGTCTCAACATAAACACTGTTTTCTGGATGGGAAGAATGCTGGCTTCTACAACTTGCTGTGTCCTCTGTTCTCCCACAACCAGTATCCAATGGCCCTATACAAAGCCAGTTCTACTCTGTGGCCTGAGTATCAAAATATATTGGAATAAATGGTGTAATGGAAGGATGATAGAAGTTAAGGAAACATCCAATTATTTCCTTTAATGAATTATGGAATAACTAAGTGTTTACAATTGTCAGCATGCTGGCAGATTATGAATGATGCATGGTACAGCTGATGCTACCGTAGTTCCCTCCCTGAACCTGTAAAAATATCATGGCAACCTTGTTCACTACTTAAACTGGCATTTGTTCAGCAATAGTCCTTCCTACTGACTCCCTTCCAAAAAATTAGAGGGATTGCACTTTCTCTTAATGATAAAATTAGATTTATCTATTAACTTTCTGTGTCAGAAGGAATGGGGATAGGGCTTTAGAAGACAGTGATTTGTTCTCTATCTGTACATTTCAAGTCTCCATTTTACCCCCTTGAACTTTAACAGAAAGGAAGAAACAGTTCTGTAAGTGAGATGCTGGGAATTCTGAGGTGTAAAGCCAATGGTCCTGAAATCCTACTATGTTGGTAAGTGGGCTGTAACAGAATTGAAATCAGAGCAAGTGAGTGGTAGAAAGAAGAAAGGCAGTTTTCCTGTTGTGTCTAGAAGGCATGAGATTTTGTCTAGGTTGCCTGGAAATGAAGTAGTAGATGTTTCAAAGGTCTCTGTCACAACTAGATCTAAAATGATATGTGAGAACTCTCTAGCCCTTTAGTGGGGTGAAAAGGTATTGAGAAGGGAAGGGGTGTTCACAAAGTTGACTTACACCTCTAAGCCCCGAAAAAGGATAAAAAGTTAAAATCACTCTGGAGGCACTTGTCATTGAGGGTGATAAGAGGTTGAGGTACATAGATGGCTTCCTCTGAGGCTTTGGATAATGTCTCTCTCTCTCTCTCTCTCTCTCTCTCTCTCTCTCTCTCTCTCTCTCTCTCACACACACACACACACACATACACACACACACACACAGAGAGAAAGAGAGATAGAGAGACAGAGAGACAGAGAGACACAGAAAGAGACAGAGAGAACTTCCAGCTCAGACACTGAAGCATACCTCTAGTAACTGGGAATGCCTTTACCTCTCAAGTAAGGACACATGTGTCCTAAAGGAAGGCAATATTGCTTTAAAAGTGGAAAAGAAAACCAATCCCCTAACCTCGTTGCATTGTTTCTTCATGAAATGAACAGTGATTTACTCAAATATTTTAGCAAATACTGTAGGGTGTTAGGGTTCAAAACAGATTTTTTTCATATGAATACATAAATAAGCTTGCATATGAGCTAGTATGGAAGGCTAAAGAATGGGATGTCACTATAAGCTACTGTTAGCTACACATGTTTTACTTTGAAAAGTGGTGAAAGGAGTTGGCTTAGTCATGGGACCAACATGAAGTAAGCAGTGAGGTCAACTAAGGCTAGGAACATGGTAAAGTTGTCAGCTACTCAAGTGAACATTTTTTTTACATGACTGCCTAGTTTCAGGAGCTAACTATAGGAATCCTGGGATTCTTGTATCAGCTGGACTTTTGATATTCTTTGAAACATCCATATATCTTCTCATATGGACAATACTGGTTCCATTTGTGCACTTACAACAATATTATTAGTAGCTTGTGCCAACAGAGGCCTTAGGAAGCAGGAAGGAGACTGAGTAATGGGTACAAACAGAGAAATTGTGAAATCACTATCTTTGTTCATAATTACATCAATTAAAAATGATAGATAGTCTGACTATCCAACTATAACCAACTATATATATATATATATATATATATATATCATGCTTTTGTATCATATCTTTAGCTTACTTATGTCTAAGGCATCTATTATTGGGTTTCTAGAAAGTGGCTAAGTATTCAAGTGTCACCCAATTAATGTGAGGAACTACTTCAATTTAATTCTGTCTAGAAAAACTCCCAGACTTCTTGATTTAGGTACTGGAGATGGAAAAGTCACAAAAATCATGGAGAAATGCATGTCATCAAGCTTTCTGCAACTATAATGGGGCAGCTTCAGAAGAAGAAATATTTGAGAGGAATTGGAGAAGAAAAAAAATGATCAAAATATATTGTATGATTTTTTTATATATAAAATACTGAAAGGAAGAATACAGGGTTATAACATGATGTCATCAGCTGCTTCCTGCTGGATTGCTTGGACTTTCTTAAAACATATCAAAGGAGAAGTATTAAAGGCAATTTGAAGTGGGTTCATCCTTGCTCTGTTCCTGGTCTTTCATTCCCAGGTGAAAAACGTAGGTGCTAAGTGGGAGAAGCCATCAGGAACTTTGACAGTTAGGCAGAATTGGGAAGAATAAGTGAAATGAACAGATCATTAGAGTGTTCAGAAAAATCCACTTTTGTCATCAAAGTCACATAAAGTGACTGCTATGCTTAGTTGATGTACTCTTTGTTCTCAGACCAGTACATGTAGAGGTTGGATTCTTTGGTCCTCCTTTGGAATCTATCATTCAGTGGTATGACAGGGGGACCTCTTAGAATTGTCATTTTCAGTAGCATGCAACAAATTTAAAAAGCTAAATCATTAATTATTTCTTTGTAGTGTATAAAAGGAGTGTTTAAAAAGAAAAAAAATATACCCCAAATCTTGTGGATTATTATCAACTATCTATTCAGTCATATTCCAATGCAGACCATTTTCCAATTATGATGGAAGGCATATTTTATACTTAATTTGTGAGGGACTCATTTGCACATGAAATAATAGTCATAACTTCATGGAATTAACAGACTAAATAAAGGAAAACTGACAATAAA
The DNA here is from genome assembly GCF_943737965.1 of Phodopus roborovskii. Lineage (NCBI taxonomy): Eukaryota > Metazoa > Chordata > Mammalia > Rodentia > Cricetidae > Phodopus > Phodopus roborovskii. Next base: position 38,754,327 of record NW_026125295.1, on the reverse strand, counting down.
TCTGTTCTTTCAATTAAAAAAAAGTCTTAAGGTAGAGCCTGCAATACTCTTTAGAAGTTCTTGCTGTTATTATTCAAGATGATATTTTTAATCATACTAAGAATCTTTTTCTGAGATGTATTTGTGTGCATCACATATATGCAGGAACCCAAGGAGGTGGGAAAAGGCATTGGCTCCCACACACCTGGAGTTACAGGTAGTTGTGAGTTGCCTGACATGAGTGCTAGGAACCAAACCCAGGTCCTCTGTAAAAGCAACACAGATTCTAGCCACCAAACCATCTCTCCATCTCTGGAGAATGCTTTTATTAGATGATAGGAATACCACATCATAAAACCTGCAGGTTGAAGCTGAAGCAACATCTACAGGTATCACAGGAATGTTTGTTTAAGAGCTAATTAAGCATTGTCTCTTAACTGTGGAAGACAAACCTATAGGTGTTTTGCCTGCATGTATGTCTATGTACCACTTATGTGCCTGGTACCTGTGGAAATGAGAAGAGGGTATCAGATTTCTTGGGACTGGAGTTACCAATAGTGTGAACCACCATGTGGGAGTGCTGGAAATTAAACTCAGATGCTCTGAAAGAGCAACCGGTGCTTTTAACCACTGAACCATCTCTCCAGTCCCTATACAACTTGTATAAGATAACATTAGAAGATGATTTTCTGACTTTGAAACATTAAATTAAAAGGCTCATGAATTCTTGTGTTTGTTCATGAAAGAGTATCTCTTAAGAGAGTAGGAAAAAATGCCACAAACTGAGGTACTATTTGGAAGATAAGTAGCCACAAAGGAAGGTTAAAGGAATTCCTCAATAAGAAAATACAAATGGGTTGGAGAGATGGTTCAGTGCTTAAGAGCAATGGCTATTCCTGCAGGGGCCCTGGATTCAAGTTTCTGGCACCCACATATTGGCTCTGTAACTTCAGGGATATACACAGTTACACATGGAATATCCTTATAGACATGCAGGCAAGGCAGTCATACATATAAAACAAATACAATTTGTTTTAAAAGATAAACATCCCAAACATCCTAGCTAAAAATGGGCAGATACTTTCTCAGCGAGGACATACAACATAGCCAGTCCATGAAGTTGTGCTGAATTTCATCAGTAACTAGAATAAGAAAATTAAAGACCTGGGGAAGTAGCACTTACACTGCCTCATCCCATCACATTAGTTTTAATAAAACAGGACATTTTTATTCATTAAATTTTGATATAAATCAGGCAGTATCAAATGTGGACAGGGATTTGGGACAAACGAAACAAAACAAAACAACAAAACAAAACTCCTTCCACAGCAGTTGGTCTTATACATGGTACAGATTTAGAGAAACCGTTTGGCTTTCACTACACAATTGAAACTGTGTATCTATGTCCTGGTCCTTCTTATTCCACAGACACACTGCAGAGAGACTCTTGCCTGTGTAAGGGTACACAAGCTCGTAGTATATTCACACCAAAACAAGTTATGGCTGGTAGGCTTCTAAGAACACCATTGTTAAGGGCATTGGTGAAGCATGCCTTTAATCCCAGCACCTGGGAGGCAGAGGCAGAAGGATCTCTGTGAGTTTGAGGCCAGCCTGGTGTACACAGCCAGTACCAGGAGGGCTCCAATGCAATACAGAGAAACCCTGTCTCAAAAACAAAACAAAACAAAAACAATAACAACAACAAAATCAAAAACTAAAAAAAAAAAAAACAAACAAAAGAATACCATTGCAGTGCTTTAGTTATTCTTTTATATATTAATATTATTTAGATTTATCTATATTTACTGTTTGCTGTTTATTACTTTCTTTTCCACTATAAATGATTAAGAGGCAAAATATAAATATATATATACAAATATATATATACACACACATATATATGTATAGATGTATATACATATATATATCACAATGACTGTTACAGTCAAGAAAAAGAATATCCATTTTTCAAGTTATATATTTTTTGCTTTGTGCTAAGAATATGTGAAGCCTATTTCTAAATAAAGTTTTATATAAGACAAAATTATTGATTACTTTATCTTATTGTGCATTAGACGTCTGGCCTAATTCATACCACAGAACTGCAATTTAGTAGGTTTTGAAAGTTCTTCCCCCCCACCCACCTGTCCCCCCTGACTCTGGAAACCACCATTCTACTCGGTTTCTCTGTATTCAGCATTAAATATTCTCTATATTAGTGAGCTCCTACATCTGACATATATGTTCTGCATCTGACATATACCCTTAATGTTCCCCAAATTCATGGTAAGTTCTCTCTCTCTCTCTCTCTCTCTCTCTGTGTATGTGTATATATGCATTTACATAAAATTGTGACATAATGTGATACACATGTTCCAAGTTTTCCATATTGATTTCTTTATTCACTCATCTGTGGATGGACATTTCACTTGTGTCCATGCCTTGGCTATTGGGAATAACCTTGTAACAGACATGGTAAGTGCAGATACCTGTATGAAATAGTCACTTGAACTTTGTGTGGGTGGAAAGCCAGAGGGATAACTGGGTTACAGCAATTCTCGTTTTAATCCCTGCCTGACCTGACCTCTGTACTGTTTTTATAATGGCTGGTACCAGTTTACCCTTCTACCAGGGTTTCTTTTCTCTTTTTTTTTTCTACACATCCTCACCAGCACTTGCTTGTCTTTTTTTTTTTTTTTTGGTAGTTATGTGAGTGGTGTAGGCTTTTATCTCACTGAGATGTTGGGCTCTCTCCTATGATGGTCATTTTAATGACTTTGTAACTATTTCCATTCAGGCATTTTCATATTTGAGTTTAGGCTATGTTGTTTTTGAATTTTTTTGCTAATGAGTTGTACAAGTTCCTTAACAATTTTAGATAAATTACCCATTTTCATGTATATGGTTTGCTAATGTTCTCTTTCAGTTCAAAGGCTAATCTCTTGTTCCTTTTGCTTTTCAAGTTGATGTAATACAATTTGTTTTCTGAGTGAATATTGAGATATGTCCCCTTCCAAATAAGTATCCTTGCCAAGACAAGGTAAAGGAGTCTCCTCACATGCTTTCTTCCAATAATTTTAAACTTCATATCTTTCAAGATTTTAATACCTTTTAGTTAACTTTTGTGTGGTATGGGATGAAGGTCAGCTACCTCTTGTGTACAATCTCAGCTTCATGTCTTTTGGGACTATCTCTTCATAGGATTTACCCTTGTGTAAGAGACACAAATCCATGGCTCCTTTAAATACACTTATTGGATTTGTTTTTTCTTGTCCTAGAATGTTGTTTTGGTGCCAAGAACTCTCATTATTCATGGATAAGCATACAGGAAATGCAAGGTAAACTATTAATGTTCTTTTGGAAAACCTTTGAGGAGATTTCTAGACTTCACCTCAGCCTTTATCCTCATGAACAATCCTGTTATTCTGCAGTTCTGTGGTCTCTGAGGATGGTTGTATGATATTAGCATTCATTTGAACTTTTAGAAAGGCATCTTGGGAATGGCCTACCAATGACTGGTCCAACTTGAGGCCTGTGCCATAAAAAGGAGCCCATGCCTGGGTGGCCAGGTACCAGAGGCAGTACAGCCCAGAGACCTAGGATGGAACCCTCCTCCCAAAGTCAATGAAGGTATTCCTAATGATATTCTTCTAAACTCATAGATTGGTGTCTATGTCATCACAGAGGCATCGTTAATCAACTGATGAGAGCAGATGCAGAAACCCACAGTCAAACACTAGGTAGAACCAGGGAAACTCCACAGAAGGGGGTGAGAAAGGATTTTAGGAGACAGAGGGTCAAGGACACTATGAGAATATGAGCCACAGAATCAACTGAGAAGGGCTCACAGGGACTCATAGAAACTAAAGAGACAACAATTGAGTTTGTATGGGTTTGCACATATAATATGGTTGTATAGCTTGATGTTCTTATGGAACTCCTAATAGTGTGAGTGGGGATTGTCTCTGACTCTTTTGTCTATGCTTGGGATCCTTTTCCTTCTACTGGATTGTCCTGTCCAGCTTTGATATAATGGGTGTGTCTATTCTTATTGTAACTTGTTATAGCAGATTTGGTTGATTTCCCTGGTAGACCAGTCCACCAGTCCTTTTTTTTTTTTTTTTTTTTTTTTTTTTGTGGGGGTTTAAGGGAGGTGGAATGGAGAGGCTGTGGGCAGGGGGTTGTTTAGGAAGAGTGGAGGGAGAGGAAACTGTGGTCTTGATGTAAGGTATGAAAAAAGAATAAGAAAGAAAGAGGAAGAAAGGAAGGAAGGAAGGAAGACAGAGAAAGACATCTTTTTCTATTTTGCTGTTCATTTCCTACTTTCTTTCATTTCTGGTTCCCCAAAATTGCACTTTCCAAGGAAGAGCTTTGGCCCATCACAGAGACATTTATATTTGACACACAACTAAATATGAAAATATTGATAAAGTTTTGGTGTGTGGTTTCTAAATAAGAAGACTTACATAATACAACAACTCTAGCAGGAACTCAAACTACCTATGTAAGGCTAGAAAGGAAGAAGGATGTTCAACATAAAGTGTTAGATGACATTTTGGGGCTTTATTTCTTAAATTACATTTTGTTATGACTTTTAAGACTGTCGTCAGGTACAATGTGGTATTGGGTGGTATATGTTGTGGAATGACTAAATATTGGTAACTAATGCTCATATAATACATAGTTACCATTTAGTCTCATCTTTAGTATTTTTCATAACTAGGATATCCTTAACTTTAGTCACATATGTCTCCCAAATATATTCCTCATATCTAACAGGAAATTTATGTCTTTCCCTTGAAAAATACCTCTCCATACCCTTTAAGTGTCTTAGTCTCTGGTAACTGCCACTTTGCAGTCTACCTCTGGGTTCACACAGATCACTAAGCATATGCATTTCAGTGCATGGCTTGTTTCACTTAACACATGTTCTTCAGATTCATCCATGTGGTTGAAAATGTCATGGTTTTTCTCTTTGTACAGATGAATAATATTCTGTCATGTGAATATATCACATTTATTTATCTGTTCATCCATTGCAGGTTGCTTTTATTTTTCATTTTTCTGTTTTTCTTTTTGGTTTTCTTGAGACAAGGTTTCTCTGTGGCCTTGGAGGCTGTCCTGGAACTAGGTCTTGTAGACCAGGCTGGTCTTGAACTCATAGAGATCTGCTTGCCTCTGTCTCCCAAGTGCTGGGATTAAAGGTATCTGCCACCACCACCTGGCTATTTTCATTTCTTGACAACAAGAGACAATACTGGAAAAACCAAGGGAATATGAATGCCTGTTATGACATAGTTATCTTAGATTCTTTCATATAGTTTATTCTGTTTGCATTAGGAAGGCTTTGGAAGTTCTATTTTTCTTTTCTTTTTTAAATTTGAAACTGGTGAAGGTGGTGTGCCATGAATAGTAAAGTTATAGTATATAATTGATAAAAACCCAGAAATTGAAAATAACTCCCTGAAGAGGTCCACAATATGATGACCTAAATTTCATTCTTCTGGAAAACCAATAAATCATGCTTCTGAAACTTGGCTATATAAATGAACCACCTAGATAGCTTGAACAATTATCCCATCTTAGATTCTACCTTGAACCAATGAAATCAGAACCTTCAAAGCCCAAGTCCAGCATTGATGTTATTTCTTTCCTTCATACTAGAAACCATTAGATGGGCACCTTTAACCCAGGAAAGGGAGAATGTCAGGGTAAGGTCTTATGGGAACTGGAGTTAAAAATCATAAGGAGTAGGCAAGAATGACATTAGTAAAAAATGGAAGTTAGTTCTGTCTGAAACAAAAGAGAATGAGAGGCGTTTGTGTGGATTCAGAGGCACTTTGAAGTGTAGGAAGAGACAGATCAAATGACTTTAGTCTTCTTGATAGGTAGGAGGGGTGATGATGTAAAGAGGGTAGTCATCAAAGTGCTTTGAGAATTAGTCTTTCGTGAGTGTTTCTGCAGCAGATGCTTCACTAAGAGCTTTAGCACTTTGAGGCAGACCCTGCGATCATTGTTCTTATAGACTAGGAAACTGTAAAAGTGAGTAATACATGACATTGAGCAATTTTCTTGGGTAATGGAGTGAGCAACAGAGTTGTTCTGTAGGAGTCAAGTTCTGCTTCAGGAACTTTGCTCTTAACTAATTTGTGGGCTCAGCTTCTGAGGATGAGGGGCAGCAGGCTCTGGGCTCAGGGCAAGAGGGAGGATTGAACATAAATGGGCTAGGGCAGTGGTTCTCAACCTTCTTAATGCTTCAACCCTTTAATACAGTTCCTTATGTTATAGTGACCCCCAACCATAAAGTTGTTTTTGTTGCTACTACACAACTGTAATTTTGCTACTATTACAGATTATAATGTAAATCTGTGCTTTCTGATGGTTTCAGGAGACCAAATGTGAAAGGGTAATTTGATCCCAAAGGGATTGTGACTTACAGGTTGAGCTACTGGCTAAGGGCTATCAGGGAATCAGAGGCAGTATGAAGGTGAGATAGCTTATTGGGTCCAGATAGGGTGATAGGGCATACATATACTTCATGGAAGTCCTCTGAGTTGTGGGACTCTCCACTACTAACAATGGCCAGCTTGAGAAGGAGAATATGTTTTCCCAGGTGAAATAGCAAAGCAAATGAGTTTGAAGGTCAGAGGAGGTTTCTCTTTCATGAACAAGACTATTGGGAAGAATTCAAGAAATATCTAGAGTGTGTTGGGTTCACATGAAGCACACTGATGCACTCCAGCAAAAAGAAATCACTAAAATGAAATAATTCAGAATTTCATAAATCCAGAAATAAAACTGTATCATAAACCTGGAGGAGAAGTTTTAGAATTCTGACCAAGGGATAGTGTTATTTTGGGTTTTAAAGAACCATTTTCACAGTGTTAACACCCACTAGACAAGTCATCACCTTTAGACACATGGCACAATCTAAGTAAGTCACTTAGTGCTAACTGAGACTTTATTGTAGGCATTTAAAAATAGCCCTATGAATTGTTCTTTGAGGAATTAAAAATATTGCAACTCTTTAAAAAGAATTCAAGTCCTAATATAGGCTCTTTCATGTTCAGGATGGGCCTGAAGGATGTAACTCTCAGGGTGGACTTGAGGGATATAATGCTCAGGATGGTCCTGAAGGATGTAGTTGTCACTTCTGAGATTAGTTGTAAAAACAGATAATAGGAATATCCCAGGACCATCTGTTCATTTTAACAGAGGAAATTTAGCTTTTGAACTAATAACAAAAAAAAAAAAAAAAAAAAAAAAAAAAACCTCACTATTTTTCCTCTTCATGGTGTGGGGAAACTATCATTGAACTAAATAGACACAAGAGAGAACTGGCTACAGCCCAGATCTTTCCAACACGAAATGAGTTTAGGAATATTACTTAGCAGTTTGTCTTAGGTTTCCCAACCTTGCCTGTTGCCCATTGAACCCCTAAGAAGTAAGACTAATGAGCTCTCAGATGATAATTCCACAAAGCTAAGTAACAGCTAGCAGTTATCAGTTCACTTACTATCAGCAAAGCATTTTGATCAGGTCTGAATAGATTGGAGAGAGTGATGAATTAATCTCAGTACCAGTCTGTTTTGTAGCTCAGACTTACTGAACTACAACCTTATTGTTTGTAAATGCAGCAAACTCAAGTCAGGCACATTAGCCCAACACATGTTCTTTTCCATGTGGAATTAAAGCTCTTCTGAAGGAGAAACTTTTCAAGAATTTTGAGGTTCTGACTTCTCAAAATTTCTTTTCACTTGGTTTCACTTAATTCTTCTGGGACCATTAGGGAAAGAGATAGTGACTATGGTGAAGAAACTGAAGGAGGATAACAAAGAAAAACATGTGGAAATGAACTAAGATGGATTTACAAAGGCACTCACAAAGGTGCTGTTTCCTCAGAATCAATTTATCATAAATGGGGAGATAGATACCTATCTGTGTGTGCAAGGCCATGCTCAGAAGCAGCCTTACTGACTTAGCTCTTTCATATTCTTCCTATCTTGGCTGTGCTTGGAAGTAAAGGACAGAGGTGAGAGCATTCTCAGTAAAGGACAATGGCAGAGCATGCTGCAGTTCCAAGGTCCATAGCAGCTTTCCATAAGTGAATTCTCCTTACCATGGCGATGCCAGTCATGCCTGCCAGTTCATTGTGACATGTGCTTTGTGTGCACGTTGCCTTAGGTCTATGGCAAATGGCATGCCATCTTCCCTTATCCATATAATCTCACCTGGCCAGGCACTCCTGTTTTGGGAGGTTGGAATTTTAGTTTTGGGGGAAGTGATCTTAGCCTGTGAGCTGAGGCTCATGGTTGAGGAGGCTGCCCATTTTGGAAGGTTAAGTCTCATATACTGGTTGGAAGCTTTTCTTTCTTACACACACACACACACACACACACACACACACACACACACACACACACACCCCAAACTAAAACCAAAACCAACCAACCAAACAATAACAAAACCCCAAAACTGATTTGTATTCATTCTTCTAAGGGTTTGCAATCTCAGTTCCATTTCCACAACTGCACAAGAGTCTGTCCTATCCTTAAGCAAGAAGAGGAAGTGTGGCAGTGTGGGTGGAGGCCTGTCACTCAGGAGCATGAGGCTGCCTAGTGAAACAGTGAGGTCAGTCCTTTTCTTATGCTTATTGCAAACACAGGTTCTGGAGTATAATGGGAACCTGGAAACTATCCTAAAAAAGCAACCTCTGTTTCAGTCATGAATCAATTGACAGCAGCATAAACCTTGAGAAAAGGATCATGGCAGCAATGATCTGAATTTCCAGGGATGCTCAGTATGCAAACAGACAAACCCAAACAGCAGGTGGTGTTGGCTCCCTCTAATTAACTTCACATAAGATGGTTCTCTAGTGTGATCAGTGTTACAAAAGTAAGGGGCCACATAGCACCAATTGCCTTTTATCTTTAAAGCAAGCATATAATCTTGTAAATAGTTTCAGCAAGCATATAATCTTGTATATAGTTTCAGACGTGTCCCCATTGTTGGTTCAGTTGACTCTCAGCACCTTCAGTGTACACAGCCTCGATCTTAGGGGCATTAAACAAGTCTGCCTTGAAGCACACACACAATGCAGTAGCTGAAGCTAATGTGACTGCCATCGGGGCAGCCATTTCAAGAGTACAAATGATGCTATGTTCTCTGTTAATGGAGTTCCAAGGAGGCAAAATGCCTTCCCAGATAATTTTATGAAACGAGAATGTTCCCAGTAGTGTAGAATTATCAAGAAGTGGGGTATCTTCAAATGAAAATTCTCTGACATTTCCAGCTACTAAAATAATCATCCTACCTTGGTAGACTAATAATACCTTAGTTAAGGTTTCATTTAATGTAATCAAATGCAACGCACAAAGGTATGTGCTAAGACAAACACCATTCCCGTTCTAGGATTTGCCAAGGTAAGCTGTTCCTTCCCCTCCCTCCCACACATTGAATGTCACAGGCGATGAGTTGAAATTATTTATATGAAATGGAAAGGTGAGCACAATGCCTGCCTTGCATGTGTCAGATGAATCTGCATCCCCTCCCTTGTCAGAGATCCTGACTGTGAAATAAGTAACTAAGCTTTGAAAATTTGAGTGGTCTTTTGTGCTAAAACAATTTCAGCTAGTGAACATTTTGAAGTCCACCCCTGCCTTTTTTATTTTTTATTTCTATGGAAAAACTATATGCAAAATCTGCAAAGCTTGCAGGGAATCCTTTAGAACTATAGGCATACTTTTGAGTGTATTTTGTGTCTACTATATTTTTGGGCACATGGTGAACATACTGTGGAATCAAATTGAAAAAAAAATCATTGAAGGTCATAGAAGACTCTTGAAAGACAATTTGTTGGCAGGAATAAAATGCCATAAACTATTAATATTTCTTTGAGCCAATAATATTATTTAGTCTTTAATGAGTGACTTATACACAAAGGTACAAATTGCAATTCTATGTGTAATAGAATAACTAGAAAAACTTCTTCTTTGTTGTGTATATAGGAAAGCAAACCTTGACACATATATTAAAACATTATGCAGACATTTAAATGAGGCTAGTCAAAACCTAGATAGCAATATAGAAATTAATATGATTTAATAAAGCTGCCAAATGCCCAATATAAAATTGATTGTAGTGGAAGAATAAATATGTAAAAATTAAATAAGCATGCTGAGAAAAAGACCAAGAAAATACATAAAGTCCCTGAGAAGATTGTGTTTTGATGGACATATGAAGAATAATTAAAAATATCTTTTTCATTTGCAAGTGGTTATCAATTCAACACAGCTTCTGGGTTAGGGATGGGGGGCTTGTCCTTGAGAAACAAATCACTCTTAAGGGCAATACTAATGCTCAGCAGTAAATGATCAACACAAAACAAACTCAATAATGTCTTTAGAGGGTCTTTGTCTCATGTTTAGTTGGGGCATTTATTTATTTGTTTGTTTTTTTTGTAATATCACAGGTCCTTTGTGTATATATATATTATGGCTTATGGTTTTGTGTTTTTATGAGATTCCTGTGTGTGTGAATGTGTGTGTTTCTTCATCTATATATGTTTCTTGTGCTTTTTCTTTGCTTCTATTTGTTTGTTGGTCTTGTCCTATTCTGGCATTTTTGCTTTTGTTTTTAATATTATTTTTATTTTATTATTATTCTTTAGATTCTTGTTTATTTCCTAACCAGAGACAGAGAGGTATGTATATTGGTGGGAGAGGAGATGGGGAGGATCTTGGAGGAGTTAGGGGAGGAGAAACCATAATCAGAACTGCATGAAAAGAAAAATTCTTGTTACACATTTTTTTAAAATTTATTTTTCTCTCATATATTACATCCTGACCTCAGTTTCCCCTCCCTCCTACCTTCTCAGCTCTCCTCTCCATTCCTTCTTTGCTAGATTTGCTAGATTCAATCTCTCTCTTTTCTCTTGAGGAAAGGTCAGGCCTCCCAGGGATCTCAATCAAACATGGTATAGCAAATTACAAGACTAGGCACATCATTCCTTCATATTAAGACTGTATGAGGCAACCCAGTAGGAGAAAAGGGTCCCAAAAGCAGGTAAAAGAGTCAGAGACAGCCCTGATTCCCACTGTTAATAGTACCATAAGGACTCCAAGCTACACAACTATGACATATATGCAGAGAAAGTAGGTAAGATCCATACAGGCTCTCTCAGTGTTGAAAAGAAGAAAAAAATTTTAATAAAAAAAAATAGAAAAAAAAAGCTTTTTGCTTAAAAAAATTTTAAATAGCTGTCTTGTCTTCATAAAAGGAACTTGAATTTAGTGCAATATCCAATAGGTCCTTATACCATATAGAACCCTTCCTTTTTCTTCCTAAGTCGTCATTAGGTAAATGTCTTCATGTTGGTTAATGAGTTACAAAAAGCAAGCCAGATTAGCTGAAGACATAATCTCCGGTCAAGATACAACTCACTTATTGAAATGTATGAAGTCCTTGTGTGCTTATTTCATCTAACTAACTAGCTATACACAATTGTATTATTTGTAATTGTGTGTAATATCTGATGCAAGTTATATGAAATGAGAAAAAAGTTTAATTAATAAATGTAATTAATTACATAACCATAACCCAGAGCTGATGTGCTTGGTCAGGGTTATCAAACAGATAAACCAATGTGCTTTCACCAGATGAAGCTCAGAATGTCTTAGAAAATAAATTTAAACATTTACATATAGTTGATACTGAAAGAAAACATACCCCCCCCTTTTAGCTTCTATTGCTTTTGAGTAGACGAAAGAAAGATGAAGAAAACTTGGTTACAAGTTATGCCTAGATCCTTTTTTTTTCTCTCCAAACCCACTGAGAAGTATATCTGTCAGTGACTTATAGGATCATAGATACTTTATGTCTTACAAATATAACTATTTATGTCTTCATTCCATAGACACCTTAAAACCAGATTTCAATTAAAATCTACACTGTCCAATATTTTAATTTTATCCTTAAAAAAAGTTTAATGCTACTGATTTCTAACAACTTTTAAAGATGGAGTATTTATGATTGGGTATATCCTTAACACAAAGTCAAACTTTCTTCATTTCTTCAGGGGGTTTACAAAAAAAAAAAAAAAAAAAAAAAAAAAAAGTGTCTTTCCCCAATCAGCCTGTTCTGTAGCTTGCTTCAGTTTCAGACTCAGTTGAAGTATTGTCACAAGGGTTGCCATTGCCTGGAACTTCCGCTCACACAGCTTCAAAACCAACCAAACACCTAAGCTGTGGCTTTACACATTGATGACGAGTGGCACTTACCACTTTCTAGGGAACAGGACTTTAGTTTAATTGTGTGTAGGCAATAAATGCATTTGATCTCATCACAACCCTCTTGAACAGTAATTTCAATTTTAGATTGTATTTTCTGTGTTTATATTTGAAAAACTTGTTTCATGGGCCTACTAGTATTGATATAAATGATGAGAATTGCCATTAAATGTTTTAGATGAGATATAAGATGCATTCATCTTTTCTATTTTATTAATATGAATTGCATTTAAAGCTATGTAATAACATGAAATAATTACTAGACTATTATTTCTGATAATCATTTATTTAGTCAAAAAATCAAACATCAAGCTTTTTATGCTTAAACAGTATTTTGAGCTTTTAAAAATGATTATATGACTTTACACTTTCTATAGAAAGGCTCTCCAACTCATTATTCATTTTACTCTTTCTTTTGAGATAGGGGCTCACTAATCTGACCAGGATGGTCTTGAATTTCAATTCTCCTGCCCCAGTCTTCCAAGTTTCTGAAATTACAGGTATACACAGCTAAGCCTGAATAAAAAAAATGAAAAGTAAACAAACATTTGAATAACTTACCTTTGGTTCCTTGAACTTGGAGAAAAATCCAAAAAACAAAGATAGCCTGTTTAGCTTCCAAATGCATTCTGGTTTTGTATACTTGTAATTCTGAATGATCACAGAAAACAGCAAATCACATTTAAGGAAACAAAATGCAATATGGGAAATTATTAAACCTAGGTGCCACTGAGTATGGTTGACCTCCCTGGTTTACCCTATAGCAGGTGCTAATTTGGGAAGATCCGGAAGCAGGCCTGTCTCTGGAATAATCTGATTATCTTCCCCTCAGGTGTAATCCCTGTTCAGGGGCAGCTGGTATAGTCTTTATCTTATTAACCCCTGGAGGAATATCTGTTAGTCTGCTCCAGGACTCCGAATACCACAGGTTCTTAGACAGACTCCCTTCTCACTTACCCATTATAGCAACACAGAGAGCTTCTGGAAGTCCTTCCAAAAGTAGAAGAGGCTGACAGTTGAGGTTTTATTTATTTTTTATTTATAAAACATATTTAAATTAGAAACAATTTTATTTTACATAGGACCTTCCCTAGGAACACCTACTGAGAGCTTCATTGCTATTCCTGGAGCAAAAGGTGTTTAGCACATGCTGCTCTCCACAGTTAACAGAGCTGTCTCTATTCTCTTCTAAATGTGCTATCTAGAAGATTTCATAGCTGGTATTATGTACAGGTGATTTTAAATTTGATTTCAAATCTGTTATGCACCAAATTTAAGGACTCAGCACATTCCTCTAAGTCCTGTGAAGAGTAACCATCTGCCTTCTACCAAATACTTAAAAACATTTATTTTTAATTACATTTGTATGTCAGTGCAATGTATACAGTTGAGTGCAAGTACCCATGGAATTCAGAAGACAATGTCAGATTTCCTGGGACTGGAATTACAGTGGTTGTGAGCTTCCTGAATTGGGTGATGGGAATAGAGCCCTAGAAGGGCAGTAAGCCCTCTTAACCTCTGAGTCATCTCACTAGTCCAAAGAACAATCTCTCAGCTAATTCTTCTAGCGTTATCACCCATGCTTCTTTCCCATCACTCCCTGACTCCCAGTACTGGAGACTGAACTAAGCTCTATCATGCTGGACAAGTGCTCTATCATGGACCTTCAGCCCAAGCCCTCTTACTTACGCTTTGAAATAGTCTAATTCTATCACTAATTTGAAGTTTTCACTTCTGGGTGCTATCAAGTAATGAATATCAAGAACATCTTCCCCTTTGCAAACAGCCTTTCCACTCAAGTAAGCATGTGTACATCTTATCTTTCTACCCTTCTTCCTCAGTGTTATGTTTATTAAACATTTAGGGTTATGTTATTATGACTGGACACAGAGTATGCATAGCTAAACCTTGAAGCTGCAGTGAATGGTATGTATGAATCTCTGCTATTAGATATGTTCATCGACTATTCCAAAGTACATTATAAGGTAAGTACTGCTATTAATATCTTTATAGAGATGGGGTTTGTACTCGATGAGTCTGAGCCAAGAGTCTATAGTTAAAAATGTTTTAAAAGTGGTACACATTAATTTTATGTATTTATGGGTTACAGGGCAGCATTTCTACATTTTTTAGAATATATATTTAGAAAATATAATGATCACATCAGGGGAACTGACATGTTAATCACCTTGGACATTTATCTTCTTTCTGTGTGGTAGGCATTTAAAAATCCTCTGTGCTAGCTGTTTTGAAACTATGTGATTATTGCCACCTGTAGTTATCCTATTGTAGTATAGAATATTAGCTTATTTGTAACTGGATACTGGATTCCCAACCATTTCTCTTAGAATCCTTCCTTCCCTGCTCTGCTTTCCAGTCTCCTTGCCTACTCTACTGTCAGCTTTTATGAGAGCTTCTTTTTTTCTTTTTCCTTTTTTTTTTTTTTTTTTGCTTCTGCAGGCAAATGATAACACAGTATTTGTCTTTCTGCCTGACTTATTTCACTAACTTAATGTTCGTTAGACTCATCCATGTTGCTTCAGATGATAGGATTTCACTCTGGTTTTAATATAAAGAGCATATACCTTTAACTTCTATCCACAATGTGGAAAGAGTAAGTCCTGCTCTCTCAGAGGACCAAAATTTGGTGCCAAGCACCAATGTTGGGTGAACAACAAGTGTGTTTAACTCCATGGAATTCAATGTCTCTGACCTCCAAGGGCATTCATTTCCATTCATATGCAAGTGTAAACATGTACACACGCGCGCGCGCGCACACACACACACATATCCACATTTAAAATTAGTAATTTTTAAGTTATTTGTTTTATATATAAAAGTAATAAATTATTTTCCATGCACTCAAGATGTGCAAATTTTCCCACCACCTAGTTGCTTGGCTTTCTGAGGTTCTGTAATCTGAAATGTCTAATTTCTTATCATTATTCACATCTGGGATCCTCCATGTGCACTCATCCTGGAATACCTTTCCACCTCTCTCCTGTATTGGGTCCCTTGTCTTCTGTATTTGTATCCTTGTCTTCTGTGTTTGTATTCTTTTCTTTTTTTTTTAATTTCTAAAATTAAACCCTTCCTTAGATAAGCACATGGTCCATTAGAACTGGAAGCCCATGGAAGAGAAATTTAAGATTTTACAAACTTAAGTGATTCCTATCTACCCTTGAGATAACATTCAATTAGAATTTTGAAGATATCTATTGTAGTAATTCTAGAAGGTTCTTACTGTTACGTCCTTATCTCACTGTCTTTTGTGTCCTCATACTTAAATTCCTTTCGCATTTTTTTTTCTTGCAGATATGAAGAAGTAATAGAGTATAGTAGGTGTTTAGTTCTCTTTAGCTGTAAATTATTTTGGTGCTATTGAAACTGTCACCAGTTTGTAAAGAATGATACATATAGCAGCACTTCTGAAAATGAGAAATGAACTGAGGTGTAAGTGGAGTTTACTGTTAGATACCCATGTGTAGGAAAAATGACATGGGACATAGTAGAGTAGCACATACATCTACATAAATATCTCTAATGTATATTCATGGGGCTGGAGAGCTGGTAGGAGCTAACAAAACTTGTTTCTCTTTGCTGAAAAATTCTGTTATGTTCTTATTTCCTAGCTTGTTGCAAACCATTATGTTCTATTTTTTTTTTTTTAGGAAATCACCAATGATTTTAAATTATGAAAACAATTTCCACATAATAGGCTTTTTAATGAAACACATTACCCTAAGGAAAATATTGTGTAGTCTTATTTTTCTGTAGATGATCCTTAGGTTATATGTCATGGGAATGAATATACCGATGATTGTTTTGAAATGATGGGTATTTAGACATTTCTCTTGATTTCAGTACCTTCAGATTTTCCTCCCCTTTTTAATTAAAAATTTAGTAGTTAATGTTAAGGGCTGCCACTTAGGAAGCAAATAAGACTGATAAACACTCATAATCCTTGAAACAATGATTCTGAGGCATCGGGTTCTTCTCTAAGTACTGTGTATTTAATTATGGGTCACTGCATTTAATCCAGAGGTGCTCCTTCAAGCTGGTTGGCTGTCAGCTGTAATTATATATTCTTAAAGAGATAAGCTTCAACTTCTGGCAGAATTTCAGTGGTGCATTTAAAATGTACAAGGTAAGGTGGAAAGGTCAAATGTATTCCTTCATCAGCAACCAGTAGACACACGTGAGATATGGTTACCAAAAGGAATCAGTAAATATGAATGTTGTTCACCAAAATAGGCATGATTTTTGAGTTTCTACTGACTAATGAAATCACAGCTAGGTAATTTAAGTATGTGGTGTGATATCTTGCCAGTACCCTCATGAGTAAATTCCTAGTTTTGTAACAATATTACAGAGCTGGGAACAGAGGACCAGCCATGGTAATTGAACTATCCAAATATGTAGCCAATGAGACTGAAGCAGAGCCTGTTACTCAGATCTAAAGTCCAAAGCCCACTTTGCTTTTGCTTTTCCTCAGTGTGTTCCTGCTAGAGGGAAAGACTGCTAAGAAAACAGCTGACACACTGGACAAATGAGCAAAACAGAGCAATATCGAAGACATTCAAAATGTGGGGTCACATTGGAAGTTCCCTGTTGGTGTTGGCTGTTCCTTTGCATTGGATGATTAGCTTGATCACAGGCAGGCTAGCTTTGTAAGAATCTGAGATGTTTCTGTCTTTGAAACTGCTAATTTCTCTCTCCGTGACTCTGAGTGGCCTCCGTTCCTCTTTGTCTACATTGTTGACAATTGGCTTTGATTTTTCTGTTTCAGAATGGTAGAGGGGATTTCTATGATCAGAAAAATGTGTGATTAATCAGGAGTAGGGAAAGTGCTCGACAAAAGAACTAGTTCTTGTGGGGGCTGCAGGGACAGGTTGTCTGTGCCCCGAGATTACATATGTGATTTGGAATGACTATAACCTCTGAGAAACTCAGTACCATCCATTGTTCCTCTGGACTGAATTCTTGCTGTCATTGATAATAGAAGATTTACCCTGCCTAGCTCAGAGAGTTTCCTCCTTATCATTAGTCGGGCCTCTGGGAGGAGAGAGACAGTATGGAAAAACACATGGGCAGCTCTGTATGGAATGTCATCAGGAAGCTTCCACTCTCTGAGTGTACCTTCTAAATCCATCCAGGCTGTCTTCTGAAGACTACAGGATTGGTAGGAAGGGAAAATTGAAGTATGAAGAGAGGTTCAAAGAAGGACTATGCCAAATTCTGATTGTACTAGGGCAAAAGCAGGGGCAGTGATTGTAAGGCTGTAGTGTGGCAGCTTTGGTGGGAATGAGACTAATGGTGTGGATCCTGGATCTTTGCTCACCCTTTGCACTCTCAGAGAAGTCTTGTTTGAATGAATCCTGGTGTGGGAGTGAGGGCCTGAATGATCTTCCTCTTTGTGAAGGCAAAACAGGCCACTCTTCCTTGTAGGACTGTGAAGATTAAGGCTCTTTCCTGTCCCTTTTAAAGCCTTTGACAAGACATATCAGAAATGAGACAAAGGGTGAACTGACCAAAAAGAACAAAGCAAGTAAAAAAAAATTCTGCTAAGGGGATCAACAATATGTTATGAGGTTACCTATGATACTCTCTATAGATGATTTAAAGGGTCATGATAAATTATGCACATTCTAAACACAGAGAATTTCAACAGAACTTGAATTTTATTGCCATTAAAACCTAGTTGCAACAATACAATGGATGGTCAGCATAGCAAAGGGCTGTGGACAGAAGATGGTAAGTGCTTGGCTGGGTGTGTCTCAGTTTTAGAACGCTTGCCTAGCATGCTTGAGCTCTTGTTTTGATATTCCCCATCCTTCACAAATGAGGTCATACTCTTGGATTTGTGACAGAAATAAATTCACAACCTTCAGAGTCCATTGCAGTTGTTCAGGAGGTGAGAGGTGTCAGTCTGACAGTGGAAAAAAAAGAGAGAAAATATTCTTGCTAAGCTCTCTAGCTTTTAAGAGTGTTAGAGGCAGAGCAGTGGGAGAACTAGAGGAAAGGAGTGAGGAAGACAGGAGAGAATGGAGAGAGGAAGAGTGGAGGAGAAGAGTGAGGAAGAGAGACAGAGGAGGGCAGAGGGCAGGCAGGGAGGAAATTAAAGCACAAGATTGCACATACATAACCTTACCAGGAAGTTTCTGAATTGCTTCATTCATGTGACTGAGTACTATTGCCCTGGATGCTTGTCCCAGGAGTTTACAATCTAAAAGTGACAATGCACATAGAGATTAGGAATAACATTGCCAATTCAGCATCTTTCAAGTTGATGCTGGCCAAAAACTGTTATAATAATAATAAGCATTGTTGAAAATTCAGATACTTTTGATAACCTTCTTGAAGTTGTTCCTTAACCATATTGGGCAGGTGTCACACTATATGGCATGAAAGAAATGGAAACTTCAACAGGCAGAGTAGTTCTTAGAACTTCATGCTAAGGAGTTATCTTAGTCTAGACTGTCAATATCAGGAATTATTATCTAGTAACTGTGAATTAAGATATTGAGTGACACTCAGAACCTCAAAACAGGAACCAGTGCTATCTGTATCTTATGTAGGATGGTACACACTTCTTACTTTAATACACTGGTGTATACTTTTGGTCACCATTGAATTTGACCTCACTGCTTGTGAGCAAAGTAAACAGCAATGAGTGGAGGAGATATTTGGCTTTTAATCATCATCGTCATCCACACAGAAAATAGCTATTAGAGTTTTTAACAATCTTTAATTTCAATTAACATAAGATTTAAAACTATTAGCCTAATGAAGGACAGAGATAACATAGACATGCATTGGTCAAATTAGCAGCTTTGTTTTATTAATTTTCCTTAAATTTCTTTTACTTAAATTAAAATTAAATAACCTTTTGTGTTAGCCTGCAAAGTCATGTGTCTCCTCATGGTATCTTCAGCCATGTGTAATTATACTTTATTTTCAAACATTTCCATACCCACTACCCTCCCCTGTCCCCTGCATCCTTCATAGCTTTCTTCCCTGTGTGTTTCCTTTTCTTCCCTGTGTGTTTCCTTTGTACATATAATTCATTGCTCTAACTGTTTCATATTTAATTTAACCTTTTCTTTTCATTTATTCTTCTCCATGCAATACTGACTGCAGTTTCCCTTCCCTCCAGTCCTCCCGGTTCCCTACCACCTTTTCTCTCCCTCAGATTTACTGCTCCTCCAAAGGGGTAGGCCTCCCAGGGACATCATACTTCCTTGACATAACAAGATGCAACAACACTAGGCATAAACCCTCATATCAAGGCTGGAGAAGGCTACCCAGTAGGAGGAAATTGGTCCCAAGCACAGGCAAAAGAGTCAGAGACACTCCAACTCATACTGTTAGAAGTCCCATAAAATCAAGCTGAAACAACCATAACATATATTTGGAGGGCCTAGTCTGTCTGTACTCAGGTAAGCTCTGTGATTGCTGCTTTGGTCTCCATGAGCCCCTATGAGCTTGGGTTAGTTGATTCTGTGGAGTTTTTTTGTGGTATCCTCTACCCTCCTGGCTTCTACAATCCTTTCTCCCCTCTTCTGTGGGGTTCTTCTAGCTCTGCCTAATGTTGGTCTCTGCATATGCTCCCATCAGCTGCCAGATGAAGCCTCTCTGATGAAGACTGGGAAAGGCACCTATGTACATAGCAGAATATCATTAGGAATTGTTTTATTGCATTTTTGTTTGTTTTACTCTCTTTTTTTTTTTTTTGCCAGTTTTGTTTGGTTCTACCCTAGGTCTCTGGGCTATCAAGCCCTTGTTCCTGGCCATCCAGAGATTGTCAGGTATGGGTTCCTTCTCCTAGTCACTGGTTGGTCATTCCCACAAGTTCTGAGCCACAATTTCTCCAGCACATCTGTAGGTCATTGGTTTTATTGCTGAGTTGAAGTCCCAGTCCCATTAATGGAACCTTTGCCTGGTTACAGAAGGTGGCTATGTTTTTGTTTGTTTAATGTATTTACTAAGTAATTGATTTAATTGTTTATTAAATTCCCCTTTAGTTTTGTGACAAACTGCACACACCATACTCAAGCACACACACACATATACACAGAGCACGCAGTTTTTTATATTATTTTATTTTTTACTTTTATTTTACATATTGATCCCAGTTACCTCTCCCTCCCTCCCTCCTCCTTTTTTTCCTCTCTCCCACCCTCACATGCTCCCTGACCATCCTCCCCTCCCATCCCCACCACCACTCCACATGTAGGGTGATGCCCTCCAAGAGGGGTCATCTAAATCTGTCAAGTCTTTTGAAGTAGGGGCTAGGCCTTCTCTCCTGTCTCTAGGTTAAGGGAGTATCCTTCCATGGGGGATGTGCCCACAAAGTCCTCTTGTGCACCAGGAATACATCCTCGTTCCACTGTATGAGGACTCTTAGACTGCTCAGACCTTCTACCTGTGACACATGTTCAGGGGGTCTGAGTCAGTCCCATGCTGGATTCCCAGCTATCAGTCTTGGGGCCCTTTAGCTCCTCCTTGTTCAGGTAAGCTGTCTCTATGTGTTTCTGCAGCCTGATCTTGTCCTTTCTGTTTGTATCTGGGTTCTAGTTTGGCTCAGTGTTTAGTTATAGGTGTTTGCTTCTGTTTCCATCAGGTGCTAGATGAGGGCTTCATGATGATGGATAAGTTAGTTGTTAATCTCATTATCTGGGAGGGCATTTATGGTAGCCTTTCCACGGTTGCTCAAATTGTTAGTTGGGGTCTTGTAGGTTTCTGGACATTTCTTTAGGTTAAGTTTTCTCTTCAATCCTATAGTGGCTCCCTCTTTTATTCTCTCTCTCTCTCTTCCTCTCTCTCCTCTCTTCTATCCCTCCCCTGACCCAATCTTCCTAGTCCCACGTGCTTTCCTCTCCTCCCCTTCTCTTTCTCCTAGTTCCCTCTCCATTCACTGCCCCCCACTCCCCATGCAGAGCACACAGTTTTAAGTTTAAGTTCTATATATAAGAGAAAAGCTGATGTATGTCTTTCTAAACCTTTTTTATTTGCCTAATAAAAAGACTTCCAGTTGTATTCTTTTCCCTCAAATATTATTATTTCATTTTTCTTAATGGCTACATGAAATCCATCATGGACATGTACCACATCTTTGGAAATCCATTTATCTGTTCATGAACATCTAGGCAGGCACATTTCCTGGCTGTTTGGAATCAGGCAGCTATAAACAAGGATATACAATAGTCTGTGTGGTGTGTTGACTTACGAAATTTTAGGGAGATTAAGGTGGTACAGCTGGATCATATGGTAGTTCTATTCAATATTTAGGAATAGCCACACCAACTTCCATAGTGGCTGTACCAGTTACTCTTCCCACAGTGAATGTAGTTGTTTCTTTTTCAACATCCTCATCATATTCATTCCCATTTTATAGCTGCTCTGACTAATGTGTCATTGAATCTCAAAACAGTTTGCATTTTCTTGATGACTAAGCATGTTGAACATGTTCCACATGTAGTTTTTCTTGCTATTTATTTCTATTTTTGTTTCACTGTGATCTGACAAGATGCTGGAGATTGTTTAATTCTTTTGTATTTGGTGAAAGTTGATTTGAGGCAATGAATTTGCATCTCACTTCAGTGAAGATTTTATAGACAGCTTAGGAGATGATTCTGTGTTGGATGTAATATTCTGTAGATACCCGTAAGCCCATTTGATATTTTATAGTTTATTTCTGAGCTTTCTTTGCTGGTCTTTAGTGTGACCTATCTAGAGATGAGAGCAGGGCATTGTAATCACCCATTGTTGTCTCAGTCCCTTTCTAACATTTCAGTTTGTGTTATGAAACTGGAGGCTTCATTGTTTGTTGTGCATAGATTTACAATTGTTCTATCTCCTAGGCGAATTGCTCCATTTGTTAATATGCCATGACTTCTTTATCTCCTCTGACTGGTTTTAATTTGAAGTTTACTTTGTCAGATAACAGACTGACTGTGCCAGCTGTTTCAGTCACTTTTCACATGAAAGATTTCTTTTCCCTTTGCTTCTCAGTCTTTGGGTATTTTTATAAGTAAGATGCTGTTCTTGGAGGTAAGAGAAGATTTGGTCTACATTTTTGTTTCATTCAGACATTCCCTGCCTTTATATTGGTGAGTTTAGGCCATTTGTACTTAAGGTTGTTTAAGAAATATTTACTGATTCCCCTTATGTGCTGAATGTTTTTCTGCTTGGCTAGATTATTTTTTGTTTTTCAGTTTCTTCTTTGCTAATATCAGAAGTCTGTTGGTTAACTGTGTTGTACATGGTAGACTCATTAGCTCTTCATTGTTCCATTCCTCTTTTGAAATTTATTCTTTCTTGAGGCAATCAAGGCAATTTTTCTTTTTCTTCTGTGTATGTTATTTCTTTATGTATTTTTTTTTTTTTTGGGTGCTGGTTTGGTGATCATGGAATGCCTTATTTTTTTTGTTTGTCTTGAAATGTTCTTGTTTTCTTTTCAATTAAAAATTGAATTTAGCTATCTTGGTCAGTAGTTATTTATTTTTAGGGATTGAAATGTAGATCGTTCAATAGTTTCTAGGCTTTGAGGTTGCTGGTGAGAGATCTGATTTTTTTGATAATATTTTTTTATTTAAATTTTCAACAAGCTTGTTTTAAATGTCAATCCCAGTTCCTTCAACCTCCTCTGTCCCTCTCCCATCCCCCACCCCATCCACTATCTGCTCCCCAGAGAGGGTGAGGCCTTCCATGGGGGGAATCTTCAAAGTCTGTTATATCATTTGGAGCATGGCCTAAGCCATCCCCCACCACCAGAAAAGCCAGGAAACAAGGAGAACCCTAAGAGAGACATATATGGTCCCTGGAGAAGGGGAAAGGGACAAGATCTTCCAAGCAAATTGGGAGCATGGGGGAGGAGGGATAAGGGAGTTAGGATAAAGAGAAGGGGAGAAGAGGAGGGGAGAGGAGGACATGAGGGAGCAGGAAAATTGAGTCAGGGAAAGAATAGAGGAGAGCAAGAAAAGAGAAACCATAATAGATGGACTCATCATAGTTATAAAGAGAAATCTGGCACTGGAAATTTCGAGGAATCTACAAGGATGACCCCAACTAACAATCCAAGCAATAGTGGAGAGGCTACTTTAAATGCTCTTCCCCTATAATGAGATTGATGACTATACGCCATCCTAGAGCCTTCATCTAGTTGCTGATGGAAGCAGAAGCAGACACCCACAGCTAAACACTAAGCCGAACTCCTAGAATCCAGTTGCAGAAAATGTAGTACAACTACACACTATTCAGTAGAAAAAAAAATGGAATCTTGAAATTAGCACCATCCTGAGGAAAGTAGCTCAATCACAAAAGGACAAACATGGTATGTACTCATTCATATATGGATTTTAGACATAGAGCAAATGATCACCAGCCTACCATCCACATAGTCTGAGAGATCTGATGTCATTCTAATATTTTTGCCTTTGCTTCCCCCTCCCCTTTACAGCAGTTAGCATTGTTTCTTTGATTGTGTTTTGTTATCTTGACTGTGATATGTCATGTAGAGGTTCTTCTCTGGACATTTCTGTCTGTGGTTCTAAATGCTTCTAGTATTTGAATGTCTATTTCTTTTTTATTGTTGGGAGATATTTGTCATAATTTTGAATAGATTTTCTATGCCTTTTTTATTTACTTCAAGTACTCCAACTTATAAATTGTTAAGTTTGGTCTCTTGATTCTCAGTTGAATCACTCTCCTTGTACTCATTCCATCCTGTACCAGCCCATGCATGCCTCCACTTGCTTGTCATTTTATGTTCCAGCCCTTCTGAACTCTAGTTGCCCTCTTTGAACCTTCCTTCACCCAGAGTTAGTGGTTGGTTCAATCCTTGACCTGTGCTTATTTCCAGAGATCAGACCCTTGGGTACCTCAGGTTTTAACAATAAAATCCTTCTTTTGATGGTACCTGAGAGCTCCTCTCTAAGACAAATAGTGTGACAAATAGGTTTTTTTCTCTGTAGCTGACCTATCTGCCAGAGGAATCACTGTCACACTAAACCCAAACATTTGATTTGAGGCTTGTCAGAATTGTGTCCTTGTCTGAGGGTACAACTGCCTGGTTTTCACCTAGTTGCCTTTTTGTTCTCCTCCTCTGCCAGGGACCTGTGCTGCAGGGGCCATGTTCACTTGCTTTTTTGCACCATACATTGGCTGTTTCCCACTATCTTTTCACTCCTTTGTGGATTTCCAAAGCTTTGCCTCTGTTTCTGCCATAAGGATGAAGTGTATTTTAAGTCTTCTGAATTCTTCCTCTGCTTGATTTACAGGCAGCCTAGAGTCCACCACCTTACCTGAAAGTCCCAGTGGTTTGGTAATTTGTCAATGGATATTGAAAATAGGCCTTCAATTAGATAATTAGTGGTAAATAAAAAGTTAATTTATTAAAATACCTTAGAAGTACTTTGCTCTACCATGAGCTCAATGGCTTTTAGGATGCAACTGGGGGCTTGATCTCCCATCACTGGTAATCTCTTTGGAGATTCTGGATGCCTTATAAAGGTTATTTGGAAGTTGTCGGTATCATTGATGTGGAGTGTAGCTACTGACATTTCAATCTTCTTTAAGAGAAAAATGACATTTTACTGGGATTATAGAATAGACCATGTGGCCCATTTGTGGATTGTTTACTAACATATACTAATTCTAGTTTGTGAGTCTGCAAAAGATTATGAGATATTTTCTTTTGCTAAAACTGATAATAAGTCTGAGTGCCCATCATAATTTACTAAAATACATTTATTTATATTTAACCCAGTTTTCTGAGATCAGTTGAAAGCACAGCTTTGCAAATTCTGTCTATACATTAAATTTCCAGTATTTCAAAGAACTGTTCCTCTTAGAAATTATTCTTTTTCTTCATACTTCAACCTGGAGTTCCTTCTTAGTTTCCACCACTCTTCTTTTTTTACTTTACTGAGCAAACAGGTTTAGTTGGGCATTTTTTGAGATTCCTTTATCTTCCATCATCAACCTTCAGACAGTAATAATTAACCTGAATTTTGTGTTTATTTACTAAATGCATGCTTTATTATGCCATTGTATAAATGTATATTCACAGTGGAAGAATTAAATTTTTTATCAAGTGTGCAAACATTATATAAATGATGTATTTTATATATAATTTTTGAAACTTGTATCCGAGATTTAGCCATAAATTTGCATTAAAATAGAATTTGTTTAGTATTTAATGACCACTGTTGGCTTTATCTCCTTTTGCTGGGTTTGTACTAATTTCTGTCATGAAAAGTTTCTGTTTTTCACACTAATGCCAAAAAAAAAGAAGTTGCTAAAAGTAGAGCATCTAACGGCAATAGATACCTGAACAGAGGCTATCTTTAGAAATGGGACTGCCAGAGTTGCTTTTACAAAGCAGTCCTGAATTGGTTCCACCACAGGGATGAATGGGTAACAGTCTGGGATTATGCTCCACAAGACATACCTATATGTCTGTAACCTTAAATTTTTATGAGCCTGAAGCGAAGTCACAGGTCAGATTCAACTTTTGCAGATTTAACTAGCTTCAAGGACCTTGGGTCTGATTAGGTTCACAGGTCCTACACCCTGGCCAAGGTATCTGTTCCTACAGTCAGGCCTTCATTTGCGGTTTCAGCTGCTCCTGGTACTTCACGATCAGGACTGCCTCTTCTAAGAAGTCTTGAATAAAATTTAGGCTGCATACTGCCTTCTCTAGATGTTAATGTATGACATTGTTGTGCTAATTCACTCAACATAGTGTACCATACTTCTCACGGTATACCACTGTCTTTTCAGTTGCTGTGACAAAACACCATGGCCAAGGCAATTATACAGAAAGGATTTAATTTGGGGCTCACTGTTCTAGAGGGTTAGAGTTTGTGACCATTATGGTGGGGAGAATGACAACAGGCAGGCAGACATGGTCCTGGAGCAGTAGCTGAGCTCACACCTTGGTCTACAAGCTCTATGCAGAGAGAGCTAACTGGAAATGGTGGGGGCTTTTTGAAATTTCATAGCCCGTCCCCAGTGAAACACCTTCTCCAAGCAGTTCCATCACCTGGGGACCAAACACACTTATGAGCCTATGGGGGGACATTTATATTCAGGGGCACAACATAGATACCTTGGTTTTGAGATTTTTCACTAGTTAAGTTTGACTATGGTATATAGTGAGATATTTACTTTGTCCATACCTGTGGCACTGACCACGCCCATTGGGGGAAGGGGCCCAGAGCTGGAGTTCTCTCTCTTGCTTGCAGCATGGGGATAGAAGAGCATCCAGAGGCATCCTTGGGACCAGGAACCTGCTGGTGTTCATCTGTCTATGTTGTAAGTTATTTCTCTCTGAATAAACATTTATTCAGCCTATTTGTTTCTCCTGATCCTTATTAAACCACAATAACGGTATGAGGACAGTCAAGTCTCATGCTATTCTGTGACAAGTGTCTTGGTGCCTACAGTTAGTGCCTTGAGACTGATGGCATTGCCCAGGAAGGAATAACTTCTTGGTTGATTGGTTATTCCAAGCTCTACTCTTCTTTAGACACCACCACATACTTGGTCTTACTAATGGGGTCTCACATCATTTTTGCTTATTTTTCCTCTCAGTTCAGCTCTTCTCTTCCTGTCAGATCCTTTTCTGACAAAATACAGTGCCCAAATTCCTAAGAATAAATCCCATTAGTCTTCTGTCTTGAGTAAACACCTTCTTTTGTTTCTCTGTTTCTTCCTTCTTTCCTTCGTTCTTTCCTTTGTCCCTCCCTCCCCCCTCCCTCCCTTCCTCCCTCCCTCCCTTCCTTCCTTCCTTTTCCATTTCTTTCTGAAAATACTTGAGAAGACATGCCCAGATAGGACAAAATCAAAACTAAAGCTCTTGAGACCCCCAATTCAAATGTATCATATTACAGACACCTCCCTGAGTTTCATGAAGAATGATTTTCTGTGAATAGTCA
Source organism: Phodopus roborovskii (assembly GCF_943737965.1). Lineage (NCBI taxonomy): Eukaryota > Metazoa > Chordata > Mammalia > Rodentia > Cricetidae > Phodopus > Phodopus roborovskii. Next base: position 38,727,119 of record NW_026125295.1, on the reverse strand, counting down.
TCAACAGGGGCTTTAAAGTCTCATTAGGAGAGAAGGCTCATTAGGGAGCCCTTGTGGGTGGAGTTACTTTGTCCTCACAAGTCTGTTTTGACTTTTCACACATCTTCATAGTACCATGTGATGGAAGAGCACCTGCTTGCTAACTGTTTTAGTAATGGGAGAAGCACTGGCCCTTTAAGGCACATAGTTCTGGATGAAAACTGGCCTTCTAATTTTGTTCTTTCCTGGGTCACAATGCCAAAGACAGGCATTTCTGACTTTCTGGCACCCAGTAGAGTGTGAGAATACACTGATATAGATACTGTTCCAGAGAAGAGAATTAGGAAAGCAATTATGACTTGGGTATTGACTGTGTGGTAGATACTATCTTATGTACTACCTGTCTCTTAATGCAATGGCTCTTTGTGAAGTGTTTTCAGCCATTTGGGGACATGATGAACATATCCAGAGATTTTTTTTTTTGGTGACAGTGACTTTAGAGTGGGTGAGGTCACATGTGATAGGTCCCTGCTTGTTTTTACCAAATTGACACAAGCTAGGATCTCCTGACAAGAGGGGACCTCCATAGGATCAACCCTCATAAGAGAAGACTCTTTTTGTAGGAGATGGGTGTCAACAAAAATATCCCATACATCCGTAGATTTGTTCCTTATTCTGCCATCATCAGAGAAGCTTCCTCTTATAGCAGATGGGAACAAATACAGAAACCTACAGCCAGATATTACAAAATTCCTTGAAACATACAGATCTAAATGAGGTATCTCCATCAAATTCCTTCCCTCAGAGGTTGAGGAACCCCTTGAAAGAGGAGGCAGAAGGAGACACCAGGAGAATAAACTCTCTAAAACAATTAAGCAAAGTTCCTATGAACTCACCTGACTGAGCAAGTAATCACAGGGACTGTACGGGTCTGCATCAGGTTCCCTGAAAGTATACTATACTTTTCAGTTTAGTGCTTATATAGGACTCCTGATTGTGAGAACTGGTAGGTTTCTGATTGCTGTGAGAACATAAAGATGGGTGGGTAGGGAAGTAGGGAGAATCTGGGAAGAGTTTGGAGAGGGTAAAACATGATATATTATATTAAAAAATAGTTTTTATACTGTAATTTAACGACAGCCTTTCTCCTTTCCTTTCCCACCTACCAAACCTTCCCATAAATCTCTCCCCAGTCTCTTTCAAATTCATGACCTCCTTTTTCATGAATTGTTATTGCATGCATACATGTATTTGTATGTACTTTTGTACTCTAAAATATAACCCGGAGTTCATATGTTATTTGTATGTATGCTTTCAGGGATGATCATTTAGCACTGGACAAACAATTGGTATGTTCTTCCCTGGGAACTGCCCCCAGCGTCCCTCAGTTGCCTGTAGTTCTTTGTGTAGGCTTGCGGCCTCATGGCTTCCCCTTACAGTTTGGCATGTTCTTTGGTGTCCTACTTCCTTGTTCAGCTCATGTTTAGGCAGTCATGTTTAAAGTTTACAGGTGCAGCGTCTGCACCCATCATCTGCACCCATTATCTGACCCCTCTTGCCCAGTGTTCTCTCAGCCTTAGTCATGGGAATGTTTTGTAGCTGTATCCACTGGGACTGGGATCCACAACAGAAAGAAGGGGGGAAAAAGAATGTCTGAATTCACACTTTTGCTTTCCTGGGGCTGCTGGCTACCCTCATGGTTACATAGGGCGGCCTTCTGGTATTCAGGCAGAATGACCAGAATGAGTTTCATGAACTTACTGAGAGTCCTTCTAGGGTTCTATAGAATCCCTACTCACCTTGAAAACTGATAGTTTTGCATTCACAGCAGTATTCCTGTTACACCTCTAAGTTTGTAGAATGGGGCTCTGTTGTAGATGTTAGAGAGGCCAAAGAAACACTTTGACCAAATTTCCTCATACTGTCTCAAGCCTATATTGAAATATCAGAGAAGACAGTTTTGTTCACATATTAATATTAAAATGAGTGTCATTTTGGTATATGTGTACTAGCTGGTTTTGTGTGTCAACTTGACACAAGCTAGAGTCATCAGTGATGAAGGAACCTCAGATGAGGAAATGCCTCCATGAGCTCCAGCTGTAAGGCATTTTCTCAATTAGTGATCAGTGGGGGAGGGCCCATCTCATAGTGGGTGGTGCTATCCTTGGGCTAATGGTCCTGGGTTCTATAAGAAAGCAGGATAAGCGATCCTGAGTGAGCAAGCAATATCCCTCTATGGCTTTTGCATCAGCTCCTGTGATAGGGGATTTCCTTTTGTATATATGTTTCTCTTATTGGTTGATAACTAAAACACTATTGGCCAATAAGGCAGAAAGATAGGCAGGACTTGGAGATGAGGAGAATTCTGGGAATTCTGCCAGAAAGAGATGACATGTAGCTGCTAAAGGAGTAAGAGGTCCTGACCCTTTTCCAGTAAGATAAGTGCACGTGGAAATACTTAGATAAATAGAAATGGATTATTAATTAAGACAGAGCTAGCCAATAAGAAGCCCTAGTCTTCTGCCCACAGTTTAATAACTAATATAAGTCTTTGTGTGTTCATTTGGGGCTGAAGTGGTGGGACCTGGTGAAACAAGAGAAAAATCTGCTTCTAGAATCCTGTTTGAATTCCTGTTCTGACTTCTTTAAGTGATGAACAGCAACATGGAAGTGTAAGTTGAATAAACCCTTTCCTCCACAACTTGCTTTATGGTTATGATGTTTTGTTACAGCAATGGAAACCCTAACTTAGACAGTATGTTAAACACTTGTCTCTTCTTTCCATCTATCACCTTTCAGAATTGGAGATAATATTCGGGGCCTCACACCCAGCCTTCAAATTTGTCTTAAGCATGCTTTATTCGATCTTAAAAATAATCAAAATCAAGGAGATATTCCTCCACATGAATGATTTTTTTTTGTAGTGGGCCAAAAATTCTTGGTGTAGCTTTTGCAAGTAATGATTAAGAGAGATAGATAAGAAAAATCTGCCAGAATTGATTTATTTCATTTGGGCTTCAATCACCATACTTAACTTTCCATTTTCCCAGGGGATGCAACAGCAATGAGTGCAGTTCTAATGAGCTGGAACTTTCCTCTTGAGTTACTTTGTGGCAGGTTGTTTGCATCTAGCTTGGGGAGCTTGTAAATGAGATTAAATGAAAGAGACACAATGTCCAGAGAAATATTTAGATTAGTATATTAAAACGTACCTGCCTCTTCTGTTTTAAAATAACCACCCATGACAATTCTTGTCCTATTTGTTGACAAATTGTTCCAAAGTGATTTAGACAGGAGTCAGCAGCATGCACACTCTAATTGGCTGCTCTTGCCCCAAAGGAACATTACCAAAACCTTTTCCATGGCTCATTACCATGAACCCAACATTTCTGTGATTCTCTTCTTAATGCATTTGGCTTTGTAAGCATATTAAAAGCCATGAGATACATACATATGCTAAATGAGAGTATCTTTGCTGTTTTTGGATTGAGAAAGAAAGATGAAATAAAAATGGATTTAGAATTGAGGCAGTGGGTAATGAATGATGACTATTCAAGGCCCTTTTGTTCCTTAGTTATAATATATCAGTCCTGGACTTTGCCCTATCTAGCATCAGTTGAAGGGCCGATGATGGCCATTTGTCCTTATGCCCCCTGACAACCATTTGTTAACTTTAAAAACAAAAGTGCTAAAAATCTCTTAAGACCTGTTACCATGTTACAGATGGTTTGTATTAGTATTTGTAGTGGCCTGTCCTTGGGGTTCTGATAGGCTATGTCCTCAGCTGCTGCCACTAAGAGCACCACCTATGCATATTCACTATGTTCCCTTTTAATGGCCCTGCCCATCTTCTCTCTCTCTCTCTCTCTCTCTCTCTCTCTCTCTCTCTCTCTCTCTCTCTTTCTCTCTCTCTCTCTCTTTGTATATCTGTCCCTGGAGACTGGTTTTCCCCCCTCCCCTTTCCCTTTTTTACAATTATTTTTCCTTAATTAAAAGCCCCTCTGCTTAAATGGTATCTTTCTCTCTCGAGCCACTTTTTTAAAAAAATAAATTTTTTTAATTTAATTTATTTAAATTAAAAACAATCATTTTACATACCAAACCCCAGTTTCCTCTCCCTCCAGTCCTCTCATGCTTCCCACCAAACTTCCATCCCACCACAATCCACTCCCCAGGGAGGGTGAAGCCTTACATGGGGGATCATCAAAGTCTGATACGTCATTTGAAGCAAGATCTAGGACTTCCTCCATGTGTCTGGACTGTGAGAGTATCTATCCCTTCATAGGAAATGGGCTCCCATAGCCCATTTGTGCACTAGGGATAAATAGTTGGTCCACTGCCAGAGACCTCCCAACTAACACCCACATTCAGAGGGCCTGGTTCAGTCTTATACTGGTTTCCCAACAGTCAGACTGGGGTCAGTGAGCTCCTACTTGCTCGGGCCAGCTATTTCTGTGGGTTTTCCCAACATGGTCTTAACCCCTTTGCTCATCACTCCTCCCTCTCTACACCTGGATTCCAGGAGTTCAGGTCAGTGCTTAGCTGTGGATCTTTGCTTCTGCTTCAAACAGCAGCTACTGAATGAAGGCTCTAGGATGACATATAAGGTAATCATCAATCTCATGATCAGGGAAGTGCATTTAAGGTAGCCATCACTATTGCTCAGATTGTTAGTTGGGTCCATCCTTGTAGATCTCTGGACATTTCCCTAGTGCCAGATTTCTCTTTAAACCTATAATGGCTCCCTCTATTATGGTATCTATTTTCTTGCTCTCCTCTGTTTTTTCCCCAACTCAATCTTCCTGCTCCCTAATGTTCTCCTCTCCCCTCCTCTTCTCCCATTCTCTTTCTCCTAATTTCCTCTTCCCTTGCCCTGCTTCCAATTTGCTCAGGAGATCTTATCCCTTTCCACTTTTGTGGGGGATCATGTATGTCTCTCTTAGTGTACTCCTTGTTTCCTAGCTTCTGTGGAAGTGTGGATTATAGACTTATGATCCTTTGCTTTATGTCTAAAATCCATATATGAGTGAGTGCATACCATATTTGTCTTTTTGTGACTGAGTTGCCTCATTCAGAATGGTTTCTTATAGTTCCATCCTTTTGCCTGCAAATTTTAAGATTCCATTGATGTTTTCCTGCTCCATTGTGTAAATGTACCACATTTTCTGTATCCATTCTTCAGTTGAGGCACATCTAGGTTGCTTCCAGGTTCTGGCTATTACAAATAATACTGCCAAAAACATAGTTGAACAGATGTCTTTGTTGCATGCATGTGCATATTTTGGGTATATGTCTAAGAGTGGAATTTCCGGATCTTGTGGTAGACTGATTCCCATTTTCCTGAGGAGCTGCCATACTGATTTTCAAAGTGGCTGTACGAGTTTGCACTCCCACCAGCAGTGGAAGAGTGTGCCCTTTCTCCACACCCTCTCCAGCACAAACTGTCCTTAGTGTTTTTGATTTTACCCACTCTGACAGGAATAAGATGGTATCTCAGGGTTGTTTTGATTTGCATTTCCCTGATGGCTAAGGATTTTGAGTACTTTCTTAAGTGTCTTTAAGCTATTTTAGATTCCTCTTGAGAATTCTCTATTTAGTTCTGTACCCCATTTTTTAATTGGATCATTCAGTGTTTGTGTTTGGTGACTAGCTTCTTGAGTTCTTTGTATTTTTTGGAGATCAGGTCTCTGTCAGATATGGGGTTGGTGAAGATCTTTTCCCATTCTGTGGGCTGCCATTTTGTCTTGTTGACTGTGTCCTTTGCCTTACAGAAGCTTCTCAGTTTTAGGAGGTCCCATTTATTAATTGTTGATCTCAGTGTCTGTGCTACTAGTTTTATGTTCAGGAAGCATTCTCCTGTACCAATTTGTTTAAGGGTACCTCCCAATTTCTCTTCTAAGAGGTTCAATGTGGCTAGATTTATGTTAATGTCTTTGATCCATTTGGACTTAAGTGTTGTGCATGGCGAAAGATATGGATCTATCTGTAGTCTTCAACATACCAGCATCCAGTTATGCCAGCACCATTTGTTGAAGATGCTTTCTTTTTTTCCATTGTATAATTTTAGCTTCTTTGTCAAAAATGAGGTGTTCACAGGTGTGTGGTTAATGTCAGGGTTTTCAATTAGATTCCATTGGTCTACATGTCTATTTTTGTGCCAGTACCAACCAAGCTGCTTTCAGGACTATAGCTCTATAATAGAGCTTAAAGTCAGGAATATTAATGCCTCTGGGTTGTTTTGATTATCCTGGGCCCTTTGTTTTTCCATATAAAGTTGAATATTGTTCTTTCAAGGTCTATAAAGAATTGTGCTGTGAGTTTTATGGGGATTACTTTGAATCTGTAGATTGCTTTCGGCAAGACTGCCATTTTTACTATGTTGATCCTGCCCATCCAAGAGCATGGGAGATATTTCCATTTTCTGGTATTTTATTTTTATTTCTTTCTTGAAAGAGTCAAAGTTCTTTCTAACCAGGTCTTTCACTTATTTGGTTAGCATTACCCCAAGATATTTTATGTTGTTTGTGGCTATTGTAAAAGGTAACTTTCTCTGACTTCTTTTTCAGCCCCTTTATCATCTGCATATAGTAGGGCTACTGAGTTTTTTTTTTTAAGTTAATCTTGTATCCTGCCATTTTGCTGAAGGTGTTTATTAGCTGTAGGAGTTTTCTGGTAGCATTTTTCAGGTCACTTATGTAAACTATCATATCATCTGCAAATAGCAGGACTACTGAATTTTTTGAGTTTATTCTGCTAGTTTGCTGAAGGTGTTTATCAGCTGTAGGAGTTCCCTGGTAGAGTTTTTTGGGTTGCTTATGTAAACTATATCATATCATCTGCTAATAGAGACAGTTTGACTACTTCCTTTCCAATTTGGATCCCCTTGATCTCCTTTTTTGTCTTATTGCTTTAGCTAGAACTTCAAGTACAATATTGAAGAGATATGGAGAGAGAGGGCAGCCTTGTCTTGTTCCTGATTTTAGAGGAATCGCCTTAAGCTTCTCTCCATTCAGTTTGATGTTAGCTGTTGGTTTACTGTTTGCTTTAATTATGTTTAGGTATTTTCCTGTTATCCCTGATCTCTCCAAGACCTTTATCATGAAAGGGTGTTGAATTTGTTGAAGACCTTTTCAGTATCTAGGGAGATGATCATGAGGTTTTTCTTTTTCAGTTTGTTTAAATGGTGGATCATGTTGATAGATTTTCATAAGTTAAACCGCCCCTGCAACCCAGGGATGAAGCCTACTTGGTCATGGTGGATGATATCTCTGATGTATTCTTGAATTCGGTTTGCCAGTATTTTATTGAGTATTTTTGCATCAATGTTCATGTGGGATATTGGTCTATAGTTTTCTTTCTTAGTGTTTCTTTATGTGGCTTGTGATCTAAGGTGATTGTGGCCTCATAAAAAGAGTTTGGTAATGGTAATGAACCTTCTGTTTCTATTGTGTGGTCAATTTGAGGAGTATTGGTATTAGCTCTTCCTTGAATTTCTGGTAGAATTCTGCACTGAAGCCATCTGGCCCTGGGCTTTTTTTTTTTTTTGTTTTTCAGTAAGACAGCTTTTGATGACTGCTTCTATTTTGTTAGGGATTATAGGTGTATTTAAGTTGGGGGTCAAAGATCTGGCAGGTAGGAACTCAAGATGGTCCAGCAGGGATAGGCAGATTTCTGTCTGGGGCCCAAAACTCTGGCAGAGGACAGGCGGTGGGGGTCAGAGATCAGGCAGGCATGGACTCATGGTGGTACATCATGGATAGGCGGGTCTAGTGTGCTCAGAGCAGCTCCAGGAAGTTCCCTGAAGGTGGCAGGATTGTTGGATCCAGCCTCTGTTCCAGTGCTCAACCAAAGCAGTGGGACAGTGGGCTAGATAGGGCACAGGGTGGGGGGAGGGCAGGCTCTTCGCTGGATTGGGGGGTTGTGTATCAGAGCACCTGGAGTGCTGTAGCTGGGGACAGGACACATGAGAGAGTGAGATTCGGGGACAATCCAGGGAGTTCCCAGGGAAGGGTGTGGGGGGATTCAACCCAAAGTGGTCCCAGACTCACCTCCAGCAGAGGCCAGGCCATAATGGTCAAAGATCTGGCAGGCAGGGACTCAGAATGTACCTGTGGGGACAGGTGGATCTCTGGCCAGGGCCCCGGAGGAGGACTGGTGGTGGGGGTCAGAGATCAGGCAGGCAGGGACTCAGGCAGTTATAGTAGGTTATTAAGGAGACTATTGATGGCCTAAGATAATTGCTTCTGGTCTTGCAGCATTTTAACTTCTGCCATTGAAGTTCTTATTAGTCAATTAATCTTCACAGTCTTCTTTCCAGGAATTCTCATTCTCAACATTATAAAATTACCTGCATATATGTTTGTAAAGAGTTACATATAGTAGCAGATTCATGCATGTGCCCCATGTAGAAATGTTGCTTAGGAACAGCTCCAGGAGTCGCCTATGGCTCAGTCTTTCTCACAGTCTTCCTTGGCCTTTGTTCCTGTTCAGGGCCAGTCTGAATCTAGGGCCCCTCCAGCCTAGTCTAAGTGACATTTCCTTTTGCCTCCTTGTGTTCAACACCAAATAGTGTTTATTAGTTCAGGCTTTTCTTCCCCAGTTCTTCTATAGCTTTAGCTCCTGTCAAGATTGGCATAAAGGAAGACCTTTGAGCTGTGTTCCCTCTATAGTGCATTCATTGGTCAATGATAGTGCACAATACCTTGGTCAGCTTTGTTTGTCCATGTCATAACAAGAGTAAAATGTGTGTAGATTCTCAACTCTCAGCTGTCTTGAAGATAGCATATTAACAAGCATTCTAGGCACAAAGGAGAAAAAGTGATACATCATATGCACTAAATCCTTCTTTGTTAGATGTTCACCTTTATACATATTATACTTCTTTATTCTCACAAAATATCATGAGGAAATATATTAACCCCATCTCTAAAAATCAGAAAACAAATGAGCATGGTTATGCAGCTGCAATTCTTTAAAAGCATGTTTTGTTTCTCTCCATCATTCATGAGCATCTCCTGTCATCATACCTTTTCAGTGACACTCAGGTTTGTCCCTTCATTTCTATTCTTGCTAAAACTGCCCTGAGTTGCATCTCATTAACTTTCACCTCAGGGACTTCAGTGGCTTTTCAAGTTGATTTCTGCTCTATGCTGTTTTCCTGTTCATTCTACCTTATATCCAGAGGTATTTTTTTCACAAGTACAAAAACTAATCTTTCCACTTTAGAAGACCTTACCCTCACATCTGCCTCATTTCCTTTTTGACAATAAAGTTTGAGAAACATCAGTATGTGAGAAGCCTTCCAATATCCAATCTTCCTTCCTCCCTTCCTTCCTCCCTTCCTTCCTCCCTTCCTCCCTCCCTCCCTTCCTTCCTTCCTTCCTCCCTTCCTTCCTTCCTTCCTCCCTCCCTCCCTCCCTTCCTCCCTCCCTTCCTTCCTTCTTCCCTTCTTGCCTCCCTCCCTTCCTTTCTTCCTTCCTTCCTTCCTTCCTCCCTCCCTCCCTCATTCCCTCCCTCCCTTCCTCCTCTGTCTCTCTCTCTTTCTTACATCTTTCGCTCTCCCCCTCCTTCCTTCCTTTTTGTTTGGTTAAGTGTTGTCTTCAGGCATCTTACATAACAGCCAAACCATGCTCATTCCTCTCTAGAACACCCCTGAGCTGTCTAGCCCCTGTACCCAGCCAGTTCTCTCCTTCCTTCTTACCATATCTGCTTTAATAGACTGTCTGAATCTCTCATAGCTACCAAGAGCCTTGAGACTGTTGTTGCCTCTCACTCAAGGTACTCTATCCATTCCCAACCTCTCAGTGTTTATATTTGCATGACTTTTTTTAACATGGTCTACCTTTCATGGCAGTCACTTGTGGGCTTGTTAGTCCTTTATTAGACTATTAATAGAACCCCAGATCTCAGAGTATGGATACTGTGTCACACATTTAAACATAATGTATTACCTGTCAGTTCTCCACACATGTTGGACACCAACAGAGTGTGTTGAGTTTGCAACAACTTCATCTGAAATTAATGTATATTTAGAGAGATTTAGAGAAAAGCCTCCGAGGACTCATTTGTATTTTTAGTGACCTCCTATCAGAGACATCTCTAAATTTGTAAAGTTGGTAGATGTGACCTTTGAACCACTTTTACTGTTATGCTAAGTATAATATGGCCTAACCTTAGTGAGGATAGGAGGCCACTGAAAATGCCAACTTTATTTTTTATGTAGCTATATTATTTCTTTAACAACAGGTTTAATCTCTTAGCCTAAGACCTATTGATATCAAGTGACAGAATATACTCAAGTGAGCTTAAAAAAGGAAGAAATTTAATACAATTGTATAAGGATTATTATACAAGCCCAAAGTAGGAAGGATAGCTAGGCTACCAAAGCCTATGGAACATATCTTAACAACTTTCTCTCTTGGAATTCTGATGCCCCATTCTACTTTTTTGTGTGTATCACTTTCATCCTCTTATCTGTGGACTGGGGAGTTGCACTGTGGCATACAGGTATCATAATATCTATACATTACTTTAAGATGCATCAGTAAGTTATGGTGTCCATATGTATGTGTAAATACACATATGTGTTTACATGCACGTGCAGGCATGAAATGTGTATATGTACAAAGTTAATTTAAAACTGAAGGGCCATATATTTACATCTGAACTTTCCAGTGATGTACCCCTTCTGCATTTGGGAGTTAGTTGGCAATGTACATTTGCTTGTCAACATTTGAAAAAGCTTAACTAGAAATCCTTACTTTATTTCAGTGTTTGCTACCTCGGGTCAGCTCTAGATAGTTTGAAAATTAGCACAGTGGGCATTAGAGCTGGCTTTTTCTGGTGAAATATGTGATGTTCAGGATGTGAGATTATGTAGAAATGCATAAATAACTCTTCCTAACAAAAGATCTAGGCATATCTTTCTCTGGGGGCATTTTGTCACAGAGGTCAGTTTTGTTCTGTGTATGGATTCTATCATCCAGTTGAAAGTAGAAGTTTAGCAGAATAGTGAGGCCATTGCTTCTGTCTGTAGTGAATGGATCTCCATACTTGTGAGTGGCTGACTTATTTAGGCAGGTGTGCAGTAGGGGTGCAGCCTGGTTACTGTAAAACTGATCATACTTCAGCCTTTACGTCTGAAGGAACATAGCCATCTTAGTTTAGTCTCTGTTTTCTGGAAAAAGCATGGATTGGATTACCCTGGGCACAGTAGTCTGGTGTAATCACTGGTAGTCAGTCTCTGGGTTGTGTAGTAGTCAGCAGTGCTGAGGAAAGCCTCATAGCAAGAGGCATGGGTGTGTAAACCCTGCAGGAGGGTAAGCCTCACAGAGGTATTGACGGCAGACATGCTTTGAGAGGCCCAATGTTGGAATGTGAATTGGAATTAAAAGTTAACATGTATCTTTCATCAAAATGTGTAGTATTCCTCAAAGGTAGGAAAAGTCTTACATGCAGTAGAGTTGACTGGAAAAATAACAAAGTAGTCCTTGATTGGAATTACTTTTCTTGGAACAGTTTTATTGTAGGGGTGACTTTCTTCTTGAAGTGGGGAATGTTGAAAGGAATGTTAGCTAGGGAAGGCAGGGATATGGATTTTATTCATGGGGTAATGGGGTCTAGTGGGCAGAAAAAGGAGGTTGGGTAAGGAAAGGAGGGAACAGGATTCAGTTTACAGGCAAACTATTTCATATTTATATCCAAGGGTAGCTCTGCCTGCTTATAATTCAAACAACAAATAATACCCAATTAAAATGATGTGTTTTTTTTCCTCTATGAAGAATGCCTGTGACATGGAGTGTGACTCTGGCAAGGCCATGGAGCACAGCAAGTGTTTGTGGTGCAAAATTTGTTTTGACTAGACAAACAAGGCTGTTTCTATGGGCCATCTGCTGGGCTGTATACAGCTTGTTACTCAGAATCCTTGTTTAACCTGCATCTATGAAAACAGGGTTGCTAAGCAAATTAATAGAATAATGTTCTGTTGATTGAGACTGAAGGCCTTCAGTAAGAGACAAGTGCCTTCAAACAAAGGTTGTGCAAATTATAAGCATTGAGGCAGTGGGTGTGTTGTCATGGCTTGCTTTCCTGTGACAGTGGTCCTGAGGCTCATCAGGATCTTTTCAAAGCTAGATCTTTTAAGAGATAATCTCTTCTAAAACTTTGTCTAATGACTTTTCTCCCTTTTGACAATGATGTGTTAATAGATTTTATTACTATAAATCCAAATGTCAGCAAGGTTCAGAGATTGTACATAATGGCTGGAGGGAGGAAAGTGGGGACTTTTTAGGAAGGAAAGAAGAAGGAAGTTGGCAAAGACATTGGAAAGGGGTAAGAACAGAAAGGGGGGAGAGAGGAAAGAGATTAGAAACAATGATGGACAGTTAGAAATCATGGAAAAGACAGGCAATGAAAAAAGAATTACAGAAGGCCCAAGAAGCAAGAAGAGATAGATGAAGGGTAGTTCCAGAAGAAGGAGGCTTTTTGTAGGGCATTATGGGAGTCTATTGAGAATAGTCAAGCTAGGGAACTAGAGAGATGGCATAGCAGATAAGAGCACTGGCTGCTTTCCCAGAGGTCCTGAGTTCAATTCCCAGTAACCACATGGCAACTCACAACTATCTATAATGGGATCTGATACATTCTTCTGGTGTGCAGGCATCCATGCAGATAGAACACTCATAAATTAAAAGTAAAATAAAATTAAAAAAGAAAATCATCAAGCTATTAATCACAGGGAGGTTAAATATGAAATACACTTAAGCTCAGAGGAAAGAACATCACTTCAAATTCAGCCTTCTTTTCCACCATGTGAGGTAGGAGAATAGTATTGTGAGCGTTGTCTATACAGATATGCTCTGGCCTCCATAGATAATTTATTAGACTGTCTCTCCTCAGCATAGACTTTAGCAGCCAGACTTCTTGTAGACAAAGTAATTGGTATTGGCTGGTTTGGAACAACTTTGGGTCATGTTCCTGTATTGTTCCTTTTCCTCTCTGCAGCCTTTGTATTTTTCTGATCCTCTCTTTGTCTCCCCTAGCTCTCTCTCTCTCTCTCTCTCTCTCTCTCTCTCTCTCTGTCACACACACACACACATTGAGAGAGAGATATGCTTGATGAGACACTCAAGTCTCTACAGTTCTGCAACTTACATGCATTGCGAAAAAGCCTCCTTTTATAGTCATCTTGGGACAAAGGATATTCCCCAATTTCCATCCTGTCTGATAGCTGTGACATAAATAGCAGATATTATGTTTTTCTTAAAGTAACTATGGTTAGAGACTCAATGGCAGTTTTTACGTTATTATCCCCCCTGGACACAAAGTTGAGGACAAGGCAGAGAACAGTTCTCTTTGCCCATTAAGATTGATTTCCTGGTCACGCGTTTTCCAGGGAAACTTCTGCATTTACTTGGAAACAGGAAATAATGGCAAGCTCTCTGATTTTCTTGCCAGCCCTGAAAAGCTAGACATCTTGTTGGGTCAGGGTTATGTTAGTGGCTCCTTTTAAGACTACTCTGCATTCTGCATTCCTTGCATCCTACCTGGACTTTGGGAGCCATTATGCTAATGATGCTTATTTTCTCTCCTCACTTCCCTGTCAAAGATTTTTCCCTGAAGCAGATTTCATTATAATTTTAAAAATACCATCTGTCTGTCTAAGAGTTTTTCATCTCCCTTTCATACAGATTTATATCTGATTTCTTTCATGTGGTTCTATTGAACTTCCCCAGGTGCGAAGTAGCCACTATACGGATTCTAGCCAGAGTTGTGTTTTTGAAAGCACGGATGTGCTACTGTTGGAAGAGTTTGTCACTATTAACCTTGGGCTTTTGCTGCGGTAATTACACTCCATTAATGGTTTATCCTGAATGGTACTTGCATAATCTAAATCTCATCCTCATGGATGCACAGTTCATTGCTTTAAAACCCTGTATCTTCAGCACAGCTTATGGGAGGGATTTCAATTCTCAAAATACCTTATGGGGGTATCCTTTGTGTTGTGCATCTGTGTGCTTTGCAGCCTGTACTGTTCCTTATGTGTGTATTATGGGAACACCAATGACCTATGTATTGTTTCATTGCTTCTAGCCAATGCTCACCATGGCCCTAGACATATTGCTGATTGTCTTTTCAGCTAGTAACATGTTGGTAACAACATCATAGCAATGAGATGCTAGAAAAAAATGTCTCCAGAAGATTTTCTTTAGTCTGGTGTTTTTAAACTTTTGGTGTAATTTGTTTCCTCTTAATTTTCACTGTGTGATAATTAATTTATTCTTATTTTAATTATTTTTATAATTTCCACTTCTCTCCGACACACACACACACACACACACACACACACACACACACACACATTGTGTTGTAATGGATTAAAAAATGAAAAGCACACACTGTTACACTATTGTTTGATTTATGTTTCTGCTTTATCCTTCCATTCAGAATGTTTGTAATCCAATGAATACAGACTCATGTCTTTTCTTTCCCCACCAAATTTCATTAAGATACAACACAAATAAAAGATTTACTTTCCTGGTTTAAACAAAGCGTACTGCATGTAGATGTATGCAGGAGTCATAATAAACAGTGCACAGCATCATTTATTCACTCACAAAAATGTTTTGGAGTACCTTGTATGCCCATTACATTAAAAATAAAAGTCACAAAATTCACATAAAGATTTCTGTTATACATGGTATTGTAGAAAGGAGAAGAGACGAGAGCTTGCTAGATGGAGACTCAAACCAGTTAGTGAACATGAAGAAATCAGACTGACTTTGGTACCTGAGGGTACTCAAGTCCTGATAGATGATCAAGGGATGGGAAGCCCTTGCGACACTTAGATTAGGAAGATGGAAGGCTATTCTCCTATCCATTTCCATCCTTTAGAAAAGTTATTTGAAACTGTCCCTTGCAAATAGTATAAAAGGCCATCCAATAGCTGGTGGATACCTATGACTGTGGAGGAGTTATGATGTTTGTGAAGGGATAAGATGTCTTGTAGCATCATTTATCTCTTCACTATCTCCATTAGCTAAGAGTTTTACCTGATGAAAAGACATGACTGAGTGGTCATGGAGGGCTGATTTTTCTTTACACTGTACTAGGTTCTGGGTGCTTGATGTCTTTCTTTCAGGAGCTTAATTTCATGGATAGATCCAGAATTAGAAAAGAATAGTACATCACTCATGTGCCTTTGAAAGTGATCAACAAAACACTAGTTTTACATGCCTTGTCACTTTACTCAGTTTTCTGTCTTATTTAGAATCTCAGAAAGACCTGCTGGTTGGACTGTTGGATTGTTTCCCTCAGTGGATTCTTTATCTCTCTCAATCTCCTTTCTATGTTTATTTCCTTTTGATTTGGTTGTTTTTAAATTAGATCACAAGTTAATGATTTTCATTATGACACTTCCTTCCTTCCTTTCTTGCTCCCTCCCTCCCTTCCTCCCTCCCTCCTTTCATCCCTTCCTCCCTCCCTCCCTTCCATCCTTCCTTCCTCCTCCTTCTTCTTTTTTCTTTTTTTTAAAGTTTTTGGAGACAGTTTCTCTGTAGCTTTGGAACCTGCCCTGGAACTTGCTCTGTAGACCAGGCTGACCTTGAACTCAAAGAGATCCACCTGCCTCTGCCTCCGGAGTACTAGGACTCAAGGTGTGTACTACCACTGCTAGCTTCATTATGACGTTTTCATGCATAAATTGTTTCTGTTGATGCTCTTGTCCCATGTTTCTCCTGTCCTCTATTCCTTCCTCTGCCAAGAGCTCCCTTTTGTGCTTTTGTCTATATTCCATTTCCCTTCCTTTCTTTTTTTAATGAATGCCTTAATTTTTAATTTTCATGGTCCCCTTTCAGGTTTCATACTCTATATTCCCATACAAGTATAAATGTAAAAATTAAAAGCCAGGATACTCTTGTGAGAGAGACATGTAGTATTTGCCTGTCAGAGTCTGGGCAGTTCACCCAATATAATTTCCAGATTAATCAACTTTTCTTCAAATTTCATGATTTTATGTTTCTTACTAGCTGTGTATAATTCCATTGTGTAAATGTATGACATTTTTATTATTCATTCATTTATTGAGGGATGGCTAGGAGGCTTCCATTTCCTGGTTGTTGTGAATAGAACAGCAATAAACATAGTTGTGTAAGTATGTGATAAGTATCAGAGTCTTTCAGATGCATGCACAGGAGTGGCATTGTTGGGCCACATGTTCATGTATTTGATGAATATCTAATCTGGTTGTATATTTTTTTGTCTACTATGAATAGTACAGCAATAAATATGGATGTGACTCTGTGACATGTTGACTCAGAAACTTTTGGATATATTACTGAGTATCATATAACTAGGTTATGTTTGACTTTCTAACAGCTTCAAAGTTTTAGGTCATAATTATTGTATTTGATCTATTTTCATGCAGGGAAAGAGATAAATCTCTCTCCGGGTGAAAATCAGTTTTCCTAGTACCATTTGTAAAGAGGGTAACTTTCTACAATGGATGTTTTTGACACCTTTGTGTTGCTATGACTTCCTGATCTTATTTCTAGATCACCTTTTCTATTATGATGCTGTTCATGTTCTATAGCTCCATAATGCAGTTTGATGTAAGGAATATGGTTTTTCTACCCACTGCCGCTGGTCTTGTCCCGCCGCCGTGCCAGCCCCAATTAACACACAGAGACTCTGTATTTGAAATAATCCTGTTGGCCAGTTACTAGTTTCTTATAGGGTAGCTCTATCTTAATTATTAACCTGTTTCTATGTATTTCCATGTGGTCTTACCGAGAGCGGAGGAATGGCGGTTCTGTTCTCTCCAGACTCTCCATCTTGACCCTCCTTCCTACTTCCTATTTCCTCCTTGTCTCCTAGTCCCTCCTATCTTCCTTTCCTATTGGCCAACAGTGCTTTATTCATTAACCAGTATGAGAAACATATACAGAATGACATCTCCCATCAGTTTGATATCAAGTATTATGATTACTTCAGCATAGTTCTTTCTGCTAAGTATTGCTTTAGGTATGTGGGGCCCTTCATGCTTCCGTATGGATTTTTCTTGGTTATGTGAAGAATGGCATGGTATTTTGATGATAATTTCATTGAGTCTTCAGATTGTCTTAGCAGTAAAACCACCTTCACAATATTTTCTGCCTGTCCATGTGCAAGGGAAGCCTTTTCATTTTGAACATCCTTTCAATGTCTTAAAATTTTCACTATGGGAATTTCTCACTTCTGGTTAGATTCATTCATAAATATATATTTCCCTCTAAAACTATTTTCCCTGGTGTTTCCTGCCTGTTTTGTTTTTCAGTTAGTGTCATCTAGAAAAGCTACTGAATTTTGTGTGTTGATTTTATATCCTGCTACTTTGCTGAAATATTTATTAGGTCTATGAGTTTTCACATGGAATCTTTAAGGTGTTTTATGTATAGACTCAGGTAATGGGGATGGAGATGGGGACGGTTTAACTTCTTCCTTAGCTATTTATAACTCATAGTATTTTCTTTTTATCTTATTGCCCTAGCTAAGATTTTGAGTAAAATACTGAATAAGCAGGGATGGAGTGGGACATTCTATTCATTCTTTGTTCTCAGTTTTCCCCTACTTAGTGAAATGATAGTTATAGGTTTGTCATGTACAGCTTTTATTATGTTGAAGAATACTTAGTTTCTTTAGAAATTTTATCATATAAGGATACTGGAATCTGTAAAAGGTCTTCTGATGAATATAATCACATATTTTTGTTAATATGCTATTAAGTATTAATTCTATTTATATGCTGAATTACATATACTGATTTGAATATGCTGATCAAACTTTGCATTTCTAGAATGAAGCCAACTTGGTGATGTTTTATTGCCTTCTTAGTGTGTTGTGAGTTTGATTTGTTATTCTGTAAGGACTTTATTGTGAATTTTGCATCAATGTTCATCAGAGAAATTTGTCTATAACTTTCTTCTTTTGTTGTTCCAATGTCTAGTTTTGGTACCAAAGTATTCCTCACTTATTAAAGTGAGATTACTATTATTCCTTGCCTGTCATTATGTGGAACAGTTCAAGGAGCATTAGTGTTAAACATTTTGGTCTCTCTTTTTCTTTTTCTTTTTCTTTTTTTTAAGATAGAGTCTCACTGTGTTGTAGGCTGTCCTAGAACTATGTAGATAAGCTATCCTCAAACAGAAGAGATCTGCCTGCCTCTGTCTCACAAGTTATGGTTTTATAGGCATGGGCCAAGCCATCATATCCAGATGTGTTAAAGGTTTCTTTAAAGGTTTGATAAAATTCAGCAGTGAATTCATTTAGTTCTGTACTTTCCTTTGTTGGTGGGTGTCTGTGTCATCTTCAGTCTCCTCAGTTGTTGTGAATTGATTTTAGTTTGTTTACATATTACAGATTTAATTTTTCAGGTCACATGTTCCTAGGAAATTATTAATTTCCTTTAGATCATGCATTTCCAAAGTGTGGCTTCAGGATACCTATGGATGTAGCTACTTATTCATAAATTTATTTAAAATGCTATAGTTTTGTTTTCCAATTTGTTTTTCTAGCAACTCAATTACATGGGTCTGGAGCATGGAATTTATAGATGACATCATTGTGCTGTGGTGTTAAAAGGTTCGGAATCCCTGCTTCAGCTTTTCCAGGACTTTTAGAATATGGTTTTTCTACTCCCCAGAGAGTCTCTAATTTCTTAAGAATCTGTCATATTTTCCTGGTTTTCATCTCATTCGCTATTGAGGCATTTCTCCCTTTTGTTTAGGTAAGAGTTATCAATCTTATTTATGCTTTGAAAGAATCAACTCTGTTTGACAGATAATGTGTACTGTTCCCTTAGTCTCACTTTCATCTATAATCTTTCTTATTTCTTAACACCCTACTGCTTTTGGGTTTGGATTATTATTCTTTTGCCAGGATGTAGCAATGACTTGTTAGGCTGTTTGAGACCTATTTTTTTTTTAAATGTAAACACCCATAGCTATAAATTTTTTTCTGGGAACTAACTTGGCTGTATCTCAAGGGTTTGGGTAAGTTTTGCTTCCATTTTTTTTTATTTGACTGCAGGAACATTTTAATTGGTTCAATTGCTCAAGACAGCATTGCTCAGAAACCATATATTTGTGCGTTCCTTGCTATTGATTTCTAGTTTTATTGCACTATCATGTGAAGCTGTTAAGAATGCATGCTCTGTTTCTATTGGATGGAATAATCTGTCAAGTTAATTTGATTATGATACAGGTTAACTCTGAGGTTTATTTGTTGATTTTTATTTTGGATGTGTGATTAGAGGTGACTGTGTGTTATTGAAATGAATATTACATAATAACTTATATCTATTAGTATGTTTTTATATAGTTGAATTCATCTTCTGATGAATTGTTCCCTTTATTAATATGTAGTGGATTTTTAGATGTCTTCTAATGATTTTGGTTTGAAGTCTACTTTTTTAGGCATCAAAATAGCTATGACAGCTTGTCTTCAGTTTCCATTTACTTGACAGATTGTTTGCCATTCTTTGTCTCTTCAGTGTGTGGATATCTGTGTTGGTTCATTTTATGTCAACTTGGCATAAATCTTCTGAGAAGGGAGAACCTAATGTGAGAAAATGTCCCAACAGTTTAGCCAGAAGGCAAACCTGTGGGGTCATTTTCTTGTTTGATATTGTATGGAATGGTTTAGCCCACTTTGGGTGGTGCCATCCTTGGGCAAGTATTCCCAGGGTATATAAGAAAGCAAACTGAGATAGCCACAAGGAGCAAGCTAGTAAGCAGTACTTCTCCCTGGCTCTAGTTTCGGCCTCTGGGATCTTCCTTGAGTTCCTGCCTTGGCTTCCCTCAATAATTATGATTTGTATGCTGAAAATACAAATCTCTTTCTCCCCAAGTTCTTGTAGTCGTGAGACTGTCTTCCTTATATGTGTATAGAGATCCTTTCTAGAGCTGACTTGTTGATCATGAAATAGCTTGTATTTGTCTTAAAACGTCCTTATTTCTCATCAGTTTGAAATATTTTTACAGGATATAAATATCTAGGTATCTTAGCTGACAGTTTTTGTTGTTGTTTTGTTTTGGTATTTTAAGGATTAGAGATATATAATTGCATGCTTTCTTGCTTTGAAAGTTGCCAATGAGAGATCTGATGTTTTTGTACTGTTTCTTTCTTTGTAAGTCAGCTCTCATTTTTCCCTGTTACACTTCTAATACTGTTTCTTTGCTGTGTGTTTGTGTGTGTGTAGATGTGGTGTATGAGTATGCATGTGAGTATGTGTTTGACTGGTGTGTGTGTGTGTGTGTGTGTGTGTGTGTGTGTTTGTGCGTGTATGCCAGTGCAGGATATAAGCTATTCTGCTTTGTCACTCTCTACATTGTTTTTGGAGAGGACAGCATTACTTATTAATCTTTTGACCAGGCTGGCAACCAGCAGGCCCTTGCTATCAACCTATCTTCAGCCTCCAGCCCATAGTGCTGGGGTTACAGGCATGCGTGGCCATGCTCAGCTTTTTATGTGAGCGCTGGGGACTGATTCATATTTAGGTCCTTATGTCTGTGCAGCAAGTACTCTTACTTACCAGGCCACCTTCCTAGGCCTGGTTAAGAGTTTTGCATTGTGACTATAAATTACTGTGGAGATGAGATCAGGAGTGTTCAGGACAGATTTTTTTGATGCCTCCTGGAGGGCATCACCCTATCTGTGGAGTACATGTGGGGGGGGAATGGGATGGGAGGGTGGTCGGGAGGCATGGGAGGGTGGCAGAGAGGGAGGGAGGGTGGGAGAGGGAACTGGAATCAATATATAAAATAAGAAAAATAAATAAGTAAATAAAGTTAAAATGACTGTGAAGACTTCTCTGGTCATTTCTACTTGTGGTTTGACATGACTTCAGTGCTGATATCCTTTTTGTTTTCTCTAGGTGTGGGGAGACTTCTGCTATAATTTCATTGAACAAACCATGTGTGTATTTAGAGATCATCTGAGATCCTTCTTCTCCTGTATGAATTCTTAGGTTTTTGTCTTTTGAATATGTCCTCTGTTTGCATGTATGTACTAGCTGATTATGGATGCATGCTTCCAAGCAGTTGGCAGTCTGTCCAGTGTCATTACTCTCCAGAACAGCCTTTGACTGAATGGTACTATGTAAGATTTTCCTGAGAATGATTGCCCTAATCTAGGGTATACTGAGTGGCCCCTGGCATTTTCTTCTCCCCACTTTCTGTCTTTATGCTTCTATAAATGGTCCTAAAGATGGATCCCCAGATACACTACCCAGCAGAATTTTTCCACAGCGCCCTGGACTAGTCCCTTGTACCTACCTAATGAGAGTTCTTTATTGGACCAACTATCCGTAGACTTTCCCCTGCCAGCATGAATCAGTATGATATATGGTCCTCAGTATACATGATGCAGAAGGAATCATGTGCAAAAATTCAGATTACCAATGGCAGAGGATTAAACTATGTGCTGCTCTCTTCTAAGTGCAGGTATGTAAGACTTCACATGTGCACAGCATGAGGTGAATCTTCCCTCAGGCCTGTTGATATTTCTTTGTTATTTTTCTTACTGATTTTATTTCCCCACAGTTAAAGACCCTAATTTAATATATATGTTAAGATTACTTATTTCATTAAATGTGTTAGCTATTTTGCTTCACTGTGGCTGACATGCCCAATGTGAACCACTTAAAGCAGAAAACATCTTATTTTGGCTCATGATTTCAGAGGCTTCAGGTCCGTGGTCAGTTACTGTGCTCTGTTTCAAGGCCTGGGGTGAGGCCTAGCATCATGATGGTGTGATGTGCAAGGGATAAAAGTGAAAAACAGGAAGGGACCAGAACTTGATACCTTTAAGGGCCAGCCCTGAATGACCTACTTCCTTTAGTTAAAAGCTACCTCTTGAAGTTTTCAGAACGTCCCAAAATAGCACCACTAGCTGAGGATCAAGTGTTTAAAACATGAGCCTGGGAGAGGGGTGGTGAGCATGTCATATTCATATCCTAAATGTGTTTCTGTAATCTAATAACTTTGTCTTATTGAACCACTTTATGGTATGAACATTGAACCAGGAATGAAAGCCAGAATCTCAGATGGTGAATCATTCCAGGTGGTCATGGAAGAATTGGTAGGAGGTTTTAGAGAAACAGATTACTTTTTCTCTTGCATTACCAACTTTTATGGTTACCATTATTGTCATATATCTAGTCTTACCCCTATCTTATACCTAGCTGTGGGTTTTTTGTGTCCTCATCCACAAAGTTCACATACTGGAAGTTAAATCCTTAATATGCTAATGTTGGGAGATAGACTATTTGATGACTGGACCAGTTATTTGAGGAGTTGTTTCTCCATCTGGAGTCTGAGCCCTCCCACTCTTCTGGCATATGGCCTCATACCCTCTGCCTTATAGCATGGAATGATGTAGTAGAAATGCTTTGCTAACACAAGTTTTCCAAGCTTAGATTTTGCACATCAAATATGCAAGAAACCAGCTCCCATTCTTTATAAGTCACACAATCTTATCTTGATGCTCAATCACAACAGTGCAGACTGTACTTTAATAGTTTTTTTTTTTTGTCAGACATTGGCCACAGAGCACCTGTATTTGAAATGTTATAAAAGTGTTTGGGTTTATTCTTTTTTGTTCACCCAAAGCTGAGCACCAGATGTGATTATCTGCTCTTGTTGAAACATGGGCCTATAGTTAATTCTTCATTAAAATACTGGTTATTTAAAATATTTTTGATGATTTATTACAGGAATGTGGATCATCCTCTTATGCCTTCCCATCTACTCCTGGGGCTGTGGTAGGAAGTTCTCCTTGGATTTATGTTCTCTACCCTTCCTTTCTAATAGGTCATTTCTCCAGATCCTTGCACTAAAGTAGTGACCACGTGAATCTTGTCAGCAAAAGTAGAAATTGCAGAGTTTCATGGGCAGATTTAGATGCTTTTGCTTTTGTTCTTTTCCCACCCCACATAGGACATTTAGAGGAGCCACTTGCCAAATTAACTCTCTAGGACAGCTGTTAGCCTAGCCTCAAAAATGGTTCTAAATCTATTATAACAATATTGTTATCTTACTTCCAGAACAGTTCAGAACCTCCATGGTTATTTGTACTCTTGAAATTCATAGTTATTGACTGTGGCCAATCATACTAAATGCCTGATATCACATACAGAGAAAGACATAATTATAGAATTTTTTTTCTGAGAAGGGATCTATAATTCAACCTCTTAGGACTTACACTGGAAAACATTCAGTATCCTCTAACACCTTTAAAAAGAAGGTTATAGTCATTGGAACCTTTTATTGTATTGACCCACTTTCAGATTAAACTTGAGAAAACTTAGTTTTCTCTACCCAAGAAATAGGCTAAACAAATTCCTTATGCTTTGACACAGTTACACTCTTTCATTTATATAATAAGTTCTTTCCTACTTATTTCAGTATGTTTTGTTTTATCATTCCTGGTATAATGAGATCTTTCTGAAGGGATGACTTATTTTGATATTGTTTTATTATTGTGTTTCTTGTAAAAATATAGTTGGGAAATATTTGCTGAATAAATTAATGAATTAGGCAGGATGGTATTTTCTTAGATTTACACTAGCTGGGACATGTCCAGAGGGGAAGAGGGGCAGGTCAACCTTATTCACTGTATGGAAGGGAAAAGAAATTTCTTTGGATGGAACAGAGTCAAGGACAGAAACATTAATATGTCATTTGTGCTAGTTAATTTTCTGGTGCCAAAAGTAAAATACCACAACATGGGTAGATTTTAATGGAAAGAAGTTCATTTGGGTTTGTGGTTCTAGAGGTCAAGGTTGGGTATTACAGAAGGCAATGGCCACCTTCCTATCAGTCTCCAGAGTAAATGTAAGTTATCACAGACATCTGTATGAATGCACATTTCTTCTCATTCCCCCTCCTTTTTATATAGCCACTAAGAGTCATTCCTGAGGACTCTGGCCTCACTTATATAATCATGTCCTAGAGGCCTTTACCCCTAAATGACAGCCTAGAATAAGTTTCTACTCCTTTAATCTTCACAGTGCAGTTATACGCCAATGTATAAAGTCTTGAAAGATGCACTAAAATTATATCCAACTGAATAGTAAGGTTTATCAAAAGGACAGTGTCCCAGGAGGAAAGCTTTTGCAGATGGCAATGATATTTCAAGTATTCCCTATGCAGGTTCTTGGGCTATGCTTTATAGTGAGGTAGGTGCCATTAATTCTGAGTGAGAACTAAATGAATATAAATTAAATATCAATTGCTCTGCTACCACTAGCATTTGCAGTGAGAGAGAAGATAGCATTGTCATCTTCTGCAGGGGTTGCAGACGGCACCTATGTGATAGCACTGAGCAGTTCTGGAGGTGGGCAACATCTGCAAGGCTGCTGTGACAGTGATTCCGAGGAGTTAAAGCTCCCACGTTCTTCAATGGCATGGCTATGATGCACAGCACAAGTTCAGATGAGAGGAGAGATGGCATGGCAAGCTGAGATGATGTTCCACCCATTGACACCAAGCAGCCAGCTGACTCCCCTCCAGGTGCTCAGAAATGTGGAGTATTAGAGAATATGTACTATAGGGCATCTGTAGAAGGGAAAGGGGAACTGTTAATTGGATTGGGTTTCCCTCTTTCTGTCTATTGCTGTTCCACTTTCTCCCTTTCCCATGGACTTGTGAACATGAATTGATAAAGACATGTTTATTAGAGATGGAATTCTCTCCTTGTAGAACTAGAATTACAGTTAGACGAATCTCTGTGCTTTTAGACTAGAGATCCCACTTTATAACTTTATTCCAGAAAAATACAACAATTTACTAAAATACAACAAAATTTCTCCATTGGCCACAGTTAATAAAAATATTTTCCTGAAACTTCCACCGCCTTCCTCATTCATCCAAAGAAATACTGAACTGCCATTTTGGTTGGACATACATATATCCACATAAGGGAACCATATGACAAGGGGTTTCCATACTTTATCAGGAAACCATTTGCTTTAAATAATCTCTCCAGAGCCTTAATTTCCTCCCATCTTTCCTGCTTGAATTTGTTTGTGTTGTTAATTTTATCTAGCTCTATTCCCTCAACAATTGAGGGTCTAATCTAGATGACTTCCCTCACATCTGCCACACTATCTGAGTTTTACTTAAATGTGATTCCCCTGTAACTTTCCCTTTCCTATTCCCTATACCAGGTGTTGTAGGCCATGCAATCCAATTTTATTCTCATCAACTTTAGTTTGCTCCCAGCCCGGAGAGCTTCAGTTTTCTCACAGAGCCTGTTTCCTTGGGTATCTTAGCTGAGAATGTTAAATTCTTCCATCTCAAGGAATTGCTCAATTGTTCTGCATTCACCAGGCTTGTCAAGCCCCATCAGAGCTAGTGAATCAGAAACTAGACACGATGGACTTTATGTTACAAAAGGCACACAGCCTTGCATTCTCTGAACCTGTGTGCTGTGAATGTTTCTGGAAACAAAAGAATTTTACCTTGCAAGTGGGCATATTGATAAGCACCCAAAGTTCCCCTCTTTCTCACCTAGGATGGTTAACATACTCTGCCTACAAATGAACCAAGTTTCAAGTACCAAATTATCTTCTAGTCAATGTCTTATTTTTTTCCCTGTATGATCAATAATTTCTATCAGACATGAAGCCAATGAATCTGGCCTCCCTATTGTTAATAATTGTTTGTCATATTGAAATGCCAGATTATCAGGTAAAAGCAATGGTTCCTTCTTTAACCCCACAAATAGACCTTTTAAATTTTGAAAATATTTAGATTAGAAATCTGTTGTAGGAGGTTCTGGAAGCTTAGGCAGAAAGTGGAATCTTTTTCTTTTGTTAGCATCTACTATGGCTACAGGAGCAGACAATCCTCACTTATGACTGGCTTTTATGTGATATTGCTCAGGCTTTTCACCTGAAAAATATGAAGCACAAATAAAGTTATAAGAGTTGTATGTATATGCATACATGCATGGTATCAAATCTTATTCTTGATTCCTAGTGAGAATTAGAAGGATTGAAGATGAAATCACTTATGGGGACAATATACTCAGGTGTTTGGTCATTCTGTCCTGTTGAAGTCATGCTAGATGTAGACTTAAGACAAGCCAACCTGCCAAATAAGCTCTGTTCCATCAAGTTAGACTCAAGGTTAAGGAATGAGCCAATGAAAGAACTGTTAAATGACAAAGGTTAACCTTATAGCAATAACATATGCTTTTGTGGCCGTTATCCAAGGGAAAATATTAAACAACCCAACCTCCCTACAGCGTATGCATGCTAGAGGAGAGGGCAGGGACCTGGAAAAGTAATGAAGAAGTCATAGTTCTCAAGAGCCATGGGAAGCCTGGAGGTCTGACAGTTTCTAAAATGGAACTTTTAATGTTCCTTCAGGCCATGTATGTGCAGGGGGCACTAAGTTAGCTACTGGACAATTTCCTAACATGTAAACTGAGGAGTTTATTTCTTGTTCCCAAGTGGCCAATCCTCACTGACAAGTTGTGTTGTACTCAGTGACCTAAGAACTTTCTAGGGATGATGCCCAAGTTAACTGTAAGAGGAAACAACCAATGTTCAATCTTAATTGTGCCCCACAACAAATATTCCTCACCTAAAATCGAAACAATGTGTTCATGTGAGGACATCTTATAAGATATCCAGGGGATCTTTTCTCATCAAGTGTTTGAATTCTTACAGTGCTACTTATTCTAACTTAGTCTTTAGTATAGAGTCCACAGGTGAACGCAAAATCCCTTCTTGTCTTCAAATGTACTAATCAACCACCTCCAAAATTATATATGATTCAGTATTCAAAACAACAGCTCCTCACAACTTCTCAGCAACTTTTATGAATTTGATGTCAGTTTATAATTTTTCTTCTTGCCTGAGGAATAGAAATGATTTAGGTTTGACTGTTCCATAATTGATCTTAGTTTTAGAGTTCTACTTTACTGCCAGAAGAATAATTTCATTTTTATAGCTTTTGTAGATGTTGAGACATTTAATTTTATAGACAAAAATGTTCATTCATTATGGGTTAAGTTACATGATATCTTTATACATGTATATATATCAAAGTGTTTTTTTTTTAAAGAGAATCTTGATTATAAAATCAGTTCCAGAGTCAACTTATGCAAAAGTAACTTCTGCTGAGGAAATTCCATTTTTTTTTAATATAGTAACACAGGTTGTTTCATGTGTTCCCAAACAATTATAGGTAAGATGTGTACATCATTTCCTATCAACAGGGATGTGGGATTTCCTGAGCTGGTGTCATGGTCTGCTTTCACACTGCCACTGCAAACTCGACAAGCAGTCTGATATTTTCAATCATCTAAACATTAGTTATACCCCAATCAGCACTTTGCCTTGAAACAGGGATAGATTCTATTTTTCAATGTGTTTGACAGTATTACAGAATAGACCATTTCATTTAGTCAACTGTTGGTCCATTTGTGATTTGTAGCTTATTAATTTCTGGGAGACAACATTGCACTAAATTATTTTGTCCGTCAGTCAAACTTTCACAATTGCAAAGATGATAATTTCAATATTCAAAATCTTCTAGATTACTGATTTTTGATTCATGCTTTATGGTGTGGTAATTAAGCAAATATTTGAATGGCATTGGATAATGGAAAGACTTGTGTCTACCTGGGACTACTCCTTTATAAATCTGTAGTTAGTCAAGATTGTATACCCCAGTGTATGATCTCACGTGCATGCCATGGGTGATCAAATCTTGCAGATATTCATAATTAACTGGTCAAAGTGCTGAGTCTTGTAAACTCAGTGCTAAGCAGGCCATTCCTGTTATTCCCTTTAAGGCTCAGGGAACATTTCTGCAGAATGATGTATTAATTTTCTATAATTGTGATAAAACCCCATGACCAAAACAACTTATAAAAACAGTGTTTACCTAGGATCCTTGTTCCAGAGGAATAGAGTCCATGGTGGCAGAAGCATGGCTAAAGCATGCCTCATGTCAGCAACAGCTGAGAGCTCACATCTGCAAACACAAGCAGGAGTAGAGGACCACTGGGGATGGTGGGAAGCTTTTAACACTGCTCCCTGGTAATATTCCCCCTAACAACGTCACACCTTTTAATCCTTTCCCGAAAGTTCTATTATCTGGGGACCATATATTCAAACATATGAGCTTATGGTGTCATTCTCATTCAAAAGTAGTAGGGAGTAGAAATCTTGTAAGAATTAAGAGATAAGTAGGACTATTGTAAAAGACTATCCTTTGGACATGACAAAGCTTTTGAGTTTATGAAATCATCATAGTTATATGCACAGTCTTTCACAAGATTGGGTCCATTAACATTCCCTTATAGATGGAGGCCCAACCCCTTCTTTGTAGAGAGCAAAATGACCTTTTGAACACAGGATAAGCAAAGTAAATTAGACATGCACTTTACCTCTTCAATGAAATGAGATGCTTAGCTTCTTGGAATGCCAGGAATGATTTAGATTTGCAACCCAATGATCCTTTGCTGTCTCATGAGACAGGTTCTGGCCATGTCTCCCAGACTTTACTTATCCCAGACCCTTTTTACCTAAATCTTGAGCATTGCTTTTAGACCATAAAACACATCCTTATGAGATGTATAATTTATATTTTGCTACAGTCTAAGTGACTTTTTTGTTATCTTATAGGGCCAGGCCAATCCTGACACCCATAGTCATTATGTTTAACTCAGTCATTCTCCTTGTCTTGAGCATTGTTTCTAAGCCAACAAGAAACCATTTTACAGATGAAGCCTTATGTGTTTTATAAAGAGCTTCAATGTAACATCTCTTAAATTGTTGTGTACTTGGGACTGAGTTAATTGTTGCCTGAACAGGCTTTTCCAAAATTGAGCTATACTTAAATATGGCTAAAGTAAAATGATCTGGGACTCTAGTCCTGATCCATTGCTGGTTACAACAAAATCATGCTGAACTGAGTTTTATTCTTACCTCACCCTGATTGTTTATCCCTACCTGCTGTAAAGCCTGCAGGGAGCCATCATACTCCTTGCTATTGGCAATAACGATTTCTGGGGAAGAGGAAGTCTTTTTTTTTTTTTTTTTTTTTTTTTTTTTTGGTGGTGTAGCTGAAGGCTAGTTATTTATGCTGCAGTGAAGAACTTTCTACCCATGTTCATGTCTGGAACTTTAGTTAAGCATACCTACAAAGAGACATGGAAGTGGAAGAAGAACCTGTAGAGAAATGGTTCGGTGGAAGTGGGATAGTGGGGTGCGGGGGATGGAAAATAACAGGACACGAATAAGATCAAATATGCCATAGACACATCTGAAGTTGTCAAAATAAATATCAAATTAAAAAGCTTGCAAGCATTGTTCCCTTCCTATGTTTTGAATACTATTTTTTAAGATGAATTTTTATTCATGAGTTGTTTTTTGCTGAATTTCTGCTATGTTTTCTGTTAATGATCATGACAGTATAAGAAAAGGTATTTAATATGCTCTGTTTCTGATACATGGTCAATGAAATGATTAATTGCCTGTACTGAGATTGAGAAGACTTGTCATGTTAGCATTTTAATGCAGGGAGTTGAGCATTACACCAGGGAAAGGGAGAAAAAATATCAGCCAGCATAAGCATTGATGGGAAGGAAGCTGTGTTACAGGAGATAGAAGCATTTCGAACCACTTTTTGGTTATCTTTTTGGTCATTCACTTGGTGTTCCTCTGAGACTTTCTGGAAGCATTTTGCTGAATTATGCATTAATTTAATGTCAGAGGAACAACTACATTTTGGGTTTTGTAGCCAGATCAGAGTCATATGCTGGCAGTTTAGAAGAGGAATAGATTTAGAAGTGTCTTAGATGGGGGAAAAATTACCATGAAATATATTTAAGAAATGATTTAGTACAGCATGTAGCTGTCCTCTCCAGAATTCTTAAAGATAGCCTATTTTTGGAACTTTTCTAAGCTAGGGAAGACGGGTTATATTCAGTTCATTAGACAAGGAATTTCTTGATAGAAATGTGACTGTATGTACCAATTGGGGGATGGGAAGGATTGAGATGGAATTACTGGGCAGTCTACCTTAAGCATCAATGTTGTAGCTGGCAGAGAACTCTGCTAAGATTAACACATGCACAGTAGACTACGAAGGCACAGCTGAGGGAAAGGTCTGCAGGAAGCTGCTGTTCTGTGTGTGCTGACTCACCCAGTCATATTCCACATGGCCCCAGAGCCAAGGACTGAGCAGAGAAGCTAGGTGTAGAGTAGAGGGCAGTTGAAACATAGTATGCTGATAATATCTTACTAAAGACATTTGAAAGTAATACCGCTGCTTCACAGGTGCCTTCCAAGCATGTACAAATTTCCTCTTGTCAAGCATTAACTCAAATGTTCACATAGAACTGAACTCTGGGGAGGGCAGTTCAAAGCTTACCCAAGCGGACACAGTGAGGTCCAGCAAATCATTGCAGTTCTGAAAGATGTGTTCAGGGAAGCTATTCCCAAAGATCATGAATTTGAGCCAGCCTGGGCTCAGTTACAGTGTGGCTCATAAATTTAAGGTTAACCTGAACTGTCAAAAATAAATTTTGAAAGAAAGAAAACCTGCTAACTGTGTCCTCAGAGAGGATGGAGTGTGGTGGAAAGAATTTCAGTATTTTTTCCCACTATAATGATAACAAGGCCATGACCATATATACTTATTTTTATAGTTGTAAACCATAACAAACAATTATCCTAGTGCCTATCTAAAAGTTACTGGATAAACATATGTCAAGTGAAAATTGAGTACATTAAAAAAAAAGGTTTATTGTAATTCTAGTTATGTGTATGTGTGTTTGTATCTCTGTGTCTGTGTGGAGGCAGAAGAGGGTGTGAGATCTCCTGAGGTGTAGAGTCAGGGATTTATTTGTCACCTATTGTGGTGCTAGGACTGGAATCAGGCCCTCTGGGACAGCATCAAGTACTCTCAAACACTGAGACATCTCCTCAGCCCCATATTGAATGATTTAGAAGTTTAATTTTGGCTATTTCTGTGTTGGCATCTGCCTCAGCTCTCAGCATCATATTTACCCTGTAGTATCCTCTGTATTTCCTTTGACAGAAAATCTGAAAACCCCATTTTTAAGGATCCCTTTACTCTGCCAATGGGAAGAGATGATTAAGAGCAAAAGTTGGGAACAAAGGAAAAACGTTGTGTAAAGATGTGTCACTGTGATTGGTTTAATAAAGAGTTGAATGGTCAATAGCTAGGCAGGACTTCTGGGAAGAGAGAAAAGGAGATGAATCTAAGTGTGGGAGAGACACCAGAGGACACAGAGAAGAAACAGGAGGTACAAGATGGGAGAGGTAAAAAGTCATGAGGCAAAATGTAGATGAATAAAAATGAGTTAATTTAAGTTATAAGAGCTAGTGGGACAAGCCTAAGCTATAGGCCATGCTTTTATAATTAGCAAGTCTCTGTATTGTTTTTGTGCATTGGTAGCTGAAAAAAAATTTTGTTTACAGAAAAACGTTATTTTCTTCTTTCTTCAGCAGCTACAGGAGCAAACAACCGAGGGTGCCAGAGATAAAAGAAACTAGAAATGAGTTTTTCAAATCTTTATTTGCTCCTTTGAGATTTTCTTCTTAATTGAAAATAGATTCTTCTCTCATACAATACATCTTAATCACAGCTTTCCCTCCCTCTGCTCCTCCAAGTTTTCCCCACCTTCCCTCTCCCCAAGATCCACTCCCTATCTATTTCCTTTCAGAAAGGAGCAGGCCTCTAAGAGACAACTAAACATGACAAAACAAGGTACAATAAGACAAGACAGAATTCTTCATATCAAGACTGGATGAGGCAACCCAATTTGAGGAAAGGAGTCCCAAGAGCAGGTTTGTCTCCCACTGTTAGGCGTTCCACAAAAACACTAAGCTAACAGCCAATACACAGAACCCTGGCTGTCTCTGGTTTACTATCAGGAGGTATGTGGCCTCTCACCTTCCCTCTCAGTGACACAGTGCTCATTGGTTCTGGATAACACCATTGTCTTTTCTGTCCCTCAGCTCTGGGGATGGTAGTGGTTCCCTGTCATTTCTGACCATCCTTTCCCTTTTCTCCAAAATGTTCTCAACATTTTCATAACCGAGTGTTCCTGAAACAGATCAAATGTCTCCTTCAGGGCTGATTACTCAATCTCTCATTCTCAGCATATCTAGCATTTAGGAGTTTCTGAGTTAATTGTTGCCTAATACAAAAAGAAGATTCTCTGATCAAAGTTGAGATCAACAGAGGTGTGTTTAGCAAATGGCCCTTTAGCAAATTGACAATAATAGGTTCTAATCTAGAGCCTGTTAATTTCCCAGCTAGGGGCTTTTGAAGGTTAACAAGACCAGGGATGAATTACCCCCTGTGGAGCAGTCCTCAAATCCAACCAGAGAGCTCTTGGTTACCCTGTAACAGCCATGCCCATATTGTGTCGGTGTGTTCTTCTTACCTACTAGGTCAGGCTTATGGCATGCAGGGTTGGTCCGGTGCTGGGGAAAAGAATGTTGAGGTCTTTTTTTTTTTTTTTTTATTCTAGCAGTGTGCGTAGACCTTTTGGGCAGTATGAAAGCTAACCCAGAAGGAGGAAATTTCCTACTCTATTTAAGATTGCTTACTTTAAGCCCTACATCTTCAGCAATAGGCTATTATTGTATTACTATGGTAGGTAACTGTTTCTTTATGTTTTACATAGTTCTTAATGCACAATGCCATGTCCTTAGATGGCAGTGAAGTAAAGTTAATTAAAAGTAAGTACAATTCTTGGCTCATGCTTGAAATGTGTTTACAAACTTTCAAAATAGCAAATGAAAAATGTAACATTCTTATAGTGTAAACTGAGTAAAAGAAAATTTTATTATAACTAGAAAAAAGTGATTATAAAAATAAAAAAATTCTTTTTTCAGAGGCACCTAAAAATAGAAAAATTAAAAAGGTGACAGTTTTGCTGGGGTAGACTGGTCTCAAAATTGAGATAACCTCTTTTTTCAACTACCTCTTCCTGACCATTTATTTCATTTATATCTCCAAAGTTGCTTTGCTGCTTTAAATATGAGAAGACAATTAACCCCAGTGCAGCTGACAGCTCTTTTCCTGATGAGCCGTTCCTCCTCTTGATAGGTAAACTCTACTGGTAAATATTTTAGGCCTGAGGCTGCCATGCTTGGTCTACATGGGAAGTATCTTCCATTTTGTGGGCTTGCTGGCAAGGAATCTTTCATATGAATATGCAAAGATTGCACTCCTGGACTAAAAGAGCCTGTCTATTAAGATTATGCCTCAGATTTTAGAATAAAGCTTCCTACAGAACTAATCCTAATTTAAAACTGACCCTCAGCAATAGCAGAGACTGCGCATTCTGTTCTGCATTAAAAAGAAGATAACACCTAACAGCTTTTAGTCCTCATATTTGATATTTACTTAACTACTGAACTACTTTTTAACTCACAAAATTCAGACTCTAAAAAACAGCAGCAGCAGCAGCAGCAGCACTGGGGTTAAAGTCATGTGCCACCATGTCCAGCTTTACATTTTGTCTATTATAAATATTGCCACAATAAAATGAATGTGCAAGTATCGTTGGCCATTCTGACTTAGATTCCTTTAGGTATATTCTCAGGAGTGGAATAGTTGTTGCTCATTCTCCTTTGTCCTTTTAAAGCCAATGCTGATTTTCACAGTTGCTTGGTTAATTTATATTCCCTCAACACACTCACAAGCATTTGTTATTGTTTTATAAATATAGGCATTATGATTGGGAAGAGATGGGAAACTATGAAGTTTTGATTCACATTTCTTTGCTGGATAAGAGTGCTGGATAAACATTTTTTTTTTCATGTACTTATGGAATGCTTATTTCTTCTGAGAACTACCTATTAAATTCTTTTGTTCATTCATTTATTGGATTATTTATGAGGATTCTTTGTGTTATGTTTTGAGTTATTTTTATGTGTTTTTTTTCCACTGTCTGTTGAATAGCTGCTCAAGATTTTCTCCCATTTTTTTCTCTGTCTTCACTCTGAAGTGTAACACGAGTAATACAAACCCAGAGACAGATATTGGGGTTCAAGCTGAAGACCAGAAAAGCAGAGAACTAAACCACCAGAGAGTTTTACTTCTACTAAGGCTGGGGAGTTCCTGTCCTGAGCATGGTTGGAGACTAATTGCCACAATCTGAGACCCTGATCCTATTTTTTATTTTTTTGCTGCTTAATGCCTAACATTTAAATAATAATTTAATGAATTCCTTATAAACAATAATGAAATGCTATTTTTTTATTTTACATATTGATCCTAGTTCCTTCTCTCTCCTTCCCTCCCTCCCCCCTTCCCAGACCCTTCTCATTCCATTCCTTCCCCCCAACTCCACAAGGAGGGTGATCCCTTCCAGGAGGAATCAACAAAATCTGTCAAGTCATTTGGAGTAGGGTCTAGGCCACTCCCTCTTGCCTCTGGGCGAAGGGAGTATCCCTCCATGAGGAATGTGCTTCCAAAGTCCTTTCCTGCACCAGGGATACATCATGGTTCCACTGTCAGAGGTCCCTGGGACTGCCTAGGCCTTCTAACTGAGACCCATGTTCAGGGGGTCTGAGTCGGCCCAATGCTGGTTTCCCAGCTATCAGTCTGGGGAGTCCATGAGCTCCCCCTTGTTCAGGTTAGCTGTCTTTATGAGTTTCTGTAGCCTGGTCTTGCCCCCATTTTCTTATCACTCCTCCCTCTCTGCATCCGATTCTAGTTCTGCTCAGTGTTTAGCTGTGGGTGTCTGCTTCTGTTTTCATCAGCTACTAGATGAGGGCTCTATGATGCCAGATAAGGTAGTCATCAATCTCATTATCAGGGAAGGACATTTAAGGTATCTTGTCCACTGTTGCTCAGATTGTTAGTTGGGGTCTTCCTTGTAGGTCTCTGGACATTTCTCTAGAGTCAGTTTTCGCTTTAAACCTATAATGGCTCCCTTTTTTATGGTATCTCTCTCTCTCTCTCTCTCTCTCTCTCTCTCTCTCTCTCTCTCTCTCTCTCTCTTCCTCTCCTCTATTCCTCTCCTGACTCAATCTGATCCTATTTTATATACCTCTTGTGCTGGGATTAAAGGTATGAGCTCTGTTTCTCTTTTAGGCTGATTCACTATTGTGTAGCCCTGGGTGGCCTTGAGTTTACAGAGATCCATCTGCCTCTGTCTCCTGAGTCCTGGGATTAAAGCCAGGCCACCACTGCCTGGCTTCTATGGCTGTGGCTAGCTTTGCATTCTGATACTCAGGAAAGCTTTATTAGATCATAAACAGAATACCTCCACATTGGAGGAAACTCCTTGTTGGGTGGAAGTTATTATTTTGTGAAATCCAATTAAAAATTCTCTTTACATACAGGGGCTTTGCCTCCATTTTTGTCTGTGATCACATTTATTCAAGTGCCTGATCTCCTGGTACTGGAGTTATAGACCATTGGGAGGCACCATTCGGGCACTGGGGATTGAACCTAGATCCTCTGGAAGATCAGGAAGTGCTCTTAATAGCTGTGGGGTCACTGAGATGGAATAGTTACATGTGTTTTATGAAGGATGTTTGGAACAAATCTAGAACAGTGAGTACGTCTACAAAATGGACAGGAGATAGACCGCAGGGAGCATGTCTTATTAAAAACATTCAGGTAAAATAACTGGGCATGGTATATGGAAAGAGGAGGCTATCATATGGGGCATAGTGGAGGCAGAGTCACAGCAGGACCTGCCTTAGAATCACTGAGGGCCACAGATTTCTAAGTGTCTTCTGTGTCATGATAAAGGGACTGAACTCTAGTATAAATATCAAAGTTAAAATAATTAAAAATGCATGCCAAGTGACATGAAATTTATGAATTACCTAACCTGGTAAAACTTCAGAATGTAGAAAGTGTTAGTTGCTTCTAAGATTCCTGTCAAC
Source organism: Phodopus roborovskii (assembly GCF_943737965.1). Lineage (NCBI taxonomy): Eukaryota > Metazoa > Chordata > Mammalia > Rodentia > Cricetidae > Phodopus > Phodopus roborovskii. Next base: position 38,691,205 of record NW_026125295.1, on the reverse strand, counting down.
CCTTTGACAAAACATTTGTCTACCTTATAACATGTGACAAAAGGTAAGGTCATGCTGACTGCATCCTTACTTTAAACACTTTACAGTGACCAAATAAATACTTCTGGATTTGGTTCAGTCTTCAAAAATAGAATACTGAGAATTATATATGTCACTGCACTTTCCATTTCCTGGTGTAAATTTTTCAGCCATATGTTGAAATTTGATTACCTCTATTTTTCAGTTTGTTGAAGTTTTTCCAGAGCTTTTGATATAACAGAGATAACAATTGCTTGTTTTGATGCTTTTCTGCATTCAAAAGCAGATACCCACTATGCATGCTTTGAAATTTTTCATCAGGTTTTGAAACAGGAGCTGTTTAATGGAGGTTTCAGATTTGTATATAACAGTGTAAACCAAGCTTTTGATGGAGAGAAATGAACTGTACATGAAAGGCTGGCAAAGGACTGACTTCATTGCTTCACCTGCTGACCTCACTGAAAAAGAATCTTCTCTAAGCCAAGAATAATCATGCAGATCATTTATCTCAGCAACACTATAAGGAAAACAAAAGAGAGAACAACAAAGCCTGTGGCATCTGACAGGAGTTGCTCATCACGTTCTGGCATGCAACACCAGGCCAGATGCCTATGTCCAGCACATGCCTAAATCCTCAAAACTCAGCAGAATACAGAATTTCTCGCTTTATTAAGAGGTAATTTTTTGAAGGTTAACAAACAACTGACGCTTTACTTTTAAAATGTAAAGTTTGGGTTTTATTCTTACTTTGAATGTTACCTATAGGCAGAAGAGTGTTACACTGTTAACTGAATTTTAGGGCAAAAACTGGAAATTTTCCTTTACAGTGTACAGGAATTACATGAAGGTAAATTCAGATAATGTCAAGTTCAAAGGCTTAATTTGAATGTATTCATTAATTTAAACATAAAACTTTTATGAATATCTGATATGTGGTACTGGGTATTATTTAGGGTACAAAAATAAAAATGACAGACATATAGAAATATAGACAGAACAGAGATTCCAGAACTAAACTTCCACATCAGCAGCCCTGATCTGTGACAAGGCTGTTAAGACTATGCATGGGGAAAACAGTCATTCAACAGATGGCATTGGGACATTCAGATAGCCACATACAGATAATTGGAAACAGACCCATATCTTTTTCTGCATATGACAATTAACTCAAGTAATTGGAGACATACATTTAAATCTTGAAACAATGAAATTACAGTAAGAAAACAGAGAAAAGACTTAGGATATTAGACAGGAAACACAATTATAACAAATGGGGCTCCATGGAATTAAACAGCTTCTGCACAACAAGAGAATAATAACAGAGGGAGGAGATAATACAAGGTTAGAATAATGTTCTTTGCAACAAGGGGATGGTATTGAGATTATATGGAACTCAAACAACTCAACAGCAAAACATGAAATAATCCAATTAAAAATGGGTACCATTTCAAAGGAAGATATCTATGTAGACAATGTGTTCTTGGGGCCAAGCTTCACTGGGGAAACTAAGATCAAAGTCACTCACAATGAGCTATAATCTCACCAGTAAAAACCAGCTGCTATCTGAAAGATTAAAGGTAGAAAGCACTGCTGAGTGTGTGGAGGGGAGACTTGTATACATTGGTGGGAATGTAAACTAGTGTAGCCATAATGCCTAACAGTGTGGCAACTGCTCAATAAATAAATAAATAAATAAATAAATAAATAAATAAATAAATAAAATAGAGTTGCCAATGGCCTAGTAATCCTTCTTACATATGTATCCAAAAGAAAAGCCAGTATTTTGAAGGATCATATAAATTCAATACAGACAGTCCAATCCACAATAGCCAACCTAAGCATCTCTATCAACTAACACATGGGAATAAAACGTACTACCTATATACAAGTGAATGGTGTTCTCCAAGGATGTGAGCCTGTCACTGTGACACAATGGCTAGAAGGAGAGGCCATTGTGTTAACCTAAGACAGACACAAGTACCACATGGTGTCACTCAAATATGGAATCTAAAAATGTTGATCTTTTGGCGGTTGAGAATGAAATGTAGGTTATCAGATCCTGGGGAGTGTGGTAGGGGAACCAATGGGGTGGGATAGTTGGTGAATAACAAGTTATAGTTAGAAATGAAAAATGTTCTGTGTGTTGCTATATGTTTCTTCCTCCCAAAGTTAGAAGAAAGGATTTTTGAGGGTTTTGACCATACTGAGGTGAAAGATGTGTGAGGAGATATATAGGCTTATTTAATTTTAATATCACTAAATATACATATGAAACAAAATATCATCTTGTAACCAGTAACACATACATTTCTAGGTGTTGGTTAAAGTAATAATGAGAAAGAAGTAAATATTAATTTAAAACACTGGGAATGAGTTTTGATTTTAGAGCTTGTGTTTGGTTATGGGTTTTGCAGGTGTTAACAGGAAAAAGGTTCCATGTAGAGAATGTAACAAGGATGAAGTTTCTTTTCTTGCTAGGCAGTGCTAAAAGTATGAAGTTTATTGGATAATGGCTGACATAAAGTTCTATTTGTAGAAATACATTTTTTGTCAGTGATATAGAAATCCTGATCAATAGCAGATAAAATTTCTCTCCATAAAATACTGGAAAGTCTTTTAAAAATACAAGTTCTTCCCACCTTCTCCATGGAATCTTTGCTACTCAATTTCCTGATTATTTCTAGTTACCTTTCCTGATCCTGCCTACAGGAAGCTGACACACTCTTTGTTAAAGATAAACTGACTTGAAAATAGGACTTTTGAGCTCATGATGTTTGGGAAATGTGTGTTGGCAGGTCAAGGGTTACAGAAGAAACCTTTGCAGAGATTTTGTGGCTCAGAACTTAAGTTTAGCTTTATGAAGGTGAATAAAAACCATTGCAAAATAAGATAAGAAAATAATTTGATTTAGAATAGGTTAAGAAGAAGGAACCTAGCCTTAAGAAAAAAAATATAATCTCACCTAGACAAGGACAACTGAAGCAGTTTTTCTAATTTATATGAAAATGTGATGTGTCTTAAATGGGTTAGCATTCAATTCACTTTTACACAGTGATGACTCATTCATTTAAATTATGTCCAGAAAAGCAGCATGATGATAAGAAGTGCTTTGGGATCTTCATGGAGTTCTAGGAAAAATTCAAAATGTCACCTTTGTATATGGGCAACGAGTTGATGTGGGTCTGAATACCAGAGGAAGCAGTCACATGCCTATTTTCCTGACTTTTAGACTGTTAATTCAGTGTTTGAGCTATGAACTGCATTAGTGTTTTAAGGTATTCCTATGCAGATCTGTGGCCCACCACGTGGTGCTCTGTAACCCAGCCCAGTACCTAGCTGCTGCCTAACATGGCTGATCTGAGATCTGACTATAAGCTAGGAAAGGTCTCCATTTCACCTCACCGTGTGCAGTTATGCTGGGAGGATCATTTGTATTGGGCAGTTTATGGGTCAATGGAAAAGCCTGGCTGAACACCTTTGTTTATGCTAACTGAACACCAGTGCTTATGGGGTCAACTGATGCTCAAGTGTCCTTACTCTCAAGGATTATTTCATTTGACACAGTGATCTCTAATTATATTTGTTTTTATTATAAATGCCATGATTTTATTTTTTTTCTTTAAGGCTGTATAACATTCCATTGAGTATATGTCCCATACTGTGTTTATCCATTAGTCTGTCAATGAGAAGTAAGGTTCTACTTCCTGGCTGTTGGGAACAATGCAGCTAGATATGTAGACGTCTAAAAATGTCTGTGGTATATTGGATTTGATATCTTTGGATCTGTATTTCAGTTTCATAGCTGGGAAATATGGTAATTCTATATTTACTTTTTAAAGGAAACTACACTGATTTCCATAGTAGGAATACCAGTTTGTTTTTCTTCTGGTAGTAAATAAGGACTCCGTTTTCTGGTAGTAAATAAGGCCCACATTTATTGCCTTATGTTTCTGTGATAGACATTCTGTCTGCACAAATAGACTCTTAAAGCAGGCTTCATTTGCATTTCTGTAATGGCTAAAGATCAACAAATGAAGTTTGAGGAGGCAAAATTTATCTATGAAAGAGACCCTTATATCAAAATGCTCCAGAATGGTCAATATTAATTTCATATGGGATTACTCACCGTTTATTTAAAATACCTTATCTTACTGTGTGCTGTATGTAAGGCAGTTTGTTTAGTAGGAACCCATTTTTAAACCATTTTACACCAATTGAGGCCACACATTTTATGTCATGATCTATTACACTATAATGGATGTGAGCCCATGAGATGGTCTTTCCCTTCTTATGATGCATAGTGTCCTCTTTTACCTTTCTATTCTAGTCTCATCTATTTTGTCAAAAGCATGGCTTGGGCAGATCTTCACCTACATACAGCCTTTCTCCCTCAAAGTATCTCATTGTATCAGCTGCCAACACCTTGGGGTACCCCTTTGACTTTGAAAATCCACTCTCCTTCCCTTCCCTGTCCTCCATTTCCAATTTCCTAGGTTTGTCTTCTGCTTAGGGTCACCTGATGTGGTCTCTTAGTCTTCTCTTCTCCCCTTCTTAGGGACCTGGGACCACAGAGATGCAGCCTTCCTTCCTCCTGTGGGCCTTCCCAGACTCCTCACTCTGCCTGAGACCATCCCAATTCCTTTCTGTCAGCCCAAATTACCTAGAAACATGTTCTACCAGGGCCCCCAGTAACAGCACCTGGCAGGGACTCAGAAGCACTCCCTATCAGGAAACCAACAGCCACTATATTCTTATTATCTAGCGAAACCAATAGAAGCCAGGGAATGAAAAATTCACCAAAGTTAGACCAGATATCGACACCTAGAATTACAACCATCTCAAACTCAGGTGTGTACATAGACACTAGCATAAATACACAATAACAACTAGGGTAATATGCCTCCAGTAAAGCTTTGCAACCCTGTCATAGTCGGCTTGAGAAATACAATATAGCTGAAGCACAAGGCAAGGACTTCAAAGTAGCTATTACAAATTTGTTCAAGGACCTTAAAGAGGTTATGAGTAAAGACACTGATGAAATCTATGAAAACAAAAACAGTGGGATGGAATGAAGAAAACAGTTCAAGGTATGAGGTGGAAATTAAAGAAAACCCAAACTGAGAGGAACTTAAACAGAAACCCCCGAGGCAAGCCTCTGTGGTTATATTTCGCTTATGATCTAACAGAGCTTTCCGGAAGATCAGAGTTCAAAGGTAGCCACACTAGTTAGCCATAAAAGCTGAGCAGTGGGGGTGTATGACTTTAATTCCAGCAATAGAAAGAAATATAAGGTGGGTGGAGACAGGAGTAGGTAGTATTCAGTCTGTAGTCACAAAGAGGACAAGATCGCCCACTTTTGGTCTGAGCCTTGGTAGGAGTAAGAACTCTCTTTAGTGGTTGGCTGCTTTGCTTCACTGATCTTCAGCTTGAATCCCAATATCTGTCTCTGGGTCTTTATTATTCATGCTACAAGCTTCCCCAACAGAATACAAGTGATGGAAGAGAAGATTATCTTGGGCACTAAAGGCAAGATAAGAAGTGGATGCCACAGTCACAGAAAATCTTAACTATGAAAACATCCAGCCATAAAACATTCAGGAACTATGGGACACCATGAAAAGACCAAATCTATGAAAAATAGGAATAAAGGAAGGAGAAGAAACCCAGGTCAAAGGCACAGAAAATGTTTTCAACAAATGAAGAATTAGTTTTCTCCAATAGCGTCTCAATTTGTATACAATCCACTCTTAAAACCAGGCCCTATGCCCAGCAGTAGATGAGTAGATGGCAACACAAAATGAACTCAGTGACACATTTGGAGAGTATTTGTCCCATAATACTTTGTCAGAATCCTTCTTCTTCTTCTTTTTCTTCTTCTTTTTCTTCTTCTTCTTCTTCTTCTTCTTCTTCTTCTTCTTCTTCTTCTCCTCCTCCTCCTCCTCCTCCTCCTCCTCCTCCTCCTCCTCCTCCTCCTCCTTCTTCTTCTCCTTCTTCTCCTGCTCCTCCTCCTCCTTCTCCTCTTCATTCTCCTCCTCCTTATCTTCCCTCCTACCTCCTCTTTCCTACTCCATCCTCCTTCCTCCTCCTTCTAACCTTACAGGTCCTTTGTGTATATACTATGCTTTCCAGTTTTGTATTTTTTATTTTAATTTATTTAATTTAGAAACATATCAATTATTTTACATATCAATCCCAGTTCCCTTTCCCTCCCATCCTCCCATGCCCTCACCACCCCCATCCCACCCCCATTTACTCCCAAGGGAGGTGAGGCCTTCCATGGGAGATCATCAAAGTCTGTCCCATAATTTAGGGCAGGACCTAGGCCCTCTCCCATATATTTAGGCTGAGAGAGTATCCCTCCATGGGGGAATGGGCTCCCAAATTCCATTCATGCACCAGGGATAAATATTGGTTGAAGTGTCAGAGGCCTCACTGACTGCCCAGGCTTCCTAACTGATACCCACTTTCAAGAGGGCTTGGTTTGGTCTGATGCTGATTCCCCAGCTTTATGACTGGGGTCCGTGTGCTCTCACTTGGTCAGGTCAGCTGTTTCTGTGGGTTTCTCGAGCATGATCTTGACCCCTTTGCTCATCACTCCTCCCCATCTGCATCTGGATTCCAGGACTTTGGCTCATTGTTTAGCTGTGAGTGTCTGTTTCTGCTTCTTCTATCAGCTACTAGATGAAGGCTCTAGGATGGCATTTAAGGTAGTCATCAATCTCATTATAGGGGAAGGGCATTTAAGGTAGCCTCTCCACTGTTGCTTAGATTCTTAGTTGCAGTCATCCTTGTAGATCTCTGTATTTACCCTAGTGCCAGATTTCTTTTTAAACCTATAATATAATGGCTCCCTTTATTGATGTGTCTATTTTCTTGCTCTCCTCCATTCATCTCCCCATTCAGTTGTCCTGATCTCCCATACTTTCCTTTCTGTTCTCTTATTCCCTCCTTTCTCCTACCTCTCCCCTCCCACCATGCTTCCAATTTGCTCAGGAGTTCTTGTCCATTTTCCCTTCTCCCTGGGTCAGTGTATGTCTCTCTTAGGGTCCTCCTTGTTTCCTAGTGTTACTCAGAAGAAATCTTGAAATTTGCAGGCAAATGGATGGAACTGGAAGAAACCATCCTGAGTGAAGTAACCCAGACACAAAAAGACAAGCATGGTACGAACTCACTCATATATGGATATTAGACATAAAACAAAGGATTAATAGCCTAACAGCCTACAATACACACCTCCAGAGATGCTGGGAAACAAGGAGGACCCAGTTTTGTGTTTTTATAGAACTTTTGTGTGTAGAGTGGGACAGAAATGGATATATTGATTGAAAAAAATCAGAATTATTACAAGTTCCTCTCAGTTACTTGGATTTTTTTTTTTAATTGGAAGATTTGTTAATTCTTGGAATGGAGAAATTTTCCCAGTGTTAGTTGCAATATTTTGCTATAATCAGTAATTATGACTAAGGTGACTTAAGCATATATTCAACCTATGATAATGAAGCTGAACTTCACTTTGCAATGAAGGGGAGTCATCAAAATATTTATATTTCAAAGAATATATTTCAGAGACTTTGTACTTTAACAAAATAAAGTCAGTTAGATATTAAACTAGCATTGTGTTGATTAAAAAATATTAGTTGAAGAATGAAAATCTTTAAAATCTTCAGGTAACACATAACTTCTCCAAATTATAAGATACTCAAATATTCATCTTTTCCACTGTCTTTATAATTGTAATATTCATAGAAAATAGAGTTGAAATAATGAAGAGAATGCTAAGTCACATGGACATTGAAATAGAATGGCTATTGTCCCAAGTCTTTTGAATCTGGGTTGTCTTCTATGATATTTCATTTCTATATAGGAAGGAGCAGATTGGTATTTTTTATGGAGGGAAGATTTGCTGGGACAAGTTAGCAGACCCTGTGAAAACCTATGGTCATAAGAAAGCATTAACTCATAGTCTGTTCTACTCTTATTAAAAAATGATCCTGGAATACATTATAAAAAAATGCTAGAATAGGTAAATTTATCACTTTTCTTTCCACTTGAGTGTAATGTCTGGTTTAACAGAAACATGTTTGTGCTTCCATTACATATAACTTTAATGATGATTTTTATTATTAATGGAAGTGGGTAAGTAGATTAACTCAGGAAAGAGTTTTTGTGGTATTTAGCTTTTTTGTTTTTAAATAAGATATTTATATTTTCCTTGAGGGTGGATATCACCAATCTTTCTGAGTAGCAAAAATTGAAGAGTGTAATAGTGAAATACTGTGCCATCTATTCTTAGCTTATAACCTCATAAGAAAGTGTGTCTTTGAAAGCTGTCAGAAACTAGATTTCTTTTCAACAGCACAAATGATCTTCATTGGAATCATGATTCTGAAGTAACTGATTCTGTGGAGGAGAATATTTGGGTCATGCCCTCACTTTTAGCTATAATATGAAGCAGACAATAAAATACCCTAAGATTTTGGGGCCACCTTTTTTTTTTTTTCTTTAAACAGGGACTCAAGAAGAAAATGGTGTTTGCTTAAAATTACCATCACTAATTGTTAGGAGTAGGTTTTCTGCCAGCCTGGTCACACCACCACACCAGCCCCAATTAACACACAGCGACTCTGTATTTGATATACGGTTGGCCAGTTACTAGTTTCTTATTGGCTAGCTCTGTCTTAATTATTAACCCATTTCTATAAATCTAAGTATTTCCATGTGGTCTCATCTTACCGGAGAGAGGGTTTGGTGTTCTGCTCTCTCCAGTCTCTCCATGTTGACTCATCCCTACCACTTCTGGAATCTTCCTTGTCTCCTAGTCCTGCCTATCTTCCTTTCCTATTGACCAACAGCACTTTATTCATTGACCAATAAGAGAAACATATTTACAGAATGACATCTCCCATCATCTCCTCTTTTCTGTCTAAAATATAAAGAAAGATTTTAACTTTAACATAGCAAAATATATAACAAAAAAGTTATCAAATAAGAACCACAATTAACAATATTTAGTCTATTAACATTTAGCAATATTTAAATATTTTATCATCTATCCTATCTTTATGAGTCTAAAGTCCTATATGTAATTTATCTTTAATCCTAAATAAGGAAACCTATAACTATAACTATCTGTCTTCGACTCCACCAAAGACCACAGAAATATATATAATTTCTAGAAATGACAGAGACATCTCACTGCCTGGTCAGTCACCCGAAGTTCTTCTGTAATATTCCATCTTCAGCCTATAGGCCATACTCTTTAGCATAGCAGGGAACTTTAAACTGTCCATCTGTAGTGGCAATTTGTCAGCATTTTTCTCTGTGTCCTGCAGACTGTCTGGCAGACTCTTTCATGAAGCAGGAATCCTATAGCAATGTCCATCTTGAATCAGCAGTCATTTTTCCTGTGGGTCCTGAATGTCCAGTTTATACAGCATAAAGTCTTCAGTCCAGACAAGAGCAGTATCTTGCTCAAATGGCTAGTCTTGCCATATTGAAAGCAATCTCCATAATGCGTTTCTTTGATATCCATCTTCCTTTCTGCCGCAGGTGGTGTTGCCAGGAACAGTTGTGCTTCACTGTTAAGAAAATCCCTAAACCATTTTAAATGCCATATTCTATAGGTCTTTGAAAGGTTTGAAGAATGCCTATCTATCTCAAATATATCTCTGTATGTCTAGAAATCTTAACTAACTTAACTAATCATAGGTAATTATCTAAAATCTGTGTTAAATTATATATTATATTTTAAATGAGCTATATAAACACAGTACCTAAAAAAGACAAGAAATATACATATCCCAAAATTGACCTTTAATTGTATCACTAACTGAAAATCCATTCCAAAACAAAGTATTCATATCTATACCATATGCCCTTTTTACCTTTAAAAAGAGATTGGTTGTGGTTATTAACCATTTATAACTAACCCCATTTAAATGAAAACAAACATTTATAAACAATATTCGGGAATTTTGGCATTGTTCTTTCCAAACTGCTTCCTGCTGATAAGGGGTGCTGTCATTGGGGATCCTAAGAAGATGCAGAAATCCTGCCTGTAGTCTGCAAGGCTGCATTGTCCCATGGACATTGCTTCAGGGGGTCTTGCTTGATCAAACCATGTTAGTCTGGAAGGAATCCACAACTTTTCATTTTCTGTGGAAACAAAAATAGAAATCCTTGATGGGAGATGTCGTTCTGTATATAGTTTCTCATACTGGTTAATGAATAAAGTACTGTAGGCCAATTGGAAAGGAAAATAGGAGGAACTAGGAGACAAGGAGGAAAGAGGAAGTAGTAAGGAGGGGTCAGGATGGAGAGAAGAGAGAGAACAGAACTGCCGGCCCTGCTCTCAGGTAAGACCACATAGAAATACATAGAAATGGGTTAATAATTAAGACAGAGCTAGCTGATAAGAAACTAGTACCTGGCCAACAGCATTATATCAAATACAGAGTCTCAGTGTGTTATTTGTTGCTGGCGGGGTGGCTGGACAAGACCTGCAGTGGGTGGAAAACCTTACTCCTTACAAATCCTTTTCCTCAGTAACCTGTCTTTGAAATTAAATTTTGAAGTCAATGCATTTTTAAAATATATAAATTGAATTAATTTAGCAGCATTTATTTTAACAGTTGTTGTTATTTCCTCAGCAGTCAAAAGATACAAAGATAATATAATACTGTACAGTATCCAGATTCTCTCCATCTTTATGTGGCTTTTTTTTATTACTCTGTTTCTTTTATATTTTTATTGTTTCATTTTTTGAGACAGAGTTTCTCTGTGTAACTCTTATTTGCCCTGGAATTCACTCTGTATACCAGATTTTGAAGTCACAGAGATCTGCTTGCCTCTCTCTCCAGAGTGCTGGGATTAAAGGCCTGTGCCACCACACCCAGTTCCAATCTGTCTTTTTAAAACCATTTAATTTTTTTTCTCTCCCAAGCCTAGGTATATTTTAAAATACACTGTAAACCTTTAGCGGTTTTTCTTAATATGAATCTGTCTTTTCTGCAAATCTTTATCTTTTTGTAGCCACGAGTCTTTTATCTGGTAAACAACAATGTTGCAAAAATGAAAGCCACTGTTGTTTCAGCCACAGTCTATCCAAGATGGCAGTCGATACTTTTACTGCTAGAACTGAGAGCTGTGCTCCCTGCCTTGGTCTTCGATGCCATCCAGTAGCATGCTGCCGGCTTGGGGATGTGGTCACTGTCATTGCCAGCTCTTGTACACACCATTCAGTTGTTAGCAGAGCTCTTTAAAAGCCTTGAGGTTTTTTTTTTTTTTTTGTTTTGTTTTTTTTTTGTTTGTTTGTTTGTTTTGCCACTTATCCTTGTCAGGAAACTTCCCTTAAAGGAGCTGCACAAATCTTTGCTTGTCTCTCGCAAAACAGAATTCAACTGAGAAACATGCTGCTATCAAGAAGCCTTGCTTGTCTTTGTTCTTTTGTTTCTAAAACCATTTCTTTATCTTTCCTTAGTTTTAAGTGGAAGTTCTTATTAGCCACGTTGTGGTGCCATATGTTACGAGTAGTTTTTCCCCACCGCCCGTCCCACCACCATGTCAGCCCCAACTAACACACAACTAATGGCTGATCTGGCTGTGATGCCAACACCGGTGCTGGCTGGGAGACAGTGCAAAGGACTTTTGTGCTGAATGACACTGAGTGGAGAACTCATGGTAATGTGAGTGGCGGGTGTTTTCGGCAGCCCACAGACCTCATTAGGAACAAGTACAAACAGGGAAGTTCTCCGGTTTATGATTCCCTAAACAGGAAGAAGACAGCGTGACCAACAGCACTGTGCAGTCTATTATCAGCCAAGTATAGCAGCTTCTTTTAAGAGCCACAATTGGAACTGAAAAATGAACAGATATATATCATCCAGCAGTTTGAAAGAGGCCACTTCACAAATGTTCTCACTGAGTTGATGCTGTATTTGTCATTAACCCAGCACACCAAGGGAGAGAGAGATAGAGAGAGAGACAGAGAGAGACAGAGAGAGACAGAGAGAGACTGTTATATTAGAAAGAGCAACACTTTTGAAATAAAGCAAAACACTTTAATTTTATCCTTTGTTCCTAAGACAACACCTTACAGTCTGGATCTACCTATCTATACCACACCAGCTTCTACTTCTTGAATATTTCTCAGGAAAGGACAACTAAAATGACATTAGCCAGTCTGCTCTCTGAGTATTTAGGAAAGACATGGGGAGGAAGTTCTCAGATCAAATGAGCTTCTTATTCTCAGCAGGGTCTTGGGACCCTTTGGTCCTCTGCCAGGGCTTCATTGCCCTATACTTCTCCCACTGCACAGCTCCATCCTCCCCCTTATCCCTTGAGTTCTTGTTATCTTCAATGCCTGGGTCTGTTTCTCTTCAGCCATTTTACTAACGGTGTCCTCCTTGACTCCCTCTTGCTTGCTTGTTGAAGCACTTTCTCGAGTGCCCTGTGCCTTGGGACTACGGTCTTTTATTTATATATTTATTTATTTACTTATTATTTTACATGTCGAACCCACTTCCCTCTCCCTCCCTCCCTGTTACCCTCTCTGCCCCCTCACATGCACCCTGACCACCCTCCCTACCATCCCCCACCCCCATTCCACATGTAAGGCAATGCAATCCAGGTGGAGTCATGTAAATCTGTCAAGTCATTTGAAGTAGGAACTAGGAATTCTCCCCTGTCTCTAGGGTAAGGCAGTATCCCTCCATGAGGGATGTGTCTGCAATGTCCTTTTGTGCACCAGGTATACATCCTGGTTCCACTGTCTGAGGTCCCTTAGACTGCTCAGTCCTTCTGGTTTAGATCAATGTTTGGGGGCCTGAGTCTGTCCCATGCTGGTTTCCCAGCTATCAATCTGGGGGCCCATTAGCTTCTCCTTGTTCAGGTCAGCTTTGTCTATGTGTTTCTGCAATCTGGTCTTGTCCTCTTCCTCTGCATCTGGATTCTAGTTCGACTCAGTGTTTAGTTATGGGTGTTTGCTTCTGTTTCCAACAGGTACTAGATGAGGGCTCCATGATAGTGAGTAAGTAAGTTGTTGATCTCACTATCCGGGAAGGGCATTTATGGTAGCCTTTCTACCATTGCTCAAATTGTTAGTTGGCGGTAGTCTTGTAGTTCTTTAGACCTTTCTTTAGGTTCAGTTTTCTCTTCAAACCAACAATAGCTCCCTCTTTTGTGTTCTCTCTCTGTCTCTGTCTCTGTCTCTATCTCTCTCTCTTCTGTTTCCTATTCCTACCCTGACTCAATCTTCTAGTCACACATGCTTTCCTCTCCCCTTCCTTTCTCCTACTTTTCTCTCCACTCACTACCCCCCCCCACTTCCCATGTGCTATGGGGGAATTGTCCCTTCCCCCTTCAGTGAGGGACTTTCTATGAATCTCTTAGAATACACCTTGTATCCTAGTTCATCTGGTGGTGTGAATTATAGGCTGGTGATCCTTTGCTCTAAGTCTAAAATCCATATATGAGCGATTACATGCCATGTTCCTCTTTTTTGTGACTAGGTTACCTCATTCAGAGTGGTTTCTTCTAGTGCCATCCACTTGCTTGCAAATTTCAAGATTCCATTATTTTTTTTTCTACAGAGTAGTATTCCATTGTGTAGATGTGCCATATCTTCTTTATCTATACTTCAGTTGAGGGGCATCTAGGTTGCTTCCAGGTTCTTGTTAATAGAAATAATGCTGCTGTGAATATAGTTGAACACATGTCTTTGTTGCATGGATATGGATTATTTGGGTATATGCCTAAGAGGGACATTTCTGGGTCCAGACTGATTCCCATTTTCCTGAGGAACCGCCCTACTGATCTCCAAAATGGCTGTATGAGTTTGCACTCAAACCAGAAGTAGAGGAGTGTTCCCCTTTCTCCACATCCTCTCTAGCATAATTTGTCATTGGTGTTTCTAATTTTAGCCATTCTAGCAGGAGTAAGATGGTATCTCAAAGTTGTTTTGATTTGCATTTCCCTGATAGCTAAGGATGTGGAGCACTTTCTTAAGTGTCTTTCAACCTTTTTGATTTCCTCTATTGAGAATTCTTTCTTCAGTTCTGTACCCCATTTTTAAGTAGGGTTATTTGGTGTTTTGTTGATGAGTTTCTTGAGTTCTTTGTATATTTTGGAGATCAGCCCTCTGTCGGATGTAGGATTGGTGAAAAGCTTTTCCCAGTCTGTGGGCTGCCATTTGATCTTGTCCACTGTGTCCTTTGCCTTAACAGAAGCTTCTAAGTTTGAAGAGGACCCATTTATTAATTGTTGCTCTCAGTGTTTGTGCCCCTGGAGTTATGTTCAGGAAGCAGTCTTCTATACCAATTTGTTCAAGGGTACCTCCTACTTTCTCTTTTAAGAGGTTCAGTGTGGCTGGATTGGCTGTTGAGTTCTTTGATCCATTTGGACTTGAGTTTTGTGCATGGTGACAGACCTGGGTCTATCTGCAGTCTTCTACACACCATCATCCAATTGTGCCAGCACCATTTGTTGAAGATGCTTTCCTCGCCCCATTGTATTCTTTTAGCTGTTGTATTGAAAATCAGGTGTGCAAAAGTGTGTGGGTTTATATCAGTATTTTCAATTCAATTCCATTGGTCTACCTGTCTGTTTTTGTGCCAATACCAGGGTGTTTTTAGAACTATAGCTCTGTAGTAGAGTTTAAATCAGGGATGGTGATGCCTCCTGAATTTCTTTTATTGTATAGGATTGTTTTGGATATCCTGGGTCTTTTGTTTTTCCATATAAAATTGATTATTATCCTTTCAAGGTCAGTGAAGAATTGTGGTGGGATTTTAATGGGGATTGCATTGAATCTGTAGATTGCTTTTTTCAAGATTGCCATTTTTACTATGTTTATCCTACCTATCTAAGAACATGGAAGATCTTTCCATTTTCTTGTATCTTCTTTCTTTCTTTAGAGCCATAAAGTTCTTATTATATAGGTCTTTCATTTGTTTGGTAAGCGTTATCTCAAGTTACTTTATCTTGTTTGTGGCTATTGTAAAGGGTGATGTTTCTCTGATTTCTTTCTCAGCCTCTTTTTTGTATGAAAAAGTAGGGCTACTGATTTTTTTTTTTTTTTTTTTTACTATATCTTGTATCCTGCTAGTTTTCTAAAGGTGTTTGTTGTCAGCTGTAGGCGTTCCCTGGTAGAGTTTATTGGATCGCTTATGTTAACTATCATATCATTTGCAAATAGAGACAGTTTGACTTCTGCTTTTCCAATTTGGTTCCCCTTGATCATCTTTTGTTGTCTTATAGCTTTAGTTAGAACTTCTAGTACAATATTGAAGAGATATGGAGAGAGAGGGCAGCCTTGTCTTGTTCCTGATTTTAGAGGAATCGCCTTAAGCTTCTCTCCATTCAATTTGATGTTGGCTGTTGGTTTGTTGTATATTGCTCTTATTATGTTTAGGTATGTTCCTGTTATCCCTGATCTCTCTAAGACCTTTATCATGAAAGGGTGTTTAATTTTGTCGAAGGCTTTTTCCGCATCTAGGGAGATGATCATATGGTTTTTCTTTTTCAGTTTGTTTATGTGGTAGATATTGTTGATAGATTTTCATGTGTTAAACGATCCCTGCAATGCAGGAATGAAGCCTACTTGGTTATGGTGGATGATTTCTCTGATGTATTCTTGGAACTGGTTTGCCAGTATTTTATTGAGTATTTTTGCATCGATGTTCATCCGGGATATTGGTCTATAGTTTTCTTTCTTACTCATGTCTTTGTGAGACTTGGGTACCAAGGTTATTGTGGCCTCATAGAAAGAGTTTGGCAACAAACCTTCTGTTTCTATTGTGTGGAACAATTTGAGTAGTATTGGTATTAGTTCTTTCTTGAATTTCTGGTAGAATTCTGCACCCTGGACTTTTTTTGGTTGGAAGGCTTTTGATGACTGCTTATATTTCGTTGTGGGTTATAGGTATATTTAAGTTGTTTGTCAGTTCTTGATTTATTTTTGGTAAGTGATAGTTACCCAGAAATTTGTCCATTTCCTTTGAATTTTCAATTTTTGTGGAATACAGATTTTCAAAGTATGACCTGAATATTGTCTGGATTTCCTCTGTGTCCATTGTTATGTTCCCCTTTTCGTTTCTGATTTTTGTTAATTTTCATGTTCTTTATCTGCTTTTTCATTAGTTTGGATAAAGGTTTGTCTATATTGTTGATTTTCTCAAAAAACTAACTCTTTGTTGCATTGATTTCTTTATATTGTTTTCCTGGTTTCTATTTTGTTGATTTCATCCCTCAAATTGATTATTTCCTGGCATCTACTCCTCCGGGGTGAGGTTGCTTCTTTATGTTCTAAGGCTTTCATTTGTGCTGTTAATTCTCTTATGTGACTATCCTCTGTTTTCTTCATATGGGCACTTCATTCAATGAGCTTCCCTCATAGCACTGATTTCAAGGTGTCCCATAAGTTCAGGTATGTTGTGTCCTCATTTTCTTTGAATTTTAGAAAGTCCTTAATTTCTTTCTTTATTTCTTCTTTGACCCAGGTGTGGTGCAATTGAACATTGTTCAGTTTCCATGAGTTGGCTGGTTTTCTGCAATTTGTGTTATTGTTGAATTCCAATTTTTAAAGCATGGTGGTCTGATAAGGTACAGGGGACTATTCCATTTTTTTTTTTTTTTTTTTTTTTTTTTTTGTATCTGTTGAGTTTTGCTATGTCACCTAGTATGTGGTCGATTTTAGAGAAGGTTCCATGTGAAGCAGACAAGAAGGTAAATTCTTTTGTGTTTGGATGGAATGTTCTATAGATGTCTGTTAAACCTTGTTGAGACATAACTTCAGTTAGTTTTTTATTTCTTTGTTGAGTTTCTGATTAGTGGTCCTGTCTAGTTGTGAGAGTGGTGTGTTGAAGTCTCCCACTATAAATGTTGAGGTTTTATGTGAGGTTTGAGTTTTAGTATCATTTCTTTTATAAATGTGGGTGCCTTTGTATTTGGGGCATAGATGTTCAGAACTGAGAGTTAGTGTTGATGAATTTCTCCTACAACGAATATGAAATGACTGTCTTCATCTCTTTTGATTAATTTTGGTTTGAAGTCTAACTTGTTAGATATTAGGATAACCACACCTGCTTGCTTCTTGGTTCCATTTGATTGGAAGATCTTTTCTCAACCCTTTACCCTGAGGTAATGCTTATCTTTGAAGCTTAGTTGTGTTTCTTGTATGCAGCAGAAGGAGGGATTCTGTCTTCATATCCATTCTGTTAGCCTGTGTCTTTTTATAGGTGAGTAAGAGTGAGTAAGGACCATTGATTGTTGATGCTTGTTTGTTTTAGATTTGTTTTTTGACAGTGGTATTGTGAATATATTTGTCTTGCTTTACCCTTGGTTTTTGGTGTTGAGATTATCTGTTGCCTACACCTATGTGAGCGTAGTGAACTTCCTTGGGTTGGAGTTCTCCTTCCAAAACTTTCTGTATGGCTGGATTTGTAGATACGTATTGAGAATACTGGCTTTGTCATTAAATATCTTGTTTTCTACATCTATAGTGATTGAGAGTTTTGCTGGGTATAGTAGCCTGGGCTGGCATCCATGGACTCTTAGTACTTGTAGAACATCTATCCAGGACCTCTGGCTTTGAGGGTTTCTATGGAGAAGACAGGTGTAATTTTGATAGGTCTGCCTTTATATGTTACCTGTCCTTTTACTTCATTGCTCTAAATATTCTTTCTTTATTCTTTATGTTAGGTGTTTTGATTATTATATGTTGAGTGGCCTTTTTTCTTTGGTCCAACCTATTTGGTGTTCAGTATGCTTCTTGTACTTTCATGGGCATGTCCTTCTTCAGATTGGGAAAGTTTTCCTTGATGATTTTGTTGAATATGTTTTTGGTACCTTTGAGCTGGGCTTCCTCACCTTCCTCTGTGCCTATTATTCTTAGGTTTGGCCTTTTCATGGTGTCCCATATTTCCTGGATGTTTTGTGTTAAGGATTTGTTGGATTTACGATTTTCTTTGGTTGATGAATCTATGTCCTCTAGTTTATCTTCTGCGCCTGAAATTCTCTCTTTCATCTCATGAATTTTGTTGGTTATGCTTGTGTCTGTAGTTCCTAATCATTTGCCCAGTTTTTCTATTTCCAGCATTCCTTCAGTTTGTGTTGTCTTTATTTTCTCTGTTTCAGTGTTCATGTCTGGAACCATTTCCTTTACCTGCTTAATTGTTTTATCTTGGCTTTCTGTACTTTAAGAAATTTGTTCATTTCTTCCACTTTTTTGTTTGTTTTTTCTTCCATTTCTTTAATGGATTTTCTCACATCTTCTTTGAGGGCCTCTATAATTTTTTTTATTTTATATAACCAAGTCCATTTAAATGAAAACAAACATTTATAGATAATATTTGGGAATTTGGGCATCGTTCTTTCCAAACTACTTCCTGCTGGTAAGGGGCGCTGTCATGGGGGATTCTAAGAAGATGCAGAAATCCTGGCTGTAGTCTGTAAGGCTGCTTTGTCCAGCTGTTTTGAATGTAGGTTCACCTGGTACTCTGTTTCAGGGGGTCTGGCTTGATCAAACCACATTAGTGGAAACAAAAATAGAAATCTTTTTCCCCAGTAACTTGTCCTTGAACTTAAATTTTGGAGTCAAAGCATTTTTTTTTAAAATTTAATTTATTATTTTACATGTCGATCCCAGTTCCCTCTCCCTCCCTCCCTCCCTCCCTCCCTTCCTTCCTCTCTCCCTTCTTCCCTCCCTCCTTCCCTCCCTTTTACCCTCTCTGCCCTCTCACATGCACTCTAACCACCCTCCCCTCCCATTCCCCCACCCCAATTCCATATGTAGGGGAATGCTATCCAGTTGGGGTCATGAAGATCTGACAGGTCATGTGAAGTAGGGACTAGGGCTTCTCTCCTGTCTCTAGGATAAGGCAGTATCCCTCCATGGGGGATATGTTCGCAAAGTCCTTTTGTGCACCAGGGATACATCCTGGTTCCACTGTCTGAGGTCCCTTAGACTGCTCAGTCCTTCTGGCTGAGACCCATATTCAGGGGGGCCTGAGTCAGTCCCATGCTGGCTGGGGAGGGCCTCTATCATTTTTATGATGATAATTTTTAAGTTGTTCTCTTCTGCTTCATCTGCTTTGTTGTGTTCCAGTCTATTTGTTGTAGATTCCCTAGATTCTGGTGGTGTCATGCTTGTCTTTCTGTTGTTAGGTATTTTCTTGTATTGCCCTCTTTCCCTAGCTTCTTCCAGTAGGTGTTGGTTGGCTCTCTCCCTCTCTCTATGGTACTTCCCCAGTGGGCTTAGGTGGGTAAGAGTTTCGACATCTGTAGCTCTGGGTGGTCCAAGCTCTCTAGGAGGCATCTCCATAGGCAGGGGCCCTGCGATGGGTGTCAGTGATCAGGCTCCAGCAGACGACTGGCGATGGGGGTCAAAGATCCTGAAGGCTGGGAATCAGGATGTTCCTTGTTCCTGTAGGCAGATCTAACCTGGGCTTAGCAGGAACTCAGAGTGGTCCAGCAGAGATAGGTAGATGTCTAGGAGGGGCCAGGAACTTCAGTAGAGGACTGGCTTTGGGGGTCACAGTGCAGGCAGGTGGAGATTACGGGTTGTCCTGCGTGGATAGGCATGTCTCCTGTGTTCAGAACTCTCCGGGAAGTTCCCAGAAGTTGTCTGGATTGTTGGCTCCACCTTCTGTCCCAGTGCTCAACCAGAAAGGTGGGACATTTGGCAGGGTAGGGCACAGGGTAGGGGGAGGCCAGGCTGTTGGTGGGTGTGTGTCAGAGCTCCAAGAGGGCTCTCTATGGGGACAGGACACAGGGGCAAGGGGATCCGGGGCCAACCCAGGAAATTCCCAGAGAAGGGTGTAGGGGAGAGTCCACCTGAATTGGTCCCAGACTCACTTCTATTCAAGGCGTGGCAATAGGGGCGTCTATGGTCTTTCTAAGGCTTCTAATTTCTTCCCAGTCTCTCTGCTAAGCTCCCGTGGAACAGAAAGGAAGCAATCTGGAATGCATTCTTTTGACATTGGCCTTGGTAATCAGCATGCTTATCTAGTTCTTTCTGGAAATATTATGTTATGCCATGATGCATAGAAGACTAAAGATCGACAGTTGACACCACACACTCTGTTGTGTGGCAAAGCTTGGTCAGTCTAGGTGCCTACTCACTCTCACCAACAACTATTTTCATAGAGCATAATAATATATCTGCCCATAGTTGTTAACCAAAGAGTAAATGAGTAATACATAACTTTAATGAATAAAACTTAAACCTTCAAATTTTACTTAAAGTTAATCACAGTATACTTATTTTTAAATTTGATAAAACAGTTTTAGATTTTTCTCAGACTTAACTTTGGAACCATAGTAGTCAAAACTAATATTCACACTGAAATTTTATCTTGGTTCATATTTTATGTCTAAACTTTTTTAAAGAGTAAATATATATATATATATATATATATATATATATATATCCACAATCTAAATGTATTTGTCCTAATGTATATTTAAGTATCTATTTTTGAAGTGTGACAAAATTGGTATTGACTGAAATGTCAAGGGGAAATGACATATAGTAGAGAACTCTTCTTAGTAATTCAATATGGAGTTTTTATCTTAGGGGGGAGATATGTTGTCTAAGACAGATGAACGTTGATCTAGAGGACAGTGTATCTGTGCTAGAGGCTGAGTGAACTGTGCTTAGAAGACCCAGGAAACAGAAAATGTGACCCAGGGGTCTGAGGAAAGAAAACCAGCCTGAGACTCAGGTCTTTCAGCAGGCTGGGGCCCAGGCAGGGTGCAAGGGATGAGATGAACCATGCTGCCTTGTGCATCCTGCATGTAGCGAGGGTTGTGATGGGTCTTCCATGTGACACAGAGAGTGCAGAATTTCTCCAACACTTGAATGGTTCAGTGAAATGGCTAAACTGTCCCATAGGAAGATTTCTTTCCACCTGGCAGGAGTGGTGATTGCAGCAGACTCTTACCAATACCTATTATGTGCCAGATGGTGTTATTTTGCATAATTATTAAGACAATATTTGTTGTTTTCCAGTCTAGATCACAGACTCTGAATTAGCTTCCTTTTCTGGGGTGGGGTGTATATAAATTGGAGTACTCAAGCTTGGGTGTAGATTCTGATGTCGCTAACTGTAATTTCATCTTTCTAAACCCTGTGTAGTTACCTCCCATAATTCCAAAGGCATCTAAAATTAAAGATCAAAACAAGCAATTTTATGTCATTTTTAAATACACTTGATTAATTACATACAGTAACTCAAGAATACAAGAGGAAATTCAAAATGTTTTGAAAAGTAGGATGCCACTGTGATGAAGTTAGACCAGCACACCAGAGGAAATGAAATCTGGCAGAAGAGTGGGAGGTCTGTGTGTGTCAGAGTGCTTTTGTTTTCTAGTTGGTGTGCAGAAATAATAGCCATCTTCTATTATTACATAGATTATAAGAGATGATATAGAAACCTATGCCATAGTACTCAGATAGGCTAGTTGTTAACTGTGAGCATGAGTGTTAATCTGGAAATAATGGATGCCTTTAGAAAGTGCCCTGACAGCACTGGGGAATCACTGCAGTTTGTGACAACTATATTTAATCTTTTATGTTCAATGACAATGCAAATGCAATTTTTTTAACCCAGTGATATAAAGATTATAGGGACCAAAGCATTATACTTTTGGTTTTAGTGTGTTCATGGAAATTAAGGTATTTATTCATCATTTTTGAATCACGAGGAAAGCCTCATGAAAAGTTATCCAGAAGAGTTAAAACATGATGTACCAGAGATTATTCTGTATTAAGTAGTTATTATTTCAACACTAGTAGAACCACTTGGAAGAGCAATGAGTACCTTAAAAAGTTGATAAATGTAATAGAAGTCATGGAAAGAACTTGAGAATGTGTTCTCATAGTCACTGCAGTCAATGTGCAGTCCCAATATGTACAGTTCTTTAGTTTTACTACAAAGTGTATTGCTAAAAAAGTACACTCTGTAAGCCAGGTCTAGATAAGGGTTGTTTTAGACATGTAACTCCTTTGGGTTGTTCTTTTGTATAGGGCATTTTGTTTCATTGCTTTAACTAAAATTGCTTATAATACTGGAGGTCATAATTATTACATTTATAATGTCAATGTGCTTTCTTCCAATCACAATGCTGCAACTCCTTTGTGAGGAACAAAAGGGGCCCATATGTAAAGAAGTAGTTTGGTTAAGTGCTGTTTGGGCAATCTGGGAGTGAGGCCTATGTCCTATCTGACCAGGAGGGCTTGTTGAAGTTGAAGTCCCCACCCAGGCTGCTGCTGCACAGTACACTCAGTTACTGTGAACTACAAATGGTATATTGCAATCAACTGATGGTCCTTAGAACTGAAGATGAATACTTCATTTGTAGACTTTTCTTTCTCCTTCCTTCCTTCCTTCCTTCCTTCCTTCCTTCCTTCCTTCCTTCCTTCCTTTCTAAAGCATTGACTATTGCTCTTTGATATAACACGACAAATTTGAAGTCTGTTTTTTCTGCAAGTCACAGAGCCTGTCTTTTAAATTTTTACTCTTTTTAAAAATCAACATTTTATACATATTTTTGGAGTGTATTATGATAGCTTCAGGGATATAAATCATGTTTAATGATCATATCAAGATAATTAGGATTTCCATCTCATACGGTGATCATTTCTGTGTATTGAAATTTTTGAATTACTTTGTTGACATCCTGGATTATTGAAACTGTACTCACTCTATGGCGCTATAGAACATCATTGTTAATTTATTTGTTTAAATGTGTTGGTATCAGATAATAACCTTTATATCTCTTCTTGTTCTCCTTTCTGATCTCCACTAATCACTATTAACCCTCTTCTTCTAGAACAATTTTCTAAAGTTTCTCAAGATAAGTGAGAACATGCAGCATTTGTCTCTCTTGATTACTTTATTTTCCTTGAAATGATATCTTCTGCTTCAATCCATGTTGCTCTAAAAAGAACTCTGTTCCCTTTTTATTGTGCAATACCATTTCATTATGTTTATATATTACCTTTTCCTTATTCATTTATTCATTGATGGACACCTTGCTTAATAAGAGAGATATTGCTGTAATCATAGGATAACAATGGGTGTGGGAGTGAAGGCATCTCCTTTATATTTGAATATTTTTGTCTAGTACTATTTCTAGATTATAAAGTGTTTTCAGTTTTTTTTTTTTTTTCTGAGGAACCATCATACTGTTTTCTATACTGGATACACTAACACATTTCAAGTAACAGTGTCTGCGAATTCCCCTTCTTCCTATTCTCAATAGCTATTTTATTTTTGTCTTTTTGGTAATAGTTGTCATAACCATGTTCAATGATATTTCACTGTGGTTTGATGTGTTTTTCTGATGATTAGTTACATTAAGCATTTTTTTTTATGTACATATTGGTTGTTTGTAGTCTCTTTTCCAAAAACGTCTGTTTAGATCATGTGTCTATTTTAAAATGACATCCTTGATGTTGACCTTTTAGAGTTCTTTGGATTTTCTAGCTATTAATCCCTAGTCAGATGATGAGTTCATGAGTATTATTCTTGTGTCTTCACTCTTTTGACGGCTTCCTTTGAT
Organism: Phodopus roborovskii; assembly: GCF_943737965.1. Taxonomy (NCBI): domain Eukaryota; kingdom Metazoa; phylum Chordata; class Mammalia; order Rodentia; family Cricetidae; genus Phodopus; species Phodopus roborovskii. The sequence continues at coordinate 38,667,625 of NW_026125295.1, read as the reverse complement.
GTTGTACCATTTATCTACATTTGCTTGTTCCCTGTGTTTTGGAGGCTCAGCTCTGCATATTTATTGTCATGAGGTATTGATATATTTTCTCCAGGGTGTATGAGGGTTTTAGGCCTTATGTACAGAAAACAAGTCTCTGATCTGTGTAAAGTTGAGTGGTGTGATAAGAAAGAAAATGGAGTTTTAGTTCTTAGCAGCATTGTTTGCTGAAGATAGTATTTTTCAGTATGTGTTCTCACACATATCAGTCCATGAATGAAGTACCCTGTTTCCATTTCTCTCAATCTATTCCAAATGCAAGTGCATTTAATTCAGATATATGGCATATTATTGATTTGTGGCTGATTAGGTGCTTATTGTCTCATTTCTAGGTTATGAAACATTGATGGGCTATTGTGTTTGCTTTTCATATATATATTATATATTATATATAATATAATATATATATATATATATTATATAACCAAGTCCATTTAAATGAAAACAAACATTTATAGACAATATTTGGGAATTTGGGCGTCGTTCTTTCCAAACTACTTCCTGCTGGTAAGGGGCGCTGTCATGGGGGATTCTAAGAAGATGCAGAAATCCTGGCTGTAGTCTGTAAGGCTGCTTTGTCCAGCTGTTTTGAATGTAGGATCACCTGGTACACTGTTTCAGGCGGTCTAGCTTGATTGATGTGTTTGCTTTTCTTACGTTGCTAAACACCATGGATTTATAGGACAAAAAGCAGCTCCTAGAGTCAAGGCCTATAGTTATCTTTTTTAACTAAGAAGAAATTCAATTTTAAAAATAAAATTGATTTTGTAATTTGGCAATAAAAACCAAGTATATTTTGGTAGTATAATATATACACGTATATATATATACATATATATGCAGTGATTAAATTGAGCTAATTATTATGGATATCACTTCTTATGAATTTGTTATTTCCTTTCTTCTTGTTTTCTTTTTCTTTCTTTCTTTCTTTCTTTTTTTTTTTTTTTTTTTTGAGCAGAGAACACTTAAGTTAAGCTCTTAAATAACTTAAATTTTTTGCTGATAACCAAGATGTTGTAGATCTGGTTTAATGTGCTCCTCTAATCCATGTCAAGTAGTCAAAAATATTGGTAAATATTTTTCAAAAATGTATGTATTGTCACTAACTATAATCACTACTTTGTACATTATGGGCTTGTAATTCTTAATAACTGTTTATGTTACTAATGAAGGTGTGTCTTTTGTATCCACAATTCAAAAGATTTCAAACAAATCAAATCCCCGATCATTGACTACTTTGTATAATGCTCCATGTAAATTCTGGCTTGCATTCCTTAAGGGGCTATGAAAATTTTACACCCATTTATCATTATCTGTTTTAGTTATTGATTTATTTTTGTTGTTTTGTTTTAACCTTTAAATTTTGTTTTGGGTGGTTGCAAGGGAAAAGGTTAGAAGTGAGGGGATGGGGAGATGAGTACAGTCAGGATGCATGGTGTGGAATCCACAAAGAATCAATAAAATTAATGAAAATAAAAGCAGTACATGGTGTTGGAAAGAATCTATACTAAGGGATTCCAGGGGTGAACTGGAAACTTTTAAAGAATAAATAAAGCCACTATTAAAGGAGAGAGAGAGAAAAAAGAATTCATATTGTACATGTGAGATGGTTCAGTGGGTAGAGATGCTTGCGATCAAGCCTGATGAGCTGAGTTAGGTCCCCAGGATTCATAGGTGGAAGGAGACAACTGACTCCCCTGACTTCTACATGCATTCTGTAATGCTCCTAACTGCCTTTACAACACTCAACAAACACATAAACAAGTAAATAAATGTGTTTTATAAAGTTCACATTGGGTATAATTAAGGTCTGAATATAGGCCTGCTGACAGAATGCCCCCTGGTTTCATGGCTGACTGGGCACTGCCTTGATCAGGGTGTTAAGGGCTTGTGGGTTTCTCCTTTATTCTTTTCATTCACTTTTAATTAATCTTACTCATTCTTCAACAGTCTGATGTATTTTGGCTGTGTCTCCCAGCTGAGCCCCAGTGGAAAGATGAATCTGAAGTCAAATATGGATTGTGACCTTCTCAGGCACTTTCCTGAGGTGGTAGAGGCACAAGCTAAACAAAAAAAGTTACTTTCAAATTGTATTTTAATTGTTTCAAAACAGGATTTTTGCTTATTTTATTATCAGACAAATTACACTAAACCTTAGTGAGCTTTTTCTTCCTTCCTTCCTTCCTTCCTTCCTTCCTTCCTTCCTTCCTTCCTTCCTTCTTCGCTCTCTCCCTCTCTTTCTTTCTTCCCTTCCTTCTTCCCTTCTTTCCTCCTTCCTTCCTTTTTTTTTTTTTTTTTTTTTTTTTTTTTTTTTCAAGACAGGGTTTTTCTGTGTAGGTTTGGTGCCTGGCACTCACTCTGTAGTCCAGGCTGGCCTCGAACTCACAAACATACACCTGCTTCTGCCTCCCCAGTGCTGGGATTAAGGGTTTTGTTTCTTTTACAATCAATTCTAGTTCAGTGTCTTTAGTGGTTGAATATGATTTTAATCTTTCTGATTGAAATAATTTAAAATAGCACTTTGATCAGTCTTATGAAATGTAGTAGGAGCTGGAGGAGGAGATGTTGGAGGGAGTTCTAAAAACTTATCTTGAATGACAGAAACCAGTACCACAGATTGACATCACTTTTATGGTTTTAATAGTTCATTTTTGCTTTTCTGTAGGGTTATTTTTTTTTGGGGGGGGGTTGTCTCACAGCAATGCTCAGTTACCAGTAGTTCTTGCTATCAACACTCGATAGAGAACATTGACACACAATCTGACCTACTACCTCTTGGTTAATCAGCACTATCTTGTCTTTGCATTAGTTTCTTGTGCCTCATCTATTTTTATCCCATCATACACATAGGACAGGATCTTGGAAGAGTTAAGGGACAGATTATAATAAACTATACTATCTTAAATTATCAAGGAACAAACACATAAAATGAGAAAACAAAACAAAAACTTGAACAAAATATAACTTTCTGTCTTGACTGCTTGAAAAAAAAAACAAAAGAACCATGTTCTTCACAAATCAGCTGGCCTTTCTAAGGAGGTAAGTATGACACAAGTGTTTTATTTTTCTTCTTATCTTGTACCATCACAGCCCAAGCTTCTCCCCTGGGCCCAGCTCTTGCTGTGAGTTCTCTTATCCTTTATTTTTCCATGAACTGTGTTGAAGCACAACAGCCTGTTTCAGGTTGCAACACTTGAGGTGCTCTGCTGCTGGATCCTGTGGCATTTCCTCTTCTCTTCCATTGAATTTATTCCAAGACACCACTTAAACATGTAGGTTGAATGCCAAGCAGTCTTTGCTTAAATAAAAATGTTGACCAAGCTGTAGTTCTCTGAATCCTTTCTGGTATCTACAGACAAATGCCATTTCCCTCTTTTTTTGAAAACTCACTGTCAGGGGCTGGGAAGAAGGTTCAGTTGGTAAAGTGCCTGTTTTTCAAGCATAAGGACTTGAAGTGGAAAGCTCAGGTCACAAGAAAAGAAGTCTGGCACAACACTGTGTAATCCTAACTCTGGGGCGAGCAGAGATCATTCTAAATCTTATTGATCTCAAGCAGCCTAGCCAAATGGATAATCTTTGGGCTCAGTGAAAGATCCTCTCTCAAAAATCAGGGAAGGATCAAGGAAGACACCTGACGTTTGGCTTTCACTTGCACAGGGACATGAAGGCATGCACATCCACAAAAGAGGTCCAAGATGGGTTACTCAGGACACACATAAAAAGCATAACATTACAATTGCATATATTTACTGTGTATGGAATTTATCATATATACAGAACACATATCTCAAGATAATATCAGTTAATACACAAGATTGAGGCTTAGGAAAAGTAATGGAAGGACATTGGTCTCCTTCATAACACTACATGATAAATATTTGTTTAAATTTCTAGCTACCATGTATTTTGTTAGAGAAATCACTATGCTCACACTTAAGCCTTGTGTGTTACTCTAGGCAAATAACATTTACAGCCTAAGCATATGTTTGAAGAGCACAAAGTGGGCCAGCATCATTCATAATTTGGTTGCTTCATTCAGAAACAACTCTCAATGCATAATTATCCTTCATGAATATTTTAATAGGCCATAAATTACCCTTAAAATGATAAGAATATTAATTGACTTTCCCCCTCTCCTGTCACAAAACTTTAGGGATAGCATTGAGGAAAGGGGTCAGTTACTGTCATAATCATTTGCTGTGTGCAATTGAAATAAGATTTACTGTATACCATCCAGTGTTAGTTTTTTTCCCCCAAAATTTATTGTCTTTTACACACTTAGAAATTGTACACTTGTATCAGTGATAACATAGCATCTATATTCAGCTACAGGCTATGCTAAGACACCATTCCATTCATGTAATAAATGATTCATTGACTATGCTTCTCCTAATGAATTTTACATGAAGAAAATAAGGAGTTAGTTTAGAATACTCATGTTAGCTCCAGTAGACACCAAAGACACTATATATATATATATATGTAATTTTCTTATTTACATATCAATCACAGTTCCCTCTCCCTCCCTCCCATGCCCCCAATGCCCCTTCCATCCCATTCCCCCTCCCACTCCACAGGGAGGGTGATGCCTTTCAGGAGGGATCATCAAAATCTGTCAAGTCATTTGGAGTAGGGTCTAGGTCCTCCCTCCTGCCTCTAGGGCACATGGGGATGTGCTTCCACATTCCTTTTGTGCACCAGGGATTGATTCCTCTTGGTTCTACTGTCAGAGGTCCCATAGACTGCCTAGGCCATGAGACCCATGTTCAAGGAGTCTGAGTTGGTCCAATGCTGGTTCCCCAGCTATCAGTCTGAGGGGGCATTTGGTCCCCCTTGTTCAGGTCAGCTGTCTTTGTGGACTTCTGTGGCCTGGTCTTGACCCCTTTTCTTATCACTCCTCCCTCTCTGCAACTGGATTCCAGGAGTTCAGCTCAGTGTTTAGCTGTAGGTATCTGCTTCTGTTTCCATCAGCTACTAGATGAGAGCTCTATGATGGCATATGAGTTAGTTATCAATCTCATTATCAGGGAAGGGAGTTAGGAGAAAGAAGGGGAGGAGAGGAGAACATGTGGGAGTAGGAAGATTGAGTTGGGGGACGAACAGACCAAAGACACACTTTTTACAGTGATTTTCTATGGTCACCTTATTTTCTGCTCCAATCAGTTAGGGGTTCCCTTTCTCCAATGCCAATGTTTTTTAGAATAATATTTTCATTAATTATTAGAAAATATCATACCTCCTCTCCGAACTGTTCTGTATATATCTTTTCTACCATCACCTACCCACTCAACTTTCATGTTGCTTCTTTTCCCCAATCAAGTCCCATTTATATTGCTGCTTTTCCCCAATCAAGTCCCATTTATATTGCCTAAATACTCCAGAGAGTAAGATCTTCCTGCCCCAGAGTGTGGTCAACAGATCCCTTATCAAGAGAGGAGATAGAACACAGTGGTTAAGGAGTGGGGGGGGGGATGGAACAGAAAAGGTCAAGTGAGGTGAGGGGATGCAGGGCAGTATAGAGAAGGGATATAAGCTAACTTCCCAGCCTTTAAAATCTGCATTTTTGAATTATTTTATTTCTAACATTTTATTACATTGGTTTATCATTTTCAATTACTGCATTTAAGATTATTTGTTTTCAGCCAGGCATTAGTGGTGCATACATACCTTTAATCCTGTCACCTAGGTGACAGAGGTAGGCAGATCTCTGAGTTAAATGACAGTTGGCCTATATAGTGAATTCCAGGATAGCCAGGGCTACACAGAGAACCTCCTGGCCAAAAATAAAAATATTCAAAACTTCTGATAGTAGAATGTTAATCTTTAATGGCATAAGATGTCTCTTTTATCTGTTTTTTTTCCTCACACAATGTATTTTGATTGGCATTTCTAATCTTGGCACCAGTGAAGCAGAGACCTTAGGGTTCCAGAGGCCTACTATCCAGCTAGTCTGGCTGAAGTGATGCAATAAGGTAGAGCATCACTTAGGAAAACACTCAACACCAATTTCTGACCTCCACATATAACTCCACACATGTGTGCTCTCCCATATACATGTACATGCACACATGTACAAAGAGAGAGCATGAAGGTAGTATATATACATATATATATGTATATATACTACATATATATGTATATATGTATATGTATATATGTATATATATTGTTTACATTTTTTTCTATCTTTCACATTTTCTATTTTCTTGTACTTTGTGCTTTGTGTATACATTTCATCTAGGTACACAAATATTCTGGTAAATATAAAGGAAGAAAGAAACCAAGGTTTACACCTTGAATTTTGAAATTATATTTGTTTGGAAGTAAGATGTTTTAATCTTCAAATATATTTCATTTATGTTACAAAATCTACCTGGACATTTATAGTCTGAAATGGTTATGGTCATTTCTGAATCCATACTGGATGTTTAGGACATCTTTCCTTGTGTTTCTAGATAGCTTATTTTACCCTATAAAAATTAGTCTTCCTCACACTGGGGAGGGCCTATGCCCTGCCCCAAATGATGTGAGAGACTTTGATGATCCCCCCATGGAAGGCCTCACAGTTTCTATGGAGCAGAAGAAGGATGGGTTGGGGGTGGGTGGGAAACATGGTACGATGGGAGGGAGATGGAACTGGGATTGATATGTAAAAATAAGAGTGTTTCTAATTTAAACTAAAAAAAAAAAAAAAACAACTTAGTCTTCGTGTTGGGTATTGGTGACTCATGCTGCCACTAGTCCCAGCACTCAGGAAGCAGAGTCAGGTGGATCTTTTTGAGTTCAAGGCCAGACTGGTCTACAGAGTGAGTTCTAGGACAGCCAGAGCTACACATGAAAACCCAGTCTGGAAAAACAACAATGAGTCTTCAATTTTGAAATTTTTCACACTTTTAAATCATTTTGGGTAATTTTAGATGTATAAGAAAGTGATAAAAGATTAGAGTTAACATCCATTTCACACCTGGCATTGATCATTAGAATAGCAGAATATCATTAGTAATAATTTCATTGAATCTTTTTCTTCAAATCATGTTTGGTTCTAGCCTGGGTCCCTGGGCTACCCATCCTCTAGTTCCTGGCCATCCAGGCAGTGGCAGGTGTTGGCATTCTCTCATGACATGGGCCTCAAGTTAGACTAGGCATTCGTTGGGCACTTCCACAAGTATTGTATTGCTATTACCCTAGCATTTCTTTCAGGCAGGACAGATTGTAGGTCAAAGGATTTGTGGCTGTGTTGGTGTCACAGTCCCGCTGCTGAGATCTGGGAGAATTTGGGAGATGATGCGGAAACCTATTGCTGTGGAAATTCCTTGGAATCTTCTAGAGTGACCCTAGCAAAGACTTTTAGTAATTCGGAATATGAAGCCCCAATCAGCCATCTTCTCTAACCAAGCAAGCCTTTCGAGCTCTGGCTGGCCTCATATTTATATACATTTGCCCCAGCCTCCCATGACGGGCATTACCAGTGTGCACCACCACTTTCCATCTTCCACATGGTTTCCATCACTTTTTATCTGATATGTTTCTCATGATTAGACTGATTATGGATTTTTATGAGGAGAATACCAGAGATAAAATATTGCTTCAAGATCATGGTATGAATGTTCACTGACCACATGACACATGAATGATGTTGTTTATCTGAGGGAGTGACAGAGGTAGAAAACAGAGAAAAGCTAAAGCTTCCCTCTTATTCTACAATGTAAAACCATGGGAAACCTGGTTAACTTTCATTTTGACTTTTATGAAGACAGTTATAAAAATCTTAACTGGAATGTTCTTTAACTAAATTTCATGGTACATTAAAAAGGTAGTTCATTAAATTAAGTGCTGCCCATCCCACTGGTTTAGGATGTCTTGATACAAGAAATCTATCAATACCTTATATGCCATCCTAGAGCCTTCATCTAGCAGCTGATGGAAGCAGAAGCAAATACCCACAGCTAAACACTGAGCCAAACATGAATCTAGATGCAGAGAGGGAGGAATGATGAGCAAAGGGGTCAAGACCAGGCTGGAGAAACCCACAGAATCAGCTGACCTGAACAAGGGGGAGCTCATTATACCTCCCAACTTTGCTGCAGGATATTTGATCACACTGTGAACCCTGAGATTGTGTTACTGGAAAAATCTATTTCTAGTTGTGCTATGACCCAGACCTAGTACACACTTTAATCTAAAGCCATTCTGCTTGAATATTGTAAACAGGATTAAATAAAGTCAACCTTAAGTTAAGAGGAAGAGCAAGCAATCAGTTGACAGGAAGTGATCATAAAAAACCATAGAGAGTTAAGAGGGAGTCAGGAGGACAGATGGAGAGATACACAGGAAGTAGAAAGGAGAGACACTCAATCTTAGGAGTTTTATTTGAGATAGTGCAGGAGAAAGTTCTTTCTGGGACATCAATGAGGAGGAAGGGCAGTCAGGTGATTTCTCTGCCTCTCCATGCTAGTAGGTTTTCATCCTAGCATCTGGATCTGGTGTCTTTATTGGCAAAATTAAATGACTGAGCCTGGTATTGATGGCACTTGCCCTTAATTGGAGCACTCAGGTGGCAAAGGCAGATGGCTCTTTGTGAGTTTGAGAGGCCAGCATGGTTGGTCTACAGAGTGAGTTCTAGCACAATCTCCAAGCAATACAAAGAAACCCTGTCTCAAAAAACCAAAAACCAAAACCAAAAAAAAAAAAAAAAAAAAAAAAAAAAAAACTAAAACAAAACAAACCAATACACCTTTCTCCTACTGTTAGACTTCATTTCCACCAGGGAGAAACAAGAAAGCACTGGTTGTGTTAAGCTGTCACTTCAATACTCAAATTTCTTTTTAAATTAAGGCTTTGGAAATATGTTATAAAATTTGATTTATTAAAGTACAAGTCTGACATATTTACAAGAAAGAAGTTGTAAGACAATTAGTTTTCAAGTTTTAAGTCTGTCTTTTGGTGTTTTAACATATTTGAGAAACTCAAGTATATTGAGTAATTGTGATTTGAATGTCTAAAGGAATTTGATTAATTATGTATGTAAGTGGTACTAAAATGCTTTACAAAGAATATATCTGTTAAATTTCAGAATTATTCTACAATATTTAAAGAACAAGCAATTGTGAAACTTCTATTTCAGGCAAAAATTCAGGAATAAAGTAAGATTTCTTAAGTAATCTACTTGTAGGTAAAGCTGGGTTTTAAAATATATGAGTTTAATATGGAGACATAAAAGTAATAAAGAATACCTTCCTGTTATAAGAAGTTTCCCGCCAGCCTGGTCCCACAGCCACATCAGCCCCAAATAACACACAGAGACACTGTATTAGATATAAAGCTGTTGGCGTGTTACTAGCTTTTCTTATTGGCTAGCTCTGTCTTAAATATTAACCCATTTCTATCAATCTAAGTGTTTCCATGTGGTCTTATCTTACCGGAGAAAGGGCCAGGACCTCTTAAGTTCCTACATCTTGACTCCTCTCTACTACATTTTCCAGAATACTCCTTGTCTCCTAGTCCTGCCTATCTTGCCTTCCTATTTGCCAACAGTGCTTTATTCATTAATCAGTAAGAGACACATATTTACAAAATGACATCTCCCATAATCTTTCCATTTATAAAAACCTACTTTTACATCAAAATACCTTTTTATTATAGATTGTATTTCAATAATTTGGAGTTGAACTATGAAAATTGAATAACATAAGAAAATATCTTATCCCCTTTGCCTCTTAGAAATAAAAGATAAGGGAAAAATCTATTAAAATCTATTAAAATAGATAGCAAAAGCTAAGACAGTCAGACTAGTTCTGAGAGTCAGATGTCCATGGTAAAAAATAAAGCTGGAATGGACTTCACTGCCAGCAGGTATCATGGAGAGATGGAGGAACAGTTCTGAGAGTAGTCAGACTAGAAAAGCTGTGGAGGAATTGATTGTGGGTAAGAGCTGGCAATTAAAAACTTAGTTGTGGAAATAGGTTTTTGAGGTACCTGCTAGGCATCTAAACGGAAATGTCAAGCAGAGCAGTGCACATAGGACCACAGAATAAGGGTCTTTATTGGCTATGGGTGACACTGCCAGTCTTGTGAGGAGAGACTTTGTGAGCTCCACCAGGGAAAGAAAAACACAAAACAAAGCAAAGGAAAGCAAAACAAAGCAAAGTAAACCTGTTTAAAACAAAACAAAAACCTACAAAAAGCAGTGAGAAGAAAAAGAAACATCTATGTGGCTTGTTAGAGCCATGGGAAGATGATTTACAGTCTACATGACCTCCAAGTGTTTCATCTTGCTGGCTGGATTGAAATTATAATTCAATTTTTTGAGACAACACGGATTATTTTGATGTGTTGGGAAGTCTCTTTATCTAGAGACTGTTAAGCTCCTTGTGGTTGTGGACTTGTGCTGCTGTAAGTTAACTTAAGCAACTTTTATCATCTTCTGTTAGAATTAAAATGCTCTTCACACATGGAACAGCGCAGACAGACCTCAAGTTAGTTGACTCTTGCCTGAATCTTGTAAAAACATTTGAGACAAGAGTCTGTGAACCTCTTGCTTGAGAAGCTGCATGTGTAAGACCCTCAGAATGAGGAGTCTTCCAGGTTCTGTCGATACCCCAAGAACTCAATGTCCAGTCCAGTTGCTGCAAAACACAAGAGGCTTTAATGAACAGGAAACGTTTGGGCAAACGGGCTCCTCCAGCACGCAGGCTAGGGAGAAGCCCCCTCCCCCGGGCCCAGGTGTTTTTAAAGGCAAACCCACAAGCTTAGGGAGGGGGTGGGACCCTCTGTCTATTGAGTTTGTGACCCTTGGAGGCCGGATGGTCTGCTATTAGGGTCAACAGACTTTAGGGCCTGAGGATGTGCTAATTAATTTTCTCTGGCCAAACCGGAGTTGCAGCTATCTCTTTGTTTCCTAAGGACCCTATTCACCACCTGTTGACTCAAAGGAAAGGAGGGGCAGTGTGAATTCTTGTCATCTCAGGGCCTGGTGAGAGGAAGCTAGCAAATTTCAAGGAACAGATCTTGGTTAGCTTTCCAGGTCAGACCGTCCTTCATTTAACTTCACTTTTTGGTCTTTCTCATGCATGTCGGTGGAAACTCCACATGGGTGTTTATGCCTTTTATTATCCTTTCTATTGAACTAGGTGTTCTTTTATGTATCTCCATCAGGTGATTCTTGTTTTTTCCTTAAGCTTCATCCAGAATAGAAATCTGTTGAGTACTTCAGGAACATTAGTATAAGTTTTCTGATATGTGAATTTCAGGGTTTAGTGTGGTAGGCCTCAGAGTTCTAACTAGTGCTCTGTTTGCTTGTCATCATTTTCCCCAAACTATACAACTTCCCAAGTGAAACCTGGGGATCTGGATGTGGTCATAATAGTGAGTATATTTAGTCTTAATGCAATCCATTTTGTTTGGACAACAAACTTCAAAACTATATTTTGGATTGAAATGGAATGATATCATTTTATCCCATTTATTTCCTCTCTCCAGCCCCTCCCAGGTACCTTCCTTTAATCCCTCCCATGTTTCCTCCCCTTTCAAGTCAATAGCCTCTTTTCCTCTGATTATTGTTACGTACATGTGTGTATGTGTATGATCAAATGTATAAATACAATCTGCTGAGTCTGTTTTCCTTGCTTATGTCTATAGGATTTCAGGGCTGAGCTATCTATTAAAATCATTTCATGTATAAGATGCTAATCATATCAGCCCCCTCCAGAATAGTGCATCTGATTTTTAAACTTAATAATAGGGTCTTGTTCTAATCCTGTGAAGTTTAATCTTATTAGTTCAATCAAACCTATCATCTGGCAAAAAACTTTTACAGCTTGGCTATGTCCTAGTGCACAGCCAAGTTGGTACTACCTGACACCCTGAAGGCATAGCTGACATAGTGGTGAAGGTATTGTCACACATGTCTGTCACTTAACACTTACCACATCAGAGCAGTCTTCATGACAGCCCTTGCTTCCCTGCAGGCAGTGTGGTATATGAAGGACAGAAATGTGGAATTTTAATTCTTGTTCAACCATACTAGATGTGTAGGCTTGACTCTGGCTTTCTATGTTGTTTTCTTTATCTGTTAAGCAGGGATAGTGAGTAATGCCTTGTAGAATTGTCAAGGGGAAAAGTGGAACATATACCATAAACCAATCAGTGTGGTGCCTGGGTAGGGCTTGAATAAGCATTAAGATTTTAGAAATTCCTTTCTTCTGAGTAAACTGAGACCTGGGAGGTTTATTTCACTTCCCCCAGGAGATCAGAAAATGCATGAAATTTAGTTAACAGTTATGAGTAATTCCCACTCTTGGCATCATCTAGGTGGATGATGAGACAGTTATTTAAGACAATTTCACTTCAGTTTTTTTTTTTTTGTTTGTAAAAGGAGAATTTTGTATCTTCATTTAAAAATATTAGAAAATGTGTATTTTGTATAAAATTGTCCTTTCTAACTCCACAATGAAAAATTTCCTTCCTTTGCTTTGTCTTTTTTTCCTGTTTCTTGGTCTACCTCCTCCTCAAATAGAGAAACTGATTTTAAATGGACAATGTGTGTTAAGCATCTAGTTATTTAATTTGCAACCTGTGGCTTTTGGGAGGAACTTATACAGGAATTAATCCCTATATAAGAGTAACCCCAGTAATACTTTTATACTTACACATACCTATGTACCTACATATACCTATACATATATAGAGCACATATAAAATAGATGAGTGTGTCTCTTGAATAGAAAATAGTAATTTGGATAAATATCTAGAAATGAGTTATCTTGATCATATATAGATTTATTTCTGTATTTTTTCATGAACCACGGCATTGATTTTCATAGTGGCTACAAAGATTTGCAGTCTGCATTCTCATGAATAGTTCATGAGGATTCCATGTTCCTCTCATCCTTACCAGAATTCATTGTCTTTTCTTATTTTAATCTTAACCATTCTGACTTGGGTAAGATGATAAAGAAATGTATATATACATATACATGTATTTCAAATATATACATTACACACACACACGCACACACATGCGCACACACATACGTACGCACACACACACATTCTTCTGTGAGATGCTATATTCAAACTTATTGGATTGGATACCATGGGATCATTAAGCACAACAAATGCTGATGAGAAAGTAGAGGAATTATGACACCCATTCATTGTCTGTAAGAAAGTAAAGTGGTGTGGTACAAGTACTTTTGAAAATAGTTTGAGCTGGGCATTGGTGGCGCACACCTTTAATCCCAGCATTCTGGGTGCAGAGACAGGCAGATCTCTGTGAGTTTGAGGTCAGCCAAGTCTACAGAATGAGTTCCAGGACAGGACAGGCTCCAAAACAATACAGAGAAACCCTGTCTCAAAAAAATCACACACACACACACACACACACACACACACACACACACACACACACAGAGAGAGAGAGAGAGAGAGAGAGAGAGAGAGAGAGAGAGAGAGAGAGAATACTTTGGTAGTTCCCTAAGTTATGATATTACATACCATGCTATTAATCTTTTCTACCCAAAGATACCTAAGAGGTACTAAAATATTTATTTGTACCGGTATTTTTATTGACTTCATTATTAGTTTTCTATACGGCTATAAATTATAAGTGCCCGAAATGTTCATCAAAAATTGAATTAATAAATCAACAAATCATAGACAATGCTACCGAGCAATGGAAAAGAACCCATTTTGAAATATACCTATTCATATAGGATTTGAAAACATTCATGATGAGGTAAATAAGTCAGAAAAAAGGACACAGTGGATGTCAATCTGTGGGTTGTGACCTCCTTGGGATTTTTCACAGGGGTGGCCTAAGACCATCAGAAAACACAGATATTTACATTACAATTCACAACAGTAACAAAATTACAGTTATGAAGTAGCAACAAAATAATTTTATGGTTGGTGAATCACCACAACATGAGGAACTATATTAAAGGGTGGAAGCATTAGGAAGGTTGAGAACTACTGATCTAGAGACTATAAACTAATTTTTACTGATACCAGCAAGCAGTGCCTGAAGACAGGACTGGTGAAAAGACAGGAAGTCATCAGAGGGAGGGGTTGCCAATTTAAGGGATGAAGTTATAGTTAATAACTTCATTGTGTTGATGGCCTCAGAGATGTATACAATTGTGAAAGTCTGACAAATTGTATACTTGTAGTGTGTTAAGTTTACTGTGCGTTAACTATATGTCAATCTAATAGCTAGAGTAAAATTAAAATAAGTCTCTTAAGTTTAAAATGTAGAAGATAAAAGAGGATACATTGTGGTGTCTTAAACACACATGTCATTGTGTTGGTCACAAGAAGTTGGTCACAATAATGGTTAGACACAGAAAATTAAAAGAGGGAAAGGATTGACTGTGTCCTTCTAGAAGCATAAATATATTGGTAAATACTACCCATTTATGACAGCTGTGGCCAGAGAATCTGAGAGCTAACTGTAGGTAGTCAGAATCAAGTGATATGAAATTAAAGTATCCTGCTGACATTGACATGGCAATATTCACTGTATGTAGCATGTGCCATAAGAGTATTTCTTAATCCATGCAGTTCAATGGTTGTTTAAATTGTTTATATATTCTATCAATTTACATGAGTAAGATGATCACTCCACTTTATAATTTGAAGGATGCTGTGTTTGTACTGGAAGAAGTGAAATATGCCAAGAGGTAAAAAATAATCACCAACGCCCATGTCAGAGCTCTCTGGCCATAAACAAACTCTGTTTTGTTTTGTTGTTCAGTTTAATGAGTATAGTATCTGGTTACTTATTAAAAAATAACTGCCCCCCTAAATGACCTTATTCTATTTATTTGAATCTATATCATTCAAATTCACCTTTATGGGTGAAGTCTGTGGGCAGTGGACAGTGAGATAAAAGAAATAATCATTTTTTGAGGATGTAGGTAATGCTAGCTGTTATTGATGATGATCATACACTGTTACTAAGATATGAGCATCTAGGGGATAGCAATTAATACAGCAACTGGCAAATGATCAAAGTGCAGAGAATTAGTAACTGTGACTTACAGAGCCCTGAGTGAGAAATCTACATCACACTTCACTCCAAAGGCTCAGGTAGAAGAATGGATGGAAAGATTGTAAGAAACAGAGATCATGGAAGCTTGCTGTAAACTAATGCCCTCTGGACATAACTCACAATATCTGTATTCCCTGCATAATAAGATCAAGCCAGTCAGCACTCCAGTATAGAGACAGAATTGCCTCACAAGGCTCTACTCCTAACTGAAGAGCTATTGGCAGTTGATAACATCTAGTGGATAGAGAATCAGTTTCTACAACAGTGTGGTCCATGGCAGGTTGCCTATGCTCAAGCAGATGGCCCAAACTCATATGTATATAGACATCACTAATTTAATTCAGCGTAATATAAAAACAGAAAAGAGAAAGAGGAGGAATGAAGGTGGGAGAGTGTAGGAGGAGTTCAGATGGAGTGGAAGAGAGGATATGACATAAATGCTATATATATATATATATGCATATATATATATATATTATATATGAATAATTTAAAAACTGAAAAACAAAACAATAAAAAACAAAATGTTAGCATCAGGTAGTCTAAGCATTTTGACATGCTGTTCAGAATGGCAGAACTAACAGGATGCTAGCTAGTTTCTTTAGTATAGTTTGTGACTAACAAAATATTTATTTTAATTAAGTAATTAATTCTACATCCTTGACCACAGTTTCCCCTCCCTCCTATCCTTTTATTCTCTATCCCCTTCTCTCTCTGCCCCCTATCAGTCAATACACTCCTCTGTTTCTCTTCAGAAAGGGGCAGGCCTTCTATGGGTATCAACAAAGCATGCCATATCAAGTTGCTGTAAGACTAAGCATTTCCCCTTGTATTAAGGCTGGGTGAGGCAATTCACTATGAGGAATAGGTTCCCAGGAGCCAGTCAAAGTGTTAGGGACAGTCCCTTTTGCTACTGTTAGCAAATAGACCAAGCTACACAAGTACCACCTATATGTATAAGTGTATATATATGCATATATATACATATACACATATATACACAGATATATAGGTGTGTGTTTAGAGGGCTCATGTAGGTCCTATGCATGCTCCCTCGTTCAGACCCTGTTAATTCCTGTAAACCAGGTTAGTTGATTCTATGGGTTTTCTTGTGATGTTCTTTCCCCCTTCTTCCTCCTTTATAGTCTTTCTTCTCTCTCGTAAGTAGGATTCTCTGAGCTCAGCCTAATGTTTGGCTCTGGGTCTCTGCATCTGTTTCTAGCAGTTACTGGATGAAGGCTCTTTGATGAAAATAGGAGTAGTCACCAGTCTGATTACAGGAGATGACCACTTCAGGCTACATATCCACTATTGCTATGAGTCTTAGTTGGGGTCATTCTTGTAGATTTGTGGGATTTTTCCTTGCATCAGGTTTCTACTTGATCCTGAAATGCCCCCACCCAGCCCCAGCTTTCCAGTCATCTCTTTCAGATTTATTTTTGAAGTGTGTGTGTGTGTGTGTGTGTGTTGTGTGTATTTGTGTGTGTATGTTATGTGCACTTGTATGCAGGTGTCAACAAAAGTGAGAGTTGATTGGAGCACCCTGGGGCTGGAGTTTCTGGAGGTAGGATTGTGAGCTGCCTCATGTCAGTGCTGGGACTTGAGCTCATACCTACTCTGCAAGCACTGTGTACTCTTAACTGCAGAACCATTTCTCCAGCTCCAGCCCCAACTTTATGACTTTGAAAAAACTGATCCTCAGTATTGGAAAACATAATTTTCATATATGGGAAAATAGCATTAGTTAATTCTGCATCACATTTAGAAATTAAACAAATTCCAGTTTTGTTTTAAAGTGTTTGTTTGCCTGTCACTTCTCTTGTACAGTTTGCAGTAGATCACTACTTAAATTAAAAAATAGTTACTGTTAAGTAAAGTAAAATCAGAACATAACAAATCCTTACCAACACAATTTAGAAATATTAAGAAGTTCTAATTACTATATGAATAATTTAAGTGTGGATATTTTTCTTTAGACCTTATGCACTTGGCCAGAGGCATAAGTATCTTATGATATAAGTAGGTCTTGTATAATAGATGAATATTACATGTTAAAATATACAACGGAAGAATGTAGCTCTTTTCCCACCACCTACAATCCATTTCCTTTAATTGCTGAAACAGAGTCTTGGTGCAATGAAAACAATATTGTAATCCTAAAATTGAGGTACTGCTTGCCCTCTTTGAGATCTCCTGGCCTGGGGGTACTGTGGGCAGGTTGACTCATCCCAGGCAGACCAAACCAAGCAGAGTCTGCTGACATTTATCTGCTAGTCCTGCCACAACATAGGGGAGAGGTGAGCTTGGGCCCCTGTCTCAGGCCCCACTTCTGCTTACCCTCTTTGGGATCTTCTGGTCTAAGGATTGCTCCAGGCAGATCAAGACATCCAGACTCTGCTGACATCATGGTGCTAGTCAGGTCTCCACCCACTGGAAGAGGGAGTGTTTCAGGCCCATCTGCACCCATTGTGAGACTAATTAGAGTATTTGAGCTGCTTGTACCCTCTGGAAAAAAAGGAGAGGAAGAGACCCCACCTTCATCCACTGGAAGAAGGGGTGGGAAGTTGACAATATAAAAGCATATTCAACAACAGAAAAGCCAATATGATGCCACCAGAGTCTAGGTACTCTACACCAGCAATGCCTGAACATCCCAACACAAGTGAACCAGAAGATAATGACCTTAAAAGCAACTTCATGAAGATGATAGAGACCCTAAAAGAGGAAAAGACAAAATACTTTAAAGGAATGGAAGAAAAAAAAAACCAAAAAAATTTCAAGAAATGGAGGAAAAGATAAACCAAAAATTGCAAGAAACAATTCAAACAGTGCAAGGTTTGAAAGCTGAAATAGAGACAAAAAAAAAAAAAAAAAAAAACAAAAACAAAAAACAAAACAAAACAAACAAACAAAAAAAACACACACACACAGTCTGAAGGAATTATGGTAAATGACCAGGAACTATAGATGCAAGCATAACCAGAAGAATATAAGATATGGAAGAGAGAATCTCAGGCATTGAAGATACACAAGGAGAAATAGATTCATAGACCAAAAAAACTTAAGTCCAACAAATCCCTAACACAAAATATCCAGAAAATATGGGACACCTGGAAAAGGGAAAACATAAGAATAATAGAAAGAAGAAGGCGAAGAAACCCAACTCAAAGGTATAGAAAACAAATTCAACAAAATCACTAAAGAAAAGTTTCCCAACCTGAAGAAAGACATGCCAATGAAAGTAGAAGAAGCTTACAGAACACCAAAGAGAGTGGACCACAAAAAAGTCCACTCCTCACATAATAATCAAAACACCAAAATACAGAATAAAGAATTTTAAGAGCAGCAAAGGAAAAAGGTCAAGTAAAATATAAAGATAAACGTATGAGAATTACACCTGGATATCGCAGTTAAATAAGGATCAGAATAAACAAATAAGCCGAATAGATGTTTATTCAGGGAGAAATAACTTAAAACCTAGACAGATGAACACAAGGAAATTCCACCCAATGCTCTCCTGTCCGAGTTCCACCAGCAAGAGAGCTTTACCCGGCTCTTCCTCCGACCTCCTTCCACAGGTCACTTCCGCCCATGGCTCCACCCCCCAATGGGCGTGGTCAGTGCCACAGAAGGACTATCTCACTACAATTCCCCTTTTAGTCTAAAGAAAAGATTTAGGATTAATACAAAACTATATACAAAACAGTGAATAACAAGTGTGCTCTAAGAAAAGGAAAATCGAGAACAAAATGACCTACATATCTAGTCCTAGGGTGAAGGCGTAAAGGAGTTTACAATAGGTGTCCTAAGCTGGAAAACGTAAGTCTAGTACCTAATATATCTAACTAGGAAGAGAGAATAATAGTTGTGATAGTTTAATCTTCAACCTCATCAAGACCTGAGAAGGAAAATAACGATACTAGAGTAGACAGGAAGTGTGTATGGACAACTTCCAAAAGGTGCAGCAAGGACAGAAACAGCAAGCCACCTGGACAGTCACCCTAGGTCTCACAGCAACAATGGTACACCCAGTTTTGGCTAAGGCCAAGAGAACTTGACAGACCACAACAATAGCAGGGAGGTAGAATGGCTGTCTTACCCTGTCTTGGCAAGGTCCAGCAGTCTTCTATATTTGTCTCCTGCAAGCACATAGGACTGCATGTCCAAAATCAGTGGTCAAGGTGGGGGCAATTCTTTGCCCAACAGGCCATTAGCTGAGGGGAGAATGAACTCCAGCAGGAGCAACAACAGTGTCCAACATATTTTCGGGAAAGTGCACGGTGCTGTCAGGAGCAACAGTGTCTCATGTCAACGGAGTACTAATATTAAAACATTTAAATGCCATGTTCTGCATGTCTATGAATTGATTGAAGATTAAGCATCTATATCTGACTAATCTCATAGGTACAGGAAACATGAGTGAAGATAATCTGGAATACTCAGGAATTTAGGTGAAAAACTGATTAAAACTTCCCTGAGTAAAGCAGGAACAAATACTGAATCAATATAGCTATATACATACATACATACATACATACATACATACATACATACATACATATATCCCTAAAATAGAGGTAGAGTAGAAATGTCAAGACAAGAGGTAGAACTATAAAGGGCAGCATGATAAATATCCCAAATTGTATCAATATACAAAATGTCTTGAATACAAGAAAAGTATACAGAATGAGGTAACCCAGTCACAAAAAGAGGAACACAGTATGTACTCACTCATATTTGGATTTTAGACCTAGATCAAAGGATCACCAGCCTATAATTCACACCACCAGAGGAACTAAGATACAAGGTGTATTCTAAGAGATTCATATAAAGTCTCTCACAGAACTGGGAAGGGACAAGTCCCCCAGAGCTCAGGGGAAGTGGGGGGGGCAGCGAATGGAGAGAGAAGTAGGAGAAAACAAAGGGGAGGAAAGGAAAACCTGTGCGACCAGGAAGATTGAACCTGGTTAGGAATAGAAGACAGGAAAGAGAGAGAGAGACAGAGACAGAGAGTGAGAACATAAAAGAGGGATCCAATATTGGTTTGAAGATAAAATTGAACACAAATAAAGGTCTAGAGAACTACAAGACTGCACCCAAATAACAATTTGAGCTTCCGTGGAAAAGGCTATCATAAATGCCCTTCCCGGAGAGTGAGATCAACAACTAACTTATCCATGGAGCCCTCAACTAATGCCTGTTGGAACCAGGAGCAAACACCCATACATAAACACTGAGTCGAACTAGAACCCAGATGCAGATGGAGAGGACAAGACCATGGGGCAGAAACACATACAGACAGCTTACCTGAACAAGGAGGAGCTAATGGCCACTAGACTGATAGCTGGGAAGCCAGCATGGGACTGACTCAGGCCCCCCTGAATATGGGTCTCAACCAGAAGGACTGAGCAGTCTAAGGGACCTCAGACAGTGGAACCAGGATGTATCCCTGGTGCACAAAAGGACTTTGCGAACACATCCCTCATGGAGGGATAACTGCCTTAATCTAGAGACAGGAGAGAAGCCCTAGTCCCTACTTCACATGACCTGTCAGATCTACATGACCCCAACTGGATGACATTCCCCTACATATGGAATTGTGGTGGGGGGATGGGAGGGGAGGGTGGTTAGAGTGCATGTGAGAGGACAGAGAGGGTAAAAGGAAAGGAAGGAGGGAGGGAGGGAGGGAGGGAGGGAGAGGGAACTGGGATCGACATGTAAAATAATAAATTAAATTAAAAAAATGCTTTGACTCTAAAATTTAAGTTCAATGACAAGTTACTGGGGAAAAGGATTTCTATTTTTTTCCACAGAAAATGAAAAGATGTGGAATCCTTCCAGACTAATGTGGTTTGATCAAGCCAGACCACCTGAAACAGAGTACCAGGTGATCCTACATTCAAAACAGCTGGACAAAGCAGCCCTACAGACTACAGCCAGGATTTCTGAATCTTCTTCGAATCCCCCATGACAGTGCCCCTTACCAGCAGGAAATCGTTTGGAAAGAACGACGCCCAAATTCCCAAATATTGTCTATAAATGTTTGTTTTCATTTAAATGGGCTTTGTTATATAAAATAAATTAAAAAAATAAAAAAGAATATTTCATACAAGTATGTATTGTAAGTTGAACATATTCTTCTCATATTCTCCTCCCTTCCCCCTTTGCCCCTTCCACTCTTTCTAGTTACCTTTTTTGTCCCTCCTTCCACAAAGATGCACCTGCACACACATACACACACATGCATACACACACACACACACACACACACACACACACACACACACACACACACAGACGGAACTAGGGCCCATATGGGGCTGGGATGGAACTGCAATCTGGTTTGTAGAGTACTTGACCATCATGCACAAGGCCCAGGGTTCCATCCTCATGCTGTGTAAAGTCGGTGTGACAGTGAAAACCTCAGGATTAACCTCAGCTCCATAGGCAGTTTGAGGCTAGGCTGAGCTACATGAAACTCTGTTCTCTGTCCTCTCTCACTCTTCTCTCTCTCTTCTCTCTCTTCTCTTCTCTTCTCTTCTCTTCTCTTCTCTTCTCTTCTCTTCTCTTCTCTTCTCTTCTCTCTCTCTCTCTCTCTCTCTCTCTCTCTCTCTCTCTCTCTCTCTCTCTCTCACACACACACACACACACACACAGGAGAAGAGACAGACACAGAGAGAAACAGAAAGAGAAAGTGAAGTGAGAGACACAGAGACCCAAGCAAGGAAGTTGTTTCTTTGGATCATTAAAGATATTTTAAAAGTTGAAGTAGAAGACTATTGGCCAAGTTCTGAAAGTATTGGCTGAGAATCAGGAAAGTTTACACCAGGGAGACAAACAATAAGGTAGCAATATAACTTTTGTTGTACAAAATTAAATTGTATTGAATAAAAGAGTTGTGGGTTCTCAAAAACAACAACAACAACAACAAAAAAAAAACAAGAAAAGTATACATACATAAGCATAAAACATCGTAAGTGGAAAGATTTCACACAATATAACAAAATATAAACTTAATTTTACATAGCTTACCACATATAAGAATACATAACAATGTAAGCTGTAAAATACTATCTCATTCTTACTCAAATTCACAAGAAAATAGGCTAATCTACCTATATCCCATCTAAACCATACCTTTCCCAACCTTTCCCTATTCCTGTCTAAAAGATAAACACGAGTGTAAGCATCACCTTCCATACCTAACCCTAAATAACTAAAACCAACCCAAAGACGATGACTATTATCCCAAAATTCCAAGGTTAGGGAAAGGGGGCGTCGTTATCTTAAGGTTACTTCCTGTTGAAATGGGACGATGATTGCTCCAATGGATCCTGTAGGAAGAAAATTTTTAGCAACCAAATTTCTCAACAGAACTGGCTGTGACATATGTAGCTAGTCACTGTGTGGCAGAAAATTCTTGACTGTAGTTCTATTTGAAACTCTGGCCTGGGTGTAATAAGAAGTTGCACCATTACAGCTAGCTAGTCATGAGTTGTCTTGAGCAAAACAGTCTCAAACAGGTTTTAGGGTATTGTTTGTAGTTCAGATGCATCAGGTTGAGTCAAGTGGAAACGATGATTTGGGGCTCCATCTTCTTTCCAGAGAGTTCAAAGACTGCTGTTAGGAATCGTTATTATTCCTTGTGGAAAAGTTACACATCAGTATTGAAGTAAAATTTTCAAGTTTTAAGGTATGCATTAGGAAAAGACAACAATAAGCATTAAAAATATGTGAGAAAATTAGGATTTCAAAGAGAAAATTGTGTATAAGAAGTGAGTCCCCAGATTTTGTTTTCTTCTGCCTTACACCAATTGGCTTCTTGATTTAAGGCAGAAACCATGAATTTAATCTTAACAACATGCTTGAATTTAGAGAAGGAAAGCCAAATCCAACTCCAAAGCCAGCATTGGTTTACATAAATTGGGACTTCAGGAATACTAGATAGTAGAGAGAAATAGATTTCTGTATAGAAATAGTTTACTACAATTAAATATATATGTATATTTTTTACCATATATCAGATTCTGCTTCATTAAGTGATTGTTTCTGAAGAGCTGTCTTCTCTTCTGTAGGTACCTACATGTTCAGTATTTTTTGGCTGTTTTATGATAGGTTTTCTCTGTTTTCCTGTAAGAACAAGAACAGAACACTTCCCCTACCTTTGAGAGGCCTCTGCACACCTCATGGGACCTAATTTGTTGGATGACTTGTCATTTCTCTTCATTAAGATGTTTCTCTTGTTCAACTCGGATCTTGATTAACTTAGATGGTATCTATAGTTTTTCTTTTCAAAACCCCTACCCAACGTAACATATCCTGCTTTCCATTCTGAGGTCAATACATCCTTGAAGTACACTGGCTGATTTAGTTCAGAAGTTTTTTCTATTGTCCAGTGTCTTTCTGCAGCTGTTTTTCCTTTTTCATCAGCATTAAGAAAGTTTAATGTTAATAAAGCATTACGTAATCTGTGTTTGGGTGTTTTGGTTCCTCCTGCCTGTTTATGGAGCATTTCTTTTAAAGTACGATTGGATCTCTCAACCACTGCTTGTCCTGTAGGATTGTGTGGTATACCAGTTATGTGCTTTATCTTGTAATACTCAAAAAACTCTTTCAATTTGCTGGAGACATATGCTGGAGCATTGTCAGTTTTTATTTGTGCAGGTATGCCCATAATGGCCATTACCTCTAATAGGTGTGTGATAACAGAATCAGCCTTTTCAGAGCTCAGAGCAGTAGCCCATTGAAACCCTGAAAATGTATCTATAGTGTGATGTACATATTTTAATTTTCCAAATTCTGCAAAATGAAACACATCCATTTGCCATATTTCATTCCTATGTATACCTTTAGGGTTACTGCCTGGTGGTAAAGGAGTTTGGTTATAGAATGAGCAAGTAGGACATTTCCTTACTATTTCCTTGGCTTGTTCCCAAGTGATAGAAAAATCCTTTTTTAAACCTTTGCTGTTCACGTGGTGTTTCTTATGAAACTCTGAGGCTTCTAGCACACTTCCTATCAATAAATGATCAATTTCATCATTGCCTTGTGCTAGAGAACCTGGCAGACCCGTATGGGATCTAATGTGAGATATATATATATATATATATATATATATATATATATATATGTGTGTGTGTGTGTGTGTGTGTGTGTGTGTGTGTGTGTGTGTGTGTTATATATATGATGAGTCCTCTTTCTGATAGTATCTTGTAACTGTATAAATAATGAAGTTAATTCTGTATTGTCAGGAATAAATTCTGCAGTCTCAATGTGTAAAACGACTCTCTCTGCATATTGAGAGTCAGTAACTATATTGAGGGGTTCTTTAAAATCCATAAGTACCAGGAGAATGGCATACAATTCTGCCTTTTATACAGAATTTTAACGGCTTTGAACCACTTTGCTATTTTTTCCTGATTTATATCCTGCCTTACCTGATTTGTTTGCATCAGTGTAGAATGTACGAACTCCAGAAATAGGTGTTTTTCTTACAATGCGTGGAAGGATCCAAATCGTTTTCTTTATGAATTTGATTCTCTCAGTTTTGGGATAGTTGTTTCTAATCATTCCCAAAAAATTACTGCAAGCTCTCTGCCATTATTCGTTATGTTTCCATAAGGAGGAAATTTCCTCATTAGTTAAAGGTACTATAATTTCTGCTGGGTCCCTTCCTATTAGCTGACAAAGTCTTAATTTACCTTTTATAATCAAGTCAGTGATCTTTTCTATATATGTTTTTAGTTTTTTATTCTGTTTATGTGGTAGGAATGTCCATTCTAATATGATATCTTCTCTCTGCATCAAAATCCCTGAAGGATATTCTCTAGAAGGTAATATAACCAGAATAAAGTCTAGGTTTGGATCCACACGGTCCACATGTGCTTCTAGTATCCTGTTTTCTACCCATTCTAATTCCTTCTCAGTTTCAGCTGATAGTATTCGTGGACTATTCGAGTCCTTATCTCCTTTTAGGGCCATTTTCAGGTTTTTCAAATCATGCCCTTCTACTCCAATAATGGTTTGCAGTGGAGAAATCTCTCCTAGTAATTTTTGAAGATCATTAAGAGTCTGGTAGCGATCTCTTCTGATCTGTACTTTTTGTGGTCTAATTTTCTGTAGACCTATTTTATATCCTAAGTAGTTGATAGACTCTCCTTTTTGTATTTTTTTTTCAGGTGCAATTTGTAATCCCCTGCGAGGTAAAACTTCCTTTACTTTCTCAAACATTTTTTCTAATATTTCTCCTTTAGAGTCAGCTAACAATATATCATCCATGTAATGATAGATTATGGATTGTGGAAACTTTTTATGAATTATTTCTAGTGGTTTTTGTACAAAATATTGGCACAGGGTGGGGCTATTTAGCATTCCCTGTGGCAAAACCTTCCATTGATATCTCTTCACCGGTTGAGAATTATTGTAATTAGGCAAATTTCTCTTTATCTTGTTCTTGTAAAGGTATAGTGACGAAGCAATCCTTTAAAACAATAACTATAATAGGCCATTCTTTGGGTATCAAAGAAGGCAAGGGCATTCCAGGCTGTAGAGAGCCCATTGGCTGGATAACTTTATTGATGGCTCTCAGGTCTGTAAGCATTCTCCATTTACCAGATTTCTTTTTGATCACAAATACAGGAGAATTCCAAGGGCTGGTTTATTCCTCGATATGTCCATCATTTAGCTGTTCCTGAACCAGGCTTTCTAAAGCTTCTAACTTCTCGGAGGTCATAGGCCATTGTCCTACCCAGACAGGTTCCTCTGTTAGCCATTTTAAAGGTAGGGCTTTTGGTTCCTCTGTTTGTTCAGCACTTGTATTCTGTTTTTGTACAGCCTGGATATTTGGTATCTGTCTTGTATAGTACTTTATAATATTTTTTCCACAATCATGAGGTCATTTATGGTTCCTATCTTATACTGGAGGAATGTTAATCTGTGTATTCCATTGCTGTAATAGATCACGACCCCATAAATTTATCACTACATCAGCCACATATGGTCTCAACCTTCCTTTCTGTCCTTCTGGTCCTATACATTCAATCCATCTCGTGCTTTGTTTTACCTGAGACAGGGTTCCAATCCCTAAGAATTGAACATTTACCTCATGCAGGGGCCATCTTTGAAGCCAAAATTTATTAGATATGACAGTTACATATGCCCCTGTGTCCAGTAGACCGTCAAACAGTCTATTATTCATCTTAACTATCAATCTAGGCCTATGACTATTTATAGCGATTTGCCAAAATATATGTTTTTTATTTCCTTCTGTCATGTTTGATTCAACTTCCGACACTAGTTTGTCATCCAGAGCAGTATGAGTTTTTATAATAGGCACAGAATTTTCTAATTGTCCTGTGGGAGATTGTCTTCTGCTGTGACTGGGAATTTTCGGACCACCTGTGACGTGGGGGCCTTTGAGAGGCCCCCCAAGGAGTTTCCCGATGGTAAAGGGTTTCCTTGCTTGTCTCTGGTGGATCTACACTCATTTGTCCAGTGTCTGCCTTTGCCACACCTTCTACATAACCCAGGAGGCTGAGGCCTTCTGTTTGATTCATTCCTGGGAGTGTTATTTCTAGGGAAGCTTTGCCTACAATTTCTTTTTAGATGTCCTATCTCACCACTGTTATAACATCTGACATGTTGATATCTCTTCAAACCTTTGGAGATGGCTTCTCCTACCCAAGCTTCTAAGTCACTATAGTAAGGAACTCTGTTATCTTGATGTCTTCTCTGACCTTTAGATATGGCTTCTCCTATCCATGCTTCAGTCTTATTGTCATTATACTCAATGTTGCCTGTATATAGGACCCATTCATCCAAGGGTGCTGATCGCATTTTTAAAGGCCAAAGCACCTGTTTGCATTGAGTATTCACATTCTCATAAGCTAAAGATTCTATGAGTATTCGCCTAGCATCTATGTCTGCTACCTCTAATTGTACTGCCCTAGATAATCTTTCTAGAAAGACACTAAAGTGTTCTCTAGGTCCTTGCCTTATCTTGGTATAGGGTTCTATCCTCTCTCCTAATTCTCCTAATTCATGAACCTTATCCCAAGCATTCAGAGCTGCTTTACTGCATAGAGACAAGATATGTTCATCATAGGCAGCTTGGGTTTCTGGGTCAGCATAAAGACCCTCACCAAGAATTTTATCTTGGGGAGCTTTATAACCTTTCTTTAAGCCCTGAAGTTCAAGAGCTTTTGCTTCCCCTCTCCATAAAGCTGTCCATTCTAATTGAGAGGAGTTTTCAAGGACAGCTGATATTAATTGATCCCAATCCTTAGGGGTTACCTTGTTATTCCTTGCCCATGATTCTACTAATTGCTTTACAACATAAGGTGAGTGCATGCCATAAGAGACTACTGCTTCCTTTATACCTTTTAAATCTTTCATACATATTGGTTCCCACTGATATGCAACGACACCTTTTGGGTGTTTTTTTGTTGCTCATTTTTCATTAATAGATACAGGGAAATCTCCCCTGACCCTAAATGGTGTGGAAAATTTTAAGTCTTTTTCATGCCCTGTTACCTGTAGTTCTTCTGATGTATCAGACTGAAGGTCTTCTAAAGCCTGAAATCTATTCACCATTGTTTCTTTGAGTGTCTGAACTTCTTGAATCAAATAACTTTCTAGAGACTTCATTGCATCAGTTTCTTATTTTCTCCAACTACAAATGATTCCATGTTTTTAATCTTCTCATCCTTAGATATTATCTGAATGGCACGTAAACTGCCTTCCAGAAACAATGTTCTGTCTGCTAGCTTGCCATTATCCTCAGACATGGAAGAGATTCTATCATCTAGTCTTTCTATCTGATGTTCCAGTTTTTTAAACTTATTAGTAGCTTCCTCTGACCAGTAACAAGTAGTTTCTGCTAGTGTGTTTATGCATTGCATTGTTTCTGTTCTGGTTATTGAGGTATCTGACATGAAAAAATTCTGTTCTTTTACTTGGTCATTTTCATGTTCCATGGTTTGTGTTCTACCTGTCAGCTCTCGAACGCCATCTTCAATATTCTGAACCTTTCTTTCTATACTTTCTATGCTTTGAATTCTATCATTTTCAATGTTTTGAATCCTTGTTTCTATGCTTTGAATTCTATCATTCTCAATGTTTCGAATCCTTGTTACTAAGTCTCTTATGGGTTGTACAAGTTCCTTATTGTTTGCTGTAATCTCAAACAATTTCTTTAAGAATATCATGTTAATGATGAAATCCATTGCTATTACAAAATAAAAGTACATATTGGTCCAGTCATAAGTTTCTTCTGCTAAAATCCCTTCTATATATGAAGTAAAATAATTCCTAAAGTCCTGCATTATAAAAATATCTGCCATAGTTATGGAACAATTGATCTCATATATTATATCAGCTTAAATTACAAAGGAATACTTCTTACACTTGACTTCTCATGGAAACTCTGAAAGCCAGAAGGTCCTGGACAGATATTCAACAAACACTAAGGGACAACAGATGCCAACTCAGACTACTATACCCAGCAAAGCTTACAATCACTAGAGATGGACAAAACAAGATATTCCATGACAAAACCAGATTTAAAAAATACATATCCTCTAATCCAGCCCTGTAGAAAGTACTGGAAGGAAAACTCCAGCCTAAGGAAGTTAACTACACTCACAAAAGCATAGGCAATAGATAATTCCACTTTACCAAAAGCCATAAGAAAAATGTGGGGCAAATCCACACACAATACCACAACCGAATCCAAAAAAAAAACAAGAATTAACAATCAGTGGCCATTATTTTCCCTCACTACTAATGATCTTAACTCACATATAAAAAGACAAAGGTGAACAGAATGGATATGAAGGCAGAATCCGTCCTTCTGCTGTATATAAGAAACACCTCAACTTCAAAGACAGATGTTACCTCAGAGCAAAGGGTTGTGAAAAGATTTTCCAATCAAATGGACCCACGAAAGAAGCCAGTGTACTTATCATAATTTCTAACAAATTAGATTTCAAACTAAAATCAATCAAAAGAGATGAAGAAGGTCATTTCATATTCATCCCCAGAAAAATCCATCAGGATGAAGTCTTAATTCTGAATATCTATGCCCCAAATACTAAGGCACACATGTTCATAAAAGAAACATTACTAAAACTCAAATCACACATAAAACCTCACACAAGGATAGTGTGAGATTTCAATACCCCACTCTCATTAGTAGACAAGACCACCAGAGAGAAATTGAGCAAAGAAACAAAAGAACTAGCAAAAGTTGTGATCCAATTGGGTTTAACAGACATCTACAGAACATTCCATCCAAACACAAAAGAATATATCTTCTTCTCAGTACCACATGGAACTTCTCTAAAATCAACTACATACTCGGCAACATAGAAAACCTCAACAATGCTCTACCGCCAGCCCTTGGCTAGAGGTGAGTCTGAGCCCAATTTGGGCAGCCTCTTCCCTACACCCTCCCCTGAGAACTCCCTGGATTGGCCCTAGATCCCCCTGCTCCTGTGTCCTGTCCCCATCAAGAGCACTGTTGGAGCTCTGATACACCTCCATACAAGCCCACCGCTAGCCTGCCCCCCACCTGTGTCCTGCCCTGCCCAATGTCCCATCGCTCTGTTTGAGCACTGGGACAGATGGTGGAGACAACTTCGGGGAACTTCTGGGAGTGGCTCTGAACAAAGGAGATATGCTTATCCACGTGGGACCACCAGTAATTTCCACCAGCCTGGTCTCTGACCCCCACTGCAGGTCCTCTACTGGAGTCATGGGCCCCTCCCAGAGATCCGCCTATCTGTGTAGGACCACATTAAGTTCCTGCCTGCAGGATCCTTGACCCCCATAGCAGGGCCTCTGCTAAAGAAGCCTCAGCTAGAGAGTACCAGGCCCAGGCTAGATCTGCCTATAGGCACAAGGAACATCCTGAGTCTCGGCCTTCAGGATCTTAGACCCCCATCGCAAGTCTTCTATGGAGCCTGATGGCTGACCCCCATCCCTGGGCTGCTGCCTTTGGAGAGACCTCCTAGAGAGCTTGGACAACCCAGAGTTACAGACATCAAACCTTTGACCCATCTAAGCCCACCAGAGAAGTACCATAGAGAAAGGGAGAGACCTCACCAACACCCACTGGAAGAAACTATGCGAAGACAACAATACAAGAAAACACCTAACAACAGAAAGACAAGCATGACACCACCAGAATCTAGGGAATCTACACCAAGTAGAATGGAACACAACAACAAAGCAGATGAAGCAGAAGGAAACAACTTAAAAATTATCGTCATAAAAATGATAGAGGCCCTCAAAGAAGATGTGAGAAAAATCCCTTAAAGAAATGGAAGAAAAAACAAACAAAAAAGTGGAAGAAATGAACAACTTTCTTAAGGAAAGTAAAGAAAGTACAGGAAGCCAAGAAAAAACAATTAAGCAGGTGAAGGAAATGGTTCAAGACTTGAAAACTGAAATACAGAAAATAAAGGCAACACAAACTGAAGGAATGCTGGAAATAGAAAAACTGGGCAAAAAATCGGGAACTACAGACACAAGCATAACCAACAGAATACAAGAGATGGAAGAAAGAATCTCAGGCAGTGAAGATAAACTAGAGGAAATAGATTCATTACCCAAAGAAAATAGTAAATCCAACAAATCCTTAACACAAAACATCCAGGAAATGTGAGACATCATGAAAAGGCCAAACATAAGAATAATAGACATAGAGGAAGGTGAGGAAGCCCAGCTCAAAGGTGCCGAAAACATATTCAACAAAATCATCGAGGAAAACTTTCCAAATCTGAAGGACATGCCCATGAAAGTACAAGAAGCATACTGAACACCAAATAGGCTGGACCAAAGACAAAAGACCCCTTGACATATAATAATCAAAACACCTAGCATACAGAATAAAGAAAGAATATTAAGAGCAGCGAAGGAAAAAGGACAAGTAACATATAAAGGCAGACCTATCAAAATTACACCTGAGTTCTCAATGGAAGCCTTCAAAGCCAGAAGGTCCTGGATAGATGGTCTACATGTATTAATAGTCCACGGATGCCAGCACAGGCTACTATACCCAGCAAAACTCTCAATCACTATAGATGGAGAAAACAAGATGTTTAATGACAAAACCAGATTTTCCCAATACTTATCTACAAATCCAGCCCTACAGAAAGTATTGGAAGGGAAATTCCAACCCAAGGAAGTTAACTATGCCCACAAAGATATAGGGAAGAGATAATCTAACTACACCATAAAGCAAGGGTAACAGGACAATATTCACAATACCACTGTCAAAATAAATCTAAAACAAACATGCATTAACAATCAATGGTCCTTACTCACCCTCAACATTAGTGGTCTTAACTCACCTACAAAAAGACACAGGCTACCAGAATGGATATGAAGACAGAATCCATCCTTCTGCTGCATACAAGAAACACACCTAAGCTTCAAAGATAGACATTACCTCAGGATAAAGGGTTGGGAAAAGATCTTCCAATCAAATGGGACCAAGAAGCAAGCAGGTGTGGCTATCCTAATATCTAACAAGTTGGACTTCAAACCAAAGTTAATCAAAAGAGATGAAGATGGTCATTTCATGTTCATTGCAAGAGAAATCCATCATCACAAAGTCTCAGTTCTGAACATCTATGCCTCAAGTACAAAAGCACCCACATCCAAAGTAGGAACACTACTAAAATTCAAACCTCACATAAAACCTCACACACTTATAGTGGGAGACTTCAACACCACTCTCACCACTAGACAGGACCACCAGTCAAAAACTCAACAAAGAAACAAAAGAACTAACTGAATTTATGTCTCAACTGGTTTTAACACATATCTACAGAACATTCTATCCAAACACATAAGAATATAACTTCTTCTCTGCTCCACATGGAACCTACTCTAAAATCGACCACATACTAGGTGGCATAACAAACCTCAACAAATACAAGAGAATTGGAGTAGTCCCCTGTACCTTAACAGGCCAACATGCTTTAAAAATTGGAATTCAACAACAACACAAATCGCAGAAAACTTATAAACTCATGGAAAGTGAACAATGTGCAATTGCACCACACCTGGGTCAAAGAAGAACTAAAGAAAGAAATTAAGGACTTTCTAATATTCAACGAAAATGAGGAAACAACATAATCAAACTTATGGGACACCTTGAAAGCAGTGTTAAGAGGGAGGTTCATTGCACTAAGTGCCCATATGAGAATTAACAGCACAACTGAAAGCTCTAGAACAAAAAGAAGCAAACTCACCCTGTATTAGTAGACACCAGGAAATAATCAACTTGAGGGCTGAAATCAACAAAATAGAAACCAGGAGAACAAAAATCAATGCAACAAAGTGGTTGGTTTTTTGAGAAAATCAACAAGATAGACAAATCTTTATCCAAATTAATGAAAAAGCAGAGAGAGAACATGCAAATTAACAAAATCAGAAACGAAAAGGGGAACATAACAACGGACACTGAGGAAATCCAGACAATTTTCAGGTCATACTTTGAAAACATGTATTCCACAGAAATTGAAAATTCAAAGGACATGGACAAATTTCTGGATAACTATCACTTACCAAAATTAAATCAAGAATAGTCAAACAACTTAAATAGACCTGTAATCCGTAATGAAATAGAAGCAGTCATCAAAAGCCTTCCAACCAAAAAAAGCCCAGGGCAAGATGGCTTCAGTGCAGAATTCTACCAGACATTCAAGAAAGAACTAATACCGATACTACTCAAATTGTTCCACACAATAGAAACAGAAGGTTCGGTGCCAAACTCTTTTTATGAGGCCATAAAAACCTTGGTACCCAAGCCTCACAAAGACAAACTAAGAAAGAAAACTAGAGATTAATATCCCTGATGTACATTGATGCAAAAATACTCAATAAAATACTACTGGCAAACCAAATTCATGATTACATCAGAGAAATCATATACCATGACCCTGGATTGCAGGGATGGTTTAACTTATGAAAATCTATCAAGTGATCCACCATATAAACAAACTGAAAAATAAAAACCATATAATCATCACCCTAGGTTTTGAAAAAGCCTCTGAAAAAATTCAATACCCTTTCATGATAAAGATTTTGGAGAGATCAGGAATAACAGGAACATACCTAAACATAATAAGAGCAATATACAACAAACCAACAGCCAACATCAAACTGAATGGAGAGAAGCTTAAGGTGATTCCACTAAAATCGGGAACAAGACAAGGCTGTCCTCTTTCTCCATATCTCTTCAATATTGTACTTGAAGTTAGTAACTAAAGCTATAAGACAACAAAAGGAGATCAAGGGGATCCAAATTGGAAAGGAAGAAGTCAAACTGTCTCTATTTGCAGATGATATGATAGTTTACACAAGCGACCTAATAAACTCTACCAGGGAACTCCTACAGCTGAAAAACACCTTCAGCAAACCAGCAGGATACAAGATAAACTAAAAACAATCAGTAGCCCTACTTTATTCATACAAAAAAAAAGAGGCTGAGAAAGAAATCAGAGAAACATCACCCTCCACAATAGCCACAAACAACATAAAGTATCTTGGGGTAACACTTACCAAACAAATGAAAGACCTATATAATAAGAATTTTGTGGCTCTAAAGAAAGAAATAAAGAAGATACCAGAAAATGGAAAGATCTCCCATGCTCTTGGATAGGTAGGATAAACATAGTAAAATGGCAATCTTGAAAAAAAAACAATCTACAGTTTCAAGGCAATCCCCATTAAAATCCCACCACATTTCTTCACTGACCTTGAAAGGATAGTAATCAACTTTATTTGGAAAAACAAAAGATCCAGGATAGCCAAAAACAACCCTGTACAATAAAAGAACCTCAGGAGGCCTCACCATTCCTGACTTTAAGCTCTATTACATCTATAGTTCTGAAAACACCCTGTTATTGGCACAAAAATAGACAGGTAGACCAATGGAATTGAATTGAAAATACTGATACAAACCCACACACTTTTGCACACCTGATTTTCAATACAACAGCTAAAAGAATACAATGGGGTGAGGAAAGCATCTTCAACAAATGGTGCTGGCACAATTGGATGATGGTGTGTAGAAGACTGCAGATAGACCCATGTCTGTAGCCATGCACAAACTCAAGTCCAAATGGATCCAAGACCTCAACATCAATCTAGCCACACAGAACCTCTTCAAAGACAAATTGGTATAGGAGCCTGCTTCCTGAATATAACTCCAGGGGCACAGACATTGAGAGCAACAATAAATGGGACCTCTTCAAACTTAGAAGCTTCTGTTAAGGCAAAGGACACAGTGGACAATATCAAATGGCAGCCCACAGACTGGGAAAAGATTATCCCCAATTCTATATCTGTCAAAGGACTGATCTCCAAAATATATAAAGAACTGAAGAAGCTAGTCAACAAAACACCAAACCACCCTATTAAAAAATGGGGTAAAGAACTGAAGAAAGAATTCTCAATAGAACAAATCATTAGGGCCGAAAGACACTTAAAGTGCTTAACATCCTTAGCTATCAGGGAAATTCAAATCAAAACATCTTTGAGATACCATCTTACTCCTGCTAGAATGGCAATTTATGCTGGAGAGGATGTGGAGAAAGGGGAACACTCCTCCACTGCTGGTGGGAATGCAAACTCATACAGCCATTTTGGAGATCAGTATGGTGTTTCCTCAGGAAAATGGGAATTAGTTTACCACAGGACCTGGCAATCCCCCTCTTAGGCATATACTCAAATGATCCACATCCATGCAACAAAGACATCTGTTCAACTATGTACATAGCAGCACTATTTGTAATAGCAAGAACCTAGAAGCAACCTAGATGCCCCTCAATTGAAGAATGGATAAAGAAGATATGGCACATCTACACAATGGAATACTACTCTGCAGAAAAAAATAATGGAATCTTGAAATTCGCAGGCAAGTGGATGGCAGTCACAAAAAGAGGAACATGGTATGTACTTGCTCATATATGGATTTAGACCAGCCTATAATTCACACCACCAGAGGAACTAGGATATAAGGTGTATTCTAAGAGATTCATATAAAGTCCCTCACAGAAGGGGGAAGGGACAAGTCTTCCAGAGCATGGGGAAGTGGGGGGCAGTGAATAGAGAGAGAAGTAGGGGCATGAAAGGGGGAGGAGAGGATAGCACTGCGACTAGGAAGATTGAGACAGTGTAGGAATAGAAGACAGAAGAGAGAGAGATAGAGAGAGAGAGAGAGAGAGAGAGAGAGAGAGAGAGAGAACTTAAAAGAGGGAGCCATTATTGGTTTGAAGAGAAAACTGAACCTAAAGAAAGGTCTAGAGACTTACACGACTGCTGCCAACTAACAATTTGAGCTTCCGTGGAAAGGCTAGCATAAATGCCCTTCCCGGATAGTGAGATCAACAACTAACTTATCCACCATCATGGGTCCCTCATCTAGTACCTGTTGGAAACAGAAGCAAACACCCATAAGTAAACACTGAGTTGAACTAGAATCCAGATGCAGAGAAAACGGACAAGACCAGGTTGTGGAAACACATAGCTTACCTGAACTAGGAGGAGCTGACGAGTCCCCAGACTGATAGCTGGGAAGCCAGCATGGGACTGACTCAGGCCCCCCTGAATATGGGTTTCAGCCAGAAGGACTGAGTAGTCTAAGGGACCTGAGACAGTGGAACCAGGATGTATCCCTGGTGTACAAAAGGACCTTGCGAACATATCCCCCATGGAGGGATACTGCCTTATCCTAGAGACAGGAGAGCAGTCCTAGGCCCTACTTCAAATGACCTGTCAGCTCTACATGACCCCACCTGGATGACATTGCACTACATGTGGAGTTGGGGTGGGGAGATAGGAGGGGAGGGTGGTTTGGGTGCATTTGAGTGGGTAGTTAGGGTAAAAGGGAGGGAGGGAGAGGGAACTGGTATTGTCATGTAAAATAATTAAATAATAAAAAATAGAAAACTTCAACAGAAAAAAAAATAAAAATAAATCTGGAACAACCCCTTGTATCTTATCAGATCACTATGCTTTAAAGTTAGAATTCAACAGCAACACATATTACAGAAATTCTTCAAACTCATTGAAACTGAAAAATGTGCAATTTTACCATTCCTGGGCCAAGGAAGAAAAATAAAGTAATTAAAGACATCCCTGTAGTCAATGAGAATGACGAAACATACTCAAACTTATGAGACACTTTGAAAGCAGTACTAAGAGGAAAGTTCATTGCACAAAGTGCCCACCTGAAGAAACTGAAGAATAGTCACTAGATGTTGAAAAAGTCTTTGACAAAATCCAACACTCTTCATGATAAAGGTCTTGGAGAGATCAGGGGCAACAGGAACATACCTAAACATAATAAAAGCAATACACAGCAAACAAACATCCAACATAAAACTAAATGGAGAGAAATTCAATGACCTTCCTCTAAAATCAGAACAAGACAAGGCTGTCCACTCTCTCCACATCTCTTCAATATTTTATTTGACGTTCTAGCTAGAGCAGTAAGACAAGAAAGGAAGATCAAGGGGATACAAATTGGAAAGGAAGATGTCAAACTTTCAGTATTTGCAGATGATATGATAGTTTACATAAGTGACCTGAAAAACTCTACCAGGGAACTCCTACAGTTGATAAACATCTTCAGTAAAGTGTCAGGATACAAGATTAACTCAAAGGAAAAAATCAGTAGCCCTACTATATACAGAAAATGAAAAGCTCTCTCGTGCCCTTGTATAGGTAGGATCAACATTGTAAAAATGGTAATCTTTCCAAAAGCAATCTACATATTCAATGCAATCTCCATCAAAACATTCAGTTCTTCACAGACCTTGAAAGAATAACACTCAGCTTTATATGGAAAAACAAAATACCCAGTGTAGCCAATACAACTCCGGAGGCATCACCATCCCCTACTTCAAGCTCTATTAAAGAGCTGTATTCCTGAAAACATTGGCACAAAAAAAGACAGGCAGACCAATGGAATCAAATTGAAAACCCTGATGTTAACCCACACACCTACAAACACCTGATTTTTGACAAAGAAGCTAAAATTATACAATGGAAGGAGGAAAGCATCTTCAACTAATGGTTCTGGTGAAACTGGATGATGGTGTGTAGAAGACTGCAGATAGATTCATATGTATCACCAAGCACAAAACTTAAGTCCAAATTTATCAAAGACCTCAACATAAATCCAGCCACCTGAACTTCTTAGAAGAGAAAGTGTGAAGTATCCTTGAATGAATTGGTAGAGGAGACTACTTCCTGAACATAACACAAATGGAACACAGACACTGATATTAACAATCAATTAATGGACCTCCTGCAATTGAGAAGCTTCTCTATGGCAAGGGACACAGTCAACAAGATAAAACAGCAGACCACAGAATGGAAAAAGATGCTCACCAACCCCACATCTGACAGAGGGCTGCTTTCCAAAGTACACAAAGAATTCAAGAAGGAAGTCACTAAAACACCAAATAATCCAACTAAAAAGTGGGGTACAGAACTAAATAGAGAATTCTCAATGGAGGAATCTAAAATAGCTGAAAGACACTTAAAGTGCTCAACATCCTTATCCATCAGGGAAATGTAAATCAAAGCAATTCTTGTTCCTGTCAGAATAGATAAAATAAAAAACACCAAAGGCAGTTTAATGCAGGAGAAGATGTGGAGAAATGGGAACAGTCCTTCACTGATGGTGGGAGTGCAAACTTGTACATCCACTTTGGAAATCAGTATGGCGGTTCCTCAAGAAAATGGGAATCAGTCTACCACAGGATCCAGAAATAAAACTCTTAGGCACATACCCAAAGGATGTACACTCATACAACATGGACATCTGTTCATAGCAGCATTACTTGTAATAGCCAGAAACTGGAAGCAACCTGGATGCCCCTCAACTGAAGAATGGATAAAGAAAATGTGGTGCATTTACACAATGGAGTAATAATCAGTGGAATAAAAAATTGAATCTTGAAATTCACAGGCAAGTGAATGCAATGAGAAGAAACCATCCTGAGTGAGGCAGTCCAGTCATAGAAGGACAAACATGGCATGTACTCACTCATATATGAATTTTAGACATAGATTACCATCCTACAATCCACACCACTAGAGAAGCTAGGAAGCAAGGAGGACTCCAAGAGAGAAAGACATACATGGTCACTCAGAGAAGGGGAAAAGGATAAGATCTCCTGAGCCAATTGGGAGCATGGGGGTAGAGGAGAAGGAATTAAGAGGAAAAGAAGGCAGAAATATGAAGGGACAGGAGGGCATAAGGGAGCAGGAAAATTGAGTTGAGGAAAAAATGCAGGACAGCAAGAAAAGACATACCATAATAGAGGGAGCCACTACAGGTCTAAAGAGAAATCTGGCTGACAAATGTAGAGCTGGATAGCTCTCTTGGCTTTCTCCTTTAAGAGCAATCTAAACTCCCTTAAACCCATCTTCACATGGCCTCTCACCCTTTCCTACTGTCTTATTCTAATGATTGCTCTGATATCCTGCAGATAACTACTTCTGGTACCCAAATTTTCTCTATCCAGGCCTAGTTCTTTTTATTTCTCATGTTAAAGTCACATTACTTTTGAAAAGTGGTCTCATGATTTTTTTCTTGACATGATAGTATGTGTTATTCATATCATGATTATAATGTATAAATAGTTTATAGATGGTAGAATTCTAGTATATAAGCCATTATACATGGTAGCATTTCAGCAACCTACAGAAATATATATTACAAAGGACCTTGAGGAAAGTATTATGATTGATTTGTTTGTATGCATACAAGTAAGATACGTAGCAAATGTATGTGGATATAGCCTCCTACAACAAACACAAACACACATATTCTCTCTCTCTCTCTCTCTCTCTCACACACACACACACACACACACACACACACACACACACACACTCAGAGGATTTCCAGAAAAGTACAATGTTACACATACTTCAGGAAGTACTTATGGCATCAAGAGAAACTCTTACTTTCCTTTCATTTTTATTCTGTCAGAGAGTTGTTCCCATGTTACCTTATGAATGCAATAATGTGTTTGCAGACTTTACCCCAAAACAGCTATTTCAATTTAAGTTTATGATCACTGTCATTTTAACCACCATGCTTAAAACTTTCTTTGTGAAACAGGCCCCAATATTCTCAAAAGATGTAAGAGCCATACACCCTAGTGCCCAGCAGCTACTTCTTTGTCTTACTAGAACTGAAAGTCTCTATTGGATCGTCTGGGACTTTATGCAATGGAATCTTTATACTACTACGTCATTCTTGGTTAAATAGTATTTTGTTTCATGCCTGGATAATACCACTTTGACTTCTTTTGTGGTATGTCCGTCCCTTAGTCCATCAGTGCTGCTTTCATGGAGTTGACTTGGTAGTTTATAAATAAAACTTTATGTTTCAGAGTTCTGGGGACTCAGAAAACCTGAATCAAGGCATTGTGAGAATTTGTGTCTGTTGGGGGCTCTCTCCTTGCTTCAGTGACCTTGTCTGGTTGCTGTGTCTTCACATAGAGGAAGGAACAGGAGACCACTATGAACCCTCATTTATACATGTATTCCATTCACAAGAAGAATCCTCATAATTTAATCACTCCCATCTCTAATATCATCACATTGGCTGTCAGGTCTCAACATACGAAGTTGAGAAAATTGACATTGAGTACAGGGTAGCCTCCTGCTATGTGCTTATGATATACTCTATAGTTATTCCCTCAATGTAATACTTAGCTCTGTGACAGTGTCAGTTTTGATAGTTTAGTAACTGTTCTCATCTTGCTCCCTTAGGCAACTTCAGAGATAATTCTAGTGCTTAATAGGAATTTAAAAGTTCAGACATCCAGATTCTAGGACCCTTTAGGTTGGTTAACTTGGCACACTCCAGTTGTTTTGTGTATCTAACTCCTTTTCTATGTTCAAGAAGCTCTGTATTTTGGTAAATTTATCTTCTCTAGAGTGGTAAATACCCCTAGGAGGTTCTTCACTGGGACAAGGTTATAGCTTTATATCTGGTTTGTTTGTATTTAGAATGAGATCTTGAGTGTTGTACATCTGCAAGCATTCAGAGCCAATGACCTTGATGTGAAAGAAGACAAATGAATGACAAATAACCACATAAGAGGATACAACATACTCTGTGTCACTGTGAAAATGAAAAGAATAATGAGATGCCAGTAGGACCTGTTAGCAGGTCAAACACACAGCACTAAGGCTCCCAAATGCTGGTGGAGGTGTGGAAAAAGAGAAATCTTTTTCACTGTGGCTCAGAATGCAAACTTAGAAGGACTACATTAGCAGGCAGTTTGCCAGTTTCTTATGAAATGGAACAGACTTCTGATGCATGATCCAGCAATCGTGGTCCTTGTTCTTTACCCAAAGAAACCGAAAATGATGCCCATACAAAAAACATCACACAGCTGAGACTAGCTTTGTGTGTGTGTGTGTTTTCCAATACTTGGTATCAAAGAACATGGTCTCAGTACCTTAATGAACTTGTAAATTATGATACATCCAGACAATGTAAGATCCCAAACTAAAAAAGAGCTGATCCTATAAGTTATGGAGAGGCATAGGAGAAATATTAAGAGGGATAGTGATAAGTTCAGTAAGTCATTTGATAAAAGCTACATAATTCCAACTTTATGATAATCTAGAAAAACCAGTGGCTGTCAGAGGTGAGAGATTTTCAGAGATAAGCTGGAAAAGCATCATGACATCTTGGCTTTTAGGACCCTGAAGATTTCTTTATGGTATTAGAATGGCAGACACATTCATTATTCATTTGTCCAAGTCTGTAGAAGGAACCACATAAAGAGTATCCTAATGTAAACTGGATCTTGGAGGAAGGAGAGTGATGGATTAAAGTAGGTTCACTGTGACAATTGTGCTACTAAGGTAGGGATGTTGGCTGTCGGAGATTACATATGTGTTAGGGAAGAGGATGCCTTGGAATGTTCTGATTACTGCTTAATTCATTTGTGATCATAAAATTGCCTCCAAAATATGAGTGAGTTAACTACACAATAGCCTGCACAATAGCTGACCCTTTTCTGTTCTTCAGAGAAGACAAGCATTTCTGTCTTTATGTATGCTAAGGTTTTAGCCCAGAGCTCATACATGTTAGGCACACGGTACACCAACAAGCTTCATCTTCTGCTCCTGTGGTGACAACTGCAACTTTGGTTTTGGGATAGGTGTTTTTAGTATATGAATAAAATTACTTCTATATTGTCAAGACCTTGAGTTGTGTAACTTTTGCAATGTTCCTTTGTTACCACATTTTCTGCCAGATTCTGTCTCTTAGTCTGATCTGTGTTGCTCTATTTGTTCTTTGCAGAGCTGGCTGCAAATTTGGAAAATACTACTCCTCATATTTCGTACTGGCTTCTCTACTCGTCTGTCGTTTCTGCCTCTTTCATGGTTTTGCCTTTCCACATCTGCTTCTTTTATCTGTATTCTACACTTCTGCCATCCCACATTCCTAAAGACAGCTAGTTATAATTTCCATCAAGGCTCTGGCCTTGACTTTTTTCTGTTTCTCATCAAAGGCTGTGGGATCTTTTGGATTCTGAGAGGCAGCATGAGGAGACACCAAATGTAGGGTAAACTGCCTGGATCCAAAGTAGGGGAATTGTCTCTGAGCCCTGGAGCCCTCTGTGTCAGTACATACTGACAACCATGCTAGACTCTAATTTCAATGCAACAGTTGTTAACAGATATCATAGCATGTACACTGCCAATCATTCTTATAGCCACACAAATTTGGCAATAAGTATAGGCTCTGGTTGACAGAGTTGATTGGTTTTTAATAAGCACATCTATTGTTACACTACTTTTTAATATTTGGGCCATACTCTATAGGACAATTTAATACATAAAAACTGAATTTGACTTGACTTATCTTGTACAGAGGCTTTCCTGGAGCAATTAACATATGAGAGAAAACTAGAACGTCACACACTTCTTTCTATCCATTTTCTGAAATGGAATATGAAACCTAATTTGAAAAGCAACTTGAAGGAATTGCATGCTATGTCTACCTGCAGTTATACAAAAGCTTTGTCTCTCTCCTTGTTGGCTATCTCTGTTGTCATGACAACAGTCCTTTCACAGCTGACTTGGTGTATTTGCTGAGCAAAGATAGAGCCACTGTTTATGAAAATGTTTATTTAAGAACAGGTGTCACTAATACAGGACTCACTGTCAAATATTAATAAAAGCAAAATGAAATATTGTTTCATATAATATTAGGAAAGTGTTAGAATACTGTGTTTTTTTGTGGGTTAGTTGAATGTAAACATAGCAATTAATTACAGGGCACCATTGAGACTTAGTCCTGTAATAAACCTTAGAAGAATCTAGTTTAAATTCTTAAGTTTTTGTAATGGCAAAAATCCCACCCCATTCTTCATGAATGTACACATATAATTTCTTGCAGAAAACTTAATAGATATTTATGTTGTCATCATGAAAAATGGAGATCTAATATAAGTGAACATAATATTCTTTCTGATTCACAATCTTGTTAATGAAATAAATACATTTTTCTCATAATGTTTCTGTTGGGCTATATGATTTTTATGATAATGCACCCTTATATCAAGGGAGATAATCCTAGTTAAGTAAAGTAATTGAGTTTTCACCGCAATCATGTACTTGTCTGTTTATGATAACTAATTATTTACCAATGCAGATAAAAGCAAAGTTGAATTAAATAGAGCTGGTCTTCGAGGTATAAACTGAAGAGCCCTTGCTGATGATTTTTACAAGCTCTCCTATTCATCCTTAAAAGCTTCAAATAAAATTCTTCTTTCGGAATTACTTGAAAGAAAATGGCCAGAGTAGGGGCCTTCCAGTTTCAAGGGAACTCAGTCATTTATGCAAAGTGTTAATGAATAATTTGTGAGCCAGCTGCAGTGACTCTGCCCACAGTGACTCTGTCCTTGAACTCCCATGACACTTCTACTCTCACAATATGATTATTGTCAGGTTGTTCTTTCCAACACTTCCCGGGGTGAAGCCCTTCCTTCCCTAGCATTTTTAAGGCATGTCTCAACTTACCAAGCACTATTAGAGTTGGCAGTTCCACCCAGAACTCCACAATTGACTGTCAGTTGCGGTTATCAAATCCTATCTGCCGTGTCTTGCCATTATTTCCAAGCATATTTTCTTTTCTTTCATAATTGTGTATAGCTGGGTGGTGATTGTGCACACCTTTAATCCCAGATGAGACAGGTGATTCTGTGAGTTCGAGGCCAGCCTGAACAACAGAGTAAGTTCCAGGGCAGCCAGGGCTGCTACACAGAGGAATACTGTCTTGACTATAAAACAAAACAAAAAGGCTTTCATTGACTGACATTTTATACATGAACTGTAGGATCTGGTTAATTATCTCATATTAAAAAATAAGGCCCATCTTTTTCCAAAGTAGAAATGAAAAGAAAAGTATAGTGTGCAGATTTGGAAAATGGTTTTGGATCAATGGCAGTAATTTACAACAAACTTATTGAGTATAAAGAACCACTGCATTATCTGAAATTTTGCTGTGGATGGTGGTGTGGATACAAGAATTGGAAAACATTGAACTTTGGTACTGTGATGGTTGGCTTTGTTAATGTGACACAAAACTAGACATATCTGGGAAGAGGGGACCTTAGTTGAAGAATTGTTTCCATCAAATTGGCCTGTGGCAAGCCTATTGGACATTTTTCTTAATAACTACTGATGTGGGATTGCCAAGCTCACAGTGGGGTGACACCCTGGGACAGCTGGCCCTGGGTTGTATAGGAAAGTGAACTGTACAAGCCAGAAGAATAAGCCACTGTGCAGAATTCCTTCACTATCTCTGTTTCAGTCCCCACCTCTAAGTTACTGCTTGAATTGCTGTTCAGAGTTTCTTCAGTGGTGAACCAGAAGGTATAAGCAAAATAAAACCTGTTATTTCCTTAGTTG
This sequence comes from Phodopus roborovskii, assembly GCF_943737965.1. Lineage (NCBI taxonomy): Eukaryota > Metazoa > Chordata > Mammalia > Rodentia > Cricetidae > Phodopus > Phodopus roborovskii. The sequence continues at coordinate 38,623,563 of NW_026125295.1, read as the reverse complement.
CTTTTGATGGCCATGGCTTTTACTATAACAATGGAAATAAATAAATCAATCAGTCAGTCAATCAATATATATATGTGCAATTATATGTTAAATATTTAGTTGATAGTTGAATTGTAATTCAAAACTCAATTTAGCAGATACTCTAAAAAAGCCATCAATATCTATAACCTGCGGCTATGTATCTGCCATGGTCACATCAGTATTTATCATATTTAACTTAGTAAACTCTTCTGAGATTTGAAGAAACAAAAACCAAGTGGATGTGAATATATGTATGGGAACTGTATAAAATCTAGTACTTCAAAAATGAGAGATGTAGGACTCCAAGCCCAGCTGGAATTCTCTGCTCTGAAACTTGAGGTTATTTAAATAAACTCTCTGTACCTCACTTCTGGTTGTTATTAGATAGAAACAATTCCTTCTAATGCAAAGAGCTTAATATAAACATGGTTAAAATACATTGTATTTAGTGGAAATTTAAGAATACTGTGATAACATTTTGTAAGATTAATGTATCCATGTGATGAAAATAAAATTCCATCACTAATTTTGATGTTATTAATTCAAATAGCTTATTTTTCTTTTGAGACAAGGTTCATATAGCCTAAGCCAGATCTTTATATTCTATATAGATTTTGTAACATAAACTATGTGTATTCTATTACTTACTGCCCAGTAAATCTTAAGATGACAGATGTAAATTAATATGGTCAGTAGCTACTAAAATATTTCAGATGAGGTCAATAGACTGAACTAGGGTTAAGTGAAGTGTTCCAGGGCAGTTTGGACAAAATACCTCAATAACAATCGATGATACTACTTTGGGGATGTTTCTTTTATTCTCTAGCAGAATCTCTGTTCTCATCTTCATATATATTTGTGGCAGGTGTTGATATGCTGTCAAACTAAGGAATCACAAAAACAGAACACATTTTTGTTGTGTAAATACTCATATCATTGCTGGTATCATCTATAATTGCACACATACCATCTTGCTGAACCCTGTTACAGATTTCATGTTGACCTCCTAGAAGGTTCTATTCTTATCTGTCATCATCAAATTGTTTTCCTGCTTTGTCTGCTAGATATGAGAGACATACTTAGTATGCTATCTGTGTTTCAATTTGAAAAGTAAATTTAATCTTTGAAGTTGAAGAGCCATGAAAAGAATTAATAAAATTCCTTCTAACGAAATGTCTGTGCAAATGGTTGGTACAGACTAGATGAACCGACAGTAAAGAAAAGGTCAACCGATTATATTTTAATATAAATGATCATTTGCACTTATGGAAACTAAAAAGGCAGAGACAGCATTACAAATAAGTTTTTTTTTTTTTTGCTGAGTGCTTTTGATTTTGCAGAGGATGTAATTTATTTGTATAGACTATCTCTATATACATATAATATTTATCTATTATCTACTTGTTTGTCATTTATTTATACATATTTCTGTCTCCATAATGACCTTAATAATAACTGGATTAACTATAAAGACATAACTTAACAATTAGATATATTTGGAATTATTACATTTACAATATCATTAAGTAATTTTTAGTGTGTTACATAATTTTTAGTTAAAGTATTATAATTGATGCTATTTTGAGGAATAGATTAGTACCAACTTGCATATATCTGATGAAAAAGAATGTTCATTTTAAAATGAGATGAAATGGAAATAATTGAACTTTTATTATTGTTGAATATTCCTCTTGTCTCTTTTTAGCAGTAACATTAGGTTACAGAAATAATTATTTTACACTTTGTGGTTTTGTTAAGTCTTATATTCTAAGCAGAACACTTAAAAACTTCAGTTCATTTAAAATTCTAGCATTGACTTCTACTTTTAATATTTCATTAAAAAAATTAAATTATTATTATTTTATGTGTATGGGTGCTTTGCCTCCATGTATGTCTGCAGACCACATGCCAACCTGGTGTCTAAAAGCCAAGAAGATTTTGGACCCACTGAGACTGGAACTACAAACTACTTTTAGCCACATTGTAGATGTTGGGAATTGAACCCAGGTCCCTAAACTGCTGAACCATCTCTCTAGCCCTAGAATTGGCTTTTAGATAGACACATATTTCTTTTCCTGGATGGCATAGTTGGATGGTAGGAATGTGAATTTGAATTGCTGGTAAAGAAAAATAACAGATTTTTCTTAAAGCCTAAATGGCTCCCTCTATTATGGCTTCTCTTTTCCTGCTCTCCTATATCCTTTCCCTGACTCAATCTTCCTGTTCTGTCGTACACACCTCTCCTCTCCTCCTCCTAACTCCCTCTCCCCTCCCCCAGGCTCCCAATTTGCTTGGGAAATCTTGTTCCTTTCTTAGGGTCCTCCTTGTTTCCTAGTTTTTCTGGTGGTATGGGTTGTAGGCTGGTAATCCTTTGCTCTATGTTTAAAAACCATATATGAATAAGTACATAGCGCATTTGTCTTTTTGTGACTGGGTTACCTTGCTCAGGATGGTTTCTTCTATTTCCATACATTTGCCAGCAAATTTCAAGATTCCATTTTTTTCCCCACTGAGTGGTACTCCATTGTGTAAATGTACCACATTTTCTTTATCCATTCTTCAGTTAAAGAGCATTTAGGTTGTTTCCAGGTTCTGGCTATTACAAATAATACTGCTATGAACACAGTTGAGCAGATATCTTTGGTGTATGAATGTGCATCCTTTGGGTATGTGCCTAAGAGTGGAATTACTGGATCTTGAAGTAGACTGATTCCCATTTTCCTGAGGAGCTACCATACTGATTTCCAAAGTGAAAGTGACTGTGCGAGTTTGCACTCCCACTAGCAGTGGAATTGTGTACCCCTTTCTCTATACCCTCTCCAGGATAAACTATCTTTGGTATTTTTGATTTTAGCCATTCTGACAGGAGGAAGAGTTGTTTTTATTTACATTTCTCTGATGGCTAAGGATGTTGAGCACTTTCTTAAGTGTCTATAGGCTTTAAGAGAAATCTGGCACTAGGGAAATGTACAGAGAGCTACAAGGATGACCCCAACTAAGAATCTAGTGGAAAGGCTACCTTAAATGCCTTCCCTAATAATGAGATTAATGACTACCTTATATACCATCCTAGAGCCTTCATCCAGTAGCTGATAGCAGTAGAAACAGACACCCACAGCTGAACACTGAGCCCAACTCCTGGAAACCAGTTACAGAGAGTGAGGAGTGATGAACAAAGGGGTCAAGATCAGGCTGGAGAAACCCACAGAAACAGCTGACCTGAACAAGGGTGATCTCATGGACTCCAGATTGATAGCTGGGAAACCAGCATAGGACCAACCTAGACCCCATGAACATGGGTGTCAGTTAGGAAAACTGGGCTATTTATGGTACTTCAGATAGTGGATTGGCCCATTACACATAGAGGGATACTCTCTCAGCCTAGACACATGGGGGGGCCTAGGCCCTGCTCCAAATGATATGACAGACTTTGAAGACTCCCCCTGGAAGACCTTACCCTCCCTGGGAAGCAGATAGGGAATGAGGTGGGGGTTGGTAGGGGGAAAAGGAGAGGATGGGAGGGTGCAATAACTGGGATTGACATGTAAAATAAGCTTGTTTCAAATTTAAATAAAAAATACACAAAAAAAAGAAAAGAAAAATAACAGTCTATACTTGATATCGAGGCACAGAATGAGGAGTTAGTCACTACTCACAAACCTGTATTATACATTTTGGATGGGGATTGGATGATGGCTGTGCTTGGTGTTTGCCCTGCCTCAGGAAGTTCTGAGCTAAATAAAATCCACATGCTCACAGATACATGGCTGTTGACTTGTAATCAGCTGGAGAACTTTACCCTAGCCCAGATAATCCTTTCTCTGCTAATGTTAGCAGTGACACTGGATTGGTGATGGTTAGCAGAATATGTTGAAAAGTCTTTAGGAAGGGGAAAAAATGACTTCCCTATCCAGGCATTTGTTCTGGGGACAGAAATATAAAATAGAAGAAATAAAAATTGCAATTGCATCAGTGTCCTTACCTACAACAGTGCAAAGAATTTACAGCTTTAAAGGAGGAGAGAGAATGTTAGAAAAATAAAGCATCAAGCAGCCAGAACAGAGTTAAGACTTCACCTTGGAATTCAGGTTAACTTCCCCTGGGAAAGAGCAGTTTCTACAAGTTGGTACAGGTCTCAGTGTGAGCCAAGGAAACAGCATTGTAAGAGTTCAGGCAGGGGAGAGGGTGATGGGTTCAGCCTGGCAGTTAATAGCTAGGGCAGATGAACTTAGTGCTAAGAGGCTGTGCTGTAGGAAGTGAAGACAGCTTTTCTGAAAATAGAGGTGAGGAGGATTCCAGAAAGCAAAGAAGAAAGCAACTTAGGGTATTTTTAATTTGTGTTTCTGGAGCCTAGACGTATGATACTCCTGCAGACAGAGACTTACTTAGGTCACAGTAAAGAAAACCAGAACCAAACAGGAAGTGGATCATTAAGCATTGTGCAGCCACTAAAGTTTTCTTCCTTATGTCTTCATTCTTTAGCTTATGGATTTTCATTCATGTTTTACCAAGGGCATAGCTATGTACAATAATTATAATGTACCATCACAGTCCAGAGCTTTACACTTTAGAAGAATTTTAAGATGAGATAGGTCATTTTTTTTTTCAAATACATCCTAGATTTCAACTCTGATGTGGTAATCACACAAAAGTAAACTAACAAGCAAACAAACCAACCAACCAAAACAACAACAACAACAAAACCCAAACACAATCCTAATGTACTTAAGTCTTTACAAGGCTTAAGGGGCTCTGCACAGGCTTGACTGGCTAGTAACTGGAATGTTTTCAAGATGACTGCTATGATCTAGGGAGAGGTACTGACATTATCATGCACTTACTAAAATGTAGATAATCTAGTAAACACCAGAATGTCTGAGCAACCCTGTAAACGAGGGCTGCAAAATTCCAATTGAAGAGAGTAGAAATTAATGTTTGAGAAAAGAACTAGAATATACAGCTTGTGCTTTTAATAATGGAGAATCCAGAAAGTTCTACTGCAAATGTCAGTGCTGTCCACTAGAGATGCTACAGGTGTGATTTAATGAGGCTCTTTGAAACACTATTTCATTCGGTTCTTATGATGATATATTATTTACGTTTTATTATAGCTTACCTGAGGATTCAGATAGCAAAGTCAGCCACAAACTTTAGAAGCCAGGCACACACCTTTAATCCCAACAGTCAGCAGGTGGTGGCAGGCATCTTTAATCCTAGGACTCAGGATTATGAGGTAGATGAATCTCTCTGAGTTCAAGGCCACCAAGGAATATACAAGATTGAATCAATCTGAAAGAGTACTGATCACATGCCTTTAATCTCAGCACTAGAGGGGTATAAAAAAATAGAAGCAGGGTCTTCAGTAGTCAGTAGGAGGCATTCATTCTCCAGCCACATTAAGAATTGGAATGTAAGAGCTCTCTGGTATCTTGGCTTCTTTGCTTCCCTGATCTTCAGGTTGAACCCCAATATCTATCTCTGGGTCTTTTATTAATTCGTGTTATAGGTTCTTATGATGATTCTAGGGTATAGACAGTTAATTTCATATAATTTTGTATATGTATGCATGTGTACACATGGATGTACCAGGCCTTTAGGGGTAGGGGGAGTGAACCAAACCAGCTCCCAAATCATGTCACAGAGACTTAGTATTAGTTATGAATGTCCAGCCTTAGCATATGCTTATTTCTGGCTATCTTTTTTCCTTTAACATAAATTAACCATTTCTTTTCCTCTGTGTTTTGCCTTGGGCTGTTTACCTTTCTTTCTGTATGTCCTACTCTGTGTTTGCTGCCTGGCAGCTGCCTGGCTGGCCCCAGGCCTATCCTTCATTCTCTTCTTCCCTTCTCTTGTTCTTTATTTCCCATTTTTTTCTTTCTGCTGTGCAGCTCTACCTATCCCTCTCCTCCCTAGCTATTGGCTGTTCAGAACCCATATTTCCTGGTGCTTTGGTCTTGAAGTGCCAGTTTGCAAAATTTTTTTCAACAGAGGAAGAAACAAGAGCAAGCACAAGTGGACCTTCACCCTTAACTACCGCTGTTGTTCCATTGGCCTCACTCACACTTAATATTACCTTATTATTATTATTTTACCTCTTTCTCTAGTTCCTTTCATTTGTTTCAAAAGTTTCCTCTTGAGGAATGTTCTTTTGTTTAAAATAGTCTCAGGGTGCCATCTCCCAGACATGATTTTAAAAGCTTCTCTTTAAAGTTCAGAGTCCTAGCAAGGTTACATCTTGTTCTTGGAGTCATCCCTTACTGAAGATTCAGAGCTGACTGCTCTTTCCTAGTTATGGAATGTGTTTATCTCTTGAAGAGATTGGCAGAAACCCCAAGTCCATGCAAGATGTCATTCTCATAATTTTTCTTTTTTCCTTCAACCATTTTTATAAGGCTCCATTTTCTTCATCTTCTTTCTCAAAATAATACAGCACAACATGGTGAATGCTGAAGACCATAAATTTAGTATGCTTTTTGTCCATATTTGTTTCTGTTTTAAAAAACGTATATTTATGATTATTTTAAACAAACATGCAATGTTATTTTATATAGCATTTACTTATATTAAACATAATGTAAAATGTTATTAAAAACATTGTGTGTATGTGCCTTTATGTAGGCATGTGCACATGAGTGCTGTGCCTGTAGAGGCCAAAGAGAGGGCATTGGATTCCTTGAAGATGGTGTTATAGGCAGCTGTGGGCAGCCCAGTGTAGTACCGGGAAACAAAGTTAGGCCGTAACTATGAACCACCTCTCCAGACTTTCAAACAGAAATTTAATAATAAATATCAAAGTAAGCATTTAAAAGATCTCAATTTTACTTTCTTGTAACATAGACATTGAAACATAGACTCTTATAAACAAAACCATTTGGGTATCTTCAATAAAAATATTTATTGTTATTGTTTGTATGGTGTGTGTACATGGGCATGGTGTACATGTAGTGTTAGAAGGCAACTCTGTGGGGTTGTTTCTGTTCCTCTATCTGTTATGTAGGTTCAGGGGATGAGACTTAGGTGTCAGGCTGGAGTGGCAACTCCTTTTAACCTACTGAGCTATCTCATCACATACACCCCATTTTAAAAGACAAGATTCACATAGTCCAGACTGGCCTGATCTTACTATGATCTTAAACTACTGATCCTCTCATCACCACCATCCAGGTATTAGATAATGGACATACATCACTGTATCTAGTTTCTGTGGTTTTAGGGATCAAACCCAGGACTTTGGGTGTGCTGGGCAATTTCACTTTTCATTTACTTATTTGTGTGTCTGTTCATGCATATGTGCATGTGCACCACGATGTGTGGGGAGGTCAGAGGACAACTTTCAGGAAGTATTTTTTTTTTTCCTTTAACTATGTGGGTCCTGAGGATCCAGTGTAGGTTATGATTCTTGGCAGCAATTGTCTTTACACATTGAGCAATCTTGTTGGTCCTCAAGATTGTGCTACATTTGTTTGTTTGTTTGTTTGTTTACTGTAGCATGTGTGTGTTTGGGAACACATGTGGAGGTCAGAAGACAGGTTCCAGGAGTCAGTTCTCTTCTTCCATCATGTGGATCCTGTGGATCAAACTCACATTTGAAAGTTCCACTACCAGGTGAGTCATCATCATCTTGCCAGCCTGGGGTCCTCACTATTGAAAGTCCTAAGAGTTCTTGCTAGCAAACATGGACAAAGCTCTGACATTGATCTTTTGCTCTCAGCTGATGAGAAAACATACCAGGCAGAGTTGATGAGATAAAACAAGTTTTGCAGCAACTGTTATAGTTTGGAGTTTCATCAATGATTTAAAACCCAATTTCATTTCCATCAGTGACTCATATGGTCTAATTTTTGTCCCATTTATTAGACTTCCAAATCCTTCAAAGATAAAAATAACCAGTCAAGAAATTTTAGAAATCTCAAATTCCCCAACTAATCTAATCAAATAAATTCTACCACCAAAAGTAATCAGGGAAAAAATACAAGATGTTAATTTTAGCTGTTTAATTTGGGCAATTTCTTTAAGTATGTGTAACCTTCATGTTATTACTTTGGTCTCTATAAATTAGGTTACAGATCTCATTTGAAATCAAGTCTAAAATTCATTATCTATGTATGAATTTAATATTCTTGATCTATCTCCATTCTTGTTGAATAGAGTATATATAACTGTTATTCCAGCTGGTAATTAATACCTTTATAATTAAGTTCACAAATTCATTACAAAGTTGTAGAATATTTTATAAAGAGGATCTGTGATAAATTTTTGGCATTTATCTCTTCATATTCTTTGCTGCAGACCTGGTTTAATATCCATAGCTCACACATGGAATGGAAAGTCATGTTCACATCATTGACTTTATATCCTATGATATTGCATATGTGGAACATCAGATAATGGTGAAGAGGAAGAATCTAGAATTCTAATATAGTAAGCAAATGGACTCAAGTATTATTTAAGCAATGCTAAAGATATTAATCTTGGCTGGGCCTCTTGGCCCAACAAGAGATAACATACATATATTAAGCTCCATTGTAGCTGTCAATGCTCACATAACCAGGCTGTTTACAGTGAAGTATGAATTAAAGTCCTATAAGAATCAGTGAGGGTGGACAATGACTTATGGGTTGGGCTTGAGTAGCTATATATAGTTGTATTTGTTCTCAATTAGTACACAAAGAAGAAATAAGCTCCCATGTTGGTTAGACCATCACATTGTGATCTTCCTTTGATATGGTAGTTTATCCTTTAAGCCAACTGTCCTAGTTGCTGGTGGTTTGAGTGTCAATGACCCCCACTCCTGCATTGGTTCATATAATTGGATACTTGGTCTGCAGTTGGTGGAAATATTTGGGAAGGATTAGGCAGTATGGTTTTGTTGGAAGAGGTATGCCATTCTCAATTCTGTTTGTGGATCAGGATGTAAGCGCTCTACATGCCGGCCCATATGCTGCCATGCTATTCTACCCGATGATGATGAAACTCTAAGACCCCACTAAATGCTCTTTTCTATAGGTTGCTTTGGTCATGGTGCATTTTCATAGCAATAGTAATGAAGTAATGAAATAATGAAGAAAAACTTAAATGTAAAAACATTATATTTCAATGTAACAACTCTAGGTTAAAAAATGCAGTCACTTAAAATTGTGATACAATTATAACCACTAGGCTTAGTTAAATCAGTTCTATTAAAATATTTAAAATATTCTTCATTAAATTTGTTCTTTGATAATTTCATGTATATAGATGGTGTATTCTAACCACCCTCACCTCCTACCTTCTCTTATCTCCCTCCCATCTGTGAAACAGTCCTTTCTAACCTACAAGTAAGTCCCTTTCTCATGTTCATGTCTTTTGTTTTAAACAAGGTTGTCTGTGTGGCCCTAAGTTTGGAGCTATCCATGAAGCCTGGTATGATTACCTCTGGGCTATAACTAAAGAAAATGAGTACCTTTAGTCTAGTAATCCATCAGCAGTTAATAGTTCAGCAAATTAGGGTCCCAGGAGCTCATTTTCAATCCATCATTAATTCTTGATAAGCAGCGTCCTGTGTTAAGGACTAAGTTAAAACAACCTTGCAGTTACCGTGAAATCATCTCTCTAATGGCTGTGGCACACTCTGAAGATAGTACTTTGCAGCCTTCTCTGTATCCTCTGATTCTTGTATTTTTTTTCTTTTCTGCTCCCTCTTCTGAGATGTTCCCTGAGTCTTAGAGTGGGTGATATAAATGTTTATGGTTGAGCACTCAACATCACTTCTTCTCAGTATCTTGAGCAATCAGGAGTCTCTGCATTCCACACTGTCTTCCGTAAAGAGATACTTCTCTAAGCTGGGGGTAGCATTTATCTGTGGTATAAAGATAAATCTTTAGAAGGCATTTTGCTACTGCATCAATTTATTTGAAAAACAGTAGCAATTTCTTCACTAAGGCCTACCTCCCCAGTATAGGATTTTGTCTGAGTTTATAGTAATTATGGAGTGGGCCTGAAATTCAAGCCGGGAGTGCCTGATTACTCCCACATTGTTGCGTTGCTACAGCACCAGCGGACACATATAGCTTAGAAATTTGACATTATAGTTCATAGGATTCACAGATGGCCAAGATGACTGGTGCTTTTTTGTCTGCAGAAGCCTGTGTAGCAACTTCTGCCATCATGAAAGCTGGCTAACCAGAGTGGACAAGCTTAACCAGGGGTTGCATGGGGGGCAGAGAAAGAGCATTAAACAAAATGGTGTATTAAAAAGACATATGGCAATCTACTATATTATGAAAGCTTTAAAAATGTAAGTTAAGGACCTTACAAGCTCTGGGAAGCTGGCTAGGTTTCCAGTGCCAGACATGAGTTCTCTACTGTTGAGTGGGTCTTACGTCTAATTAGACAGCTGTTGGTTACAACTGGTATGTGAGTGCCATTTATTGCACCTTTGTGCACACCATGGCATGCTGTTAACTGTCTTGGTTTGTATGTATTGTAGCTGGGCATGACTGTTTTATTGCATCTTTCTGTTGGCAGCTTAAGTTGTAGAACTATAGAAGCTAGACTACAGGGAAGAGGCTTTTAGGTTAGATCCAGCTTGAGTGATCTGAGTCCTATGTCCTAAGTCTAAAGTGCCTTCTGCCACAGGGCCTGCCCAAAGCTCCTGAAAGGCAACAAGGATAATCTACATTGTTTTGGGAGTCACTAGGACTACCCTGACTAACCATTTGAAAGGAGATTTTTACCTGCCTGGTACAAGGATTTTGTTACTCCATGGTCCTAATTGGGAGCATTGTCAATCTAGTGGCTTAACACACACACACACACACACACACACACACACACACCTTAACTTCCTTACAAACATTTCATAAGTAGGTGTCATATATTTGGCACTGGGATTTTCATTTAATATACTGGTATATAGGTGCAGCCATATAATATATCTTTAGCATTACCAGCCACAACACACACACACACACACACACACACACACACACACACATATATATATATATATATATATATATATATATCACATTCTAATGTAATATACCATCCCTAATCAAAGAAGCCCCTCTTTATAGCAAATGGAGAAAATCCCATAAAACCACAACTGGATAAAATGCAGTGATGAATGGATCATGGGGAGCCCGGCACCAGTGGATACCACAATCACAGCCCCTGTGTCTGTGATTCAGGAAACAATGTGAAAGAGGGAGCAGAAAGGTTGTAAAAGCCAGAATGTCTGCCGTGAACGTCTCTTCTAGAAAAGGCTGCACAAACAAGACCAGAATTGACAAGATCAAGGAACTGGGTTAAGGAAGGAGGAAAATTTCATTGTCTTCTACTCCTAGACAAAGACTTACAGGCAACTAGTAAGACTTAGCTTCTCCCAGAGATGAACCCTTCTTGTTTATTCAATGCATAGTGGTCAGCCTTGAATCCGTATTTACACAAACAACAAAAGAGAATAAACAGTGTGTGTGTGTTTGTACATACACATACATAACAACATTCAAGGAGAAAGAGGCTATCAACTTGAGAGTGTGGGAAGGACATGAGAAGAGCTTAAGGTTGGTTAGCTAGGAGGGACAGGAGGGAGGGATGGGAGGGAGAAAGTGATGTAAGTTCATTTCAATTAGAAGGACATTAAATAAATTAAGAATATAAGTTAAAATAGAAGGGGAATATATATAAGTATTAGCAATTGCAAATGTGTCCATTCAGAGTTATAAAAAATGAATACTTAGCAGATGAATTCAATATAAACTGCTAAAATTGGATTTAATTCTCTGTGCCTTTTATGAAATGTTTCTCTTATTCACTTTAAGAACAAAACCTTGGGTAAAAATTCCACTCAAACCCCTGTGACTCCTTTATTCCAATGCATACGCAGAGACAGAATTCTGCTACTTAAGCTCACACTGACTGCTAAGGATTCATTCTGCTTGTGGCTTCTTATTCTTTGTGAGTAGCCTGCTGTTTTTGAGCTTCATTCTTTTACAGGAGAAGAACCCTCAGGGTAAGGGGCAGAACAGGAAGATTGCTATCACTACCAATGGGAGGCCAGCTGAGTCTACATTGGGAGTTCCAGGTCAGCCAGGGTTACATAGCAAAACTCTGTCTCAAAAGCAAAATTCAATGTTGCAACCTGAGGCTGTACTTGATCTCCTTATGCCCGGATGCCCCATGAGATTACTACTGGCTAGCATCACTGTTTGTTTGCTAATTTATCCTCTCTCATGAAAACATATTGTGGGTAAGAATTTCTTATTTATCAATAGAATTGTGCACACTATAGAATTTAGCACTTTTATTAATTACTAGCTCTCAGGCACTTTCTTGTATTTCCTAATTATGTGAAATTATGTTGCCAAGTTATAAGGCTAAAGATTCAGACTAGCAGATTTTAGGATTTCAAATATCAGTAAAATTTCCCAATAAATTAATCCCAAACATTAGCATAATGTTGCATTTAAAACTCATTATAAAAACTGTGCAATGTCTGCCATCATTGAAAGGACAAAATGTTATGTCCTTTTACATGATGATCTTTTGTTTCAATACTAGAGTGGGTTTCTTTCGCATAGTGATTGGCATGGTATAAAATATGACACTGGGGGCCTAGGGAAGTAGCTGGGTGATAACGAACACATATGCTTAGTGTGCAGAGCTTTGGGATGATCCCTTGTGCTACCAAGAATTATACAGAAGCTGGACATGCTTCCATATGCCTGTAATGCAGTACTTGGTGGTGGAGGCAGGAAAAGCATGGTTCCAAGGTTTTTCTTAAACTGTGTAGGAAACTGGAGGTTTAATGAGCCATTCAAGACCCTGTCTCAAAAACCCAAACTAACCAACCAACCAAAGTAGCAAGCACATAATGTGAGACACCAAGTACTGTAATGGGTCCACTGTCACAAGGGACTGTACTCCATGGATTTTCAAGAAGTCTATTTATAAATTACTTCAGGTATTTTTTAAGCTCAGAGGTTAACTAATGGGTACTAAGTTACACTTAATCAGAACAAGATGTTTTGGGTTTCCGCTAACAGGGTAACTTTAGACTACAATAATATACCCATCTGTTACATAGAGCTAGATGAACAAATGAGAGGTGATTGAGATTTACATAATGTATATATCATAACATCATGTTTTCCTTCATTATTATAATTTTATGTGTGAGTTAATGTCTTTAAAAATCAGCTTGTCCTATCTTACACACACACAACCAATGGAGTACACTTACTTGGGTGGGACTATCCCAGATGGGCCTGTTTTGTGTTCCCTACAGCACCTTGCACTTTCTGATTTCTTACACATATCGTGACAGCCACAATTTCTTTAAGCTTTAATTCCTTTCTTCTCTCCTTAGTCCCTTCAGGGACATAACTGTAGACTGTAGATTTCACTCCTCCCTGTATTCCCAGCATTTAGCACAATGACTGTTACACAGCCAATTGTCAGGAAATACTTAATTGGATAAATTGAATTGATCATATTTAGGCCCTCAACAAATACCTCTTGGATGATTAAAACTCAATTATCTTAGAGAGAGCTCATTATTAATAAAAGACAAGGCTCACACTGAAAACAGTAATTTCAGCTGTGCTCTGGTTGAGGATTTAACTGCATCTTCCCCTGAGCTTTCCCCACAGAGCTCATGTTCATGCCTCAATCTTCCAGGCCCTTCACTTGGGAGTGCTACATGGAAAAGCAAGCTTGTGGGTTTGTTTCTGTATGTCTAAGCCACAGAACTCGCCTAAGCTAGTTATCAAGTTTTCTCACATCTCAGTTTCTCTTCTTTGAACGTATGTCACTGTGCATTGCCTGCTGGTGACCCGCAGAGTGGACACTGTTAGTCACCTGCACTTGTGTTTCCCTCTGTGGACCTGCATCTGACAGGGAAGGTGACAAACAATGGCTCCCTCCCAGTTCCAGTCTCTCCACTTTCAGTGCAGTGGGTTTTAAATTTGTCATCACAACACTGTAGCAAATATCTTAACTCAGCTTACCGCCCCCACGCTGGCCTCAGCTTATGTTGGTCACCATTTTACAAGGTGCCTGTGACTAAGCTTGCTTTTTCTCAGTCCCATCTAGGCTTTCTCAAACCCCTTTAAGTGAAAAAAGAAAGAACGCACGGGATTTCAGCATGTCTATCCCTACTTTTTCCTTTCTCCTCTTGCTGAGTCTGGATTCCTGGGCACCCTTATTCAACATACCACATCATTTTTGTTTAACTTCAAGGCACTAGGTGAGAAGCATTTCCTTTCCTGATGTCCTTGGATTCTTGCTGCTCTTAGAAAGGCATTTTTTGTCCTGCTTGCCAATGTACTCCTACACTGCTGCCCTTGGTCTATCTGCTGGTGCTCTCTGCCCCTGCGCTATTCATCACAGTATCCTTTCCCACTGCTTCCCTGAGGATCTGCCTGAGATCATGCCCATTCCTTCTCAGATCCTTCCAAGATTTTAATGTTATTTCTTCCAAATTTCCACTGATGCTGATTTCATAGGGTCAGGGATTTAAGATGAGGAATAACACTGGAGCAGATTTTACAAATGCCTCTTTTTCGGACATTCCCTCCCCACCAGTCCTTGGGTTATTGATATCAAGGGATCTGTTCCTTGATACTGTGGAGCTGGGTGAGTTAGTCCAGGGTTACAGAGGTCAGTGGTGATGTATGCATCAAATACACCATTGGGCTCTGGCTGCAGGGCAGATGCTGCAGAGAGAGAGAGAGAGAGAGAGAGAGAGAGAGAGAGAGAGAGAGAGAGAGAGAGAGAGAGAGAGAAACATAAAAGAGGGAGCCATTATTGGTTTGAAGAGAAAACTGAACCTAAAGAAAGGTCTAGAGTCTTACAAGACTGACTCCAACTAACAATTTGAGCAACCATGGAAAGGCTACCATTAATGCCCTTCCTGGATAGTGAGATTAACAACTAACTTACCCACCATCATGGAGCCCTCATCTAGTACCTGTTAGAAACAGAAGCAAACACCCATAAGTAAACACTGAGTCGAACTAGAATCCAGATGCAGAGAAAAAGGACAAGACCAGGTAACAGAAACACATAAAGAGAGCTGACCTGAACAAGGAGGAGTTAACAGGGCCCCCAGACTGATAGCTGGGAATCCAGCATGGGACTGACTCAGGCCCCCTGAATATGGGTCTCAGCTAGAAGGACTGAGAAGTCTAAGGGACCTCAGACAGTGGGACCAGGATGTATCCCTGGTGCACAAAAGGACCTTGCGGACACATCCCCCATGGAGGGATGCTCCCTTAACCTAGAGACAGGAGAGAAGTCCTAGTCCCTACTTCAATTGACTTGACATATTTACATGACCCTATCTGGATGGCATTGCCCTACTTGTGGAATTGTGGTGGGGGGATGGGAGGGGAAGGTGGTCAGGGTGCATGTGATGGGGGAGAGAGGGTAAGAGGGAGGGAGGGAGAGAGAACTGGTATCAATATGTAAAATAAAGAAATGTATATAATGTTGTAAAGTGCTGCCCTTACTAAAGATTCCCAGATGCCTGAAATGTTCATATTTTTTATACTATGAAAGAGTATAACCAAGGTTAAAAATAATCAAGTAAAGGAAAAAGATAAGGAGATGAGGAGGGCATGATGGCTCTCTCACTTAGCAGGGGAACAATGCTCTTGGGCAATACTTGGCTGACCACTCTTCTGCTTTTTCCAACATGAGTCCACAGTGGTCTTCTCTGGAGGTTGCAGGCCTCAACACATACCCAATTTACTGGTTTTTTGCTCTTAGTTTTCACCGCCTTCAGAATAGTGAAAACATAACCCTCTGTTCATCTGTTCATGTATTTACTATTTCTCTGTCTTTCTGTTTCTCTGTTTCTTCTCCTCATGCTAGGACCAAACTGAGGGCTTTGTGCATGGTAGGTAAGTGTCCTTCCACTGAAGTCCAGTACTTACTTTCAGCAGCTCCAAGGGACAAAACTCCCAGCTGGGAAAGCTCATACTAAGTGTTGTAGATCCAGTTCTCTTGTGGTAACACCCCAGTGACCTCACCAGCTACCACACAGATAGGGAAATTCCATGCATTTTTCTTCTCTGTTCTCATGGTTACTATGGCCTGTGGCCCTCACATTAGGTGATGGGCAGGTGAGAAATTGGCCTCCCAGCAACAAATGAGTCATGACTTGTACCTGTGGTCATGAAGCAGGCAAACAGTACAAAAAAAAAAAGGTTGTAACTGGTTGTAAGAGAGGGTGAGTAGGAAGGTCTCAGGTGGAGGAGCTTATCAGTGGAATTTGGCTTTCTAGAAGGGAGAATAAGGGTGCTGCCCTTCACACCTTTCTTATGTCCTATTACCTATGCCCCTCATCTGTGACCAAGGTGCTATTTCACTTACGCATAATTCTGTTATTACTATAACTACTAATATATACAGTATCAACCATGCTTCACATTTAACCTGTTTTAATATGACCCATGAAAGCGACTTAAATAAAGTTAATCAAATTGCAAAAAATATTTCCCTTTAAATATACATTAAGTTTCACTTTCTATTTATGAGACTTGACTTTTTAAAAACCCCATCCCACTCCCATGTCATCCATAGTCACATAGCTGACAACTTAAATGGAACCACATGGAATCCAGATAGAAACTTTAAAAAGAGAGGGGCTCAAGGGTGATGAAGTGAAAGCTGTCAGTACCCACAGAAAGAACTTCTGGTAGGATTTTCCAGCAACTATGGAAACAGGTGGCTAATATTTGCTAACAGAAACACTACCCTATACATGTACCCTTATTCTCTACCTGGAAATTACTTTCCCAAATAGATTCAGTTTCTTATGTGGAAATGGATCTTTCTTTGCTATTATGGCTGAGTGAGCTTATGCCTAAATTTAAGAAACACTGTGCATAATGACAGCTGAACAAAGGGGGGGGAATAGCTTTAATAAATAATAAAAAACAGTTATTTTTGCCTATAAGAAACAATTTATTGGCAGCAAAATTTGAAAATCTAGATTACATATAGGAATGACAAAATCTTGGATAATTTTTGAGATATTTGGGAAATCCTATTTAGAACAGGAAGTAGAGCAAGGAGAAAACCACAGGCTTTGTTTTATGTAACACCAAAGCTATCAAAACTTTCTAAGTTGGTGTGCTCACTATTTAGGTAATGAAATGAAAACAGGAGCAGCAATAAGTCTAAAGTAATTGTTTTAATAAGCACCAAAACTCTAAAATTAGATTTCTTTGGCTGTAGGAAATTATATAAATATTTTGAATCAAACACATCCAATATAGTAATTGGCTTTGCAATCCAAGTCTACTTTAAACAACATATGTGCCTTGTGAATGCAGTGTAAGCTCAGGGTACCCATGCTTTATACTTTCGCTACTTCCCTGGAACTCAGGCCAAGGCTTGTGTCCACCAAGGCTACAGCTAGATGACAGCAGTAGCAGCAGATTTCTTGACTGGAAGCAGGGCAGTGAACATCTGTCATTGTTATGAAGGGATAAGAGGAATAAATCTACTGAGACTGAAGGAGACTGGACCTAAAGATGAGAGGCTTAGTCTTTTCTTTCATAAAATTCTCTAGCTTTTAACAAAATAGAAACTTTTGTCTCTAACATTCTTTAGATCTTGGATTTTCAATTAGTAGAACTTACCTCCTTTTATAAAATAGAGGGGATTGTGTCCCTAAGTTGTGTCATTTTACATAATAGGACATTGATTTTTCTAGTGCTATAGATAATATATTGTCATCTGGTCCTCGGCAACAATGCCAAGAACACAAATGGAAAGGGTGGCAGCTTTAATGACTACTGTAAGGCAAACTGTACATCTGTAAATAAAAGCATGAAACTGGACTTCTGTTTTATACCAGATAATTCAGGGGATATAGACAAAGACATCAGAACTGGAATGATAAAAGTCTTCAAAGAAAATACAAGAATTGATTTTTTTTTTAGTCTCCATAATGTCTTGAATAGGTTGCCAGAAATCCAGACAACAAGGGACAAATTATCTAAAAAGTTCTACTCATCAAAGTCAACAGCCAAGGTAAAAGAGGGAAACATCTGTAAATCATGTTTCTGAAGAATGACTCATTTCCAAGGCATATAAGTAACATACAGCTCAAGAAGAAAATCAGAAAAAAATAAAAAAAGTAAAACTAGGTACAATCTGATTAAAATATAGACAAAGGACTTGAACATGCAACTCATTTAGACATATAAATGGTCGTAGATCTTTGGTTCAACATGAATGGTGACCAAGAGGACATCAGTCAACATGACATGTTGACAATAAGCCCATTAATATGTATATGTATATGTATATATTTGTTACAATCAGTTTTCCTTCCAGCCTGGTCCCACAGCCACATCAGTCCCAAATAACACACAGAGATGCTGTATAGATATAAAGCTGTTGGCCTGTTACTATCATTTCTTATTGGCTATCTCTGTCCTCTGTCTTAAATAATCCATTTCTGTCAAGCTAAGTGTTCCCACGTGATCTTATCTTACTGGAGAGTGGGTCTAGACCTCTTCGAGTGGGTCTAGACCTTTTCTCTCAAGCCCCTACATCTTGACTCTCCTCTTCTAAACACACACACACACACACACACACACACACACACACACACACAAATTTGATTACTTTTATACCACGTGAGTGTGAAATGGTGCACCCATTAGCAGAAACTTGGGCAAAGTTTCCTCAGAAATGAAAACTGGAACGCCTTCTTATCAGCAATCTCAAACTTGGGCATGTAAGCAAAAACTCAAAATTATGATCTGGAAGAAATATTTTCTCTCCTGTATTTACTGTAGCATTACTCACAATGACCTGGTTGTGTTTGTTATGCTTATTGTCCCCTGAATTATGATCGGTGGGATGTTGATTTATAAATATATGCCCACAAGCACGTATTTTCATTCATTGTGTCTGAGTATGAAAGAAATGAAGAAGGGGCTATTGCAGTATGCAAACACTTATATAACCTTTGAGAAGGCACCTCTCATATAAGGTTAGTTTCCTTAAATAAGCCTTAGTATAGGAAGGTTAACCTTCTTTCCAAGGGTTGGTGTAATGATTAATGTTAATTATCAGCTTGGCAGTATCTAGACTTTCCAGGAAGAAGGGGTTTTGGGCATGCCTCAGAGGGATTACCTTGATGAAGTTAACTGATGTGGGAATGTGTGTCTTAAGTGTGGTTAGAACCATTCCACGGGCAGGGACCCTGGACTGTATTAAACCGAGAAGGAAGCTGAATGTATACATGCAATGCTCTTTGTTCCTGACTCTGAGCAGCTGCTTCATGCTGCTGTTGATTTTACTTCCCTGCCATGATGAACTCTTCCTTAAACTGTGAGCCAGAAAAAGCCTTTTTCCCAGAAGTTGCTTTTGTCAGAGTGTTTCACATAGCAACAGGAAAGAAAGTAAGACAAATGACAACAAGGAAATGCAGCATTTATTTGTAATGCTTGACTGGTGATTGATAGACTGATCCAGATAAGCATCTGGATTTGTTGTGTTGTCTTCAGCTGTGCAGCAGAGTTCTGAGGGAATGAGTGGAGGATGCATTTAGCACAGGAGAGTGGAGTTGTGGATTGTGAGGATGGATTTATTATGACACACAGGAGGCAACAGAAAAGCAAAGAGCCCCAGAGGGACCAAGGTTAGGAAAGCTGCTTTTAGAGATGATATGTTTGAGGTAGATGGATTTTCTGTTTGATAAAAGAAACTTATGGAGTCTAGTAGATATGAGTCTGGTTGTGTACACATTGTCTGTATTGCAGAGTTCATACTCTGAAGCTTAGTTTACATGTCAGAGTTGTGAGGCAAAAGGAAAATTATTCAAATACATTTTATATGACATTCTAGGTATTGGCATAATCCTCAAATGATATCACATATTATATAGCTATTCTTATCTGTCAGAACTTTATTATGAGGCTCTATGTTACAAATGAATACTTCTGACTTGGGGCATAGGGAAAGAGACAGGGAGGGTACATGCAACTTACACAGTACCAGAGTAATCACTATACTGTGTGAAAACAGAGGTAAGTTGTTCTTTGCAGAGTGGAGGACTTAAGGAAACTAAAAACTAAACTAAAAATGTAGAAAAAACAATTGATATAGAGCTGCCAAATATGGAAGTGAAGAACTTGTGCCTGTCCCACAGGCCTCTGTGACTCCATATAATTTCTCACATGCATCCTCTTTGCCTCACTGTGACCTAATACTTGAGAGAACACCTTCAGGGATGAAAGGTTTATTTGGGCTCATGGTTTAAAGACTTTTGTCCATACAGGTTTGTCTCTATGCCTTTGGGTAGAGCATCATAGAAAAAGGAGCATGTTGGATGTGGATGAGCTTCAAGGGAACTGGGGACCAGATGAAACCGTCTATGTCACCCTCTCAGTGATTTACTCCACATAGGCACTGCTCCTTAAAGTTTCCAGCCCTGCCAAAACAGTGTCACTGGCTGGAAACCAGATAGAATGAAGCACAAGAGGCCGAGAGGGCATCATTCTGGTGCTACTATCTTACAGAGAATGCAGAACTGAACTTCCATCTACCCTGGTCCAATGATACAGTGAAATTTTGAGAATCTCTTTGGATGACAATAATAAACACTTGGGCTCCTCTGTGTTTTGATATATAAGTTATTTCTTATGTTTTCATACATTGCTTTTGATTTTTTTCAATTTCCAAGTAGTGGGTGTTTTTAGTAGGTGCTTATAATTTATATGTGAGAAATAGATATATTCATTAGACAAAGTCACAAAAGACAAAAAATGAGAGTTGAAGACAGCATTTAGAGTTTTGATAAATGGCATTGGCTTCACATTGAGAAATCTTTCAGAATGACAGATCTTTATCAGGGACTGGATCAAACTAGAGTAGATGGAGAAAATGTGCTTTACACAGCACTGAGGAAGGAATGAGCAAGAACATGTACCAGCTTTGGGGGTATGTAGGAGACAATGTGAGAAAGGAGAGTTGAACATGTGCTTGGACAACCTCCAAAGGGTACTTAAGCAGCCATCTCATCACCAGTGAAAAGACTCTGGAAACTCTGTGTTACAGAATGTCAAGCTAAGGAGGCATTTTAGAGAGGGAATAATTCAGTTTGTGCTTGCTGTAGCTTTTGTTAATGCTTAACAAAAATATAGTGCTAAGGAGTGGGGCGCTATGAAGAGACAATCATTATTCAAACATATTTTGTTTTATGAGGAAGAAGGTGAATTTTGGGTTAGCTATTTAAGAAATTCAAGGTAAGAAAGTTTTGCCTAAATCTTACAGTCCCAGAAAGAGTAAGTCGGGTGTTTAGGATACTGAGGCAGCTTATGAACCCTGCTTCCTTCTACTCTGCAGGATTGGCTTGTGTTCCAATTTCTCACAGATCTCATTGTCTTTAGAATCCTTTCAAAATATATAGGGTCTTCAGCAATCGCATAATCAGTTGCAGTATCAGCAAGATCCTTATGCCCCACTCACATCTACAGTCAGGCGTTTCTATCAGATGGCTTAAAAATTTAAGCCAGCAAAAATGCTAGTTCTGGATTTAACAACAAACAAAACAAAAAACAAAAACAAAACTACAAACAGACAAACGAAAACATTCCAAATTGTTTACCTAAAATGCAGTGATAAAATAACAGCATTTTAGAATATCCAATGTCATTTGATTCTTATCATGATTTTCTGAGACAACTGGGCAGTTGTTTCTTGGGAAAGTGAAAGTCCAGAGTGACTGTTTTCTCTCTTTACAGAGAGGAGTGGGAGCATGTCCCAAGTCTATGTGTATCAGTCTCTTCCATATGCGCTCTATTGTGTGTTGTATTTGTATATCAGTTTCAAGCTGTTTGCAAACTTCCCTTCCTTTCTTACAAAACCAAGACTCTATTTATTCTTTAAATTGGAGGTGTTACACCAATATGTAAATAATATCTACACTTAAATGAAATAATTATATGTAGGTAAATTTCACTAGTGTAGTTATCCTGAAAGGTTAACCTCAAGACGTGCTTGATGTCAGTGGCATTTAAGAGAAAGAATAGGCTTTCCTGGGGGTCTATCACATGGTACAACATATCAGGAAGAGTCTTCAATAAGGGTTGCTATAAGTGGGAACAATCTGAAAGTTCAAAACCAATTTTAGAAATTATTTTATCAAAATGTTAAAATAAGACATAATTTGCAGTACTTGAATCATTTTGCAAAGGCCTAGTGTTTTATTTAGCTGAGGGAGAAAATGGTTATTTTACATCATAATTAACCTCACACATGGCCAACTGAGATTTTATAAAGCAGTATCCTTTAAAATTTATTTTTCTCCAGGATTAGAAATATACATAGGCTTGTGAACACACACTCATATGTATGCTTAATGTCTGGCTACCTATTTGTTTTCTGTCTTCCTATCCATCTCCTTCTCTACCTGTCTTTCTGTGATAATTTGTATTTTGCACATAGATAAACACAACCTATAAAAGCTACTGCTGCAGAGTTGGCCTTTCAGGTTTAAAGGATATTTAAATATTTAATTTTACATATTTAAATTTATTTTGAGCTGATAACATTCTTGCATATTTTACCACAAATATTTGACTGATCATGAAATAACCACATATTTGTCAGATGGCAAAATTTCAAACTAAATGTTTAAAATAGACAAAACATATGGTATTATCAGAAGTGTAATGTGGTATGGTCATTTTGGAATGTTGCTTCCAGCATCTACTATGACAACATACACAAATGTTAACACACACACACACACACACACACACACACACACACACACACACACATCCAAATAAAAGTGTATATTTTGTCAAAGTATAAGAATTTTAACAGCACAATTCATAGTAGCCCCAATCTAGATTTGCCCAACTCCAACTCCCTACTAACAGAATGGATGAATAAAGTACATTATCATCTCATAATGAGATCTTATAAAGCAACAATTATGAGAAAAACTAAGAGTCCTTGCATATATTTAGACCTAATATCCAGATAGAGTATAATCTTTTGAGGTAGTTCATTTGAAGGGTGTTCTGGAGTGTCATTGTTGTCCTACTTCTTTTTAAAAATTGTTTCTATTAGTTCTTTGAGAATTCCATGCACTGTGTTTTGATCACATTCTTCCCCTTCTGCCAACTCCTCCCAGATCCTCTCAACTTCCCTACCCACCCAGCTTCATATTTTCTCTCCATTCTTCACACTACCCATGGAGTCTAGTTTTTATATAAACTTTATTTAAATTAGAAACAATCATATTTTAGATGGAGTCTAATTTTTTTTATTGGCCAACTACTCATGGGTGTGGGGCATGCACTGGAGTGTGGTGTATAACAGGTGTGACTCCATTGAAGAAAGCTGACTTTCCCTCTTCTGCAAGCAATCAAATGCCAATATCTCCTCAGCTAGAGGTGGGATTTCATGCCTACCTTCCTTCCTCTCTGGGGATTTTGTCTGTCTTGAGCCAGTACAATGCTTGTACATGCTGTCACAATCTTCATGAGCTCTCATGTGCATCTGCTCTGTTGTGCATGAAAACATTATTTCTCTGAAGTCATCTACAATCTCTGGCTCATATAATCTTTTTGAAACTCTTCTTCTGTGATAATCCTGGCCATGACTGGAAGTGTATGATATAGACATCTCATTTAGGGTTGTGTACTCTGTGATCTCTTATTCCCTGTCCAGTGAACAATTGTGAATCTGTGGGTTAACTGCCATCTACTTCAAGAATCAGACTCTCTGATGAGGATTGATAATTGACCTATGTGAATATCAATAAGTCATTAGTTTTAGTGCTCTGTTCACTTAGCTGAAAAAGAGTAGTAGGTTTTTCTTTGCAGCCAATGACAAATGTAACCCTGCATTCTTGATCTCATTTACAGAGTCAGATATGTGCTGTGGTCCTTAAATGCACTCAGAAAGTGGTGGGTTAATTCTGTAACATTCATGTAACCATGTTACCACTGTGCATATCTTCCCAGGATAGCAGAATGTAGCTCAGAGTTTCATAGCTGGGTGCAAGCCTGTAGCCACCAACTAGACAGATGATTAATTCAGTTCATTGGACATGTCTGTGTCTTTGCTATGTGGGATTAATACAGGAATATATAAACACAAGAACTACATGGCCTGAGAACTTAGCCAGCAGGATAAGGCTGTGGCCTAAAGTAAGAAAATAGAGAAAATATGCCAAATTTTTGGAAAAGAAGTCTGAGGCTTTCTGTTCACAGAAGCTGTGGAAATAGAGGAAAGTGTTACCACCTGAGAGAAGAGGTGATTTGAGAGAAAGAAATTTAAACTTCCTCATTCCTGGTTTGGAAGATTCTAGCTGGGCTTAAATGAGCCACCGATTTTGGAATGTGTCTGCTGACCTTGATAAATGGATTCTGTCAGAAATCCTTGCTTCTACTTCATATTTCTATCTCTGTTAGATGAAACCTTGAAGTACATCTTGCTCTAATACTGCTCATTTTCACCTTAGTATTACTCAAGTCCTATTTTAGCTCAGTTTTCTTCAAAGTTACACAGCCATTAGTCAATCAAAATGCACTTTCTTTTGGTTTCATACAGAAACATATAGAACTTGAAATTTTTTGACCTGAAAAGTAATTTCCCAGAGGTGAGAACTTTACCCCAAATAGGACTCAAGAATATAAATGTGATCTGAGGACTCCGTTGAATTCCTGAGGCCTCTTAAAAACACACCTTCTGCTTCTTTGTTGACTAAGTTTCACAAAAGAACTTTCACACTTCAAATGTTTTCTATTAGTATCCAAATTATCACCCAAGAAGCTTGCTTTCTCTGCTAAGGACACTGAAGGTCAGAGTGTGTGTCTGCCTGTACTTTTGAGCTCAGTGTCCCCTACAATGCCTGCCCAGTCAGGTTATGGTGACGAGATTACTTTCAGGTCAGGTATTACATGTCATGTGTTTCCTAAATATTAGGAAGTAAAAAAAGCATTAAGAATTTGGGTCAAAGAAAGACTTTTTAGAGGGAGCTTGATAGACAGTATATATTTCTTCCATCCATAATTGAGTCATATGGGGATCTGTGGTAATATATTGTTTATGATTTAAGAAAGCCACTGGAGATCAAAATGCAAAGCTAGCCACAGCCATAGAGCCAAGTGGTTGTGATACACATCTTTAATCCCAGGACTCGGGACACAGAGGCAGACAGATCTATGTTAGTTGGAACTCACATTAAGCTACATGAAATTGGTCCAGTCTAAAAGAGAAACAACTCATACAAAGGAACTCTCAGAACTTAGGGTCCCATGCCTTTAATGCCACTCTAGAGAGGTATATACAATAGGAATATGACATTCAGTATTCAGTTACAGAGATTTATTCTCCAGCCACACTGAGGACAGGACAGGTAAGAGATATTGTCTGGCTGCTTAGCTTTTCTGATCATTCAGCTTGAACTCCAATATCTGTCTATTGGTTTTTATTATTTGTACCACAGGGAGATTGCTTTCCTAAAAAAGGTTGCTGTGGATATTGTCCTTGGAGATTGTCAGTTTGTGGAGAACAACCCTCTATCTTAGCATCAATCTAGAATGTTTGGGGATTTCCATGGGATCCTCCATGCCAACAACTCAATTAACTACAACCCAGTCCTGCCACAGGAAGTCTTCCCTGGCTACAAGAGATGGCCAGTTGAGACTCTGCATGTCCCATTAGTAGAATCTTCACTGAGGTCACCCTCATAGATTACTGGAAATTTCCCCTGCACTAGGCTTCCACACCTCCCAATTGCCCCCCCCCCCAAATTCCAGTTGTCTCTCCCTGTACTCTCTCTTCCATTCTATCTCCTCTCAACCTGATTCCCTTCCTCTTCCATCTCTACCCCCCTGAGTCCTCCCATAAAATCTATTCTATTTCCCCTTCCCAGAGAGATCCATGTACCACAACTAGGCCTTTCCTCTTTAGTTAACCTCTCTACATGTATGGATTATAGCCTGGTTATTATTTACTTATAAGTGACTACATATTATATTTGTCTCTTTGTGTGGGTTATATAACTCAGGATGATATTTCCTGAAAATTATATCATGCCATTTTTTTTTAACAGCTGAGTGATACATGATTGTGTAAATGTATCATATTTTCTCTATTCTTCTTTTGAGGGACATCTAGTTAATTTTTTCAGTTTCTGACTATTATCAATAAAGCTGCAATGAACATAGTTAAGTAAATGTCCTTGCAGTATGGTGGAACATCCTGAACTTTGTGTATATGCTCAAGAGTGGTATAGCTGGGTCTTGAGATATATTGGTTCCAAATTTTCTGAGGAATTGCCATATTGATTTTCATAGTGGCTGTACAAATATGCACTACCACCAGCAATGGAAGAGTGGAGCAAGGGGAACAATATTGTCCTTTGTGAACACAAAAGCATGTATCCCATCTCATTCATGCATACCATACTGGCTGTGAATAACTGAGATGTACTAGGTACAGAGAGACATGCTCCACACACAATTTTATATAGAGTTTAAAGCTAAAGTCCTAGAAGCAGTGATTAAAACTTAAAGTGACAGCCATCAGAGGCCAAGAAGGTGTAGGTTTGAGAAGATGCTACCCAGAGGTTGCATAACATTAGTCAGGCAAAAGAAATGAGACTCTAGCAAAAATATTAATTCTTGAAAATGGCTAGGCTCATAGTTTATATATATATTACATATATATAAAATTATAGATTTTATATATAGATAGAATATATAAATATAGTCACTATAAAAATATTGTAGATACCTAGATTGACCTAGCTATCAGTAATGTACATATACCAAAAAATGTGATATATTTTATCAGCAGATTAAGATATATAAGGAACGAAATAAAAATGATTTGATTCTCGGACATAAATCATATTTCCATCAGACTGAAAACTGTGGTTCATCTATAAATAAAATGTTCTTCAGAAATTAAAATGGATATTGTCAACTATTTTCATTCTGTGCTCCTTGGAACCTCAGGGTTTCATCCGATGGTTTGGGGGAGGTTCTGTGTGAGGGGAGTGATAATAAAAGAAAAAAAAATGATTTGATTCAGTTTCAAAGGGGCCTGGTGGTTAAATTATTACCCTTGCAAGTCAATAAAACCAGGAGACAAGCTTTGTATTTTCCTGAACAATGATAGTTTGATTCTTTTAGACAAAGTGTGATTAAATGAGCAAAGAAAGAGCTTTTACAGAAAGCCATGTCTGAAAAATGCATAACACTTTTGGGGGGGGGCTTGTTTTTTCTTGCACTCAGCTAAGGTAAAACACCATTTACCAGAGACCAAGCAATACTTCATTAGCAATCTATAATAAATACATTGAGATGAGTCAGAAACAGAAACTGAATGTGAGTCTTGGGCTTTTATTTACTTATTTTTCTGATTACTGAACCATTCATAGCAAGGGATCTGAATGTCACAATAAAGAATCTGGATTTTATTTTGTAATGAGGAGTTATCGAAGGCTTTGTAGACATGAGTTAGATTTTGTCTTTTTGTATAAACAGAAGATAAAGGGAGGCAAAAAAAGGCAGGGTTCAATCTGGAACTACAGTTTGCAATATAAGGACAAGAAATACCGAAGCCCTAAGACAAGACAGTAGAAGTCAGAGCAAGAGGGAGAAGTGTGTGTGAGAGCTGCAGTGAAGACAAAGTGAGTATTGATTTAGTGTTGGCAATCAAGGGAAAGTGAACTGTGAAAGGTGCAAAAATGCTTTCAGCCTAGGGACTTGGGAGGATGGTGTCCCCACAAAATATACTTAGTTAACTTAAAGATGAGAGAGGTCAAACTTCAGTGGTAAATGGGAGTCCTAAGTATGGGAATTGTCAATATTGGGGGTGGGTACTGAAAGTTATGAACACAGATGGCTTCATAAGGGGAAATAATTAAAGTAGGAGGAAAATCCATAGACTATGTTTAGGATGGTGCCAGGAGACAGAGATCCGTGGGCACAGGAGCTGAAGAGTTTCTACTGAGCACAAATGAGAGCTTTGATGAAAGAGGCTGTTGAAAAATTGAGTGCTGTACAGGAAGATGGAGAAGAGAAAAAGCCAATTAATGGATTTGTTGGCTCACAGCACATGGCTGACCTTGAGAAAGCAGTCAGTGTATGTATGAGAATGCCTGTTGGGTTTCAGAGAAAGAGATAGGAAATACGGGAAGCTGCAGGTGTTTTTTATTTGTAAAATTTGGCAGACGAATAAAGAAGTAAAAACACTAAGGAAATGTGTTGCTTAAGAATAGCACTGCTATTAAAGTCAGGTTGGAGAAAGTCCAATGGGAGGATGTGACTCAGGAAGCAAGAGGGTGACTGAGTCCAGGTTACAGCTCAGCTAAGGCGGGAAACAGGGTCTCCAGCCTTGCTCCTCCACATGGACAACAGCAAGCCCTTTGCTTGGGCTAGGCCTTCCAGGAGCACAGAAATCAGTATTAGTACAGACACTGAAACCTTCAAACTTCAGAGAAAGTCTGATACATACATATATACATAACCTATGAAATGCAAGATTTACTTCAAGTAGAGGAATGCCAGGTTACTTTTGCCTAATGAATCCTAAGGTTTATAATAAAGAAGTCAACAGGTAAAAAATGATTTTGTGTATTCTAATTTTATGTATTTTAATTAGTTCTTTGAGAGTTGTGTACAACATATTTGGATCAGATTCACCCTGTATCTTTCTAACATTTCAGAGATCTCCCCCAACTCCTTATTCATTCAAATTTGTGTCCTTTTTAAAGCAATTGTTTGTATTTTTCCCATCATAATATTTTTTATTAATTATTTTTTGTACAACATAACCTGATTATACTAGCTTCACATTCTTTCCAGGCCCCTACCCCCAACCCTGCCTTGCCAGTGCCGAAAAAAAAAAGTAAGTCCAATTTGTATTGCCCATATATTACAGGAGCACGGTCAAACTCCCAGTGGCATCCCCTTAAAGGAAACTGAGTGGGGGCATCCCTCTACCTCCTGGCTCAGGCCCTAGTGCATACTAAAAGCCACCAACTGTGAAGAGCAACACGGGCAAATTTTCACTCTCTACAATAGCATCTTGTCTGGACTGTTTCTTTTTGTTGTTGGTTTTGGGTTTTAGGGGGGTGGGGTGGGGAGAGGTTGTCACAGAAGTCTTCAACATCTCTCCTCAGTTATGCAGTCATTGACAGCACTGCAAAAGAAGCTCCCTTTCCCAAAGCAGCCAGCATTGGCAGCACATGTTATGGACATCTACATAGTTTCTGGAGGTAGTGTGGACTGTGGCCTTCAACATGGCTTCTGGGGGCAGCATGTACCACCCTTCAAGACCAATTTGTGCTGCTTGAATATTCCTGGATAAGTGGTCCTTTACTGGAAGTTGCTTGACTTAGCAGGGGCTATACTCTTAGAGAAAACTAACTGTCTCTTCCTCTCCCAGCTGCTAACAATTGACAATAGTGCCATGGCTAGGTATGGAATTATATACCCAACTCTTCGTGTTTAGGTTTGGTCTGGTGTTGTTCATGCTGTCATAAGTGCTGTAATTGTGTATGTGCAGGTGCCCCGTTGTGTCTACAAGGTATCTCCTGAGCATGTGTAAGTCTTTTATTCACTGTACCTTGACCAGTTGAGACTTCTGTGTTAATCATCGTCCATTGCAAACAGGAGATTCTCGGATAAGGATTGAGAGACACAATGAATTGCATGCTTAATAACTTCCTTTATGATGTGTGCTATGTCAAATTTACTCACAAAACATTCTAAAAATGTGT
The DNA here is from genome assembly GCF_943737965.1 of Phodopus roborovskii. Lineage (NCBI taxonomy): Eukaryota > Metazoa > Chordata > Mammalia > Rodentia > Cricetidae > Phodopus > Phodopus roborovskii. Next base: position 38,593,781 of record NW_026125295.1, on the reverse strand, counting down.
ATATTTTTTCTTTTTTAGCATTGTGGAGAAAAGCCTCTCCAAAGACAATATTTGATATTTATGATTTGAAATCATAATAACACAATATTATATATTCACAAAAACATATCATTAAAATATTTAATGTAATTAATTACATTAGCAGGAGCATGGCTTTAAAATGGGAGAATTTTCCTTTATTCCTTAAAATGACAAAGTACACAATAGAAGTTGTGAAGATTTCAGTCTCTGTACTAATAATACTCATGTTTGCTTGCCCTGGATATCTGACCCAAATGCAAAGCTTGCAATGGTTCATGCAGGGCTAGGCTGGGACACTCATTGTTCCCCCTTGTAGTTGGGTTGTGACCCAGATTTTCTGCCTATACCAGTACAATATAGGCTTTTGTAGACTATTATAAAGTGTGGACTAATGACATTTATTCAGCACTTGGGACTGGTCTGAAGTCCATGTCCTATAGAATCCATGGCATCTTATGTAGATTCTTAGTCCTTTGGTAGGGAGTCAGATACACTTTAGGAAAATAAGGGCAGTTGACCCTTCTCAGGTTCCCTGGGACCTATTCCCTTACAGCCTTTAATGACCAGTTAGCAGACTATCAAACAGAACACCACAACCAATGAGTAGAAACCTGTGTAAAGAGTATGGTTTTTCCGCCCGCCGCCTGGTCTTGTCCTGCCACCACGCCGCCAGCCCCAAATAATGCACAGAGACTCTGTATTTGATACAATGCTATTGGCCAGGTGCTAGTTTCTAATCGGCTAGCTCTGTCTTAATTATTAACCCATTTCTATGTATTTCCACATGGTCTTACCGAGAGCGGAGGAATGGCGGTTCTGTTCTCTCCAGGCTCTCCATCCTGACTCCTCCTTCCTACTTCCTATTTCCTCCTTGTCTCCTAGTCCCTCCTATCTTCCTTTCCTATTGGCCAACAGTGCTTTATTCATTAACCAGTATGAGAAACATATACAGAATGACATCTCCCATCATCTTCTCTTTTCTGTCTAAATAAAAAGAAGGGTTTTAAGCTTAACATAGCAAAATATATAACACAACAGTTATCAAATAAGAATCACAGCTAACAATATTTAGTCCATTAACATTTAGCAAGATTAAAAGAAACTATTCTGTCATCTATCCTATATTTGTGAGTCTAAAGTCATATATGTAACTTATCTTTAAGCTTAACTAAGGAAAACTATAACCATAACTATCTGTCTTCAACTCCATCAAAGACCACAGAAGGATAATATATAAACTCTAGAAATGACAGAGACAACTCACTGCCTGGTAACCCGAAGTTCTTTTGTAATCTTCCATCTTCAGCCCATAGGCCATAGTGTGTCTGGCAGATGCTTCAGCAAAGCAGGAATCTTTAAACTGTCTTCTTGTATTGGCAGTTTGTCGGTCACTTTTCTCTGTGTCTTGCAGACTGTCTGGCAGTCTCTTCCATGAAGCAGGACCATTGTAGCAATGTCCATCTTGAATCAGCAGTCACTTTTTGGTGGGTCCTGCATATCCAGTTTATACAGCATAAAGTCAAGCAGTCCAGACAAGAGCAGTATCTTGTTCAAATGGCTAGTCTTGACATATTGGAAGTAAACTCCATAACGAGTTTCTTCAATGTCCATCTTTCTTTTTGACGAAGGTGGTGTTGCCAGGAGCATTTATGTCTCATTGTCGAGAAAAACCCTAAACCATTTTAAATGCTATATTCTGTAGGTCTTTGAAAGGTTTGAAGAATTCCTATCTATCTCAAATACATCTCTGTGTATCTTGAGAACCTAACTTAACTCTAAGCTTTGACTATCATAGGTAGTTATCTATAATCTGTATGTACTACATTATACATTACATTTCTAAATGAGCTATATAACACAATACCTAAACAAGAGAAATATATATATCACAAAATTGACTTTAAATTGTATCAATAAATGAAAATCCATTCCAAAACAAAGTATTCATATCTATACCATAATTCCCTTTTTACCTTTAAAAAGATATTGGTTGTGATCATTAACCATTTATAACCAACACCATTTAAATGAAAACAAACATTTATAAACAATATTTGGGAATTTGGGCATCGTTCTTTCCAAACTACTTCCTGCTGATAGGGGGCACTGTCATGGGGGAATCCTAAGAAGATGCAGAAATCCTGGTTGTAGTCTGCAAGGCTGCTTTGTTCAGCTGTTTTGAATGTTGGATCACCAGCGACTCTGTTTCAGGGGGCCTGGCTTGATCAAACCACATTACTCTGGAAGGAATCCACAGCTTTTCATTTTCTGTGGAAACAAAAATAGAAACCCTTTTCCCCAGTAACTTGTCCTTGAACTTAAATGTTGGAGTCAAAGCATTTTTAAAATATATAAATTGAATTAATTCAGCAGCATTTGTTTTAACAGTTGTTTCCTCAGCAGTCAAACAATACAAAGACAATATAATACCATACAGTATCCAGATTCTCTCTGAGCTTTCCATCTTTAAGTGGCTTTATTATTATTCTCTTCTATTTTATTCATTTTTTTTGAGACAGGGTTTCACTGTGTAACTTTTATCGGTCCTGGAATTCACTCTGCATACTAGGTTCACTTTAAAATCACAGAGATCTGCTTGCCTCTGTCTCCTGAGTGCTGGGATTAAAGGTGTGTGTGCCACCACACCCAGCTCCTCACTCTCTTTTTAAAACCATTTTATTCCTTTTCTCTACCAAGCCTTCGTATATTTTAAAACACACTGTAAACCTTTAGAGGTTTTTCTTAATATGAATCTGTCTTTACTGTAAATCTTTATCTTTTTCTGGCCACAAGTCTTTTATCTGGTAAACAACAAAATGAAATTCATAGTTGTTTCTGCGACAGTTTATCAAACATGGCGGCGGCTATTGTACGGCCAGCAGTGAGAGCTGTGCTTACTGTCTTGGTCTGCATGCTGCTGGCTTGGAGATATGGTCACTGCCATTGTCAGCTCTGATACACACCAATAAATTATTAGCAGTGCTTTTTAAAGCCTTGCAGTTTTTGCCGCTTATGCTGAGTCAGGAACCTTCCCTTAAAGGAGCCACGACCATTTGTAAGGAGTATGGTTTTTCTGCCTGCCACCTGGTCTTGTCCCGCCACCGTGCCAGCCCCAAATAATACACAGAGACTCTGTATTTGATACAATGCTATTGGCCAGGTGCTAGTTTCTAATCGGCTAGCTCTGTCTTAATTATTAACCCATTTCTATGTATTTCCACGTGGTCTTACCGAGAGCGGAGGAATGGCGGTTCTGTTCTCTCCAGGCTCTCCATCCTGACTCCTCCTTCCTACTTCCTATTTCCTCCTTGTCTCCTAGTCCCTCCTATCTTCCTTTCCTATTGGCCAACAGTGCTTTATTCATTAACCAGTATGAGAAACATATACAGAATGACATCTCCCATCAAACCTGTGACCCATTTTGTTCAACAAAGCAAACAGAACTTCAAGGTGTGGCAGGGTGTGCAAACTACAGCATGTCTATGCTCATAGGGAATGTTATACCCTGTGGGCAAAGGTGGCCACCATGACTTCTTTAGCAAGCAGTGTGAGGCACACAAGAATGCCTCCCAGCAAATAACTAGATATGTAAGCATAGAATAAAATATGGAGCCAGTATCTACTCTGTTAACAAGAAGAATACTGACACCATTTGGAGATGATTTATGACACTTTTTAAAAAACAATCTCATCTATGCATTCAAGCAAATGCTTTGTAAGAGAGAGCCCCCATTTCCCCAATGCTCTTTAAAAATTAGATACTAAATGCTTTCCAATTTTCAGGATCTTCCATGGAATGAAAATTTGAAAATAAAGCAGAAAATTGAGAAAATTGCCCCCTCAAGCCAAAACCAAACCAACCAACCAAACAAAAAGCAATAATGATGAGACGGCATTGTCCACCAAACTATGTTCTACTATACATTTGAACTTTAGTATGTGATGGTCTATACAGATTAGATTCCCAGCTCTATAACCACTTAGTTGCCCCAGACTTGGCCCTAAAAGCACTTTCAGTACACAACTGAAGGGTGGCATGAAGTCTTAAAGTACGAAACACCAACCAGGCTTACTGACCTTGGAGAGAAACCCACCAAAGATACTATAGTAAGAATTATTCTCCACTGCAAGATTCCTGTACAAGAGTTCTCCTGGATTGAGAGATGACAGGTCTGTGCAGTGTGTCTCATGTTTATGTCTCACAATACTTGAGGATCTTGTTTAGAGATGCACACCACCAAAGCACTCACAGAGATCTCTCATGACTGAGATGATGTCAGAACATGTTTACCATTCTACAGTGAAGGTTTTATTTCATGTTTTTGTTGCCTTTAAGGTCAATCCTTAATATCTATCAAAATAATGGGAAGGATACCAAAAAATATTTTCACTCCTGTATACTGCTTACTAAAACAAAAAGTTAAATATGACCCATCTCTTTTCCTATGAAGCAGTTTTCAATGATTTCAGTGTTGAAATATTTATTCATTAATCAATCAACAAATCAGTTACCAATCAATAAATATTTATTCATTTACAAACCCATTCATTTTTTAAGTTGGGAATTAGCACATTTCCAGATCACTATACTTACCTTCTTATTAAAATTGTAAACATCAACGAATATTCAGCACCTTTCTCTTTAACATAATGCTCTGCAGGCAATGCAGTGTTCATCCTTGTTATGTGAAATTGTACCTGAGAGCTCAACAGAGCATCCTGTACCAGCTGTAGATCTCATTGCATCAGAGTGGCATGTGACACTGTGTGCCACAAAGAACACAGAGATCTGTCAAGTCGGTATTATATAAAATCAAGCTCAAATGGAAAAAATTCAACCGAACTCTGCCAAAGCCTTTAATATAGAATGCAACACTATTCTATTTTAATTTGTGCCAAGGTAAGAAGCCCATCTCAAAATCTGCAGCCTTGCAGCACAATGCCATCAAACCTAGTATGTGCTTTAACTTACACTATTTTTTCATGAGATTGATTGTTCACTTGAAGAATGGTCTAAATACTGTATTTTTTCCCATAAACACACAACTTGAAAATCCCTGGCACAATCTTACATCAGTATTTTAATATAGAAGTCTTTGTATTTTAAATAGCATTATTAGATCATAAGAGAGTAAGTCACTAACATTTTTTTATTTATTTTATATAACCAAGTCCATTTCAATGAAAACAAACATTTATAGACAATATTTGGGAATTTGGGCATCGTTCTTTCCAAACTACTTCCTGCTGGTAAGGGGCGCTATCATGGGGGATACTAAGAAGATGCAGAAATCCTGGCTGTAGTCGGTAAGGCTGCTTTGTCCAGCTGTTTTGAATGTAGGATCACCTCGTACTCTGTTTCAGGGGGTCTGGCTTGATCAAACCACATTAGTCTGGAAGGAATCCACATCTTTTCATTTTCTGTGGAAATAAAAATAGAAATCTTTTTCCCCAGTAACTTGTCCTTGAACTTAAATTTTGGAGTCAAAGCATTTTTTTAAAAATTTGATTTATTATTTTACATGTTGATCCCAGTTCCCTCTCCCTCTCTTCCTCCCTCCCTCCTTCCCTCCCTTTTACCCTCTCTGCCCTCTCACATGCACTCTAACCACCCTCCCCTCCCATCCCCCCACCACAATTCCATATGTAGGGGAATGACATTCAGTTGGGGTCATGTAGGTCTGACAGGTCATGTGAAGTAGGGACTAGGGCTTCTCTTCTGTCTCTAGATTAAGGCAGTTATCCCTCCATGGGGGATGTGTTCGCAAAGCCCTTTTGTGTACCAGGGAAACATCCTGGCTCCACTGTCTGAGGTCCCTTAGACTGCTCAGTTCTTCTGGCTGAGACCCATATTCAGGGGGGGCTGAGTCAGTCCCATGCTGGATTCCCAGCTATCAGTCTGGTGGCACATTAGCTCCTAGCTCCTCCTTGTTCAGGTAAGCTGTCTCTATGGGTTTCTGCCACCTGGTCTTGTCCTCTCCATCTGCATCTGAGTTCTACTTCAACTCAGTGTTTATGTATGGGTGTTTGCTCCTGTTTCCAACAGGCATTAGTTGAGGGCTCCAGGGATAAGTTAGTTGTTGATCTCACTCTCCTGGAAGGGCATTTATGGTAGCTTTTCCACAGAAGCTCAAATTGTTATTTGGCAGCAGTCTTGTAGTTCTCTAGACCTTTCTTTGTGTTCAAATTTAACTTCAATCCAATATTGGCTCCCTCTTTTATGTTCTCTCTCTCTTTCCTGTCTTCTATTCCTAACCAGGCTCAATCTTCCTGGCCGCACATGTTTTCCTTTCCTCCCCCTCGTTTTCTCCTACTTCTCTCTCCATTCACTGCCTCCCCACTTCCCCTGAGCTCTGAGGAACTTGTCCCTTACCAGTTCTGTGAGGGACTTTATGTGAATCTCTTAGAATACACCTTGTATCCTAGTTCCTCTGGTGGTATGAATTATAGATTGATGATTCTTTGATCTAGGTCTAAAATCCATATATGAGTGAGTACACACTGTGCTCCTCTTTTTTGTGACTGGGTTACCTCATTCAGGATGGTTTCTTCAAGTGCCATCCACTTGCCTGTGAATTTCAAGATACCATTATTTTTTTCTGCAGAGTAGTATTCCATTGTGTAGATGTGCCACATCTTCATTAACCATTCTTCAATTGAGGGACATCTAGGTTGCTTCCAGGTTCTTGCTATTACAAATAGTGCTGCTATGTACATAGTTGACCAGATGTCTTTGTTGCATGGATGTGAATCCTTTGGGTATATGCATAAGAGGGGGATTGCCGGGTCCTGTGGTAAACTAATTCCCATTTTCCTGAGGAACCACCAGACTGATCTCCAAAATGGCTTTATGAGTTTGCACTCCCACCATCAGTGGAGGAGTGTTCCCCTTTCTCCACATCCTCTCAAACATGAGTCATCATTGGTGTTTCTAATTTTAGCCATTCTGGCAGGAGTAAGATGGTATCTCAATGTTGTTTTGATTTGCATTTCCCTGATAGCTAATGATATGGAGCATTTTCTTAAGTGTCTTTCAGCCTTTTTGATTTCCTCTATTGAGAATTCTTTCTTCAGTTCTGTACCCCATTTTTTCATAGGGTCATTTGGTGTTTTGTTGACTAGTTTCTTGAGTTCTTTGTATATTTTGGAGATCAGCCCTTTGTCGGATATAGGATTGGTGAAAATCTTTTCCCAGTCTGTGGGCTGCCGTTTGGTCTTGTCCACTGTGTTGTTTGCCTTACAGAAGCTTCTAAGTTTGAAGTTGTCCCATTTATTAATTCTTCCTCTCAGTATCTGTGCCCCTGGAGTTATGTTCAGGAAGCAGTCTCCTATACCAATTTGTTCAAGGGTACCTCCTACTTTCTCTTCTAAGAGGTTCAATGTGGCTGGATTGATGTTGAGGTCTTTGATCCATTTGGACTTGAGTTTTGTGCATGGCGACAGACATGGGTCTATCTGCAGTCTTCTACACATCCTCATCCAATTGTGCCAGCACCATTTGTTGAAGATGCTTTCATCCTCTCATTGTATAATTTTAGCTGTTTGTCAACAATCAGATGTTCATAGGTGTGTGGGTTAATATCAGGATTTTCAATTCGATTCCATTGGTCTACCTGTCTATTTTTGTGCCAATACCAGGCTGTTTTCAGAACTATAGCTCTGTAGTAGAGCTTAAAGTCAGGAATGGTGATGCCTCCTGAAGTTCTTTTATTGTGTAGGGTTGTTTTGGCCACCCTGGGTCTTTTGTTTTTCCATATAATGTTGATTATTATTCTTTCAAGGTCGGTGAAGAATTGTGGTGGGATTTTAATGGGGATTGCATTGAATCTGTAGATTGCTTTTGGCAAGATTGCCATTTTTACTATTTTTATCCTACCTATCCAAGAGCATGGGAGATCTTTCCATTTTCTGGTATCTTCTTTAATTTGTTTCTTTAGAGCCACAAAGTTCTTATTATATATAGGTCTTTTACTTGTTTGGTTACACCAAGATACTTTATGCTGGTTGTGGCTATTGTAAAGGGTGATGTTTCTCTGATTTCTCTTTCTGTCTCTTTGTCGTCTGAAAAAAGTAGGGCTACTGATTTTTTTGAGTTTATCTTGTATCCTGCTAGTTGGCTGAAGGTGTTTTTCAGCTGTAGGAGTTCCCTGGTAGAGTTTATTGGGTCGCTTATGTAAACTATCATATCATCTGCAAATAGAGACAGTTTGACTTCTTCCTTTCCAATTTGGATCCCCTTGATCTCCTTTTGTTGTCTTATAGCATTACCTAGAACTTCTAGTACGATATTGAAGAGATATGGAGAGAGAGGGCAGCCTTGTGTTTTTCCTGATTTTAGAGGAATCGCCTTAAGCTTCTCTCCATTCAGTTTGATGTTGGCAGTTGGTTTGCTGTATATTGCTCTTATTATGTTTAGGTATGTTCCTGTTATCGCTGACCTCTCCAAGACCTTTATCATGAAAGGGTGTTGAATTTTGTCGAAGGCTTTTTCCACATCTAGGGAGATAATCTTATGGTTTTTTTTTCTGTTTGTGTATATGGTGGATCATGTTGATAGATTTTCGTATGTTAAACCATCCCTGCTTTCCATGGATGAAGCCTACTTGGTCATGGTGGATGATTTCTCTGATGTATTCTTGAATTCGTTTTGCCAGTATTTTATTGAGTATTTTTGCATTGATGTTCATCAGGGATATTGGTCTGTAGTTTTCTTTCTTAGTTGTGTCTTTGTGAGGCTTGGGTACCAAGGTTATTGTGGCCTCATAAAAAGAGTTTGGCAATGAACCTTCTGTTTCTATCTTGTGGAACAGTTTGAGGAGTAGTGGCATTAGTTCTTCCTTGAATGTCTGGTAGTATTCTGCATTGAGTCCATCTGGCCCTGGACTTTTTTTGGTTGGAAGGCTTTCGATGACTGCTTCTATTTCATTGTGGGTTATAGGTCTATTTAAGTTGTTTGTTCTTGATTTAATTTTGGTAAGTGATAGTTATCCAGAAATTTGTCCATTTCCTTTGAATTTTCAATTTTTGTGGAATACAGATTTTCAAAGTATGACCTGAAAGTTGTCTGGATTTCCTCTGTGTCTGTTGTTATGTTCCCCTTTTCATTTCTGATTTTTTAATTAGCATGTTCTCTCTCTGCTTTTCATTAATTTGGATAAAGGTTTGTCTATCTTGTTGATTTTCTCAAAAAATCAACTCTTCTTTGCATTGATTTTTTTGTATTGTTTTCCTGGTTTCTATTTTGTTGATTTCAGCCCTCAAGTTAATTATTTCCTGGCGTCTACTCCTACATGGTGAATTCGCTTCTCTCTGTTCTCAGGCTTTCAGTTGTCCTGTTAATTCTCTTATGTGACTATCCTCTGTTTTCTTCATATGGGCACTTAGTGCAATGAACTTCCCTTGTAGCACTGCTTTCAAGGTGTCCCATAAGTTCGGGTAAGTTGTGTCCTCATTCTCGTTGAATATTAGAAAGTCCTTAATTTCTTTCTTTACTTCTTCTTTGACCCAGGAGTGGTGCAATTGCACATTGTTCAGTTTCCATGAGTTTTCAGGTTTTCGGCTATTTGTGTTGTTGTTGAATTCCAATAACAACATATGGTCCGATAAGATGCAGGGGAGTATTCCTATTCTCTTGTATCTGTTAAGGTTTGTTATGCCACCTAGTACATGGTTGATTTTAGAGAAGTTCCATGTGGAGCAGAGAAGAAGGTATATTCTTTTGTGTTTGGATGGAATGTTCCGTACATATGTGTTAAACCCAGTTGAGACATAACTTCTGTTAGTTCTTTTGTTTCTTGGTTGAGTTTCTGATTTGTGGTCCTGTCTAGTGTTGAGAGTGGTGTATTGCAGTCTCCCACTATAAGTGCATGAGGTTTTATATGAGCTTTGAGTTTTAGTAGTGTTTCTTTTACGAATGTGGGTGACTTTTTATTAGGGGCATAGATGTTCAGAACTGAGACTTTGTGTTGATGGCTTTCTCCTGAGATGAATATGAAATGACCGTCTTAATCTCTTTTGATTAATTTTGGTTTGAAGTCTAACTTGTTAGATATTAGGATAGCTACGCCTGCTTGTTTCTTATTTCCATATGATTGGAAAATCTTTTCCCAACCCTTTACCCTGAGGTAATATCTATCTTTGAAACTTAGATGTGTTTCTTGTATGCAGCAGAAGGATGGATTGTGTCTTTGTATCCATTCTGTTAGCCTGTGTATTTTTATAGGTGAGTTAAGATCATTAATGTTGAGGATGAGTAAGGACCATTGATTGTTGATGTTTGTTTGATTTAGGTTTGTTGTTGGCAGTGGTATTGTGCATATATTAGTTCTGCTTTACTCTTTGTTTCTGGTATATTTGGATTATCTGTGTCCTACATTTTTGTGGGAGTAGTTACCTTCCTTGGGTTGGAGTTTTCCTTCCAATACTTTTTGTAGGGCTGGATTTGTAGATACGTATTGGGAAAATCTGGTTTTGTCATTAAATATCTTGTTTTCTCCATCTATAGTAATTGAGAGTTTTGCTGGATATAGTAGCCTAGGCTGGCATCCGTGTTCTCTTAATACTTTTAGAACATCTATCCAGGACCTTCTGGCCTTGAGGGTTTCCATTGAGAACTCAGGTGTAATTTTGATAGGTCTGCCTTTATATGTTACTTGTCCTTTTTCCTTCGCGGCTCTTAATATTCTTTCTTTATTCTGTATGCTAGGTGTTTTGATTATTATTTGTTGAGGGGTCTTTTTTCTTTGGTCCAGCCTATTTGGTGTTCCGTATGCTTCTTGTACTTTCATGGGCATGTCCTTCTTCAGATTTGGAAAGTTTTCCTCGATGATTTTGTTTAATATGTTTTCGGCACCTTTGAGCTGGGCTTCCTCACCTTCCTCTATGCCTATTATTCTTAGGTTTGGCCTTTTCATGGTGTCCCACATTTCCTGGATGTTTTGTGTTAAGGATTTGTTGGATTTATGATTCTCTTTGGTCGATGAATCTCTTTCTTCTAGTTTATCTTCTGCGCCTGAGATTCTCTCTTCCATCTCTTGAATTCTGTTGGTTATGCTTGTGTCTGTAGTTCCCGATTTTTCACCCAGTTTTTCTATTTCCAGCATTCCTTGTTTGTGTTGCCTTTATTTTCTGTATTTAATTTTTCAAGTCTTGAACTGTTTCCTTCACCTGCTTAATTGTTTTTTCTTGGCTTTCTGTACTTTCCTTAAGGAATGTGTTCATTTCTTCTACTTTTTGTTTGTTTTTACCTCCATTTCTTTAAGGATTTTCTCACATCTTCTTTGAGGGCCTCTATCATTTTTATGATGGTAATTTTTAAGTCATTCCCTTCTGCTTCCTCTGCTTTGTTGTTGTGTTCCGTTCTAGTTGGTGTAGATTCCCTAGATTCTGGTGGTATCATGTTTGTCTTTCTGTTTTTAGGTGTTTTCTTGTATTGCCTTCTTCCCATAGCTTCTTCCAGTATGTGTTGGTGGGGTCTTCTCTTCTCTCGATGGTACTTCCCCGGTGGGCTTATGTGGGTCTGAGATTCAATATCTGTAGCTCTTTGTGGCCCAAGCTCTCTAGGAGGTCTCTCTGAAGACAGGGAACCAGGGATGGGGTCAAGGATGAGCATCCAGTAGAAGATGCCAGCAGGAACTCACCGTTGTCCTGTAGAGATAGGCGGATCTCTGGGAAGGGCCTGGGACTCCAGCAGAGGACTGGAGGTGGGTTAAGAGAACAAGCAGGTGAAAATTACGGGTGGTCCCGCGTGGACAGTCAGGTCTCGTTTGTTCAGAGTTGCTCTGAGAAGTCTCTGAAGTAGGGTGGACTGTTGGCTCTGCCCTCTGTCCCAGTGCTCAACCAGAGTGGCAGGACCATGGGCAGGGTAGGACACAGGGTAGGAAGGGCAGGCTTGCGGTGTGGATTGGTGGGGGTGTATCAAAGCTCCAAGGGTGCTTTCGATGGGGACAGGAGACAGGAGCAGCAGGATCAGGTGCTAACCCAGGGAGTTTGGGGGTGGGGGTAGGTTGTAGGGGAGAAGCAGCCCCGATTGGGCCCAGACTCACCTCTGGCCAATAGCTGGCCGAAGAAGACAAAGGCTGAGCTTAAACTTTGGAAGGTTTTGCAGGGTAGTGTATCTCACTGGAAACTGGAACCCTCCAGCTGAGGCCTCTTTCTTTAGCAAAGTCACTAACTTTCAAGGCAAAACCCATTCATTCCTGTGGATGGAGATGTTGAAGGATCCTCGGAGGACTTTGATTTTTCCACTTGAAAGTGAGACCTTCCTAAACCTGGGCTTATCTTGTGAGTGCTTCCTTAGTCTCACCTTTTCCTACTGAAGGATTCAGGGCAATTTTAAATGGAATTAATTATCGATCCACAGCCTTGTACAAGAGAAGTTGATAGGAATCTTTCACACTTTTCACTCATAAATTACAATGTTGCTATTGAAATGTCAGGTTCAGGTGTGACTCCTTCAGTAGTAAGCACTAAGAACAAGGAACATGAGGGAGTTATATGACACTCAAGAACTCACCAGCTCCCCATATGGCCAAGACAAGAGGTGAAAGTGCTCTTAGTTGAATTAATAGTTGATTTAATTAGGTGGTTAAATGTTAGCTATTAGTTATGGATTGAAAAATTTCCCTAAACTTTAATTTCTCATATCCATTATGCATTTTATTACTTTTAAAATTTCATTTACTTTAGAAATATAGAAATAATTTTTTAAAATGTATTTTCATAATACTTGGTTTTGTTGAGCCTCCTCCTTCATACACATCTTTAATAGTGACAAACAAGAAGATGGATAGACTTCAATTTCCATTTTTTCAGATTTTTCATTAATAAATCAAATCATAATGAGTCCATTAAAGAACAATTAAATTATAATGTTTCTTTGGTTTCCCTGGCCTGTTTCCCCTTGCTTTACTGCCTTACCACCATCTCTTTTACATTTTCCTTTAATATCTTCAAGGCCCTTTAAATCCATCTGCCCTTTTTTGAACTCACAATGTGCACTCCATGGAAGTCAGCTTTGAATGTGGCTCCCAATGATCCACCTTTCTTGGTCTTCACCTCTCCAATTGTAGCAGTGCTGTTCCGTGCATTGCATGGCACAAGTAACACTGCCGTTTCTAGAATTAGCTTTAAAAAAATCCTGCAGTTTCCAAATTGAGTGCTTTTTTTCTACTTTCTTCCTGTCTCCTTTGAATGTTTTTCACAGAGGAAAGAAAGGCAGAGTGATGTGAGAAGTCTTAAGGGGAGGCTTGTGCTGTAAGGAATGGAGGTATCTACCCAATAATTAAAGAAATCCAGAGCCCAGGTAACAAACCTGATAGAGAGCTTGTGAGTAGATTCGTCAGCTTTTTTTTTTTTTTTTAGCTGATTTTTTTCCTGCCTGGTAGTTTGAGCTCAATGTTACTAAGGACAGTTTGCCAATCACAATTAATCTGTGTCAACATTTCTGATCTTCAGTCTGAGAGATGGTGAAATACCCATTGTTTTAATGACTTGTTTTTTTCACTAATTACTTGATATTAATAGATAAATGATATACTGATCCATCTCTTTATTTTCAGATTCCCAGTCTCATTGCAATAATAGCATTCTTTGCTCATTTGAATACACCAAGGTCCTTTGACTCATCCAGGGTACCATTTTGCTCATCATTCTATCATTCTGACAGTCAATTATGAAGTTCTATTATGTACTTGTTGTATATGGAGAAACTATATTTTTGTACTAGGAAACAATAAACAAAATCAAGAAAAAAATTGTAAGGGAATTTACAAAGGTTTTGTTTGGTATTAGTGATAGATGATGTGAAGAGGAAAGCACAATGAAGTCAAAAGTGGTGCTGGTTGGGGTTCATTCATGTGGAAGGGTCCAGTAAGCATGTTTGGTAAGTTGTTATTAAAAAAAACATAAATACAGGAAATCATGACACCCACAGAGATTAGTGAATAAGGGTGATCCAGACTGGGATTTATTGGAGCAAGGTCCTATAACATGAATTTGTTTGATTTGATGCTAACACATCAAGAAGACCATGTGCCTGTGGTAAAGGAGAACGAGGCGTGTGGTAGAGAGTGCCACTGATTATGGTCTTGGTTACTTTTGTATTTTGTGATAAGAAACCATGACCACACTAATATCTAGAAGAAAATTTATTTGTAACTTACAGTTTCAGGGGGTTAGAATCCACGACCATCACTGAGGCAGCATGGCAGCAGTCAGTGATGCAGGCTGCTGGAGCAGTAGCTGGGAGAGCTACAAGCACAAGACAGCGAGAGCCCACTGGGAATGTCATGGGCTTTTTAAAACCTCAAAGCTGCCCCTAGTGACATACTTCCTAGTTCTCCTCAAACAATTCCATTAACTGAGGGACCAAGTATTCAAATACGTGAGTTTATGGGGGCGGGGATTCTCAATCAAACCACCACAGAAGTAATGTGTGATGACAAAATCAGACTTAGATCATAATAGGACTATTGTGGCTGTGGTGTGAGTGTAGATTTCAGTGGAACAGAAAGGAGAAGAAAGGATTGAATCAATGGTGGTGCCAAGGATCAGAGTTATAGAACTAGCTGTGGTTCAACAAGGTACATTTTAAAGTATATTGTAACATGATAAATAAATGACACAGAGACTGATATTGGGATTCAAATTTCAAGCTGAAGATCAGAAAAGAAAAGCAACTGGGCACTAGCTTTTACTCTATCTCAGACTGAAAGGCAATCCTGGCTCCACCAAACCTCCCGCTGAATCCTCTCTTCAGCATGGCTGGAGAACCCTAAGACTTGAGTGTTTTCCTATCCTCAATGTGGCTGGAGAATGAATGCCTGATACTGACTCCTGAAGACCCTTCTCCTATCTTATATCTCCCTATTGCTGGGATTAAAAGTGTGTGATCCCAGGTGTTGAGATCTTTATGTGAACTTTTTCTTTTTAGCACTGGATGAATCTTACGTAGATCTGTGTGGCCTTAGACTCATAGAGATCCCTCTATCTCTTAATCCTGAGTCCTAGGATGAAAGGTGTGTACCCTTACCTCCTAGCTTCTGGCTGCTGGGATTAAAGGTGTGCATCACCACTGCCTGACCTCTACAGCTTGAGGCTGACTTTGCTTTTTGAAACCTCAAGCAAGCTTTAATAAATCATAAATAATGCATCACCACAGCATGTTTTGAAGGTAGCATAACCAATTAGAGACAGATTGATAGTTTGTGTCAAAGATGTCTTCCAGTGATGTCAAAATGCTCTGTTGACCCTGAGAGAAGGTTTGTATCAGTTGAGTTTGGTTCTTTTGCTTACATGGCAAGCCCACCATGCTTTTATACAGCCCATAGTATCACTCCCTTCCTGCTGAGATAGCTTTCCAGAACTCCTCAGTGGACTCTACAGAACCCATTAAAAATGACTACTCTGATAATACAGCCAGAATCCTGCTTATAATTTTTCTTTTAATCTTATGTTGACCCAGGTCATATTTTAAGTTACATTCTTTTTAGTATACTGTTAGTAATTTTAATATGTAAATGATGAGTGCTATGGTAGATCTTATGTGGTTTTTTTCTTTTCTTCTTCTTTTTTTTTAATGGGTTGCTTCTTATCCCATACTTTTTGTGGGTTACTTCTTAACTTCTCATGGCAGCCTTATAACATATTTTTTTTTATTATGACAGTTCCACAGTTAACAAAAATAAGAGTCTGAAAAGTTAGAGTATTATCCTCACATAACCATAGTTAGTATGAGGTAGGAAGAGAAGTTGTATATAGTCTTGATACTAAAAGCCTCTGTTTAGTAGAATTGCATTGAACCATTTTGTTCTTTGTTCTTTCACATATTTTGCTGAAAGTAAGATGTCCCTGCTTTATTTTTCAGTCATCTTATTGAAGTTCCATATGAGGAATAAAAATATTTATTTAATAAGGTTTCACAATAGATTACATCATTTCTACCTGCACACTAAATAATTCAAAATCCACAGTTATAAATGGTAGGAATATAAATTGATACAACAATTTGAGAAAAATATAGCTGTTCATCAAAGAATTAACAAGTAGAATTTCCATATGATATAGCAATTTCTCTTCTAGGTTTATATCCAAACATATTAAAGTAGTTCATTGCAGTGCTATTCAAGACATGGGATTAATCAGTGCATATGTAGATGAAGAAAAAGTTGTTTATTACCTGTTAGTTTGACTTTGAAAAATTCCTGTATTTAAGGACAACGAATAAGCTTGGATGATGTGAAATGAAAGAAACCAGGAACAAAAGCAGTGGATGACCTCACTTGTCTTTAGAGGTCTTTAGCTGAAAGCTAAAAGAGTGGAACTCATGAAAGTAAAGGGTGGAATGGTTATTGTCAGAGCCTAAGGTAAGATACTGCAAAGAGATAGAAAACTTACCCAGAAGGGACAAGTCCAAGGGTTAGGATAATTTCCAGATTCACTTGTTTTAACCCAGATTCCAACAAACAAACAAACAAACAAACAAACAACCGAAATACGGGTTTTCTATCACATGGTGGTCCTAGATTTTCATTTACACGTGTGCATATGTGCATGTTGGTCAGTAAGAAGGGAAAAGAATGTTTTAAGAAAGAGGCAAGGGAAAATGAATAAATGGAATACATCTGGCATGGAAGTAAAAAGAAAGGGTCCTGGGAAGGAGGACAAGAATGAGAGGGTGGTAGAAGAGTACGTGAGAGGGGAGCAAAGGGAACAAAGTGTTTGTGGCAGTGCCAGCATGGAACCCATTACATCACTTGCTCATTACACATCAAATAAAAACAGAAAAACAAAAGAGATGTACATTTTCTCACTAGAAATATGAAAAGCACTTGGAATAATAAAGATGCAAATTAGCTTGGTTTAGCCATTCCATAATGTAAAATTATTCCAAAACTTTACGTTACATATGATAAATGTGTACAATTTTGTTTGACAATAAAATAGATGGATAAAAGTCCAAATAATTCAAAAAGAAATAGGCACACGTCTTTTTGTATATATAAACATATATGCTTTTCACTGTTACAAAACTGATGGCTATGGGCCTGCAGTCATTTTAAGAAATAAAGAATCTCTTGCTCCTTATAGAAAAGAAATACCTACTGTGATGGATTAATATCCAGTAAACAACTAATAAAAATTGCTCTACTAAGTATTTATTTCCAAATAAGCTAGTTTTCATGGGGAACTGGTATGGGGCTAATCGCAAATGTCAATATTGAAATAAATGCTCCATTTATGAGTGAAGAACATTGAGTAACTGGACTGATGGGCTAATATGACATTTTCCATTGGGCTGCCCACATTCTAAGTTGTACTGTCTTAACTCCTGCTGGACTAATTTATATTATGAGCTATCAAAGCTCCAGCACCCAGGTATTTTTAATAGCAAATATAGATCAGAAGTAAAGAACATCTGTGCCTCTCTATATTTTCTTACGTGTCTGATTTTCTATTTTGAAATTTACTGGAAGTGTTATTATAGTGCACAGGTAATGACGGTAATGCCGTTATCCCATAGTTCATTTGCGTTCCCTTTGTTATGAGATGAAATTTAACAAGGACTTTATACTCCTTGGAAGAAAATCATTATTATTGTGTTGTTGTTGTTGATGATGATTGCAATGTTTTCAGTATTTTCTTCCTTTGTACAATAAAGAAAACCTGAAGAATAGATCTGTCCTCTTGTCTCTTCATGTCTGTCTGTCAGTTTGTCAGTCAGTCATATGCATTTCCATGCAGTTGAATTTGACATTGAACTTCTGATTCTCATCCTTCTTAGTGTTAGCACTCCAACAGTGCAGCCTGATGGACATTAGGACCATTGCATACTCTTTCATCACAAATTTAGAATGTGGAAGTTATGATTTTTTTATGACTTAAAAAGCAGGGAGTGTGTTGTTTCTTTTTTATATCTGATAGCTTATACTTGCATGCTTGGATTACGTGCCAGGCATTAGTCAAACTATTCTGCATATACAGACATTGTTCTGCTTTTTATACATGAACAGAGTTTTGTTTTCCATAGAACTCACTACCCTGTTTTACATATACAGACTCTGTCCCAAGCCACTAATCTGTTTTTCATATACAGTCACTGTTCTAACAGTTTAGCATAGATTAATTCACTTAAAATCTATGCCAACCTTATGAAATACATAAATATTCCAAGGACAAAGAACAAAGCTGAGGAGCACTGCCATGAGCTTGTGACCAGTAGAATCATGTAGTTTCTTCTGAGCTGAAGCAAGCTGCATTGGGTCCCACAATCTATTGTCTTGGCATTTTCAATAATTTCAAACTGGAAAATATGCAATTTTAACTTGTGTGATGACCTAGGAGATGATTACTGTAATCAAAAAGGCACAAGAGCAAAAGATAAACATCAAATCCAGCAAATTATGTAGCTGCCTAAGGCAATAAGAACTTAGACTTTTCATTGCCTCTAACAAGTGGTCTGACCACAGATTCCATGTCATTAACCCAACATTATACAGGTGATCCAGAATAATGATTCACTTTCTGAAAACATTGACCCAGTGTCAGCTGAACACTTTTATATTTAACAGAAGTAATAATTCTAGGAGGCAAAGCTGTTTCACGAACAAATGAGGAAACTAAGGAACTTGGAAGTGAAGAAACTCAAAGGTGCTCAGATCTCTAGTCTACTTTTCCAAGAAAGATTGTCTTTCTTATCAATCTTTCTATTTTCTTGGAAGTCCCATAAGACTTCCAAGTTAATCTCCATAGTTGGAGATTAACAGAGTAAGTAAAGACATATACAGTGAATATATATACATGCATATGTATATATATTTTGCTTTGGGAAACTACATTTTATAATAGACAGCTCTTAAAGTAATTAGCCATTTTTGTTACTGTTTCAGTGAAAAAGATTATCATTTTGCAATGTATAATTTTTTTTAGGTCTTTGAGAAAGCTTTGTTAATTTTCTGGATGCTATAATTTCAGATTAGAGCACTGAACACTTTCAAAGCAAACTTATTAGGAAGGAATTTGAGGTACCTTATACTTTTGTTAGCATTTTGACACAAATGGACATGATTTGATTTTTGCTGTGTGGTCATCATTGCATCATGGACTTGTCCAGGGTAATAAAATAGTTTGTTTTTCTCAACAAATAGAATCAGACTGCTTCTTGCCTTTTAATGACAAGTGAATTCTACATTATTGAAATAACTTCATTTCTACCCATTTTTATACTTAAAAATATTAGTTTACCTGCTCTTAATAATGTGACTCATTTTTTTTCTATATGCCCTATATTATTAAGATTGGCTGGTTTAATTCTATTGCATAGATTGGAATTTCTTTCCATGGCAGGCTTTGTTCCATGAGTACAGACTCAGAGATGAATCAAATCCAGACTGTGCTTTGAATAAAGTCATTGGGACACCAACATGCAAGTAAAAAGAGTGACCACACAGAAGAACATGCAAGGATTGGTATGGGGAAAAGTAAGAGGAATATGCAGGCCCAAATTTATTTCAACTGGTTGGTAATGATGGGGCTATCAAGGTTTGAGTCATAGAGAAAAACTGTTTAACTAGGCTGCAGATGCTTCCATAGTGAACATCTATGAATATTCTTGTGACCATCACAAATCATACAGATGAATTAAGTGCAAAATATTGTTACCTTTTCAGATAGACTCTTCTGTTTAAATGTGAAGAACAAAGAGGCATAGAACCAGGCTCTTCAACCTATTAAAACACATACTAGGAAAACTGGTTACCAAGTGAAAAAATGAGACGTGTTATACATGAAGTTTTTCTTGCATGTGATTATATCTATGCAACTTCAGAGGGTTTCAGTGTTCTTCCCCAGCAGAGATAGACCTACTTTTGCTGGCTGATTTTATCCAGTGTCATGCCTTTTTGTGCTCTACACCTGTGCATGTAATTCTGCATTCATATCTGAGCCAGTACTCACTTCTGGGCTGCAGAAGGAGTGTCAAACATCTCTATTAGAATGCTCATGCTTCCAGTAAAAAAATTCAGAACCTAGTCCTAAGCCATCCATCACTTAACCTTATTCCCTAGGAATAGGCAGACTCGAGAGCCTGCACAGTTGCTCATTTCAACACCACCTTGACATTCATGCCTCCTTTCCCTCTATATTGTCTTGTATTCCTTTGACGATACTAAACACCACTTTAGTTCTCCTAATGATCCTCTCCTGTATTTTCTTGCTTTCTTTTGAGTGTTACTGCAGGTTCCACCTAGTGTGACCTTATTATAATAAACACAGTTTTGCTCTTCATTTTTCCAAATCAGAATGAACTTTAAATTTCTCTAGGAGATGGAATGGGACTGTCTGTATCATGTCTTGGACTGGATCACATGCAAAGTTCATTTCTGAATCACTGAGTTTCTGTTCATCTTCTAGGACTCTGAATGTTACTGCCCTAGAGAAGTCATTCTTTACACATTGCTGTAAAGTAGATCCCCTTGATAGACTTTATCTAAGAAACCTGTGAGCTTCAAATACTGTTTATTTCTTTACTGTCAACTGTAAATAGAATTTCTGCCTTCTCAGTCCCACAGCTGTTTAGTCCCAAATAAACATATTGAGGCCTATACTAATTATAATCTGTTTTGTCAATGGCTCAGGCTGCTTATTGGGTGCCTCTCTCTTAATTATTTTCCCATGTGTATTAAATTATTTACTGCCATGAGGCTGTGGCTTATCCGTAATACTCTGGTATGTTACTCTTTTGGCAGCTACCTTGCAGCGTCTCCCTCGGGCGACTGCTGCTCTGCCTTTCCTCTTCCCAGAATTCTCCTAGTCTGATAGCCCTACCTACATTTCCTGCCTGGCTACTGATAAATCAGCATTTATTCATCAACCAATAAGAGAAACATATATTCACAGCATACAGAAGGGCATCCCCCATCCATCCACCTCTCCTCATAGGCTATAGACTTCTTGAAGATCAGGCTGTGGTCTTTGTCATTTATCTCTATCCCTAGTCCCTTGTGCAAAAGTTGATATTCAATACATAATTAATATGTGAGCTAATCAAAGCTTTAACACTGTCAGCTTGAAGCTATCATTTGCTGGACTCATCCAGCTTCTTTATCTTTCTTTGGATGCCTTGTTTTCCTCCCTTTCCTGTCCTAACACTCTCTTCCTTAGTCCTTCCACTCAATTCTGATTATCTTCTCCCTGTTCAGGGGCTGAGATAGTTTCTAGTGAAGTGCCACCACTAATGGAGCAGAAGATGGGGAGGGGAGAGGTGAGGTGTGTGGGAGCATGCATCTGAAGCTCTGCCAACATCACTGGCACGAGCCACACATGGGGTTTCTTTAACTCTCTTAACTTAAATTTGTGTCTTACTTTATACAGGCTCTATTTGTTTTACAATTAAAAGTATCTGCTAAATGTAACTTTGGGACTTGCACATAAACCCTGAAAGCTCTGATATGAGTATATCTAAATGTGAGTAGGCGGCTTTATTTGAGTCAGCTCAGATTTTTTTTAAGCAATCCTTTTCTCCCTCTGAGAAACACCTCCCTAAACACCATTAAAACACCCCCTCTTGCTCCTGACCATCTCCATGTTTTGCTCTGCTTGGCAGTGTTTCTTACTCCCATCTCAGTTCTACTTCTATAGGGGCTACCATATGCATTTCGGATGGGAAAATTCTGTATTGCTTTAGGCTGTGCTGAAGCTGTCCTCTGTACTTCCTTATATGCTGTGGAATGTGTAACATCTCTGGACCTTGCCCTCTTGCTGCTTACAATAGCATAGTCACAGGGAAAAGGTGATCCCTGGTCATTTTTCTCCTAATACCCTTCTTCAAGTGCAGAATGAGTATGTCGAAAATTTTCTGCTCCATAATAATAGGTAAATACTCCTTTTTGTTCACCAATAGCTCTATTTGTTAAATCTTCTTTGTGCCCTGCAGTGTTTTATCTGATTGTGATACATCAATGAATAGACCAATCCTTTGAAATCTATAGTGCTTTATTTTCCCTATCACCTCACTTGTTTTTCATATCTGTGTCTGAAAACAAAACAAAATAAAACCAAGATTGTTCTCATTTAATGCACTATTAAATTGCCCCCAGAATGATCAGATGCTTTCTTGTTCAAAAGTTATAAGGGCATTGCTATTTATTCCTTAGTAATAAGGAACAAACATTTCTATCTGAGAGGATAGATCAAAACATTGACCAAGATAATAAGAATATATTTTAACCTTTGCTCTCAAATCTGAGCGACCAGTGCTTAACAGATAAAATATTAGTGAAGTACTAATATCTAAAAGAGTGGCTCCATTTGCTATACAAATGTACAATTTCCCTGGGACTCCTAGAAGCAGTATTTTTTTTTTGTTTGTTTGTTTTTGATGTGTTCATCTTTCTTTTTCTTTTCTTTTCTTTTTTTTTATTTAAAATTGAAACAAGGTTGTTTTACATACCTCACCAATTCCCTCACCCTTCCCTCTTCCCCTGCCTTCCACCAAACCCCAGCCCATTCCCTTTCTGCTCCCCAGGGAGGGTGAGGCTTTCCATAGGGAGTCTTCGAAGTCTCTCATATCATTTGGGACAGGGCCTAGGCCCTCCCCCATGTGTCTAGGCTGAGAAAGTATTCCTTTATGTGGGATGGGCTCTGAAAGTCCATTCCTATACTAGGGATAAATACTGACACTTTATTAGAGGGCCCATAGACTGCCCAGTCCTCCTAACTAGCACCCACATTCAGGGGGTCTGGGTCAGTCCTATGCTAGTTTCCCAGCTATCAGACTGGGGTGCATGAGCTCTCCCTTGTTCAGGTCAGCTGATTCTATGGGTTTCTCCAACCTGGTTTTGACTCTTGAACCCATTGCTCAAGTGTAGTATCTGTTCTAATCAGTGTTTATCTTTCATTCATGTTTAGATTTACCTTATTTAAAGACATCATTAAATGCTACCAATAGCCAAAGAGAGGGTCTATCAAATTCACAAATGACATCAATCTCATTATAGGGGAAGGGCATTTAAAATAGCCTTTTTCCTATTACTTACATTCTTAGTTGGGGTCATCCTAGTATATTCCTTAGTGCCAGATTTTTCTTTAAACAGAAGCAGAGACCCTCAGCTAAGCACTTAGCTGAATTCCTGAAATCCAGTTATATATAGAGAGGAATGATAAGCAAAGGGGTCAAGGCCATTCTGGGGAAACTCACAGAAACAGCTGACTTGAACAAGTATGAGCTCACAGACCACAGACTGACAGCTTGGAAACCAGCATAGGATGGAACCAGGTCCCCTAGACAAGGGTGTTAGTTAGGAGGCCTGGAATAGCATTTATAGCTAGTGTACGAATGGACATTGGGAGTCTATTCCCCATAGAGGGATACTCTCTCAGTCTAGACACACTGGGGAGGGCCTAGGCCCTGCCTCAAATGATGTGATAGACCTTGATGATCCCCCATAGAAGGCTCTCACCCTTTCTATGGAACAGAAGTGGGATGGAATGGGGTTGGTGTGTGGCATGGGAGAATGGGAAGGAGAGGGAACTGGGATTGATGTATAAACTAACAGTTTTCTAATTTAAATTTAAAAAGGAGGAGAAAAAAAAAGAAAGCAGGTTACTTTGTTCCCCATCCACAAATGTTTTATACGCAGATTTCAGTATCTCTAGTGTCTAGAAATATAACATCTATGTACACAATAGTCTTATAAAATCTATACATTAGCTTAATTTTCAAAACAAAATGACATCATCATCATTATCATGATTGTCATTGTCCTCCATTTCTAAACGGAGGCACTGAAGCACTAGGGGCGTGATGGACTCAAATCCAGGAAGTACAGTACCTGTGTATGCAGATATATACTCTCGTAAGTAACCAAGCACTGTTTTGATTGATAAATTGCATGTTGTATTTAATGTTGCAAGAGTTATGCAATTTTCCAGTTTTTCAAGATTTTATTTATTTTATTTTTAATTGTGTGTGTGTGTGTGTGTGTGTGTGTGTGTGCATGTGTGTGCTTGGGTGAGAATGTAGCTGCCCAGCCCATGGAGGCCAAAGGTGCTGAACTCCCTTGGAGCTGGACTTACAGGTAGTTGTGAGCCACCCTGTGTGGGTTCTGAGAATCAAACTCAGGTCCTCTGCAAAAGCTGCTCATGTTCTTAACTGTCAATATTTTCAGCCCTATGGCTTTTAATGCAAAAAAAAGTCAATAAAATACTCACAAATGGAATCCAAGAACGCATCAAAAAGATTATTCACCATGATCAAGTAGGCTTCATCCCAGAGATGCAGGGATGGTTCAAAATCATATGGCTTACATCTGTCAAAGTAATCCATCATATAAACACTGAAGCAAAACAAAAGACACGATCATCTCATTAGTTGCTGACAAAAGCCTTTTGTAAAATTCAACATCCCTTCATGTTAAAAGTCTAATCTTTCCATATCTATTCAATATAGTGCTTGGAAGTTCTGGCTAGAGCAATAAGACCTAAAGAAGATCAAGGAGATACACATAAGTAAGGAAGAAGTCAAAGTACCTATATTTGTAGATGATAAGATAGTATACATAAGTGTCCCCAAAAATTATATCAGGGAACTCCTACAGCTGATAAGCATCTTCAGAAAAGTAGCTAGATACAAGATTAACTTAAAATAATAACCAGTAGCCATTCTATATACAAATGACAAATGGGCTGAGAAATCATGGAAACATACTTCACAATAGCCAAAAATAATATAAAATATCTTGGGGTAACTCTAAGCAAGCAAAAGAAAGATTTGTATGACAAGAACTTTAACTCTTTGAAGGAAGAAATTGAAGAATATATCAGAAGATGGAAAGATCTACTATGCTTATAGATTGGTAGGATTAACAGTAAAAGTGGCTATCCCACCAAAAGCAATCTATAGATGCAATAATATCTCCATCAAAATTCTAATTCTTTACAGATCTTAAAAGAACAATACTCAACTTCTTATGTAAAAACAAACAACAATAACAACAACAACAAAATAACCCCAAAACCCAGGATAGCTAAATCACTCTTGTACAATGAAAGAACTTCGACAGGTAGCATCATCCTGGGTTTCAAACTGTATTATAGAATTGTAATAATAAAAGCTGCATGATATTGCCATAAAACAGGAAGGTAGGTCAATGGAATCAAATTGAAGACCCAGATGTAAATTCAAACACCTATGGACACCTGATTTTTGAGAAGTCAGAATATAAAATGGAATAAAGACAATGTCTTCAAATATGGTGCTTGTCTAACTGGATGTTGCTATGAAGAAGAATGCAAATGGATCTCTATCTAGCACCCTCCATAAAACTTAAATCCAAGTAGATCAAAGGCATCTACATAAAATCTGATACACTTACCTGAAAAAAGAGATATTGGGAAGTAGTCTAAAATGTATTGACACGGGAGACCACTTCTGAATAGAACACCAATAGTGCAGGCACTAAGATCAACAATTAATAAATGAAACCTCATGAACATGAAAGGCTTTTGTAGGGCAAAGGACACTGTTAATAGGACAAAATAGCAGCCCACAGAATGGGTAAAGATTTTCAACAACTCCACAT
Organism: Phodopus roborovskii; assembly: GCF_943737965.1. NCBI lineage: Eukaryota > Metazoa > Chordata > Mammalia > Rodentia > Cricetidae > Phodopus > Phodopus roborovskii. Next base: position 38,568,183 of record NW_026125295.1, on the reverse strand, counting down.
CTGACAGAGGCTAATATCCAAGATTTAGAAAGAACTCATGAAATTAAAAACCAAGAAACTAAATTAAAAATGGAGTATAGATCTCAACAGAATTCTCAACAGAGAAAACCAAAATTGCTGAGAAACACTTTAAAAATGTTCAACATCCTTAGTCATCAGGGAAATGCAAACCAAAATGACTCTAAGATTCCATCTTCTCCTTGCCAGAATGGCTAAGATAAAAATACAAGTAACAGCTCATGCTGGCAAGGATGTAGAGCAAGGGGAACACTCTTCCACTGCTGTCAGAATTGCAAACTTATATCAACTTTGGAAATCCATATGGCATTTTCTCCAAAAATTGGGGATCAATCTACCTCAAGACCTAGCTGGGCATATGTCCAAAAGACAATCTATCTTATCTCAAGGATACTTACTCAACTATGTTTGTAGCAGCTTTACTCATAATATCCAGAAACTAGAAATAATCTAGATGCCCTTCAACTGAAGAATGGATAAAGAAAATGTAAAAGAGGGATCCATTATTGGTTTGAAGAGAAAACTGAACCTAAAGAAAGGTCTAGAGACCTACAAGACTGCCACCAACTAACAATTTGAGCAACCTTGGAAAAGCTACCATAAATGCCCTTCCTGGAGAGTGAGATCAACAACTAACTTATCCACCATCATGGAGCCATCATTTAGTACCTGTTGGAAACAGAAGCAAACACCCATAACTAAACACTGAGTCGAACTAGAATCCAGATGGAGAGGATTGTGGAAACACATAGAGACAGATGACCCGAACAAGGAGGAGCTAACGGCCCCCAGACTGATAGCTGGGAATCCAGCACAGGATTGACTCAGATCCCTTGAATATGGGTCTCAGCTAGAAGGACTGAGCAGTCTAAAGGACCTCGACAGTGGAACGAGGATGTATTCCTGGTGCACAAAAGGACCTTGCAGACACATCCCTCATGGAGGGATACTGCCTTAACTTAGAGACAGGAGTGAATTCCTAGTCCCTACTTCAAATGACTTGATAGATTTACATAACCCCACATGGATGGAATATTGAGTTGAAGTGAGAGAGAGCCCTATTAATTCTCAAAAGAAATTAGTAAATCCAGAATGAGCTAAATTTTTACATATTTAAATATATAAATATTTATCTATATATATTTATACATATTTATATCTGCATCTCTCTATATTTAAAATATTATTAACTACATGACTTACACAATAGAATTTCATGAAGATTCCTTTCTTTGTTCGTTTTCCATTTTATTTATAATTTCACACATTATCTTTAATCCTTTTGTAGTTTTATTCTTGGCTAACATGACAATGTTCTCTAGAGACTTCAACATTAGAAGCTACAACTGAGACATAAATAAATACCTGTAATTTCCTTGCCTCATTCTAGAAAGTGATTTCATTGTGATAGATGATTTAGAATGCCCTAGAATACAAGGCCAATATGATCTGACCTAACTAGTTGATTCAGTTGCTGTTTGCCCGGCACAAACATCAACAGCGTGATCTCAACTGCAGAATTCTTCTTTTCAATTACCTTTCATTCATTTCATCATTTTGTCATCTAGTTTGCAAACAAATTCTCTAATTTGTCATCCATCCCCATTCTAAAAGCTGTTCACATAGCTTAGAGACTATCAGGTTGCCTAAAAGACAGGAATACAAAAAACAATCCTATCTTCTGGAGAATATTTTCTTTGACTGACTACACTACTGAAACAGTTAGAAAATCCTCTTGGCTTCAGCTTTTGAGAACTGGGAGTGAAAAGGTTAGAAAAACACACCCATGTTTATAGCTTCAAAATGATTGATTCTATTCATTAAGCACACACTCATGAAGGTGGTGGAAGTGATCTTACAGGCCATCACTTGAAGTATCCATTGACATGAGAGATTCCTAGATATTGTTGAAATAGATTCAACAATTCAATGCCACAAAATTATGAACTAATGTAGTCAAATTTAAATGGAACCACGCAGAATGGAAATTCCTGTTGTCTGACACTGGAGGGCTATGAGCTGCCATCCTTCTTAGAGAAATGTTTCTCCATCTCTTCCATGTTTGTTTGCCCTTCTTAGCACTGTAACCCTGTATTTTACTGTGTGTCTGTGTTTGTGTGTGTGTGTGTGTATGTGTGTGTGTGAGGGGACATAGGGGATTCTACTGAATTCCCTCTGAGCCAATAATTATTTTGTGGCATTAAAATTCTTACTAGAAAGACTATTAGTTACTTTTATATCACTGTGACCATTTGTGACAGAAGCAACTTAGGGGAGGGTTAACTTTGATTTATAGTTTCAGAGATCATATATTCCATCATGGTGGTGGTGATGGAAAATACTGTGGTATAGATCTCAGTATCAGAAGCATGTGGCAGAAGCTCCTTACCAGGTACAGACTAGGGAACAAAGAGTGTGTGGAACTAGGATCCTGCCCCTAGGGATCTACTGCTGCCAGTTGGATGCCAGAAGAGGGTTCTGAGCCCCAGGAACTGCAATTACAAATGATTGTAAGCTGCCTTATGAATGTTGAGGATTGAAGCTAGGTCCTCCGTGAGAGCAGCCAGTGCTCTTCACCACTGAGCCCTCTCTCTAAACCCAGAATTTCAATAATTTTAATGGTTCAATAAATGAATACATAAATATGTGTGTGCATATGAACATATACTAAATTTTGTTCATGTATTCATCCATTCATGGACATTTTTCCCATCATTTGGCTACTGAATAACAGTGTGCTCTCAGTTGTCCTTTGAACAACAGTGTGCAATCACCTGTTCAAGTCTCTGCTCTGTCTTCTAGTATGCATCCTCAAGTGGAATGGCTGGGTGGTAGGGTAGCTCTTTGTCTGAGTTTTGAGGAATTGAAGAACTGCTTTCCACCGTGGCCCTGTCCTTATCATTTCTACAAGCAGGACACAAGGCCTTTTGAGAGTATAATAGATTTATGTCATTATTTGTCTTCTCTCCTCCCCACCCCCATCCCCATTATAGTCCTTCTGGTTCTTTTTTCAAATTTGTTTTTTTTTTTTTTCAAATTCAGTGTTTTTATTATTTTTTCTTATTTTACATATCGATCCCGGTTCCCTCTCCCTCCCTTCCTCCCATGCCCCCCGACCACCCTCCCAACCCACCCCCCCCCACTCCACAGGGAGGATGATGCCTTTCAGGAGGGATCAACAAAATCTGTCAAGTAATTTGGAGTAGGGACTAGGTCCTCCCTCCTGCCTCTAGGTTAAGGGAGTATTCCTTTTCCATTAATTGCTGTTAAATGCACATATCTATATCATCTATCTTTGTCCCTGTTTATATATTTCTAAAGATAACCTGCTCAGTTTGCAAAGTGTTACTCATACATTATGTTTTCAAGACTGACCACTTGAATTGGATAACCAGTTGTTGTGCTCTTCCCTGAGGAAGACTGTTTCTCCCACTCTTAACATTCCCTATAGTTCTCTGTGTAGGGTTGAGGCCTTATGGGCTTCAACCAACCCACTTAAGCATGTCCACTGATGTCATTTCCCCCCCTTTATTGATAGTAGCAGTCCCAATAATGGAAGTGGTTTTCCCAATGGTTAGTTATTTCTGTGCACTATGGGCCATCACTGGAAGAGATTTTAATGTCAGACTGTAACTGGAGCTTTACTGATTCTGAGCTTTTGAAATTCAGTCTGTTCAGTGTGTTATTGTAATTTAAAGAAGTTTCCTTACTCTGTACTCCTCTTTTTGCTTAAACTAAATCACTGTGCTTCCTGTTACTTATGAACAGTGCTTCTACTTAGCCTCCAGTAGAGAGCACTGTGTTCTGTCTGGCTTTCACAAACTTCACAGTCTACTGCAATGTTTATCAACTGTCTTTGTAGCTCACATCTGCTGTATTCCTACCTTTTGTTTTCTGGGTTTTCCTGTGAAGAGTGGAAATCAAGTATGACAAAGAAAAATGTGCAAAATACTCCTGTTTGGTTAAGTATAATAAATACAAAAGTTTTAAGATTTACTTTCTTCTCCACACTGCTTCAAATATACAATATTTAAGATGCCATTTATACTTACACTATCTTCCAGGATGTCAAAGTCACAAAACTCATAGGGTGGGGAGCAGCCTATAAAGTTATGGGCAGGAAGGTGAGGAACAAAGTTGAGTTTGCTTGGGATTACACATCTCTAATTTCACCCATCTATTTGTGTTCCCATTTTAAGACCTTGTAAGACAGAGGGAGAATTAAATGATGTGGTTTCTATACAATATGCCAGCCAATGTTTAGCACTTAGTAAAATCTCACTAAAGGTTAACGATCTTTCCTCAGAGGGATATTTTTATATTTAAAATGTAAATCTCTTTTTGTTCTAGTCTGAATTTCTCCTAGCTGGTATTTAAAGAACATGAAATATAGACATTTCATTTTTTTAAAATTAATGCCTGTGTTCAGTATAATAAGATAGCTTTCTAAATGTGCAGAAATTAAACTTAAACAAATGTCACAAGAAGAACAGAGTATTGACCATGCTGTCATTTAAATGTGAAGTGAGCACAAGACAGATGCTTGGTTTTCTATGGTCGTTGTATAGGATGCAGAAAGGCCATTTTCTCTACATTTATTTTCAGGGTTTCTGAAGCAGTGTGGAATTAAAAATAAAGTCACAAGGAATTAAAAATAAACTCATAGTGCATTTCACTGACAACTCTGAAGGTCTGAGTTAATATTCTTAAAAGAGCTATAAAGTTTTCCTAAATAATAGTTCAGCATAATTAAAATGAAAATTGCAGTAATATTTTCCCTCTGAGCAAGACTCCTTTGTCTGGTCTGTCAATGCATCATTGTTTTTTCTTCTGTTATTAGAGCTATCATTCAATCATTTCCCACTCTTAGGGTTAATTACAAGCTTCAAGGCTTGCTGTCAACACCATACCCAGTGTCCAGTGTCATGAATTATCCTTGACCAGATCATGAAATTCTGACAAAGGAGTATCTATAAGGCACAACAAGTTTTTTCTCCACTGGGTTGGAAAAGAAGTGCATTAAAGGGGTTGCATACAGTTTATCAGCTATGAGAAATCACCTGACTTAGGAATCTTCGAGGCTCTCATCTTCTTTTGTACTCCATTTTAGTGTGTCTTGCATCAGAACCATCAGTATAGATCTGGAAACTGGGTTTGCCCTCAGTCAGTGGGAATGACAGCTCCAATACTCTCAGAACACTGTCAGCCACGGTTATTCCGGCTGTTTATAACCATCTAGTTTCTGAATGTGGCCCACCCTGCCATCTATGTTTGAAGTATGTGCTCTTTATTCTTTTAGCACCAGGAATAGACTTCATGAGAAGGCAGTGATTTCTCAAGGCATTGGTGTCTGCTTCTTCTATTCTCAAACACATTTAAACATTCTGTTTATAGTTGTGGCAATAGTACCAGCCAATGTCTATGAAGTTGCACCTAAAGCATGCTATAACTCTAGCTTCTGCTTTAGGGGTTTGATAGGGTGTTTCTTTGGCCTGCTGAAAACAGATGGCTATTTCTAATCTACATTGTTTCATAATCCCAGCCTTGCAAAAGCTATGATAGTTTTATTTAATTTTGAGATGAGAATTTACTGTGTCTGTACTAGACTAGCTTCAAATCCTCCATCTTCCTCCTCCAGCTTTCCCAGCTCTGGCATTGTAGGCAGGCAGCACCATGACTTGCAAGTGTTCCTTGATCGTGGAAATGACATTCCAAAGTTAGACTCAGACTTTAATTAGCACAGAGAGCAGACATTGTCTCTGTTGGAAAGGAATGCTTTCTGGATAACAACATTAGAAACTATTGTAACTTAATGATAGGATGCGCAAAAGCATTATGCTACTATCAAATCATTCCCAAAACTCCTTAAAAATAACAACTCAATGGACTCTGCCACATTTTGTTTTATGTTTTGTTTCCCTAGATACTGTATTCTTATATCTTGAAGGTATAGCAGATTTTCATAACAACATCATTATTCCTTAACACTTACTTTACCTGAAGAATAAGAATGTGTGAATGTTTTCTGGATGGAGAAGTAAGCCTTATTACTCTGTGTTTCTGCAGCAAGCTGTGCAAATCCTGGCCCTTAGTGGAGTACAGTCAATAGCTGCTGAATGGCAGAGGTTCTTATAATTTCATGCCTTGTCAAGGCTTGAACTTCCTTTTCGGGCACCATTGCTTGATGACACTTGACAATTTGTTACATTGTTTTTGTTGGGACTTGAAATTCACATAGAATACCTAGAAAGGCAAGCAAGAGGTTTGGAGAACTGAGTGGGATGACAAGGGAGTCACATGAAACATGAAAGCAGAAAGATGGATGCCTGGGGTGAAAGGTTACAAGGCTAAAATGGGGAAGAAGGGAAGGGTAGAAACAATGAAATCAATTATTTTTGGTTGAGCCATTCTTCATAATAATAAAAATAGTATTGAAAATATTGTTGTTTTTTGAAACTTAAAATCTCTTCCAGGATGATTAATATTGATTTGAAAGGGAAGTATTAAGCAGGAAAAAACAAAAGCATAGGCAATACAGTGAACCAAGTGGTCATTGAAAATGTAGAGGGGGGTTTAAGTTGATGCTTAGAAGGTAGAAATGTTGGTTCTTGTCTGCCGATCAGAAATTATGAGTTTCCAATACAGGAAAAGAAGGCAATTGAGCTTAATCACATGTTACTGAAGAACAATAAAATTTGAAGTGGGTTCTATTAATAGAAGAAAGTAACCATGTGAGGTTATGGGCAAATGTCTTTGATTTAATCATTATATATACATATATATAATGCATTTTTATATAAAATAGATTAATGTTTAAATGTTATAACCATTTCAAAAATAAAAAGGAATAAAAAGCTGATATATTTCATACTATTTTAGCCACATCCTCATGGCTGAACATAACATAAAGCCATCTTATTCTTTCAATGCATTAATTAAGACATATATTTTAAAATATAATAGTGTTTTCATTGCATATGCATGATGATGATATCCAAGTTATATTTAAAGTGGAATGGAAAATGATTGAAAATAATCAAGAAGTATACCCAAGTATATGTATTTATTTTTGTACATATATGGCAGTTAAAACAAGTTCTTTTATGTTAATAGTTAAAAACAGCTTACCAACAATGACATCCTGGTATGTAAAGGATTTATAGGGACATGCTTTCATTTTAAGAGATGCCAGGAGAACACTTTTGCTAGTTACTTTACAATCACCTTGATGAGCCCTTTGAAAGCAGATGCTGCAGGAGGCTGATTGTATTTTAATTATTGGTTCTTTGTGAAGAATGGCAGAGTATCATTATGATCCTCTATCTCTCCTGACCTCTCACTGGGCCATAAAACCAGTCTTTCTCTTTTGTCATTTTTTTATTCTCATTTCAAGGTGATTGAGTCAGGTGATTGACCTGTCTCTGAGGAAATGTGATTTTGCTCAGGAGGCTTAGATGTATTTCTTTTCTGATGGTGATTCTCTTTGAAATTTCTTTGGACTTATATTTATCATTATACATTTTACTATCCCCAAAGCCTAAAACTTCATAACTGAGACAACAGAAACATGACAAATTTTCACACTACAACCCATACATTTTTTGGCATGTATAAAATTGCTTTGGTTAATACAGTATAGCAAATGCTGTCAATGTTTTGGATACACATCCCCCTTTGAATTGTATCCTGAGTAAAGTTCTTGACTGTGATGGGTGTTTGGTAATAACCATCAGTTTAATGGTACCTAGGTAGGAATTATCATCTAGTTAGGCATTAATGATACAAGAGCCAGCAGTAATTAGCTGAAGTAAAAGAGTCAAAAGCCCTGAAAAGGCTAACAACAGAGTTACTAGGGGGAACCTGGAAATTAGAATGGGCAGTTATTTATTTCAGTTTATATCCCCCTTTTGTTGCAATGTTTGAGTATATCCATATTATTTCTAATTATCCTTGAGTGGTTTGTATATAAACACTTTTAAAGGCACACGTGTAACGATGGGCGCCATTTGTAACGAGTAAGGGTTTTTCCACCAGCCGCCTAGTCTTGTCCTGCTACTGCGCCAGCCCCAAATAACACACAGAGACTCTGTATTTGATATTATGCTGTTGGCCAGGTGCTAGTTTCTAATCGGCTAGCTCTGTCTTAATTATTAACCCATTTCTATGTATTTCCACGTGGTCTTACCAATAGTGGAGGAATGGTGGTTCTGTTCTCTCCGGGCTCTCCATCCTGACTCCTCCTCTCCACTTCCTATTTCCTCCTTGTCTCCTAGTCTCTCCTATCTTCCTTTCCTATTGGCCAACAGTGCTTTATTATTAACCAGTATGAGAAACATATACAGAATGACATCTCCCATCACACATGATATTTCCTTGTTCTGTATAAAAGAGGTTGAGTATCCTATGATATTGTAGAACTATTTCAGCTAATGAATCTATCTGTTGGTAGATCTGCATATATTTGGATTTAACTGGTACTTTTCGTGATATGCCAATAGGCACTATGGTAGTCATTTTGTCTCCTACGCCAGCAAATTTATTTTTTATCTAACATAGCCTGTTGGGGATAAGAGGAGATATGCTATCTTCTGTAACTACTTCCGGCTGAATTCAGGACATTATTGCCAGGACCCAGGAAAGCTGCTTGGATGCTAGTCAAAGGCTGGGAGGAGATTCAGGAACAGGGCATTCATCAGAAACATCTGGTTAGCTGACCTAGCTGACAGAACAGGGAGCAATCATTTTGGTTGGACTGGTTCAGGTCAGCTTTCACCAAGTCCAGGGCTTGATGTCATTTGAAGCAGCTAATTTCTGGATAGTGTCTGCCAGACAAGTGAAAAACTCCTGGGATGGATATAGAAGTTAAAATTTAGGCACTTAAAGGAAAATCTTACATTTGGAAATTTAAGGCACATGGTCCTAGTGACTAGGGGAGGGGAGGAGTCCCAAGACCAGGAGAGAGATCACATCCTCAGGAATAGGCAGGTTGAAAAACTTAAGCTGTACTAATCTGGAGTCCCTTAGACCTGTGAGAGGTGGACCCAAGTCTTATAACTCCCTTGATTAGCTGAAGCTTGCATGAATTTGTTTAGTTTACAAAAAGGTAAAAGTTTTAGATATATTAGCATTACCACTATTTATATAAAATACACATTGTACGAAAAGCAGATAACAGGTGTCTGTAAAATAGCTGGAGTAGACTCATGCCTGCAAGTCATAACAAAAGCTACAGCTTTGGATTAAAAAGCATGAACATTTTTTCTTTCCAGAGAGCCAATTATGTAGATTTGACAGACAAGTTTTTAGCCCAGTAAGAAGCATCTTTGAGCTTTTGACTGAAGAGCAAGCAGTCAATGCTCCACCCGCTCATCAGAACTCCATTGATTGATGTTAAAACTCCTAGCATTTGAAATCTTAGTGTAATAAAAATGGCAAAGAAGGGGAAAGAAATACAAAGCATTTCCCATTTTTCACATACCTTAAATAACTTTCTTATATCTTTACAACTTACATTTACACATCTGAAATCAATTTTAGACCTTTAGAACTTACTAAAGCTTTCATATCCTCAGATATGTATATACCATAGAACACTTTCTTAGATCCTTAAAACTTGCGTCGATTTCAGATTTCAACCCTTTTTCATTCTACCTAATCATTTACCAGAGGCAGAAGTAGTTATTACTGAAAACAGTCATTGTAAAGTATGTTTCTTTAGGGAAAAGTTACACCTGAAATTTGTTTAACACTTAATATGAAGCCTGTTAGCAAGGCAAACCTGTTTGTCTTTCTCAGCAGGAGACCTAGTAGTTTTAGAAAAAGACAAAGCTTGAGTTTTATATATGTGATGAATTAACAAGGTGGTTGTAGGCTTTGGGGAGAGGACCTGGTTGCCTGCTGCTGTTAAACTGACAATGATACAGTTGGCCTAGCCATCAATGTCATCAGAGATCTGAGAAGACAAATTATAGCAAGAAGTATGATCCAATTGGCCTATGCATCTGTTAAAATGACAGAGATTTGTTTATTGCCTAGATGGTCATTCCAGGCTCCTTTGATCTTCATGGCTTCTTTTGGTAGAGGTCCCAGGGAAGCATCAGTCTTCAGCCACTAGGCCCAGAAGACCTGAGAGACTTTTCCAATGGAGGAGGAACTTGGGGAACTGACCTTGTCTAGGAAAATTGGTGAAACCAACTGTCCACCATTCTGCTTTTCTACAGTTTGGGCAGGGTCCTGGTGGTGGGCAAGGCATTGGTGCAATTACTCAGAGTCTTGAAGAAGTCCCTAAGCCCCAGAACTCCCGAGTGAAAGTCCAGCTTTTAGAACTTGGATGCATAATCTGAATGGATGTTGATCCTTCTAGTTGGGACTATGATCACTACCACAATTTTGAACTAAATTTGAAGCAAACTTTAATTAGCCACTTATAAGGAGAATGGGATATGGCTAGGATCATTCTGAGGTTCCCAGGAAATGGTCATGTGTCACATTTTCAGTGTCTTAAAAAGGGCTAAACCACAGGGGCACCATATTTCCCATGAGGTTGAATCAGGAGCAATCATATAAGCTGACATATTTCCTGCCTGTTTATCTCCTGCCTACATCCAATCAGGGACAAGTGTACATCCTGATGTATTTCCTGCCTACATGTGACCAAGCTCATCCTGTGCAGTTGAGTCAAACAAACATAGAACAAATAGGAACTTATTCTTAATTGCAAACAGAACTCTTAGCGTGTAAGAGGGCACATATGTACTATAGCAAACATGCATGCACACACACGCAAAATAAATGAGCAAATGAATAAATGCAAGGTGGTGAGTTCTTTAAGGGTGCTGTCTTTGCTTAATATTAGGACCCTTTTTAGTTCCTCTGTAAGCAATCTCTCACAAAGAATAATTCCATTCATTTCCTTAGCCTCTTGTCTTGTGAATGGGTCTCTTCTGCACATACACTCTTGCCATTGTAATACCATGAATAACAAGGCTTGCTTGTTATACAAGACTTTTCTGGGGAGACGCATCACACACATTTACTCACCGCAGATAAGGAGTTCATGACAAGCTCAAAGCATAGATAACGCCAAAGTCCAATTTGGTAAAGCAATGAGTTTTACTGGGGTTCCTTACAGGAGTATGGATGAGGGAGGGGTTAGTTACAGGAGTAGAAATGACTCAAAGATAATATCACCGAAGCCCACCAGCATGACTGACAGATTACAAAACTGGGGATCTGGATCACACTTGCATAGTCTGCAAGCAGCTTAACAGTTTGGAGAATGCCCCTTTCAAGTGACTCAGTTGGTTTACACCTCTTCTAGGAAGCTCATTACCAGGGATGTTAATTTGGTGTTCAGGAAGAAAGCTTTTAGGAAATTGAGGAGATCTTGAGGATAAAGTGTATTTTGTGAAGGAAACCCGAGAAAAAAGAAAAACCATACTGAATATACACACTATTTTCATGGGAAAAGAAAATAGGTCAGTGGCAACTTTGCCTACAGCCTGTCTTTTATTATAGGAAAGAGCTTACATCAAGGTAAGTGACTTATTAAAGAAATGACTTATTTTCAGCAACTTTTCTACTGTCAATAAGTTGATGGCTGTTTTCATAGTCTTTGTAGTGTGAACTGCCACTTCCAAAGCATATTAATTGCTTCTTTAAGAAAAGAAAAGAAAAGAAAAGAAAAGAAAAGAAAAAGGGTGGGAGAGCTGGCTCAGAGTTTAAGAGCACTGACTATTCTTCTAGAGGTTCTAAGTTCAATTCCCAGCAACAACATAGTGTCTCACAACCATCTGTAATGAGATCTGGTGCCCTCCGCTGGCATGCAGACAGAATACTGTACACACAATAAACAATTCTTTAAGAAAAAACATTAATTGTATACAATTTTTTTCACTTTTCATCTGGGAACATATTGAACTACATTGATAGAATTTAATTGTCCCTGTGATAGAGCTTATTTTTAATTAATAATTAGATCATTGCTGTTCATTGTTTATACACTTAAGTCACATAAATAATAATGATAATTATTTTTTATATATATTGTCAACATATGAGACATCTTTGTTCGTATTCAACCATATTGAACTTCCCTAAAAAGCTATCATGTTCTTCTGATTTATTTCCTCGAAGACTTTGCCACTTTTGCTAATGCCTCTATTTTTTTTGTAAATGCCTGTTTCATTATTTTTACTTAAATTGGAAAAAGCCTTCAAGAATGTAATTTCCATTCTAAGTATTTGAAAGATCTGTACCAATTTCTCTTTTAATCTTCACTTCCCCTGTTTTTGAAACAGAGGCAAATGATTCCTACGCTTGTGCATATTCTGAGGACTCTATTGGAAATCAATATCCAGTGGTGAGGAAGATTGTGCCAATTCTGTTTCTGACTCAAATTAAAAATAAAGAGGAAAAGTAATATATTTAAAGCAAACTTAATGGTTTGGGGAGTGGACATAATGTTAATCAACATATTTGTGCTTTGCTAGCTATTTTTTATTGAGTAAAACATTAGGCCTGATCAGCTCTTCTTCCAATATATTGGCGCTTGTGATATTTGTCAGTGTTTTGAGAATCTTGTGTATGATAGATTAAAAAAAAAAAAAAACCCAAACTACTCAACTACTCAAAATATAAGCACCCTTCTTCATTCTACAGAACCTGATTTGAAAATGAACAAGTAACATACTGTGAATTATGTTACATTTCTCAGACACGGGATGTCGTGTAATACTTAAAATTGCCAGTGATATACACCTGGCCTTTGCAAAATGCCTTTGACAAGGTGCTTTTCCAGGAAGCTGCAAAATAAAATCCTGTGTGACATCAGACGGAAGCCAGGGACACCCTGACATTAATTAGGTACTGGATCATGATCAATACTCCTCTCTAAAAGTATTTTGGAAGAGAACTGAGAGTCTGAGTCACCTAAACACAGAACTAGACTTTATATCTTATCCACACCATTTATTCAGTTTGACTGAGTGAGCTATAATTAACATTTGAATGTGTTTTACTGAAGAAAGTTTCTGGAATTTTGGGACAAATAGACTATTTAAGTTATATACAAAAAATATGTGATTGATATATGTAAAGAACTATGGCCTGGAATATTCTCTAAAGTCATTGCTTTTCACTGAGCAAATTCTTAAAAGATGCATCACTTGGCTCTCTACCAGATGATGGAAGCTGGCTCGCAGGAGTCATTAGGGGGCTCCTTACAGCTTGACAGATGGAGCAGAGCTATCAGATCACGTCTCAGGGCGACCACACACTTCATTGTTTCCACTATTCAAATTAAACTTGACTTTTTTTCTTCTTTAAATCCCAGGTGTCTTCATGTAAAACCAATACATTCTAGGCAAATGTGCACTTTGTAGTGACTGATGGATGGTTAAAGAATGTGCAGAAATTCTCTGGAGTTGTAGCACACAGATTTCCCCAAGACCTTATGGTAGAAACTCTGCATCAGAGGACAAATGACATTGTAGGGTGTGCAGTGGTGACATTACTCATAATGTGGATAACAGCAGCAGATGGCAGTGCAGAGTTCACTGGAAAATCAGCACTGTGAAATATTGTCAGTAGTTATCCAGTTATGAGTTGTGGGCATATCAACCTACCCAGCAGTTTTTAAAGGCAGAGGCCTCCTGTGTCTATTTTCTTGCTCACATTGCCCGTTTCTTTCTGATATTCATAAAAACTAAGAAGGTGATGATCACTCAGCACAGAATCTTTGGTGCCATGTCCAGTCTATGAAGTAGGTGTTGTTTTCTTAGCTCTTTTACAAAACACAAAACATTATTATCATTATTACTTACAAATCATGTATTTAGAAAAATACACTTAGTCTTTTAAGTTTCCAATGTAGTACTTGATATATTAAAACTATTTATTAGAAGCCTTTATATCATATGTATTAATTAAAAGTGCAAACAGAAAAGCAATGTTCTCTTAGCCTTAGTAACATAAAACATTAGGACACATATTTGCATGGAGAAATAGACCTCAGAGTCCAGACAAGAAGTGTGAAGCAAATATATGGATTTGGGTTACAAATTTGGGGACCACTGTCAGGGGTATAATAATTGAATCAAATAAGAAAACTATTCCTCACCTTTCCTTACCCATATTCCAACGTAGACAGAAGCCTAAGAAGCAGGAAAGAAAACTGCAAAAGAGCTCTGAGAAAGCATGCAGAGTGCGGAGACAGAGTCTTGGGACCAGAGTATTTTCTGGAATTGGGGGTGGTAATGATGCTACACACAGAAATGTGGTCAAGAGATACATGAACTGAAAAATGTCTATGGATTGTCAAGAACCTGATCCTGGCAGGTGCAGCTCACCTGAGCTCAGGATGGATAGATCAGGGTCAAGATGTGGCTGTGGTATAGAGGCTACAAGGTGGAATGAAGGTGAACAGACGTACAAGAAGTCAGATTATTGTGTTACTTCCAACATGGATGCTGTAGTTCCTTAGATGAATGTTGGTATTTAGGGTAGGGAGAGAGTCAGGTCTGAATTTTAGTATATTACCATAAGTAATCAAGTTGTTACAAGAAATTGATGATAAGTAGTGACTAGCAAAGTAAAGCTAGGGTTTTCATGAATGTGGTAGAACGTAGTCAATGGCCTGGCTATGTTTGTTAATGTTCTGAGGAAAGCAAGCAATTTTAAACAGCTGATGAATTTTATACTTAATTATATTTATAATTTATATTTATGTTTATAGTTACATTTATATTTAATTATATTGAATATCAGGCTACTAGAAATAAAGGAGTGCTAGGGAGCAGTGTAAACAAGTTCTCTAGAATTAAGTGCATGTAATCAATCAATCCTTGCCATTCCCATGAGGCATTGGCATCTTTGACATGGCTGGGCTCATGTCAACAATATGTATTCACTCAGTCACTCAGGATTTCTTCTGTTCTCTGCAGTCCCTTCTCCTCTAAGTAACGTCTTGCCTATCTATAGTCTGTTATCACTCCATTGGTTCATCAAATTGGGTTTTGCTGCAATTGTTACTTTGATCTGTACTGAGTTCCCTATCCACTGTGAGTGTGTGTGTGTGTGTGTGTGTGTGTGTGTGTGTGTGCGCGCGCGCGCATTTCTCCAGGAAAAGTCTGCCACACAACAGTATTTCAATCTATATGGATGTGAGAGAAATAATGAAATTAACCTGTGAAGTTGTCAAAGACTTACTTCCTGGTTTTGATGGTACCAGAAGAATAATTGCTCCTCACTTACTGAATTTCAAGGAAATTGATATATACTTACATAAAATATGAGAGAGAAAGAGAGAGAGAGAGAGAGAGAGAGAGAGAGAGAGAGAGAGAGAGAGATGTTTTAGCTCTAGAAAGGTACTCCATCCAGTTATGGCAGCACTATTTGTTGAAAATGCTTTCTTT
This sequence comes from Phodopus roborovskii, assembly GCF_943737965.1. Classification (NCBI taxonomy): domain Eukaryota; kingdom Metazoa; phylum Chordata; class Mammalia; order Rodentia; family Cricetidae; genus Phodopus; species Phodopus roborovskii. Next base: position 38,552,752 of record NW_026125295.1, on the reverse strand, counting down.
TTTCCATTGTATAATTTTAGCTTCTTTGTCAAAAATTAGGTGTTCATAGGTGTGTGAATTAATGTCAGGATCTTAGATTTGATTCCATTAATCTACCCTGTCTGTTTTTGTGCCAATGCCGTGCACTAAGGATAAATACTGGTTCCGCTGCCAGAGACTCCATAGACTGCCTATGTTTCCCAACTGACAGCCACATTCAGGGGACCTGTTTTGGTCTTATGCAGGTTCCCCAGCTGTCAATCTGGAGTCTGTGAGCTCCCACTTGCTTAGGTCAACTGCTTCTGTGGGTTTCAACAGCATGGTGTTGATCCCTTTGCTCATCATTTCTCCCTCTCTGTAACTGAATTCCAGGAGTTTGGCTCAGTGCTTAGTTGATGGATGCATGAACTCATTAGAAGTCATTCTATACTGTGTTCATTTATCCACATATTAGTAGAAGTTTCACCCCTAGGATCTGTGACCTGTGGGTTCTTGGCTTGGAAACAATGCCGGGTATGGGTTTCAACATTTGGAGTAGGCCTTCAGTCCAATTGGAAAGTGGTTACTATTATGACATTTATGCCACCACTGCACATGTGGGCATGTCTTGCCAGGCCAGCCATTGTTGTAACTTCCAGAGTTCAAAGCTGGATATGATTGTGGAAGGACATTTCTATCCCATCTGGTCCCGCAGCCATCAGTCCCAAATGAACACACAGAAGATTATATTAATTATAAACTGTTTGACCTATGGCTCAGGATCATTGTTGGCTCGCTCTCTCTTAATTATTAATCCATTTCTATAAATCTGTGTATCTCCCCATGGTCTTGGCTTACCAGTGATGCCTAAGTCTCTGGTGTTTTCAGCAGCTACACAAGAGAGAGAGTTCCTGTTTCTTTTTGCTTATATCCTATTTCTGCCCAGCTACCTCACTTCCTGTTGGTCTGTATAGACTTCCAGACCTCTATGGTTAGCTAGTGGCAAGCTCCATTCTCTGACCTTCAGGCAGGCTTTATTTGTACAGGCAAGTTATCACCACATATGATTGATTATTGCTTTCCTTCACTGGTAGTGTGCATAGCACCTTTCATCATTATGAAAAGTAACCAGTAGGGATGAAGCTTCCAGGTGTACTAGAATAATTTTCCAATATTCTGTGACTCAAGTATGTGGCATCTTCAGCAATAAGGATCTTACCATCAACTTCTGGATGGGTAATGTAAAGCACTGACAATAGCTTACAATTTTTGGGAGTCAACAGAACCTCACTAATCAATACCTCCAAAGAAGGAAACACATTCCTGTCACTGGGAATTTTCATGTTTATGTCTCTGGTACCTAGTAGGGTGCATTATGACTCCATTCTAGGGTGATTTTATTTAACTCTTGTTATTTTCACCTAAAATCAGTAAACTACAGAAAGTAAATTACTTAGATTTTTTTGTGCCCATTATTTGAAATAGATACTTTCTAGAGTACATGGGAAGATTTGAAGCATGGAGCAGAGCACTGTGACCTATCACCCTTAAAAACCAGTAGCTTTCCTCCCATACATCTTAAGAAATTCTATACATCTACACATCACAGAATAATGGAGTCCTCATTTGTGGAAAATCATATGTATAATACGCACAGGTAGATAACACTTTAACAACATCCTTATTTTGGTCCCTATTTATCTCTTATAAAGAGAGCTAGTAAAATTCTGCATATCAAGGGTCTTCAGAGATAGGGACACACAAGAATAGATGGACCAATCTTAACTGAAAGAGAAAAAAATAGCATTTTTCAGAACTCTGTATAAGGTTACAGATGGTGTTTTTATAAACATTATGATACTCAGTCCTCATGATCAACCTTGAATGTTTGCATTTTACACTTAAAGTTCAGAGAACGGCATTAGTGTCACATCAGTTTATTTGTGGCAAAACCAGGATCCAAAATAAAGTATGTGTGGATGTTCAGAAGATGCATAAGAGCCCAAACAACCCTATGCAAAACAAATTACAATGGGAGCCCTACAATACTTATTCTCAATCTTTACTATCAAGCCTACTTAAGAAAACTAGCATGGGGCTGGCACAAAAATTGACATGCAGATCAATGAAATAGAACAGAGGAGACAGAAATAAAACCACAGAACTATAGCCACTCGATTTTCAACAATAATGTCAAAAACACACCTTGTTTTGACTTCAGTAAAGCGTACTGTAAAAACTGGATATCCCCCTGTTGAAGAATGAAACTCAGTTCACTGCATTACTCTACACAGAGATCAATCCAAAATGGATCAAAGACTGGGAGGAATGTAAGACTTGAAACTTTAAAACTGCTAGAAAAAAAAAGCCTATGGAAAATACTTCAAGGCATAAGCACGGACTTTACGAAAGATGCCAAGAGCACAGGAAATAAGCTGGCAGGTGGAATCGGTGAATGGGATTCAATAAAATTACAAAAGGTTTGCACGGAAAAGGAGGCAACCAGCAGCATGAAAAGACAGCCTTCTGAAGGCAAAGAAATCTTTGCCAACTACATAACAGACAGATTTTAATATTTGACACATAAAGAACAACAAAAATTAAACACCAAAATACAGAAGAGATACCACTTGTATATATTTAGAAAAGTGTATTTCATTTCCAGCCATCAGGGAAATGCAAATTAAAACTAATGCTCTGAGATTCCTTCTCAGTCAGTCAGAATGGCTATGACGGAGAAAACAGAAGGCCACAGATGCTTATGTCTTGCTCATCGTGTGTAGGCTGGTACACCCACTATGGAAGTCAGTTCCTCAAAAAATCCATAGAAACTAGCTGTGCCACTCAGGTATACTCAGCTTACCACAGAGATTTTTACACATCCATGTTTATTCCCATACCATATCCATAATGGCTAAGATATGGAGCCAGCCTAAATGTCATATATTTTAGTTAGCCACGAAGAAAAATGAAATAATGACATTTGAAAGAAAATGGAATGAACTTTAAATCAGTATGTTAATTGAAATAGCCAGACTGAGAATAATGTTTTTTATCTTCCTCTCATATGCAGACTCTAGATTTAATTTGTATATACACACATACACGTATGAAAGGGAAGATAGGGCTATACAAGGAAATGAAGACAGCTTAAGGGAGAGGGAAAGAAATAAAATTTAAATACAAAGAGAATAATGGAATTAATGTGCCAAGAAAGCAGAAAGGGGACTATTTGGGGTGGGCTGAGATGTACAAGAGGACTGAGGGGACATTGAGCTGGGCTATGTGGAGACATGTAAAGAGATAATTAAGTATGAAAATGCCACATTGAAGCATGTTACTTTGCATGCAAATTAAAAAGTAAAATAAAATCCTCAGAGCACTGAACTACAAAGTCAGCTACTGCATTAGCTTCCTCTAAGAGTGTTATATAGAACACTTTCAATGGTAATTGTCATCATCTAAAGGAGTTTCTGCTGATTGAGATCAAGAACTTCTGCAGTAGCATGAAGCTTTCATTTTGCTTTATTAGAGTGGCCTGAACATTTTCTTATGGAGTCTTTTCTTTATGGCTTATATTGTGTGGCTTTAATACTTTTCTACAGGAGTTTTTGTTTGTTTGTTTTTGTTTTGTTTTGTTTTAAACTGTGAGCCTCTGTTCCTCAGAGCTTGGAATAACTTAAAATTTTAGTGCTGAGCTGGACATTGGTTTTCACATTTCCTACTAATTAATCAATCCCAGATTGTCTATGGATTCTGTAGATTAGAAATATGAAGATAAAATCTTTGTAGCTTCTTCATTGAATGGGAAAAATTGCTTTCCTATTTCACAGACGTGGGCTAACTTGTTGATTCCCCTGTAGAAAGTGGAATGTGGTGAAAGTATCATTATACGAGGTCTTTGCTCTCTCTTGGAACATAAAAAATAATCCATCATAGAAGAAATCTCATATTCCCTCATAAAGGGTGTCTAGCCACATGGGAGGAAATTAAGTGATCTTCCCTGATAGCAGCCACCAGCTATGTGACATAGGACTGAACACTTATTAGACCTTCAGCACAATCAGGCCTCCACATGAGCACATCCCTATGAATGAGCCTGAAGAGCTGTAATTTGGGGAAGAAAACAATATTTTTCTTTTTTACAGTTGCTAAATTTTGGGTTGGTTTACCAAAACTGAGCTATACACACCTGATACAATACCTGATAATTTATAACAATCAACATCTCCAAGTTTAAGCTACTTCCAAATTATGAGAATTGCATGTGCTTCTTTTTTAATATTAGTTACATATTTTCACTGTAATATTTTATTAATTCATTGAGAATTTTATACAGAATATTTTAACCATATTTGCCTTCCATCCTTGCCCCACTCCTCCCAGACCCACTCTCTGCTCTCTGTCCCTCCCACTTAAACTTTTGTTATTATTATTATATTTTTAGAGGACTATCCAGCAGCAGTTGTCCTTACAATCTTTATGCCTCCTCTTCCACAACATCCCTTGACACTTAGACATAGGGGTTACATTGTAGATGTATCAAGAAGGGGCAAGAACCCCACTATCAGTTGTTTCTTGTATCTCGAATAGTTCTGGCTTTCTGTAATGGTCCCAGGTCAGCTGCAAAAAAGAAGCTTCCTTGATGAGGAGTGAGAGCTACCTTTGGGTATAAAGACACATATTTAGAATGCAGTTAGAAATTACATTGGTTTAAAAAAGAAACCATCCTGAGTGAGTTAACCCAGTCACAAAAAGAGGAACATGGTATGTACCCACTCATATATGGATTTTAGACATAGAGCAAAGGATCACCAGCCTACAATTAACACAGCCAGAGAATGATACAAGGAGGAACCTAAGAGATTCATACAAGGTCCCCCAAAGAAGGGAACAAGATTTCCTGAGCATATTGGGAGCAGGGGGCAGGGACAGTGAGTGGAGAGGGAGTTAAGAGAAAGAGAAGGGGAGGAGAGGAAAACATGTGGGACCAAGATTAATTTGGGGGACCAATAGACAAGAGCAAGAAAAGAGATACCGTAATAGAATGAACCATTATGGTTTGAAGAGAAAACTGACTCTAGAGAAATGTCCAGAAACCTACAATGATGACTCCAACTAACAATCTGAGCAACAGTGGAGAGGCTGCCTTAAATGCCCATCCCTGATAATGAGATTGATAACTAACTTATATGCCATCCTAGAACCTTCATCTAGTAGCTGATGGAAACAGAAGCAGACACTCATACCTAAACACTGAGCCAGACTCCTGGAATCCAGTGGCAGAGAGGGAGGAGTGATAAGCAAAGGGGTCAAGACCAGGCTACAGAAACCCACAGAGATAGCTGACATGAACAAGGGGGACCTAATGGACCCCTAGACTGATAGTTGGGAAACCAGCATTGGACTGATCTAGATCCCCTGAGCATGGGTCTCAATTAGAAGGCCTGGGCAGTCTATGGGACCTCTGACAGTGGAACCAGGATTATCCCTGGTGCACGAAAGGACTTTGGGAGCACATTCCCCATGGAGGGATACTCCCTTAACCTAGAGACAGGAGGGAGGGCCTAGACTCTACTCCAAATGACTTGACAGATTTTGATGACCCCTCATGAAAAGCTTCACCCTCCCTGTGGAGAATGGGATGGGAGGGATGTTCAGAGGACATGGGGAGGATGGAAGGGAAAGGGACTGGGACTGATATGTAAAATAAGAAAAAAAACCATAATAATTAAAAATAAGAAAAAAAAAAAAAAGAAAGAAAGTGACAACAGGAGATTCTTATTTCTTCTCAAGATTCCTTGACCTCACCAGCCAGGAATAATTGTCTAAGTTTATAGTATGAGGCATGGATTTATACCTATTTAATGTCCCTTAAATTCAACTAGTGGCTGTTATGCATACATTTTTGACTTTATATTTAGTCTTACCATGTTTTGTGTTTTTCTGTGTGCTATTTGTCGGATGGCTCTTCATAGGAACTGCGTGTTTCAGCCTAGCTTTGGAATACTATGGCTTTTGTTTCATGAAACTGTCAAAGATATTTGCATACAGAGTATCTGGGAAGACAGAAGTCATATCTCCTGGTGGGGCAGAAGAAAAGTGTGTTTTGTTTGATTCTCAACCTTCCTAATGCTGCAACCCTTTCATATAGTTCCTCATGTTGTGATGGCCCCCAACCATAAAATTATTTTATTGCTATGTGATGACTAAATTTGTTTCTGCTAAGAATCATCATGTAAACATTTGATATACAGGATAACTTATATGCTACCCTTGTGAAAAGGTCATGTGACCTACGGGTTGAGAACCACTTGTCTAGGACAATAAAATAATGATCCTCTTCTGGCCCAAGATTAGGCAAATTTGCTTAGAAAATATTTTTTTTTAGTTCAGAATTGCCTCATTTAGTGTTTCTCAGTTGTGCTAGAGACCCACTTTGTGAGCAGGGTTTACCTTGTTTTTTCCAATACCGTATCCCCTTCCAAGACTTAGAAACTGCAAAGATCCAATGCCAGTCTGGACACCATGCTGCCTAGTGTCCAGAAGTGGAAAGTCCTTTGTCTCTGATCCAGGTACCTCATGGCGTCTATCCCCATAAATGAAGCTGAACCAGACTACTTGTCAGCTTTAGCACTTAGTATTTCAGGTTCACAACACTGACATCTATTTTGAACTTAATATAGTACATACTATACTTTGTGAAGATTATATGACCTATTGACTCTTTCTCAGGGACAGATTTCTCTGAGCCTGTATAGTCCTTTGTAAATGTGTATTGTTCATTAGAATCTACATGTGGGTTTCTCTAGAATTCAATTATTTTATTCATTACTAATTACATACTAACAATTGAGTTTATATTTTATTAGTGACTATTAATTCAGAATATTGTGTATTGTGCTATATATGGCTTGCTTTCAGTAATTATTTAATTTTTACCTTTCTTTTGATATGTTTTCTGTTTGTATATTTGTGATTTCTCTATCTTTGTATTTTTAGAATTCTCATTCCTGAATATGCTTATTGACTCTTCTGTTTTTGATCTCTGATTTGTATGTTTCAGCCTTCCTTTATCAGTCCCTTCCCACCGCTTGACCTTTACTTTAATTCCAGCATTTTGTTTTGGAAGAAATGCTTAATTTGTACATTTTTACTCTTCTCAGGAGATTAGGCTTATAAATCTTGCTCTATATTAGAGGTTCAAATACACAGTAACTGAAAAATCCTCAGTTACTGAAAAATTCTGTTTGCAATTTTTTTTTATGATAAGGGTTATGGTGATGGTTTTTCACTTTTTCTGATGGTTTTTGTTTTTACACCCCCGGGGCTATGACCAGGGAGTCCAGCTGTTTTTGCAAATAAGTTTTGTACATTTTGGAGATTTTCTCTGTGTTGAATAGATGATCAACATTTGAAACTACTTCAGAGGCCTTATAAGAATCAGTGTTTTCTGTTTTCCATGTGAAATTTTTTAATGCAGGGTTTCATACAGACTAGGATTTAAATCTATTGCCAAGGATACTACTATTCCACTTTGAATGTTCCAGTTAACACTCTTGCTGAAATTTGATCATCTTGGGAAGTAGTAATAGGTGGGAAAAGGTGGGTCCACTAAGGCATGTTAGATCATGAGGGTCCATGCTTCCTCCTCCACCCTCAATACACTCATGGTTTCATCATTAACATGTTAATGAGTTACTTCGAGAGTAGGTGTGTTATGAAAGACACTTTGGCTCCTTCCAATTGTCTTCTGGCCATATGCTGTCATGTACTTCTTTAATACTCTGAACAATGTACACCAGGAAGAAGGTCACAAGATGTGGCCAGTAGACTTTGGTTCTGGTATCATTTATAATTAGGCTAAATCAAGCTTTAATTTTAATAAACTATCTAGCTTGCTGTATTCAGTTATAGCAACAATAACAGTGAAGATTAAGCTAAACTCCTACCAGTGAGATGTACAAAATATCAAGAGTGGCCTTTGTAGCTTTCTCTTGAGTAACTTTAATACACTTTTCTTAAAAGTCTTAATCCAGGAACGCCCTGGGTTGGCACCTGATCCTGCTGCTCCTGTCTCCTGTCCCCATCGAGAACACCCTTGGAGCTCTGATACACCCCCACCCATCCCACTGCCAGCCCGCCCCCCTATCCTGTTCCCTACCCTGCCCATGGTCCTTCCACTCTGGTTGAGCACTGGGACAGAGGGCGGAGCCAACAGTCCACCCTACTTCAGAGACTTCTCAGAGCAATTCTGAACAAAGGAGACCTGACTATCCATGCAGGATCACCCGTAATTTCTACTTGCTTGGCCTCTGACCCCCACCTCCAGTCCTCTGCTGGAGTCCCAGGCCCTTCCCAGAGATCCGCCTATATCTACAGGACAACTGTGAGTTCCTGCTGGCATCTTCTACTGGATCCTTATCCTTGACCCCATCCCTGGATCCCTGTCTGCAGAGAGACATCCTAGAGAGCTTGGGCCACAAAGAGCTACAGATATTGAATCTCTGACCCACATAAGCCCATCGGGGAAATAACATAGAGAGAAGGGAAGACCCCACCAACACATACTGGAAGAAGCTTTGGGAAGAAGGCAATACAAGAAAACACCTAACAACAGAAAGACAAACATGACACCACCAGAATCTAGAGAATCTACACCAACTAGAACGGAACACAACAACAACAAAGCAGAGGAAGCAGAAGGGAACGACTTAAAAATTACCATCATAAAAATGATAGAGGCCCTCAAAGAAGATGTGAGAAAATCCCTTAAAGAAATGGAGGTAAAAACAAACAAAAAGTGGAAGAAATGAACACATTCCTTAAGGAAAGTACAGAAAGCCAAGAAAAAACAATTAAGCAGGTGAAGGAAACGGTTCAAGACTTGAAAACTAAAATACAGAAAATAAAGGTAACAAAAACTGAAGGAATGCTGGAAATAGAAAAACTGGGGAAAAAATCGGGAACTACAGACACAAGCATAACCAACAGAATTCAAGAGATGGAAGAGAGAATCTCAGGCGCAGAAGATAAACTAGAAGAAATAGATTCATCGACCAAAGAAAATCATAAAGCCAACAAATCCTTAACACAAAACATCCAGGAAATGTGGGACACCATGAAAAGGCCAAACCTAAGAATAATAGGCATAGAGGAAGGTGAGGAAGCCCTGCTCATAGGTGCTGAAAACATTCAACAAAATCATCGAGGAAAACTTTCCCAGACTGCTGCCAAATAACAATTTGAGCTTCTGATGAAAGGCTACCATAAATGCCCTTCCAGGAGAGTGAGATCAACAACTAACTTATCCATGGAGCCCTCAACTAATGCCTGTTGGAAACAGAAGCAATCACCCATACATAAACACTGAGTTTAAGTAGAATGCAGATGCAGATGGAGAGGACAAGACCAGGTGGCAGAAACACATAGAGACAGCTTACCTGAACAAGGAGGAGCTAGGAGCTAATGTGCCACCAGACTGATAGCTGGGAAACCAGCATGGGACTGATTCAGGCCCCCCTGACTATGAGTCTCAGCCAGAAGGACTGAGCAGTCTAAGGAACCTCAGACAGTGGAGCCAGGATATTTCCCTGGTGCACAAAAGGACTTTGCGAACACATCCCCCATGGAGGGATAACTGCCTTAATCGAGAGACAGGAGAGAAGCCCTAGTCCCTACTTCACAAGAACTGTCAGACCTACATCACCCCAATTGGATGGCATTCCCCTACATATGGAATTGTGGTGGGGGGATGGGAGGGGAGGGTGGTTAGAGTGCATGTGAGAGGGCAGAGAGGGTAAAAGGGAGGTAAGGAGGAAGGGAGGAAGGGAGGGAGAGGGAACTGGGATCGACATGCAAAATATTAAATTAAATTAAAAAAATGCTTTGACTCCAAAATTTAAGTTCAAGGACAAGTTACTGGGGAAAAGGATTTCTATTTTTGTTTCCACAGAAAATGAAAAGATGTGGATTCCTTCCAGACTAATGTGGTTTGATCAAGCCAGACCACCTGAAACAGAGTACCAGGTGATCCTACATTCAAAACAGCTAGACAAAGCAGCCTGACAAACTACAGCCAGGATTTCTGAATCTTCTTCGAATCCCCCATGACAGCGCCCCTTACCAGCAGGAAGCAGTTTGGAAAGAACAACGCCCAAATTTCCAAATATTGTCTATAAATGTTTGTTTTCATTTAAATGGACTTGGTTATATAAAATAAATATAAAAATATGTATTAAAAAACAAACTGAAAAAATGATGGAATAAATAAAATATAAATATTTAAATGCCTGTAGGCATTTAAAAAATGAAAAAAAAGTGTTAATCCATGAAGTTATTGTATTATTCTGGTTCTGATACTTTCCTTCTTTAATTCAAACCTAGGTAAGAGAAATGTTTAAAAAAATTCAGTTTATTTTCTGGTAACAAATTGTTTGTTATTTTAAAGGTTTTATTTTTTATTAATTTTGAAATATTTGTAGGCATGTATGTCTGTATGTGGGTATGGGCATGTGAGTGTGAGTGCCTGAGGAGACCAGAGGCACTAAACCCTTAGAGCCGCAGTTAAAATCGTTGTGATCCCCCTGACATGGATGTTGGAAAAAGAAAGTGGGTCTTGAGAATAGCAGTAGAAGTTTGTCTTAACCACTGGACATGTCTCCAGCCCTTTGATATTTTTAGAAGCCTTACTCAGTTGTCATACTCTAATTGTTTTCTCTTATAATAACTAAATAGCATCACTTCTAAGTTGATTCTTAGAACCCGAATTTCCCCATATTTTCTGTTCTTTGAGCTTGTTAATACTAGGAGTCTGGAATGAATCCTGGAACAGGAAGCAGCCTGCTAGTCCTGACTTCTGATGCCTATGATGAGTATCCACAGAGAAAATGAGTCACGGTGATGTATTTATGAGGTGACGGCAAGGCGTTTGGTCTGGAAAACCAATGAACGGCTTCCATGCTTTGCTGAATTTGATCCCCTGCAACAATCTCAACCAGTTACTTCAATTTTAAAGCAAGATAGAACTAAGGATGGGATAGGCTGGGTTGATGACAATGTCTGACAACTGGATCATGAAGAGAGCTGTGGACTGAGCTATGGGGTCCAGAAGACCATATCTGTGTCACAACACATACTTACCCCATGATGTGTGGCCCTTAACAGGACAATTTCTTTGGCTCAAAATCCACATGGAGATGTTTCAAGCTAGAGATATCTAAGTTTATATCCCAGCTTTGCTCTTTAATTTATATATCTCTGAATATGTTATATAATATGTATTATATATTATATATTATTTTTATTTACTATTGAGTCATATTATCTTAGTATATGTTTATACCGAGTCATAAAATTTTAGTCATATTATTTTAGTAGTCAGCTTATCATTATTATATATAATAAATGCTTATTATATATAAAAAATGCCCACTCTGACCCCAGACCTTACACAAGTCTTCACAAGTGTCACATTTGTGACTTTTCTTTTTGAGACCAATCGAATTTGAACAGGATCATTTGTGTTTGGAACTAATGACTAGCCTTGTGAGCTCCTCAGTGGACACACAACTAAAGACAATAACTGCCTCTCTTCCATATACCATCAGTAGTAAATAGTTAACTAGGGAGGGTGTGGTATGGTTCATAAGCTCCCCCCCCCAATCCAGGAGTGACTGTTGATAAGTCCAGTCTTGTGGAGTTTTATTGCAGACAGCCACATGCCTGTACTGTCATGTGAAGATTAATTTGGATGTATGAAGCTGGAATATTGGCATCTAATCTGAATTTGGGAATTTTGAGTAAATACTCAGGGTAGTGGGATCTTGATAATGGAGCTAATTGTAGCTAATCATAGAATCTGCTTTCTTAATTATCACTCTGTAGCTGTGGTAGTTTGAATGTAATTGCTCCCCATAAGCTTATAGGGAGTGGCGGTATAAGGAGTAGGTGTGGGCTTCTTGGAGGAAGTGTGTCAGTCACTGTGAGGATGGTCTTTGAAGTCTCTTCTGTTGCCTGTGGATCAGCATGTGTTAACTCTCTTCTCCTTCTCCAGGACCATGTCTGCTTGCATGCTGCCTTGATTCCTGCCATGATGATAAAGACTAAACATCTGAACTGTAAGTGAGCCATCCAAATTAAATATTTCTCCTTTACAAGAGTTGCTGTGGTCATGGTGTTTCTTCATAGCAATGGAAACCCTAAGACAGGGCTTTAGTGTTTAAACATAGATATCTTTGCTCAGTTGTGGCATCTTGGACAGTTCTATAGGGCAAGAAGTTATGGGGCTTCAAGCTTGTATGGCTAAGTACCAAACCCTGGTTTTTGTTTGTTTTTGTTTTTTTCTTAGCTGGCCTAGAACTGGCTATGAAGATCAGGCTGGCCTCAAACTTGGTGCAATCTCTATGCCTCTGCCTCCCTAGGGATGGAATTGAAGCCAGCCCTGTTTTACTGTTCACTTTTGCAGCATCAGCTCACTCAGCTTTGGCTTTTTTTTTTATTGAAGTAATAACATTATGACTCCTTGGACTATTGTGGGGAGTAGCTTCAGTGGAGATGACTGTTGAGTGCTAGGCAAGAGTGTAACTGAATACATTGCATGCAATCATATTTGTAAACATTCACCATTGAAGATAGTCTGTTAGATTTTAAGGAAGAAATATTGCTGGAGGGCCCAAAAGTTATTATTTCTTCTATTTTTGAATTTTTGTGATTATTATTTCAGTAAAAATCTGGAAATAAACACTCAGTTAAACTACTACATAGATCTTTTCCCCCTCCTTTATTTATTTAATTTAGAAACAATCTTATTTTGCGTATCATATCAACCCCAGTTCTCTCTCCTTCCCATCCTTCCATGCCCCCACCCTCCCCTATCCCACCTCCCAACCCCTCCCCAAGCATGGTGAGGCCTTACACGAGGGATCATCAAAGTCTGACACATCATTTGGAGGAGGGCCATTTGTGCACTATGGATAAATACTGGTTCCACTGTCAGAGGTCCCATAGCCTGCCCAGGCCCCCTAACTGATACCCACATTCAGAAGACCTGTTTCAGTCCAATGCTGGTTCCCCAGCTTTACAACTGGGTTCCCGTATGCTCTCACTTGGTCAGGTCAGCTGATTCTGTGGGTTTCTCTGACATAGTCTTGACCCCTTTGCTCATCCCTCCTTCCTCTCTACAACTGGATTCCAGGAGTATGGCTCATTGCTTAGATCTAAATGTAGAATATGACACTGAGGCCTTACACAGGCAGTTATGGATGCCTTAGAATTCAAGCATAAATATTTGTCCTAAGAAATCCAAGTCTTTACAGGAAAAGTTAAAAATAAAATGGGAAGTGTTAGGAAAAATGCAGAAAACAAGTTGCACCCCACATAGAGCTGTTGGTGATAATAGTTGTTAGTCACACAACCATTTCTGAATGCTGGTGCTCTTGGTTAGTCTTCAGCAAACTACAGAGATCTGTAGCTTGAATTAGTATGTGTAAGTGCCAGCCAGGCTGGAGAGTTCCCTTCAATAGGTCTCTGGGTCCCAGCTGTTAAACTCTCAGGATGCCTCTGGCTACTTGAATGACACAACTTAGAGGGCAGCCCCTGTTTCTGAGGATTTCAAAAACTCACCTGTTCCTTAAATAGAAGGAGCAGATTTGCGTGACACCACTTATCAAAGCCTCCCTGACCATGAGCTCCAGGGACACCTGTGTCAACACCTGTGAAATATCCTGTAGATGCTAGAAGATGAAAGTCCCCTTCCAAAGCCACTCTCCTCAGCATGACCCAAATACCCTGCCCCATTCCATCTCATCTGTTAGATGATAAAAAGTGAAAATCAGGAATAATGCAAGCCTCCACTGTAGCATACAGAAGGGGCCTCATTTGCTCCTAACAGCAAAGCCTGTGGTGTTTCTATTTAAAGGTGAGATTCAAAATCTCTGGGGAAATGACTGAGAACCTAAAGATTTTTTGTTGTTGCTGTTTGGTTTATTTGTTTGTTTTTTTTGAGGGGTGGAGCTGGCAGTTTTTGGTATCACTTTGACCATTAGATTCCTTTATATTGAAGTATTGTCAGAGAATCAGGCATTAATAATTTCTTCAAGGTCAATTTCTTTCCTTTATTAATTCTTTCTGAAAAAAAAAATATATATGACACTTTCTGTAAGAGTGCTTTCTTCCCATCAAATCAGTCTACTAATGAACTCTTGGTTTACCAAGTTCCCTGACTGCGTGTAAATCTGCAGATGCTCAGACAGTGGGCCGTGTAAAGCTGATGGAGGGACTTCATTTTAGAACAGTACTGCTATCTCTGCCAGGCAATGAGGAAGAGAACAAGGCCTTGAGCCATAGCTATGGGGTCTTACAATGTAAATTTCCTGGCTTTGAGATACATGGCCAGTTCACAACCACCCTACAAATCTTAATAAGGCCAACATTCAAAAAGGAAAGAGAGGAAAATTAAGGGGTAGTGGCAGAAAATAGAGAAGCAATTCAGTGGTACAGTGCTTGCATAGTGTTGTTGAGGTCCTGGGTATAACCACCAGCACTTTGAAGATTAAAAACATCATAGTAATTATAGTTAGATCATAAAATTGCAGAGATAGCACTGGTCCGTCTAGGAATCACAGATTTTTTTCCTGTGAGCTATGGAAAGTCAATGAAGAGTTTTACTGATGCTGTAGCTGATGTTTGGGTACCCTACTGAACACAGTGTGAAGACCATATCAGAGAAGAGAAATAAAGTAGAAAACTGAGGTGAAATTGAGTTAGACATTTCTGTTTTGAATACCTTCATAGCATTTGTGAGCAATTGGTGGCCAGCATCTTGGCTTCCACATCTAAGATGGTATTGCTGTTCATTACATGCTTTTAACATTCTGCTTCTCTTCCTTCAACCATATTCATCAGGCAGAAAATCCAATATTTTCTATCAACTTTTACAAATATAATTTAATTATAATTCTTAATCTTTACATTTCATTTTGCCACATGCATAAGACTGGAATTCAATGATTGTGTGATACAAAAGCTGCCTGTGAGGGCGGCGAAGCCACTCAGCCACTCAGCCACACATTGAGCTTTCAGGGCATAGCCTAGCAGGGGAGCCTGCTGAGTGCTACAGGCCTGGTACCCCACTCCAGCTTAGACAATTGTCTTCCCCTGATGGGAGAATGACTGTTGTAGAGCTGCTAGCTGTGCAATTCAGAAACAAAATGTTCCTTAGGTGGTTCTCCTCCTCCTCCACCTCCTCCTTCACCTTTCTTTGTCAAGCTTGCTCTGCATGCATGTCTAGAACTGAGATAGCTTTCAATACAGTTTTTTAAAAATATGTAATGCATAAAGTGTTGGTTAGCAGCAGCACTGTGCTCTGAGAGGCACCATTTCATTTGCTCCTTGGTACACCTTGTCCCCTGTTAGAAAAGTCTAAAGATTAACAACTATAGATGTTTGAAAATAGTAATTACTGAGCAATGTTTTACATATTGTACTATGTATTTGATTTAGACCTTTTAATTTCATAAGTAGCACCATAAGATAAAAGTATTCTTATTCCTACTTTTCAAAAGAAGTCCAAATAAATTAAAAAAAAAATGTATTCAGGAGAATGCAGAGATTTCTAGCAGAAGTTTTTAAAGTTATCATTTTTGTATCTTAACTGGTAGGAGAAATGTGAAATAATCTCAATTCAGAGTAAAACCTATGAAGACAACGGACTGCCTTCCAGTTAATAAGAAAGGAAGATTTCATACAACATCACTTGAGTTATTATAGAATCTCATCTTGGACAAAGGTCATTAGAGATAAAATGGAACATTATTTGCTTGGCACTACAGGAATGATTGGAGCAGATCAGCATTAGTAGTCAAAATGAAGACAGTAACTAGTTTTTGCTGACTCAGCATCCCATCTCTGTGACTTATATCCTAGCCTTCAGACATCTGGAAGGCTCTTGCCTCTGTTAGAGACCAAGGTTTTAGAGTGGCATTGCCACCTCCTTATCACCAGCTTTTGAAATGTCATCCTTTCAGTTAGTAAAGCTTAAAGTGTTTTTTCAGCCTTCCCTTTTTGTATTTGGGTGAAATTATTGCCTATGTTTACTGAGGCAGATGTTATATGTTTTACATCACTACTGCCATCAGTCTTTAGGGGCTTTGTCCCTATGATAGTATAGAAAAATATTTTTATTTGACAGTTTATGGACTCTGACCAACTGGAGGTCAAAACTATGTAATCTATTGTTTATAAAATTAATAAATAATCTTAATTTGGAATAATTTAAGCATATTATCCAGTATCAACATTGTACTTTAAATGACAACATGTGTCTACCTTCAGTTGGCCTACATTAATGAAAATACTACAGTCTGGATGACATAAACAGTAAACTCTTATTTACCACAATTTGCAGAGATACAATTCAAAACAGTCACATCCGCATGTCTTCTGTTTTGTGAGGGCAGCCCCCTAGTTTGCAGTTGCTTTCCTGTGTTCTATGGTGGAAACACAACAGTACAGGTCCTTTACCCTATTACAAACACATTTGTCTCATTTATGAGGTCTACAATATCAAGATTGAACAAATACCTCACTTTTAATCACATTCACATGTAGTGAGATAGAGTGGCACTGACCACGCCCATTGGGGGTGGAGCCATGGGCGGAGTGACCTGTGGAACCCCTCAATATAGTTACTGACTCTCAATACACAGAGAGAGTCATTTTACACATTGAGACTACAGAATTTATTCCTGACAATACAGAATTATACAGTTACAAGATACTATCAGAAAGAGGACTCATCCTATATATATAACACACATCAGATCCCATACGGGTCTGCCAGGTCCTCTAACACAAGGCAATGATAAAATTGATCATTTATTGATAGGAAATATGCTAAAAGCCTCAGAGTTTCATAATAAACACAACGTGAACAACAAATGTTTAAAAAAGGATTTTTCTATCACTTGGGAACAAGCCAAGGAAATAGTAAGGAAATGTCCTACTTGCTCATTCTATAAACAAACTCCTTTACCACCAGGCAGTAGCCCTAAAGGTATAAATAGGAATGAAATATGACAAATGGATGTGTTTCATTTTGCAGAATTTGGAAAATTAAAATATGTACATCACACTATAGATACATTTTCAGGGTTTCAATGGGCTACTGCCCTGAGCTCTAAAAAGGCTGATTCTGTTATAACACACCTATTAGAGGTAATGGCCATTATGGGCATACCTGCACAAATAAAAACTGACAATGCTCCAACATATGTCTCCAGCAAATTGAAACAATTTTTTAAATATTACAAGATAAAACACATAACTGGTATACCACACAATCCTACAGGACAAACAGTGGTTGAGAGATCCAATCGTACTTTAAAAAAAATGCTCCATAAACAGGCAGGAGGAACCAAAACACCCAAACACAGATTACATAATTCTTTACTAACATTAAACTTTCTTAATGCTGATGAAAAAGGAAAAACAGCTACAGAAAGACACTAAACAATAAAAAAAAAAAAAAACAAAACTTCTAAACTAAATCAGCCAGTACTTCAAGGATGTACTGACCTCAGAATAGAAAACAGGATATGTGTTACGTTGGGGTAGGGGTTTTGCATTTGTATCTACAGGAGAAATAAAACTATGGATACCATCTAAGTTAATCAAGATTCGAGTTGAACAAGAAAAATATCTTAATAAAGAGAAATGACAAGTCATCCAACAAATTAGGTCCCATGAGGTGTGCAGAGGCCTCTCAAAGGTAGGGGAAGTGTTCTGTTCTTGTTCTTACAGGAAAACAGAGAAAACCTATCATCAAACAGCCAAAAGACACTAAACATGTAGGTGCCTACAGAAGAGAAGACAACACTTATGGAAACAATCACTTATGGAAGCAGAATCTGATATATGGTAAAAAAAAATATTTAATTGTAGTAAACTATTTCTATACAGAAATCTATTTCTCTCTACTATCTAGTATTCCTAAAGTCCCAATTTTTGTAAACCAATGCTGGCTTTGGAGCACACTTGTTATTCACTGTTTTGTATATACTTTTGTATTAAGCCTAAATCTTTTCTTTAGACTAAAAGTGGAATTGTAGTGAGATAGTCCTTCTGTGGCACTGACCACGCCCATTGGGGGTGGAGCCATGGGCAGAAGTGACCTGTGGAAGGAAGTCGGAGGGAGAGCCGGGAAAAGCTGTCTTGCTGGTGTGACTCGGACAGGAGAGGATCGGGTTGAATTTCCTGGTGTTCATCTGTCTAGGTTTTAAGTTATTTCTCCCTGAATAAACATCTATTCGGCCTATTTGTTTATCCTGATCCTTATTTACTGCGATATTCACATAAGAGATTTAGGCTCCAACATAGGAATTCTGGGGAGGACACAAGCATCCAGTCCAAAGCAATTTTCATCACACCTTTGATATGATAGAGACCCAGTAATGCTATTACAGATTAAAACATTGAATACAACCTAGTTTATTAAGTGGTATAATAGAGGTTTTTGTATCATGAAACATTTGTAATTTCACTGTTGTTTTATGTATTGAAAGAAGGGTTAGATGACTTCCCTATGTAAATATATTAGGAGTTATATAATGTTGTTGTAAATTATTAAATCATGATAAATAATGCTTAAAATGTACAATGTATCATCACCAGTACCAACAGCAGCACCATTAGAGCATCTGTTTATTAACCTTCTTAAGTTTAGGTTTAGAATATGCTAGGGAAGATACTCATATGAGAATAGCTAATAAATAAATTTTCAAATGAATGTAATTTGAGTATGCTTTACTCCTTTTGAAGATGCACCATTGATGTTGTGATTTGAAGGCTTTCCATTAATCCTGTCTGTTTTCAAACTTGGTTAGCAGCACTAATAGAATACAGAGATTCACATGAGAGGAATCCATCATTAGCTGTGCTCAACAACAGTTTTAGTCCTACCCCTAGACCTGTAAAAGCTTTGTTAAAACATTACTCGTAATATGCAATCCTTCCTTACACAAAGGTTGGTTTGTCAAATAAATCAGAAGTGAAATGGATTGCTATTCATGCATAAATGAATGGAAATAATCACTACCATGTCATTGTCCTCTACCCCTCCTCTTCCTTTATACATATGTATTGAAAATAAGAAAGCAGTTACATACTTAGACGCAACCACTATACTCCAGTAGATTTATGATTTTGGAATAGAGGAGTACATGCACTGACATGTGTGTTTACTCTTTTCTTTATACAATAAAAAGTAGAAATAAAGTATTCAACAATGGGAATCAGTTGATATTCTCTATACAATTATACACAACCATCAAATTATGTATGAAATAATAGTTTTGTCTATATTTGTTTAATGGTTACTATATACCACTTATTGCACTGAGAAAAATGTTTAATTTTAACCTTCACAACAGTTCAGTAACCACACCTGAAAGCCAAATGTTGAGTTGATAACTGAAAGCAGTCTCAGATCCAGGTGCGACTATCTATCTGGCTCAAACCTATCAGAGTTTAGTATACTTAATTACATAGATAAATTATTAGACTGTATTGTTAATGGAAATCATAGAAGGGTCTATGCATAATATTATCATGCTAGACATCTTTATATGTGTGGAGAAGTAAAAACTAGAAGGACATCACAAAGTGAAAACACCTGTTGATGGTGAGAGTGTGTGTTTTTATAATTAATGTTTTACTTTGTTTCCTGACTTTTGTGCAATAACCATGTATTAATTTTATAGTGGAAAAAGAAAGTTTCTTCCCCAGGTCCCAAGCTTGAAATGTTAATTGTAACATTATTTCTGATATCTTTGGGGATAGTTTGAATGTCAAGCAATAGATGAATTGTTTAGTGAAACATAACTAATCAGTCCAGGGGAGTAATATAAAATAAGTGATGGCTATTAGACATTCATAACGAATAGAGATTAATATAATGTTCTTTGAAATAGGAGAGAACAGAAAATGTCACTCTAAAAAGTAGTTTGGTTAATACTCTTATTATGATGTAAATACTTGTGTACACTGAAAGCACACAGTGTATAGGATAAAAAATGAAGTGTTTGCAGGACTGGAGTGATAAGAATATTTTCTTTTGTGTTTTACGTGTGAAAAGTATTGTCAAGTACATAATCTCTATGATGTGGTAAACTACTGGATTTGTAATAGCAGAGGTATCTAAGTGAAATGCTTGGTTTACTTTGCTTTGATTCAAAGATGTGTGCTTCACAGGCAATCAGATGGGTGTGGTTTAACTTTCAATATCAGCATCATCAGAAGTGATATGTCAGGCAGGGCTCCTGGTTTCCTTCCTCACTTAGCAGACCTATTCCTCCAGATTGCTGCCATCCCAAATTAGAAACAACCTGAGTAAAAGTTCCCCAGACAGGTTGTCTTGGCCGTTTTTGACAAATGGTGCAGACTACGTCCCTAGGGTCATGGCAAATGACAGGATGTGAAAAGTGAAGAGAAAATGCATCACAAGCACTCTCTTTTCCCTGGTTTGCTGAGTAAGACAAGCAGTGCAGAAAGCCTGCAGCTTCTAACTGCAAAGTTCCAGAGGGCATCCACAAAGGCAAAATGTGTCTCCTGCCCAGGGGTGGACCTGCCAGCTCAGCATGTGTCATGCCTCTGGGGTAGTGGAAGTCTGGCTACTTGCCCAGTTTTCCTTCAGAGCCCAGATAACAGAGCCAAATATCAAGCTGCCTGTTTCTGAACTGAATGACTTACCTGTCTCCTTTCTTCTCTCTCTAATCGGCTTCCTGCACAAAGGTTGTCACTGGTAGATACAAATGAATCACATTAGTTACTCAACTGAGTGCTGTAAGGGTGACCTTAGTGAATCATTCAAAGTCAGCCAGTTCTGCTTAGTTTGTGTGTATGCTGTTTACACATTTTAGCACCCAATGCCCTTTTTTTGTTCATAAATTATAATTGAATTGTAGAAAAGTTGACCTCTTTAGCTGCTATGACAAGTCAAGGACTGATTTTTGATGATTTTATTTCTCCCAATGTGCCACACCAGCCCCAGTGGAGACAGTGTAGCAATGGCTGAGAGAAATCTCAGTGGCTACCGGTCCAGAGGTTCACACCACACTTGGTTACACCTCCTGGGGAAAAGTGGTTCAGGACCCTGCAGGTGATTGCCAGACTTACAGTCTGGAACGGGTGCTAGGTGTTTGTTGTGCTATGATAGCTTTAATGCTTTTGATCATGGATGCTTTGGCCTGTAGCTCCACTGTTAATTAAGAGAAGCCCAGAAAACACTTAGATATAGTTTCAGGGACAGAAAGAGATACAGACCAGCCCTCAGCTACAAATCCCAGGGTGCCAGTGGAGACTTCAGGTGTCAGCCCAAGGCCTAATAAATTAACATACCTAAAGCTATAGGAATTTGCCCACAAGATGGCCCTGCCTAATTAGCCCGCCCACAGTAAAGCTGTTGTGGGATTTACTACTGAGTTTTTAGGGCCCCTAAATCAATAAAACAGTACAAGAGTTCTTATCAATGCTGTTAAAAGTTTACTGACCAGAGACAATTATTATTCTCTAAACTCAGTAAATTAAATCCCTGGTAA
The DNA here is from genome assembly GCF_943737965.1 of Phodopus roborovskii. NCBI lineage: Eukaryota > Metazoa > Chordata > Mammalia > Rodentia > Cricetidae > Phodopus > Phodopus roborovskii. The sequence continues at coordinate 38,531,201 of NW_026125295.1, read as the reverse complement.
GCTGACCACAAGCAGGCCAAAATAAACATGAGATGTATTTACCATCTCATGCTCCAAAATAATTGCTGACATTTCTATAGTATGTCTGTAAATTTTAAACTGTGGCCAAAGATCTGTTCCTTGAACTTTCTGCATAAAAACCCGATGCTCTGAAGTAAAAATCGCAGCAGTTGTAAACCTCCTCGAGTGTGTTTGTGTCTGTCTGTCAAGCCGAAGCCACTCCTGACCTGTTCATCCGAGTCTTGGTCTCCCCGCAGACCTGCCGCCCACTGAAAGGTCTGCGGCACCAAAGCAAGGAAGAAGTACACTACATGAGCCAGGTGTTGCATACTAAGAAGTGGAAATCCAGAAGTTCAAAATATTTTCATAACTAGATATTACCTAGGTGGTCATGATTTCCCATGCCTCAAGTGTCAGATGTCTGAAGTGGAAATATGGTTGCCACATATATTTTCACTGACAAGTCTTCATACTGCAAACATTGTGGGGAAATCTAATCTAAAGATATGGGTTTGACATCTAAGGAATGCTAATCCCCTGTGGCTTTAACAATGGTATTGGATTCTGTACAGTCAAACAGAAGTGCTGGTTTCCTAGGTTTGGGATTGGCATGTAATATTAAGCAAATAAACACATGAAAACAGATTTAGGAATTATGAATGGATGTTATCAATGGAAAATCCTTTATACCTGCAAAATAAAAGAGTGGCTATAATCTTTAGTGGACTCTTTAATTCCTAATCATTAAAAAGCTGGGTGGCTATAAAATCCAAACCAATTCATAATAAGCATTTTTCATTTGTCTTATTAAACTTGCTTTTTTAGTTTAAAAAAATTGCACTGTTTGACCAACAATTATTTTTTACAGTAAGGAACTGTTCTCTTTTTAAACATTCACCATTACAGGGGAGTGATATAGATCCATTTCTAACTTCACAGTTGAGTTTGACAATCCTGAAAGGAGCTACTCTAGATTGTCACAGTAACATCTCAAAAGCCAAGATGAGGCAAATGTACGAGGAGGATTTTGTTAAAGTTCTTAACAGAAGCTTCAACTTTAGATAGAGCACTATTTCTATGAACTCTTTGAGAATTAGCATGCAATGTATACTAAACACATTTGCTCCTGTCTGCCAGTTTCTCCCATATCAACCTTGAGTCCCCACAGTACATAGAGTCCAGTTTATGTTGCCCAATTACTCCTGGCTGTGGCCTCTGCCTTAGAGTGTTAACCCACAAGGGGTTGTATCACTGAAGAAAACCTTTTCTAGAAGCGTATCAAATGCTAAAAGCTACCAGCTATTGATAGCATTTTGTTCTTACTTTCTTCCCTCCATGCTAGGATTTTGTCTGGCTTAAGCCTATGCAGGTTGTGTGCACAATGTTATACTTGCTGTGAGTATTATGTGAAACTGCCATGTTGAAACTAGAAAAAGCAATTTCCTTGATGTTATCCATCACTGCTACCTCTTACAATTTCTTTGACCATTCTTCTGTGAAGGTTTCTGAGCCTTGGATGAGGGATGTGATATATATACATACATACGTATGTATGTATGTATGTATGTATGTATGTAAGCCCGCTTAGCGTGTAGAAATTTAGAATTTGTCTCTTCTTCAAGGAGGGAGAAATACTTACAATGCATAGAGCAATCTGCATCATAGTGTGTGGCAGTGGTTTTGTTAGATGGTCTTGAAATAAATGCAATTTAAGAAAAGACAGGAGATATTTTGGAAAGTTATTATATGAGTCTTTCTGAATCTGTGTGAGACTATTTTTATCTTACTTGAATGCTGTTCATCAGACTCTCACCACAGTAAACTCATTTTGACAAGAAGCTTCAGAGAAAAGGGTGTGTAATGGGAGAGTAACATAGGAAAACATTCCCAACCTCGTTACTTAGTGGAAAAAATGTAAGTTAAAACCCCAATAACTTCCTGCCAAACACCTAACAAAATGACAAATATTAAGATGGACAACTTTCTTAAAGTGGCAGATCACTTGAGAGTAACCAAGAGATGTTCTAACGCTGTGGTGGGAGTCCCAATAGTAAGTTTTTACTATGGAAAATTGTTTGGCATTAGTTATTCAAGGACTCACCATTTATTTACTATTCCGACAATTTGATATTCTGTAGTAATGAACAGGAGGAGATGACAACCACTTTTAATGACATGAATGGGAATCACAATGTGAGACAGAGAAAACACCCTGCATGAATTTATGTATGTGAAGTTTAGAAATAGGCAAAACTAATACATGATTCAAAATGAGAAGTGGTGGGGACAATGCTTAGAAGAGAACTTGTAGCTTGTTGTTAATACTTCTTTCTTGATCTGTTTGTAGTTTTGGGGCAGTTCTTATTTTATGGACAGTATTCAAATTACTTACTTTGGTGTAACTTTCTCTACATTATTTTGTTCAAAACCTTTAAACAGTAAAACATAAAATGGTATTATCTTAGAATATGATATGGTATCTTAAATTAAAAAGGCTTTAGTGATTGTAACTGATGGAAACACATGAAATGAAGGATATTATTGTGATAACCACGATAGTAATAATGAGGAAGCTCATTGGTCTTTGGCTGGCATTATGATTCCTGCTTTTCATGAACCATGCTTTGGCCTAGATAGTCAGGCCTCCCTTTCTGCTTTGGTCTGCACCAGTCAGTGTTCAAATTAGCTCCAGGAAGAGTGTGAAGAATGTGGTCAGTATTTTGAATTGGGCATCCTGCATGGCAGTTAGCTCCAGGATCTAACTTTTTTAAAGTCAGAATCCCCCCCCCACACACACAAACCCATCCAAGTTACTCCCTCCCTACAACAAATCAAAGCTAGAGAAGTGTGTCATCCAAGAGCATATGGACTGCTTTGCCATCTTAAGTATCTGACCACAGGCAACCTTATTTAGAACTGTTTTGCTTTTGGCTTTTTGAGTTACAGTCTTACTATCTAGCTCAGGGTGGCCTTTAATTCATGATGATCTACCTGCCTTAGTCTCTCAAATGCTAGGATTATAGGTATTAGTCATCATGACCAGTTTTTGAAGCTGTATTTTGATGTCATTAGTCCATAGCAGAGAGGTAGAGTTATATGGTTTGAATGTTTATATGCTAGCAGCAGAGATTCTCTTAAGACCTAAAGTACATACCCCTTACTTTTCATATTGTACCTCTGACTTTTTAAGACAACAGATAGGAAACAATTGAGATCTTGAGATGGTTACTTTCTAAGAGAATTCCTAGAAAGTGGTTGACTATTTACCTATCATACTTTATTTGTTTCATAGAATGGAGACTCTTATTTTTTACAAGTCTTCTAAAGTGCCTATAATAACATAAAATTATACCTTTGGTGTTTTGGCCAAGAAATCATTCAAGAGATAGACCCATTCATTTGGACATTGGTCATTAGGCTCTTTGACTTTGGACATGCTAATGCTATTTCTGTCTGTGTTTTAGAGAAAAGAGTGAGTTATCCTGGTTACCAAAATCATTTTAAAATCCTTTAGGTAATGGCTGGGATTAAATGGTCATTTAAAATGTCTTCACCTCCTTAGAATTTATCAAACAAAAGACTTGTAAATTCCAAACACAATAGTTAATTTTTTTTTTCTCATGGAGAGCCCCTAAAGCTTCTACTGTTTTTGTGAAGTAACATTAATCTTAAGTACACATGGAATTACAGATACATTAGTTTAGCATATAGGTTGGCACCTCAAATTTGAAGATGATAAAGCGTCTTATAACTATCATTTAATTAAGCACTCCCAGGATTTTGGAGACACTAGTAGAAAGGATAATTATCCAATTATTCTAGATCTCTCTCTCTCTCTCTCTCTCTCTCTCTCTCTCTCTCTCTCTCTTTCTCTCATCTATTCCTCCCTGCCTCAATCTTCCTAATCTCACATGATTTCCTCTCCTCCTCTTTACTTTCTCCTAGCCTCTTCTCCACTCACTGCCCAAGGTCCCTTCTGTGAAGGAGCTTGTATGGATCTCTTAGAATCCTCCTTGTATCCTACTTTCTCTGGCAATGTGAAATATAGGCTAGTGATTCTTTGTTCTATGTCTAAAATCCATATATGAGTGAATACATACTATGTTCCATTTTTTGTGTTCAGGTTACCTCATTCAGAATGGTTTCTTCAAGTTCCATGCAAATTTCAATTCCCCCCCCCCCCCCCGGACAGAGTAGAATTCTATTGTGTAAAAGTGCCATATCTTCTTTATCCAGTTGAAGGACATTTAGGTTGCTTCCAGGATCTTGCTATTACAAATAATGCTGCTATGAACATAGTTGAACAGCTGTCTTTGTGGCATGGATGTAGATCATTTGGGTATATGCCAAAGAGTGGGATTGCTGTGTCCTGTGGTAGACTGTTTCCTATTTTCCTGAGAAACTGCCATACTGATCTGTACAAGTTTTCACTCCGACCAGCAGTGGAGGAGTATTCCCCTTTCTCCACATCCTCTCCAGCATGATTTGTCATTGGTGTTTCTAATTTTAGCCATTCTGGCAGGAGTAAGATGGTATCTCAAAGTTGTTTTGATTTGCATTTCCCTGATAGTTAAGAATGTTGAGCACTTTCTTAAGTGTCTTTCAGCCTTTTTGATTTCCTCTATTGAGAATTTTCTCTTCAGTTCTGTACCCCATTTTTTAATAGGGTTATTTGGTGTTTTGTTGACTAGTTTCTTGAGTTCTTTGTATATTTTGAAGATCAGCCCTCTGTCAGATGTAGGATTGGTGAAGATCATTCCCCAGTCTGTGGGCTGGGGTTTTGGTCTTGTCAACTGTGTCCTTTGCCTTACAGAAGCTTCTCGGTTTGAGGAGGTCCCATTTATTAATTGTCGATCTCAGTGTCTGTGCCCCTGGAGTTATGTTCAGGAAGCGGTCTCCTGTACCAACTTGTTCAAGGGTACCTCCTACTTTTTCTTCTTAGAGATTCAGTGTGGCTAGATTTTATGTTGAGGTCCTTGATCCATTTGTACTTGAAATTTGTGCATGGCGATAGACATGGTCTATCTGCAGTCTTCTAAACACTATCATTCAGTTGTGCCAGCACCATTTGTTGAAGATGCTTTCATTCTCCCATTGTTTACTTTTAGCTGTTTTGTAAAAAAATCAGATGTTTGTTGGTGTGTGGGTTAATATCTGGATTTCCAATTTGATTCCATTTGTTTACCTGTCTATTTTTGTGCCAATACCAGGCTGTTTTCAAGACTATATAGCTCTATAGTAGAGCTTGAAGTCAGGGATGGTGATGCCTCCTGAAGTTCCTTTATTGTACAGGGTTGTTTTGGCTATCCTGGATCTTTTGTTTTCCCATAAAAAAGTTGATTATTATCCTTTCAAGGTCAGTGAGGCATTGTGCTGGGATTTTGATGGGGATTGCATTGAATCTGTAGATTGCTTTTGGTAAGATTGCCATTTTTACTATGTTTATTCTACCTATCCAAGAGCTAGCGATCTTTTCATTTTCTGGTATCTTTGATTTCTTTCTTTAAAAACACAAAGTTCTTGCTATATAGGTCTTTCACTTGTTTGGTTAGCATTACCTCAATATACTTTCTGTTGTTTGTGGCTATTGTAAAGGGTGATGTTTCTCTGATTTTGTTCTCAGCCCCTTTGTCGTCTGAATACACTGTAGGGCTACTGATTTTTTTTTTTTTTTTTGAGTTTATTTTGTATCCTGCTAGTTTGCTGAAGGTGTAAGAGTTCCCTGGTAGAGTTGTTTGGGTTGCTTATATAAACTATCATATCATCTGCCAATCATGACAGTTTGGCTTCTTCCTTTCCAATTTGTATCCCATTGATCTCCTTTTGTTGTCTTATTGCTTTAGCTAGAGCTTCAAGTACAATATTAAAGAGATATGGAGAGAGAGGGCAGCCTTGTCTTGTTCCTGATTTTAGAGGAATTGCCTTAAGCTTCTCTCCATTCAGATTGATGTTGGCTGTTGGTTTATTGTATATTGCTTTAATTATGTTTAGGTATGTTTCTGTTATCCCTGATCTCTCCAAGACCTTTATCATGAAAGGGTGTAGAATTTTGTCAAAAGCTTTTTCAGCATTTAATGATATGATCATGTGGTTTTTCTTTTTCAGTTTATTTATATGGTGGACCACATTGATAGATTTTCTTATGTTGAACCATCCCTGCAACCCAGGGATGAAGCCTACTTGAGCATGATGGATGATTTCTCTGATGTGTCTTTGGATTCCTTTTGCCAGTATTTTATTAAGTATTTTTGCATCAATGCTCAAGAGAGATATTGGTCTGTAGATCTCTTTCTTAGTCATGTCTTTGTGTGGCTTGGGTACCAAGGTAATTGTGACCTCAAAAAGAGTTTGGTAATGAACTTTCTGTTTCTATTGTGTGGAACAATTTGAGGAATATTGGTATTAGCTCTTCTTTGAATTTCTGGAAGAATTCTTCACTGAAGCCATCTGGCCCTGGCTATTTATTTATTTATTTATTTGGGAGGCTTTTGATGATTGCCTCTACTTCATTAGGGGTTATAGGTCTATTTAAGTTGCTTATCTAGAAAGAAAACTTAAGAAAAATTTTTAAAAGGAGAAATAGGAATCAAGAGTTTCTTAACTGTTAAAGTAATTAAATCTATGGTTTCATGCTCCCAACAAGGAACTCTCTAATCCATTATTGGCTTATTATAGTATATTCCTTCCCCTTTTTGTAATTTCCTCTTTCTTTGAAATTATAATTACATAATTTCTTTCTTCCATTTTCTCAATTCAATCTCTAGTGTACTCCTCCTTGTTCTCTTTCAAATTCATGGCCATTTTTCTTAAGTATTATAATATGAATATATGCATGCATATTACTAAATATAATATTCTCAGTCTATATAATGCTACTCCTTTGTATGCTTTCAACTCTTACCCTTTAGTATTGGATGACCAATTGGTGTGTTCTCCCCTAGAAAATATTTTCTCCCACTTTCAGCATTGCTTAGTTGCCTGTAATTCTCTGTGTGGTGTTGAGGCCTTGGGTTTTTCTGGTCCACTGTAGCATGTTCATTGTCCTAGTTCAGCTGATTTAGGCAATCATGTTGGCGAGACTTTGCAAGTGTAGCCTCTGATATTGCTAGGAGACATTATCTCATAGTAGATTACCGATCCTCTATTTCCTATAGTATTTCTGACCTTTCTTTTGCAATGTTTCCTGAGCCTCAGTTGTGGGAGTGAGTTGAGCTATATGGAAACCTACTACCATAGAAACTTCCTAAAATATATACATATATGAAGAGAATTTAAGTGGAGTCACTATATAATGGTAGAGGCAATGCCACAACAAGACATTTCTGTCTTCAAGTAAAACCTCTAGTGCTAGGTACATATAGGTTACATCTTGTTGAGTCATTGGCCAAAGAAAACTTCACAGGCTACTTCCAAGGCATTTGTTGTTCCCCATAAGCTGATTAAAGGGCCTTATTGCTGAATAAGCCACTTACTTATATCATCAAACATGGAGAAATCCAGCAGGTTCCCAATAAGAAGTTTCATTCAGTAGCATTTACTCTACATTTTTTTTGGAGGAGGTAGCTAATCATCTGTATCATCTAGCTACAAATTCTGTACTGCACAACAGTAATATGTTTACAGGAGTTTGGTGAAATAATGATACAAATATTATAGGAGTTAATGACCACTTTAAAATAAATTAGATCTAAGACACACTTCATGAGATGGAACCCATATCTGACACTACTAAAATGGCCAAGAACCTGAGACTGGATAAGTGATAGGCACAGGAGAACACCTACTGATATTATTCAGCTAAAAGAAAACAGAAATACAATGACTCCTAATCACATGTTGTTATATTTGAAGATCTGTGCATCTCTCAATCTCAGAGAAGCTTTTTCTTGCAGTAGGTAGGAACCAACACAGAGAACCATACCTGGACAATATCAGAGAGTGGGAGGCTTTGGGACACTCAGTTCTAAATAAGGTGTCCTTACTAAGCTCTCCACCTCAAGGTTCAGAATTTTCTGTGAAAGAGTAGGAAAGATGGTAAGAGCCAGGTGTAGCATATTGCTTATAGACAAACAGGACTGATGAACATTTGAACTCACAGAGACTGTGACAGCACTCATATGATCTGGTTCAAACCAGACAATTCAGTGCTGAGAAGAGAAGTGGACATAAAGTACTACCCCTAACCAAGAGACTATCTGCAATTCACATCTGCTGGAAAAAAGGAAAATCAGTTTTCTCCAATGGAGTGTTACTGAGTGTATCAGTCACATTCCAGGCAAAGCAGAAATGTGCATAAATAGTTGGCCAGTACAAATCTGATTCCATGTTTATCTATGAACTTTTAGTTTTATTTTGGTATTTTTCATCTTATTGTTGTTTTGTTCATATTGATATTTTATTTTGAGAGAGAGTGCATATATGCTGGATGAGAAAGGAGGTGAGGAGGATATAGGAGAACTGGAGCAAAGGGAAAGGATAAGGTCAAAATATATGAAATAAGTTAAATAAATAAAACTTAGAAGACACATTCAGAAAAATGAGAATCTTGGCGTTGAATTTTCTGTAGTCATAATAAAAACTAAAAACATTAGAAGGTGCTTTCCCCACTATGGCACCTATTAATTTAACCATGATTGTGTAGGTTTAACATTCACAACAATATATAAAATGTGCACTTTTATTGGCTTTATTAGATTGACTTATCTGATAGGGGCTGAGAGACAATGGGCATTTGCATGTTGGTGAGGCTGAGGACCCAATAACTTCTCAGTTCAGGAAGCTGGTTGCCTTCGTGGTCCCATTCCAGTGCTTAAAGCTTGGAAGATTCTTGGAGTGGTTTGGAAGTCTGAAGAGGCTGGAGTCTAATGATGCTGGAAGATGGCATTAGTACCAGAGGCATTAATAATAGCAATGAACAGGTATCTAGTGATCAATAACTGACCAATAAGAAGAGAGGGCAGGTAGGCAGCATTGCTTTGTACCATGGCTACCCCAGTAGGTGCCACAGATTCTTTTGAGGTTATTCTTAGTTAATCCTTTTACAAACTGTCCTGAGTTGCCCGGAGACTCATACCTTAGTTGATTCTAGAGCCAGTAAAGCTGACAGTCAAGATTAACCATCATAAGTCCATCAATTTATAGTTTGACTCATGCCACACTTTATTTCTAACTGACATCAATAACAAGGCCATAATTCTGCCTTATTCTTTTGAAAAATAGGGTTAAATAATTGCCCAAACCAATTGCAAAGTGCTATTCTACCTGAGAGGAACATTCCCCACTGTCACCCTTTCCTTTAGTTTTACTCACCATGGCTGAAGAATGCAAATGGGCAAGCCAAAGGGATACTTTGCACTTAGAGTGTTTGTCCATATAGAGTGTGGACTCACAGTTGAAAGGGCTTCTTCCTTGTCAACAATGATGAACAATTTCTTGACTTTTTAAGCCTTAATATTTTAAATCCAATCCATAGATATTCATCATAGTCCTTACTGCTGTAATTTAAGAAAAGCAGTACGCTTGAGAAAAAAGACACCATGTGAAGGAATTTAAGCAGAGAAAGCTAGGGAGAAGAGAGATTTAAAAAAAATAGGGAAAGGGATCATAAAAGGGAGAATGGGGAGACCAGCCCTCTATGGACAGGGACAGCAGGAGAGAGGAAGCAGCAGGAGCAGGAGCAGCAGCAGTGAGGGGCGTGGGGGGGGTAAATAGGGGAAAAAATGAGAAGTAACAGGGCCCTTCTTAAAGAGAACATAGTGAATACGCACAGGAGGTGCTCTTAGCAGCTGCAGCTGAGGGCATATCCTATCAGTACCCCAAGGGCAGGCCAGTATAGATGCCTGGATATTGACAATTCTCTCTTTTATTATAAAAAGATGAAGAGTTAGAAAAGAGTAACAGATGAGGTGAGGATGTGGGATATTGTGTTCTCAAGACTATTTCCTGTTGACCTGGAGGCTGTCATTCATCTTTGGGGGACCTGGGTAATCTTGGATGCTAGCCACATTCTACAGTAGCTGGCTGTGTCACTTCATTATCCAGTAACTCTGAGGTGCCTCCTGACTTGGTAAAATGCCATTCTTGGTGGATCCAAATGGACTCCCTAGGGCTTAAAGCACCTGATCCTTTCCCATCACCACAGCATCACCTGAAGGTGTTTGGTAGTCTTATACCTACAGCTATATGGCCAACAGCAACAATAGCTGATTAGGAATTGTCAGTGGATCTCCAAAAAACATCCCAATGGGAAAAAAGGAGGTATAGACAGTGATACAGCTCCTATGAGGGAGGCAGAGAAGTGAGAGCCAAGGGTCTGCAATTCCTAGCATCCCAGGAATTCAGAGAGGGTCTATCTCCAGACAGGCACAAGCCACCCAATGAGTTGTCACACAAAGGGTGGAGGCCAAGGGCTCTGAGCCCCAGAGAGATACAGTCGCCTGGTACTGTCACATCTACCTCAGCCAGCAGGAACCTTGTACATCAGCTTCTCTTCCTCCCAGCCCCAGCAAGCCCTTAAATATGCGCTCACTGCCCAATCAGCTCATGGCACCTGGCAATCCCGGATAGGCCACAGAAGGAGGAAGCACACCAGCTTCATCAAGCACTTCCAAATAAGGCTTGTTTACAGCTAAACTCGAACTACCTGGCATCCAGCCAGGCACTTGGAGCTGTGGCTTCCCACATAGTGCCAGGACTTCAAGAAAATCAGAAGTAGAGGAAAGGCCTGTGCTCTAGAAAGGACGCCTCACATCTATGGGAATGGTGAGAAGTGGATAATCCCACCAGAGACCCAATTGTTAGTATTGAATGGAAGAGAAAGCCATCACCGAATGAGAAAGCAGATTTGTTGCTGGTGGAAGAGAGTGGATCTATTCAGGGTGAAGCAGGTGGATAGGGTTCCAGCAAGAAGTGATTACAAAGTGTTGCGAAGCAGAGTTTTGGTAGGCTTATTCCCTGTGAGGCAAAACAAGATCCAATGGCTTGTTTCAAGTGAACATCCAGCGAAAAAGGCACAAGCTGCCTTGATGATTTGTTAATCAAGGGGCAGGGGCCGATGAACCTGAGGGCCTGAGAAATGAGACTGGCCCAGGCCACCCAGTGGGTCACATAAAGGGTGGGTGGGGATCAAGAGCTCAGGGCCCAAGAGAGCTGTGGTTGCCTGGTACCAGGACTTAATGAGGCCAGAAGGGAGAAATCATTATCGAGACACCAGATGAGTCCTTTTGGATGGAAGGACCCAGCGATCCGGAGAAGCAGGCTATCTTACGTGAACTGGGTTCCAGGGTCCTGGCGTCCCTCAAACTGCCTGCAGGAAGGAAGAGATGCCAGGATAGCCTTCCCAGTTAGGAAACCAATGTTGTAATTTAAGAAAAGCAGTGTATGCACAAGGGCACGAGAGAAAGACACCATGCGACAGGGTTCAGGCAGAGGGTCTTTTTTTTTTTTTTTAATTTTTGGGAAAAGGATTGAAAAAATGGGAAAGAGAAGAGGACAGACCACCTTCCATGGACAGGAGCAGAAGGAGACAGAGGAGTAAGGAAAGAATGGAGGGAGAGGAAGACAGGGAGAGAAAGAAAGAGGAGAATGGGAGTGTGGGAGGACCCTTTTAGAAGAGAAGGCAGTGAATAGGCACAGGTGGTGCTCTTAGTGTCTACAGCTGAGGGCATATCCTGTCACAACTCCAAGGACAAGTGCAGATGCCCAAAAACTAACACCTACCACAGAAAACCATGGTGAGAATTAGATGAAAATATACAAGTCTTTTATTCTTACCGTGTAGTATTTAGCAACTGCTTCAGATTTTTCTTTTCTAATATTTAATAACATTTATGCTTTCAATATTTTTACTTTTAACATTTTTTTCTTCTCACAAACATTATATCCTGACTGCAGTTTCCACTCCCTCCACTCCTTACATTCCCTCCCATACCTCCTCTCTCCCCATTCCTCCTCTATCCTCCCCCGATGCCCCCCCCCAAAGCAGGCCTCCCAGGTGTATCAACCAGAAGACATAGTCTAACAAGATACAATTAGACTGGGGACAAATACTCATATCAGGGCTGAATGAGGCAACCCAGTAAGAGGAACAGGGCTCCAAGCACAGGCAAAAGAATCAGAGACAACCCCTATTCCCATTGCTGGAGGTCCCATGAGAACGCAAAGCTACACAGCTACAAAGTATTTGCAGCAGACCTAGCTGAGACCCACACGGGATCCAAGTGTGTCGTTTCAGCCTCTCTGAACCTCCATGAGCCCTGCTTGGTTTTTCTTCTCTGAGTGAAATGACAGAACATAGGCATGTAAAATGAGCTTTGACTATTTTCTTATTGTTTTAATTTACTTGCAGGCATTCTGAATGGTAGATCCTGAAATACAGGGCTTTTATGCCTCTTAAGAATGATCTCCAAAACTGGAAGATACCCAGTGAAGAAAGAGTTCATCTTGTTTTTAATTCTGACATCACCATGAGCCCCTAGATGCCAATATGATAAGAACCTTTGAAATGAGTAGTTTAGAAGTACTTTACTGCTTTAATAAATGCTTTTCTTATTACTCCGATTTCTCATTTTGATGAGTGACACAAGAAAACACCTAGATGATACTGTCAAGCCTCATTCATCATCAAAAATGAAGCAAGCAATCTGAATAAAAATCTCTACACGCTTCCGGTAAATCCACTTCTTTAATCATGACACTGTGTTATTTTCTAGCGTCTTCAGAATTTCATGCTGACACATTCTTTGCAAGTGACAAGAATGCAGTTAGCTCTCCTAAGTGCAGGTATGGAGAGTTGTACTACTCCTCAGGCTGTTGTTAGGTGGGTGTGTCCATTAGTATCCACAGTATTCCTGAGCCCAAGGGAGACATTAGCAGCAGGAAGACTCTGAAGCTTATGATTAAAGGACTGGAAAGTTGTCAGCTGACTTTCAGCATGAATCACAAAAATCTAATCTTTCAATTTTCAGGGTTTTATAAGTGGGAGAGCAGTATTGCCTCTCAGTGTCTTAGCTACCTGCATATGCTTGTATTGACGCGGGCAAGCATTTCATTTGTTGTTTCTCTGCATGCTCATAAAAGAAGTGGCTATAAAACTAATTTTAAAAAGTGACTTTGCTCATAGAGGGAAATCTGTGTTGAGGTCCCAGTTTTTCTAGATTCTTACTAAGCGGGTGAAGCCTCAGTTTCCTCTTGGGTTCTAGGAATCAGGAACAGGCCTCAGGCTCTCAGTTCAAGTGCTAGCTAGTAAAAGGACATAGTTACCCTTCTAGCTTTTCTCTTCCATCTTCAGCCTTCCCCAAAGGTCACTTCTCACAGAGCCAGGTGAGATAGTCTTTGTAAGTGGGAGACCTTTCAGGCCTTCAAAAGGTCTTGGAATCTATGTTATTGATACCTGCAGCTAGATGTTACATAAAACTAAACCACAAGGCACTCAGATCAGAATTCAGGTATCATATGAGCTAAATTGATCTCCTATTTTACATCTTACCCCACCTTGCTTTGTGTTTCTCTTCTGAGGAAAGTACACGGAAATAATTTTGACTTTTTGGAATTCTGGTTCTTTAGAAGAGTTCTAAGGGTTTTTAAAAAATTACATTATGAATTCTAACCAGTCTTTTCTGAATTAATCAGGCTGAAAGAGGAGTGCATCTTTTTCTGTTTTCCTAGTTTGATTTAAAAACCATTATTAGTATTCTAAAGAATTGTGGACAATCCTATGACTTATTGGAAGCAACAAAAAGTTTAAACACCATGTCGTGCTTTCACTAAAAGTTCTCTTTCCTAGCAAAGAGTTGAGGTTTTTGTTTAGATTTCCAACTTTCTTGCAGCCCTAGCTACTGGTAAGTCAAAGGGTCCTTATTAATATACCAATGCAGGATCTAACTTGTCACAATGCCCATTAATTGACAGTGAATTTTATAGTATAAATGTTTAAAATTTAACTTTGCTCAGTGGCAGTACCATAGCTAAAGAAATATGTTTGAGATACAATCATCACTAATTATTGCTAATTAATATTAAAATATAAGGAATTCATTTGAGTTATATTTTACGTTAAATTTTTTTAAATTAAAGTGTGCCTGTTGGTGCAGTCAGCTCATAATTCAAACTCATGCACGCATACCCAGGCCTGAGGGAGAAATGCTGAGAAAACATTGCTAAGTGCCTTTATATCTGTGCAATATTGGCTGAAATGTAAACTCCTGCTCCTGAATGAAGCTCTAACATACAGTAAGGCATCAAGTTTACTTTTCTCATTCTTATTCCCAGAATGCCTGCTTTCCTTGTCACTCTTCCATACTACTTGATTTATGCATACAGAAAGTTTAGCAGGTCTGATGTACTTATGCAGGAATGTACACAAACATATATAATGCAGTATTGGCTGCCATTTAAAACTTCTTTGAAAAGTCTAAAAACCACTCTTAAATTGGGCTGACAAACTGTAAAATTCGTATATTTCAGTCAGCATAGGAAGGTCTTCCCTGTATGGAATGCACCCAATGAATAGTGTGCAACAGTGACAAGAGACAGTGGTCAGTAATAGATGTGCACAGGACTTCCCCCCACACTCAACATGAAACACACACCAACCTGGAACACCCAAAACATACACCTTCCATGAAAGGGTGAAATATACATACTTCTCTCATACTTAGGGAAGATTGTGAATATATGTTGTTGGTGGAGGTAAAATACATTTCTGAGAATTGGTAGCTGAAAGACAGCTCAGAGGACATTTATGGCATGGATTGATGTTGTCTTTGTGGTCTGTAGAAAAAATCATTCATTAGTTTAAGAGGATTCTGAGCTGGTTGTCCCAGAAACTGGCAAACACAAACACACAATTACTCCCAGAAGAGTCTATGTTCAACGCAGGTTTTATATCATCCCCATAGCCAAGCATAAAGATGGGAAAGTAGGACATTGTGAGTGAAACTATTGTTAAGTATGTAAACTAGTAAGTTTCCATAGATGGAATTATAAAAAATACATGGTCTCAGTAGCAAATCACAAAAAAAAAAGCAAAAGAAAGAAGAATGAAATTGATAGAGGGTTGGTATATTGACATTAAAGATGTACAGTATGTAAATTAGAGTGCATAATATATTTAAGAACAAAATGAAATGAAGGAAAAATGAAAGTATAAAACAAAAGTCTTTAAGAGATTCAGATATACTGTTTAGAAATAAAAATTATCTTAAATCTTTTTGCCTCCTCTTCCACAGGATTCTCTGAGCACAGGGGTGGGGTCGGGCTGGGATTTGAAATGGGGACTGTAAGAACCAGAGGGAGTAGAGGGCACTAGTTAAGGCACTCTGGATAAACTAAGCAAGGTAAATATGAACTCACAGAGACTGAACCAGCTAGCACAGGGCCTACATGGGCAATATAATAGGTCCTCTTTCTCTCCCTCTCTCTCTCTCCTGACTATGAGAACAAGTGGATCTCTGGCGCTTGTGCCTGCTTTTGGGACTCTTCCTTCTGTTAGGTTGCCTCATCCAACTTTAATATGTTAGTTTCTCCATCAATTTATTATATTTTATTTTGTCAAAAAATTATCTCAAATCAAAATTTAGTAGATAATTTGACTATACACACATACATGCAGAAAATGTAAAATTTGAAAACAGAAGTTGAAGTTGGTCATACATAAAAGGAAAATAAATATATCTGATCATGTATATAACAGGGGAAGTCAAGTAGAGTATAGGAACATCAGAAGGGTTTTCTTAAATGAATGAAGAACATGTATTCATTAACTCAGGAAGACCCTCAAATAGCAAGCAAGATAAATCCATAAGTAAACACATTATAGTAAAATCATAGAACATAAAAAAAGAAGAATGTAAAGTAAAAGATCGAACTTCAGCTTCGTCATAGCCTGACTGACAATGGCCTCCATCACAATACAGAAAATAGGAATGAAATAAGGTTAGTGGGTTGAAATACAAGTGTCAGTCTTGAATTTCACTCACAATGAAAATATTCTGCCAAGCACCAGGCAAAAATAACATAGGTTGGAACAAACAAACATCAAAATTGAGTTAACATAAAACTAACAGAGGGACATTAAGAAAAATTGAAATCCTTAACTGAAGGAACTAAGTTATAAAAATGAATTTAACATTATTAAATTCAAAGTAAATATTAACCTTATGAAATAAAAGCAATAATATTAGCAATAACATCTGTTTGGAGCCATGGGGGTCAAAGAGCTTTAAAGTACTTGCATTGTATGGAAAAGACAAAGAGTTTAATATGTTTATAGTTTGGTAAGTAGATTGGATAAAATATGCATTTGTAACTATGAACAGCTATATAAAGTAAAAACTATATAGGTGATTGAATACACAAATCAGTCTCCAATTAAAAGAAAGAATAATATACAGAAACAGAGAAAGTAGAAGTAAGAAAATCAACACATAGGGATAGAAAGCATTAAAACTGTTGTTAAAATGTATTAAAATTATAGTAACAGTAGTATTCAAACAGTCAGAGATCACACAACCAATACATTTGCTCCTTTTTCATAGAGGATTTGAAGATGATGTACCTGGAACGCTCAGGAGCAGAGTGGTTAGAGTATGAAAGTCAGATTTTTTCTGTGAAACACATTATTCAGGCAAGTTGAGCTGCTGAATTTTTTCACACACAATTTTTTTTCCCAAGGGCCACTCATGTATTTGATATTTTTGTTTTCACATTTTAGATGCTGATGGTGTTTCTGTTGTTTTTAGCTTCTTTTAGAATTGTGCTTGCTGTACTTCACAGGTTGATGAATTTCATTTTTTTTTTCTTAAGATATTTTTCAACTTCTGGTGTAATGTCTTCTTTGACTCAACAGTTACTTGGGAGCCTATTGTTAGTTTGCACACACTTGTTAATTCACCACGATTCTTCTTGTTTCATAAAATAGTGGTTGGAAAAGTACTTGTCAGAATTTTACAAAGAATAAAATTTCTTGATTTTATTTATTACATCTTACTTTGTGGTCTAAACAAGTGAGCTGTTCAGAGTCTGCCCCATATGCTATTGAGAAAAATACACAATCCATTGCTATTGTGTCTGTGAGGTACATTTGTTGCATTGGGACAACCTTTTGTTTTTTCATGGATTTTCATTCATTTTTCTGTCTAGTGTTGAAAGTGGGGTACTGAAATCTGTTATTATAATTGTGCTGTAGTCTGTCTTTCTTCAGGTTTCCTGCTGTATTTAGTTTCCTGCATTTAGTTGTTCTGATGTTACCCCATGCCCCATATATTCCCTCTACTACACACACATACACACACACACACATACACACACACACACACACACACACACACTTGACATGCACTGTTGATGGAGTGATACCTATAGCATCATATAATCACCTTTTTTTTTTCACTTTCTACCATTTTTTAAATCTAAGGTTCACCTTGTTGGCTCACTTGTCTCTCTTCCATTTGCCCAGGATGTCTTTTTCTACACTTACACTTTCAGGCTGTGAATTGTCTCTGAGGCAGGGAATCTCTCATAGGCAACAAAGCATTGAACTTTTCTTTTTAATCAGAATTGGTCATTCTATTTCTTTTGGTTGAAGAATTTAAATGCATGTACAGTCAAAGTAATTACTGACATGTAAGGAATACTAGTGACATTTTAATTGTTTTCTTTATTCTTTCATAGTTTGATGGCTTTCCATAGTGAAATATATCTATATTTTTTATGTATTAATTATAGGCATTTCCTTTGTGGGTAGCCTGAAGCTTGCATAGAACACAAAATGAATTTAGTATTATATTATCAGTCAAAATACACACAAAAGCATGAAACATTTCTGGGAATAAGAACAGTGATTCTTAGTAGGCAGTGCTGGGTGGGAAGGTTTAATAATTACAGGCTTGTTGAAGGAATCGAGTCACCAGATTCAGGCTTTGAGAGTTCAAAACTCAAGGCATTCCCAGTTGCCCTCGCTGCTTCAAGCTACTTGTTGAAAATGTAAGCTCCAAGTTCCTGCTCCTGCGCTTGTTGCCATGTTTTCCCACCACAATGGACTCTTATTGTCCCCCCAGATAAGCCTAAATAAACATTTTATTCTTAAAAAAAGAATAGTGATTCTTAGTAATAAAAATTCCAATCGAATATGAGTACATAGTAATCTTTCTATCCATGCTCCTGATTCATAGCATGATAATACAGAAATTCGGAACATAACAAATACAGTATTAAAGGCAAAGTTGGAATTATTATAACTTCCTGATTTTAAATTACATTGCAAGTATGTGTAATTAAAGCATTATGGTATTAAAATAAAAACATATACATAGAGCAATGAACAGCATAAATGGCCCCCAAATAAACTCTTTAAATATAGCCAAGTATTTTTTTGAAAGAGCCACCAAGAAAGCACAGTGGGAATTATATTTAATAAATGTAGTCGTTTTAAAAGATGGAGATGCATATACAAGAGAATGGAGATAGATATTTAAAAAATGAAGTCAAAGTGAACTAAAATTGAAATATCAGACTTTAAGTCATGAAACTATTTAAAGAGAACAAAAGGAAAAATATTCTGTAATATTTAGGTAGGCAGTGACATGTTTTATATGAACCTAAAAGGAAAGCAAACAAGAAAAAGAGACTTATAGCATTGCATCATTGTAATGGGATCTGTACAGCAAAGGTAATATTCTACATAATAGATAATCTGTATAACAGAATCACTATTTGCAAACCTTACACCCTCTAAGTGGTGAATCACCAAAATACCCAAAGAATCTACACAACTCAATGTCAAAGAGCCCATATACAGTAGTTTGCAAATATACAACCTATTTAATGTGTTATTTTAAATTTTAAACAAATGTTCAAGATATTCATGAGAAAATATAGTGAGACCCCACCTTATATGTGTTATACTGGCTGTTACTATAAAGAAAAGAGTATAACAAAAATAAAGAAGACTTCAAAACTATTGGGGAGTATATACATTATAGAGTTGTTAGGAAATCAAGATGGGGTTCCTCACAAATTTAAAATAGAATTATCATATAATTAAACAATCCCTCATCTGGGTTAGTACCCAAGTAAATGGAATCAGAATCTTCACTTCTGTATACAAGGTAGCATTATTTGTAGTAACAAAGATATAGAAATCTAAGTATTGAATCTAAGTATTCAAGACAAGAAGGACAGGCTGTAAGTAGTGGCACACATGTATAATCCAACCACTTAGAAAGTTGAGGCAGGTGGATGGCAAGTTTGAGGTTGGCTTGTACTGTGTAACAAGAATCTACATCAACAAAATGAAGCAAGTCAAAACAAAAGGACAAAAAAGGCAAAGATAATATTGAAAATGTGTGTAGTAGAATATTTTCAGTCTCAAAAATTAATGAATTCTCAAGTGTTCTAACACATAGACAGATGGGCTGGGGCATTATGCTAGGGGAAATAAATCAAATGCAAAAAAGATAAATGCTGTATATTTTTATTTATAAATGAACTCTAAGATATTTATCTGTAGAAGAAAAATAGTAGAATGGTTGGTATCAAAGATACAGTAGTGGGGGAATGAAAAAAAAATCACCAAAGGATATCAAGTTGAATTTTATAGGATAACACTAATGATGTAGGATACAACGCAGGGACCATAGTAACAGCATGACATTGTCTGTTGGAAATTTGCTTGATTAATACATTTTAGGTGTTTCTACCACAAATGAACATAAAATAAAGCCAGAGAAGTGTGAAACATGATGGGCATGTTGATTTGCATAGCTATAGCCATTTCTTCATTATTTACATGTATGTATCAAAACATGTCACACAACTTTTATTACTTTTGAAAAAAATGCAGAGTATTCTTCACTTTTTTGAATTAATCATTTACTGTTCATCATACTTAAGACCTCCATAGTTCACTGGCAGATCTCACCATAAAATGTAATTTTACAATTGCTTGTCACATGCTCACCTGAGACAGCTTTCTTTCAGTGTGGATTTTTTTTTTTTTTTTTAGTTAATGGCAGATAGAATGCCTTTCCCTGTCTGTGAACACGTGGTACTTTCAAAACTTTGGAACTCAAATAAAGAACTAAAGAAACCATGGAAACTGAGGAGAAAGCAGTCATTGGGATCCAGAAAATAGGTCAACCCACAGGGCTGCTTCACGTGGTGCAGATTTAACTCTCCTTGGAGAAATCAGATGACATGTAGGTAGCACATTTTCCAAGGAGATTACCTAGTAAGTGAGACAAGACAATGATGATCACTGAAATGCCACAATTCTGTGAGTTTTGGGGGCAATATGATATTGTTTTTCGAAGTGATTGGTATGGAGAACAATGGAGTATATTTTTGGCAGCCACCTCATTGTGGAAATAGGTGATAACAGAAGGAAGCTCAATAACACTTTGAAAATTGTCTCAGTTAAAGAACATGGTGGTTACTTCGATAGGAACTGGCTTGCTGGAGTATCATTGGGAAGCTGGTGACTCAGAATCATTAAAAACAGCATGTGGTGGTGAGAAGGCTTCAGGGGAAGATCATCCTCCTGCTGTCAGCTCCACTGAATTCCTGTAGATACAGTGTGAAGACTCCTGTATTTGGTGAATGGGGCTGGAGAGATACTTGTTAAAGGCTCAGGTTCATATCTTAAATATTCCTTAGTTTTGTTTTTGAGTGCATGTTTTCTCTGTAGCTTCCTGCCTCTTTCCTGTTTTCTGGAGTACTCTTTCTTTCTTAGTAAACTATCTCCCATTCTATTTCTAAGAAGATCCTATATTTTACTAAATCTAAAATTCCTTTACTCAATAGCTTACAAGCTAACATTCATAATAGAAAATGTCTTGATCTCAAAACCAAACAACTACAAACTAAAGTTTTGGAGATCTAAATGAAATAATTTAAAAATATTTGTAGTATATGTGGAACATCTTGAAATTAATGGGTCAGATTACTAAAGGAAATGAGAAAAAAGCAACATAAAAGAACATAAAAGAAATGGAAGAAAGCAAATGATCGAAACAGTACATCTCACAGAGCATCCACATAGTCTGTCATCCCTTTAGAATCTTCTCCATGTAGTAAATGGTGACTAACATAGTGACTTACAATTGGCTAATGTGCAGAGAGCAAAAGATGAAGAATTCTCAACTGTAAAGAGGACATGCATCCCACAACCCTCATCACAAGGCTCAGGAACCATTGTGCAAAGGGAGGTGGAAACAGTATAAGAACCTGAGGTGTTAGATGACACACACACACAAATGTTTTCTTCTGGAAACAGTGGGACTGTCGTACACATGAACTCACAGTGCTTGTACAAGGCTATGCAAGTCCAGCCCAAACCAAATCCCAGTGAATAAACAGGAGTTAGGT
Source organism: Phodopus roborovskii (assembly GCF_943737965.1). Lineage (NCBI taxonomy): Eukaryota > Metazoa > Chordata > Mammalia > Rodentia > Cricetidae > Phodopus > Phodopus roborovskii. The sequence continues at coordinate 38,509,838 of NW_026125295.1, read as the reverse complement.
GCACAATTCCTCCCCTAGCCATAGAGCTTTTGCAATTGTTAGCTACTTGGAAAGGGAAAGACTATATTCTTTAAGAGTATAGCCCTTGGTAAGTTGCCCATGTTTCAGTGGAAGACTATTCATTCAAGGACATTTGGTCAGCACAAATTGGCCTTGGAGGATTTTTTTCCAAAGGCATAAAGTTGGTTGGAGAGGGGAGCAGGTTGAATTGGGATGACAATTGTATGAAGCCCTCAAAGAACTATTTTTAAAGGATGACAGAATAAGTGAAAATAATCTAAAACAAGCAGATCAACACACTCCATAGATTTCACTTGGAATAATTAATAAAACCAAAGCACCTTTGTCAACAGTAATCATGAAAAGACTGGAGTGTGATGAAAGGAAACAGTGTTGATAATAAAAATACAGCCCTCACAGAAATCAAAGAGGATTCAAAAGAGTTTGTATCGTGAGTAATTTCATAATAATTAAGTCTGAAAATCTTGGGAAAATTTATGAATTTCCAGACAAAATATCGTACTTAACACAAGTGACTTAGAAAATCCCACACTACTCATGTAAGAAGAGAAATGAACAAGTGAAAATATGCCCACAATGCAACTATCAGGGCCAGAGTTGTTAACTATGAATTCTACCAGAATTCAAGAAATGGCTTTAATATAGAAAAACTATTTTACAGTATAATTGAGGAAACATGAGCTTTGCTAAACTCCTCTAAAAAAGCTAGCATTATTTTGATGTGAAACCTAGTCTAGAACTGTATGAGAATGGCAATTATAAGCCAATTTTATTAACAAACACAGGCACAAAAATTAGTAAAATAATCTACTAGCAAACTGATTCTGACAGTGCATAACCTGATTATGTGTGCTGTGTAATTGCGAAGTAGTCTAGTTTTGAAGAGTTGGATTGATACTGTAATATAATTTAAACCAGTACATTAACAGGTTATAGGATGAGAAATATTGCATGATCCAATGGAGGCAAAAATAATGTCCTCAAATACATCATGTATTTATAAAAATACCCTACACTGCTAGCAATAATGTAGACTTCAACTCAGAGAGGATATTCATATAAAAGCTATGGCAAACATAATATTGTTAATAGTGAAAACATTTCATCCGAGGTGTTGATAAAGAAAAATGGGGAGCTGCATAGGTGGCTCAGAGGGTAAAACACTAGCAAAGTATATGTGATGATGACAGTTCCAATCCCAGCCCTCACAGGAATAGACATAAAACAACAATGTATTATGCTAGATATCAATGAGTACATGGCAAATTTCAACACAGAAAGACCTCTTGATCTAGATGTCTCTATAGTGTTATTGCAAACTGATCTATAGCATTAATGCAATCCCAATAAAATTCTCAACAGGTTACACAAATGTCATATATATTCAGAGTACCTAGGTCAGTCCCATGAAGGCTCCCTAATTGTCAGTCCAGTCTCTGTGAGCCCCTATGAGCCTAGGTTAGTCGATTCTGTGACTTTTCTAGTGCTGTCATTGACTCCTCTGGTTCTTAGAATTTTTTCTCCTCCTTTTAGGCAGGATTCCCTGAGCTTTGCCTGCCTAATGTTTGGCTGTGAGTCTGCATCTTTTTCCATCAGTTGCTGAATGAAGCCTCTCCGATTAGGCAGACACTAATCTATGAGTACAGTAGAATATCATTAGGCATCATTACACTGACATTGTTCTTTCTTCAGTCATATTTGCTTATATTCTAAGACTTTGGATCATCTAGCCATGGGTCTTGGTGCTCCAGGCAGTGTCAGAGGTGGGCTTACTATCCTGGCATGGGTTTTAAGCTAACCAAGTCAGTTGTGTGGCTTATTCCTCTTGTGGGACTTCTAGCAATGAGAGCAGGGCTGTCTCTGATTCTTTTGTTGGCTTTCAAGACCGCACTCCTCACACTGGTTCTCCTTGCTCAGCCATAATACATGGAGAGGAGCTTAGTTTTACTGCAACTTGATATGCCAGGTTTTGTTGTCATCTATGGATAGTCTGCCTTTTCCTGAAAAAAAAAAAAAATAGAGGAGTGGATTGGGGGATGGGGACAGAGAGGGTGTAGAGAAGGCCTGGGAGGAGAGGCAGGAGGAGAACCTGCAGCTGGCATATAAGAGTAATTAATTAAATTAATAAAAATTCTCAATAGGCTCTTTGTCAGAATTTTATCCATTAATTAAGGTATCTAGAAGTGAGAAAGTCCATAGGTGGTTAAATACCCCTAAAGAAGTCAAATTGTAAAAGCTTGTCTCTGATGAAAGAGATATTGCTGTAAACTAGGAAGAATAATTTGGTGCCACAAGAGAAAAAAAAACAAAACAAAACAACACAACAACAACTATAAGAAAACAGTGCCCGTGGTTGTATTGCCAGATAATAGGCAAACATACATGGAAGCTTGACTCAGTTAAACTAGCATAGCAGTTAAACAGAAAATAAAGACTGTGTGTATGAGTCTGTACATCCATGTGTATTTAGGTGTGTGACATTACATACATGTTCATGTTGAGGTCAGAGGACTGGCAATCTGAGTTGTTGTTCCTCAGGAGCCATCATTTGTTTCTATGGAACTTCATATTGTCAAGTAAGCTGTGCTGACTGTCTAGGGAGCCCAAGAAATCTGCTTATCTTTGTCTCCCCAGGACTGGCATTATAGGGATGTGCCATTATGTCTGAGTTTTTATGTGAACCTTGGAGATTGAACAAGGGTTGTCATGCCTGTGCAGTGAAATTTTACCAACTGAACTCTTGTTACTTCAGCCAGGAATAATTTCCAAAATGGCATTGAGGTAGTTGAGAAGAATATGAAATTTGAAAGACTTTATGTGAAAAGAAAGACTATGAAAGTTTTATACGACAAGATGGAAAACATATTTATATCCTAAGGGTAGTAAAAAGTTGCTCATACAGGGCATGAGAAGTACAAATCAGAAAGGGAATGCCAGATGAATTTCACTAAGTTGAAATTAAAAACTTCTGTTCATTAACAGATGGCTTTAAAATAAAGAGAAATGGAATCCACACATGGAAGGAAAATATTTACAAGCGTGAAATTAACAAAGAATTGTAATTCAATTCAATAACAAAAAGACAGACTAATAGAAAAATGAATAAAATATTTGCATAAACATTTCATAAAAGCACAAACGTGAATGGCAAATGAGTGTGTGAAAATGTGCTCAGCATCATTAATGAAATTCAAATCAAACAAAGAGGAGGCCGCTTGTCCTGGTGCTTTGCTAAGGCACACTCCACTGCAGAGAGAGTGGGAGAGAGCCACTCAAGTGCACATGCTTCAGGAGACAGGACCAAGAGTGTCCTAGGCAGAAAACTGAGGTATCTCTGAATCCCAAGGGCAGAGGTAGATGCAGAAATGATAACTTGGTCACACAGGGGAGTAAAGAAGAATTATAGCTATTAAGTCACAAAACTGGTGATTCTCAGGAAGATGAGGGAACATATACATGAAAACCATGTAAAAATAATACTATCATAATATATACTTGTAATAAACATGTTAATACTTTAAAGAAGAGCCATGCGATGATACTTACGAGCTTCAGGCTTCTGAGCAGAAGGATTGACTGGGAAGAAAGAGAAGAGAGTGAGTTCTCTCAAACAAGTACTCAAACCACTTTTCTTCATGATTCACACATCATTTACTAAATAGCTCCTGTATCTCATCCACTTAACAAAACAATGAAAACAAATTAAAACTGGAGAAGTATAGATGGTTATGCAAATCTTGATTTTCAGAATTGTCAGTCATGTGTAATTTCCCAAGTGCCTTGGTGCAGATGTCCTGGAGTTGATTTTGTATCAACTTCTCACATCCTCCAGGCACTGGAGCACTCCCTTCTCATATCCTCTAGGCACTGACTGGAACATTCTCTGTATCACAGAGCTACCCATCCATGTGCTCTGTTTTGGAATAACCAGGGTTTTCATCTCCCACTCAAGCATGTACAGTACTTCACGGCAAACAATTTTTATGTTATAATTTTATTTGAATTTTAACATAGAAATAGGAAAACAGCAAATAACAATATAAACAAAATACCACCAAGGACAAGTATGAAAGAAGCTAACACTATCCATGAATGACTGGCTTCACTTCCTTGTTAGTTACCCTTGTCTATACTTCACATTACGTGAATCAAAACTCTTGGCTCTTTGTTCTTTAAAAAGACCCTGAAATATAGTAAAGATGTGTTATTCCTATTTTGTAGATGGATAGTGGAGGGTCATGTTAGTCTCAAGGTCAAAAAGCTGCACAGCGGCAAAATCAGAACCACAGTCCATTTCTCATGACTCTAGAGTCAGATGAATCCTTTTCATTTCAAATTACCTTTTCCTATGATCTAAGAATGACAGCTTTGGGATAAAAGCATAACTTACAGCTCTAAACTTCCAGAGCAGGTAGGACTATTCTCATTTGGCATTGACTAATCTATTGTTAGGAAAAAATTTTAGGCCTATAACCAGAGGGGAAAAATTAGTGCCTACATAGGAGCTTGCCCACTGTAGAGCTCAGCTTCCCTAATGAGTTGTAAACAATCAGGCTGTTTTCAGCTGCCACTTAAGTTATTTCTTTTTCTCACTGTTCTAATCATTCTGAATTTGGGGAACCAATAAAAAGTCCATTATTCCTAAATCAAGAAGCATGATTATGGCTTGGTTTGGGAGGGAGAAATAAAAACAAAGTGAGAGACAGACTTTTATCATGAAAGAGTTGCTATCTCTAAGGCATGTCAATATTTTGCTGAGAAAAGTAAAAACAACATTTGAAATTAGGGTTTTGTCATTGGATATTTAATTCAAATGTGTTTTGCTTTGGAAAAAATGAAGACTTATAGCAGAAAATAATTTGACTAATAAAAATCTACATCTCTTATTGTTTGGGAGCTCTACAAGAATGTCATATTTGTTATATAAAATATACTACAGAAAATTTTCTATTTATTGAATTTAATTTCAATTTGCATCAAATGCTTAGAAATGTTCATATCCAGTTTTTTAGTGGGTGGAAATGTATAGCAATTGTTACTCATTTCTGGAAATGTATTTCTTAAAAATATTAGTACTTATACTATAATTATATCCCCTAGTTTTGATGAGATGTTTATTTGTACTTCTGTAAGAGTCACAATTTAAACCATGCTTTGAGATAAGAGTCTAAATTCACATCTCTGTTTTGTGACCTCAGATAGGTTAGCTTGCTTCCTTCAGTCTCCTTTCAAATCTATGATATAGGTGAACTTGTTTCTGTTTTTCAGTTTATTTCCCCCAATGTGAGGACTAGAAAACATCTGCAAAGAGATTGTTCTGAGAAGCTCTCACAAAAGGTTGATACCTTCATTATCATATTCTGTTATTATTACCGAAATGTGTTTCTTCTCAGTGGGATGGCCGTGTTGGTTTCAATATAAATGCCAGGGATGTGTCATCATACCTCTAGGGTCATAAAGGCTCTTCTGGTTTAGATATTTTTGACCAATAGGCTTTCAACTGTAATGTGACCCCACACTATAGAACAGGAGGTATGAGAAGTATCAGAGGCTGTGATCTGGCCACTCCTCCACTAGTCCCATTCTGAGTTTAATAGCAGCTTTTGTATTAACTGAAATGGAAGCAGCTCAAGGGATCTCTTTACTGCTAGCTTCAGTCTGGTGGTTGAGTGAAGTCCCTTTGTCTAGTCCATGTGATCTAAAAGTCACATTTCTTTTGAATTTGACTGAAGGAGCAAAACGATCATCATTATAAAATTTTTTTGGGGGGGTGATGTCTATAGTCTACTCTGTTATTATTCATTCTCAAAATAATATTTTTTTATCTGAAGCAAATGGTCTAATTTTTTAATTCTGTTAGAAAAGTGGGTTATAGGCACATCTGAGAGAGAAAGAGCATGAAAGACTATAATGAGATATATAATTGTGCTAGGAGAGTAGAGGAGGAAGCTGGGAGAGGAAAGAAGGGTAGTGTGGGGACAGAGGAATGAGAGAAAGCAGGGTAGGAGGAGATGAATTAAAACAAAGAGTGCATGAAAATGCCATTGGGTAAAATGAGCCTAACAAAGCTTTGGGAATATGTGAATACATCTTTATACACATGCCTATGTGTTAACCTATACAAAATAACCCCAATTCCTTTAATACTGTGGAGAACAATCATTCAGAATATAATAAGCACCCTTTAGATATCATTACTAAATGAGACCAGGTTATTTTACAATGATTACAAGCTAAGATTGAGGAGAGAGAACATAATACAGATGAGCACATGCAAAAAGGATGAAGGAAGAGTGGAACAGAACCCAATCCAACAGAACAAGTACTTCCTAAGTGATTACCAGAAATATGTAAATATAAAACCTTCGTTTGGACAGAGTGTAAAACAAATAATGAAAATATGAATGACCATGGCAATAATGAGAAGATGTCTGCTGCTTTACTCATCATAACTGAGGAGAGACCACAGTACAAGTGGTCAGCTGAGAGGAATGGTGGGTCCAGTCTTGTCTAAGTGTGGGTATTGAACAGCAGGTGTGGAGGGGAATCACGGAGGCATCTAAAGAACTTACAAACTAACAACTGGGTCATCTGCATATGAAAAGATTCAACCAAATGAAATCTGAGGTCCTGTTTAGTTTTAAAATATTTTTCCTGTGTAGTAGGAGAGGAAAAAGGAGAGGGTGATCACTTAATTCTGTTTAGAAAATAATTAAGCATGCATCTCTGTTGCTTAGAATTGCAATATGAATCCCGTAGCCCTTCTTTTATTAATTTACATATAAGTCTTAGACACCAAATTCAGTCTGAGTTGTGACTGAGAACTATTACAATCGAAGGCTTTCCACTATCTCCTTGGGATAATAGAAATGCTGTAATATCTGAAGTCAGACAAACCATGGTTCCCCTCTTCTTGCTGCCAATTTATTGAGGGAAATATATGAATCTCAGGTGGGGTTTGTGGACCTGTAACCATCACCTGAGAGTGTTCTTAGGGCAAAGATCAGTTTCTCGATCAGAAATTCTGCATGCAGAACATGGCAGATATTTTCCAGCCCTTCCCTGAGGTCATACCAGTATACCCTACTGTTTGGGAGTCAATACACAATATAGGATAAGTAATGTACCTTTCACTTCTTATGAAGTGATTGTTAGATTTTCATTAACCAGCACACCATTGATCCTCACCGCATAATTACTTTTTATTTAACATAAACACTGTCACTTCCATTTGGAAATAAGGACCCCAGTTTAATTTAATACTGTTTCTACTACTTTCAAATGTAAGTCTAAGCTTATTTCCTTAGCTATATTTTTTCAGCAGAATATATCATATTAGGTGGATTACATGAGTTTTTCCAAGATCTCCCAGCTGTTTTAGGCTGATCAAGATACTTTTAATCCGTTCATTGTATTGATACTCAGACCTAAGGATTTATAGAGCTCTGAACACCTAAAATATATCTGTGTGTTTTTGGTCTGCCACTTTTTGCTAAAAACATCTGAGGATTCACAATTGTTATTACTACCTGCTTATGCATTTAACCAACCCTGGAACTTTGATGAACTTTTCGATGAAGTTGGAGTTGTAATATCTCTAATGTGTGGCTGGCAATTTCATGAGATAGATATATAGGTTAATTCACTCTTTGTGAACCTGCTTTGGTTGGACATATCTACATTCATGTTCTGTAGAACAGGATCCTCATTTACTACATCCACAAATGTTAATTGAGTATCAGTTGCAGAGCAGGTTTATATTGCAGAGATATGCAGAAATTACCTTTGCAATTATTTATTTAATGTTTAGCTAATACCAGATGATCAGTCCTGAAATAATACACATATGAGTGACATTATAAAAGCAGAGAATTTTGTGTACACACATATGTGTATGTGTGTATGTAAACAAAAGAAAAAAGGACATGAATTTGAGAGAAAGCAAGATGAGATTCACAGAGGAGATTGGAGGGAGGAAAGAGAGGGGGAAATGATGTAATTATACTTTTAGTTAAAAACAAACAAACTAGCCAGGCCCTGGTGCCACACAGCTTTAATCCCAGCATCAGGAGCCAGAGGCAGGAAGATCTCTGTGAGTTTGAGGCAAGCCTGATCTGCAGAGCAAGTTCCACTGTAGGTAGGGCAACACAGAGAAACCCAGTCTTGAAAAAAAAATTAAAAAACTTAAATAAAAAAAATTATGAGAAACTGTCCTTGAGTTAAGTGATTAGAAATGTCCCCTGGACTAAGTTATGAGGAGCTGAGGCTTCTGTTGAGATAACATTGTATTCTCTCATGTGAAGCTTATTATTAAAAGGCTTAAGATTTGCTGAGATTGACAAGAAATGACAAATCACAAATATGGTATAACTTTTCAGAAAGCACTCCATCAGAATGTGTCAGGTCATTCACAGGATACATCGCTCTCCTATTAATTTCTGAAAACATTGTACAAAAACAGAAAGATAGCTGAGACATATGCATTTAATCATCATTGTATCTCAATAGCAGAAAATCAGAAATGAAGTCAATAACCTCAAGGAGCTATGTTGATGAATACAATGTCCATCGCTGGTGTCTGACATTCTGTAAACTGTTAAGCACCCTCAGAGTGGGAAAGTGAAGATCGTGTAATGGTAGATACAGGTTTAACAACTGCAATTAAAAGGGCTATATTCACAGAGCAAAGTAAGTCCCTGGATAGTGGCAAAGAAATGGTGTGAAGCATCTGTGATTGTTATTTTGTTCTTGACACTGTTTTGCATTTCCTAAAGTGAATGTGTTTTTCTTTCCTGGGCCTTGTCCTGATCCTCTCACATAGGCTGTGTGAGCACAGCATTAGCTCTTGGCTTTCTTTGGCAGCATTCACAGGCACAATCAGGTCACTTCTTAGGGATGCCAGCCACTAAGCATTCTGCAGTGGTTATTTGAATGGGATAGATTTCTTTTCATTCAGCAATTGAGGCAGTAACCCAGAGATGAGGTTACCCATTTTCACAAATGTCATCTACACATTGCAAATACAAAAGGCCCTGTAGAGCTGGGCTTCAGACAAGACAATCCTTTCTTATTTTAAAGACACAGCCACCCAAATAAATACATTAATCTTAAAAGATTGAGACACATTTTTTTTTATTTTAAATTTTACTTGTGCATGTCTGTGAGTGTATATCACATTTGTGTGTGTATGTGTGTGTGTGTGTGAGAGAGAGGGAGAGAGATAGAAAAACAAAAAGAGAGACAAAGGAACAGAGACAAAGGAAGATAAAGAGACACAAATAGAGAGATACAGAATGTATACCTTCACAAAGATTGGAAGAGGGACTTTGGTCCCCTGCTGATCTGCCTAACATAGGTGCTGGGACTCAAATGTGGGTCCCCTGGAAGAACAGTAAATGCTGAGCCATCTCTCCAGCCATTTCTAGCCCCAATTCATAAAAAGTACATTATTTATTTTTGTATTTGTGTGTGTGTGTGTGTGTGTGTGTGTAGTCAGAAGACAACATGCAGAAACTGGTTTTCTCCTACTCTGTGTGTCCTGAAGATTTATCTCTGGTCATCAGGGTTGGTGGTAAGCACTTTACCTGGTGAACCACATTGCTGGCTAAACATCAATTTTTAGTGCTCTTCAACTATAGAGTGAGGATAGTGAAAATGGTCACTTTAAAACATATCATGAATTTCAAAGTACAGGGAAGTAATGTTAGTTAAAATGGTATCACTTAGCAAATATCACTAAACATTTTGTGACTCAATTGCTAAATAAGAACGTGCATATTTTAGAGTTAGAACCATCATGATGCATACTAATGACTGAACATGTTGGGGCTGTCATCGTCTCATATTTATTTCAATTAAAATCTCCCAAGCACGTCATTTTTTTTACCTTCCAGGGATTAGTGAAGGTTTACATCATTATGGCAAAAGATGCAACACTAGCTCAAGCACAGCTAATAATTCTCTTTTTAGGCCATACTGGTCTGTGTTATGTCAGAGGTCAAGGTGCTCTGTGTATTTTCCAGGCCCGACTTCTTTCTCTTATCTTCCAAAAAGAAACAAACAAAAACAAACACACAATAAGCTCTATGGTCTTCAACACAGCCTACAATTTTTATTATTTTATGTCTTGAGGAAACCCTAGGCAGAACCCCAGAGCAACTGTGATATCTGTGAGGTCATATGGATCTTAAGAGTCACTGCTTCTTCTGGCCCTTAGAACTTTTTCTTAATGTGTCAGATGATAGTAACCCTGACTCTTTCAGCATCACTTAGGGACCATGAAACTGGTAGTATGAGTTTTAGGTTGGACACTAGTAAGCAGCTTGTATTTAAATTGTCCAGGCACTGATGTGTTTCTACATGGGAAGGAACCCATGACCAGAGTTATGGGCAGTTTTATTACAATTAAGGTTTTCCCCGCCAGTCATACTGCCATGCCAGCCCCAAATAATACATAGAGAGACTGTATTTAATATAATGCTGTTGGCCTGTTACTAGTTTCTTATGAGCTAGCTCTGTCTTAATTATTAACCCATTTCTATTACTCTAAGTATTTCCACGTGGTCTCCTCTTACTGGAGAGAGGAGCTGGTGTTCTTCTCTCTCCATCCTCCATCTTGGAACTTCTCTTACTACTTCCTCTTTCCTCCTTCTCTCCTAGTCTTGCCTATTTTGCTTTCCTATTGGCCAACAGTGTTTTATTCATTAACCAATAAGAGAAACATATTTACAGAATGACATCTCCCATCACAGTTTGGAAAGACACCTCTCTACAGTGCTCCATTACTAGGTATGAAAGAAAAAGACAAACAACCACTAACCACACAAATAATAATAATAATAATAATAATAATAATATAATAATCTGTTTCCTACATTTATCTAAAGAAGGTAGCTAATTCCTTCTTTATTCTTTATATTTATAAACAATGGTATTCAAGGGGAGACAGCATGGGGCTTGAAGGCAGCACTGAACTCTGGGCACACAGTGACCTTGAGGTACACAGTGATCTTCAAGTCAACAGTGGCATGGTTTCTACCTGAGGCCAATGTTTCAGGTCCTTCTTGTTTGAGAAACTGACCTGAATGAGTCCTTTAATCTGATTCCTTGGCTAAAAACAAGAAATACTGGCTGCATTTACAGGGCACATGAGAGGCAAAATTCAACTTTTACCCTGTTTCACAGAGGCCACACTGAGTCTGAACTGTAGGAAATAAAATTTCCTTTTCTGACCTCTCTAGAAGACATCAGAAAACCATTTTATTGCCAAGTCTCGAGGACAGTAATGATGATAGTAATGTTCATAGCGAATATTAAAGGATTCAAAGTGCTGTGGGCAGATGGTTTGCACAGTGGTAGCCATTTCCCTTGCTGCCCACTTGAGAGCCTGGCACGTTTTGCACTTCACAGTGGGAACCAGATAGCACAGGAAGGATGTTACAGCTCTCCAATGAGCAGGCTTTGGGAATGGGACTTTTTTTTCCTCATAAATAATTCCAATGAAAATAGTTAATACCCACCAACTTCCTCTTCTCACAAGATTTGCCAGCCTGTAGATTTTCATGGACACTTGAAAACTTGATACATCTTGGGGTATCTTGTTAATATCAAGTGCTGTGAAAACTCTTAAACTCTGCCTGATCAGGATTGTGCTTTCCTGGTCTTGCTCTTTTCCAGTGGTCCATTTATTGAACATCAATACATTTATTTCAACAATGCCTCCTGGATTTGCACTTCTTTGCTTTATTCTCAGTGTCCTTGAATAGCTCAGGTCACTTCTTGCTATTACACTCAGAGGAACCATACTCAAGTGGCCTGAACCAATGAGGAAAGTGTACCATACTTTTTTCACTCAGACACAATTCCCCTTGATTGTAGGAAAATACATTCTCCCAAGGGGAATAGATGTTTCTCAGAAACAAGGGATGATGCCTGCTGGGAACTACAATATAACTTTGACTTTGTTCTGTCTAAATCCTATTTGTTAGTCTTTAAAGTCTCTACATATGATCATATTGCATGGCCTTCCTGTTTCTCCCCTGAGACTTAGTGCAGCTGAGATGATGCAACATGCTGTTTGGTATACATCCTACCTGAGGCTATCTGATCTCTCTTTCACCTGCTGTATATGCCAGAGAGACACCCAGTCTCAGTCTTTCTTATGCTGCCTGCAAGTGGAAAATGTCAGGGCTCGTCATTGCTATTCTTTACCATGTTTTGGGTGGTGAGATTGTGAAAGGGATATGAAGAATAAAACTTTCTAAAAAAGATGGTCCAAATTTTTTCCTTTAGTGATGTTTACCTGTTTGCCCTCTAATTATAAGATAACAGGCAGAGATTGTTGCTCTGGGACCCTTTGTGCAGAAAAAAAAAGCATATGTTACCTGTCTAAAGAACATAAAATTTGCAATTTCAGTGACATAAATAAAAATATTATAATTTTTCTTTATTTTAGATTTATGTAGGTAATGGGCTTGTCTCAAGAAAGCATGCTACTACTTAGCACTCATTTTCAATATACAAGTTTAAGTTGTCTATAGAATATAGAAGGAAGGATAAATCAAATCCTATTGCTCTAATGTAATGCTGCAGAATTCATGGCAGGAAAATCCTGTGTTTAACAATGGTTAACCATTTTCAGTATGAGTTGCCATTTGTTATTTTTGTTTTGTTTTGTTTTCCTTTGCAACATCTAGAAACAGCCCATAGCATCTTTCTTGTGCCTGGAACCATTTGACATTGAGACCAGTAATTGACCAGATTTGAGATTATTCCCTCACATAGCAAAAATGGCACAAGATTTTACCTGGGAAGGACTCTAGTTATTTCTTAGACTACCAGTTGGTAGGGAACAACCTCCATTAATCCATTCAAAAGACAATTAGCAAACATTTACTCTGTGTGAAGTGGGTGGACTCATCACAGAGCTGGCAAACTTCATTTAGACAGTACTACTGGTATCATTGCATGAATGTTGACTCACCAGTGTCTGTTGGTCCCCATGAGAACTGCAGCTTGCTGTTGTTTGGACCTAGGATGTTCTCCATAGTTTTGGCCTGTCTTTATGATGCAGTCTTTTCTTTTATTTCAACACACCTCCTCTACTCATTGTATTTGCTGCTTAGTGGTAGAGCACTTGCCTAGAATATGAGAGTCCTGTGTTTAATCTTTTGTTTAAAAACAACAACATCATCAACTACAATAACAAACATGTATGTCAAAGACCAATGTGGCTAGATGCTGGCAAAAAAAGGCATTGTCAGTAATCCTTATAAAACATGGTTTCCACTGCAGTCTTATTGGCTTTGTCCTTGTCAACTATGTGGTTTAGCTATAACCCAGAGAAGAAGCAGCTTGAAGCAATTCTGGATATGATAATAATTATGTTTGATTTCAGATTAATTTCCTCTGTTTACTATGAGGAAAGTACAGACTTAAGCATTTTCTCACAATGACAGGATGAGTCTCAGTTCAGTGAATTCTGGCACTGTGCATATGTTGAAGTGATCATTATAGCATACCTGTGATCTTAGTAAAGATTTTGTAAATGCTTATATCTTCAGTTTCGTTATAAATTTATAAAAGCAATATTAAGTAATAGATACAATGAAGAATGATACACGTGTACACATGTTATACTTATGTATATACATATTACCTGATTTCAAATATTTTCTATGCATAACTCATGCTATTATAATCATGAACATATAATTGTGCCCATTGTTCTTTTTAATGCTATATATGCCTATTGTTTCTAGAATTGATGGGAGATGTCATTCTGTAAATATGTTTCCCTTATTGATTAATGAATAAAACACTGTTGGTTAATAGGAAAGCAAGATAGGTGGGACTAGGAGACTAGGTAGAGAGAGGAAGGAGTAGGGAGATCCAAGATGGAGGACAGAGAGAGTAGAATGCCAGCCCCTCTCTCTGGTAAGATAAGACCACATGGATATACTTAGATTAATAGAAATGGGTTAATATTTAAGAGAGAGCTAGCCAATAAGCAATGATAATAACATGCCAACAGCTTTGTATCAAATACAGAGTCTCAGTGTATTATTTGGGGCTGGCATGGCATTGGGACCAGAACAGCAGGAAAATCCCTACTCCTAACAATTAGCCTTTAATGTGGCTAATAAGAACTTCCACTTAAAACTTAACAAAAGCTTAAAAAAGTGTTTTAGAAACAAAAGAACAGAGACAAGCAAGGCTTCTTGATCGCAGCATTTTTCTCGGTTGGACTCTGTTTTGCAAGAGAAAAGTAGAGACTTGCGCGGCTCCTTTAAGGAAATTTCATGACTCAACATAAGCGGCAAAAAAACCACATGGCTTTTAAAGAGCTCTGCTAACAACAGTATGGTGTGTATGAGAGCTGGCAATGGTAGTTACCACATCTCCAAGCCAGCAGCATTCTGCTGGATGGCAGCATAGACCAAGGCAGTGATCATAGCTCTCATTTCTGGCAGTAAAATTACCTGCAGCCATCTTGGGTAGACCTCAGCTAATACAGCTTTGGCTTTCATTTTAGCAATGTTGTTGTTTACCAGATAAAGCCTCGTGGCAAATAAATAAATAAATAAATAAATATTTGTTTATATTAAAGACAGATTCAGATTAAGAAAAACCTCTAAAGGTCTACAGTATGTTTTAAAATATACGTAGGCTTAGGAGAGAAAAAGAAATAGGATACAATGGTTTTAAAAAAGAATAATAAAAGGAGAGTAGCTGAGTGTGGTGGCACATGCCTTTAATTCCAGCACTGAGGAGACAGAGGCAAGCAGATCTCTGTGATTTCAAAGTAAACCTGATATACATAGTTAATTCCAGGACAGAGAAATGTTGTACAGAGAAACCTTGTCTCAAAAAATGAAAAAATAGATGTAGAAGAAATAGAGTAATAAAAAAGCCAGGTAAAGATGGAAAGCACAGAGAGAATCTGGATACTGTTCGGTATTATACTGTCTTTGTATCATTTGACTGCTGAGGAAATAACAACTGTTAAAAGAAATGCTGCTGGATTAATTCAATTTATATATTTTAAACTTGCTTTGACTCCAAAATTTAAGTCTAAGGACAGGTTACTGGGAAAATGGATTTCTATTATTTGTTTCCACAGAAAATGAATAGCTGTGGATTCCTTCCAGACTAATATGGTCTGATTAAGCCAGACCCCCTGAAATAGTGTCCCAGGTGATCCAACATTCAAAAAAGTTGGGACAAGTCAGCCTTATAGACTACAACCAAGATTTCTTTGTCTTCTTAGGAGCCTACCAGCAGGAAGCAGTTTGAAAAAAAAAAAAAAAGATTCCCAAATTCCCAAATATTGTTTATAAATGTTTGTTTAAATTTAAATAGGATTGGTTATAAATGGTTGATGTTCACAACCAATGTCTTTTTAAAGGTAAAAAGGGGATTATGGTATAGAAATGAGTACTTTGCTTTGGAACTGATTTTCATTTAATGATACAATTTAAGGTCAATTTTATGATATGTATATTTCTTCTTTTGTTTAGGTATTGTGTTTATATAGCTCATTTAAAAGTATAATAAATAATTTAGTACAGATTATAGATAGTAACATGTAATAGTTAAAACTTATTTATAGTTAGGTGAGTTAGGTTTTCTAGATATACAGAGATGTATTTGAGATGGATAGGAATTCTTCAAACCTTTCAATGTGGCATTTAAAATGGTTTAGGGGTTTTCTTAACAGTGAGGCACAACTGCTCCTGGCAACACCACCTGTGTCAGAAAGGAAGATGGATCTTGAAGAAACACGTTTATGGAATTTGCTTTCAATATGGCAAGACTAGCCATTTGAGCAAGATGCTGCTCTTATCCAGACTGTTTGACATCATGATGTATAAACTGGACATGCAGGATCCCAGGAAAGTGACTGCTGATACATGATGGGCATTGCTATAGGGTTCCTGCTTCATAGAAGAGTCTGCCAGACATTCTGCAGGACATAGAGAAAAATGACTGACAAAATGCCAATACAGGTGGACAGTTTATAGTTTACTGCTTTGCTGAGGAGTCTGCCAGACACACTATAGGACTATAGGCTGAAGATGGAGCATTGCAAAAGAACTTTGGGTGACTGATCAGGTAGCAAGATATCTCCATCATTTCTAGAGTTTTTATATCATCCTTCTGTGGTCTTCGAAGGAGTTGAAGACAGATAGTTATGGTTATAGTTTTCCTTAGTTAGGATTAAAGTTAAGTTACATACAGGATTTTAGATTCACAAAGATAGGATAGATGATGAAATGTTTTCTTTAAATCTTGCTAAATGTTAATGGACTGAATATTGTTAACTGTAGAATATTGTTAACTGTAGTTCTTATTTGATAACTGCTTTGTTATATATTTTACTATATTAAGGTTAAAACTCACTCTTATTTTTATTTTAGACAGAAAAGAGGAGATGATGGGAGATGTCATTCTGTAAATATGTTTCTCTTATTGGTTAATGAATAAAGCGCTGTTGGCCAATAGGAAAGCAAGATAGATGGGACTAGGAGACTAAGTAGAGAGAGGAAGGAGTAGGGAGATCCAAAATGGAAGACAGAATAGAATGCCAGTCCCTCTCTCTGGTAAGAACATGTGGAAATACTTAGATTAGTAGAAATGGGTTAATATTTAAGAGAGAGCTAGCCAATAAGCAATGATAATAACATGCCAACAACTTTGTATCAAATACAGAGTCTTAGTGTGTTATTTGGGGCTGGTGTGGCTCTGGGTCCAGAATAGCGAGAATTCTCTTAACATACAGTAATTGTGTTCAATGACTGCAGCACATACTACCCCAAAAAATGAAGAGTTTTATCTGAGCTTGTTTTGCTAGAGTGCCACCATTCTCCTTCCTAATTTGAATAATTCTACAGGGAAACTTGTCCCAGATACCACTGTTTACATGTTCAGATGTGTCTTTTTTTGTGTCAATCTGTTACAATTTTACCTTTACATTTGAATCATCTGGGGACTACTATTTGAGTTTTAAATTAGAAATAATCTTGTTTTACATGTCAATCCCAGTTCCCTCTCCCGCCCCTCCTCCCATGCTCCCCACAGACCCCCCTATCCTATCCCCTTTCTGCTCCTCAGGGAGGATGAGGCCTTCCATGGAGAATCTTCAAAGTCTGTCACAACATTTGGAGCAGGGCCTAGGCCCTCCACCCTGTTTGTAGGCTGCGAGAGTATCCCTCTATGTGGAATGGGCTCTAGGGACTTCTTTTTAAAAGCTATGTTTGAGGCTTGCCATAAGGATTCTGGTTACATTTGCTTATATTAAACCCTAGTCATCAGGATTTAACAAATCTTTTGGGGGTTGTCTTAGTGATTTTCCCCTGGGGATAGGGGAAGGGGGAGAGAGGTATTGAAGGGAGCAAAGAGCCAGGGAAAGGTGTTTATTGTCAAATTGTTTCACCTTTCTCTCTTACTCTGTTGTCATTTTGTCTACCCCAAACCTGGACAAGTTGATCAACTGCTAGTGACAGGAAAGTGTGTACTTTTAAAATGTGTTAGGGCAGCAAAACTTTAGGAAAACTCACAGTCTCTTTGGTTACACTTAGGCTAAAGAATCAGACTATTTTCATTCAAATATTTGTACTACTTGTAGTACTACAACTGTCCTTGAGCTCATGTTCCACCAGGGGGATACTGATTCCACTACTACTAGTTCCAAAATAAAAAAAGTGTCTGAGTTTTATTTCCCTGGTGAAGGAGGAAGTGGAGTGATAGTATCCTCTAGGAGCCTTCCATCCACACAGACTGCTACTGCGGTTAATGAGATAGTATCTGCAACATTTTATAAAGTATAAAGCTTTATCAGCCCTATATGTTAACATAACACATCTGTAAGGATTCATTTTTGCCTAATACTTATATTCATTTAAAACTATGCAGACAGGCCCTGGTTCTTTCTTATACTGGTGACCGTGAGAGTTCAGGATTGACTGACTTGGTCTTCAGTCTTGTTTTGAAACTATAATTAATCTCAGGAAGTCCTGTGACCTGGCTGATTTGCAGTATATATATATATACTAACAGGGTCCTTCTTTACTGGAGGTTCATTTGCTACAAGCAGTTGACAAACTCATCTTTGTTCTTTAGTCCCAGGTGAATACAAATGATTTTCTTTAGTTGAAAGTTACAAGAACCATGGGAATTCAGAAGTAAAGTCTATGGAGCAAGCATTATGTGTGTTTATTCAGGCATGGACTTTAAGTCACTGTACACAAATAAAGCCCAAATATTTATTATTCTGACACCACATAGAGTTACAGCTTGTTAGGTTCATTTCTGACAAGATGAAACTCATGCATTTGATTGAAATACATCACATATTTTCCTCTATTACCCACATTTCCACATTATTTAAACCCTGCTATTTCTGGCTCTCCAAGGTATTATTACAAGGAATGAGGGGACGAATTATTACAAAGCATAGTTCCAGGGAAATTATTTGTAAGTTTATAATATATGTTACCCTTGGCACATTCACCTGATAGAAATTTACATAGCTCTGGGCTAGACAGAAGGTTATCTCTTTTTGTTCAAGAGTGTTAGGCATCTATTAGCTTCAGACAGCTTTCTGGTATTTCTCTAGCAATAGAAGATTGCCATAGGCTTCCTGGTCTGAGCCAGATGTTGGGAGGACTTCCATGCTTATATCACACGAAGGCTATAATCTGGAAAACAACAACCAGTAGAGTTGCATGACAAATTCTACTGAACTATAGTTAAAGAAAATGAAGAAGAACTCTTTCCATGTCTGGTGTTTTTAAAAAATGGCCAACAGTGCCATAGGACTGGTAGAGTATGTTTTGTCCTTAGAGAGACCTGGGTAGAATTCCTGTTTTGCCATCTCATTATAGGGGGAAGGCATTTAAGGTAACCTTTCCCCAATAACGAGTTTTTGCAGGAAGACGAGAAAGCCACATGTACAATAGGAGCGCTGAAAGGAAAGAGAATGAGTTAAGAGTGGCACCTGCTGGATGAGGTAACTTCTGCTCTGGAAGTGAGCACCATCCTGTCCTCCTCCCAGCAGCTGTGTTGTGGTTTCTGGTCCCATGAATGCTGTTGCTGTGATCTGTCAGACTTATACGAGGAAGCAGGCAATCTCTTTGTAAGTCAGAGAAAAAAAACTAAGGCTGTGATCCCAAGTCCCCTTAATGAATGTTCAATACTTCACAGAATTTACAGTGACCTGGGTAAAAACCACCCATCCCAGGAATATAATCCCAGTACATAAAATATCGTATGACAATATTCTCCTTTACCAGGAATAAATGACAATAAAGAAAGAAAAAAATCTTACTTGCTCTTGGAACTAAGTTCTCTTCAATCTAGTTGATCAAGAAAATTCTGTAAGTGCTTTTTTTTTTTTTTTTTTTTTTTTTAATCTATTATCGATCTCGGTCTGTAAAGGATCTTTTTAATTTTCAAAGGGAAGAACACATTTTGATAATTTCAATTTTTGTTTTCAGAATGAATCCTCCTGATCTTCCTATTAGCCTAATGTAATTGGCAATTATTATTGTTCATTATAATGGAAAATTACTTCCATGGTGCTGTGCAAAGTCCCTCCACATTGATGTGGATGAAGCTTTTTTAAATTTTTAAAAAAAATTTAATCTTATTTTACATATTGATCCCAGACCCCTCTCCCTCCCTTCCTCACTCTCTCCTTCCCTCTCTCCCATACCCCTGACTTCCCTCTCATCCTACACCTGCCATTCCACAGGGAGGGTGATGCCTTCCAGGAGGGATCAACAAAATCTGTCAAGCCATTTTAGGGTCTAGGCCCTCCCTCCTGCCTCTAGGTTAAGAAAATATCCCTCCATGGGGAATGTGCTCCCAAAGTCCTTTTGTGCACCAGGGATACATCCTGGTTCCACTGGCAGAGGTCCCTTAGACTGTCCAGGCCTTCTAACTGAGACCCACGTTCAGGAGTCTGAGTCAGTCCAATGCTGGTTTCCCAGCTATCAGTCTGGGTATCCATGAGCTCCCTCTTGTTCAGGTCAGCTGTCTCTGTGGGTTTCTGTACCCTGTTCTTAACCCCATTTTCTTATCATTCTCCCCTCTCTGCAGCTGGATGTGGATGAAGATTTTTTTAAAAAAAAAAATTACTAGCCGGGTGTTGGTGGCACATGCCTTTAATACCAGCATTTGGTAGGCAGAGGCAGGTGGATATCTGTGAGTTCAAGGTCAGCTGGTCTACAGAACTAGTTGTACGACAGGCTCCAAAGCAATACAGAGAACCATTGTCTCAAAAAACAACAACAAATCAAAACCAAATAAACAAAAAAGGAAAATTATTAGAGCACATTTGTTTACTAGTCTCATTTTAAGAGATGATATTTTTTTCATTTTAAATTAAATCACTTTTTAGAATAACTAAAACCAAATTCTTTTATCATGTATTACTGTATACATAAATAATAAGTATTGAAGTAGATGCTATTTAGTTATTATTTATGCATTAGAGTCTACAACTAGACTTCTGTGGAGTTTGCATATTATTTATGATATCTGTTTTCAGACTCATTTATTTACAGGTTGTTAAGTTATGATGAGATACAAATTTTGGTAAAGTACATTACATGTTTTAATAAAATCTTTAATGATTAGGCACAATCACAATTTGCTTTGATTTCTACACAAAAAGAAGATTTCATTTGGACAAATTGGTTGAATGTCTAAAGGCAATTTTTATTTATATAAGCTTAAATATATTTATTTTATAAACTCTAGACTAAGTGTTGTTTAGGAATAAAACAGAGTATGGTGAGTATGTCCTATGTCTACAATGTGCTATTAATGCTGTCAGATAAGAGTAAAGAAGATAGATGCTTGTGAACACATGTGTGCTTTATCTTTTCATTGAGATATTTATAGGCTATTTAGAAAATGCCAACATCTATGTCCACCTTATTTTAAACTAGGACCAACTGTACCAAGTGAAAAATTACAATTCTACCTCCAGTCAGAGATTGGCCCATTATAACCAGTAACACGTTTTGAGTTCTGAAATTTTCTTCTAATTTGTGCTGCAGTATACAGGGAAAGGCATGGGTTTTTATGACAATGCCTGATGTTTTCCAGCACCTTTACACGCATGGAGTGGCTCTGCTCTAGAATGTTCAGTTCTGATTAGATCCAGGTCAAGATGGATAAAACTTGAAAGTCTTTCACTGAGAACTCTTTCTACTAAATTTATGAAATGGATTTCTTCATTTATAAATCATCAAAACTAGATGTTACTAAACTAGATGATGGGAAAAATTAGGGCCAGTGACTCAAAACATTCAAAGTGGCTTTTACATTTTGACATATTTTGGGTGCATTTTTGAGACAGGGTTTTACTGTACAGTACTGGCTAACTTGCTATATACACCAACCTGGCCTTGAACTCAGAAAGATTTACATGCATCTGTCTTCTCTGTACTGAATTTAAAGCCATGCATCACCTTGCTTGGCTAGTTCAGGTCTTTAAATAGATTTTTTTTTCTTTTTTAGATAGGTGGATTTCAAAATTTGCAACAAATAAGTGGTATTTTCGATGCACTGTATGTGTTTATTCATATTAAATATAGTTAATACAAAAATAAGAATCATATGTACATTTTAGATTTATCTACTAGTGACAAGTATGGAGCATAAACTTGTGATACATTATAAGAAAACACATATGAAGAATGATAGGCCTGAGAAAGATGAATTCATTGAGTGTAATTACTACCATACTTCTATTTTGTGGAACATAATTACCAATATATCTGAGACCTCCTTTCCCCTCTCAATGGTCAATTTAACCTGACTTTCCCAGGTAGTAATGTATATGGTAAAAAAATTGCTTATGATCTAATAAAGCCACTGGAGATCTCTTTGCAAAGCTAGCCACATTAGTTAGCTATAGAAACTATGCAGTGGTGGCACACACATCTTTAATCTCAGGACTCAGGATTAAGAAGTAGATGGATCTCTCTGAGTTCAAGGGCACATAAGGCTAATGAGATTGAATCAGTCTAAAACAGTAACAGACCACATGCCTTTAATCCTAGCACTAGAGAGGTATAAAAAAGATAAGAGCAGGGTCTTCAGTAGTCAGTCACGGGATTATTCTCCAGTCATGCTCAGGAGAGACAGCAGGATCAACTCTTTCAGCCTGAGGTAGAGGTAAGAGCTAGTGGCCAGTTACTTTGCTTCTCTGATCTTCAGCTTGAAGCTTGAACCCCATAAGTCTCTGGGTCTTTTAATTTTCCTGTTATAAATGTACTCAGATCACTGTGGATCACTGTGTTTCTCATTTTTTCATATAGCTAGTATAGTCAATTACTAATTAGATATTTTCAAGTGAGTCTCATACTCCATAAGGGAAAAGCAGGAACCTGTTACACATTGCATTCCTCTTTTCCCTTTCTGATTACTAATGTCTGGAAAATAGTTACAATGGCTGGAAATTCAGCAGCCATGTTGGAACAAGTGGCCTTGAAATTGAAAGCTATGTATGCCTTGTAAAGGAAAACACAGCTTAGGTTAACATGGCCAAGAGTATCTTAACACCTTAAATGTCATGCCTCTCAAACTTTAGGTAACTTTCTTTCTGACTTTAGTTAACTTCTCTAACTTCTTTTTGTTCTCTTTGGAGAAAGAAATCTGTTGGCTGACTTCTACAAATGAAAATTAGTGAAAAAAGGGGAATGTTAACATCGTTCAACCTCTTCTCTCATCTTTTAGTTCCACTGACTCAGCACTTTATATCCTCTGGCTTCTTGTTTCACCATGCAGCAGAACAGAGGCTGGAGAGAGAGGGACATGAGGAGAAAACATGGTGAAAGCTAATCATGTGGGGAAGAAGTGATGCTATGTAGATTTCTTATGGAGGGTCAGAGTTTCATAGCCCAGAGCTTTGAGTTGTGTTTTTTTTCCACCAGCTCACTAGACCACACTGTTATCTTTAGTTGTTTCATTTTCTCAATAATCTGTCTTTAGTTCTGTTTCTGTTTCTAACCATGTATCTCTGATCAATTTTTTTTTCCTCTGAAAACTTGAGGGGTTCTACATCTCACATCTGTATTTACCACGTTAAGTCCTGGGCTCATTTTTCCTATTAGAATATCTTGGGTAATGTTTTCCTTGTTTGTTTATCCCTGACCAGTGCAATTTATCTTTGGCATCATGCAGCATTCATTGTTTGGGGAGAGCTTATCTTTACAGAAGAATGCTAATTAATAAATGAAGAAGTGGTGAGAGAATTAAACAACTAACATATTACAAACCTCAGCATAATCACTGCTTAACCAAGAATCATCAACACATGATGTGTTCCCTAGTGGAAAAGTTGCAGAGTTTCAGGGTGTTTCAGCATGGAACTAAATTAGTAGTATTCAGACCACATATTAATTGCAAAGGAACCATGTCTCATACTAACAGAGCAATCCAGTTGTCACCAATTGAACTAATTGTTATCCCATATGTCACTAAGGAATGGTTGAGCATATTCGTCTAAGTGAGATATATACCAACACCCATGGAATGTCTTGATCCAAATAACTTTCCTAAAACTAACCAGCTTTCTAGATGGATCTATCTGTTAGTTAATTAACTAATTAATTAATTTTGTATATTTGTGTGAAAACTTCTCCAACAGAAGATAGAGAGTCCTAAGTTAAAAAGTGAATATTTTTCCCTTAATATTTAAATTAGAGTGATAGTAAAATCAAGATGGGAACTTTGATTATTACTTTATACAAATTGCACAATTATGAAATAATTTCTAGTGCAAAAGAGATGTGAACTTCTCTGTTACACAGAGGATTATGGGTTTGAGTTTCTTTTATTTTCAGCTGGAATTGTTATAAACTGTAAGTTTAGAAATTTAAATCAGTGGTTCATCTAAGTCAGAGCAATTAAACTAATTCTTTTTAACACTATTAAAAAACCTCGCTCTCTGTATAAATAAGGCCAAGCTACTTCAAGGATGGATAAAAATCTACATATATACATTTAAAACAGAGCAGTCCAAAATTGGTACAAATTTGCATAGTGACCAGGTTAAAAAGCCTCATTAGTACATATGAAAATAAATTAATGAAAAAATGAGTAAATCCTTTAAAACATAAAATCTTAGAAATGTAAACAAACAGAATTAGTCCATGCTTTATTCCTACACAAGTGAAAGCTCACTAAGTTGCTTTAATTATCTTGGAACATTTTTAGCCTCTTTTATAGACTTCACATTTTCTCTAATATCCTGACTACTAGGTGAAAATGTTGGACTATATGAACAAACAAACACATAGCTTCCATCAACCCAAAGTTAGGAATGTTACCAAAAAGCACCTGAGGCCTGTAGCAAAGAGTTCCTTACTTTGTTGTAATCCACTGATCAGATACTTCCAGGAATATATTTGAAAAATGACTTTGATTTATGACTTTTGTTGTTGTGGTACTATTAAAATAATTCACGTGGCTGCCACATTGAAACGTGGAATTTGTAGTATTCTAGTTTCTTATGCTGTGACAAATGCTTTGACCAAAATAAATTGTAGGCAGGAAGGGTTTATTTCAGCATACTGATTACTTAGGGTCCACCACCAAGGAATGTTGGTCAGGAATAAAAGTAAGAAATTGAAGCAGAAACAACAGAAGAACAGTATTTGCTGTTGCTTGGGTACCCACAGTGAGTTGGACCCTCCTATGACAATTAGTAATCATGACAATCACCACAGACACGTCCATAAGCCAATCTGTTCTGAGAAGTTCCTCTGCCAGGTGACTCTAGGCTGTGTCAAGTTGACAGTCAACGCTAACTAGGACATTGAGTAACCGAAATATATGTTCTAGAACCATAGTCCACTCATATTTAATTACAGAATAAGCTGCCACTTATCATCATTGATAACAGAGCTAAGCTTCTCGCATTCCTGGTTGTCATCATGCCAGTTTCAACTCCTAAAAGTAAATATAGTTTTGTATTCACATAGGAGTGAAAAAGTGTGGTGTTCATCTTTCTAGACCTCATTTATTTCATTAAAGCAATATTCTTCAGTTTGCAGGTTTTAAAAACTGACCAGGTTTCATTCTTTTTCGATTGCCCTGCTTTCCTGTCCTGAGTGCTGAGATTGCAAGTGTCCTACAGCATGCTCAGCTTCATGGCCATAATATTTATGTTAAATATTATATGGACAGTTAAATCATTCACAACTTATTCTACAGTGTGGTGGATGGCAGTGAAGTTGTAAGAACAAAATTTAAAAGG
This sequence comes from Phodopus roborovskii, assembly GCF_943737965.1. Classification (NCBI taxonomy): domain Eukaryota; kingdom Metazoa; phylum Chordata; class Mammalia; order Rodentia; family Cricetidae; genus Phodopus; species Phodopus roborovskii. The sequence continues at coordinate 38,484,544 of NW_026125295.1, read as the reverse complement.
TTAGCACATGAAGTCTTGTTAAAGAATACCCAGGAACCAGAAATAAGAGAGAAGAGTCTGAGATCTGCAAACCCGGAGTAGAAGAGTTCGTGGAAATCTGGCATGACATTCATAACTGTGATGCCAGCACTGAGAAGAGCAGAGCAGGAGCAATGTTGTGAGTTGAAGACCAGACTGGCCTACACAGTAACTTCCAAGGAAACTTGGGCGTGGAATTGTACCTTGTCTCAAAATCCAGAAAACAACCACAGAATTAGCTTGTGTAAATATCAGTGGCATCTTTCCTGAACAATTTGTGGAATAGATCATAGCATGGGTGCTACAAGTGGAGGTCCCACTGAGATCAGGAAAGAAAGGATCACCTAAGAGATCTCCCTTGAAGGCCGGCCGGCAAAAGTAAGTGAATGAGGGTGTATTGAAGGATGGGTGCCAGTAACTGTAAGGAAATGTTCAGTGGGCAATTAGTGGCCCTATTGAAAAGACAGGGCACTGGGATCAAAACAAGACAGCTAAAGAATTCATTGCCATAAAGTAAAAGAAAAATTGGCAGAGATGAATAGGACTTTTGAGGAAGTACAAGATTTAGAATCTGTGAAGTCTATCAGGGAACAAGAGGGATCCCAACTAGGAGATGATGATAGTTCTACCATAACTGATGAAGAGGAAACTTTGGAATCAGAAACTGAAGCTGATGAGCACATATGCCATCTGCCAAGGCACAACCTCTTTTGTGATTCCAATTCCTTTAATAGGGCCTCTGCACCTTGAGGGTTAGAGAAAGAAGTCAAAGATTTAATAACCAAGGTAGAAGTGTTAGAAAAGGAAAGACAAGTGTTTCCAGTGATTGAGACAGTGTACCCTCAGGATAACAGGGTTAGGCAGCATAGCCCATTAAAATTTAAGGATATAAAAAAGCTTAAAGAGGCTGTCACTGCTTATGCGCTCCATGCTCCTTTTACTCAGACAATTTTTGAGTCTTTCGCAGCATTAAATTGCACCCCTAGTGATTGGGTGCAGCTCTGTAGAGCCACACTGAGTGGGGGTGACTATTTGCTCTGGAGAGGTGAATTTCAAGAATTTTGCAAGGAAACCGCCCAAAGCAATGCTGCTGCCAAATTTCCTGCTAGGAATTTAAATATGCTCATGGGCACTGGGCAATGTGCTACCCTTGCAGCTCAAATTCTTTTTGATCCAGCAGTCTATGCACAAATTGCTGTTGCTGCTACTAGAGCTTGGAAAGCCCTGCCTAATAAGGCTGCAGGAGATTAACTATCTAAGGTATTGCAGGGATCATCTAAGCACTGTTCAGTATTTGCAGTCTGCCTCCTACAGCTGGCTGGTCACATTTTTGGTGACGTTGAAAATGCCACACCCAAAGTCCTTTTATGCACCAGGGATACATCCTGGCTTCACTGTCTAAGGTCCCTTAGACTGCTCAGTCCTTCTGGCTGAGACCCATATTCAGGGGGTCCTGAGTCAGTCCCATGCTGGTTTCCCAGCTATCAGTCTGATGGCCTGTTAGCTCCTCCTTGTTCAGGTAAGCTGTCTCTATGTGTTTCTGCCGCCTGGTCTTGTCCTCTCCATCTGCATCTGAGTTCTACTTCGACTCAGTGTTTATGTATGGGTGTTTGCTCCTGTTTCCAACAGGCTTTAGTTGAGAGCTCCATGGATAAGTTAGTTGTTGATATCACTCTTCGGGAAGGGCATTTATGGTTTCCATGGAAGCTCAACACATCCCCCATGGAGGGATAACTGCCTTAATCTAGAGACAGGAGAGAAGCCCTAGTCCCTACTTCACATGACCTGTCAGACCTACATGACCCCAACTGGATGGCATTCCCCTACATATGGAATTGGGGTGGGGGGACGGGAGGGGAGGGTGGTTAGAGTGCATGTGAGATGGCAGAGAGGGTAAAAGGGAAGGAAGGAGGGAGGGAAGGAGGAAGGGAGGGTAAGGGAGGGAGAGGGAACTGGGATCGACATGTAAAATAATAAATTAAATTTAAAAAAAAAAATGCTTTGACTCCAAAATTTAAGTTCAAGGACAAGTTACTGGGGAAAAGTATTTCTATTTTTGTTTCCACAGAAAATGAAAAGATGTGGATTCCTTCCAGATTAATGTGGTTTGATCAAGCCAGACCACCTGAAACAGAGTACCAGGTGATCCTACATTCAAAACAGCTGGACAAAGCAGCCTTGCAGACTACAGCCAGGATTTCTGAATCTTCTTCGAATCCCCCATGACAGCGCCCCTTACCAGCAGGAAGTAGTTAGGAAAGAACGACGCCCAAATTTCCAAATATTGTCTATAAATGTTTGTTTTCATTTAAATGGACTTGGTTATATAAAATAAATAAAAAAAATAAAAAAGAAAAAGAAAATGTCACACCCATAGTTAAACAATTGGCATTCAAAAATGCAGACAAGTATTGTAAAGAGGCTCTACATCCCCATAAGCCCAAAAGTCTTAATGACTATATATACATATGTTGGGACATAGATGGTCATCACATTATGAACCAAGTTATAGTTTCAGTTATGAAAGGAGTTGGGAACAATGGAGGAGCCAGGCCAAAGACTTGCTTTGGATGTGGACAAGCAGGACATTTCAAAAGGAACTTCCCCCAGAGTGTGACAACACACTTGAGTCCTAGGCTGGGGCTTTGTCCCTGTTGCAGTAAGGGTCACCATTGGATCAAGGAATATAGATCAAAAACAGACATCCTTGGTAATCTTTTACTGGCTGTGGGACAGGGGAAGTGGGGCCAGCCTCGGGCCCTTCAAGCCCAGGTGTATGGGGCAATGGATACACCTGTAGCCTGCCCAATATAGATGATCTCTCAGAGAAACCCCTTTATGTCTAGGACTTTATCAGGGGTACCCCAGGAAGCACAGGATTGGACCTTTGTCCTGCCACCTGATCAATATTAACACCACAAATGGGCACTCAAGCCTTAAGCACAGGAGTCTTTGGGCCTCTTCCCCTGGGAGCAGTAGAGCTATTGTTGGACACAGTAGTGCCCTGTTGAAAGGAATCAGAATTAATTCAGGAGTAGTAGATTCCGATTTTCAAGGAGAAATAAAAATCATGGTTAGGGCAGAAATGGGGGTATTAATGATACCACGGGGTGCTCAGATAGCACAATTGCTTCTTCTCCCTTGGGTTCACAGGCTCCATGGGTGCCACATGGGTATCAATCAAGTCTTGAACAGCGCCCATGCTCACCCTTACCATAAAAGGTAGACGATTTTCTGTAATTGGGGACACGGGAGCTGACTCCTCAGTAATAGCAAAAAAACATTGGCCACAAGCATGGCCTCTTCAGCAGGGCTCCACTCATTTACAAGGAGTAGGAACTACTGTGGCTCCAGAATGTAGTACTCAGTTTCTTAAATGGTCAGATGATGGAGGACATACAGGTCTTTTTCAACCTTTTGTGTTAAGTCATATCCCTGCTAATCTTTGAGGAAGAGATGTGCTTCAGGCCATGAGAGCAGTCTTTACTACTGAGCCTGTTAGAAATATGCTGGCTGACCATAGGTCATGTACAAGGAAGAGGACTGGGTAAATTTCTACAAGGTGACCCTCAGTCTGTTGCAACCAAAAGTTTAATTATCAAAAGAGCCAGAGATCGATCTGGTTTGGGAAATTTTCCTTAGGGGCTATTGCTGTGCAGCCTGTTCCCATTCCTATTATCTGGAAAACTAATAACCCAGTATGGGTGGAGCAATGGCCCTAACCACTGGGCAGCTTAGACCCTTATTTGATATTTTACAAGGAGATTCTGATCCCACCTCTCCACACACCTTAACACCTGCTGTGCAAGAATGCACACAGCTTGTGCAAAAATGCCTCCAATCTGCACATTTAAATTATATTGACTATTCTCAGAACTTGGTATTACTAGTTTTTGCTTCAGCATATTCCCCTACCGCAGTGTTTTGGCAAACTGGTCCTATATTGTGGGTGCATTAACATGCATCCCCAGGAAAGACAGTTAGATCTTATCCCCAGGCAATGCTTTGTATTATTCAAAGCCATCAAAATGAGTCTTCAAGTTTTTGGCAAGATGGCAGGTGTAATTGTTACTCCCTATATGCAACAACAGATACACTGGCTTTATCAGTTTGATGAGGATTGGGCACATTTCTTGTGTTCCACACCCTGCCACTTTGATAGTAATTTTCCTTCCAATAAGTTAGCTCATTTAAAAAAAAATCACCCTGTGTGTTTCCCCAAGATTATTTCCCAAAATCCTCTGAAGGGGGCCCACAATATATTTACAGATGGCTCTTCAAGTGGTTGTGCAGTAGTTGTTTCCTTTCCCATTATTAAATGCTCTACACTTAAAGTGAAATCTGCACAATTTGCTGAACTAGTTGCAGTACAATTAGCCCTTTAACATTTTTCTGATGAGCCATTTAACTTATACACTGAGAGTAAATATGTGTATCATATATTGGCTCCCTTAGAAACTGCTACTTATATAGCTCCAGTGTCTCGTGTACAAGAACATTTACTAGCCATACAAAGCCTACTATGGAGGTGCTCTCATCCAATTTTTGTAGGACATCTCTGAGCTCATTCTGATTTGCCTGGCCCTTTAAATGAAGGAAATGCCATTGCTGATTTTAATACTAAAACAGATAGTGCCATCATGATGATGAGAGAGTCTGATTATGAAACAGTCTGCAAAGCTCATACAACCTTCCATTTTAATGCAGGGTCTCTTAAATTTCATTTTAAAATTACTAGAGACCAATCTATTATAGTTAAGAATTGTCCCCTATGTGCAGAGTTCTTACCTGTTCCACACCTTGGAGTTAACCCCCGGAATGTTATGCCTAATGATATCTGGCAGATGGATGTTACCCATGTTCCTTCCTTTGGCTGACTACAATTTGTTCATGTATCTGTGGATACCCATTCTCATCTCATATTTGCCTCTGCTGGAGAAAGGCTTAAGGATGTTAAGAGCCATTGTTTGCAAGCCTTTGCTTATATGGGAATGCCAAGACAATTAAAAACTGATAATGGCCCTGCTTATACTAGTCAGGGTTTCAACTTCTTTTGCAAAATTTTTTTTATCTCACATAAGATGGGCATCCCTTATAATCGTCAGGGTCAGGCCATGGTGGAACATGCACACCACACAATTAAAGCCTATCCTCAAAAGACAAAAAGGGAATTTACAGGGTCTCCTCATAATCACCTTTCTCTTGTCCTTTATATTTTAATTTTTTAAACTATTGATGGTGCTGCTCGATCTGCAGCCGATGGGCTTTGGTGCCCTTGGTCATCTGACTATGGCTTAATTATGTGGAAGAATGTCACTACTGGACAATGGTGCTGCCTGGACCCAGTTCTAGTATGGGCCTGAGGGTCAGTTTGTGTCTTTCCACAAGATGCAGATAACCCTGTTTGGGTGCCTAAGCATCTGATTCGCCATATGGGGAGGTACCGTGATTGTAACAGCCAGAAAGAAGGTCTGATGGGTCTTCAAGAATCTACTCATTCTGATGCATGTAGGTCTGAGTAGCCATATGTGGCCCTTTTTCCTGACCACTAATTATAGTTTGGATCAAGTGGCTATAAACTTACACTTTGATCCAAAGGACAAGAATTTCACCTTCATCTCAAGCACTTGCATTCTGGTTCCCTTCTTTTTTGTTGTAACTAATGCTACTAATTTTGGAGAAAGTTTCCATTGTTCTCAGCAGGTCTGCTGACTGATTAGCTGCTGGACATATGAAGTAACAGCTGTCGTGGGCCGCGTACCCCAGGTGTGCAGCAGAGTGAAAAGGAGATTTCGGGATCACGGCTGCCAGTACCGTCTCATCCACTGAAGCCACAGTTTTTAGGATAGCCCTCTCTGTAAGTATTGCAAGCACAGTGGATCAACTATCAGGTGATTTGGCTGAAGCCTTAGCTACCCAAAACACACTTGGTTATCTAGTAAAAATTGGCATTTTTAAACTAAATCTACAAGCTAGCCTCCTATAAGAACACTTGAATTTTTGTAAGAGGCTCATATGGCTTATTTTCCTCTGCTTTATGCATCATTTTTTCTCCAGAAAGCTTGGAGTGATAAATTTTTAAATTATACACATGCTTTAGCCATGCAGACCATTAGCATCAATGAAACCTGAGTGCCACCTGCTAGTGCAGAAGACCTTTTACAAGGACTTTGCCACAGCATTAGACTGGCTCAGGACAACTTTCAAACAAGACAGATTCTATTGTCTTTGGCTCAAGAGAAAATGACTCTGCCCACGTGCGGCTGACCAACTATTCACCAGAGATGGGTAAGGCAGAGGGGGCAAATATCCAGCCTAAGACAGGAAGGTTACTGGCCTGGGTGACCTCTCCAATGATGGGTAAGGTATGCTGACATCCTGTGCCACTTAAGACAGGTGTTAGTTTATATTAAAAGAATGGGGGACCTACAGAACCCTGAAAGGACCCCCGAGGCACCTTGAGCAAGCCTGAAGCTATTGGCTGGAACTCCTTGCCCCAAGGCTGTTGTTGGTACTTTTTGTACTTGTGGAGGGATGTATTTTATCTTCTATACTTAATTAATATAAGCAAATAGTTATAGCTCAGAATTGTTTCAGAGAAGCCATGTGTGTGGTCCCTCTCATAGTACTGTGTTATGACCTTGTGAATTCTAAATGAGAAACTATAATTAATGTTGAGGAAACAGTTTCCTACAGTGAGGTTCCCAAAAGCTCAAATCTTTTCTTTCTCCTCCATTGTCTAGTAATTCAAATGCTTATTATTGGATGCCATCTATGAGAACAAGATCTCTATATTTTAAAACTTGGTTTTAACAAATAATTCCTTTTCATAAATAACATTACCAAAATTCCTTCCTTATGTATTCACAGTACGAGAATTGCATTTTTTTGGTAATGGTTTTAGAGCACTACCCTGACTCCTTATTGCTGAATGTGTAACTGTATAATTTTGTAAATTTTTCCTTATATTATTAAAAGCTCTACAGTCAAAGCAAATGGCAATTTTTAGCTTAATATAATTTATAATTTTAAATTTCCCATTGCCCTTAAAGGAATATAATTGATCTGTTTTGAGGCACATTTAGGATCTATGCAAACATGCAAACATTCTTAGATGAAATGGTGGGCATTCCAGCAGAGATGCAAATTGCAATCTCAGAAGGCAATGGTTGTCATGTCTGCTGAAGTCTTCCTCTTCTTCAATACTCTCCCATCTGCTGACATACACATGTAATGATTTTAAAGCTGAGACATTATTGGATGAAAGGTTAGCCACTGTTCTTTAAGATTAAGTCTATATTTTCATTTGCCTCAGGTGTCTTTAGAATGTGGAGACAGTCATATTTATTATATACCTCTGTGTGTGTAGGAAGTGACCTTAAGGGTTATATTCACATCATAAAACTGTAAGACCTTCACCACTTCTATGGGAACCTTCTACTAATACATAAATAAGAGAAACAAAATGGAAATTACATATATATTTGGAGAAATAATATTGTTTTAAGTTGAGAGCCAACACAAAATGTTAAACTAGATGGAGTTACATTTCTGCCTGGTCCCACAGCTGTTTAGCCTCAAATAAACTCAGAGACTTATAATAATTATAAATTGTTTGGCCAGTGGCTCAAGCTTCTTACTGGCTTTTTAAATATTAACTCATTGTGTATCTTCACGTGATTTTGTCTTGCTAGAGAATGCTCCAGTATATTACTCTTTCAAAGGCTACATCTCCCTGGTGGCTTCTCTCTGCCTTCCTCTCCCCAGAATTCTCCTCCTCTGGTGGCCCTGCCTGGCAACTGGCCAATCATAGAAATATATATATATTTATATACAAACACAGAAGGACACTATTAAACTACTTAGTTTTAACTGTTTAACCATTGCAAAAAAAATTGAACTATTTAAAACTTTTCAGATTCAATTAATATAATATACATTTACTTAATTATTTATTTTGCTGGTATTCTTAAGCTGAATAAATGACATTTATTATTCAAGGTTGGGAATCAGAGTTGCCTCTGAACATCAGCTAAAACATCAGCCCTCCCCCCGCCAAGTGAGAACACCTCTTGTTGGCATTGTGAAAAAGGCTTATGTTTATGAAATGAGAGTTCAGAAGTTAATATTGAACCCCAAATCTGATTGCAGAACTCAGTGACTGAATGATAATACACCTTTACAATACTTACCTGACTACATATGGAATTTTCTTTGGCCCAGTGCATAAATAATGACATGTAGAGTTATTTATTATGAAAGCTCAGTCTTAGCTTTGTCTTGTTCCTAACTAGTTCTTATAACTTAAATTAACCAGTATCTTTTAATCTATGTTCTTTTATATGGCATAGTTACTTTTCCTTTGTACTACCCATCCTGCTTCTTCTGTGTGTGCCTGGCAACTCTACCTTTCTTTTTCGCGACATTCTTTCTCTGGTTTTCCAACCTATCTCTCCAGCCTAGCTATTGGCTGGTCAGCTTTTTATTATATCAATCACAGCAGTGCATCTCCACGGTATACAGATATCCTACAACAGTGGATTATGGATTTGGTATTGAATCTCTAAAGTTATGGATTCTAAGAAGTTGTTAGGAGTGTGCAGTCATGGTGCTATAATGTCCTCAATATAACTGGAAGAAAAAATAACTGTACAGAAGTATTTATTATTATTATTTACTATTTAACTTATTTAAGATAGGGTTTTATACTTTTACAGAGCTCAAATGGTGTTTTGGGGGGGGCAATAAGAAAACCTTACACCAATGGTGGATGATGCTTTCATTGTTAATGGCAATAGTCAATGTAAATTACAATATAAAGTGTTGTTTTGGGGGTAAGCAGATTGGCTTGCTACATGTTTTTTCCTTTTATCAACTAGAATGGGTACAAGGCTTTTTACATATTTATACTAGCTCAAGCCTAAATTGCTCTTGCAGCACAACAGCCAATTGTGACAAATTATACTCAACTGTGTGACCACTTGCCACAAGACATGGAACTAAATTGAATTTGTTCTTGGAAGCTGCAGCCAGTGCTTAGGTCAGCCAAATATCTCTCCACACTTTGGAATAGCCACAATGCATTTATTAACTTTTTACTGTATTTTATGGGTTATGTTTCCTGCAAATGCTTCCTGATGCATGCCTCCTTATGTCAAGAACCATCTCAGTTTACACCCCAGAGGAGCTCATGCTCCAAAGGAAAGGTGATGAAGTCAAACCATGCTCCATGCAGTTAAAATCTGTAGAGAGAGACAAGATGAAAATACAGAGATACCTTTGCATGCACTTACATCTGAAATAGTTTTGGATGAGCAGGAGAATGTGATCACCCTAGCATAGCAGTCTTGTTCCCATCTAGGATAATATTTGGAGTATTCAGGTGCAGTATATAAATGGCATGCCATCTTTTTTTTTTTCATTTTTTTTATTTAATTTTATATAACAAAGTCCAATTAAATGAAAACAAACATTTATACACAATATTTGGGAATTTGGGCGTCGTTCTTTCCAAACTACTTCCTGCTGGTAAGGGGCGCTGTCATGGGGGATTCGAAGAAGATTCAGATATCCTAGCTGTAGTCTGTAGGGCTGTTTTGTCCAGCTGTTTGGAATGTGGGATCAGCTTGTACTCTGTTTCAGGCGGTCTGGTGTGATCAAACCACATTAGTCTGTAAGGAATCCACATCTTTTCATTTTCGGTGGAAACAAAAATAGAAATACTTTTCCCCAGTAACTTGTTCTTCAACTTAAATTTTGGAGTCAAAGCGTTTTTTTTTTTTTTTTTTTTTTTTTTAATTTATTATTTTACATGTCGATCCCAGTTCCCTCTCCCTCCCTCCCTCCCCTCCAGCCCTCCCTTCCTCCTTCCTTCCCTTTTGCCCTCTCTGTCCTCTCCCATGCACTCTAAACACCCTCCCCTCCCAAACCCCCACCACAATACCATATGTAGGGGAATGCCATCCAGTTGGGGTCATGTAGATCTGACAGGTCCTGTGAAGTAGGGACTAGGGCTTCTCTCCTATCTCTAGAATAAGGCAGTTATCCCTCCATGGGGGATATGTTTGCAAAGTCCTTTTGTGCACCAGGGATACATCCTGGCTCCACTGTCTGAGGTCTCTTAGACTGCTCAGACCTTCTGGCTGAGACCCATATTCAGGGGGGTCCGAGTCAGTCCCCTGTTGGCTTCCCAGCTATCAGTCTAGTGGCACTTAGCTCCTCCTTGTTCAGGTAAGCTGCCTCTATGTACTTCTACCGCATGGTCTTGTCCTCTCCATCTGCTTCTGGGTTCTAGTTCGGCTCAGTGTTTATGTATGGGTGTTTGCTCCTGTTTTCAACAGGCATTAGTTGAGGACTCCATGGAGAAGTTAGTTGTTGATCTCACTCTCCAGGAAGGGCATTTATGATAGCCTTTCCACGGGAGCTGAGATTGTTAGTTGGGAGCAGTCTTGTAGTTCCCTCGACCTTTCTTTGTGTTCAACTTTATCATCAAACCAATATTGGCTCCCTCTTTTATGTTCTCTCTCTCTGTCTCTGTCTCTGTCTCTCTCTCTCTCTCTCTCTTTCCTATTTTCCATTCCTAACCAGGCTCAATCCTCCTGGTTGCACATGCCTTCCTCTCCTCCCTCTCATTTTCTCCTACTTCTCTCTCCATTAGCTGTCTTCCCCCACTTTACCTGAGGTCTGGGGGACTTGTCCCTTCCCAGTTCTGTGAGGGACTTTATATGAATCTCTTAGAATACAACTTGTATCCTAGTTCCTCTGGTGATGTGAATTATAGGCTGGTGATCATTTGATCTAGTTCTAAAATCCATATATGAGTGAGTACATACTGTGTTTCTCTTTTTGTGACTGGGTTACCTCATTCAGGATGGTTTCTTCAAGTGCCATCCACTTGCCTGCGAATTTCAAGATACCATTATTTTTTTCTGCAGAGTAGTATTCCATTGTGTAGATGTGCCACATCTTCATTAACCATTCTTCAAATGAAGGGCATCTAGGTTGCCTCCAGGTTCTTGCTATTACAAATAGTGCTGCTATGAACATAGTTGAACAGATGTCTTTGTTGCATTGATGTGAATCCTTTGGGTATATGCCTAAGAGGGGGATTGCCGGGTCCTGTGGTAAACTAATTCCCATTTTCCTGAGGAACCGCCATACTGATCTCCAAAATGGCTGTATGAGTTTGCACTCCCACCAGCAGTGGAGGAGTGTTCCACTTTCTCCACATCCTCTCCAACATAAGTCATCACTGGTGTTTCTAATTTTAGCCATTCTGGCAGGGGTAAGATGGTATCTCAAAGTTGTTTTGATTTGCATTTCCCTGATAGCTAAGAATGTGGAGCATTTTCTTAAGTGTCTTTCAGCCTTTTTGATTTCCTCCATTGAGAATTCTTTCTTCAGTTCTGTACCCCATTTTTTAATAGGGTTATTTGGTGTTTTGTTGTCTAGTTTCTTGAGTTCTTTGTATATTTTGGAGATCAGCCCTTTGTGGGATATAGGATTAGTGAAAATCTTTTCCCAGTCAGTGGGCTGCCGTTTGGTCTTGTCAACTGTGTCCTTTGCCTTACAGAAGCTTCTAAGTTTGAAGAGGTCCCATTTATTAATTGTTTCTTTCAGTGTCTGTGCCCCTGGATTTATGTTCAAGAAGATGTCTCCTATACCAATTTGTTCAAGGGTACCTCCTACTTTCTCTTCTAAGAGGTTCAATGTGGCTGGATTGATGTTGAGGTCTTTGATCCATTTGGACTTGAGTTTTGTGCATGGCGACAGACATGGATCTATATGCAGTCTTCTACACACCCTCATCCAATTGTGCCAGCACCATTTGTTGAAGATGCTGTCTTTGCCCCATTGTATAATTTTAGCTGTTTTGTCGAAAATCAGGTGTTCATAGGTGCGTGGATTAATATCAGGATTTTCAATTTGATTCCATTGGTCTACCTGTCTATTTTTATGCCAATACCAGGCTGTTTTCAGAACTATAGCTCTGTAGTAGAGCTTGAAGTCAGGAATGGTGATGCCTCCTGAAGTTCTTTTATTGTATAGGGTTGTTTTGGCTATCCTGGACCTTTTGTTTTTCCATATAAAGTTGATTATTATCCTTTCAAGGTCGGTGAAGAATTGTGGTGGGATTTTAATGGGGATTGCATTGAATCTGTAGATTGCTTTTGGTAAGATTGCCATTTTTACTATGTTTTTCCTACCTAACCAAGAGCATGGGAGGTCTTTCCATTTTCTGGTATCTTCTTTAATTTCTTTCTTTAGAGTCACAAAGTTCTTATTATATAGATCTTTTACTGTTTGGTAAGCGTTACACCAAGATACTTTATGTTGCTTGTGGCTATTGTAAAGGGTGATGTTTCTCTGATTTCTTTCTCTGCCTCTTTGTCGTCTGAAAAAAATAGGGCTACTGATTTTTTTGAGTTTATCTTGTATCCTGCTAGTTTGCTGAAGGTGTTTATCAGCTGTAGGAGTTCCCTGGTAGAGTTTATTGGGTCACTTATGTAAACTATCATATCATCTGCAAATAGAGACAGTTTGACTTCTTCCTTTCCAATTTGGATGCCCTTGATCTCCTTTTGTTGTCTTATAGCATTAGCTAGAACTTCTAGTACGATATTGAAGAGATATGGAAAGAGAGGACAGCCTTGTCTTGTTCCTGATTTTAGAGGAATAGGCTTAAGTTTCTCTCCATTCAGTTTGATGTTGGCAGTTGGTTTGCTGTATATTGCTCTTATTATGTTTAGGTATGTTCCTGTTATCCCTGACCTCTCTAATACCTTTATCATGAAAGGGTGTTGAATTTTATCGAAGGCTTTTTCCGCATCTAGGGAGATAATCATATGGTTTTTCTTTTTCAGTTTGTTTATATGGTGGATCACGTTGATAGATTTTCGTATGTTAAACCATCCCTGCAATCCAGGTATGAAGCCTACTTGATCATGGTGGATGATTTCTCTGATGTATTTTTGAATTCGGTTTGCCATTATTTTATTGAGTATTCTTTCATCGATGTTCATCAGAGATATTGGTCTGTAGTTTTCTTTCTTAGTTGTGTCTTTGTGAGGTTTAGGTACCAAAGTTATTGTGGCCCCATAAAAAGAGTTTGGCAATAAACCTTCTGTTTCTATCTTGTGGAACAGTTTGAGGAGTAGTGGTATTAGTTCTTCCTTGAATGTCTGGTAGAATTCTGCACTGAATCCATCTGGCCCTGGACTTTTTTTCGTTGGAAGGCTTTCGATGACTGCTTCTATTTCATTGCGGGTTATAGGTCTATTTAAGTTGTTTGTCTGTTCTTGATTTAATTTTGGTAAGTGATAGTTATCCAGAAACTTGTCCATTTCCTTTGAATTTTCAATTTTTGTGGAATACAGATTTTCGAAGTATGACCTGAAAATTGACTGGATTTCCTCTGTGTCTGTTGTTATGTTCCCCATTTTGTTTCTGATTTTGTTAATTTGCATGTTCTGTCTCTGCTTTTTCGTTAATTTGGATAAAGGTTTATCTATCTTGTTGATTTTCTCAAAAAAACCAACTCTTTGTTGCATTGATTTTTTGTATTGTTTTCCTGGTTTCTATTTTGTTGATTTCAGCCCTCAAGTTGATTATTTCCTGGCATCTGCTCCTGCGGGGTGAATTCGCTTCTCTCTGTTCTAAGGTTTTCAGTTGGGCTGTTAATTCATTTATGTGACTATCCTCTGTTTTCTTCATATGGGCACTTAGTGCAATGAACTTCCCTCATTCAAATGGAAATAAGAAGCAAGCAGGCGTAGCTATCCTAATATCTAACAAGCTAGACTTCAAACCAAAACTAGTCAAAAGAGATGAAGACGGTCATTTCATATTCATCTCAGGAGAAATCCATCAACACAAAGTCTCAATTCTGAACATCTATGCCCCCAATACAAAGTCACCCACATTCGTAAAAGAAACACTACTAAAACTCAAAGCTCATATAAAACCTCACACAGTTATAGTGGGAGACTTCAATACACCACTCTCAACACTAGACAGGACCACAAATCAGAAACTCAACAAAGAAACAAAAGAATTAACAGAAGTTATGTCTCAACTGGGGCTAACAGACATCTATAGAACTTTCCATCCAAAGACAAAAGAATATACCTTCTTCTCTGCTCCACATGGAACCTTCTCTAAAATCGACCACATACTAGGAGACATAACAAACCTCAACAGATACAAGAGAATAGGAATAGTCCCCTGTATCTTATCGGACCACCATGCTTTAAAATTGGAATTCAACAACAACACAAATATCAGAAAACCTACAAACTCATGGAAACTTAACAATCTGCAATTGCACCACTCCTGGGTCAAAGAAGAAATAAAGAAAGAAATTAAAGACTTTCTAATATTCAACGAGAATGAGGATACAACATACCCGAACTTATGGGACACCTTGAAGGCATGCCATCTTTTGCAAAGGAAAATTGAAGGTAGAGGAATGAGAGGAGAGAAAGGAATGGTAAGAGGAAGAGGAGAAGGAAGAGGAAGAGGAGGAATAGAAGGAGAAGGAAGAAGAAAGAGATTTGAGATGGCCAGATGTTTTATAGATGCTATTGTAGATTAATTGCTTTGCACTCTAAATAACTTGTTCAAGAACTCTACTACCACCAAGTAAAACTGATACCTAAAGCTGTTCCCTGGGGCAGAGGGTTGGTTTACCTGAGTATTAGGATAAATTTTAAAGCACCTTTTGAAGATTCAGATGTGTTTTCCAGACTGCTGGAACATTTTGGTTCTTGGTTGAAGATCCGGTGCTCTCCTTCGAGTGTGATTTCCAGCCCTGAAAGCATTCAATGGTTTACTAGCCTGGGAACAAATTCTACTAGAGGACAATTGATTACCCACCCATGCTACCATGTTAAAATGGGAGGATCTGAATTGAGAGGCCTCGGGTTCAGGAAAATTGTGAATACAGATGCACCATCCAAAAGAAAAAAAAAATACTAGCATTACTTGATGAACAAACAATAAGCTCTATAGTGTTCTTAAAGTACATATCTTCTAGTCTTCAGAAGGAATTTGTTTCTCTGTCTCTCTCTGTTTGTCTCTGTTTGTCTCGCTGTCTCTGTCTCTGTCTCTGTCTCTCTCTCTCTCTCTCTCTCTGTGTGTGTGTGTGTGTGACATGCTTCCCAGAGCTCAAGCATCTAAGTCACATTATACAGAGCAAAGATGTTGACTTTATTTTTTTGATAGCCTTCTATTCAGTCTGGAGTGTCAGGGTCTTCAGGAATGGGAAGTTTCTTCTCATGAAAGTCTTTGCTTGTAAATGTAAAATGGTTGGCTCTGAAGCTTAAGTTTTTTCCTTCTTAATGTTTTGTTTTCTTGGTAATAAGCCCTGGGCGCAGGCTCTGCCACCTGGAATCTGGAAGCAGAAGGGACATGGTAAGGACAGCCAATCTCTACTCAGGATGTCCTGGGGAGTGACATTTTTTTTTTTTTTTACAGTGTGCTGGGACCAAAGCCTAGGTCTGAGCAAGTATGTTAGAAGAACTTTTGATTTATTGCTTTGTTTCCTTGCCAGAAAACTTGGTCTCCATGTGCTAAACCTAGATGAGGGGAACACAGAGTCAGGTTTCAATTAATTAAAATAAAATAAGCCTTGTTAGCAAAGAAAGAGAAACCATTCTGTGTTTTCCTTTGTGGTTATGCATATTTACCACTTGGGCTGCATCTGTGTTCTGCCTGGTCTCAGATGAGAGCTTCTGGGTGTGAATGCCATTGCTTCTTTATATAAGTCTTTGATATTTTTATATTTTAAATATCAAATATGCTTAAAATTGCCAGAAGCTGTTTTGAACTCTACAATTAGCTTTGTTTATATATTTTTATCACTTTATGACTATGCTATTTAACTTGCTTTACCTTTGCTGTTAGAATTTAATTGGCTTGCTTATAAAATTTAAGCTACAGTGTAACTTATTGAACATTTTATAAGTGAAAAAAATTCTACAGAAGAAGAATAATTGTTAAAATCCAGTATCTGAAGATAAGATAAATTGATTCTTGGTATACTTTGGTCTTTTTTTATTTGTTGTACACATATGCATGTGCAAGCATACATACACTTATTTCATATTAAAAGTATTACACTACATAAACAACTGTTTTGTCTTTGCTACATTGCTATTTGATTTGGTTTCATAAGCATTTATTTTTGTTTTAACTATAATAAATTACATACAATATGATTTTATTTTTTGTTGTTCATTTGTGCTTGGGTGTGGTGTCTGTGTGTGTGAGAGAGAGAGAGAGACAGTCAGACAGACAGGCAGACAGGAACTTGGACATAGTCTTGATTAGTCTAGTAATTATATATATAGTCTAGCAATATATATATATATATATATATATATATATATATATATATATATATGGCCTTGTGACAATCTTCCTACTTCAAACTCCAGACTTCCAGGATTATAGGCTTGCACTATTAACCTTGCTTATTATTTCTGAAAAACTGTTTTTGGAATTTTAATTAAATTAAGTTTCTTAAGATTTAAATTCCCTTTCCTTACTCTATTCTCTGTTATTTAAAACAAATGAAATTCCAAGCCAATCCACAGCAAATAAACATAAAACTAAACAGAAGGATGCTTTAAATTCTTGTACTATCTTGAAAATTGTTTTTATAAGTCTTAATGAAACAGTAATTCCTTCAAAATATAGCCTTTAATTAGTATAACTAAATTTTAATTTATATTTTATCCTGGAATATATACTAACAGTGAATAAAATGACAGGACCATAAAAAGTTTTCTGTGAGCTCAAAAATTTGTTGCCAAAAAAGCTGTGATTTTGTTCAGATGCTTTGTGAGATTATTCATAAATATTAAACTGTCAAGAGTATAACTAAAACATTAAAGGATAAAATTTCTAAGAAAATATTTAATGATTTATAAACTTAGAATGCACTGAAATTGATTTGCAGATTTGCAGATTTTCACTAAAATAATTTTCATTTATCAAACTCATTTGTTCTCTCAAAAATAAGTTTTTAGGTTGGAGAGATGACTCAGTGTGTACAGTGCTCACTGTCCAAGCATGAGAAGCAGTGTGCTGTTCCTAGAACCCATGATAAAAGATGATATGTGTTGTGTAAACTCAGTGTGAGGGGATGGAGAAAGTTGGGTTCTGGAGCTTTCTGTCTATCCAGTCTTGTCAATAAGTGGGTTCTAGATGCATTGAGAAACTCTATGATCAGATAAATAAAGAGGAGAACAATAAAGGCCGATAAACATATTTACTTCTAGTTTATATGTGAGTGTATACACATGCATGTGTACCCACACTCATGTACATATGCCCATAAGAACACACACACACACATATATATTCCACATAGAAATGCTATTCATATATACAAAAGAAATGTACAAAAAAAAATCCAAATGCAACTGAATGGTTATTGTAAAGTACTATTTATTGCAAGCATTAGAAATAAAGAGGAAAACAAGTGGGATTTTTTAATATATATTTTATTGTTGTTGTAGCTAGTTTTGTTCTTTTGGACCACATATTTCAGTATAGTTGGCAACCAAAACTAAGCAAGTAAGGTCAACTATATATATATTTCTTTTTCTTAAATAAGCATAACACTATAATGATATGCAGACTGAAGAGATTGAGGGTTTGAGAGGCACAGGATAAGGTGAGCCTATTTCAAGGTGTGCTTGATCATTAAATACCCATCTAAAAATGGAATGTCTGAGTGGATAGAATGTGGAAGCCATTCATAATACACACAGGCTAATTTTTCTTTCACATTTACTTTATTGAACAATATGCCTGAGAATACAGTTGCTAGTCTGTTATTCTTAAAAGTCAATCAACTAAAAATTTCTCAAATCAAAGCCTAGCATATGTCCTTAACATGCTGAGAAGAAATTCTAGACACCTGCTTATCGTGGTTTAATAAGGATCAGGAGAAATAAATAGGCCGAGTAGATGTATATTCAGGGAGAAATAACTTACAACATAGACAGATGAACACCAGCAGGTTCCTCTGGATGCTCTCCTGTCCACAAGAGAGCGCTCCTGGGATTCTCCTCAGACCTAGTTCCCCCAGGTCACTTCTGCCCCTGTTTCCACCACCAATGGGCGTAGTCAGTGCCACAGATGTGAACAAAGTGGATATCTTACTACAGTTCCCCTTTTAGTCTAAAGAAAAGATTTAGGCTTGATACAAAACTATATACAAAACAGTGAATAACAAGTGTGCTTTAAGAAAAGGAAACTCAAGAACATACAAATTTAAGACCTATATATCTAGTCCTAAGGTGAAGGCATAATGGAGTTTATAAAAGAGTTGTCCTAAGCTGGAAAGCTTAAGTCTAGTACCTAATGTATCTAACTAGGTAAAGAGAATAGTAGTTGTGATAGTCTTCAACCTCATCAAAGACTAGAAACAGGCTAACAGCTTTATATCTAATACAGCGTCTCTGTGTGTTATTTGGGGCTAGTGTGGCTCTGGGACCAGGCTGGTGGGAAAACTGATCATAACACCTGCTGATGAGTTGGGCACTCCACCCTGTTTGCTTCCAGCTTCATCTCTTGCCAGCTCCCATGGACAGTTTTGTGTGGGATGCGGGTATGTGCTTTTAAGATCTCTACATGCTCCACACACCCCTGCTCCTGTCAGTCTCTTTGGTGTATTTCTTCCTTTTCACACTTTAAGTTATAAATAATATTTTTGGGGTGGTTATTCTATAGATATTTAAGATTCCATCTCCATGCACAGAAGCCCTTTCAAACTTCTAGAGTCTACTTTCTTGAATAGTTAGTCATTACTGTTTCTTCATCCTTGATGGTAGTATATTTGCACACTAGTCACTCTCATGTCTTTGTGTCTTTCCAATTCATTCACACACACACACACATATACACACATACATATCTCCATCCACTCATCAGTGTGTTATCCTTTCATCTTTCTGTTCTTCCCAGCTCTTCTCCCATGGCTGCCATGGACTTTTTGTTTTCAACTCTTAGTTTGTTGATGGGTCATAAATTTCCACTAAGTTTTGACAGATGATTAAAAATCTTGATACCTAATGAGATGACTCTAGAGCTAGTGTTGGAGCACAAATAGAACAACATTTACTTGAGTCAATGAACATCAAGTAAAAGCTATACTGTCCCTTTTACCTTTTCATGCTTCTTTAAACCTATTTGTAACATTGTGAACAACATTCTTCAGACTATGTCAGAGACAAAATAGGGTCAAGAAGGGTATGTATAAGTCACCAGCTACAGAGGCTTTAGTGCTTGATTCCCCATTACTTGAGCCTGAGCTTTCCCTTTATGGCACTTTCCAAATAACTTTATGCATAATGATTTTTCTTGAAGAATGTCTAAGAGCAATGGGTGTGAAATGGAGGTTGGAGACTCAGCAGCTGCCGCCAATACAACCAGCTCTTCACTCATATTGTGTGTGTGCTTCTGATGAAGTGTGGCCCTGGAGAAGTGTTTCATTTTTATTTTTCTGTAAAATGAATAAAAGTAATGGGAGGCTGCACTATTGGGTGAATAATTTAAATAGAATTCTTGGGACAGTGCCTGGTATGTGGTATTGGGAAAGGGGTGGTAGTCATCACATCATTCTTGCCATTAAGTCTTTCTTTGCTCCTTGTAAGTTTGCCTTTGTGTTCTTTGATATTGATTTGCATGCTCTAGGTGATAAGCCCCTTTGTTCAAAGATTGTGTTATTTAGTCTGTCACATCACAGTGGTTGCTCAGTAAGAACTTGTGGCAATGAATCCTGTTAAATTATCTTTCTCTTTAACATCACCTACCCAGTTATAATTCCTGAAATCCCCCTTTTCTTATAGTATAATACTTAGGTATATGGGGACATTAGAATTGCCTGAAAAATAATTTTGACTGTTAATGCCATGAGGATGTAGAATGGTTTTGCTGATTATTGCATGTTTAGCTCTTAATATTGTGCCTAGACCATAGTTTTGCACATCTAGTTTGTCCCCAGTGGTTAAGAGAATGCTTATGTCAAGCGAGACAGCATGGTAACCAATTGGACCACTGAGGCTTTGTAAGATTTTTGTTAAGTGTTCTTTATAGATTATACTTCAAAATAGGTAGAGAAAAAAAGTCTGAGGTAGAGAAAATGTTGTAGCTATGTGGTGATTATGGATTTTATTCTGTGACACATTGTGACAAATTATCACAGAGAAAAGTTTTGGGCACCCAGAGGACCTGTCCATTTGATTTCATGCTAAAATTTAAAGTTATCAACAATTCTAATCAAAGCTCAGATGAATGTAAAGAAACTTAAAAATGCGTTTGCACAGTATGTACAATGTCTGTCTTCTGAGCATGCCTAATTTTTTGAAAGGAATTTTAAGGTTATATGTGACTACATAAGAATTTTCAAATTGAGTTAGTTTTTTCTTTTACTTTTTTCTCTCTTATTATTATTTAATATTTTTTTCTTATTTATATATCAATCCCAGTTCCCTCTCCCTCCCATCATTCCATGACCCCCACCAACCTCTGCATCCCATCTCCCATCCACTCTCAAGAGAGGGTGAGGCCATCCATGAGGGATCATCAAAATCTGTCAAGTCATCTGGGGTAGGGCCTAGGTCTTACCCCATGTCTCTAGGCCAAGGGAGTATCCCTCCATGGGGAATAGGTTCCTGAAGTCTGTTCTTGCACTAGGGATACATTTTGGTTCCACTGCCAGAGGTCCCATAGACTGTCCAGGCCTCCTAACTGAGATCCACATTCAGAAGTTCTGGTTTGGTCCTATGCTGGTTTCCCAGCTATCAGTCTGGGGTCCTTAATCTCCTCATTGTTCAGGTTAGCTGTTTCTGTGGATTCCTCCAGCCTGTTCTTGATCCCTTTGCCTATCACTTCTCCGTCTCTGCAACTGAGTTAGTTTTTCATCTTAAAAGTAAAGGAACTGTTGCAATTTGAAAGGAACGAAGACAGTAGTCTCTCAGGGGAAACTTCATCCCTTCTCATGGCTGAAACCAATAGTCTTCTAATCAGATACTTGACTCCCAAAGAACACTCCATATGATTCCCAGGCATGTGAGGTAGCATAACCCCTGTCCCCACATTATTTGTTTGCAAATTCATTCATAGTGTCTTCTGAAAACTGATGATATTTCATCCTACATCTTTACACTGAACAGTGCTCCCAAATTGCCTTTGGATATCCAGCTAGAGTCACACATGCCAAATCTAATTAAAAAACTCACAATTAAGTATAACATCTGGTTCTGAAATATTTGTGCTTAAAAGCATGCCATCCAAAGCTGCTGAGGGACAAAGTGACACTTTCACTGTAGAATGTTGAATGCCTGAGGGAACATCATTCTACAAGATCACTTTTGGGTACATGACATTATACATGTATGAAGACACTACTAAATGTTAAGGTGAATTCATTTGTGTGAACAATATAGGGAGTAAAAATTCTGGGAAGATTTATCTTTGTGCCCCTTTTCCCCAGGCTTTTGTTACCTTTTCAAATGAATTTTCCTAAGGGGTTTGTTCTCTTTCTCCCACAGACCAGCTTATTAGTTCTAGTTAAACAATTGTTTTCTCCTAATCCTGACTTCAGGCACTCATTATAATACCTGCCCTGCTTTTGCTGTAGGTTCTTGAGGAGGAAATAAATGAGGAACATATCTGTGATTGTGCTTCCAAAATGCTGCACAAAGTCAGCTCAGGCTCAGGTGGAACCAAGTGGGAGTTCTTTCCATCTGACTGTTAAACACCCAGGATGGGCAAGAATAGTCCTTGCTGGCATGTCTAAATTGCTTCTGCTGCCAACACTGCTTTGAAACTCATCAGATCAGCTAGGTACAAGGGCAAGCTGTGAGGGATGACTGACACACTGGTTTCCAGATTTTAGGGGCTCAAGGACTTCCAAGCAGTATGCAATATGCTTTGAGAAAGTCAAACAAGGCACAAGACCACAGTACACAGTTAGTACTCAGGAGCCCTGTGTTCTCTGTACTGCTACTGAAACACCAGATTCTATTTGGAAACTGTATATAATTGATGGACCCTACCACTCTTATTTGGAATTCTTACCTGATGGTCCATTGCTATGGAACAATCCTTCTGTATACTTTGATTATGTATGACTTTCATTGGTTAATGAAAACCTGACAGGCCAGTAGACAGGCAAGAAGTTAGGTTGGAAAGCCAAACTGAGAATGCTGGGAAGAAGGAGGGTGGAATCAGAGGAGTCCCTAGCCAGTCAGACATACAAAATGTGATAGAGGTAAAAGCCATGAACCTTGGGGAAGCATATAGATTAGTAGAAATGGGTTAAATGTTAAGAGCTAATTAGTAACAAGCCTGAGCTATTGGCCAAACATTCTATTTTATATTAAGCTCCTGAGTCAATTATTTTGGAAGCAGTTGCCATGTATTTGGGAACAGGCAGTTAGGACAGAAAAACTCTACCTATAGTCCATCTCAGAGTTTGTAATGTGTCCTAGAGATCAGATTTCAGAGCACCAAGTATATGACCAGCATGGAATATGATAATAACAGTTGGCAACATGGAGAGTTTAGACCACTCCTGGTCTCTCTTTTCTCAGCACCTGGGCTCTTGGGTAGTTGGCTGAATTGCCTAACCCTTTGTTATATGATGCAAAGCAGCTATATTAACAGTTTTAAAGGAAGAACTCCTTGAATTTAAGATGAACTAAAGTACAGTGATAGATTCTTGCAATATTTACTTCACTATTTAGATGTGTGGCCTAGAATCTGAATGAGCATAGAACATAGAGAGCAGAGCCCTAGGCATGTGTGGCTATTATTTTGGGCCAACTGTTGTGAGAACCACATCTGGTGAAAAACAAAATCCATGTTATGCCTGACGTACGCAGATGGACTGATCTTACCCGAAGAGTGAAAAACATAATAAATATACAGTATCCAATAAAAATCCCATGATATTACATATGACTTGTCCTAGGTATTTGCCAACTGAGCTCTTACCACCTAATAATTGATTATGAGGTTTGGTGATTATAGTGTTTTAAATGATTTATTCTAAACTCTAGTACCATAACTATGAATCCTGGGATATAGTTGAGACAATCATTGGTTTCAGACTCTTGAATTTGAAAAAGTAGTGAAATGCTGGGCCAGCTTCTTATAAGTATCTGAAAGTTATTTTAATTATGTTATGCATGCACAGAACACATAATAATATAATGTCTGTCACCTTCTGCTATACAGGAGGAACCATGCTTTGAACGCATGTATAATGATGCTTTTGAATTCTTTGTCTGGGAGTCCTTTCAAGTCAATTGCTCAGGTTCCATTACTATGGACTTAGTAATTTGTGGGGGAGACTAATTTTTGTTTTAATTTTCATGTTTTTGTTTCTGTGCTGTGAATTGGAAGAACTGTGTTCTATATTGTTCTGTGTTTAAAATCTCATTAAATGGACTGAAATGATCTGTTTACTAAACAATCACATTTTGTTCTAGGGGAGGGTTGAGGGAGATCAAGAATAGATAAATGGAAGTACCTGGATGCTGGGAATTTCTGTTTATTATATGTTCCCTGCTAAAACTCTTACTGAATTTAATCTCCACTTTTTAAAATTTTTATTTTGGTTTGGTTTTGAGACAAAGTCACAGTTTTTAATCTAGCTTTGATAGCTGATAGAGGTTAGATGGTGAGATTCTAGCTTGGTGGAACCATTATTTTATAAAAAAAAAAAAAAAAAAAAAAAAAAAAAAAAAGGTGCCCGAGCTACAATGTTCTCTTTCTCCCTGTGATGCCCTGTACTGCCTTGAGACTCTGGAGGGAGTCACTACTAGCAAGAATGACCTCACCTACTTGAAGTTTTCAGGACTTCAAAACCATGAGCAAATAAACCTTTAGAAAATTAATGTGTGGTGTTTAGTTGTTCCAAAAGCAGTCTAAGATAGGCATGATAAATCATAACACAGACTTCATTCTATTGGATATTCTTTTGTTCCTTGACAAATATGTTAAAATAGAACATATCAGTTATGGAATCAGTTTGCCACAACAAGAGAAATAAGTGACATGCACTGTCAGGCATCTGTGTCCCACAGTGGCATGTGGGAAGAGACTAAAACTAGATTTAACACTTACCAACTCCTAATAGCATAGCTGGGTTGTTTCCCTTGCCTTAAAACATAGCAGTGGAGGCTGGGTGTAATGATGCATACCTGTAATCTCAGCAATCAGGAAGAGAAGCAGAAAAGTTACTGTGAGGTCTGGGACATCCTAAAATACACAGTAAATTCTAGATCACTCAGAGTTATAGGGTTGGTCTTTGCCTCTAATGCAAAAAATGGTGACTAAATTTCAATAATACACCATTCCAACACTTCCCTTAGAGTAGATATGGATATCTGAGCATGTAGTTTACTCATAGCCTTACCTTTGCTCAGAGAGGACAATTATGGCATTAAATGACAATAGAATTTAATTTGCCTTTAAAATCAAGAATGACCATCCCATTCTCTCATGTTCTCCTTCCCTCTTCATCAGTTTACCATGTAGATCTCATCTAATTTCACTTCCCAGTGTGATCATTGTGTTCCTCTTAGGGTCCTCCTTGTTACCTAGTTTCTCTCGAGCTGTGAACTGTAATCTGGTTATCTTTTGCTTTGCATCTAATATCTACTTATGAGTGAATACATACTGTGTTTTTATTTCTAAGACTGGGTTACCTCACTCAGAGTGTTTTTTTGTAGTCCCATACATTTGCCTGTAATTTTCATGAGTCATCATTTTTTTTACAGCTGAGTAGTACTCCATCTTGTAAATGTACCACATTTTCCTCATTCATTCTTCAGTTGAGGAGCATCTAGGCTGTTTCCAGGTTCTGGCTATTATGAATAATGCTACTATGAACAGGAGTGAGCATATACTTTGGGTATATACCTAAGAGTGATATTACTGAATCTTGAGTGGTTGGGGGAGGGATGCAGTGGAAGAGCAATGAAAGAGATATCTTAATATAGAGATCCAATATGCAGTTAGGGAGAAAGCTGGTGCTAGGGTAATTCCCAAGAACCCATGAGGATGACCCTAGCTAAAACTCAAAATAGTGGAGAGGGTATCAGAACTGTCCTACCCCTGTAATCAGATTGGTGATTACCCCAAACATCATCACAGAGCCTTCATTCGGTAACTGATGAAACCAGGCACAGTGATCCACAACTAAGCACCAGGCTGAGCTCTAGGTATCCAGCTGAAGAGAGGGTAGAGGGAATATATGAGGAAGGGAGTTCAAGATCATGATGGAGAACTCTACAGAAACAGCTGAACCAAACTCATGGAAACTCGTGAATTCTAGACCTACAACTGTAGAGATTCCGGGGGACCTCCGTATGTGGGAGACAGTTTGAAGCTTAAACTGCCTGAGGGGCCCCTGGCAGTGGGAGCATGATACAAGCCTGGTACATGAGCTGTTTTGTTGCAGCCCATTCCCTATGGTGGGATCTCATGCTCTGCCTTAATGCATAGTAGCTGGGCTGGGCCCTGCCCCAACCTATTGTGTCAGACTTCATTGACTCCTCATGGGAGACCTTACCCATGAGGAAGAATGGACTGAGGGGAGGTAAGGGAGACAGGAGGAGATGCGGGTGGGAGAACTTGTGGTTGGATTATAAAATGAAATTTAAAAGAATAAATTATATAAAAAGATGCAAACTACAAAAAACTAAGGCAGCTTTAGAAAAATATGTCTCCCAAGCAGTTATTTCAAAGTCAGCATGTTTCCTGACTGAACTGTGCTTTCTATGTTCCATATAGACATGGTCTTTAAGACAACACCCTGCTTGGCTATAATATAAAAGTTGATTTTATTTGGTATTTTATATAATCTATTTATTTTATATATTCAATATAATAAGTATGTACAGAAATTTAATACTGTGAAAAAGATTTGTTACTGACCAGAAAATCAACTTGTCAGATGCTTGAGTAGATGGCTATGATTCTGTTGCTTTCACGATGTGAGAATTATGCATAAAGCAGGAACTTGTTCTCCATAATCAGCCCAATGACAGCAATGAGACTGCATGGTGTCAGCTTCACACAGCATCCATACTTTTCCTATTTCTGAGATGTGTGTTTGAAGATACTGACCATTTTCATAAGCAAACACACCAATTGGATGGGAGGCACAGCACATTTCTAGCTAAAGTTTATTCTCCCAGAGGATTTTAAAATGTATTATCACTTAGGCAGTACCCAATATGAAAGTAAAGCTAGGCTATTTTAGAATGTAGAATAACAGGAAAAAGTCATATACTGTTCACATAATTGGCAGCATCTCTTTGGAAAATTGTGGCATCATGTATTAAAGTTTGAAATGCATATAATGTATAAGTATATGCTCATAACTCTTCCCTCTCTGCAACTGTATTCCAGGAGTTTGGCTCAGTGTTTAGCTATGGGTGTCTGCTTCTGCTTCCATCAGCTACTGGATGAAGGCTCTAGGATGGCAAAAAAGTTAGTCACCAATCTCATTATCTGAGATGGGCATTTAAGGTAGCCTCTCCACTAGTGCTTAGATTGTTAGTTGGGGTCATCCTTGTAGATCTCTGGACAATTCCCTAGTGCCAGATTTATCTTAAAACCTATAATGGCTCCATTAACTATTCTTTAGGTCTTTTGCTCAATTTATAATATATTTGACATTATTCAATTTTAATATTTTTAATATTGTGTGCATGTGAGTGTGTGTGTTTAAGTTGGGTATAGGCACATGAGTGCAGATGCCCAGTTAGGCCAAAAGAGGAAGTTATGTACACTGGAGCTTGAGTTATGGAGGTGGTTATGAGCCCCCTGATATGGGTGTTGTGAACTGAACTCAGCCCTCTGCAAGAACAGAATGTGTTCCTCAGTGTTGAGCCAACTCTCCAGCCTCAATTTCTTGAATCAGTGAAATGTAGTGTGTTGCCTGACTCTAGCATCACATCATCTTAGATCACTGTTGTTGCTGGTTATTCACTAGGACATGGGGTACTCTTTGGTCAGACAGAGTACAACACAACAGAACACCCATTCTGATCTAGAGGCTGAAGTCTCTAACATCCTGAGGGACCAGGTCAATCATTTGGCTCATCTCAGTGCTGAAGAGATGGGCAGGATAATTTGTCCTTTAACAAGAAAACATAGGTTTCTTCCTAGAGGTTTTATCTGCAGTGAAGCCCCTACAAGCCAACATAGGATGCAGCTGGGTCTCCTGACCTTGCTTTTCTGAGGTCAGAATCAGAAAGTTTTAACTTTCTCCTTTTCTTTATTCTGGATTTTTCTTCTGGATCCTGGTTAGGGCCTGAGAATGCTTTTTCTGATACTTTGTGCTTCCTTACATTTTAAAGCTCCATGTCCCAGCATCTGACATCCATGCAAGCTTAAATGGTGTGGATTTTTCCCTCTCCTCTCTAAGCAGCTGCTGAGATTTAGAGCTTGCCTGAACTGGAGGTTTTTAGTTTGTACTCTAGTAAAACTCTCTTTAAGCGTTTAAGAACAGAATATGCTCTTCAATTACTTTATTAATGAGACTAAGAGAGGACCCATACTTTCTAGCAGTTACCAAGGGATAGCAGAGTTCCAGGAACAAAACTGTCTCCAGAAGGCATCCTATTTCTCCAAGTGGGAGCCAAGGAGAGGTGAGTACAGTAGTTACTTGTTTATTGCCCTTGTGTGCTGTCACACACAGCTGACATGTGTATCAGACTTCCCTGACCACCTAGGAAAACAAATGAGAATTAATGCTTCCATAATGACTTATGTGCCAGTTTCTGTTTGAACTCTATTAACTTCTCAAAACAGCCCATCATTAGGAAATGTTATTATACTAATATAATAGCTGCAGAAATGGAGCACAGAAAATTCTGCAGGGCTTCTAAGCCTCTGATAATTCTAAGAGACCTCTACAGATTACTACTCTGGTACACATACCCTATATTATCTGCTTCCATAGAGTATAAGAATGTTTGACTATGGTGGAGCTTCACTCGCATTATGTTATATTATATGGCAGATGAGATTTTCCTATTATTAAGTTCCCAATTTCAGTGCTGTTTGATGCAATTAACTGAAGGGTAGTTGTTATGGAGAAAAATAAATCATGTGTAAATTTTCTTATTTTGTATGGAATATATATATATATATATATATATATATATACTCACACATACATACATATATACTCACACACACACACACACAAACACACACACACACACACGAGATGCATGCCTTGCAAATGACCCATTTTCTAATCTTGCTTTTGTGCACCCTTCCATAAAACTCCTTATAAAAATAGAAGGTGATTTGGCCTTTGCTGTGCTTTTTTAAAATATGAACACTTGATGTATAATTGACTCATTTCTAATTCTGGTTTTTGAGGTGGTAATGTTTGGCCATTTGAAAGTATTTGCTTATGTGGTTTTATTCTGTTCTGTTGATTTTACTGGGCAGTCATCATGGGAAATCCATGGTATAGAATGACATTTATCTTGTGCTGTTCCACACCAGTCTGCGACAAATATGGGTTACACTATGTCCCATCCAGCTTATAAACTAGGAGTTGAGGGCACGTGGAGCCAGCTGCTGCTTCAGATGTGGCCACTGCCTGGAGTCACCACATGTGAAGGCTGAGTTTTAGTTACTCAGAATGTTCAGACATGGCATGATGCCAGAAAATACATCTGATTCACTGAAACAACATAGTCTAAAACTAGAAGGAACAAGAGCATATAGTCCTAACGTAATGTGAAATGAAGGTTGCCTCACTGTAACATAATTAGTTCTTCGTGTTATGAAACAACTGAGTTCTCTGCTGGGAAGTGGTTACCTTGAGGGACAGATGAGTCACATGGCTTTTGAAAGCATTGAGTTAGATGTGTAAGAATCTAGAACGGAACTTTAAAGTAATTATTTATAAATCATTAATTTTAATAAATTAATTTTGTAAATTGTCCTTAATTTATTTGGGTAGTTAAAACAAAATGCTTAATGGCTTAGAAACAGCAGAAATGAGTTTGTTGCCATTTTGAGGGCTAAGAAGACCAATATCAACATAGACTTAGTATCTGAGAAGAACCCACTTTCCAGCTCCCTTACAGTGCTGTTTCAGTGTATCCTCACATGGTAGAAGTGATCAAAATCTTGGGGATCTCAACATGTAAATTTGGGAGAGGGGCTCAAACTTCCACCCACAGCACAGCCACACTTTTCCTATGCTGTGTGTGTGGATTGGGTGGAGACAGAAAGCATTGTTGCTCTATTGTGCACTGTGGTTTACATTGATAGTACTGTGGTTTGTATCTATTCATAGGTTCTCCACAGGCAGGGTATCTTTTATCATTTCCCTATGAAGAAGGGTATGGCTTTGGCTATTTTCCAGTATGATCCAGGCTGTTACCCAGTTTTTCTAAAAGCAAGCTATATTTGAGAGCCTAAAATTTTTTCTTTAGTACAAGTAACCATAGGAGGCTAAGTAAATGGATGGAGCTGTACAGGAATACCATATTTGGTACTTGAATTACTAGCTTTTGAAGTAGTGCATTAAGTGAGAACTTTTTTCTATAACTGATAAGAGATTGGTCTATAATAAAATCAGTATGAGGTGTGTGTGTGTGTTTGTGTGTGTGTGTGTGTGTGTGGTTGTTGTTGTTGTTGTTCTGATTTGCTTTGTTTCGAGGACTCTGTTATTATTCAATTTCAGGAAGATTAAGAGCTAGATGTGGTCTGCTTTATTGAGTAAAGCCCACATCTGTGATAAAGCCTGAGGATGTGGAAATAAAAGAGTGAGCAGAAGTAAAGTGGGTTGTCAGGTAGGAATGATAGGCAGTATCTTGTAAGGCTGATTCCCACCCTGAGAGCCTCAGGAAATTATGACAAAGGAAATGCAGAAACATTAAAAGTTCTCTCTTGCTCAGTACAGTGAATTGAGTTTCAAGCTCTGTGTTTAGGAGCAAATTTTTGGTGCATATAATGTTGGAAAATAATGAAAATGCACCAAAATATTCCCATTCCCATTTTTTATTCATTAGTGATGCAAACCATTTACAGGGTTTTTTTTTTTTTTTTTTTTTTGTTGTTGTTTTGTTTTTTTTGGTTTGTGTGTGTGTGTGTGTGTGTGTGTGTGTGTGTGTGTGTGATGTGATAGGTTATGATGGTCAGTATGAGGTTATGTGTTTTTGACAAAATAATCAAACCCTAACCCTGATATTTGGCAAGTGTTTCTGCTAGAAATAACTGAACAGAGCAAAGGAGGCCATCAGCACAGTGCTACCTGTGTCCCTGGAACTAGCCTTAGGGGAACTGTTACAGTGGGAGGTAATTGACCACTCAAGTTCATTGCAGAGAGGCTGCCATGGGAGATGACAGAGACGGGTGGTGGGAGCATTTTAG
This sequence comes from Phodopus roborovskii, assembly GCF_943737965.1. Lineage (NCBI taxonomy): Eukaryota > Metazoa > Chordata > Mammalia > Rodentia > Cricetidae > Phodopus > Phodopus roborovskii. The sequence goes on along the minus strand of NW_026125295.1, from coordinate 38,454,094 downwards.
CAATGATGGAGAGAGTATGGGTGGTGGGAGCACTTGAGCTTTGATTGGCATAAGGCTGTCAGGTGAATGGGAGTCAGAACTAAGTCAGTGTAACTTTTTAAAAAGAGTTCAGAGGGCAGTGTCACAGGTGGTCCTCTCTGGGGAGCAGGTCCTAATGCAGGACTTAGTCACAATTTTGTTATTACAGAGCTAAATGATTCCTGTTCTCTGAGCAGCGGTGGGCCGTACTGCTGGCTGGAATGTCTTTTCATAGTTCTGTTTGTCTGCTTCCTTTTGTTCATAATAGCTAAGATGACACAATTTCTGTATATCCCACCTGTACAAGCTGATTGGTTTCTGTAAAAACTACTCTGTAATAGAACAAGCCGATTAGTAATTTGGATATTTGTAAAACATGGTTCTAAATCTACATTGCTACATCAGAGGGCACATTACTAGCCTTCATGTAACAGAATTAGGAAAGCAGTAATTTAGTATTAACAGGTCACACAACTCACTAGTCATACCTGGGATCACTTTGTAACTTGTGGTTAGTAAAAGAAACAACAGGATTTTAAGATAACTTCTTTTAATTTCAATAGTACCTGAGACACAATTCACCACCTTTCTTGTGTTTTATGGAACATTAAAGTAAAAAATGCATGGGATAAATTTACCTAGCACAATAAAGATAAAAACATGATCAGCATTCAGTCCACTGGAAACAGATGACTAAGGAGGCCTTAAAAATCCGTTGATTTCTTTTTAATCATGTGTGTCTGTGAGGGTATATGCCATACATATATGTTTGATGAGGCCAAGTAGAAGGCATAAAAGGTTATAAACCACAAGACTTGGGTACTGGGAATCTAACTTGAACTCTTTAAAAGAGTAATATATGATCTTAGGCGCTGAGCCCCCTCTCTAGTTCTGACTGAGATGGTTTCAAGAGAACTGCTAACTTCTTTACAAATGATAGTAAACTTCCTCATATAACTGTGACTGGAAGGAGCTTCCTATTGAGTTTCAAGGTTTATACCACCCATAAGAGTACCAGAGATTGAGGTACACCTTGGTGCTGTCTCACAAGCAGCCAGAGAGGTTCTTTGATAATTCTTTCAGTTGGAAAAACAGTCAAGCAAACAAACAAAACAAAAGGAAAATGACCAACATTCTTTGCCATTGTGCAGAAAAGGATTTCAGGACAAAGCAGAGATTGAGTTTATTAATGGAAAGAATATAAACACTTGAGAAGTGTGGGCTTTGCAAAGAAGAATGCCTTAAATGGCTTTCCAGTAGACATATGTACCATTTTGGTTGCTCTCAAGTTATATTTCAATGAGTTGCTAAGAATTTTTCATTTTTCAAAAAATGAGATTAAAGCAGGACTTTAAAGGAATCTTGTGGATGGGGGCCCACAATCTAATAAATAAAGCCAGGGGGGGCACCTGAGTTTGCACAAAGGGATTAAATCATGTCCATTTACTGTAAACCAGGTTTCTGGTAAGACTCCCAGAAAATTGCAGGTTTGCATCTCTGAAGGGAGAAGGCTGTAGGCAATGGTTAATTGTGTTGGAATGATTGATTGTCAGCTGTGAAATGCTTAAACCAGATGCCAGAGCAAGGGCCTCTTACCCTTATCATGTTTTCTTATTTTTCCTTCTTCAATCTTGCTTCAATTCAAGGTTAATGTTTGGGAGGACGAGAAGGGTCATAGCACATCCATTATTTAACCGAAGAGTGTGTGTTTGCAAGAGGCCCTGGCCATTTCTTTCACCAGGTCGTTCTTTCTTCCTTCCTTCCTTCCTTCCTTCCTTCCTTCCTTCCTTCCTTCCTTCCTTCCTTTCCTTCTTTCTTTTTTTCTTTCTTTCTTTCTTTCTTTCTTTCTTTCTTTCTTTCTTCCTTTTTCTCTCTCTCTTCTTTCTTCTTCAGAGTAATCAAATTGGCTGTATTCTAGTCATATTGGCATGGTTCAATCTACATATGTCAATAAATGTAATTCATCACACAAATATCTGAAGCACATAAACCACATGATGGTTTTAATAGACGCAGAAAAGATCTTTGACAAAACCTACCATCCCTTCATGATAAGCCTAGAGCCACTCTCATGCTACATATAGAAAAACATCAAAACATTTCCACTAAGCTTGAGAATAAGACAAGGGTGTTCACTCACGCTAAAGCAGTAAGACAAGAGAAGGAAGTAAAAGACTAGAAATAGGAAAAAAAAGTCAAAATATCCTTATTCGTGGATGATATGATTCTATATCACCTTTAACAAATAGTGCCCACCAGGCATTTCTTGTAGGGTTTTTTTTTTTTTTTTTTTTCTGGCTGTGATTGCATACTGACAATCTCTTTAAATTCCTATTCATATCCCTCATTGATATCTTTTTCTGGATTGTTCTCATTGTTTTAGCTGAGCAGACATATTTAGAAAATCCCTAATTATTTGTTGTGCAGAAAAATATAGTACAATCTATTCCCAGGTTGCCTACTTACTAACAAACTAGACCATCCTGTAAGGAAGATACAGCTATCCTTTTCCCCATACTATCTATCAGCAGACATTATGTACTTTGATAATCCATACCAGCTATGCCAACTGTACTCTTTATTTACCTGATTCATTTTTTAAATTCTTTTTTTATTTATTTTATATAACCAAGTCCATTTAAATGAAAAAAAAAAACATTTATAGACAATATTTGGGAATTTGGGTGTCGTTCTTTCCAAACTACTTCCTGCTGGTAAGGGGCGCTGTCATGGGGGATTTGAAGAAGATTCAGAAATCCTGGCTGTAGTCTGTAAGGCTGCTTTGTCCAGCTGTTTTGAAGTAGGATCACCTGGTACTCTGTTTCAGGTGAACTGGCTTGATCAAACCACATTAATCTGGAAGGAATCCACATCTTTTCATTTTCTGTGGAAACAAAAATAGAAATCTTTTTCCCCAGTAACTTGTCCTTGAACTTAAATTTGGAGTCAAAGCATTTTTTTTAATCTTACATCTGCTCTTCAAGTAAGAGAACTTCTGTTCCCACATTCCCCTTTTTGAATAATCACTGCTGTTCTGAACCCCTCATTGTTGAAGACATATGCTAAAGGGACACTTTCTGAAATCCAGAAAGGCTACTCACCCTTCTCTGTTTCTGTTTGAGAGGAATAATTTTACATCTGAATGCCTTCATCTGGAAGCCTTTCATTTGTAGTATCTTGCTCTCAGAGACTCTAATGGAACTGGACCACAAGACAAACTCTTGTTATTCTGTTGACTCCCAGTCTGTTAGTTAGCACAGTTGGTTTTGTTTCCTTCCTCATTCTTTCCCGAGAAGACCATCCAATATTCTGGGAACAAAATCCTGAGTATACTTCCCACAACTCTAGTAATTTCTTAGCATATCCTGGAAACGACAAAGTATTGGTGGCAGTTAACCTCATACAAAAGGAAATGTGCTTGACCAATCAGGACATTTCCTTTTGTGCAAATACTTGTGGTCAACTATATCAATAATTGCTAACAACTAAGAAAATAGAGCTGTGGTACAGGGGGCTGGTGGTAGAGTGAGGTTATCTTTACAGAATTTTACGCTACAGAGTTGCTTTCTCCTTTCAGTGGATATGCTGCCATATATGGGCAGCCATTCCTTCTGCTGTGATGTGCACTGATGACATCTTGGCTGTGGGATGTCTTGGAGCCATTAACAACAAGATTCTGGCCAACACATTTTGCAATGTTTCTCTGGCAGCAACAGCTGTGTTTGCAGTCTCTTAGAAGCCTACTGTGTACAAATTGAATTTTACAACCATAGGTAACTCTGCAGCAGTCTGAATTAAAGACCTTAATGATGAAATGACACAGAAATATTCATGTTTTTCTGGGTGGTCACATTTTAAGAATACAAAAAGGACACTTCCAGTTTAGCAAGCTGGAGACATTAATTATATGTTAAAAATCATATGACCTTATTTTTTGCAATATACAGGGAACAGAAAGGATCTTGCTTATACTGAATTCATTCATGCCTGTGATATAGTCTTTTATCATATTAGACATTCTGAGTGCAAAATGTAAAAGTAGCAGTCCCTACCTATTGAGTGTATCCTTGCACCAAGTGTTGTTTGGCTTGGAGTATAAACACTGAAGGATGAAGTATTTGATGTTTCTGTCCTGGAGAAATTCACAAATGAATTCAGATTTATAAGCATAGTCTTAATTACTATACTAGGTATATGTTAGAAATGCTATAAAATACATATATAGTAGGGGAAGGCTAAAAATAGAGAACTACCTGCCTGATTGTGAGTGTCATGAATGGAAATACCATTTGATTTTGTCTAAATTACACACCCATATCCAGCACAGTGTCTGCCTCACAGTTAAACAGGTGGTGACCAAGAAACTTTTCAAAAGGGTAAAGCACCAGGCTTCCTTGTACATGATTCTATAACTTGGGACAGAATATAGATCAGTGATGTTGTATAATGGTGGGCCTTTTGACAGTAATTATCATTCTACAAATTGCTTTATTTTTGCCCAACTGTATTTCAGACACATTACTCTAAGGATATGGGAAGGGTATAAGGGGAGAATGCTTTGGCTAGATAATAGCTTAATGTGAAGAAAAGGCAAAAATTCTTATAGTACTTCAAAACAATGTATGCTCAGAAATGTCCTGGCTTAAGTTCTGTTTCTGTTCCTCCTTCAACCTGGAATTATCCAGCTTCTCTGAGCCTCAGCTCACTCATTTGCATAAAAATAAAGACAACATCGATATCAATCTTAATGAGTTACTGTAATGAATAAATGAATTCATTACTCAAAGAAATGTGTGGAGCACAGTAAATGTTTAATAATCAGTAGCTATTATTATAGAGTTCTAGAATTCCCTAGATATGTTGGTGGGAATTTAAACAATGCATTTATAGGCATTATATATAAAGTAATATGCATTTAAAAATTATAGGATATTGGAAACCCTATGGGATACAGAAGAAGACATATGGGTGGAACAGAGTTAAGGTTCCTGTAGGGAAGGAAGGAGAGAGAGAAGGAAGGAAGGAGGAAGAGAGGGTGGGAGGAAGTGCTGCATCAGGTAAAAAAGAATGCTATTTTGGTGGTATTTAAGACTTTAAATTATTCAGGTGCTCTGTGTACAAGTACCTCTTCTCTGTAATGACATCTGTAGATTCTTCAATGAAATGTCATGATATCTACTTATTTGATAAGTCTGTGCATAGGCTGTCATGCATTTTTTTAAAAATCCTCTTGAGGAAGCAGACCTCAAAATTAATATACATGTTTTTGTCAGGCTCCTGGGAGCAAGTGTGTCCTGAGTGGAAGAGATGCACACACTGAGTTACTTACAGGGCAGCAGGCCTTGGACTGATTCTCTTTGTTCTGTGGATGTGTAGCCCTACTCTTAACATGATTGTAAGTAGAAAGGCCATAATATTCTCAATGTGTTAGTAGTCATGGAAACGCTTTAACAGAGCAGTCATGGAGGTCACAGTATTGTCATCCTTGACATCTCTTTCTTCTTTGGGAATGCAGCAAAGTCTGTGGACTTCCATCCTTGTTGGAAGCCTTGCAGGATCATACAGAAGAGGATATGAGCTCAACCTTCTCCTCAAGGGAAGTAATATGCTTGTCTAATTTTCATAATAGCCACTTTCTTTCCCTACACACTCTACAGTGTATCTTATTGATGTTTTGTCCTCTTTCTATTGAATACTGTATTTTTGTACTCTTTCATATATAAAGGATGGTATATAGGCTGCATTTATTTATACATTGATTGATGGTGTGTTTTTAATTTTGTCCATGGGACTTTTGAATTCATAGATATTAAAATTTTAATATTCGTTTAAACTCCTGTGCTTTCATTTGGGGCTTCTGCATATGGTGTCATGTTTAGAAAAAACTTTCATTCCCTCTGTATACCTAAGAGCTCAGCTCTGTTATCTTCAACCTGTTCATTAAAGAGAATGGGGTCGTTTTCTTTTTACTTTTTAAAATTTCATGTTACTATTTTTCCTTCCTTGAAACTTCAGATAATTTAGTATACATAGATCCCCTATTTGTGCTCTGCTACCTGTAGGCATTAAGGTGGTATCATGTTTGCAGAATGCTAATTTTTAGATGCAAAAACCAGGTATTGAAATATCTATGTGTGCCACTTAAGCTGACTGCTTTAATGAGTTATCTATGCACTTACATTCTTTTGATCATCTAGGACTACTCTAAAAGATAGTCTTTTTATCTGATGCGTCTTTAAAATGTTCATCCTTTTGTTACCAGAGCACTGGCCACTTTCACATATTGTATGAATAAATAGAAAATTGCATTTATTTAGCATTTTGTCCAGAACTGGGGAGACATTCTCAATCTAACTTTGTCTCATCTATTACAGTATTAACAATTCATTTATTTTTAAATGAAACAAGAGCCATGAGACATTCATATGCAGATGTAGCTGTGGGTCTAAGTTTCCAGAACAGTCTTTCTCCTAGTATGTGGGGTCAGAATATTGAAGATGAATTTTTCACTTCCAGGATGCTATTTCCTATGGAATCCTAATAACTAGGGATTCCCACATTGCTATTGAGTATACATTGTATCATTAAGAAGGCAGGCCTTGGGGCTGGAGAGATGGCTTGTCAGTTAAGAGCACTGAGTGACTTTCCATAGGTCACCTGGGTTTAATTCCCAGCACCCACACGGTGGCTCACAACCCTCTGTCACTTCATGCCTAGAGGATCTGGCAACTTCCTCTGTGGGCATTACACATACATGGTGCATAGTCATAATAGCAGGATAAACATATGTACACAAAAAAAATAAAAAGAAAGAAAAGAGAAAAAAGAGGTAGACCTATGGAGAACACATCACATATAAGGATGGATGGAAGTTTCCTATGCCTGACATGCAGACATTTCCTTATCCATTTGTCTTTTTCAGTGTGGTTGTAACTGTTCAGAATTGTGATCAATAAGATGATAATCAAACATGTAAGATTCCTTCTTATATGTTCTTTCCCATACTTTCAATTTTATGAACATTTTCTGATAGTCCCAGTTAGTGGCCCTTCCTTTATTGTCCAGGTGTCACTAAGTGCTCTCCTGTCTACATTCTGAAGCAAACATAACAAGTAGGACTCAAAGTTACTCAGAAGTCAGTGGAGACTCTCAGACTCTAAAGGTTCAGAAAATGAAAAGCTGTGGATTCCTTCCAGACTAATGTGGTTTGATCAAGCCAGACCACCTGAAACAGAGTACCAGGTGATCCTACATTCAAAACAGCTGGACAAAGCAGCCTTACAGACTACAGCCAGGATTTCTGAATCTTCTTCAAATCCCCCATGACAGTGCCCCTTACCAGCAGGAAGTAGTTTGGAAAGAACGACACCCAAATTCCCAAATATTGTCTATAAATGTTTTTTTTTTCATTTAAATGGACTTGGTTATATAAAATAAATAAATAAATAAATAAAAATAAATAAATAAATAGGTTCAGCACAGCATTTGTCAAATATATTTCTATTTTCCCTGCTGCATGTATTCTGTCCTAGTCTTTCACAGCATCAGTTATCCATGGATTGAATCTCATTCATCCATACTTCTATCATCCATTTTCACCATTTTTGTCTTTGCTACTTTTCTTTGTCTTAGAGAATATCTTTTTTCTCCCAGTCATCTTTTTACATTGCATATCAGTAATTCAGTTTTTTTTTTTTTTTTTATGAAAACTTCATAGTTTGTAGATGGACACACAGGTTTTTTAATTTGTTGTTCTTTTTTTCAGTTTAAGGAAGGGTACAGTCTATCATAGTGAGGATGCTTCCAGGGTGATGGCTGAGTGAGACACTGATCTATGTTTAGCCGAATGCCATTAGAAGCCATTTTGTTGCTATGCTCCTTTAGTGTAACCATAGTCTTTGGTTTTCCCCTAGGAGGAGGGGGAAAGTTTTATATTTTCAGAAAGAATTTTGTCTTTTAGCATCATTCTTAACTCATTTAAAAATAAGTATTTTTTTCTCATCTAAGAGCTAGCCATACTATTAAGATATTAAAGTCTTGTATTATTAGTAAGGGAACTTCAGCTAAAAGAAATGACATAGTGAGAAGAATAAAAGGTTCATTCATTGTAATAATGGTCAATTTATTGTAATTATCAGTTAACAAGATGAAATCTGTTCTCAGCCCTCTTGTCGCCACGGGTACTTGACACTTCCTATTAGACATCATGCTGGTTGATGGATTTATCCTTAGAGTGACAGTATAAGTGAGCCTCTGTTGAATGTGACTCTTCAAGACTTAGGACTAATTACTAGCTGGTTATCTTGCCATGGAATTGGTGTTTATTCAGGGATGATGTAAAGGTACTTGTAGTTTTTTCTTTGTACCATTTACACAACAATTAAATGTTTGTTGGTTTCTTACCAATAGCTTTGCCTCCTGTGTTTTAATATACTAGTGCTTTCTCAGACTTTTAGCTGTATCTTGTTATATTGATCTGGCACTATTAAAAAATGATGAATAAAGGAGTAACAGTTGAAAGTGCAGAGGCTCAGGATTGAATTTTAAATAAATGCTGCTGATTTCCAGTCTGCATACAGACAGCTTTCTTTTCTTAATTTTAAAAATCATGTTGTATGTATATGTATGTCTGTGATAAGGCACATACATGCGGATGTCAAAGACAACTCACAGAAGTAAATTCCCTCCTACCAAGTGCAACCCTGGTATCAAACTCTGGCCAATGCCTTTATCCACTGAGCCAACTTGCTAGGTCAGACGTGTTTCTCCACTATGGAAATTGCAAAACCCTGTCTCTGAGAATGGGACACAAAAGACAAGCAGAGGGAAAAATTTTTCCCTCACTTTCTGACTCTAGCTGAGTCTCAGGAAGACTGTAGTAGGGTAGTTGATAATATTCATGAATCTTGAAAATGGTCAAATATTCTCAGCAGTCTGTGTCAATATCCTTCATTCTGTAGCAGTTTCATTTATATGTTAATTATTATCATTTAAAATGTGTATTAAATACCTTTTGAATCAAGGCTGGATAAAAATTATCATGAGACGATAGAAACAGATCATATTATTTTGATGCAACCTAGTGCATTGGATTGGTCAAGAAAGATACACAGTGGGGATGCTGTTTGTCAGCAGTATCAGCAGTATCAACTTCTTGTGGTTGCTCAAACACAGGCAATCTCTTGGACATTCTTGTTGGGACATTAAGCAAGTAGGGTATAATATCTTTAGCAACTCTTTTTTTTTTTCTGCCATAAATAAATACAAGCTAGCTCTATCTGTTGTGTTTCAAATAAAACTCATCCTAATTCTCAGGAATTGAACCAAATTGTTCCCTGTGTCTGTTTACCTTGCTTACTTTGAAGGAATGTGGACTTGTGGACTCCCACTTGCCATCACATTTAGATTCTCTTCTCTGACTCTGTTAGTCTCAGCAAGGAAGGGTTTGCATTGAAGTAACAGGTGTGGATTTTGTCGAAGGCTTTTTCAGCATCTAGGGAGATGATCATATGGTTTTTATTTTTCAATTAGTTATATGGTGGATCACATTGATAGAGTTTTGTATGTTAAACCATCCCTGCAAACGAGGGATGAAGCCTATTTGGTCATGGTGGATGATTCCTCTGATGTAGTCTTGGATTCGGTTTGCCAGTAATTTATTGAGTATTTTTGCAACGATGTTCATCAGGGATATTGGTCTGTAGTTTTCTTTCTTAGCTGTGTCTTTGTGTGGCTTGGGTACTCTTTCTATTGTGTGGAACAATTTGAGGAGTATTGGTATTAGTTGTTCCTTGAATGTCTGGTAGAATTCTGCACTGAAGCCATCTGGCTATGGAGATTTTTTGGTTGGAAGGCTTTTGAAGACAGCTTCTAATTCGTTGGAGGTTATAGGTCTATTTAAGTTGTCCGTTCTTGATTTAATTTTGGTAAGGGATAGTTATCCAGAAATTTATCCATTACCTTTGAATTTTCAATTTTTGTGGAATACAGGTTTTCAAAGTATGACCTGAAAAATGTCTGGATTTCCTCTGTGTCCGTTGTTATGTCCCCCTTTTCATTTCTGATTTTGTTAACTTGCATGTTCTCTCTCTGCTTTTTTGTTAGTTTGGATAAAGGTTTGTCTATCTTGTTGATTTTCTTGAAAAACCAACTCTTTGTTGCATTGATTTTTTGTATTGTTTCCCTGGTTTCTATTTTATTGATTTCAGCCCTCAATTGATTATTTCCTGGCGTCTACTCCTCCACGGTGTTCTAAGGCTTTCAGTTGTGCTGTTAATTCTCTAATGTGACTATCCTCTGTTTTTTTTTCATAGGGGCACTTAGTGCAATGGACTTCTCTCGTAACACTGCTTTCAAGGTGTCCCATAAGTTCGAGTATGTTGCATCGTCATTCTCAATGAATTTTAGGAAATCCTTAAATCTTTCTTTATTTCTTCTTTGACCCAGGTGTGGTGCAATTGCACAGTGTTCAGTTTCCATGAAGTCCATGAGTTTATAGGTTTTCTGCGATTTGTGTTGTTGATGAATTCCAATTTTTAAAGCATGGTGGTCTGATAAGATACAGGGGACTGTTCCAATTCTCTTGTATCTGTTGATGTTTGTTATGCCACCTAGTATGTGGTCTATTTTAGAGAAGGCTCCATGTGGAGCAGAGAAGGTATATTCTTTTGTGCTTGGATGGAATGTTCTATAGATGTCTGTTAAACCCAAGTGAGACATAACTTCTGTTAGTTCTTTTGTTTTTTTGTTAAGTTTCTGACTGGTGGTCCTGTCTAGTGGTGAGAGTGGCATGTTGAAGTCTTCCTGTATAAGTGTGTGAGATTTTTTTTGTGAGCTTTGAGTTTTAGTAGAGTTTCTTTTAAGAATGTGTGTGTCTTTGTATTTGGGGTATAGATGTTCAGAATTGAGACTTTATATTGATGGATTTCTCCTGCGATGAATACAAAATGACCATCTTCATATCCTTTGATTAATTTTGGTTTGAAGTCTAATTTGTTAGATATTAGGATAGCCACACCTGTTTGCTTCTTGGGTCTATTTGTATGGAAGATCTTTCCCCAGCCCTTTACCCTGAGGTAATGTCTATCTTTGAAGTTTAGATGTGTTTCTTGTATGCAACAGAAGGATGGATTCTGTCTTCATATCCATTCTGTTAGCCTGTGTCTTTTTATAGGTGAGTTAAGACCATTAATGTTGAGGGAGAGTAAGGACCATTGATTGTTAATGCTTGTTTGTTTTAGATTTGTTGTTGGCAATGGTATTGTGAATATATTTGTCCTCCTTTGCACCCACGTGGCTAGTAAGAACTTCCACTCAAAATTTAACAAAAGCTTTAAAAAGGGTTTTACAAACAAAAGAACAGAGACAAGGAAGGTTTCTTGGTAACAGCATTTTTCTTGGTTGAACTCTACTTGCGAGAGACAAGCAGATTGTGCATCTCCTTTAAGAGTGGTTTCCTGACTCAACATAAGCGGCAAAAAACTGCATGGCTTTAAAAAAGCACTGCTAACCATTTATTGGTGTGTATCAGAGCTGGCAGTGGCAGTGACCACATCTCCAAGACGGCAGCATGCAGACCAAGGCAGTGAGCACAGTTTTCAGAGCTGGCGGTAAAATAGCCGCCGCCATGTTTGATAAACTGCCGCAGAAACAACTATGAATTTCATTTTAGCAATGTTGTTGTTTACCAGATAAAAGACTTGTGGCCAGACGAAGATAAAGATTTATAGTAAAGACAGATTCATATTAAGAAAAACCTCTAAAGGTTTACAGTGTGTTTTAAAATATACGTAGACATGAAAAAAAAAATGGTTTTAAAGAGACAAAGAGGAACTGGGTGTGGTGGCACACGCCTTTAATCCCAGCACTCAAGAGACAGAGGCAAGCAGATCTCTGTGATTTTCAGAGTAAACCTGGTATGCAGAGTGAATTCCAGGACAGATAAGAGTTACACAGAGAAACCCTGTCTCAAAAAATAAAAAGTAAAAGAAACAGAGTAATAATAAAGCCACATAAAGATGAAAAGCTCAGAGAGAATCGGGTTACTGTATGCTATTGTGTTGTCTCTGCATTCTTTGACTGCTGAAAAAATAACAACAATTGATAAAGGAAATGTTGCTGGATTAAGTCAATTTATATATTTTAAAAATGCTTTGACTCAAAAATTTAAGTTCAAGGACAAGTTACTGGGGAAAAGGATTTCTATTTTTGTTTCCACAGAAATTGAAAAGCTGTGGATTCCTTCCAGACTAATGTGGTTTGAGCAAGCCAGACCCCCTGAAACAGTTCCTGATGATCCAACATTCAAAACAGCTTGGACAAGGCAGTCTTGCAGACTACAGCCAGGATTACTGCTTCTTCTTAGGATCCCCCATGACAGCGCCCCCTATCAGCAGGAAGTAGTTTGGAAAGAACGACGCCCAAATTCCCAAATATTGTTTATAAATGTTTGTTTTCATTTAAATGGACTTGGTTATAAATGGTTAATGATCACAACCAATATTCTTTTTAAAGGTAAAAAGGGAATTATGGTATTGATATGAATACTTTGTTTTGTAATGGATTTTCATTTATTGATACAATTTAAGGTCAATTTTGTGATGTATATATTTCTCCTTTTGTTTAGCTATTGTGTTTATATAGTTCATTCAGAAACATATTGTATAATGTACTACAGATTATAGATAATTACCTATGATAGTCAAAGTTTAGAGTTAAGTTAGTTAGGTTTTTCAAGATGCACAGAGATGTATTTGAGATAGATAGGCATTCTTCAAACCTTTCAAAGACCTACAGAATATGGCATTTAAAATGGTTTAGGGTTTTTCTTGACAATGAGACATAATTGTTCCTGGCAACACCACCTGCGTCAGAAAGGAAGATGAAGATGGACATTGAAGAAACTCATTATGGAGTTTACTTTCAATATGGCAAGACTAGCCATGTGGACAAGATACTCCTCTTGTCTGGACTGTTTGACTTTGTGATGTATAAACTGGACATGCAGGACCCACAGGAAAGTGACTTCTGATTCAAGATGGACATTGCTACAGAGATCCTGCTTCATGGAAGAGTCTGCGAGACAGTATGCAGGACACAGACAAAAGTGACTGACAAACTGCCAATACAAGAAGACAGTTTAAAGTTTCCTGCGTTGCTGAAGAGTCTGCTAGACACACTATGGCCTATGGGCTGAAGATGGAAGATTATAAAAGAACTTCGGGTGACCAGGCAGTGAGTTGTTTCTGTCATTTCTAGAGTTTATATACTATCCTTCTGTGGTCTTTGATGGAGTTGAAGACAAATAGTTATGGTTATAGTTTTCCTTAGTTAGGTTTAAAGATAAGTTACTTAGACTTTAGACACACAAAGATAGAATAGATGATGGAATATTTTCTTCAAATCTTGCTAAATGTTAATGGACTAAATAGTGTTAACTGTGATTCTTATTTGATAACTGTTATGTGATATATTTTGCTATGTTAAGGTTAAAACCCTTCTTTTTATTTAGACAGAAAAGAGATGATGGGAGATGTCATTCTGTATATGTTTCTCATACTGGTTAATAATAAAGCACTGTTGGCCAATAGGAAAGGAAGATAGGAGGGACTAGGAGACAAGGAGGAAATAGGAAGTAGTAAGGAGGAGTCAAGATGGAGAGTCTGAAGAAAGCAGTATGCCGCCGGCTCCCCGGTAAGAGAAATACATAGATCAGCAGAAATGGGTTAATAATTAAGGCAGAGCTAGCCGATAAGAAACAAGTAACCAGGCCAACAGCATTGTATCAAAAAAAAAAAAAAAAAAAAAAAAAAAAAAGGCACAGTGGCAGGAGAAGACCAGTGGCGGCAGGCAGAAAAACCATACTCGTTACACCTTTACCCTTGGGTTCTGGTGAAGTGGGATGATCTTCATGAGGAGTTCCTAGAGTCAATATAAGATACTAATGTCATGCTTTCAATTTGGGCAACAATACACTCTGCCCTGACATAGACATATATAAGCTGACAACCAGAGATTTCTTACCATTCTTTTATATATTATATATAAATTTTTTCTTATATTTTTATTTTCTTATTTTACATATCAATCCCAGTTCCCTTTCCCTCCTTTCTTCCCATAATCTTCCCTTTGGTATGCTTGTGAGCGCATGACTGCTAATTTTAAACATTTGACATACATTCATGACTGCAGATCCATTATTATGTTCAAGCACATATTCTTCAAACTATCCAAGTGATCTACATTCTCACCTGGCCTGGCACTTGCCAGGCTCTTGAATGATAACTCATAAACTCTTAGAGTATCCTTGTTGCTAGAAAGTTTTCTTTTGTTATTGTTGTTGTCATTGTCTAATAGTTCATACTGGGGATGTGGCATATAGTTGAGATCTTGGTACCATGCAATCTCGGTTTTTCTCCTAGCTGTATCTCTGTATCTTTGTAGTTATCACAAAAGAAAACTCCAGAATAATGGGAGTTTGTATATTTGATTAGAACTACTTCACACATATTGTAAATATTGTTACATGATCATCAAACACTCTTCATGTAGCTTTGTTTCTGTTGGACTTGGCCTGATGTAACATTCCTATTGCTGATCTTAGCCTGTACTTCCCTGCTATACTAAGCTATATCCACTCTATCTCATATACCATGATGGGCTCAAGCCACCTGTGTTCCTGTGTTTTTGTTTGTTTTTACATTGTTTCAATTCTTATTTAGTTCCCCTTCCTATTGCTTATATTAGAGTTAGAGAACTCAGTTTTGACAATTGTTTCAGGTTCTACTAAGGCATAGGGTCCTCACCTTTTCAGAGTTCCTGTGTATATCCTGGTTTTTACTTTCCCCTGTGGACAGCACAAGGGCTATATTCCTCTTCCTCCATTCTCTCTCTCTGATATGCCCCTGACCATAGCCAAGGGATAGAGAATATGATTTTTCATCTGTTTTAACCAAATAATCAGTTTCAACACATTTTTTTTTTGTCTTGACACCTTTGCAACTGAAAGTCTCTTTTGGCTTCCACAAACAAATATCTCTGCCAAGAATGTTAAAGCCCCCTGCATTTCCTTCATGCAGGTCTTTCCCTGAGGTCTAAAGAAGGAATCATCCTAGCTCCTGCCTGCAGCCTGGTGCTATAGGAGACACAAAACACTTTTCTCAAAGCAGCTAATAGGTAGCTTATCGATGGAAAGGGCTCATTAAAAACCTTCACACACAGGCACTCACTGTTCCAAGCAATACTGTGAGGGAGGCACTGAGAACACCTCTGTGTTATGAATGAGGGAAATGGCCCACAGAACAAGTGATTTGCTGATGGGTAGGCAGCTAAGAGGAACACAACTGAATTTCAAATGGAGAGATGATTTGGCCATATCCACTGTTGGTTTCACTGCTGAGACAGGGGTCTTTTAGAGAGGACCAAGAAAAGCAGGGACATCACTGAAGCAGGTGAAGCCATGATCAGCTGACTGGAATGAGCAGCAGGCATCCTCGATAGGTAGAGTGTGTTTATGTGTGTGTGATATGCCATGCAAATGAAGACAAAGAGGGAAGGCACATGGTCTCCATGTCACACTTTAATCTACAGCCACTCTGATTTCTAGAAAAACTTGTTTGCATATAATTCATAGTTAAACAAGAGATCATAATATAATAAGGAAATGCAATAAGTCCCAACGTATTCAAATTATTAGAAGCAATTTTTCTTTTTAGTAAACTTCTAGCTGTTTCAAGTGGGAAATGGCTGTATGAACATCTTCCTTCTCTTTTCCTTTCATCCTGCCCTGGCATCAACTTGCTTCCTTTAGACTATTTTTAGAAAAATGGTTGTATTGTGAATAATCGAGGAGGCCTTGAAGATCTCAGAATGAGAGAAATGTTTTTTATAGTGAAAGAAACCAGTGCATGATAGGTAAGAAAGTAACTTTATTCTTTCTGTCATCTGCAAGATATATCGGAGATGTTTAACATGTGTTTCTGGAAAACCGAGTGAAAAAATGATCAGTCTACAGGGATATACGAACCCTTATTCTAAAAGTCATAATTACATAGATGAAGAGATTTCTCAAGAAGATATGTTTCTGTCAGAGCTGTATGTGACATGAGATTGGGTAAGGTGAAGAAAACATTTGTTACTTTGGCAACTCAGAAAAAAAAAATGTGTGAGACACATTTTGGCATGGCAGATTGGGGCACTTTTCACAGAATAGACTGCCCTTCCTCCATGTCTCAGATAAAGTCATAAGGGGCCTGAGTTATGGAAGCCTAAGGTCAAAAACATGTGACTAATGTAATTAAGCCCCTTCAGTATGAATCTAAACATAACAGTCTTAAATATTTTGACTCTAGGTTGATTCAATGAATTCTGTGGTCTGCTAGTAGACAGTTAGCGAGACTCGGGCTTCCAGTTCTCCCGACAACAGTCATTGGTATATCTTGATTACCAGTCTAATTCATCGAGCCTTCCCAGGCTTCATTTGCAGTAGTCCTGATCCAAAGGGTGGATGGACCGCACTAACGAGAGAGACCCCTGAGATGAAAGCCTGGAAACAAGTTCTTGGTTCATATTAAATGCAGTAGGTAGTGCCATCCTGGAAGGGACTATAGTTTTAGGAGAAATCACTCCTGGTGCTTCTGACAAAGATAATTAAATAGCTGGTCAGGTGGGAGGTGGAGTTAAATGCAAGGAATGCTGAGGTGCTCACAGAGCCCAAGGAAGCAGCCTCCTTATCCCTAGGGCCAAAGCGATAACAAGGTGAATTACAGATGTCAGAGTCCAGTGAAAGCTGAACCATGAAGAGGGGTTTATCCACAGGACTGCAGTTGTCAAAATAAGTGCTTTGTTTTAGAGGGATTGGCTGGAAGAGGTGAGATGGAGCAGTGCAGAAATGCTGTCAGTTCTAGTTCTCCCATTCCACTCTATCTCACACCTGCGAACTTTACCTGCCTGGATGAAGCTGGCACCGCAAGAACCCGGCAGATGCTGCAAACCAGCATATCTTTTGGGCCCCCAGAAGAGGCAATGGAGAGAAAGAATAGTCTAGGTCAAGAGGTGATGAATAGTTAGAGGCAGAGCAAATGGAATGCAGAGGCCGAGCAAATGGAACGCAACCTCCTAGAGATGGATCAGTAACACAGTGACCTCTTTGTCTCCATGTGAGTCATTCTGATGATTTTATTATACAACTCAATTTTACTATTTTTGTTTACCTCTGTAATTCTGTTAGGGATAAAAGTGAAGTGGATTGTTTATTTTTATGAAGTTGTGATAAACTGAAGTACTTAGAACACATCTAGCCAGCTTCTTCCTGAGAGCAGAAGCTGGGCTGAATTCAAACTAGACTGATTTTTTCAAACCACTGCTGTTCATGGAGATGCTTGAGGCACAAGGTCGAGAAAAACCACTTCTCACTGAGCACTTGATGCACAAACAAACTCCTAAACATAAAGGTATATTCAGGCTAATCTGAACATAGTAATGTGCCTTGTCTCCATTGCTGAAATTCATTGCTATACACAAAATGCAATACCATGCCTGTTTAGAAGCTGACAGAGAAAAATCAGTGGGCCTTTCACACACTGAAACTGTGTGGTTCATATAGAATGTCTGAAGGTCAGCCATAATCATATAATCTCCTTGTGTCTTTAGTATTCATACCACAAAAATCAATAGAGAAAAACGAACCTGTGATATTTTCAACAAAAATGAAATAATGATTTAATTTCTGAGAAACACATGAGTGCTTATTTTTGTCCATGTTCTTTTCCTGAGATAATGACTGTGATTCTGACCCATAAGTGGCAGAGACTCCATATAGGAATGTGATGAATAGTGGAAGGTTGCAGAATTCCTGAAAACAAAAACAAAAAACAAACAAAAAACAAACAAACAAAAAAAACTGAAGAAACAATGTTGGGAAGCAACCATGTGAAAAGAACTAGAATCCTAGAAAAGATGTCATCAGGATGTCTGCTGCCACTCCTGGACTCTGGATATAGTGTCCATGAGGCTTCCTCTTGACTGTGTTAAACTCCATCCTCTAACGTTGTGGCAGGCCAGTGCATTTGATTAGTGGTCAGTATTCATGCCTGCACTCTTACTAGAAGGGTATAAGGCCTTGAGGGTTCTGCTTGTTTTGATACCTGTAAGAAAAGACACCTGACTCTTACTAACAATCATAAGCTCCAGAATAGCAACAAAGAGCCATCATGTAGATATTAGACTCTAATGAAACACAAGATAAAGCCTAGACTCAGTCATAAAGATGTGGAGTAAAACTTCATAGTGAAATTGAAAAGGGTTTAAATGATAGTATAAAGCATTTAGGCCAGGACAATGGGCAACTCACATTGACTATGGATTTTCAAATATGACTTATTGAGGGACTATGAGGTTTTCTTTCTAGAAGTTACATAAAATAGAACGTTACTCATTAATTTGAAAGAAAGAAATACTTGTCCTATGTTATCTATTTATGGTCTCAATATTTGATTTCATTAATCCTTCTAATTTTGATGATTGTATTAACTGTGGTGAGAAATTATAGCAGTAAACACAAATACAAAAATAAAATGATAAATGGAAAAGGGCAGGGTCAGAAGGATTTGCTGAATCATACACAAACAGTCCTTTTCCTTTTAAACAAGAGCAGCATCCTGAAGATCCAATGATATCATTGTGAATTCCTCGGGTGTTATAAAATTTAAATGTACTTTTCTAAAAATAACCAAAAGATGAAGTTAAACTTTAACACAGTCTGAATTAAATTTACCCTGAAGTTAATTTCAAAGAGATCTATGATCTATCTTTTAACACATACTATATATATATATATATATATATATATACACATACATATATATGTATACAATATATAATATATATATAATATATTATATAAGTATATATATATACATACATACTATATCTGCTGTATATATAACATAATATATGTATATATGTATATGTATGCATATATACCTACACACACATATATATATGTGTATATATGTATATACACATATATATGTGTATATGTATATATATATATATATATATATGTATATATATATTCACAGACCTACAGAGAATCTTCTTTTGCACTGAGCAATGGTCACTTCAGAGACTCATAATTGATCAGAATTTTGAGAAGATTCAAAGCTCAACTCATTATTACCAACTCCTTCTACCCCAATTATATATATATATGTATATATATATATAATTATGCATAGTTATGTTTAAATAAAATATAATATACATGCCTATTTCTCTCCTACTACCCTGTATCCCAGCCTTGCCCCTTCTAACTTCGTTTTCTTCTGTCTTTTCTTTTGTTTCCCCTTTATAAGCCACTAAGTCTAATTATTGCTGCTCATATTTACAAGACAGTGGGGCACCCACCAGAATCTGGGAAACAATAGTGGACCCATTTGCTCATCAGTAAGGCATAGGCTTAGAGATCATCCCTTTCATCTATGCAGGAATTTGGCTTGATCTCATGTAGATCTTGTATAGATAACATGGCCTTGTGTGAGCTTCTGAGTGTCCTAGCCATCCAATATTCACAAGACAATGGTTCACAGAACTTCTCCCATCCCCAGTGGCCTCCTCACCTATTGTGTTCCCCGAACTATGGGTTAGTTGCAAATAAAGATGTTATGTTTAGGGCCTGAGCACTGACTCTTCAACTCTGTCCTCACTTTGCACTAGCCATCATTAACTGCAATAAAAGAATCTCTGACCAAAGTGAGAGCTGTGTGGGGCTGTGAGTGTAAACTTAATGTTTATTTAGCAGGCAATTTGACCATTTAGCAAAGCAACAATAGTAGATTCTATGATATATGACCCCTCCGCTTTGGCCTTTGACCAAAGTTCCTTCCTTCCTGTGGAACAGTTTTCAAATCCCACTAGCTTCATGAAAGTCATGGCATTATTATCTAGTGGGTGTAACTTACCTGGTAAACAGATAATCCAACATGTGTTGGTCAGTACTGGGTAAGATCACTAATGTGTTTTCTTCCCAAGTAGCATGTACAATATCTTCCGGTACCATGGAAACTATTTGGAGGATGAAAGTTTCCTTATTGCTTTGAGACTTATTTCTCTATGTCCTTTAGTTAAAGTGTGGGATATCTTTAAACAAAAGAGTCATACCATGTGTTTGAACATGACAAATCTTGGTGTGTATTTTCACTTTTCTTTAAATGACTTTTAAATGCATTTCTTGGGTATTTATTCATGTCCCTGACACCTCAATTGTTGGAATCATGTAAAAGATGAATATGATATCATTTCTAATTTCCACACATTTTATTTCTGCAGTATGATATTGACTGACATGAATGAGGAATCTTAAATACCTAATATGGAAATTCCAAACCATGGTAGGCTAGAGAGATAAGATATGGTAAAACTGTGTTTGGAATATGTTTTAGAATATAAAAATAATCAGTATTGGGAGAAATGATGGGAAACTTAATGTAGAATGAATGGGCTTAACCTTCATTGTCTTTAAATTAAGATATTGGAAACAGGCAGAAAAAGCCTGAGAGGAGTAACACAAGACTCACATGGATTTTACCTTGCACTTTCTGGAAGCCATCTGTTGACTTCATAAGCCACAATTATTTCTATTTTCATTTGGATCAAGATGTTGATATTACTCATTACTGTCAACAAAAGGTTGATAATACTTTGGTTTATTTTGGTTATCTACTTGTAATGAATAGATGTTTGTGGTATATCTCTCCAGAAATAGTGTCTCATGCAGCATAGTGGATGGACATTATCCTGGAGAGGAGTTGCTTGGACAAATGGTCATTAATCTGTGTCTGGGTTGGCAGAGAAATCGATGGGAACATTTCTCTGCCCTGAGCTGCAGAGGTGGCAAGCTTGGAATCATTCACCTGGATACCTGTAAGGGGAGATGACATTTATGTGTCCCTTAGGGCCCTTCTCTTGACATTCTGACTTGTGATAGCATTCACCTGGGGTCAAAGTCTGATCTCTTCTTCTCTGACCCAATACTGACTTACCAAAATACTCCATAGGAAAGAAAATGCTATGTAGGGAGCCTTTACTTATAAATCAAAATTGCTTTTGCAATTAATATTTTTTCTCTCTAGAAACAAGTTGTTCTCTGTAATTCTGTTGACATTTTCCAAGTTAGTATTTCATGCAGCAGAGAAACAGATAGGAGAGGATGGAAGGTGCTCTATGAGTTAAAAATTGTTCAACATGTTCATGTGCTAAAAGAGGTTCTTATTGTTTATTGGAAAATACGTTTTTGCAGAAACATGGATATTAGTGCTATCTACACTGCTTGTGAGAATGACATTTTTGTTAAATGTTCTCACTTGAAAAATACAAACTTTTGGGAAATTCCTCATGAAGGAAGTTATTCTCTCACTCCAGGGAGCCCTTTAAGATATTTGCTGAGGAACAGAAAGCCCAACCAAGAAATATATGCTCCTTTTAGAACATAAAATTGGTGAGATTCTGCCAACTCTGGTTTTGTTCCTTCCCCCTTCCTTCTGAGGATCCTTTTATTTGCCCTTTGTTTGTAGAGGGCAACTCTGCATTTTTATTTATTTATTTATATTGATATTTTTTCAGATTAATTTAGATTGACACCTGGGGATAGTATCTCCTCTGATCAGTGTATTCATTTTTGGTTAGAGTTGCCTCCTGCAACTTGAAATATACCTTCATCTCACCAAGTGAAGTCTGATAATTGATTTCATATCATAGGCTCCTTGGTTAGTCAAGGCTAAAGGTCTAGTTTTCAATATGCAATCAAGCTTAGTTGGAAGCCAACACTTTGTAGCTAGTGATGTGTTTATCCAAAGTTGGACTTCATAAATTCCTGAGTGTTTACTTTTTCAAGTGCCTTGGATAGTGAACATTATTTAAAAGACTTTATTTGTGTTTATTCATTTATATATGAAGCCACTGTTTATGCAAAACATTTCATTAAAATTGGATTTTTGTATTTATGATGTTATTTTGTTGTTGATATTGTAGCTCAGGGTGGCCAGGGATTCACTATGTAGTCTAGTCTAGCCTCCAATTTGCAGTCCCCTGTTTCAGCCTCACTTGTGCTGGAATTACAAGAGTGTATCTCCATGCTCCATGCAGAGTTCTTAAGTATGTGCTGTAAGTCTGGATTTTTGCTTTGAACACAATTTGTATCTATTTACAATAAATGACAATAAAAGATATTACAAAAGAGTTACCCAAATTCACATTATTATATGTGATTTTTGGTTGATGAGGGTATTAGTTGCTTTGATCAAATCCCCAACTTAAGGAAGTAAAATTTAGTTTGGATCACAATTTTAAAGGTTATAGCCCACGATGGTAGGGAAGGCACGGAAGCAGATACATCCTGAAGTTGTGGTGGTGAGGATGGGGTGATGACAGTCACTTTCAGTGCAGTTCTTCCTCTCTCAGTCAATTATGTCTGGCAACGTGTTTACCAGACATACCCAAGGGCATGCTCTAATAATGTCATAGGTATTTCTTAATTCGATTGAGCTGATAAGAAAAAAATGATCATCACAATGATCCTATTTTTTTCTCCCAAATACATCTATGTGTGTATATGATACTTATTTGTCTCCCCATCCTGGGATAGTACATATTTCAGATCAGATAAGTCTTCATTAAACTCTTATTTTTAGATAATTAGATAATTTTTATATTGATAAAATTTCAAACTTAATTTACAAAGTTTCTGTGATGAACTTTAGTAGATCCTCTTATCAGAAGAAGTAGTTGTTTATATTTTCCTCATTGGTGTGCAGCATTTTATAACTTGTTCCACTATGTAGCACTGGTAAGCCAATTGGACTCTACTAAATAGGGTTGCACTCCACCACTGTGATGAAAACATGACTGTTGATAAAATAAAAATGATTACTAAAAATCTTGGTTCTTAAAATACCTTTAATGGGAAACATTAATGTAACTCTTTGTTAAAATGAATAAACCAGAGCCCAAAGAAAACACGGATGTTAAAAAGTAAGAAATTGATCACATGAAAACCTTAACCCTATGTCATAAATGATAGCAGATGATTCATCCAGTGAGTCTGGGCAAGGTAGCTCCTGGCTTATTGCACAAAGAAGAGCAGGAACAGCAGCATGGTAGCTCTAGTCCACTTGGCTCTGTGTCCTTGGGGTAGTTAATTGACCTGGAGCTCAAAGCACAAGCAAACCTGCACAGGGCAGTCAGCTATGCCATAATGGCTGTGACTGAGTTTATTGTACTGAAATATCTTGGTGCACTAAATAAAGGTGAACAGGTATGATTGGGAGTCCTGCTGCCTTTCCTGATATACAGCAAATAAACTGATCCACAGAATTGACTCTATATCGTCCCCACCATTCCATTTAGATGTTTACTATAAATTACTTGTCTCAATGCACTATTTGTGCTATAATTGGCTCTTACGTATTTTTAAAAATTTAAGCTGTGGGGGTCAGCCCTTTGCAGTACTTCCTATATATACAAACCTGTTGCTTTCTTTTCTAGATGTATGTCATAGTGTGCAGGGTTCCTTGCTTTCTTTTATAAAAATCTAAATTGTGGGGAATGGTCAGGATCTAATATTGGGCATATTTATTTATTTATTTATTTATTTATTTATTTATTTATTTAAAACTATTTCTCTTGCTCTCAGCATTCCTTAATTACCTGTCATTTTTTGTGTCAGGTTGTACATTTCTCAGTGTAGTGACATTTTTCAGTCCATGTTAGCATGTATATTTTTGTCCTTATTCACCGCATGTTTAGGCAGCTATGCTAGTGAGACTTTATGGTTATAGGTCCTGACATTTCTAGGTGACACAATCTCATAGCAAATTCCTGGTTTGTCTGGCTCTTACAACCTTTCTGCCTGCTCTTCCACCATTATTTAGAACAAAAAGGTTGCACTTATGAATTTAAACACACACACACACACACTTAATGAATAAAAGAGGCCATGATTTTCAAAGAGATCAAGGGTTATATGGGAAGGTTTGGAGGGAGGAAAGAGAAGGAGGTAATGATGCAATTATAACCTCAAAGAATAAAAAAGTTAAAAAATAATATTGTAAGAAATAAGTTAAGCTAATTGTATATTTGATGTGCCTTTCTATTGTGTCTCTTCAAAGTAATTTATCACATGCCTTACCTTTGGGGACACAAGGGAAGGTGGATAAATTGGCTAGAGAGGGGAAGGTCAGACAGTCCTGCAAGTTGTGGAATGTGTTAACTATTGCATCAAAGTGAACTTCATGCATCACAAAGCTAACTGCTTCTTCTGCCTGCTGACATAAAATGCTTATCTAACTTTCTTCCAGCCACACTGAGGGAAAACTATGGAGGATCCCCAACAGGAAAATACACTAACATGACAATCTAGCCATGTGAACATGTTTTGAGGTCATCATATCTCTGTGAGCCTTGATTTTGATGTTTGGTGATGGCTGAGTCATTCACATCTAATTGATTAGTTTGAAATATGTTTTTTTTTTTCCATATCACTGCTACTCTTCTGCCTTCCCTCATCTCAATTTATCTTGTGCATGTGCATGAGTGTGTCTTTGTGGTGTGGTATGTGAGCATGTGTCTATGTGTGCATATACAGGTTTTCGTGTGTGTGCACAAGTACATGTGTATGTATGTTCATATGTGTGCATTGTGTGTGTGCAAAAGGGCGTGTGTATGTGTGTGAACATGTGATCATGTGTTTGTGTGTACATAAGTACATGTGTATGTGTGTGAGCATGCGTGCATATGTCTGTATGTGTGTGTGTATTCTATACTTTTTTGTGGGATATAAGGTACTTATATTTCTGGGATTTTCTTCTAAAATACTTTGGCAATTTCATCTAATATTCATTTCCAGGAGTAATAAATAATCAATAATATATACTTTGGATCTCTTTTGCTATTAGGTCAGAAAGGATTACCTCCTATCTTTCATTTAAATTGTCATTTAACTCAATTTCCTCTTGCCAACCCCTGATTTCCTCTTCTGAACTTAGTCATGTTGTTCTGTTTTTTAAAATGGGTTTCTGATTGGTGTTTCTGCTGTGTTATTGTTCTGTTCTTTCCTCACTTCCCACTTACTCATCACCTTCTCCATGTAATCCTGTCTTGAAAACTTTGACTTCTTCCTTGGTACTTGACTTCAGGCAGAGGCATTGGTTCATTGAAATTTAAGTGAAGCTGGGATACATAGAGGATTTTGTGATTTAATTTGTTCATCAATTACTTTTTTCTTAATTCATAGACTCTTGTGTTGGCTCTTTGAATATTATGTGTGTTGAAATAGGACCATATTATACCTTTTATAAGAATTTTCTAGGGCTCTCCATCTGCATCTGGGTTCTAGAACGACTCAGTGTTTATGTGTGGGTGTTTGCTTCTGTTTCCAACAGGTATTAGATGAGGGCTCCATGGATAAGTTAGTTGTTGATTTCACTATCCTGGAAGGGCATTTATGGTAGCCTTTCCACGAAAGCTCAAATTGTTAGTTGGTGGAAGTCTTGTAGGTCTCTAGCCCTTTCTTTTGGTTCAATTTTCTCTTCAAACCAATATTGGCTCCCTCTTTTGTGTTCTCTCTCTCTCTTTCTCTCTCTCTCTGTCTCTCTGGGAGAGGGAACTGGGATTGACATGTAAAATAATAAATTAAATAATAAAAACAAGAATGTCAAAAAAAAAAAAAAAAAAAAAAAAGAATTTTCTAGGGCACTGTTATTACTGAGCTGGTATAGTCCAAACCTTTGATTTGAGGGGTTGTCTCAAAGAACCTTTTGCCACATCTCCTATACTTTTTATCTTTGATATCAGATGTTGTCTGTGTGCTTTGCCTAGGATGCCATCTGCTTTTAAGTGTCGGTGTGTGTGCATTTGTGTGTGTGTGTGTGTGTGTGTGTGTGTGTGTGTGTGTGCGCGCGCGCGCAATGGGTAGTTCATGTTCTTTTGGCAGCATTTATTAGGTGTGTAGTTCTCTAATTGGACAAGTTAGCAATTTAGACCCATGTATTTGTATATACTTAGCTGTTTGTTTTATATGCCCATGTGTGTGCCACAGATTGAAATGAGAATGCCTTTATCAGGGTTTTTCTATACCTTAGATCATAGTCTTTCATCACTGAACCTGAAGTTCATCATTTTGGCTAGACTTGCTAGCCAGTAAGCTTTGTGATCCACCTGTCTCTACCCATGCCCTCATTACTAGAGTTATAGAAGCACAGGGCTATTCCTGGCTTTTATGTAGGCACTGAAATTTCAACTCAGGTCTTTGTATTTGTGTACTGTGGTAGTTTGAGTGTAATTGGCCCTATAAGTTCATAGGGAGTGGCACTGCTAGAAGGTGGGGCCTTCTTGAAGCAAGTAGGTCAATGTAGGGGCAAGCTTTGAGGTCTCCTATGTTAAGCTTTTCCCGTTGTCACAGTCAACTTTCTGTTGTCAGCAAGAGGTAGGACAGTTAGCTTATTTTCCAGCACAGCATCTTCCTGCACACTGTAGTTTTCCCCACCATGGTGATAATGGACTAAACCTCTGAACTGTAAGTGAGCCACCCCAAATGAATCTTTTCCTTAAAAGAGTTGCTGTGGTCATGGTGTTTCTTCACAGCAGTAGTAACCCCAAGACATGGGCCAAATACTTTACCCACTAAACCATCTTACCTTGATGATTGACTTTATAAATATGATTTCCATTGAAATAAAACAGGCATGTTTAAAAAACGCTTCAACTGGTAAGATTTAAAATAGAAAAATGTTGCAGCAATATGCCCTCACATTTATCCCACTGTTTCTTTTCAAGGGCAAGAATTATTTCCTCTATTTACCTTCTTACCTTAATGGCAGCATGCCTCTGCTATTATTCCATAACTTTTTATTTTCCATTATTTTTTTATATCCTCTTTTTCTCAAAATCCTATGTCCAATGTATAATTTTGAGATTTACTTATTTTTCTAAATTCTTGGGTAAACATATGGTGTTGATGTTGTAATGTCTATCAGAATACTATTTAAGTGGTTGTGCAGGACATGAACGTAATTTTTATCTGAGTGTCTGATATTAAGTTTTATTTGTTTTAAAATTCATTGATCTTAATAAACCTGCTAGCAGTTCATATGAAAGCTTTCTAATGTGATTGTGAGTTGTACAATGCATTCAGATTCTCTTATAACCATTTCCTCTTTTTCCTCCTGGTGTTTCCATTGTTTGAGTCCAAAGAGAACTGGGCCCCTTACGTCTCCAATTTTCTTTATTTTGTCTACTCTCAGATTCACCAAGACATATATTCTCAGGAATTAATTGAAATGGAATATAGTGAACTGAGATTTTTGAGAGCTTATATATCTGAAAATGTCTTTGTTGTTCCTTCAATCCTCATTGATAATCTAGTTGAGTATACAATGCTGGGTTAGAAATGATTTCACTTTTGAATCCAGAAACTTTGTGCTACTCGGGTCTCTAAGTTGCTACGTATAGGTCTGGCAAAGTTTGGAGTCTCTGTCTCAGTAATTATGTGTTTTCTCATTGCTTTTAAAAACAATTTTCCCCTCAGAATTCTCATCTTCTGATGATGTTCTATTGTAACATTATGCTCAGCAGTTTCTATATTTCTGTAAGACAGACAGTCTTGAAAACATGTTTGTGTGATTTCCTGACAATTCTCTTTTCTCAGGCTAGAATTCCTCTTACTTGAAAGCTAAGCACCATTAACTGCCATCCATTTTCTTCTCTCTTTGATTTTACTTTTTATTTGATTTTAAAAAAATTTAACTTATTTCACAAACTTTTCAAAGTGGATTATGCAATAATATTTTTAACACTGATCAACACTTGTTTTCTGGATGCTTCTTTTAAAATAATGTTTACTTGAAGTTGGTAAAATAGGTACTAATTATTGTGCTTTTACTATTACATTTAATATATAATAGTTGTATATACAGTAATCTGTGTACATGTGGAAATATATACATATGTAAGATTTTATCTTTTAGAATAATTATAGATTAAGTAAAAGATGCATGATATACTGTGCTCAAAGATATCTTTTGCTTCTAACAGACTCTTTTGATTCTGACTATTGGCTATAGATTTCATATTACAGATTTTTTTGTCTCAGTTTTCAGGTGCTTCTTAGCTGTCATTTCATGTTGTGGAATGATAATCTAAGTTCTAGCTGTGCACTGTCTGGCAAGAGCAAGGCATGCAGCATCGAAACTTTTATGATGAGTTGGTTAGTGGCTGCCTAATACAGCCTCCTTTGTACTCAACACCATCTGAGTCGTCTCGTTCTCCTAAGAGGACATCATTAATCTCACACCTAGAGACACAAACCAGATTTCCAGGAACCCTGGGGCTCTCTACTTTCATCTGTCATCTTTTCCTCAACCTATCTATTGCTAGCACTAGAGCTCATGGCTCATATCCTCATCCCAGAGACAGTTTAGGTTCACCAGAGAGTAACCGTTGCCATCTCAGATTGGAAAAGAATTACATGGATATTACAAATGAGCCAAGAGTTTAACTGCACCCCATAAAGCTGTGCAGACAACCATTCTGTTTAGAAATTACACAGTATTTCTGCTTTCTGGAGAACACTAACACTTGCGCTTCTTGTATCATTGCCTGACTCGGAAACTCATACTTCCTAATTCTTGGTCTCAAACACACTCTAGCTTTTATGTAACATCTATTCTGCTTTACATAGTCAATTAGTGATGTATTATTATAGCCTCTCACTCCTCAGAATATTTTTGTCTGTGTGTGAGTGTTATTTACTCTTATTCTCTTTGCCTTTATAGAATGATATCTCATTAATTATTTCATTTTAACTGCAGCAGGATTTTAGGAAAGGTAAGTGATAAATGTGTGAATCCAGACTATTGTTTCAACAGAAAAGCTTAGTCAATATGAGAATATTTATTAAAACTAGGTCTACGTTGTTTTTTCAGGCCTGCCATGAAATAGAGAGAAACATGCATGCCCTTCTCTTTACGAGGGTGTTAGCGATCTGCTATCATTCTCAGATCAATGTGAATCTATGAAGCCTTAGAGTTTTGATGATACATAATAAAAGCAGCCTTTCTTTCATAATAGACAGCTATATATTACTATTCACCAAACTACTATGACTTACTGAATGTGAGTTGACAAATGCTTTCAGTAGTTGAAATGCTGCAGGAGGGGAGATGGCACAAGCAAGTGAGTACATAAGCTCATGCAGAGAGAGGTTTACAGCACCAGAGTACACTTCAATTACAAGATTTCACATTTCTGTCTTTTATAATGAGTAAGATTTATTTATTCTGCATGTTTTTCACATCATGTATCTTGTTCCCATTCTTTTCCCAACCCTTCACATCCACCCTCCACCCCTGCACTGCCCCCCCAATAAAATAAAATTCAAGAGAAAAAAATTGAAGAAAATAAAATGAGATTTTTTTTTTCAAATGGAAGGAATTAAAAATCTCATTATGGAAGCTCGGTCCACATATCTCTTCTTGTAGTATTCATTGCAGAGTCATTTGTCTAATTCAAGGTTCTTGGTCTCCACTACACAATCAACACTGAACCCCCACTAGGACTCTTCTTGGACATCCCACTTATACCCTGTGTTGTAGAGATCCTGCAGCTTTGGGTCTGTGGGTCAAATCCCTTCACATGCTCCAGCAGACCATAGATGGGGTGGATGTTGGGGCAAGCCAAAATAATAAACCTGGATCTGGGCCTAGGCAGCTGTCAGGTTGGTCTGCCAGATGGGAAATGGGGACAGCTTTCCCATGCTCACAATTTCCAGAGTGGCTCACCCAAATCACTCACTCTGCTGTGCTGTCCCTCCCGGTGGAGTGCAGGGCCTGCTCTCCCAAATGTTTTAGCTGGCTGGGACCAATGATAGCTCTGCAACTCTTCTGACCACAGGAGATTTCTTCTATCACCGCAGGCATCATTTCACATTTCTTAGAACTTATGATTTGTTTGTCCTTAAGATCATTCATAGACTTTAACTTAGAAGATAAATTTGCAGAACTTTATTAATATTTGTTTTTATACCTTCACAGAAAAACTCATTTTTTTTTGACTTTCACTTCATAGCTACCAATTAGAGATTTTTACATTATAATTTTACCCTCCTACAAAATCTTTTTTAGTTTATCTCATACTTATATACCTCAAGGATGATTTTAATGGTAAATTTTACTAGAAATAACATTTGTTATCTCTATTACAAATCATTAGTAAATAAAAAGAACACTTCATAAATATTAATATTAGTAAGATCCTTGAACATTACATAAATATTCAGATGTGCAAACAATCCCAGAGTCATTAAAATGTGTAAATGATAAGCTCTGCTATCAAACAAGAGTGGCAGGTTATAATTTATGTATTGGTACATACCAGTTTTTGTACATATAGAGACAAGAACTGGGTGAATTGTCATAAATTTTCCCTGTTAGACTGTGTCTGCCTCCCTAGCACTGGGGTCATTTACCTCATCAAACTCTTTTATATGTTTATTAGACTGAACTCAGATCATCATACTTGCAAGGCAAGTACATTCTGAGTTATTCCCTTAGTCCCCACCCTTTCCAAGTGTATCATTTATATATTTAAGTACCTTACATTTTGAGCATCGCCCTGCCTGGCCTCACCCCTCCCTGACCCTCTCCTCCCCTCCCCATCTCTTCCCTTCCTTTCCCTTCCCTTCCTTTCTGTTCCCTTTCTTTGCCTCCTCTTTCTTTCTTCCTTCCTCTCTTCCTCTCTTCCTCCCTTCTTTCCTCTTCCCTTCCTCTTTTCCTTCCTTCCTTCTTTCTTTTTCTTGTTGTTAGTTTTGTGGCAGCACTTCACTACTGATAGCCTGGGTTCTTGAACACACTGTGTAATCATGCTGGTCTTGAACTTGCAGTTGTCTTCCTGCCTAAGCCTTCTTAGTACTGGGATTACAAGTGTGCATCTGGATGCCTTGCTCTTTTTGATCTTCTCATAGGAAGAGACAAACCTCACACTGCTGTAGCTCTTTTTTGCCATGTGACCAGGGGGATCAGTATGTCTTTATCCATTCAAGGGCAATACCTTTATAAATTCAGATGTCTTTATAGAACTAAAATCAATGCATTGGTGGCATCTGAGTTCACAGTAATCAGAGTTCACAATCCTTTTAGGGGAATTCCCAATAATATTTATGTGTTTCTTCTTTATCTAACTTCATTACATCTTTATTTTAATAATTCATCTTTATTAATTTCTCCAAATAATCCAAAGACCTTAGTTTTCATAGGTACAGCTATATTTAGCACTCATATTTATTTGAGTCATGTTCTAATTAGAATAATGTGTGTAACTGGCATAAGCTTGTTTGCGTGAAAACATAACCTATTTCAAGATTGGTGGAAACAGAACAGCTCCAGAGAAAGTGGCCGAAGAGCTTTGGGTATTCAGGCTGCCACTATGATCAGCTGTTGTGTTTGTGGAGAAATGGGGAGCTTTGCCTTGGCTCTTGAGTCCAGTGTGCAGCGGTGTTCAAGGAGATCCGTTGCTGTGCCAGGACTATAAGCATATTTTAATAGTGATAAAGAGCTGATGGAAGTAGAACTCTGATATGATTCTGCAGAAGCAAGGAGGGTACTTTCATTCATATGCAAGTCTTACATAAATTTAAGTTTATGCATAATTTAAATTTTCCAACTAAAACAGATTAGACAAAATTATTTTATTCAAGTTATGTCATAAGCTGTTACTAATTATAAAGTATGTGTCATAAACTCTAAGAATTTGAAAAGAAATATTTCCTATGTGCTCTAATGCAGTGTGTCATTGCTTGTGTGTGCCTCTGTGTATGTTTAGTGTCTGTGAGTGGGAATACAATGACTGAATGGAAACTTACTCTATGCACATTCAAATTGTGCTTATATCCTAACTATATTGCTTGCAAATTCTCTGGGAAAGAGGATATGAAAAAGGGATATTCTGTTCCTGGAGATTTACTACTCTTTTCAAAATTTGTCTTTATTTCCTCTCTAGTCTGGTAGTTGCTGAGATGTGGAATCTCTTTAGTGTCCATTCAGTTCATATTATTCAGTTCATATTATCCATAGAAACAATGGAAAAGGAAACCGAAAGGATAGAAACCCATGCTGCCAATGTTCTTCTTATTTAAGTGGCATTAGTAGCATTTCAATACATATTTGTTAGAATGATTAACTGAAGTAATATACATAAAATACTTAGAATGGTGCCTTGCACACGGTAAACACTGTGTCTACTGCCTTTTCATTTTTTTTTTCTTTTTGTCTTTTTTTTTTTTTTTTTTTTTTTTTTTTTTGTCTACTGCCTTTTCAAGAGTATTGTTACATTGTTATTGTTACAAAATGTGCTAACCCTGTATTCACTGAGGCTCTGCTACTAGGTTTATTCTTGACAGACCCAAGTCTGGAGAATGGACAGAGCACAAACTTTGGAGTCAGACTGAGAAGACTGGGAAACCGGGCTTCAGGTTTTGCAGATATGTGCTCTTTGTAATTTTCTGTACTTAAAGGTCTTATTCTGCAAAAAAATTATTATTGTATAAGCACCACCTGAGTATTAAGAAGAAGCCTGTATGGAGTAGTGAGCAATACACAGGTACTCTGCAATGCCTGTTTATCACTCTCACTTGTTCATACCTATTAGACTCAGCGTCACTTTTCTCTGCATGACTGCATTAATCCAATTATTCCCCTCCCTTTCCTGTACACTTTCTTTTTTCTTTCATTTTCTGTTTTCTTCTTTTTTCTCTTCTTTACACCCCTCCTTCCCTTTATATCTCCCCTTTTCCTTCCCTTTCTTCCTTTCCTCCTTTATCCTTCACAGTTGGAGTCTAGATGTCAGTCCTCTGCATTTTATTTTCACAACTTATCCTATAACACACAGCTGTGATGAAATCTTCCCATTGTGATCATTATAAAATCAGAGCTTTATCTATAGAAAATAAACATCCAGAGCTATTTCTTTTTGTTCTTGCTTGATCCTCATAGATGCAAAATTAGGGCATAACTTTAATTATTCATATCTGCTTTGATGGTTCCATTCATTTTTTATGATTTGGGGGAATCATTTAAGAGAGCTAATTCACTTGCACCCAAATGAGATTTCTGTTGCTGTTATAGCACTAACAACCTTCAAATGAGTGACATGTCTTAGTGCATGTTTTCACTTGTGAAAGTGCATAGAATTCTTCAGAGCATCTAAATTATTTTTGCTTATTATTAAGTAATATAAAAGGCAAGCTAGAAAGGGAAGTTGGGGAAAATTGGTACTATTAATAGAATTTTATATATACACATACTATCAACATACTTAAACCAAATATCTGCATTTTAGATCCCATGGAAACAGTCTTCTTGACGTACATATCATGTGAATCTGATAATTTTGGCCTCAAATGTTGTCTTATATCACGTGTGTGGGGAGAACCCAGCTTTACTTTGCCTATTAACATTTACCTCGTTAAGTCCATCTTAATAAAAGAAAAATTTAACTTCAAAATAAAAAAGATGCAAATGTAAATTTATATAGACAAAGAAAAAACTTAAAATTAAGTGACCCTGTTGTGTCCCTGTTAGGGCCCTCCTTGTTGCCTTGCTGCTCTGGACCTGTGTATTATAATCTGGTTACCTTATGCTTTATATCCAATATCCACTTATGAGTGAGTACACACCATGTTTGTCTTTCTGAGTCTGGGTTAGGTCACTCAGGATGGTTTTCTAATTTAATTTAATTTTTTTTTCTAGTTACATCCACTTGCCTGAAAATTTAATGAGATCATAATTTGGTTTTTTTAACAACCGAGTAGTACTCTATTGTGCAAATATAACACATACTCCTTAGTCATCCTTCAGTTGAGGGGCATCTAGGTTGTTTCAAGATTCTGGCTATTATGAATAATGCAGCTGTGAACATTGTTGAACAAGTGTCCTTGGGGTATGATTGAACATTCTTTGGGTATATGCCCAAGAGTGGTATTACTAATTCTTGAGGTAGATTGATTCCCAATTTCTTAGAAACTGCCATACTGATTTCCAAAGTGGCTGTACAAGTTTGCACTCCCACTAGTAGCGGAGGAGAGTTTCCCTGACTTCACATGCTCTCCAATATAAGCTGTGACATGAGCAAATGGGATGGTTGAGGTGGGGAGAGATACAGTAGAAGATCAATGAAAGAAAGCCTTAAAAAAAGAGCCACTATGGGGCTCCTATAATTGGATTAATGAATACCTCAACTATGATCATAGAGCCTTCATCCAGTCATTGATGGAACCAGGTACAGAGATCCACAGCCAAGAACCAAGCCTAGATCTGGAAATCCAGTCAAAGAGAGGGAGGAGGGAATACATGAGCAAGGGAGGTCAATATCATAATGGAGAAGTCTACAGAGACGGTAGAATCAAGCTTGTAAAGCTTATGAAGTCTAGGCCAACAGTGGTAGAGACTCCAAGGGACTGAACTAAGCCCTCCCTGTGTAAGTGATGGTTGTGAAGCTTGGACTATCCAAGCAGCCCCTGGTAGTAGGACAAGCCTGGTACGTGAGCTAGATTGTTGGAGCCTGTTCCCTATGGTGGGATGCCATACTCAGCCTTAATGTATGGGATAGGGAGAAGGGCTCTGTCCTGCCACAGCCTATTTTGTCAGATGTTTTTGACTCCTCATGAGTCACTGTGAGGAGCAGTGGACTGGAGGTGGGCTATGTGAGGGAGGACAAGAGGGCACAGGGTAGGGGAGTTGGAGGGAGAACTGTGGTTGGAATGTAAAATGAAACTTAAAAGAATAAATAAATTTTAAAAAAATTAAGTGACTTTCTTACTATACAAATATTTTAAAAGCCCAGAAAAGTAATTTGCTACATTAAATAATTGACTTACAAATTTCTGCAAAATTCTCACATGCAGTTTAATGACCTCGTTATAAGACAAATTGTTCTTTTGAAGTCTATACAGACTACAGAGAGGTAATGCAGCTTTTCACTAGTAAGATGACTGAAATTTGTTAACAGATGTAGTATATTCATGTGAGGTTTTACTATAAGATAAGATATATGTATAGTATTCCTTTTGATTTTATATATGTGCCGGATTTTTTTTTTCAGTTGGACACAAAGTCATCTGAGGGGAGGGAACCTCAATTAAGAAAGTGCCTCCTAGGGTGCTAGAAGAAGGGCTCAGCAGTGAAGAGCACTGATTTCTCTTCCAAAGGACCCAGGTTCAATTCCCAGCACCCAAATGCCAGATCACAGGTGTCTATAACTGTCTGCAGTCCTGTGGGATCCGATTCCCTCTTATACTATACATACTGACATGGAGAGAAAACATTTTTTAAAAAAATAAAAGGAAATGCCTGTATAATATCAGACATAGGCAAACATGTATGACCGTTTCTTAGTTAATAATGTTGTGTGGGCTCAGCCAATTTTGGTTATTGCCACCCATGGGTTATGTGAGAAAGAAAGCAGGCTGAGCAAGTCATTGTAGCAAGATAGTACCTCTTTGATGACCTCTACACCATCTTCTGCCTCCATATTATTGATATTTAACAAGGATCAGGGAAAAAAATAGGCCAAATAGATGATTATTCAGGGAGAAACAACTCACAACATAGACAGATGAACACCAGCAGGTTCCTGGTCCCAAGGATGCCTCCAGAAGTGCTCCTGTCCCCATGCTGCAAGCAAGAGAGCTCTGCGGAGCCCCCTCCTCAGCCTTAGTTCTCCCAGGTCATGTCCGGCCCTGTCTCCACCATCCACGGGCATGGTCTATGCCACAGCTACGAACAAGGAGAATATCTCACTACAATTCCAGTTTTAGTCTAAAGAAAAGATTTGAGCTAGATACACAAACTATATACAAAATAGTGAATAACAAGTGTGCTCTAAGAAAAGGAAAATCGAGAACATACAAACTTAAGACCTAACTATCTAGTCCTAGGGTGAAGTCGAAATGGGGGTTTACAATAGAGTTGTCCTAAGCTGGAAAGCTTAAGTCTAGTAACTAATATATCTAACTAGGAAGAGAAAATAATAGTTGTGATAATTTAATCTTCAACCTCATCAAAAACCTGAGAAGAAAAATAATAATACTAGGGTAGGCAGGAACTGCGGATGGGCAACTTACAAAAGGTACAGCAAGGACAGAAACAGCAGGCTACCTGAACCATCACCCAAGGTCTCACAGCAACATTGGCACAGCCAGTTTTGGCTAAGACCAAGAATACCTGACAGACCACAACAAAGCAGAGAGGTAAAAAGGCTGTCTTACCCTGACTTGGCAGGGTTTAGCAGTCTTCTATGTTTGTCTCCTGCAAGTACATAGGCCCGCACGTCCAAATCAGTGATTGAGGTGGGGGCAGTTCTTTGCCCAAGAGGCCATTCGCTGAAGCGAGGATAAACTCAAAAGGAGCAACAACAGTGTTCAATATATTTTCAGGAAAGTGAACAGTGTTGTCGGAGTACTAATATTAAAACATTTAAATGCCATGTTCTGCTTGTCTATGAAATGACTGAAGATTAAGCATCTATGTCTGAAAAATCTCATAGTTAAAGAAAACATGGGTGAAGATAATCTGTAATACTCAGGAATTTAGCTAAAAAACAGATTAAAACTTCCTTGACTAAAGCAGGGATAAAAACCTAAACAATATAACTATGTACATATACATACATGTAAATCCTTAAAATAGAGGTAAAGTAGAAATGTCTAGACAAGAGGTAGAACTATGAAGGGCAGCAGGATAAATAATTGTACCAAATTTCAAAATGTTTTGAATATAAGAAAAAGTATACATACATAGAATGTGGTAAGAATAATATGCATAAAACATCATAAATGGAAAGATTTCACACAATATGACAAAATATAATATACAATTTTTCTGGGCAGGGAATATAAACTTAATTTTACATAGCTTACCCCAAATAAGAATATATAACAATGTAAGCTGTATAATACTATTATCTCATTCTTACTAAATAATTCATGAGATTATAGGCTAATCTACTTAATATCCCATCTAAACCATACCTTTCTCAACCACACCCTATTCCTGTCTAAAAGATAAACCCCAGTTTAAGCATCACCTTCCATACCCAACTCTAAGTAATTAAAACCAACCCAAAGAAGATGAATATTATCCCCAAATTCCAAGAGTAGGGAAAGGGGTTGTTGTTATCTTAAGATTATTTCCTGCTGAAATGGGACAATGATTGCTCCATGGGATCCTGTAGGAAGAAAATTTTTAGCAACCAAATTTCTCAACAAAACTAGCTGTGACATATGTAGTTAGTCATTGTGTGGCAGAAAATGCTTGACTGTAGTTCTATTTGAAACTCTGGCCAGGGTATAATAAGAAGGTGCACCATTACAGCTAACTAGTCATGAGTTGTCTCGAGCAAAACAGTCTCAAACTGGTTTTAGGGTGATGTTTGTAGTCCAGATACATCAGGTTGAGTCAAGTGGAAATGACGACGTGGAGCCCCATCTTCTTTCCGGAGAGTTCAAAAATTGCTTTTAGGAATTGTTATTAAACTTAAGCATCAATATTAAAGTAAAATTTTTAAGTGTTAAGGTATGCATTAGGGAAAGGCAACAATGAGCATTAAAATGTATATGAGAAAATTAGG
This sequence comes from Phodopus roborovskii, assembly GCF_943737965.1. Lineage (NCBI taxonomy): Eukaryota > Metazoa > Chordata > Mammalia > Rodentia > Cricetidae > Phodopus > Phodopus roborovskii. Next base: position 38,416,408 of record NW_026125295.1, on the reverse strand, counting down.
ATTTCAGAGAGAAAATTTCGTAAAAGCAAATGAGTCCCCAGATTTTGTTTTCTTTTGCCTTACATCAATTGGCTTTTTGACTTAAGGCAGAAACTGGGAGTTTAATCTTAACAACATGCATGAATTTAGAGAAGGAAAGCCAAATCCAACTCCAAAGCCAGCATTGGTTTACATGAATTAGAACTATAGGAATACTAAATTGTAATGAGAAATAGATTTCTGTATAGAAATAGTTTACTAGAATTACATATTTTTACCATATATCAGATTCCTCTTCATTAAGTGATTGTTTCTGGAGAGCTGTCTTCTCTTCTGTAGGTACCTACATGTTTAGTGTATTTTGGCTATATGAAGATAGGTGTTTTCTGTTTTCCTGTAAGAATGAGAACAGAACACTTCCCCTACCTTTAAGGGGTCTCCGCACATCTCATGGGACCTAATTTGTTGGATGACTTGGCATTTTTCTTTATTAAGATGTTTATCTTGTTCAACTCGGATCTTGATTAACTTAGATGGTACCCATAGTTTTTCTTCTCCTGTAGATACAAATACGAAATCCCTACCCCAACGTAACACGTATCCTGGTTTCCATTCTGAAGTCAATACACCCTTGAAGTACACTGGCTGATTTAGTTCAGAAGTTTTTCTATTGTCCAGTGTTTTTTTGCAGCTGTTTTTCCTTTTTCATCAGCATTAAGAAAGTTTAATGTTAATAAATCATTATGTAATCTGTGTTGGGGTGTCTTGGTTCCTCCTGCCTGTTTATGGAGCATTTCTTTTAAAGTACTATTGGATCTCTCAACTACTGCTTGTCCTGTAGGACTGAGTGGTGTACCAGTTATGTGCTTTATGTTATAATATCCTACTTCTGACACCAGATATTGATGTTTAACAAGGATCAGGAGAAACAAATAGGCCAAATAGATGTTTATTCAGGGAGAAATAACTCACAACATAGACAGATGAACACCAGCAGTTTCCTGGTCCCAAGGATGCCTCCAACAGTGCTCCTGTCCCCGAGAGCTCTCCGGAGACCCTCTTCAGCCTTTGTTCCCCCACGTCAAGTCTGGCCCTGTCTCCACTCCCATGGGCATGGTCTATTCCACAGGTTTGGACAAGGTGAATATATCACCTCACCATATTCCTGTCCTGTTTGAACTTTTGTCCAGACTTCCTCCTGTGATAGATTACAGATGTGGGATCCTAAGCCAAATGAATTAATAAATAAAATCTAGCAGGAAACTAGCAAGATACATGATAAACTAAAAAAAAAAAAAAATCAGTAGCCCTACTATATACAGATAACAAAGGGGCTGAGAAAGAACTCAGAGAAACATCACCCTTTACAATAGCCACAAATGACATAAAGTATCTTGTGGTAATACTTACCAAACAAGTGAAAGACCTATATAAAAAGAACTTTGTGTTTTTAAAGAAAAAAATTAAAGAAGATATCAAAATAAAAAAAAAAAAAGTGGAAAGATCTCCCATGTTCTTGGATAGGTAGGATAAACATAGTAAAAATGACAATCTTGGAAAAAAATGGCAATCTTGAAAAAAGCAATCTACAGATTCAATGCAATCCCCATTAAAATCCCACCACAATTCTTCACTGACCTTGAAAGGATAATAATAAACTTTTTATGGGAAAACAAATGATCCAGGATAGCCAAAACAACACTGCACAATAAAGGAACTTCAGGAGGCATCACCATCCCCAACTTTAAGCTCTATAGTCCTGAAAACAGCCTGGTATTGGCCCCAAAATAGACAGGAAGACCAATGGAATCAAATCGAAAATCTTGACATTAAGTCACATACCTATGAACTCCTGATTTTTGACAAAACAGCTAAAATAATACAATGGGGGAGAGGAAAGCATCTTCAAAAAATTCTACAGGCACAATTGGATGATGGTGTGTAAAAGACTTCAGATAGAACCATATCTATCACCATGCACAAAACTCAACATAATTTATGTTGATCATAAATCCAGCCACATTGAACCTCTTAGAAGAGAAAGTGGGAGGTACCCTTGAACAAATTGGTACAGGAGACTGCTTCCGGAACATAACTCCATTAGCACAGACACTGATATCAACAATTAATAAATGACACCTCCTCAAACCAAGAAGCTTCTGAAAGGCAACGGACACAGTTGATAAGACCAAGTGGCGGCCCACAGTCTGGGAAGAGAACTTCACCAATCCTACATCTGACAGAGGGCCGATCTCCAAAATATACAAAGAACTCAAGAAGTTAGTCAACAAAACACCAAATAACCCTATTTTAAAATGGGGTACAGAACTGAATAGAGAGTTTTCAATAGAGAAAATCAAAAAGGCTTGAAGACACTTAATACAGTGCTCAGCATCCTTAGGTATCAGGGAAATGAAAATCAAAACAACTCTGAGATACCATCTTATTCCTGCCAAAATGGCTAAAATTAGGAACACCAATGATAACATGCTGGAAAAGGTATGGAAAAAAGGGAATACTCTTTCATTGCTGGTGGAAGTGCAAACTTGAACAGCCATTTTGGAAATCAGTATGATGGTTCCTCAGGAAAATGGGAATCAGTTTACCACAGGACCCTGCAATCCCCTTCTTAGGCATATACCTAAATGATCCACATCCATGCAACAAACACATGTGTTCAACTATGTTCATAGCAGCATTATTTGTAACAGCATGAACCTGTAAGCAACTGAGATGCCCCTCAACTGAAGAATGGATAAAGAAGATGTGGTATATTTACATAATGGAATACTAGTCTGCGGGGGAAAAAAAAAACAAGGAATCTTGAAATTCGCAGGCAAGTGGATGGAACTTGAAGAAACCATCTTGAATGAGGTAACCCAGTCACAAAAAAAACCAACATGGTATATACTCACTCATATATGGATTTTAAACATAGAGCAAAATTCACACTGTCAGAAAAACTATTTTACAAGGCAGATTCTAAGAGATTCATATAAGGTCCCTCACAGAAGAGGAAAGGGAAAAGATCTCCTGAGCATATTGCAAGGGGGGGCAGTGAGTGGAGAGGGAACTAGGAGAAAGAGAACAGAAGGAGGAAGAATAGATGAAAGAAGTGTGTGTGAGAGAGAGAGAGAAAGAGAGAGAGAGAGAGAGAGTTAACATAAAAGAGGGAGCCATTATAGGTTAGAAGAGAAAACCGAATCTAGAGAAATGTCCAGAAACATACAAGACTGGCCCCAACTAACAATTTGAGCAACAGTGGAAAGGCTATCATAAATCCCCTTCCCTGATAATGATCGATGACTTACTTATCCACCATCATGGCGCCCTCATGTAGTAGCTGATGGAAACAGAAGCAGACACCCACAACTAAACACTGAGCCAAACTGGAATGTAGATGCAGAGAGGAAGCACAAGACCAGGCTGCAGAAACCCACAGAGACAGCTGACCTGAACAAGGAGGAGCTAATGGGCCCCCAAACTGATAGCTGGGAATCCAGCATGGGACTGACTCAGACCCCCTGAATATGGGTCTCAGCTAGAAGGCCTGGGCAGTCTAAGGGACCTGGGATAGTGGAACCAGGATGTATCCCTGGTGCCCAAAAGGACTTTGGAAACAAATTCCCCCATGAAGGGATACTCCCTTTATCTAGAGACTGGAGAGAAGTCCTAGTTCCTACTCCAAATGACTTGACAGATTTAGATGATGCTTCCTGTAAGGCATCATCCTTCATGTAGAGTGTGGGGGGTGGGAGCTGATGGTCATTGGGGGAGCATGGGGGCATGGGAGGGTGGTGGAGAGGGAAAGATGGAGGGAGGGAGGGAGCGGGAACTTGGAACAATATGTGAAATAAAAAATAAAACAATAAGAACTTGGCAGACCGAAAAAAAAGTGATGGAAAGCACAGAAAGACTTTAGATACTGTATGCCATTCTGTTGTCTTTATATTATTTGACTGCTGAGGAAATAGCAACAACTGTTAAAAGAAATGCTGCTAGATTAATCCAATTTATATATTTTAAAAATGCTTTGACTTCAAAATTCAAGTCCAAGGACAGATTACTGTGGAAAAGGTTTTCTATTTTTGTCTCCACAGAAAATAACAAGCTGTGGATTTCTTCCATAGTAACATAGTTTAATCAAGCAAGACCCCCTGATCCCTTGAAACAGTGTCCCAGGTGATCCAACATTCAAAACAGCTGGGACATGGCAGTACCCCCTACCAGCAGGAAGCAGTTTAGGAAGAATGATGCCCCAATTCCCAAGTATTGTTTATACATATTTGTTTTTCATCTAAATGAGGTTGGTTATAAATGTCTAATGACAATAACTAATGTCTTTTGAAAGGTAAAAAAGGGGATTTTGGTATAAAATGTATACTTTGTTTTGAAATGGATTTTCATTTATTGATACAAATTTAAGGATGATTTTGTGATATGTATATTTCTCCTCTTGCTTAGGTAGTGTGTTTACATAGCTCATTTAGATATGTAATGTATAATTTAGTACAGATTTTAGATAGTTGCCTATAACAGTCATAACTTATGGTTTAGTTAGTTTGTTTTTCTAGATATATAGAGATATATTTGAGATGAATAGGCATTCTTCAAACCTTTCAATCTACAGAATATGTCATTTAAAAATGGTTTAGGGTTTTTCTTGACAGTGAGGCACAACTGCTCCTGGCAACACCACCTGTGTCAGAAAGGAAGTTGGACATTGAAGAAACTCTTTGTGGAGTTTACTTCCAGTATAGCAAAACTAGCCATTTGGACAAGATACTGCTCTTGTCTGGACTGTTTGACTTCATGCTATATAAACTGGACATTTTGTACTCACAGAAAAATGACTGCTGAAACAAGATAGACATTGCTACTGGGTTCCTGCTTCATGGAAGAATCTGCCAGACATTCTGCAGGACACAGAGAAAATGACTGACAAATTGCCAATACTGATGGACAGATTAAAGTTCCCTGCCTTGCTGAGGAGTCTGCCAGACACGCAATGGCCTATAGGCTGAAGATGGAACATTACATAAGAACTTCAGGTGGCCGACCAGAGAGTGAGATGTCTCTGTCATTTCTAGAGTTATATATTATCCTTCTGTGGTCTTTGATGGAGTTGAAGACAGATAGTTATGGTTATAGTTTTCCTTAGTTAGGATTAAAGATAAGTTACATATAGGACTTTAGACTCACAAAGATAAATAATAATATATTTTCTTTAAATCTTGCTAAATGTTAATGGACTAAATATTAACTATGGTTCTTTTTTGATAACTGTTTTGTTATATATTTTGCTATGTTAAGGTTAAACCCTTCTTTCTATTTTAGACCGAAAAGAGATGATCAGAGATGTCATTCTGTAAATCTGTTTCTCTTATTGGTTAATGAATAAGTACTGTTGACCAATAGGAAAGCAAGATAGGCAGAACTAGGAGACAAGGAGGTTTCCAGAAAAGAGAGGAGGAGATTCAACATGGAGGAGGGAGAGAGCAGAATTCTGGTCCCGCTCTCTGAGGCTTTACCTAGTAGCTGATGGAAGCAGAAGTAGATATTCACAAGTAAACATTGAGCTGAAACTCCTGGAATCCAGCTGCAGACAGGAAGGAGTGATGAGCAAAGGGGTCAAGACCAAGCTAGAGAAAACCACAGAAACTGCTGACCTGAACAATGGAAGCTCATGGACTTTAGCCTGATAGCAGAATCCAGTATAGGATCATCCAGATCCCCTGAATGTGGGTGTTAGTTGGGAGGACTAGGAAATTTATGTGGCCTCTGGAAATGGATCAGTATTTATCCCTAGTACATGAATGAACTTTGGGAGTCCATCCCACATAGAGGAATACTCTCTCAGCCTAGACACTCAGGGGAGGAACTGTGCCCTGCTCCAAGTTATGTGACAGACTTTGAAGACTCACCATGGAAGGACTCACATCCCTGGGGAACAGAAAGGAGATAGGATGGGGTTAGTGGGGGAAACATGAGAGGACAGGAAATTGCAGGAACTGGGATTGACATGTAAAACAATCTTGTTTCAAATTTAAATGAAAAAATATTTAAAATTAAAAAAAATCATTGTATGCAGAAATGAATGAAATAAATGAAAGTGAGTAAGAAAATATGGAATCTCAAGATATATGTTAAAAGAATGTAGCAAAAATGTAATGACAAAGATCTCAATTCTTTAAGAAATTAAGAATTTTTAGCTGTGACTAAAAGATATTTGTGGCATGTTTTAACTCCTTCTTTTTCTGTAAGATTTTAAGTAAACTTTATTATAAGAAATCAATAATAAAAACTATCACACACTGAAATTAGCCATACTCAAAGCTATGTCAGTGAACTTCTATACTATTATAGTAGCCATTCTGAAGGATTGTACATGTATGGAAGCCAGAGGTCAATGTTGAATGTCTATTATTAGTCACATTATTTAAGACAGAATCTTTCATTGGACCTAGTAGGTCAAAGAATGTCTGGACGGGTTGGATAGTGATCTCTTGAAATCCACCATCAGCAATGGATTTACCATGAGCTTTTAGGTAGTTGCTGATAATCTGAACACAGGTCTTCATGCTTTCATTGCAAGCATTTGACCTATGGAACCATCTCTCTAGCCCCTGATTGGGAATTTTAAAAGATATATACTGGATAATGTTTTTTCATCTGTACCTTTTTATTCTTTTGAAGCATTACTAAAATAAAAATAAAAGTTTCTTTACTTTTTCTTTTTTGGCTGTTGGAGATTAAAGTCAGGACTATGCATATGCTAGCCACAAATAGTTTTGTCATCACTGAGAGCATACTGATCCAAAGTGCATTTTACTTTTTAGTCTTAGTTTAAAAAATTAAAATTTATTTATTGTAAAATAAATAAAAATATAAAATAATAATAAAAATAAAAAGCCCAAGTAAGTTCTAAAGTGCATTATTTGTGTCCTAAGGATTGTTGTATTTCTAAAGCACCACTTCTTGGTGGGGTATTAAAATCTGAATGCTTTCAGTAAAGTAGACAACAGGGAAGTTAGAAGAGTATGTTTTGATCTGAAAAATAAAAGGGAGAACTAGCTCAGATTGCTGAAAAAAGAAAAGTAGTATTGCAAAGCCCAGAATAAACTGACTTTAACAAGAGGTCTTCGATAAATAAAAAGCTATACAGAATATTGGTCTCCTAGGTCAGGAAACAGGTTGCTTCATAGTCAAATGGGGTTGAATGGAAGAAACTATCAACTTAGAATAACTAGAGTCTCAAGAGACTGAAGTATAGTTCAAAATGTTTAATTTAATGATTAACCTATAGCCAGAATGCCTGTGTTAGGATGACGGGACTTGTCTTCCCATATGTGAGCATCAAAGGAAAGGAAGTATGCTTGTGAAGGAGCCTGGCAAGTGTGAATAAGAGCAAGGAGCCATGTTTCTCAGTCAGTAGATGTTGAACCATCCTTTGCCATGTCTGTTGGCTAAGGTTTGTTACTCTAGATGTTGTGGCACATTGTCATGTATTTTCCTTCTGATTAACATTGTTGTTCACATATGGTTCATGGTGCAGCTATAGCTTAAAACACTGCACTAAGTTTGAGAGCAGTTTTAATCCTTTAGATGACACACATTGCCTAACACACATTGCCATTAAATAAGGATAAGGATAAACAAATAGGCCAAATACATGTTTATTCAGGGAGAAATAACTTACAACCTTGACAGATGAACACCAGCAAGTTCCACCCAATTCTCTCCTGTCTGAGTCCCACCAGCAAGAGAGCTTTCCCAGCCTCTTCCTCAGACCTCCTTCCACAGGTCACTTCCGCCCATGGCTCCACCCCCAATGGGCGTGGTCAGTCCCACAGAAGGAGACAAATATCTCACTACAAACACATATCTTATATTTAATTTTTTTACCTTTACTTATATTTAAGTTTTAATCCTTTAGATGACACTAACACATATCTTTTATTTAAAATTCTTTTACTTATATTTAAACTCTTTTATATTAATTTATTTTTTATTTTTATTTTACATATTGATCCCAGTTCCCTCTCCCTCCCTCTCTCTTCCCCTCTCTCCCACCCTCTCCATGCCTCCCAAGCACCCTTTCCTCCCACCCACCCCCCACTTCACATGTAGGGTGATGCCTTACAAGAGGGGTCATCTAAATCTGTCAAGTCATTTTGTGTAGGGACGAGGACTTCTCTCCCTTCTGAAAGTTAAGGGAGTATCCTTCCATGGGAAATGTGCTCCTAAAGTCCCTTTGGGCACCAGGGATACATCCTGGTTCCACTGTCCCAGGTCCCTTATACTGCTAAGTCCTTCTGGCTGAGACCCATATTCAGGGGGGCCTGAGTTAGTCTGATGCTGAACCCCCAGCTATCAGTCTGGGGGCCCATTAGCTCATCCTTGTTCAGGTCAGCTGTCTCTGTGGGTTTCTGCAGCCTGGTCTTGTGCTTCTTCTCTGTATCTAGATTCCAGTTTAGCTCAGTGTTTAGTTGTGGGTGTCTGCTTCTGTTTCCATCAGCTACTAGATGAGGGCTCCATGATGGTAGATAAGTTAGTTGTTGATCTCATTATTAGGGAAGGGGATTTATGATAGCCTTTCCACTGTTGCTCAAATTGTTAGTTGGGGCCAGTCTTGTATGTCTCTGGACATTTCTCTAGGTTCAGTTTTCTCTTCAAACCTTCAAACCTATAATGACTCCCTCTTTTATGGTATCTCTCGTTCTCTCTTCTCTCGTCTATTCCTCCCATACTCAATCTTCATAGTCCCAAGTGCTTTCCTCTCCTTCCCTTCTCTTTCTCATAGTTCCTGCTCTAGTCACTGCCCCCCTCCCTGCCCCATGTGCTCTGGAGATCTTGTCCCTTTTCCCTTCTGTGAGAGTCCTTATAAGAATCTCTTAGAATCTTCCTTGTATCACATTCTGTTGTGAGTTGACTGTTATGAAGAGAAGACTGTGGTGTGGAAAGATGATGGATTAATGCTTAGGAACACTTGCTGCTTTTGTGGAGGATCTGGATTCAGTTCCTAGAACTCACCTGACATACCACAGCTGACAGATCCATGGGAATGGCAGTCCTCCTCTGGCCTCTAAAGGCACTAGGTATGCATATGGTACACATGCAGGCAAAATACATATATAAAATTAATTTAAAAAAAGATAAGACAAAGATAAAGTTTTGTACCTTTTAGGACCTGTACATTTCTTTGCTCATAAACACCTGGGAAGATTCCTCAAAATGTCCCATTTGAGATGTACTTAAGCACTCTTTTGTATATGTGTCCTTCAGCTCTGAGCACAAATGCAAAAACCTGCAAGGTCAAGATAACCCATACTACTGTGGTTTTGATGTCAGGGAGACAGTGTGATGTTATTATCAATTGAACATACATCTCCACTGAGTTCAGCATAGTCACAAATAATTTCATGCTAAAATGAAACCAGAGATATAAGCGATACAGGTAATGCTTTTCCTTAACCTTCCAAATTATGAAATCTAACAAAAAAAAGCCACTATGGTTTTGCAATTACACTTCACTGAGTGCTGTCTCCCCCTTTTTGGTTAAATGCTTTTTGTCTTCTTGCTGCCTCCTGTTTTCCATGTTTGCTCTTATCAATAATCTCTCTTTTTTGCCTTATTTCATAAACTGTGATTGGAGTTGACAAAAGAGGATGACTATGGAAGTAAAACTTCTTTCTAAGTGAGTCACAGGAACTCTATATCTAACATGTTAAAAGCTAAAGCCATCGTTTTATATCCAGCCCAGCATCTCCTGTGTCTCAGGTCATCATGTTCCTGTGCCAAGGGACAGAAAGCATTCCAGTGTCCTTCCTTTACTCTCCTTGCTGCAGTAAACTTCTCTTTTGGATCCCAGGTGGCATAGGGCAGTTTCCTCTGTCTTTGTAAAGGTTGCTTTGGTTTGGACTGAGCTACTCTAAACCCTTTGACTGAGAAACTATTGATGTTTAACTGTATAGGTGTAACTAAGTCTTACACTGAAATAGAATATACTTTCTTATATTCAGATCTGATGAAATAAGTTTTTGCTCATTTTCTTAGTGTGTGTATGTGTATAAAGCCTTTCTTACATTTTCAGTTCATACATGGAAATGCCTCAAATACCAGATATTTGTGGCTTCTCATTGTATCATTGTATAGAATCTGTTTAACTCACCAAATCACTGTCTTTATGCTTAAGCTGATTAGTTTTTTTTAACTATATGCAAACCTGAGTCATATAGTAAGAAGGGATATCTATCTATTGACTCCCTCAGATTGGATTTTAAGCAATTTGGGCGGGCATAGTCTTAATTAGTGATTGATGTGGCTCACCAAGTGCTGTAAGAAAGCATACTGAACAAATCATAGGGGAGAAAGTCGGTAAGTAGCACTCCTCAATGCTCTCTGCTTCAGTTCCTATCTCCAGGTTTCTGCCTTGATTCCTGCTGCAAATTCCCTGGACAATGGACTCACTCAAACTGTAAGAAGAAATCAACCATTTCCTCCTCTAAATTGATTTTGATCAATATTTTATCACATCAGCAGAAAGCAAATAGGACAATACTCTTTATTATCCCTTTACTCCAGCAGCAGATTCTGCAAGCTATGTTACCTTTGTTTGGAATTTGTGCTTCAGGGAAAGCTAGTAGAAATTCATTGTTCTAGATGTATAATAGCAAACAGGGGGTTAGGGTACACAGATGTTACAATCCATGCCCTGGCTTATGGAAAGTTCTAGCTTGTATTTTTAGGGTTCCAACTGCTGTAAAGAGACATCATGACCATAACAATTATTTATTTTTTTTATCATTTTCACTTTATATACCAATCCCAGTTCCCATTCCCTCTCCTCATCCTGATACCTCCTCCTTCCTCCTATCCTACCCCCATCTACTCCTCAGAAAGGGTCAGGCCTACCATGGGCAATCATCAGTCTGTCACATCACTTTTGAGTCAGGGCCAAGGCCCTGCCCCCTAAATCTAGGTGGAGCAAAGTATCCTTCCAAAGGGAATGGGCTCCAAAAAGACACTTCAAGTATGAGAGATAAATCCTCCTACCTGTGGCCCCACAGACTGCCCAAGCCACACTACTGTCATCCAAATTCAGAGGGCCTAGTTTTGTCCATTGAAGGACCCCCCACTGTCAGTCCAGAGTCAGTGATCTCCCACTAGCTCAGGTCAACTGTTTTTCTGTGTATCCCTAAACTCACTCCTCTCTCTCTTCAACTAGACTTTAGGAGCTTGGCCTAGTGTTTAGCTATGGATTTCCTCATCTGCCTCCTTCAGTTGCTGGATGAAGATTCTATGATGAAAATACAGGTAGTCATCAATCTGATTATAGGAGAAAGCCAGTTCAGATACCCTCTCCTCTAATGTTTAGGGTCTTTGCTGGGGTCATCCTTGTGGATTCCTTGGAATTTCCCTAGTCTAGGTTTTTCCCTAGCCCCATAATAACTCCCTTAATCAGATTCTTCTTATTTGTTCTTCCTCCATGTCCTTTCCCCATCTCAACCATCCTGTTTCCTTGTGTTCTCCTTTCCCTCCACTTCTATACCCACCCCAGTGCTCCCAATTTTCTTAGGAGATTGTGTGTATTTCTCCTTCCCAGGGGGATCCATGCATGTCTCTCTTAAGATTCTCCTTGTTACCTAGCTTCTCTGGGGTCATGGACTCTAGGCTAGTTATCCAATTTGAGTGACTTACAATTTCAGAGATTTAGTCTATTATCATCACAGTGGGAAACATGATGCATGCACGTAGACATGGTGCTGGAAGAGCAAACTTCTACATCTTGTTCATGAACTATCTTCCACAATGGGAATAACTTGAGCATAGGAGACCTGAAAGCCCACCCCCACAGTGACATATTTCCTCCAACAAGGCCAATTCTACTCCAACAAAGCCACACCTCCTAATAGTGCTGCTTCATTTGGGGGGGGGGCATTTTCTTTCAAACTACCACAAAGTTCCTCAACACAATTTTCAGAGTAATTTAAATATGGGCAATTTAATTAGTCAACATGCCTACAAACACTAACAATGAATTGACAAGACAACAGAGTATGTCCATATGGACAAGTTCAGAGTAAATTATACTAGCCTGGAATACTATTCAGCTGTAAAAACCATAATGAAATCATGAAGTTTGCAGGTAAGTAGATGAGCCTAGATAAGATCATATTGAGTGAGTTAATCCAGATGCAGAAAGTCAAATATCTCATGTTCTCTTTCAACTGTTCTTCTAACTCCCAATCTTCAGATAAAAGTGGAGCTACCACCCCTCTTCAAAAAAATTTCTCTTTATAGTAAATGAGATGATCATAGAAAACCACATGTGGACATAATGTAGATATCAACCAATCATGATGCTTCCAAAGCCAATGTATATATCTATACCACAGTTCCTGCATTTACGGATCAAAGGACATCACAGAAGATGGAGTATAAATATTTTTAAGGGTCAGAATACCATGAAGTCTAATCTAAAACAGTCTGTCCAGATATGCTTGTATAAACCAAATCAAAACAATGGCAATACCAATAGGCATGCTAGAAGGGAGAATCTTGCCCCTAGACAGGAAAGTTTAAGCAATTGATGACTGTTGGAAGAAGAACTACCTCTTCCAGAGTTGAACCCCCTTATTGATTGTCTAATATGAAGTAGTCGGCCTTGAAACCATATACATAGAACCAAGAAATTTGGATTATATATATATATATATATATATATATATATATATATATATATGTGTGTGTGTGTGTGTGTGTGTGTGTGTGCGCGCGCACGCGCGCACATGCGCGCACGCATGCGCATAGCAAATACAATCAAAGAAAAAGAGGCTATCACCTTGATAGTGGGGGTGGGAGATGGGAGGTGCTGCATGGAGGAAAGTGAGGGGGGAAAGTTATGTAATTCTATTTTAATTAAAATGTATAAATTTTTAAAAAAATAAAATTTAGTATATGTTTTTAAATGAAAGGATGTGATGCTGTGACAACATGAGATTTAGGCAATAAGTCTATCCCTTTAAGAGATATCCCTTTAAGGACTGTTCTGCTATAGGTCCATATCACTGGGTACAGAAACACTGAATAGCATTAGTCAATAGCTCTTGAAGGTAATTAAGAAATTGGAGAACACATTTCCCATTCAGAAAGTTTGTTTTGTTTTGTTTTATGAATGAGCTTCATGATAAGATTTCAAATATCACTAGGGGAGAAAAATAAGTTGTTAGATTTAAATTCAAAACCTGGGACAAATTTATCACAATGTACTACTGTCCAAGAATACCCATGAAGATCATTATTTAGGCTTCCCAAAATGCAAAGAGGTTACAAAAACTGATGAAACATTATTTATTTCTGAATTTTCAAAGACAAAAATTAAGAAGACTCATACAGAAATTAAAGGAAGTTGTTGTCTAATTTATTCATTAATGTCAAAGAAAAAGACTATACCATCCTATCAGACAGTTATACATTATATTGAAAATACATTCAAAGAACTGGGTAGGGGACCCCATGAGAAAAGATGTATTGTCTATCCTTTAGCAAACAGGCACCAGGGAATGTTGGCATCTATAACTGAACACTAGGAACTCACAGTGAATAAGATTTCCTATCCATAAGAATGCACGATCCAGTGGGTAAAAAGAATAACAACTCTCTCTCTCTCTCTCTCTTTCTCTCTCTGACTCTCTCTCATATGTGTGAAACCATCCTTCTGAGAAGAGAAGAAAGGGATGGCTCGAAGTGCTTTTCTCCTCTGCCATATACAAATCAAAGAACATTCCTTTAGGGTTTTAGACACTGGCTTCTAAATAATTCTTCCTCTGAACCAATGAATACAGACTATTCCTACAAAGAATTTACTTTTAAAATTTCAGCCTTATAACCTGGGTAAGGTGGAGATGATGGCTATAACACAAGATTGTGTTAAAAGCAGTTTTTTTTTTTTTTTTTGGTCTGGTACTACCCTGTCTGCTCTGAGTATCTTGCTCACTCAGATCACAGTACTGGCTGATTGACACTGTATTCTTCTATGAATCATCACACTCTGAATCTTCATAGGACAATTCTGTTACATATGAATCACTTCAGCCCTTGCTCTATGCTCTAGTTGTCTAGTAAGAATCTCTGAAACTTCCCTCCACTGGCAAAAGAGGACTGTGTTTCTCATACTAATCCCCCCCCCATACCCCCTCAAAAAAGCACTCAAATTGATATGGCATATGTTGATTCTGGTTATCTTTAAATTTTTAAATACCTAGCTAATTAAGTATCTAAAATATGCAAAGGCAATGGAGAAGTGAGTCAGGGCATGTTTGTATTTTTTTTTTTTTTTATTCAACCACGGCTAATGTGTTGTTTGCAGAATATGCTGTTTTGTAGGTTTCTCTATGAACACTGTATCTCCCTCTTTGCATTAGAACTACTCTTTCCTGTGGGGGAATATTCTTCCTCATCTCTATGAATTTTGTAAAGGAGTGTCAGTGTGGACCCTCTCTGACCTGGCTGAGCTGAGCCACTAGGTTGCACTGGCTAGGTGAAATCACTCCTATGGGATTTTTACTCTAGAGAGAAATAAGTTCTCTTCCCCCAGGCTCTGCTAAAGTGAAATGAGGTGAGCCCGGGTAATTGCATACTGTTCTTTGTTACCAGTAGGCCTGCTCAGTTTTAGTCTGTGTGACAGGAGGGATGATTTATACAAGCTCATGGTTATATTCTTAGAGTGTCAAGGAGTTTATCTTCATGGGAGGAATTTTCTAGTATAACTTTACTTGGGAGAAAGATAGTTTCTACTTTGTAGAAACTTTCTGTTTCTAGAGTTTTCAAAGTCATAATTTTGCCATTTCAAAGTCCTGCCTTATCTTGTTGCTGCAGATAAATTTAGAAACTAAAACTAATTGAAATAATTATAATTGAAATAAAAACAAACAAACAAACATTTAGAAGTTTCTTCCTTTTTACACTCTTGTGATCATATCCCAAAAGCATATATGTGTGTCTGTGTGTGTGTGTGTGTATATACATATACATATGTATATATATGAATATATACACAAATACATATACATATATATATATATATATATATATATATATATATATATATATATATATGAAATCCACAAAACAATAAAAGAAATGCTTTTCCTGTTGCCTTCTGACTTGTGCTTGTAGCATGGGCCTATGCTGCACAGCCCTGAAGTTAAGAGAAATGAAGCAAGAACCTCTCTGAACTGTTTAGTTGTGCTATCTCCCAATGGCCTATAGCATGACAACAGGAGTCACTACTCTGATGCTCAAATTCATGCTTCTCCATTCTCATAAGTTAGTTTCTTCCTTTCCAACCATTAGGCACTCAGTAGACTCTTCATGACAGAGACTGGGAAGGACAAATTGGAATTAAGTATCATATTGAAGTCACCTCCTATCTAGATGTACCAAAGACTAAGAAAAGGTGATCACCATTTAGGTAACCCACCTCTCTTAGTCCTTAAAGGAATGTACTTTGACTAACACAGCTTGGACCAAGGGACCCTGACTAGGGACAGCAAGGGAAAGAAGAAAAGTCAGACGCATGGACACATGTAGAGGATGACTGATGTCAGATTGGGATATGTTCACTCTGGTGAAGTGGCATCTTACTCAAGACTTCACCCACTCATTGCTTTGTCTGCTCTCAATAAGAATGTATTTGTTGATAAAGGGAACCAAAAGCATTTTATTAAAAGTGAAGCAAGAGTTTTGGCTTATGTGATTTCATGCTATCACTTTTGTAGTCATTCATTACCTCTCTGCTTCCACAAGGGTAATTAAGTTTTGCAGTTCAATTCCCCTTGGACATAAACTCTGAGCCGGTACCTCACTTTCTAGAATTGTGACACCTCTGCAGCAATTGTCAGGCAATTTCTCAGGCAAATGAATACTGAAAGATATAAAAGGATTTTTAAATCTTGGGCCATATCAAAGCATTTCATATTTATGCTGGGATATTGAAAACCAAGTCACAAATGCTTTGACACGTCACATGATCTAGACTAAGAGATTGACACATTTTCACCTAGTGGTGAAGATTCCTTAGTTAACTAATACAAAAATAGCTATGCTTACATTTCAGCAATAATTTTAAGAAGTTTAAGTAGCAGTATAGAGATGAAATATTACAATGTCTAAAAATGTTTATGAATCTTAGCTTGGGGACTCCAGTGTAGGTCTTTATTAGTATTTACTGTATCAAAAGATACAGATTCAGAAACAAAGATACCAACCATGGGTAAAGGAAAGGCCAAGTCTTCACTAACAATGAGATGTTGTCAGAAATGATATAAAGGAAGAAACATTAAATATCTAAACTGTATTGATATTTTTAAATGCAAAGTAGAAACTATACATATTTATAGGGAATGCTATATTTTCATACCTGTATACATGTAATGATCAGATCATGTTTATTGGCATTGTTATCACCTTAGAATACTTTTTATTGTTTGCACAGGTAACATTCAAAACCCCTTCTGTGTGGTCTGTTTTGAAATGTGAATCAGTTGTGCCAATCATACTTCTTCTACATCAAATGTTTTCCTCCTAGGCACCTATTAATAGGTGCACCTCATACTCTTCTCCTCCACTCTTTTCCCATACTCTGATAACTATGTATATTTTCAAGGAAGTAAAAATTCTTATCTTTCTTTTCCAAGCTATAAAATGAAGCTATTGCTAGTAAAAGCTTATTTAAGATATTTACATATTATTAAAATGTAGGTCACACAAAGTCATTTATATGACTTGTAGTATAAATGTATGGAATCCACAAGACTATAATCTTGTTTTTAGTAGCAAAAAAGAACTTCAGATAGTAATATCAGTTTTTCTCAGCAACACTATTAATTGCTCATTGAAAAACCACTTCAGGACTATAATTATCAACAAACATACATTGAAGCATTTAGAGCTGCATATGGAGATTTATTAAGTACATATAATGCACTAAAATATGGACAAATGCCATGATTATTTTTAGCTTTATATAAGATTCTTGGAATGGTAGAAAAAGACAATAGTCTTAAAACTCTCTTTTTTTTCTGAAGTAAAATCATCTCTGGCTTAAAAATGTATTACTTATGCAAACCAGTTTAAGTGTTTACATCCTTTGAGGGAATGTATGAAACAAAAAATCTACATAATTCATTAACCACTGTGATAAATTTCTTACTTGTAAGATAATCTGATGATTTCATGGGTCATTAAAATATTGGAGAAACATACATGCTATGACTTTTGGAGTTTTTGACATACTTTTCATGAAGGGAAAATTATAGCATTTTTCTCCATTTAGTTCAAAATCAGTCTTTTTTGGAATTCTGTGTCATTCTTTACATTTGTTTATTGAAGCCCAATGGCGATGGAAAAAGAAAAACAAAACAAATAGCCATGGGAGTAAAGGGGGCTGTATGAGAAAGGAGAGAGAATCCGTGGGAGTGGGAGAGAAACACTGAAGGGCAATGAAAGGTAAAGATGATAAGAATACACATTTGTATTTATGAAAATGCCACCATGATGAGAAGGAAGCAAGGAAACTTGGGAAAATAAAAAGACAAATGAGGGAAAACAAAAGCGGTTTTATTGAAAGAATGAGACAAGAAAGAGTATGAGCAAAGTGCATCTCTAAATGGAAAAAAAAAGTACTCATTTGAATGATAAGGGCAAGAGCTTCAAGGTCAAGTGAGGCTTCAACCTTCAATGAGCATATGAAATTCTCCATCTTCCTTGTTATTTAGCAATATAAAATGGGAACAACTTGGTAAAATCCTTGAGATGGTTTATGGTATTTGCTCTAAGTCAGCTGTGGTAAGATGTCACTTCAGAAGTAACATAGATGTTCAACAGACATTCAACTTCCAGAAGCTGTGATAAGAAGGTTTCCCTTTGGAAAGGTAAGGGCAAATTACTTTAAAAATCAATAAAACATTTATTTATTTAATTAATTACTGTGGTAGTTTGATTTAAAAAAAAGGCCCCCAAGGGAATGGTAGTAATGGGAGGTGTGTCCTTGTTGGAGTACATGTGCTTTTGTTGCAGGAAGCAGGTCACTGTGGAGGTAGGCTTTGAGGTCTCATAGATGTTCCACTGCGATAATAATGGATTGAATCTCTGAACTGTAAGCAAGTTAACACAATTAAATCTTTTTTTTGAAAGGGTTGCTGTAGTCATCGTGTCTTTTTTTAGTAATAGAAGCCCTAACTAATCATTTATTTAGTTTTGTGTGTGTGTGTGTGTGTGTGTGTGTGTTATAACTATGTGCCATGGTGTGCTTGTGGTAGTCATAGAATAACTTGCAGAAATAGATGCTTTCCTTCCACCATGTGGGTCACAAATATGAAAGCAAACTTGGCATCAGACTGTTACCCCACTGAGCCATCTTGCTGATACCATAATGGCTTTTCATCTTAGTTGGTTTCTCTCATTTGCTTTATTTCCTTTAATAAAATTCCAAAGTTAGATTTAAGCAGTTACTCCCATAATGAGAATGTTGCAATAGCTTATCCTAAAATGTGAGCTTCCAAATTTTGTGTTTTTTCAGTCATTTGTAAAATAAGGCACTGTAATTAGTTTATAGTGATAAGAAAGATAGATTCCATCACAATAAAATACAGTTGCTGTAATGTGTATAAAGAGAATTGGTTTGACTTTCAAATAAGATATTCTTGTACATCAGTCATTAGAATTTTAGACATAACATGTTTCAGTTGAAAAGTTGTCTTTTGAGTGCTTCATTCCTCTGTGTAAAACTTGAACAATGCAAATCTAGGTTAGTGATGAGAAGTAGCTCCACTAGGGAGTAAGAGTTAGTCCTGCACCCAGGGGAACACTGTGACTGGCAATTTATAGATTCAAGATATAGTTCTATAACCTACAGGAGCCATACCTGTCATGAAGTCTGGAGTGATAAGTGTTTCAGTCCAGCAGATGAATTTTGGAGTGAAACCACAGCTTCCCACTTTGCTGTGAACCTTTGTTCAGTGTGCATGAATTACTTTACCCAATGAAAACCATCAAATTTTAGTTGTAAGTTTTAGGAACATACCTTTGATAACATAGAGCCTAGTAAAGGGTACTATACAAATCATAATGCTATTAAGTAAATTCTGTGGTATCAAACCATCTTAATTTTGACACATAAAAAACCCTTGTCTTGGTCTCTCTAGTTGTTCTATGGTTGGTATCTAATCATCACTGATACTATCTTTTGCTATTTTTGCACAAATAATAACCAGAAGTCAGAAAGCATTTCTTTAAAAGAATTAAAACTGCCCACCATGAAAATGTTATTAATCTGTCTGTGTTCTGGATAAAAGTTTCAATACTCCAAGGTAACTGTTATATGGGTGGTGTCTAAGTCATGCAGAGTTACAGAGTGTTTATTGCACTATCTTCACATGTTCTCTGGATTGGCTTAGTTTATTTTTCTTATTTTTCTATTTTTATTTCATTCTTTTTAAATCTCTTCTTCAACTTTCTTCATCCCAGGTAGGAAGACATTTTAATTACTATTCCAAGTTGGGAACTTTGGAAATTCCTTGGAACTGAGGTGGTTATAAGGAACATGAAAATTTAAATGGGGGCAGTTGTTAACAAGGGTGAAGGCATACAACAGCTGAGCTTCAAGGCTTCCTCTAATTTAAGCTCTTGCCATGCTAGTAGAGAATCCTTTTGAAAACCAGACTCCCTTCTTCACCTCATTCTCTGACTTCTGCCTTTATCAAGTTGCCTGTTCTAGTGCTTTAGTAGAGAAGAGAGTTTCCAGTATGGAGATAGGAGAGTTATGATGATGCCTTGGGCACCAGGCTGAACTTAGGGGTGGAGGAGAGAATAGTTCAATTATCCCAACAGCTGGTTATTTGGTGTGCTAGTTGTTAGTATTCAGACATCTGTACTGGCCTGTTTTTTGGGGTTCTGAGAGGATACAGCTTAAGTTGCAGCCACTTGTACACATTCAATATGTTTCCTTTTACAAGAGCCCTGCTCACCTCCCATCCTTCTCTCTCTCTGATTCTCTCTCTCTGATTCTCTCTTTCTCTCTCTCTCTCTCTCTCTCTCTCTCTCTCTCTCTCTCTCTCTCTCTCTCTCTCTCTCTCTCTCTCTCTCTCTTTCTGCCTCTCTTCTTTTCTGCCACTCCTATTCCCAGAGGCTGGTCTCCTCTCTTCCCTCACCTCTTTTCCCATTCACTTTTCCCCAATAAAAAAACCTTCTCCCCAAGCTCTGTCATGTGGCTTCTTTCTTTCACTTGCTGCTTTTTAAAATTACAACACTAGTTATTGTTCATGGGCAAAAACATGGGCTGCTATGATGCCTGAGACTCATTAGTAACAGAATGTAATATGTTCCCCAATTAAAGATGTACTGAAATATATCTTAGAACAGAATATTATAACAGACATTAAAGACTGAGCAGTTCCTCTCTAGAACAAACAGCAAACAATGAGAACATTTGCTTCTGTGGTTTTGTTATCTATCATAAGGTACAAATCTACAACTATGAATATATTTCGTTTCCCAATATGCTCATCATTTTCAATAGAGAAATAAAATTTAAGAAAATAAAAGTGAATGTCAAAGTAAATATTGTGATCTTAATTTCAAAGAGTCAGTGATGATTGTGTAACTTTTCTACAATGTTTACCAATCCTTACATTAATCCCTAGAGTTGTGCTAATTTTTCCAATCACATAAAACCCAGAAGTCAGAGATACACTAAACAAGCATTAGAGTCTACTCAAATGTTAGAAATCATCTTAAGAGAACTGAATATAAAGACAAAGGTTTGTCACAGGGAGTTGCAGAAGGAAAATTTGCACAGTGATCCTTGAGCTGTCATTTGTCCTGTATTTGTTTACTCCCTTGTGTTTCAAATTTTATGTGTACATTGTAGTTTTAATTGCCTTTAATTTCATTAATAAAGGAGTAGATTCACAAATATGTAAAATATGGTGGATCTATAACAATATCACAAAGATAAGCATCAATCAAAAGGGAAAATAAAAATAAAATTTAAAAGTTACCTAATTCTAGCAGTTTCAAAAGTTTCTTACAAGACATGTAATCAAACACACCTGCAACTTCATTCTGACAACAGAATATGAAATATTTGACAATTTTATAGTTGTTATTGTTCACCTATTTTTAACTTAGATCAAAATGAATGTAGAGTCAGTTGCTCAGGAGGCCTAGACAGGAAATCTGTAAGTTCAAGGCTTGCCTGGGTAGCTTGGCAAGACACTGAAAATCAAAAGTAAAGAAAGGACTGGGGAGTTGATAGCTCCACAATGGAGTGCTTAATGAGAGAAGCTGGGGGCAAGACAGGCTTTCTAAGCCCACTGTTCCAAACATTATCCAGATATACTGTAGTCATCTACTAGCAACACTAACTGGAAGCTGAGAGAAGTCTCAGTCTTCACAGCCACCAAAACGGAACTATGAAAATCACTACAGTATAGAAGAGCATACTTTCCTCATCTCCCAATCACATTCCCTCTGGTCTAAAAACAAAATGTTAATTAAAAATGTTAATTGATAATGATAGTAGAAATATTAATAAATGGGCCATTAGTGATTATTCCATTGGAAATTATTAGTCAAAACAATCAATATGTAGAATGTAAAGAGTCTTCAGACATTTGAATATTCTTAGCTGTAATTATTGGACAAAAAACTTTATAAGCAGGAGAACTTGATTTATAAAATCAGGAGAAAAACTCAACCAATAAATAATGAGCACATAGAAAATGGATAGGCTGATTTTTAAATGTTTTAAATTAGTTTCTTAGAGTTGTATAAGTTGGAAATACCTAGATCTCAATGATAGCTTTGAAGGCAGCTTTCTAGCTGGATCATCCCTTATTAGACAAGTTCCAAGGTAGGGGTTGTTTGCTTTTAGGAAAACATCTCCCAGCATAACACCATTTAGGATAGGTGCAAACACACCATCGTCTAGTCGCCTTTAGCTGTCTTCTCTCATATACCGTTATGATGATAATTAAGCTACACCAATAGTTGGGAAAGGACAAGCTGTCACAGCACTGGGTTCCTATCTAAATGAAATCAGGAAAATCTGTGCTTTGCCAGTAAGTAACTAAATTTGGTTTTGCTTCATAAACTGAATGAACATTTTAGAAAATTTATTAAATATACTTGCTGAAAAGAGATACTTATTGCAAAAGACAAACTTATAAAAATACTTGGACTGATATATATTTACATTTTAATTAAAAACATTTTAAAATTTTTTTATTTAGTAAAGTATTACAGAACTTTTCAAGTAAAGTATATTGTTACTTGCAGAAAGATTTTTTTTCACATAAAAAGTATGACATACCTTTCCAGGAAGTGGTGGCATACACATTTAATCCCAGTGCTTGGGAAAGAGGCAGGTCTCTGTGAGTTCAAACCAGCCTGTCTACAGAGTGAGTTCCAGAATGTCAGGAAGGTTACATAGAGAAATCCTTCCTAAAAACAAAACAAAACAAAACAAAACAAAAAAAACAAAAAAAACCCAAAAACAAAAAAAAAAAAACATACCAACATGTGTGGTACATACACCTTTAATGTCAGCACTTGAGATTCAGAAGAAGACAGACATCTGTGAGTTCAAGGCCACCCTGGTCTACATAGAGAGTTCCAGGCAATCCAGGGCTACACAGTCAGACCAAGACAAAACAACAAGAGGGACAAAATAACATATCAAGAAGAGTCAATTGAGAATATGAACACTTGTAACAATAATCACATAGTTTAACTCTGAACAGGATTGTGAGTAAATATTAAAACATTAAAATCATAAGATATTGCTTAAAATTGCATTTTCTACAAAGTGCATGCAACATGATATTGGAGATATATGAGATTAGAAATCTTATTTAAAAAATGGATATATGAAAAGTTATCGCTGTCCTCTTAATTTCTTACAATCAATGTGTACACTACCTTTTTTGTATGCGCATAGATACAACATAGACACATACTGATTTGTCGTGCTGTGATTTTTATGTTTAAAGCAACTTTTTTTTTTTTACAAATAGAGCCATTACTTTCTATGTGGAACTATTGTTTCCCAAAAGAACAATTAGCCTTTTAATAATAGCATTGTAGGTATACCAAGAAAAAAAATTAGTAAGCATGCGGATATGCCCATGTACATTTTAAATATATGTTTTATGAATTAGTTATTTTGTTTCTCTTTACCTTTAAAATGTTCTACATTGAGTACTATATAGTTAGTTGTAGCATGTTTGAAAGAGGTACAGCCTGGGTTTTTGTGATGATTTTCTTCTAGAACATATTAAATTACTCGCAATTATTGTGACGTTATTATCATGGCAATTTTACAATCAAGCTTCTATTTTGCCAAATTCATTTTTTATTGAACTATATGTGCAGGGATTGTGTTGTTGTTGTTTTTTTTTTTTTTTTTTTTTTTGTCTGATTTGTCTATATCTCCAGCCTTTGATGCTTGAACACATTTCTCCAATTAAAATGCGGAGATGGCAATAAAAACTGTAGGCTACAAGGCAGTAATTATTTATTTGCCTTTTAAATATCCTTGAGACTCAAAATTAATCTTGAGCAGTCATTTCCTCTTAGCATGTAAAGTAAAATCTGATGGTAGACTGCAGCAGGGTGTGGATCCTTTGAGGAAACTGGACTGTTAAAGGAGATGCCACTGGATTAAATGAAATGCCATTAAGGCAGGTTTGGGTCTGGAATAAACATCCTTGATTTTCCTTTGCAGCCATTTAATCTTCTGATGTCCCGATAGGCCAACGGTATGCACAAACAAGACATTTAATGGCATGGGACTGGTGGAGGCACTAAGCAAATAACCATAAACAATGTATGACCTCAAAGAAAGAGTGAGATTTTTTTCCTGTGTTCAATGCCTCCTGTAAAGTACTACAGATTAAGCAGCTACCTGGGATCCCCAAATATTGCCGAAGGTCTGTCACTAGGTTTTGAAAACAAATACAACAGTCAACTTCCTATTTGTAGACTGCATTCACGATCTGATTGTTGAAGGATCTTTTCTTCATAATACCTTTTGTACAACTGAAAGTAGAACAGACATGGCACATTGCAGAAGGAAAACAAACTGGCAAGTGATGACAACTACAATGTTGAATATTTAGTACCTAACACTGAAAGGATAAAGATGAAAACATAAAACTTAGGTGAAATGATCTAAAAGTTTTCCATTGGTTGTTTAATATATTTTTTTTTAAATCAAAATCTTGTGAAAACCCTGCAGGCTTATCCCTAAGGCTTGGGCTGTTTCATTTATTCATGTGCTAAAGGTGATCATGAATCAGTAAGAAAAGGTTAAATTATTCAGAATATCTTCACAATATATGGGAGGGAATATGTCAAAGTCATGGCATAAATCTGCACATGAAAGTGGCATCTATCTCTCAGCTGGAACAAACTAATGTATTTGAAACCTTCATAATGTCTTGGTAACAAATATATGTGGCTCTATTAAAAAATAGTGTATGAAATCATTGATTGTGAACAAGAAGATTACTGTTGAGGAAACAAAAACTGGTAGCAAACTTTTGTCTTACACATACACACACACACACACACATACACACACACACACACACACACACACACACATCTTTCACATGAAAGGATCTAGAAAATGATTAATCCATTATGTTAAGGATATAACCATTTCTTGAATATGTTTTCTTATTTGCAATTATCTCAATCTGCCATGTGTTAGCATTAGAGACATGTAACCACCAAGTCCAACTTTGAGAATGACTTTAATATTAGCTGGTCACATCCAGATATAAAATTTTCATTTGTTTTCTGATGTTGGCCAGTGCTATTGTATTTAGAAATTGAAGTGAAGTTATGATCCATTTTAAAGACATGGGGCTCTTGGCAAGGATGTCAGACAATTCTATATTTTTAAGGAGGGACCCCAAGAACTACAATACAGCTAGAGCAATGTTGTGATGCTTTTGGAGAGAACCTAGAAGAGGTAATACTAGCTGAGAGATAATACTAGTATCAGGTCCTAGACACTGATGCTGCTGTTGACCAACCTCAGTGTTCAAAATGTCAAGTGTCTGTCTTCAACTGCCTTGAGGCTGGCAAAAACCCTTCATTTTTATCAGACCAAACCCCCACCCCCACAGAAAACTGTCAAGTACCAGAAACTAGAATAATTTTAGACTGTTCTCTTAGTGTCTCAACAAAAGGGACATCAAGATTCTCTGTTGAGAAATACTTTGTGAATTGCCTTTTATATCTCCTAGCAGGTTTTTCAGTAACTAAATCATCATATTCATATTTCCAAGTTTATCAGACAAGTGTTGGTGAGTGGCTTAAACCAAATCACTTCGATTCTCTAATGCCATACATGCTTTTGATGCTAAAACTTCTTATCAATTAATGGGCCAAAATTGAGTATAGCCCTTAGGGGAAGGATATGAAAATATGACAGGTCTTCATTTGTAAATGTTAAGTGATGGAAATGGAATTTCACTACTTAATAAACTGTAATTTAGGCAATGAGAGAGGAAAGAGATTTATCAACTCACAGAAAAATATATTTCATATATTTAATTCATAGTTTCCCTGAACTATGTCATTAAATATGTAAACAGTTCCCTTTTACAAGGACGTTAGAGTGATAAAATAGAACAGTTTGAAAAATAGTAAAGGACAGATTAAAAATGGCAAATGTATTGAAGTCACTCTCTTTGATTTTTCTCAGTGTCTATTCTCATTCCAAATCTGAACCCCATTACTATCCTCAAGCTGGAGTCTTTGTAAATGACATGTAGCTCCTATTACAACACAACAAGTTTTGAGCATAAGTTGGCTCCAGCACATGTTTGATCTGATGCAGATGTTTTAACTGCCTACAAACGCATAACTAAATTAGTCAATATAATCTAATTTATTTTTACACTTACACTAATAAATTTGTCAGGCTAGAGTTGCCATGAACCTGATGACTTTGGTACACTATACTATAACCAGTTATGTTGTTCTGCTATATAACTAATGAAGCCAGCCCTAGGTATTTTTAATCTTGATCCCACAGAAATATCCAGATGAGAGAAGATGCCTTATATGTATGTCAACATTTCTTTACTTCTCAGTTTTGCCTTAACTTTTTATTGACAGTCCTGTTCCTGGATTTCAGACCTTCCTGATAATATTTTATTATCATGGCTGGATAGCTATCTCACTATTGTTTGTTTGCTTGCTTGTTTAGTAAAATATAATTTCATATATATGTTCTATTTTAATTTATCTTATTAGGCATACATTTTATTTATTGAAAGCTGAGTAAGAATAGAGTGAGGACAAACGAGGAAATGTTTTCAGGCATGTTCATCCTGTGCCTCTGTGCTGCAGGCATCCCAGGATACCTGTTGAATATGACCTAAAACATACATAGTTGACAACATCATGTTGAAATGTCAAAAGGTTAAATACACATTATGCTACTTAGGTTAGCTGTGGACTTAACACAGTGTAGAATTACCTGGGAGGAGTCTAAATAAGGAATTATGCAGATTAAATTGGCCTGTGGTCATGTCTGAAAGGAATAGTCTTAATTGTTAATGGAAGCATGAAGACATCCCTGAATGTTGGCAAGCAGTGTTTGATTATTCATTTCTTTCTGTTTTTGAATGTGATTGATGTTTGAGTGTCTGCCTTGACTTTCACAAAATGATGGGCTATACCTCACAATTGTAAACTGAATAAACCCTTTGTTCCCCAAAGTTGTTTTTGTTAAGGTATTTTATCATGGAGACAAAAATGAAACTAAGATATGGTCTTAGGTAGGGTTTTCTATTGCTGTGAAGAGGTACCATGACCATGGCAGCCATTAAAAGGAAACATTTAATTGGGGTGGCTCACTTATCATTTCAGAGGTTTAGTCCAATGTCACTGTGTTGGAGAGCAGGTGTCATGCGGGCAGATGTGGTGTTGGAGTTTAGAATGCTATGTCTTGCAGGCAACAAGAAGTTAACTGACTGTCACAGTGAGGGAAGCTTGAGTAAAAGAGACCTCAAAATCTACCCCCACAGTGACACACTTCCTTCAACCAAGGACCACCTCCTAATAGTGCTACTTCTTTTGGGGGCTGATGGGAGATGTTGTTCTGTATATGTTTCTCATACTGATTAATGAATAAAACACTGTTGGACAATAGGAAAGGAGATAGGAGGGACTAAGAGACAAGGAGGAAATAGGAAGTAGGAAGGAGGAGCGAAGATGGAGAGTCGGGAGAAAGCAGAACCACTGAGCCTCTGCTCTTGGTAAGACTACGTGGAAATACATAGAAATGGGTTAATAATTAAGATAGAGCTAGCCGATAAGAAACTAGCACCTGGCCAATAGCACTGTATCAAATACAGAGTCTCTGTGCATTATTTGGGGGCTGGCGGTGTGGCGACGGGACAAGACCAGGTGGTGGGCAGAAAAACCATACTCGTTACAAATGACGCCCACGTGGGTAATAAGAACTTCCACTTAAAATTTAACAAAAGCTTAAAAAAGGGTCTTAGAAACAAAAGAACAGAGACAAGCAAGGTTTCTTGGTAGCAGTATTTTTCTCGGTTGAACTCTGCTTTGCGAGAGACAAGCAGATATTCGCGCGGCTCCTTCAAGGGAAGGTTCCTGACTCAGCATAAGCGGCAAAAAACCGCAAGGCTTTTAAAAAGCACTGCTAACAATTTATTGGTGTGTATGAGAGATGGCATTGGCAGTGACCACATCTCCAATCCAGCAACCTGCTGCTAGCTGCCTGCAAACCAAGGCAGTGACCACAGATTTCATTGCTGGTGGTAAAAGTACCTACCACCATCTTTGGTAAACCTCAGCTAACACAGCTATGACTTCCATTTTAGCAATGTTGTTGTTTACTAGATAAAAGACTCATGGCCAGACAAAGATAGAGATTTACAGTAAAGACAGATTCACATTAAGAAAACCTCTAAAGATTTACAATATGTTCTAAAATATATGTAGGCTTGGGAGAGAAAGGGAAAAAAAAGGTTGAAAAAAGACAGAGAACAGCTGGGTATGGCTACACACACCTTTAATCCCAGCGCTTAGGAGATAGAGGCAAGCAGATCTTGTGATTTCAAAGTAAACCTGGTATGCAGAGTAAATTCCAGGACAGATAAGAGTTATACAGAGAAACCCTGTCTCAAAAAATAAAAAATAAAAAGTAAAAGAAACAGTAATAAAAAAGCCACAGATGGAGAGAATCTGGATACTGTATGGTATTATATTGTCTTTGTATTGTTTGACTGCTAAGGAAACAACTTTTTTTTTTATTTTATTTAATTTTATATAACAAAGTCCAATTAAATGAAAACAAACATTTATACACAATATTTGGGAATTTGGGCGTTGTTCTTTCCAAACTACTTCCTGCTGGTAAGGGGCGCTGTCATGGGGGATTCGAAGAAGATTCAGATATCCTGGCTGTAGTCTGTAGGGCTGTATTGTCCAGCTGTTTTGAATGTAGGATCACCTGGTACTCTGTTTCAGGCGGTCTGGCATGATCAAACCGCATTAGTCTGGAAGGAATCCACATCTTTTCATTTTCTGTGGAAACAAAACTAGAAATCCTTTTCCCCAGTAACTTGTCCTTGAATTTAAATTTTGGAGTCAAAGCATTTTTTTTTTTAAATTTAATTTATTATTTTACATGTCGATCCCAGTTCCCTCTCCCTCCCTTCCTCCCTTCCTCCTTCCCTCCCTTTTACCCTCTCTGCCCTCTCACATGCACTCTAACCACCCTCCCTTCCCATCCCCCCACCCCAATTCCACATGTAGGGGAATGCCATCCAGTTGGGGTCATGTAGATCTGACAGGTCCTGTGAAGTAGGGACTAGGGTTTCTCTCCTGTCTCTAGATTAAGGCAGCTATCCCTCCATGGGGGATATGTTCGCAAAGTCCTTTTGTGCACCAGGGATACATCCTGGCTCCACTGTCTCAGTCTTAGACTGCTCAGTCCTTCTGTCTGAGACCCATATTCGGGGGGCCTGAGTCAGTCCCATGCTGGCTTCCCAGCTATCATTCTAGTGGCCGTTAGCTCCTCCTTGTTCAGGTAGGCTGTCTCTATGTTTCTGCCACATGGTCCTGTCCTCTCCATCTGCATCTGGGTTCCAGTTCGACTCAGTGTTCATGTATGGGTGTTTGACCCGGTTCTCAACAGGCATTAGTTGAGGGCTCCATGGAGAAATTAGTTGTTGATCTCACTCTCCGGGAAGGGCATTTATGATAGCCTTTCCATGGAAGCTGATATTGTTAGTTGGGAGCAGTCTTGTAGTTCTCTAGACCTTTCTTTATGTTCAATTTTATCTTCAAACCAATATTGGCATCCTCTTTTATGTTCTATCTCTCTGTCTCTCTCTTTCCTATCTTCTATTCCTAACCAGGCTCAATCTTCCTGGTCGCACATGTTTTCCATTCCTCTCCCTCATTTTCTCCTACTTCTCTCTCCATTCGCTGCCCCCTCCACTTCCCCTGAGCTCTGGGGGACTTGTCCCTTCCCAGTTCTGTGAGGGAATTGAATACACCTTATATCCTAGTTCCTCTGGTGGTGTGAATTATAGGCTGGTGATCCTTTGATCTAGGTCTAAATTCCATATATGAGTGAGTACATACTGTGTTCCTCTTTTTGTGACTGGGTTACCTCATTCAGGATGATTTCTTCAAGTGTCATCCACTTGCCTGCGAAATTCAAGATACCATTATTTTTTTCTGCAGAGTAGTATTCCATTGTGTAGATGTGCCACATCTTCATTAACCATTCTTCAACTGAGGGGCATCTTCCTTGAGGGTTGCTTCCAGG
The DNA here is from genome assembly GCF_943737965.1 of Phodopus roborovskii. Lineage (NCBI taxonomy): Eukaryota > Metazoa > Chordata > Mammalia > Rodentia > Cricetidae > Phodopus > Phodopus roborovskii. Next base: position 38,386,539 of record NW_026125295.1, on the reverse strand, counting down.
TTCTTGCTATTACAAATGGTGCTGCTATGAACATAGTTGAACAGATGTCTTTGTTGCATGGATGTGAATCCTTTGGGTATATGCCTAAGAGGGGGATTGCCGGGTCGTGTGGTAAACTAATTCCCATTTTCCTGAGGAACCACCATAATGACCTCCAAAATGGCTGTATGAGTTTGCACTCCCACCAGCAGTGGAGGAGTGTTCCACTTTCTCCACATCCTCTGCAGCATAAGTTGTCATCGGTGTTTCTAATTTTAGCCATTCTGGCAGGGGTAAGATGGTATCTCAAAGTTGTTGTGATTTGCATTTCCCTGATAGCTAAGGATGTGGAGCATTTTCTTTCAGCCTTTTTGATTTCCTCCATTGAGAATTCTTTCTTTAGTTCTGTACCCCATTTTTAATAGGGTTATTTGGTGTTTTGTTGACTAGTTTCTTGAGTTCTTTGTATATTTTGGAGATCAGCCCTTTGTCAGATATAGGATTGGTGAAAATCTTTTCCCAGTCTGTGGGCTGCCATTTGGTCTTGTCCACTGTGTCCTTTGCCTTAAAGAAGCTTCTAAGTTTGTAGAGGTCCCATTTATTAATTGTTTCTTTCAGTGTCTGTGCCCCTGGAGTTATGTTTAAGAAGCGGTCTCCTATACCAATTTGTTCAAGGGTACCTCCTACTTTCTCGTCTAAGAGGTTCAATGTGGCTGGATTGATGTTGAGGTCTTTGATCCATTTGGACTTGAGTTTTGTGCATGGCGACAGACATGGGTCTATATGCAGTCTTCTATACACCATCATCCAATTGTGCCAGCACCATTTGTTGAAAATGTTGTCCTCGCCCCTTTGTATAATTTTAGCTGTTTTGTCGAAAATCAGGTGTTCATAGGTGCGTGGATTAATATCAGGATTTTCAATTCGATTCCATTGGTCTACCTGTCTATTTTTATGCCAATACCAGGCTGTTTTCAGAACTATAGCTCTGTAGTAGAGCTTAAAGTCAGGAATGGTGATGCCTCCTGAAGTTCTTTTATTGTATAGGGTTGTTTTGGTTATCCTGGGTCTTTTGTTTTTCCATATAAAGTTGATTATTATCCTTTCAAGGTCAGTGAAGAATTGTGGTGGGATTTTAATGGGGATTGCATTGAATCTGTAGATTGCTTTTTGTAAGATTGCCATTTTTACTATGTTAATCCTACCTAACCAAGATCATGGGAGATCTTTCCATTTTCTAGTATCTTCTTTAATTTCTTTCTTTAGAGTCACAAAGTTCTTATTATATAAGTCTTTTACTTGTTTGGTAAGCATTACACCAAGATACTTTATGTTGCTTGTGGCTATTGTAAAGGGTGATGTTTCTCTGATTTCTTTCTCTGTCTCTTTGTCGTCTGAAAAAAGTAGGGCTACTGATTTTTTTGAGTTTATCTTGTATCCTGCTAGTTTGCTGAAGGTGTTTATCAGCTGTAGGAGTTCCCTGGTAGAGTTTATTGGGTCACTTATGAAAAACCACATGATTATCTCCCTAGATGCGTAAAAAGCCTTCGATAAAATTCAACACCCTTTCATGATAAAGGTTTTAGAGAGGTCAGGGATAAGAGGAACATACCTAAACATAATAAGAGCAATATACAGCAAACCGACTGCCAACATCAAAGTGAATGGAGAGTAACTTAAGCCAATTCCTTAAAATCAGGAACAAGACAAGGCTGTCCTCTCTCTCCATATCTCTTCAATATTGTACTAGAAGTTCTAGCTAATGCTATAAGGCAACAAAAGGAGATCAAGGGGATCCAAATTGGAAAGGAAGAAGTCAAACTGTCTCTATTTGCAGATGATAGGAAACAACTGTTAAAGGAAATGTTGCTGGATTAATTCAATTTATATATTTTAAAAATCCTTTGACTCAAAAATTTACGTTCAAGGACACGTTACTGGGGAAAAGGATTTCTATTTTTGTTTCCACAGAAAATAAAAAGCTGTGGATTCCTTCCAGACTGATGTGGTTTGATCAAGCCAGGCCCCCTGAAACAGAGTCGCTGGTGATCTAACATTCAAAACAGCTGAACAAAGCAGCCTCGCAGAGTAAAACCAGGATTTCTGGGTCTTCTTAGGATTCCCCCATGACAGCGCCCCTTTACCAGCAGGATGTAGTTTGGAAAGAACAATGCCCTAATTCCCAAATATTGTTTATAAATGTTTGTTTTCATTTAAATGGACTTGGTTATAAATGGTTAATGATCACAACCAATATCCTTTTAAAGGTAAAAAGGGGATTATGGTATAGATATGAATACTTTGTTTTGGAATGGATTTTCATTTATTGATACAATTTAAGGTCAATAAGGTGATATGTATATTTCTCCTCTTGTTTAGGTATTGTGTTTATTGAGCTCAGTTAGAAATGTAATGTATAATGTAGTACAGATTATAGATAATTACCTATGATAGTCAAAGCTTAGTTTTTAGATTTTTCAAGATAAACAGAGATATATTTGAGGTAGATGGGCATTCTTCAAACCTTTCAAAGACCTACAGAATATGGCATTTAAAATGTTTTAGGGTTTTTCTTGACAGTGAGACATAATTGCTCTTGGCAATACTACCAGAAAGGAAGATGGACATTAAAGAAACACGTTATGGAGTTTGCCTCCAATATGGCAAGACTAGCCATGTGGACAAGATACTGCTCTTGTCTGGACTGTTTGACTTTGTGATGTATAAACTGGACATGCAGGACCCACAGGAAAGTGACTCCTGATTCAAGATGGACATTGCTACAGAGATCCTGCTTCATGGAAGAGTCTGCGAGACAGTATGCAGGACATAGAAAAAAGTGACTGACAAACTGCCAATACAAGAAGACAGTTTAAAGTTTCCTGCTTTGCTGAAGAGTCAGCTAGACACACTATGGCCTATGGGCCTATGGAAGATTACAGAAGAACTTCAGGTGACTGACAAGGCGAGATGTCTCTGTCATTTCTAGAGTTTATATACTATCCTTCTGTAGTCTTTGAAGGAGTTGAAGACAGTTATGGTTATAGTTTTCCTTAGTTAGGCTTAGAGATAAGTTACATATAGGACTTTATACTCACAAATATAGTATAGATGATAGAATAGTTTTTTAATCTTTTAAATGTTAATGGACTAAATATTGTCAACTGTGATTCTTATTTGATAACTGTTATGTTATATATTTTTTGCTATGTTAAGGTTAAAACCCTTCTTTTTATTTAGACAGAAAAGAGGAAATGATGGGAGATGTTATTCTGTATATGTTTCTCATACTGATTAATGAATAAAGCACTGTTGGCCAATAGGAAAGGAGATAGGAGGGACTAAGAGACAAGGAGGAAATAGGAAGTAGGAAGGAGGAGCGAAGATGGAGAGTCGGGAGAAAGCAGAACCACCGATCCTCTGCTCTTGGTAAGACTACGTGGAAATACATAGAAATGGGTTAATAATTAAGATAGAGCTAGCCGATAAGAAACTAGCACCTGGCCAATAGCACTGTATCAAATACAGAGTCTCTGTGCATTATTTGGGGGCTGGCGGTGTGGCGGTGGGACAAGACCAGGCTGTGGGCAGAAAAACCATACTCGTTACAGGGGGCAATTTCTTTCAAACTACCACAGATACCCCTGAAAGAGAGTATGACAACAATTCACTTCAGGCTTTCCATTATTTTAAGTGATTTATTTCTGATATGCTCATGTTTTAAAAGTTTTCTGGGACCTAGGACTTTTAAATTGCAAAAACTAGAATGGTCTTGGTAAGATATTGATTCTCATTAAAGACCCTGTTTTGATCTCAGTTCCAGTGAACAAAGTTCTAAAGCACTTTATATGTGGGGAAAGTCACTTTCAGTGACAAACTTTGACACATTGATTGCATGACTGTGTCTTCTGTAAGTATGCCCCTGAGGACATATATTCTGCTATTAATGTGATTAAAACAGTGAAAAGTATATATTATGAAGTTCAAGTGACATTTCTTTTGAAATAATTTTAATTGAACTACTTTCAATTAAATTGAAGGATCTACTAGAATATTTAAAGGACCTATTAGGGATCCAAGTAGTCATTTTTAGGGATAGTCTCATTATTCTATTCTGTATAAGTGGGTATTATACTCTCTTGAGCATATTTAACTTGGTACAGCAAGAGTAGTTAATCTGAGAGTGTGTGATTTATTCAATTTACTTCCAAAGAGAATCTGAGTTGAGCACTGGATGAAGGATTTACACAGGCCTGGTCTTTGGCTTTTTAGAAATACCCATTTGAGACATTCACATTTCTAACAGTTGAGTGCTCTATAAGTGGCTTTTCATTCCAAGGTAATCTGTCTTTACTAACAGGCTCTACATTTAATGTTGTGTGAACTACCATGTAGTGATTGCTACTAGTGCAGTTAAATGCTTTTATAATTAAATCTATAGTGGATGGATTTCTTTATCTTTCTGAGACAGTTTCCTGCTGTGTGTTTAAACTTGTGGTAATTTTGAGTATTGTCATAGAAAATGTGAAGCATGTGGCTGAAATGCAATTGCAGTTACTTCCCTTGCAGGGTAATATGCCTTTTGTTAAAAAATCAGTATGGGTTTGCATTGGTTCAGTTATGTAACCTGTCTCTCATTTATAGCTTTGAAAAGGTTGTGTCTCTTAGGAAATCTGTGAAAAATACAATTAGAAAATAACCTGACACACAATACAGAGATGTGTGTCATGCTTGCTTTTGCCATGAGAACTGTTACCTGCTTATAGGAAGCTTGGTTGGTAGAGGCTAGACACACCAACTCAAAAGTTAGCTTGAGTTAGAGTTATAGTAGCACATGTACCCTCAATATGACAGGATCATTTATCCATTGTTCATTAGCCTAAAAATTACCCAAGGGACAGTGTGATGGCATATAGTTAGTGCAATTGAATGTGCAAGTAATGTCCTACTCAGTATGGTGTTTAGTGCCTACTCAGTGCCTTTTATTATATTAATACCAGCATTTCAACAGGAAACTGAATTGCTTCTCACTTAAAAAAACTACATGGATGGACAATAATCCAAATTTTGCTTACAAAGTAGGAAATAGGTGTTCATTAAAAAATACTTTTTAATTACAAAATCCTTTTTGTTTCCTGTGCCACGCAGGTCTGTTTCATTGCCAAAACATTTAGCTGTATTAAAGTATACTGATTTAGCCATATATAATATACTGCAAAAATTATCAATTTTAGAAAGTGTTTTTGTTTAAATGCTAATTTCCTAAAAGAAATCAAAAATATAGGATAAAGCCTGTGGAATTGATACTGGAAAAAATTGAGGATCTTTTGGTGTACTTTTTAGAGTTTGGGAGAAAAATAGCACAGGAAGCAAGCTATAAATCCTGGGAGTTTCCTGGAGGAAGGAAATAGGAATTTGAAAGAGAAAATCTGGCCCTTTGTACTGAAGGTGAACAAGTAGCCACATGGAAGAAAGGGAGGGGAGACTTCAGACAAAAGTTGACAAATCCCCTAGGAAAATGTGGGTGTGTCTTTGGTTGCCAGGAGAAGTGGCAATGAAAAGAAATGCTTAGCACTGGACCACATCTGTTTCCAGGCAATATGTCCCAGTATGAAGGTTTGTACCAGAACACATAGTTAGAAACATAAATGAGAGAAAGATTATTAAGAAAAGAAATAGACATGACTGGCCATTGCATTGCACACCATTAGTCTCAGTATTCAGGAGGTAGAGGCAGGCAGAACTCTTGAGTTCAAGGCTAGCCTGGTCTACCGAGCATCAGGACAGTCAGGGCTGCACAGAAAAGCCCTGTCTCAAAAAAAAAAAAACAATGAAACATAACAAGACAAAAACACATTCTTAAGAATAGGTGTGATTTAGTTGCTCAGTGCATACTTAGATGGTAATTGCATAGAGAAATACATCTTCAATTGACCAAGAAACTCCCTGCTGAATAGCTTTCATAGTGATGGAAGTTTCTTGTGTGTGTGTGTGTCTGTGTGTCTGTATGTGTGTGTTTGTATTTGTGTATATTGTTTATGTTTTTTCAAGACAGGATTTCTCCATGTAACATTTCTGGATAGGATGTCTTGGAACTCATTCTGTAGACCAGGCTGTCCTGGAACTCAATTAGATCCACCTGCCTAGCCTCCTGGGTGCTGAGATTAAAGCCTTGGGCCACCACCACTTGGCAGTGTGCAAGTTTCTATGCAAGATGCTACAGAAGAAAGATATCAATGATCTTATCTAGCATTGGTCTTTGCATGATACAATACTGACTGTCAGTAAAGATGTAGTCACTGGTATTATAGTAGCATGGCATTTATGGTAGCAACAAACTTGTCTATTGTTTCCATTTTATTTCTGTTCCACAGGAGAGAATTCATGCCTGGCTAATATCCATAGCTACAGAAGTTACAGGACATAAAGAGAAATTTTACTGATGTTGTTTTTCTAAATGATCATGTTATTAAATTGCCTTCTAAATATTTATGTTTTTATGTGCTATTTCCAACTGTGGTCAGAAATGCTTCTTAATGCAATAGGGAGTAGTTAAAGTGCTAAGAGAAAGTGACTGTGAGAGCTGAGCCACAGATAGGATAACCCTATAATACCCTGGAAGGCTCAGGGAACATCATGGAAGATGATGGGCAGCAGTGCTGTAAAATGTGGCTGTTGATGCAATGTGGCTGTTGCATGTATGAACTCATAGTAGCTTGGGTTACCTGCACAAAATCAAACCAGTCAAAAATTCAGGCTCAAGGGTTGGAAGAAAGATGGCTCAGTGGTTAAGACCATATGCTTCTCATGGACATAAGTTTAATTGCCATCATTTGTGGTAGGTTGCTCGCAATCATACATAACTCTACCTGGGGGTTGTGATGTTAGAATAATCTGATACCTCTTACCTCTTGGAACTGAGAACCTACGCTCATATACACATAGAAACATAATTTTTAAAAAAGTCATAAAAATGAAATTCTAGAGGCTGCCTTCCAGTGCCCTGCTTGGAGGAGCCTTCTGAGGACTGGGGATTGCTCATGGGGGAATCTGTACTGGCAGATCAGCCCATCCAGAGTCTGCAAATATCCTAGTCCCACCTCCACCCACAGTAGGAGGTAAGCAGTGTTCTGTTTCCAGTCCACCTTCCAGGACCATGCTTTGAGCCTCCTGAGGTGTAGGGACTGCACACACATGCACAGGGTAACCCATCCTGGCAGATTGGCTATCCAAAGTCTGCCAGCATCCTAGTCCTGCCTCCACCAACTGGAAGAGGAGACCCGAGGAGTACTGGACCTGCTTGCACCTATGGGAAGAAAAACTTGGTACTGTATGAATCAGGACAGGGAAAGACCACACTGGTATGCACTGGAAGAAGGGATGGGTAGATGACAGTATAAGAACAAAGTCAACAAGAGAAAGATCAATATGACACCAGCAGAGTCTAGGAATTTCACATCAGCAAGATTGAACATCACAACATAGATGAAGCAGAAGAGAATGACCCTAAAATCAACTTTATTATGATGATAGAGGTAAAAGAGGTAATGAGAAAATCCCTTAAAGAAATGGAAGAAAAAAATAAAAAATTCAAGACAAAATGAAATTGCAAGAAACGTTCAAACAGTGCAAGGCTTGAAAGCTGAAATAGAGACAATTAAAAACAATCAATCAAACAAACAAAAACAGTCTGAGGGAATGCTGGAAATAGAAAAGCTACGTAAATAATCAGGAACTACAGATGCAAGCATAACCAACAGAATACAAGACATAGAAGAGAGAATCTTAGGCGTTGACGATACACTAGGTAAAATAGATTCATCGGCCAAAGAAAACCTTAAATCCAACAAATCCCTAACACAAAATATCCAGGAAATATGAGACACTATAAAAAGACCAAACCTAAGAATAATAGGTATAGAAGAAGGTGAAAAATCCACCTCAAAGGTACAGACAACATATAGAACAAAATCATAGAAGACTTTCCCAACCTAAAGAATAACATGCCAATGAAAGTGCAAGAAGCTTATGAGCACTAAATAGAGTGGACCACAAAAAAGTTCCCTTGCTACATAATGATCAAAACAACAAACATACAGAATAAAGAAAGACTATTAAGAACAGCAAAGAAAAAGGGCCAAGTAACATATAAAGACAAACTTATCAGAATTACACCTGACTTCTCCTTGGAAACTCTGAAGGCCAGAAGGTTCTGGGCAGATATTCTACCAACACTAAGAGATCATGGATGCCAGCCCAGACTACTGCAGCCCTCAAAGCTTTCAATCATTATAGATGGAGAAACCAAGATATTCCATGACAAAACCCAAAATCTAATTTAAATAATACATATCAACTATTCTAGCTCAACAGAAAGCTCTGGAAGGAAAACTCCAACTCGAGGAAGTTATCTACACCCAAATAAACATAGGCAATAAATAATCCCACTTTACCAAGAGCCAAAAGAAAAACAGGGCAGGGGGGATCAATACACAATACCACCACGAACACAAATCCAAAACAAACAAGCATATTAACAATCAATGGTTATTAATATCCCTCAACATTAATGGTCTCAACTCACCTATAAAAAGACACCAGCTAACAGAATGGATACAAAGATAGAATTCATCCTTCTGCTGCATACAAGAAACACACCTCAACTTGAAAGACAGACATTACTAGTGGGTATGGCAATCCCCATTATATCTAACAAATTCGACTTCAAACTAAACCAATCAAAAGAGATGAAGAAGGTCATTTCTTACTCATCATAGGAGAAATCCATCAAGAAGTCTCAATTCTAAACATCTATATTCCAATTACCAAGGTACCCACATCATAAAAGAAACCTAACTAAAATTCAAATCACACATAAAACCTCATATACTTACACTGGGAGATTTCAACATCCCACCCTCGACACTAGACCTAAGAACCAAACGGAAACTTAACAAAGAAACAAACGGAAGTTATGACTCAATTGGGTTTAACAGACATTTATAGAACATTCTATCCAAACACAAAAGAATATACCTTCTTCTTGGCACCACATGGAACCTTCTCTAAAATCAATTACACACTAGGCAATATAGCAAATCTCAATAGGTTAAAAAAAATGAATAATGACCTGTATCTTATCAGAACACCATGCTATAAAGTTAGAATCAACAACAATAAAAATTATAAAAACTCTACAAACTCATAGAAATTGAACAATGTGCAATTGCACCATTCCTGGGTCAAGGTAGAGATAAAGAAAGAAATTAAAGACTTCCTAGAATTCAATGAGAATGAAGCTACAACATACTCAAACTTATGGCACATTTTGAAAGCAATGTTAATAGGAAAGTTCATAGCACTAAGTGTCCACATGAAGAAACTGGGGAATAGTTACATTAGAAAATTAACATCACAGCAGAAAACGCTAGAACAAAAAGAAGCAAACTCATCCCAGAGGAGTAGACGCCAGGAAATAATCAATTTGAGGGCTGAATTAAATACAGTAAAAACTAGGAAAACAATACAAAGAATCATTGTAACAAAGAGTTGATTCTTCAAGAAAATCACCAATGAAGACAAACCTTCATCCAAAAGGCAGAGAAAGAACATGCAAATTCAGAGAAAGAACATTCAAATTAACAAAATTTGAAATGAAAAGGGGGACATTAGAGTGGACACTGAGGAAATCCAGAGACTCTTCAGGCCATATTTTGAAAATCTGTACTCCAAAAAATTAAAAAATTTAATGGAAGTGGACAATTTTCTGGATAGATGTCATTTACCAAAATTAAATCAAGAACAGATAAGCAATTTAAATAGACTTATAACCCTTAATGAAGTAGAAGCAGTCATCAAAATCTTCCAACCAATAAAAGCTCAGGGCCAGATAATTTCAGTGCAGAATTCTACCAGAAATTCAAAACAACAGCTAATACCAAAACTCTTCAAAGTTTTCCACCCATTAGAAGCAGAAAGTTCATTGCAAAATGCTATTTGTGAGGCTACAATTACCATGGTACCTAAGCCACACAAAGACACAACTAGAAAAGAGAAGTAAAGACCAATGTCTCTCATAAAAACTGATGCAAAAACACTCAACAAAATACTGGCAAATTGAATTCAAGGACAAATCAGAGAAATCATCTACCATGATTGAGTAAGATTCATTATAGGGATGCAGGCATGGTTCAACATATGAAAATCCATCAATGTAAGCCACCATATAATCAAACTGGAAAAGAAGAACCACATGATCATCTCACTAGATGATGAAAAAGCCTCTGACAAAATCCAACACCCCTTCATGATAAAGGTCTTGTAGAGATCAGGGATAATAGGAACATACCTAAACATAATAAAAGCAATGTACAGCAAACCAACAGCCAACATAAAACTAAATGGAGAGAAACTCAATGCAATTCCTTTAAAATCGGGAACAAGACAGGGTTATCCACTGTCTCCATATCTCTTCAATATGTACTTGAAATTCTATCTAGAGCAATACAACAAAAGGAGATCAAGGGGATACAAATTGCAAAGGAAGAAGTTTAACTCTCACTATTTTCAGGTGATATGATAGTTTACATAAGTGACAAGAAAAAAGTCTACCAGGGAACTCCTACAGCTGATAAACACTTTCAGCAAAGTGGCAGGATACCAGAATAACTTAAAAAAAAAAAAAAAATCAGTAGCCCTACTATATACAGAAGATAAAGGGGCTAAGAAAGAAATCAAAGAAACATCACCCCTTACAATAGCCACAAAAAACATAAAATATCTTTGGGTAATGCTAACCAAATAAATGAAAGACCTATATAATAAGAACTCAGGATCTTTAAAGAATGCAGATAGATCCAAATCTGTCACCAAACATGAAATTTTCGTCCAAATGGATCAAAATCCAGCCACAATGAAAATCCTAGAAGTGAAATTGGGAGGTACCCTTGAACAAATTTGTTCAGGAAACTGCTTCCTGAACATAACACCAGAAGCACAGACACTGAGATTTACAAATAATAAATGGTACGTCCTGATACTGAAAAGTTTATGTAAGGCAAAGGACACAGTAAACAAGGCAGAATGGCATCCCATACACTGGGAAAAGATACTCACCAACCCCACATTTGACAGAGGGCTGATTTCTAAAATATTACAAAGAACCCAAGAAGCTAGTCACAAAACACCAAACAATCCAATTTAAAAAATGGGGGTACAGAACTAAATAGAGAACTCTCAACAGAGGAATATAAAATGGCTGAAAGACACTTAAGAAAGTGCTCAACATCCTTAGCTATCAGGGAAATGCAAATCAAAACAACTCGAGATACCATCTTACTCTTTTAAGAATGGGTAAAATTCAAAAATACCAAAGACAGTCTATGCTGGAGAGAATGTGGAGAAGGGGTAATACTCCTTCACTGCTGGTGGGAATGCAAATTTGTACAGCCCCTTTGGAAATCAATGTAGTGGTTCCTCAGGAAAATGGGAATCAGTCTACCAGAAGATCCAGCATTTCCACTCTTAGGCATATACCCAGAAGATGTACATTCATATACCAAGGAAATCTGTTCACCTATGATCATAGCCACATCGTTTGTAATAGCCAGAATCTGGGAGCAACCTCTCGACTGAAGAATGGATGGAGAAAATGTGGTACATTTACATGATGGAGTACTACTACTAAAGCAAAATAAACAATGGAATCTTGAAATTCGCAGGCAAATAGATGGAACTAGAAGAAACTATCCTGTGTGAGTTAACCCAGTCACAAAAAGAGGAACATAGTATGTGTCCACTCATATATGGATTTTAGACTTAGATCAAAGGATTACCAGCCTATTAACCACCACCAGTAAAGCTAGGAAACAAAGAGGACCCAAGAGAGACTGAGAAGGGGAAAGGGAGAAGATCTCCTGAGCAAAACAGAGCATGGGGAGAAAGGGAGAAGAAGTTGGGGAAAAAAAGGAGAAAGAGGAAGAGAGAGGAAGATATGCCGGAGCAGGAAGATTGAGTCAGGGAAAGAATAGAGGAGAAAAAGAAAAGATACCTTTCACTAGAGAAATGTACAGAGATATACAAGGATGACCCCAACTAACTAAGCAATAGTGGAGAGGGTACCTTAAATGCTTTTCCCAGATAATGAGATTGATGACTGCCTTATATTCCAGTATAGAGCCTTCATTCAGTAGCTGATGGAAGCAGAATCAGACACCCACAACTAACCACTGAGCCAAACTCTTGGAATCATTTTGCAGAGGAGTGATGAGCAAAGGGGTCAAGACCAGGCTGGAGAAACCTACAGAAACAGCTGACCTAAATAAGGGGGGGAGCTCATGGACCCAAGTCTGAAAGATGGGAAACCATCATAGCACCTTCACAGAACCCCCCCAAATGTGGGTGTTAGTTAGGAGGACTGGGCTTGTGGCCAGACGAAGATAAAGATTTACAGTAAAGACAGATTCATATTAAGAAAAACCTCTAAAGGTTTACAGTGTGTTTTAAAATATACGTAGACATGAAAAAAAAATGGTTTTAAATAGACAAAGAGGAACTGGGTGTTGTAGCACACGCCTTTAATCCCAGCACTCAAGAGACAGAGGCAAGCAGATCTCTGTGATTTGCAAAGTAAACCTGGTATGCAGAGTGAATTCCAGGACAGATAAGAGTTACACAGAGAAACCCTGTCTCAAAAAATAAAAAGTAAAAGAAACAGAGTAATAATAAAGCCACGTAAAGATGAAAAGCTCACAGAGAATCTGGTTACTGTATGCTATTGTGTTATCTCTACATTGTTTGACTGCTGAGAAAATAACAACTGATAAAGGAAATGCTGCTGGATTAATTCAATTTATATATTTTAAAAATGCTTTGACTCAAAAATTTAAGTTAAAGGACAAGTTACTGGGTAAAAGGATTTCTATTTTTGTTTCCACAGAAAATGAAAAGCTGTGGATTCCTTGCAGACTAATGTGGTTTGAGCAAGCCAGACCCCCTGAAACAGAGGTCCTGATGATCCAACATTCAAAACAGCTTGGACAAGGCAGTCTTGCAGACTACAGCCAGGATTACTGTGTCTTCTTAGGATCCCCCATGACAGCGCCCCCTACCAGCAGGAAGTAGTTTAGAAAGAACGACGCCCAAATTCCCAAATATTGTTTATAAATGTTTGGTTTCATTTAAATGGACTTGGTTATAAATGGGTAATGATCACAGCCAATTATTTTTAAAGGTAAAAAGGGAATTATGGTATTGATATGATTACTTTGTTTTGGAATGGATTTTCATTTATTGATACAATTTAAGGTCAATTTTGTGATGTGTATATTTCTCCTTTTGTTTAGGTATTGTGTTTATATAGTTCATTCAGAAACGTATTGTATAATGTAGTACAGATTATAGATAATTACCTATGATAGTCAAAGCTTAGAGTTAAGTTAGTTAGGTTTTCAAGATACACAAAGATGTATTTGAGATAGATAGGCATTCTTCAAACCTTTCAAAGACCTACAGAATATGGCATTTAAAATGGTTTAGGGTTTTTGTGACAGTGAGACATAATTGCTCTTGGCAATACCACCTGCACCAGAAAGATAGATGGACATTGAAGAAACTCGTTATGGAGTTTGCTTCCAGTATGGCAAGACTAGCCATTTGGACAAGATACTGCTCTTGTCTGGACTGTTTGACTTTATGCTGTATAAACTAGACATGCAGGACCCACAGAAAAGCGATTGCTGATTCAAGGTGGACATTGCTATAGAGTTCCTGCTTCATGGAAGAGTCTGCCAGACAGTCTGCAGGACACAGAGGAAAGTGACCGACAAACTGCCAATACAAGAAGACAATTTAAAGTTTCCTGCTTTGCTGGAGAGTCTGCCAGACACACTATGACCCATGGGCTGAAGATGGAAGATTACAGAAGAACTTCAGGTGCCTGACAAGGTAAGATGTCTCTGTCATTTCTAGAGTTTATAGACTATCCTTCTGTGGTCTTTGAAGGAGTTGAAGACAGATAGTTATGGTTATAGTTTTCCTTAGTATTAAAGATAAGTTACATAGACTTTAGACACACAAAGATAGGATAGATGATGGAATATTTTCTTCAAATCTTGCTAAATGTTAATGGACTAAATAGTGTTAAGTGTGATTCTTATTTGATAACTGTTATGTGATATATTTTGCTATGTTAAGGTTAAACCCCTTCTTTTTATTTAGACAGAAAAGAGGAGATGATGGGAGATATCATTCTGTATATGTTTCTCATACTGGTTAATAATAAAGCACTGTTGGCCAATAGGAAAGGAAGATAGGAGGGTCTAGGAGACAAGGAGGAAATAGGAAGTAGGAAGGAGGAGTCAAGATGGAGAGTCAGGAGAAAGCAGTATGCCGCCGGCTCCCCGGTAAGAGAAATACATAGATCAGCAGAAATGGGTTAATAATTAAGGCAGAGCTAGCCAAAAAGAAACTAGTACCTGGTCAACAGTATTGTATCAAATACAGAGTCTCTGTGTATTATTTGGGGCCGGCGTGGCGGCAGGACAATACCAGGCAGCAGGCAGAAAAAACCGTATGCCTTACAAATGGCGCCCAACGTGGGACAAGACCAGCGGCGGCAGGCGGAAAAACCTTACTCGTTACAAATGGCGCCCACGTGGTTAATAAGAACTTCCACTTAAAATTTAACAAAAGGTTAAAAAAGGGTTTTAGAAACAAAAGAACAGAGACAAGCAAGGTTTCTTGGTAGCAGCATTTTTCTCAGTTGAACTCTGCTTTGCTAGAGACAAGCAGATATTCGCATGGCTCCTTTAAGGGAAGATTCCTGACTCAGCATAAGCGGCAAAAAACCGCACAGCTTTTAAATAACTCTGCTAACAATTTATTGGTGTGTATAAGAGATGGCAATGGCAGTGACCACATCTCCAAGCAGGCAGCATGCTTTCTGGGTGGCAGCGCAGACCAAGGCGGTGCTTTCTGGGTGGCAGCGCAGACCAAGGCGGTGAGCACAGCTTTCCGTGCTGGCGGTAAAAGTACCCGCCACCATCTTTGGTAAACCGCGGCTGACACAGCTATGACTCTCATTTTAGCAATGTTGTTGTTTACCAGATTAAAGACTTGTAACACAAGACGAAACGCGTGCAAGCCGGGCGGGTGCTGCCGGGCGGGTGCCGCTGGGCAGGTGCTGCTGAGAGGCTCTGAGCAAATGCAAAGTCCCGTGCGGAAATGGGCAAAAAATGTTAAGCAGTAAGTGCCTTCTCTGGTCTGCTTTAGTGGCAAAGATCTCCTTTGCAGTAAGGAAGAGGCAAATGTCCCAAAGCTGTGGTGAGTCCACCTGGTTAAACCCTGCCCGTTGGGGAAGGTGGGGGAGGGGGGCGGCTTCTGCCGCCTGGGGGGCAAAACCCAGGTAAATCCCGCTTCTGACACCAGATATTGCGGTAAATAAGGATCAGGATAAACAAATAGGCCGAATAGATGTTTATTCAGGGAGAAATAACTTACAACCTAGACAGATGAACACTAGGAAATTCAACCCGATCCTCTCCTGTCCGAGTCAAGCCAGAAAGAGAGAGCCTTTTCTGGCCCCCTCCGACCTCCTTCCTCAGGTCACCTCCGCCCATGGCTCCACCCCCCAATGGGCGTGGTCAGTGCTACAGAAGGACTATCTCACTACAGGGGAGCTCATGGACCCAAGTCTGAAAGATGGGAAACCATCATAGCACCTTCACAGAACCCCCCCAAATGTGGGTGTTAGTTAGGATGACTGGGAAGTCTTTGGTGCCTCTGGTAGTGGATTAGTATTTATCCCTTATATAAGAATGGATTTGGGGAGCCCATTCCACATAGAGGGATACTCCCTCAGCCTAGTGATATGGGGGAGGGCCTAGACCCTTCTCCAAGTGATATGTCAGACTTTGAAGATTCCCCACAGAAGGCCTTACCCTCTCTGAGTAACAGAAAGGGGATAGGATGGTGGTTGGGAGGGAACAGGGAAGAAGGGGAGGGAGAGGGTACTGGGATTGACATGGAATTGAAAAAAAGGGAAATTAATGAAATTTTAATGTGAATATTGGCAATTGATGGTTGCCAGGAGGATCAACTTCTCATTGGTGATGTGGCCTCTAATAGGTTCCCTATTTCCCTATGATATATATATATATATATATATATATATATATATATATATATATGTATGTATATATATATATGTATGTATGTATATATATATATATATATATTACACTTACTGGAAAAATTAATGAATAAATAAAAATGAAGAGGACATGAAATTGGATGGGATATGTGATAAGGAATTCTAGGAGAAAGGGATAAAGTGAGGGGTGTATATGATGAAGAAACATTGTATAAATGTATGAAATTTTCAAAAATAATAAAACCCCACATATTCCTCAGCTTATGAGTGCAGGAAGTGCTTTTCCCTCATAATGCTAGGTTCTGTGCCCATGAACCTTCCTAGTACATTAATATATCTCACACTTCTCACACTTCCATTTTGCAAGCTTTTCCTGTACATGTTTTGTTGTTAATAAAGTCTGAGTGAGGAAAAACTTATAATATTTGCAAAATGAGTTAATTTATATATTCATCTTGATATTTTAGTCTCCAGTCTCTACTTTGATCACAAGATGGCTCATCTGATAAAAGCCCTCATGGTTTTTGCTTTGCAAGCATGAATATCTGAGGTCAATCCCTAGAACTCAAGGGAGAAACAGATAAACTACTTCAGGAAATTGTCTGCAGACCTCCATTCACATCTTAGGGTATGCACAGCTATACTTTCATACAATGTACATGCACACACAATAATAATAATAATAATAATATGTAAAAGCTGTAGGTTAGTCTTATTAACATTAGTATGAATATTTTAATGAATATGTATGAATTTAGAAAGGTATTTCCTTCCAAAGAATAATTTAGCACAATTTATGGCAGTATTTTATAGTCATACATACATAAGTACTTGTTTCCAAAATTTATACAGAACTAGTGGTTATATAATATTTGAATGTTCAAACAACACTTATCTAGCAGTATTGGGATATAATGTGTAAACAGTTATCTGTAATTAGCTTACTCTTCAGCTTGTATCAGTAAATGTTACTTTAGTTTTCCTTTTTCCTGGACAAAGTCACATTTGTTCTTCAAAGATTGTGATAGAAAAAACTGGACTTAAGTACCTAGAGCCTGGTTTGAATGATGTGCCAGCAATGAAATAGGAATGTGACTTCTCTGGGTCATGGTTTTCTTTTTAGTAAAATAAAAATAGCAGTTTCTTCTTTGTTTCTTAAGATGTTATGAAAATGAAATCTTAGATTACTTGAAAAAGGCTTCTTAAGCTGGAAAAAGAACCTGCAGAAGAAGCTGAGCCTTTTTAAAAGTATTTTTCAAGTTTCCAATTTTTACAGAATGATTGAATATTGGTTATATTTTTTTACCTTCTCAGATTATTTTTTGTAGTCACCCAATGTTTTTTTTTCTTTCAAATAGCTGGCTGCAGTTAGGAGGGCAGTCTGTTGCCTAGCAACAGTGTCTCCTATATGCCCTCTACTGCTATATAGCTTTTGGACACATGTATACACTCTTAAACTATGCTTCCCATTCTCTAAATATACCTGTGTGATTTCTATAGGTAATCACATGAAGGACTATTTTTGTGACCATTATTGAGATCCACATCTATGTTAAGGATTCAAACAATTCTTTTTTAGAAACTGGATTTAACCTGTTTGCTAAGTGTCATTATTTTTCCAACTGACATCCACATCATTTATAACAACCTTCACTGCTTATTAATAAGAAGGAATGGCCTTGAGTTTCACTAGCATTGTGAAACACACATTGTATGTTTTCTATGTAATTGATGAGAATCTGTCCCTACCAACCCCACCCAGGGGAGCTGACCAATGCTTTGGGATTGTTTCTTGTTCTTTTCCAGATCTCTAAGACAATCATAGTATCATTTGCATAACTTATTATAATAACAGGGGTCAAAGCACAGAATTTTTATTAGAGTCAGCAAATAATTATCATTCACAGTAGACCTTGCAACAGGCTTACCATTTTGTTGTTGACTGTTGCTAATGAAAACAGTTTCAAATTGACTTTGGGCTTACTAAATGCCATATTGAACATTTCTGTTTACATATATTATGTTTAGTCCTCTCAGAATTTGGGGAAGGGTTATCAAAATTTGTAGTTTTTAGATTCTACTGAAGCAAAAATAGCACAGAGTGCCTATGGATATCACTAAGTTGTGTGGGCATTTTGAAAAATCAGATGTGTATCAGTAAGCAGCACCTAAGTTGTTCTGACAGGTCATATTAGAGCTAATTAGTTTGTGACCATATTAACTGCTGCAGAACTAACTGATTGTTGCTTTGGGATCTTTTCTTTCTTTCTTTTTTCCCCGAGTCTATGAAACAATCATAATCACTTTGATGTAATGTTGGACATACAGAAAGCCTTGAATTTTGGCATTTGCACTTTAGCATCTTAACCTGTGGCATTTACAAGATGGATGGCCCTTGGGGGCCTAAAATCCAGAATATTAACTTTATTTTCTAAAATGAAAATCCAGTTGAGAACACAACTGTCTAAGTTTGTTTTTCCTTTCATATAAACCATGAAGACTTTTTAAAAGCTAAATCTGATTATGTGTGGAGTCTTGGTTTTCACACTTGACCATATGTGTATAAGTAGTTTTTCCTACCACCTACTGTGATATTCCCTGGTGTGGTTTCAAAAACAAAACTGTTAAGAGGAGAATAGATTAGGGTACAGATGACTGAGAATGATGTTTCTTAGCATCCTTAAATATTTAATAATTGTCACATTTGTGACATTGTAACTTCTGTAAGACATGAACATCTCTTTCCAGCAAATAATGCCAGGTATGAGTTTTCACTAGAAATGTCAGTAGAAACCTATACACTGCTCTACTAACACCACATGTATTTTCTTATTTTTGAAAATGAACAAAAGTTACAAAAACAATGTTTACTTACATGCCTTTAAAAAGTATATTCTGCTATACTGTGATTAAGAATACCAAGAAAACCAGCTATGTAGTTATTTTGTAACCCACAAGTTTGACCAAAAAAAAAAAAAAAAAAAAAAAAAAAAACTAACAATATCAAGAATTCATGAGGTTTTCCCAACTAAAACCACATTCAGTTTTCTAAAAGCAGCAGCAACAATTGGGTTTTCCCACTGTTGTTGCAAAGGAGATGCCCATAATCACATCAGAGTTTACTCATAGGAAATGCACCTACTTTCGCTAGAACCGTCAGTGCTGGACATCTGCAAAATGCCTCATTAATCTACTGAAGTCACTCCTGCAACCTGGGAATAAGCTGTATGCTTATCATAAGGGGAAGAAGACAGGTAAACTACAGCACAATATTATAAATAAATAACCAGCTACCAGAAAGATTCTGTAAAAATATCAGGCTGTATAATCAGATCTCCACAGAAAAGGGAAGGATGAGATGACCCATATAAAATGAGGGTACTGTGCTTAAAGAATAAAAGGCAGGACTGAACGTATGCCCTGGGAATAAGATCCTGCCACAATTCACCAGGAAGACTTAGATTAAAAAGAAACCCAATAGGCTTTTTTTGTGAGTCCAGATAGTCATACTTAGCAATTAAAACAAAAACAGAGTTATAGATGTAATTATTAAAATGGAAGAAAAATGGGGAAATTATTCAGAATGAAGCAAAAAGAAACAAAAGCACAAGGAAAAATTTCCAAGTGCGATTGCAGTATACAATGCTCCCAGCAAACAGTTCAGCCTGTCTATAAGGATTCTAGAGTGGACGGAAAATGTAGCAAACTGGTGACATGGTGTCTTGTTTACAACAGAACTTATAAATACTTAGGTCCAGGAGGACATGATTTCCCAAGTAGGAGCATCAGAGAAACTTTCACACTTAGACAAAACATAGTAAAATCAATGAAAACAAGAGACACCAACATATGATAAAAACCCTTTAGAGAAAGAACACTGATTACCTTAAAACTAATTACTGTTAATGTCTCAACCGCTGTAGAAGCTAAAAGACAATGGTGGCAGTATCTCTCATGTGCTGAGAAGATATTCAGTTTATAAATAAGCTTCAATAGTGACATCAAAATAAAAGCAACAAATGAAATGAATTAAAAAAATGAGTGTTGAATATTAATAGACTCTCATAAAAGAAACTTTTCCATTTGGGACAAATATTGACCTAGAAACAAGACATTTTATTTATTTATTTTTGGACTTCAAAATCAAATTACAATTGAAATACTATAGAACAAGTTGGGAGGGTAGCAGGGTTAGTTAATACATTCTAAGTAGCTTACATTGTTTTTCAAGAAAACAAAGATACTGATTACTTTTGAAATATGTGCAGACTAAAATACATCTTTGAATACAAGTAGGATAACCTGGAGGAAAATAGAACAATGGAATGTGAAAAAGCAAATTCAATCCACATAAGGTAGGGAGATCAGCTATGAATAAAGGAAATAACTAATCAAAGAGAAAGCACAAAATGAGAAGCTACCATGAATACAAATCCCAACTCACCTAACAAAGAGTATTCTTTGTCAAAAATCAATTAAAACCGTTTTGCACAAGAGGCAAAGGGGCACAAATGGATGGGAAAAACTGTCAGAAATACATCAATTAACATAACACATAGAATAAAACCAATGCTTATAAAATAGACTGGAAAATACAAATATAAATATAAATACAAATATAAAAAGAAAAATAGAGACATTGCATTATTTTCAGGAAAGGTTCAATATAACCAGAAAATGTAGGTTTCAATTAATGTGTGCCTAATGATAGAGCATTAAAATGCATGAGGTAAGGTTCTGTTTCTCTTGAAGGACAAAGGCTCTTAGTTACATTTTTTTAAATCAAAAATAGATTTTAAATTCAATATATTCTTATTATGGTTTCCCCTCCTTCATAATCTTTTCTACTTTCCCACCCACCAAAATCCACTTCTTTTCTTTCCCTCAATAGGATAAAAAGTGGTGTCTAAAAAAATAATAAAATAAAATTGCATAAAATAAAAATAAATAACCCAGAATTAAAAACAACAAAGCACAAGAGATATACATACATGCAGAGACACACATTTTCACATACAGAAATTTCATAAAAATATTAAAACCAGAAGCCAAGGAACCTTTGGAAGAGGAGGCTGAAAGATTATAAGAAACAGAAGGGATGGAGGACATTAAGGAAATAAGGCCTTTGGAGCACAGAAGGACTGCTTCACATAAGAAGTCACAGACACTGTGGCAGCATTCACAGGGCCTGCACAGGTCTAGGCTTGATGAGGTCTGAGCACTGAGAGAAGTGGACATGAGCCAAATCCCTAAGCCAGAAACCATCTCCAATTGGTAACTGTTCCCAAATGAAAAATTAGTTTTCTCCAATGTAGCCTCACTATATAGAAACCACTCTTCATCATTCTTACAAAGAATTCTTACAAAAACTATAAAAAATTTATTTCAGAATTTAGGAAGAGTTTAAGATGTTAACATGAAGATGTTTGATCTATGATTATTTAAACAGTCATATACTTTACATTTTTGAGACACTGATTCATGTTTTTCTCATATATTATCTCCCAAAAATGTTTCCCCTCCCTCCTCTCCTTCCTTATCCTTCAGATTCACCCCTTTTGTTTCCTTTCAGAAAAGTGCAGGCCTCTCAGGGATACCCAACTGAATGAACATGGCATAACAATACAGTAAGACTAGGCACAAACCCTCATTTAAAAAAACAAAAATGTACTCATGTACTTTAAAACTGAATAATCAACATACTTTATAAGTTTTGCAAAACATCTACAGAAGTGAACATCTAAAACTATGTGTGCCATTGTTTAGTGCAAAAATGTTTAGAAAGGATTATCCTCTTGATGGATAGTTTCCTAAATCAGTATATAGTTGTTTTCTTTCTTCCAAATTTGGTATGAAGTCAGTTTTGTGGGAAAGTAGAATTACCATAAAAACTCCCTTTATATCTCCAGTAGCCTGAATTATCTTGGCTAATCCTTTCACCCCAAGCCTATTTGTCTTTGCCACTGAAAGTAAATTTCTTGTAGTCAACAAATAGATGGCTCTTGTTTTTGAATCAAGTCTGCTTTTCTATGTCTTTTGATGGGGAACCTGAACCTTTGACATTCACAGGTATTGCTGTCCTCATTTGTTGCTATAATTTTCAAATTTTGAAACATTTGGTTTTTTTTTTTCTAATCCTCATTTGCTTATTTAGTGTCCAGTGTTGCTCACTCTTTTCCTATTGCTTCTTGAATGTGTTTAGATTCACTTGAGTATATAGGGTTCCTTCTAGGAGCTTCTGTAGTTCTGGCTTAGTGGTCATGCATTATTGAAGAAGATTTTCCTTCCTCTTTACTTATTGAAGGGCAGACAGTTTTGACGAGTATAGTAATCTGGGTCAGCAGTGAGTTTGTTTCAGAATTTGAATTCAATGGCCCTTCCCCAGTCTTAGAATTTGTGTTGAAAAATTTGGTGTCATTCTTAGTCCACTTTTTAAAGTGACTTGGTGTTTCTCTTTTTCAGCTTTCACTCTAAAGGTCCAGTCTGTAAATTCAGCAAATTATAAAATGTTAGTCATCTGCATGCAAATTGACTAAAATGCAATTATAGATTGGACTATATGCAATCACCTTAGTACTAACATTTTAGCTATAAAAATAAAAGAACCTTATAAAACTCTTTTTTCAGATATTTAAAAGTCATATCTAATAAACTTATGAATCAAAGAAAAATAAAACAGAAAAAAAATTGAAAAACTAGAAATTTTACTTATTAAGACATATAGATGAATAGTCTAAGTAATTAGGTCTTATGTAAATTATATTACATGATTTTCTTAGTAGAAAAATGTCAACATTAAAAAAAAAACTAGAGTCTAAATAGTCAGTTTAAGACTTTAGGAGAGGAAGACCAGAATAAATGTAACATGATAAGGAGAAAATTCAAGCATCATAAAAACCTAATGAATAGTAATCAGAGACATTATCCTCCAGAGAATCAATAAAGTCAGGGCAAGATAATCTGGAAAGAATCAATAAGGCTCAGACTAGTTTCTTTTAGGATATAATAATACTATCTTCCGCTAAGAGCAATCAATTAAAAAAAAAAAAAATAAAGAGGGAAAAGTAGTGTTAGGAATAAAAAAGTGACATTTCCAGTAATGACAAAATCTTGGTTAGGGTTTCTATTGAGTTAATAAAGCACCATTGCCATAGGCAACTTGGAGAGAAGAGTTTATTTCTTCTTACAACTCTCAGGTTACACTCTTGTTACTGAAGATCTAGGGCAGGAAATTAAACAAAGGTCATGGAGGAGCACTACTTACTAGCTTTCTCCTCTGGGCTTGCTCTTTTCCTTTCTTTTACAATGCAGAACCACCTGTCTAGGGATGGCACCACCCCCTTCCCACATCAATCATTAATTAGGAGCATGCCACACAGACTTGTCTATAAATAATCTGATTAAGGCATTTTCTCATGCCTTAATCTTCTGATAATTCTGGCATGTGTCAGATTGACAAAACTCCAACCAGGACAAGCAGGTATTTAAAAACGTGACAAAGCTAGATTTATTGGAGCCATGCCAACACCAAGATGGCTTGTAGAATAGTGGTATTCAGCCACTCAGTCCATATCATTTAGTCCCTTTCATCCACTCTCATAAAATGATGTAAAGCTACTCACCTTTTCAAGGATGGGTAACTGGGACGGGTACTCAGGCACTCAAAGAATCTGGTATTTTTCTGTGCCCTTCCCCCCATTTGTCAATTTGCTGACACCAGTAAGCAAATATTGATGCCTGTAATCCCATGTATTAAGTAGCCACATACATCATCAGATTGTGGTTATGTTGGCTGTTTGTTTTGTTTTAGATATCACAGGATAATTATTGTCTTATCCAATCTCTGATCTATGTGGTTCTAGTAGGAGAAGTTGGGAAACTTTAATTACCTTTCCCAAATTTTCTAGCAACCATTTGGTTTTGATGGAGTTTCTTCCTCTGGATCATTCATGTGATGTTTAGAAGGCAGAAGGCATTACATCTTGACATCCCCCCACCCTTTGACTTTGCTGCTGTCACTTGACTCAGGTTTCAGGTGTCAGGAATAGTCTTTGTGTGGCTGAGGCTTTTGCTCTCATTTCCTAAACTTGTATGTTAACTTCAGATTTCATATTTTTCTTCTAACACTAGAGGTATTTGTAGGTGGTTTGGTAGAGACATCAGGCAAGTGTTCCATGGATTTGGTAGTCTTTTAAGAGGTCCATCCTAAAATCTGTTCCTCCCAATATCTAGGCTTCCAGTTTCCTCACTAACTTTCTTTGTTTTACAACAAAATACTTGTTGCCTGGTCCTAAACCTTTAAACAAACCTAGATGCTCTGTCTATTTATGTAGAGATTTTCAGAGGGTTGGACTATGCCTGTGTTTTTAGCCATAGAGTTGATAATGGAGCCATTGTCAGCTAATCAGTGTTGATTCATGATTTCCAAGTGGATCTTCAGGTATTAGCACAGAAAGATTTAATCGTTCAAGGCCTACAAAGAGCAATGATTTGGATTTGACAAACCTCTCTGTCAGTGTGAGTCCTGATACATTACTTTCTCTAACACTATTTCTATCTAGATTTCTCCCAGTTAGGTCTGTGAAGTACAGGTGATACCCACAGCCCCAGAAAGAGGTCTGTGTCAATGCATGTATAAGTAATACTAGGAATACTTTCCATGACTGTTCCACAGTAGAAATCTGATTATGTTTTCATAAATGAGTGAATATAATTAACCAGTATTTATGTTCATATATATTAGTATAATACATATGAATATAATAACCTGTATTATGTATGTGTGTGTATATATATATAAAATAACCAGTGTGTGTGTGTGTGTGTGTGTGTATGTATATATATATATATATATATATATATATATATATATATGATGTGCTTGCTAATTTAATCAAATAGCCGGGCGTCTGTGGCACACGCCTTTAATCCCAGCACTCAAGCAGCAGAGGAGTTCGAGGCCATCCTGGTCTACAAAGCCAGTTCCAGGACAACCTCCAAAGCTACACAGAGAAACCCAGTCTCGAAAGAAAAAAAAAAACAGATAATACTTTGTGCTAATTTAGTCAATTTATTCATGAAATCAATGAGCGATCCATTCACTTATAAGAGACAGGATTTACCCTGGGATATACTTGGATGCATCAGCAGAACTTTGACCCTAGGCTTTGTGTTATTCATTGAAAGAATCATCGGGTAGCAGGTAGTCAATTATCAAAATCTATACATCTGCCAGTTGTTTTATTCCCAATATTTTTTGAATCTTCAGTTTTAAAACATGCTCGCTATTAAACAATGTCAGAGGGTTTTAGTAGTTGTGTTGTAGACCATAGTACTTCCTATCAACTACTCTCTGCATAGAAGACAGTATCACACTTTTGTTAATTGTTAAATTGAATGATATAAGACAGATTTGTTATTACTTTATGTAATTTCTTCCACTTTAATATATTACAAGTTGTATTCTGTTTTATTACAAAGTACCTATAAAAAGCTTTCCACTCTGACAATGAGTTTATTGATGTGCATCTATGTGGTGGTCACAGTGAAACACTTGAATTAGTGAGCAGTATATATGATGCTGGTTTTCTAATAGCTATGATATCTGGACCTAAAATAATGTAAAATAACCTAAAATATTTGATAAAAATTGCATTTACAATAATGGGAGAGCTTACTCAGTAACAAACTCAAGAATATGTTTTAGATTACAAGTAATTGAAATAGTGGTGAAACAGGAGACTCTGGGACTTTGTAGCTCGAAGGGTCTTCAGGCATCAGGCATATTCAAGCCTAGAGAAGTAGGTGATGTTTCCAATTAAGTTTGCTGGTCACAGGGAGTGTTTAGGGCATATGATTCTATTTTGTGACTTCACATAGCACTAAGATTTATGTGTCATTTTTCTGGAAGTTATAACCCAGGAGCTCATAAGCTGGTATACATAAAGAGATTCCTAAACCAGAGACAGAAACATTGTGCAAAAAGTATTCTCTACATAAAAAGATATTCCCTGGACAATATCATTTCTTTCCCTTACTGTAAGAACAAGAGGTCAGATTATTTTAAAACCGATAAGATCTTAATTGTCTCTATTATTTCTTTCCCTGCTATTCTGATTATTGTTAACTCGTGGGGATTTATCACATGAGAGGTGGGAATGGGAATGGCTCCTTCCATTACTTTACTTAATAACTCACCATAATCCTTTGCTGATTAGACAATTTTAATTCAAGAAAAGCATAGCCTCTTCTGGAGATACACAATCATCTCACTTAGAACTCACATTTGAAAAGCAGAGATGATAGCTGTCTGCTTCAGGAAGTTATCACATCACCTGAGGTGTTTGCTTCAAGTTTTTATTGGAATTTATGTTGTTACTACACAATGGGTGAATCATACTGTGTCTGAAACTGAGCCATCCTTGTGGGCTGCTGGATCTGTTAATGAATGCCAGTGGGAAATGGCAGCAAGTAAAAGAGGGTGGGCAGAAACACAGGTTTCAGGTGCTTCAGGAATGACAAGGGAAGATTCCCAAAGGCACTAGCCAACTTCAAAGGGAAGAGATATGATCTTTGGAAGAGGGGAGTAGCAAATATCTGCAAAAGCTATATCGCTAACTGTGGTGATTAAAAAAAGAGAGAGAGAGAGAAATAGAGAAAGCACTATAGTTGTATCTATTGCCTTCCCTGATGTGAAAACATATGACATCACAACCTTTTACTTTTACAATTTTGTGTAGGGATTACTCTTGTGTTTAGCCTTGCAGTTTAGTGTTTGAGTTAATTGAGTTTGGTTGACCCAGTGCATGGATTTGAGGAAAACTGATGTTGCCCATACTTGCTCCTGATGATGTCATTCAGAAAAGGAAGGGATAGTCAGCCATTGGACCAAGCCTGTATGTAATCTCTTGTGCTTGGGAGGTGGGGCAGGAGGAATGTCTTGGGGGATACATATTTGGAAAAGTTTAAAAAAAAACAAAACAAAAAAACAAAAAAAAATGTGTGTGGGGGGTGTGAAGAAAGAAAAACACAGAGAGATAACAAAACTAATGACAGCTGAGACTTTGTGTCTTCTTTGTGGGAAAATATCTTGAAATTGAATATAGCTTCATTCCTGAAGGGAGATCCTGACATTGCTTTATAAAGTGTAAAGCTGTTGTTTTGTTGCCAAAGAAATGCACTGCTAATTGTTAATAGCTTTGTTTCTGTTCTAAATGACCATTCTGCACTCTGTGATCCTGAGGCTGTGCTGTATGTAACACATAGTATCCATTTTTAGCTGAATTCTTGTTAGATTTTCCCAATAGTGGTTTGTAAGGGAGTCTGGAAAATACAGATGAAATGAGCCATTTGAGTTAGCAATGTTTTTTTAAAAAGGAATATACTTGTAAATATCTGTTTGAAAATGACTAAAGCCTCTTCAATTCTCATATAAGGCCCTGTAAAAAGAGTAAAGGAGCAGAAGAGACAGCTAAGCAGTTAAGAGCACTTGTTCTTGTAGAAGACCAAGATGCAATATATAGCATATAACTCTATTTCCAGGGAATCTAGCATCTTCTGACCTCCATGAACTTATGCAGTATGTAGATACACATGTGAGCAAAATACTCATACACATAAATTAATATGAGCAAATCTATAAAAAATAAAAAGATAAATATTTGTATTTTCATTGAAACAGACTGTATCCCACAATAGTCAGAATTAAAATAATTTCCATTCTAATTTGTAGATCAATAAGTTAAATGGGGGGCATTGGTGGTTTAGTCCTGTTGTGAATGGAAGGAAGACTCTATAGCACTGAACTGTGAATTAAGGACCCTTCATTTCTTTCTCCACAATCTCTAATATTCAATGATACTTACAAGCTTAATATTGGTGGGTCAACCCTGGTCCTACAACCTTCACCCGAAACTCTGCTTTGCCATCAGAGTGCTCCACTTCAATCTTAAATACAAATATGTTATGACAGCATCAGAAACTTTCCTCATACACACAATTAGATAAAAACCCATAGTAAAGAATCTATTCTGTTCCCAATGTTATTATTAGCATTGTTTCATTTTTAATTATTTATAAAACATTGTTCTTTACTCTTGAAAGCATCAGAAGTTTTGTTTACCAGAAATACTGAAATAGTACCATAATTTAGCTTCTCTGGTTTTATTTGAAGACTATATGGTGTCAATTTTTCTTTCCTGTTGTTCTAATATATTATGCACTCCTTAGAAGGTCTTATTCCCTGGCTTGTCCCTGTTAGATAAATGGTCATTTTTGTTTAAGTATTTGAGCCTTTTTCTATTTTATGTTCACATATGTTCAGAAGCTAGTGTTTCTGACATGTATATTTGTACCTAAGAAACATAAGTTTAGAGACCCATTTTTGGCAGGCTTCCCTGTGAGCAAAATCTCACATTTCAGAGTGTAGGGACAGTCTAAGATCAACTTATTTGTGCTTTAGAAAGGAACACATTTTTGGTGCTGCTTGCTTGTTTTTGGTTTTTGTTGGTGCTGTTCACTTTGTTATTTGTTTCTAAAGTGATAAACAGTTGCTTGCACTGCATTTAATACATTAAAGTGAAAGTTTAATTGTTCCATATTTGTTATTATGTTATTACAATTCCTATATTACAATCTTTTATACTGTTTCCTCAAAGTATCAATGAGGTTTCCCCAAAGGTTGTTCATGCAGATCAATTCCTTTTCCGTTTTCTCTATTGTGAGAGGTAAGATTCCTATATAGATATAATCATGTTTTCTTTGTACTACTACAGTAGCAGTTGTGCCAAGGTATGCACAACTGTACCCTCAGAGTTATTGTTCCATGCTGGTCACTGTGGTTTATGGGTGTCATGTTGGGTAAGACTGTTGCTTCCCTCCTTTGGATGCTTGTATGGTTGCATGATGCTTTCTGGTATCATGAAAGCTAGTCCTCAGGAAAGAGGCTTTCAGGCTAGTTCCAGCTATTTATACACAGACTTATGCATATTATAGCTTTTTTAGGTAAGCGATAATAGTATGCTTCCTTATGACCTTTAGAGATATTTTTATTGTTCTTTTAATATCTTCCTTCTGTATTTATATTCCTCTCACCTCTTTAATTAGAATCCCTCCTTTTCCATTTGCCAGATTAGATCATTTGTATCCTGCTATTCCCCTCTCTAATGATATTTCACCCCATGCCCTAGCAATAGTACTTACTTATTTTACTGGTTTCTTGATATACTCCAGGATATGTACTCATATCTGAAAATTTGG
Source organism: Phodopus roborovskii (assembly GCF_943737965.1). Lineage (NCBI taxonomy): Eukaryota > Metazoa > Chordata > Mammalia > Rodentia > Cricetidae > Phodopus > Phodopus roborovskii. The sequence goes on along the minus strand of NW_026125295.1, from coordinate 38,357,153 downwards.
AGCTAAGAGAGACTTTGATGAGAGAATACATTATGTTTTTCTAGGTCTAGGTCTGTAGTACCTCACTCAGTTTGATCATTTCTAGTTCCATCCAATTACCTGTAAAGTTCATTATTTTATTTTTCTTTACAACTGAATAGTATTCTAGGGTATTTCTAGGATATGTGTGTGTGTGTGTGTGTGTGTGTGTGTGTGTGTGTATGTATGTATATATATATATATATATATATATATATATATATATATAATTTTCATTATTCATTCATTGGTTGAAGGACACTTATGTAGTGATATTTTGTTTATGGTATCGCCTGCCCAGAGATCAGAATGTAGAGCTAAGTGAATAGTTAGCTACACACTTAGTTAAGAGTTAAGCCACTGATAGCCACACACATACTAAGCCACTAGTTAGCCACACCCCAAGGCAACTAGTGAGACATAGAGGACAGGCAATGGAGTCCACATCTTTAATCCCAGCATTTGGTAGACAGAGGCAGACAGATCTCTGTTGTTAATTCAAGGACACTCAGAGCTACACAAAATTGATCTAGTCTAAAAAAGAGAGTTCACACCTTTGATCCAAGCACTTAGGTTGAATGCCTTTAATTCCAGCAGTAGAGATGAATATAAGGTAGGAGGAGACAGGAGCAGTGCATTTTGAGGTTTGGGGAAGAGGCAGTCTGAGGAGCAATGCAGTTGGGAGCAGTCATAGGTTTGGTGGAGAGCAGTCAGTCTGAAGACAGGATCACCCTTTGGGTCTGAGGGTCTGAGCATTAGTATAGGTGAGAACTCTCTAGTGAAACCACTTTGCTTCTCTGATCTTCAGCTTTTACCCCGATATCTGTCTCTGGATTTTTTTTTTTATTAATAAAAGCAATTAGAATCCATGCTACATACAGGATATCATGTATTGTATAATAATAGATCAAATATTATTCTTTTAAACTGAGGATTATTCCAGCCATTTGGTATCATTGCATTGTACAGTCTCCCATAAAATCGATGATTTGGTAAGACATAGTAGTATAAGCTTACAAATCACATAAAGGAAAAGTGACTTTGATCCAATAGATAGGTGGTACTTATAATGGAACACTGCATTCACTGGTATGATAGACTTGGAGTGCCTCTACAGGATGTTTTGGAAGTTTCATTTTTATGATATTATATTGATGTAACTAAATTAAAATGTTTTCAAAGTTGACTAGGAAAAAACATGTCCTAAAAGACATATCAAAGAAGCAAAGGTTACTGAAAGATTTAGTACCTTCAGGCAATTTAATAATATAGAAATTGATGAAAGGGTATTTGAAGTAAAAGAAAAAGTTGCACTTTATTTTCTGTCCAGCCTAAACATTTCATTCAACTATCATTATTATAGAAAGGCAGAATAAATGAAGTGGCATACTATTGAAGTTTTGATCTAAATAAGTTGAGAGGAAGTTTAGGAGTTAATGTCCCGATAGATATCTAAGTAAGTTTATCGGTAAAGTAATATTCTCCTGCCACACAACAAAAAAGGAAAAAACTATCTGTATGTTGTTTATCTGAGATATAAGTTTCCCATGACTGGGAAAGAGGAATAGAATCAGTAGACAGAAGGAAAAGGAAGAGATAATGGGTGACTGCTGGACAGGAGACAATCATCTCATTTTCAGACAGACAAGTATAACATGATGTAGTACTCATAATTTTAGATAACTGTGGAAAAGAATACATGTCTTATTGACTTTTCACCCAAGAAACATTCCTTGATGAAAGGCATGTTTTAGACAGCAATGTTTTATGTTGATATATTGAGTCATAGCCTAAATCTATTGAAGTTTTCAGTGTCTAATCACACCAAATAACTCTTATTATACAAAATCCTGTTTCAAAACTTACAGGTTTTAACAGGCAACATTTCTAGATTCATGATTCTGTTGGCTTACAACCTAGGCTGGGATTTGGTTGGGGAGTCTTTATACTTGAATGGGGTGTTTCTCATGCCTCTGCACTCTGAAAGGCAAGAGACAGATGAGAAGATTCAAGTTGTAGGGCATTGGGCACGTACCCAGTAATGTCAAAGTCCTATTAAAATCTTCTAAAACCACTAGGATTGTTAAACCATAGTTTTTCATATCCACTTTGGTGTTTATTTCCTTGTGGATAACAAAAACAGTGTATATGGAGGAAACATGGGAATGATGGCTCCTCTATAATACACGTTTAGTGCTTGGCATTGCTAGATAGTTACATTTGTCTATTGAATGCTTGTCAACGAAACAACATTCTTACAGCAAAAAGGAGGAAATATAGTTTGCTTATGTTTTAGTTAGATTTCCCCCCTATATTCTACAGAAAAACAAAAAGTTTCCTTACAGGATTCAGTTGAATTATAATTATTTCAAACATAGTTAAGTCTATTGGCATAATTGACCACATTAACTATGGGCTATTGTTTTCCTTGACACTGAGTTTGAAAGAGGTTTAAAAATTCTTATTTAAAAACACATTTTTCTTTATTTTTAAAATTATTGCAAATTAGATTTTTGAGTGTTTCAAACAATGTGGTGTCACACTATTATGATCATGGATGTAGCTGGTAGGCTGTGTCCCAATGACACTATTTCTTTGTAGTCATCTATCATCTCTGTCTTTTGATCTCTTCTGAAAGATCCTTGATCCTTGGGAGAAAAGGACACAGTCTACATATTCCATTTAAGACTGAGCATTATGCAGTCTCTGAAACTTGGCTAGTGGTGGGTCTCTGTCTTAATCACCACCTACTAGTCATGTATAAACAGAAGTGTCTCAGATGCATTTCCCTTGATGTATGCATCATTGACATATATGCATTGATATAATAATTCATTAGGAGTCAGTTTAGTGTTATGATCATTTAACATCGTAATAGTAATCGTCTAGCCATATAGCTTTGGCTCTATAATGGATTTCATCTTCTGGAGCAAGGATTAAATCTGATCAGAAAGTAGTTGGTTATTCCTATGATGTTTGGGAATTCCACCAGCTATTTCACCATTGGGCATATCTTGTCAGGCCAGTGATCATTGTAGCTAACCAGTTTTGTAATCTGGGTTGATTGTTCCATACTATAAAAGATAGCTGGTAGGAATGAAGCTGTTCTAGGCCAGTACCAGTTTCTAAGTTTTTTGATGGTTCAAATAGAGTGATTTAAATATAGCTCTCAGAAGCACATTTTTTTTTTCAAGGATTTCCTAGAAAAAATATGGACTAACTTTCCAAGACTGTCAGTGTCATTATGTGAGTCTGAATCAGCATTCTCAACTGTCAATTTCTTTTTCATATTAAAGCATTCATTAATATTTTTGACCAACATTTTAAATTTTGCTAAAGAAAAATTTTCTTAAAAATCAATAAAAATAACTGACCCTCTTTGTTTGGGCACATGGTTTAACCACTGCATTACTTTAAAAGTCTCTTGAGTTTAATACCTTATTGAAAACAGATTTGGAACATATCAATATTGTCTACATTCCCAAATTATCTTATCAATAGCACTAGAAGAATCTAATATAAAACACTCATTCATAGAGCTGTAAAGAATGACACAGAGAACACCATGTCAATTCTTTCAGACTTTGGTGAACTTACCTTTCCCAGTGGTACCTGCAGTGAGTAAAATATTTAAAGACTTTAAATATCTTCTAAAGGCCATACAACTATTTCGATTTCATATTAAAATTATAAATAGCAATCTATGTGAAAGGTCAAGGGAATTTTCTATTTTCATAACTGTCATACAATCTTTAGATTTTATGTAGTATGCTAAGTCACTGAATTTCTCTGGGATTATCTGCCAGTTCCTGTACACCTTTGAAGACTTTTTCTAAGCATGGAAACTAACCCAGTTAGGCTACCATTGCTCTGAGGACTGACGGGATCTCAAAGAGCAGTTAGTCATGTAATGGGTACTGAATGGTTTGCCCTTTAGACATTTTCAGCTGGCTGATCAAGGCATTTGATTTGCTTTCATCCTTGTCAGTTGATATAAAAGGGGATGATTTAAAACAGAAGGATTCATAAAGCTCTCAGTTTAAATGTTCATGTCTTGTTAAGTAAATGTTCTTTCTTGTATTCCACTGGAAATCAGTGTTTTATCCACCTTACTCAAGGTTTGCTCAGGAAAAGTGAACAAGTGAAAATGAAGTCTTTTGTCAATGTGACTAGAATTGTCTTCAGAGTGTAGGTAATGACTGTCTGTGCCCATTCTCTCATGTGGGATATTTAAGCTTGTCTGGTTAGTCTGTGGTCTGCTGAGTTGGGGGCAGGAGTCCTCATCTAAGAACATGACAGATGATGGGTAAATCAGATAGGGTTCAGTGTTCTTAGAAACAAAACTAGCTAAGGCTAAACTTAGCACAAAAGAAATTTATTGAAAGTCTGCGAAATCAAGCTTAATGGAGAATGTTTATTGGGTACTTAATAGGCACAATGAGCTTGCCTCAACAATGAGATTGCCTCAATTAATCCTTATCGTAGTCCTGTGAGGTAGGTAATTATTGCCTTGTTTTATAGCTAAGGAAACAAGGGTATAGAACATTGAGTAAATTGCCAATACTATACTATACAGCTAGTATAGTAGAGACCTCAGGTTAGAAACCAAGACTGCTTTCAGGTGCTGTACATCATACCATCCAACTCAAAAGACAAGCTAGTATAAATGCACACAAGACATTTTCATATGTGTGGAAGTCTTCATTCAAAATTCAATATATTATGATGTGACCCATTGACTTAACTACAGCCCCAGTTAATGAGAACAAAGACTTTGATAGGAGTCTTATCTTAATATAGAACATAAAAGATTCTCAATTGTCCAATATAGAATGAAAATTCTCTTAAAAAATGGGAACTGATGCTTGGTATGTTAGTCTATTAGGGATATTAACAAATAGTAAAATTGAATATCGTATAAACAATAATGAAAATTGTCATAAATCTAGTGGCTGGAAATTCTACATGAAGGTGGATTGATGCCTAGTCAGAGTCGGTATCTAACCATAGTACCTTCTTATTTCCTTAGACTGTTGTGGAAAATTAGTTTAAGGTGTATTACATTCTTTTTTGCTATGGATGTGTTGCATTCTTTTATGTTGCATTTATTTAACTCTGTAAAACTGTGTTACTTTTCCTGTCTAAAACACTTGATTGGTTTAATGAATATATGAATGGAATGGCCAATAGCTAGTCAGGAGAGAGGGATAGGTGGAGCTACCAGGCAGAGAGAATAAATAGGAGGAGAAACTCAGGTTCTAGAGAAGAGATGGGAATGAGAAAAGGAGAAGGAGGACATCAGCGTATAGCCACCCAGCCACCCAGCTACCAGCTACAGAGTAAATTTATACATCATTCGCTTAAAGCGACACAGCCCTTAGCAAATACAAGTTTTTATTTTGTTTGTTTGGTTTGGTTTGGTTTTGTCTTTTAGGTTTGTGATATCACGCAGACAGACTTGGTTATTTCTTGAACCATCCTTCTTTTAAGACAGCAAAATAAAAATCCCACAGACAGTTCGGCACACTTTGGATAAATGAGTATCTATTACAATGGTGTCCTGCTCTTGGAGTTGAGTATAAACATCCCATCATTTCTTGGCAAGGTTTTGCTGTGCTTGTGTTAGCTATGGGACTTGGTAGCAGGCACTTGGAAGATGCCTCTAGAGAATGGGTATGAGATCTAGCTGCTGCTCCTCTTAACTCTCTTAGCCCCTGCTTTCTTAGAGCTGCCTGGGAGAAAAGGAAAAGGGTGAGGAGGCCCAAGAAACCAGATTTCAGGGATCCCTGGGAGAAAACTATCAGGAATGCCTCATTCAATTCAAAGAGAAATGTGCATTTCACTGTAGCTGTGATCAATCACATACATTTTAGTAAATTTTGTTTCTGAGCTCATCTGTGTGGTTATTTTATGAATTTTCATTTGCTGTATCCTAGGGTTTACAACCCTACAGATAAATTTTGGCTAACAGTAATACTAAGAAGATCTTTACTATTACTCTTAAGCTGTTCCTATGATTAAACAGCTGATATTAGACTTTTATCTTCTGATTTTGTTTTTCTTTCTGGAATGGGGCCTAGTATGTATTTTAGGGTTCCTTCAAAGTTGTGGTCTTCTTGCTTCAAGTTTCTGAATACTCACATTATCATTGAGTGTTCCCAAACATAGCTCTAGAATTTTTTAGAAAAATGATTATGATTTCTTGATTATAGATGAACACTACTAATTATTTTTTTCACAAAAAAGACCCAGTCTTGTCTCACATGCTCGAAGTCCTTTGTTCCCTTTCAGCAAGGAAAGCAAATTGTGACTGAACCTTCAATGGCTACTCTGTGGTGTAATTTATTTGCTTAAATAAATTATTTAAGAGATGTTTATTTATGTATACATTATCGCAGATGAGATATGAATGGCTTACTTGGGTAAGTGGCGTTTAATCCAGGATAATACATTCTGAACAGCCACTGAGTTTCCAACATTTTCTAAACCAATTTGCAGAAGACTATAGTTTTATATTCAGATGAAGTAATTATAAAACTTAGACCAAGTGTTCTAATATTTCAGTCTCTATATTGAATAGTATTAACTCTTTCATCTGGTCTGTTGAAAAATAAATCACATAACCTAGAAAAGAGGGTTAGGAACTGAACAGATTGTGCCTGGAAGGCAAATGGGAAGGAAGAGTGAATCCAGGTGTTGATGGAAACAGTGAAGCCATGTGCTGATGGGAAGGAAGAGTGAATCCAGGTGTTGATGGAAACAGTGAAGCCATGTGCTGATGGGAAGGAAGAGTGAATCCAGGTGTTGATGGAAACAGTGGAACCATGTCCTGGAATTGAGGAGACAGGCTTTATTAATTAATCTGTTTGCCCTTTTAAATTTGTGATGAGCCGGGTGTTGGTGGCACACACCTTTAATCCCAGCACTTGGGAGGCAGAGGCAGGCTCCAAAACAATACAGAGAAACCCTGTCTTGAAAGATAGATAAATAAATAAATAATATGTGATGATACTTTAGGATTCCTAGAAAAACAGGAGCGATCTGATCTCTTTCTTCTACAGTTGTGAGTGAATTAACCTGCTGTCCTTTCCCTTTTCAGTCAGGTTTCTTGGAGGAGCTTGCCTTCCTGTCTGCTTTTATTATCATTGGGTTTACAGGGCACCCCAGTGACAATGCTGCCTTTCAGGCCAGCAGTGTGCTTCTGTGTCATCAACAAACCAATCAGGACTTCTTTGCACACTTTCTTCTACAGTATATTAAAACCTACTCTTTTCTGAGTCTTCATTTAAAAATTCCCTTATGAAATTTTAAATTTATATAATTTTAAAGACTTATTCTATTATTTTATATTTTTTATTTATATTTTGGGGAGGATCAGATTTGAGGCAGAGTTTCTCTGTGTAGCTCAGCCTGTCTTGGAACTCCCTCTATATAGGGCAGTCTGGCCTCAAACTCACAGAAATCCACCTACATTTGCCCCCTGCCCCCTGAGTGCTGGGACTACATGCATGTGCCACCACTGACTAGCTTCTTCTATTATTTTATTGAGAATATATGTGTGCACCTGTGCTTGAGTATGTACATGTGAGTTTAGGTACCATCAGAGACCAGATTAGGGTGTCAGATCCTTGGAGCTGAAGTTACAGTTGTGAGCTGCCTATTGTAGGTGCTGGGACCTGAACCTAGGTCCTTGGCAAGAGGAGTACATGCATTTAACTGCTGACCCATTTCTCCATCCCTCAAAATTAATGTATTTTAAACTACTTCCTTAAAGTGTCATTGTGTCCAAGAGACATCATTAAAAATGAATAACATTCTTGGTCAGCATCAGAACTCTCTGGAAGCAGCAGTCTTTTCAGAGGTTTTTCCTGTACATAGTATCATAGTTGTAACTGGTATCACTGGCCTGTTTTTTGATGACTTAGCAATTTTAGTTGTTTTATTTTTCTTGTTTGTCATTTTATGTTAGGAATATTTTAGCTCATAGCTCTTCTGGTAATCATATCATTTCAATGAAATTATACAAACTGTTGGATAAAAACTTAGTGTCTCCATTACTAAAAATTTAATATTAATTTCTGTGATGAAGAGTATCAGTGATCTTATTTTCTTTCTTGTGAGCTCTTAAAAAATAATACCTCATTTATTTTATTAGAACTACTTACTCACTTCTGTAAAAGTATTTCCAGTTACAATTTTCCATGTGGGTAAGCCTTTTAAATAATTGATCAGTTCCATTACATTTTTTTTCTGGAGTTATTTTCTTTCACTCCGCAACCTGCCTTCCAGTATAAAGTATTTTTCTTTGAATAATATGTAGCATTTTTAGGAGTTCTTGCATTTGTCTTCTGTGATAATCTTAATAATTCTATAATATCTTTTTTCTTTTACCATGCTTGTACATATTTTCTAAAATTTTCTGAAAATAGAGCAATGGCTCATCAATTCACTAATATTTGTGCATTGAAGATGTCTGTCTTTATTTTCTCTAATCACTGTCAATCTGATAGGAGATGACATTCTGTAAATGTTTCTCTTATTGGTTAATGAATAAGCACTATTGGCCAATAGGAAAACAAAATAGATGGGACTAGGAGACAAGGATAATTATGGGAGATGTTGTAAAGAGGAGTCAAGATGTAGGATGTGAGGGAAGTAAGAGGTCTGAATCTTCTCTTCAGTAAGAAAAGACTATGTGGAAACACTTAGATTGATAGAAATGGGTTAATAAGAAGCTCTAGCCATTGGCCAACAGCTTTATAACCGATAGAGTCTCTGCGTGTTATTTTGGGACTGACATGGCTCTGGGACCAGGCTGGCAGAAAAGTGTTAGTGACATCAACCCTTGAAGAGAAACTAATGTACAAATTGATTAAGAAACAAAAGAATTTATTTGGGCTCATTAGGGTTGCAACTTGGAAATTGCAAATTCATATATATTGAACATGTATTCAGGATTATATACTTCAAATAGATTTTAGTGCAAAAGGATTGTGCACCATGGCATGCCTCCTCAAAGTAAAGAAATACTCAAATATGGCCTGGCCTAGGTAAAACACACTCCATTACTCCATGTGGATTGGATGGGCCAAGAAAATAAAATGACGATACAATGTTTTGCGTGTATGAAATAAAGAGGTGGGCCTGGGAGGAAGGAGAGAAAGGGAAGAACATGGTCAATATATAGTGTGAATTTTTGAAATAATGAGTAAAAACTTGTAATTTAAACATATTAATAAAATACGCTTTTAAAAAAGAGGAACTACCAACATGACTCAATACAAAAGATGTTTGCCATGATGTCTGGTAACCTGACCTGAAAGTTGTCCTCTGATCACCATGCAGACTGTGGTACCTGTGCCCTCCTCCACAAAGCATGCACAAGGACTTGTAATTCAAAGACTCACCGCAGTTCTCAGGAGGGGGCAGAGGGCCAAAGGAATGAAATTCAAGGGAAAAGGAGCTGGTGACAAGATAACCCTGGTGCCTATATGTGACTAGAATTTTATGCTTAAATGAAAACCATATCTTTTAGAGTGCCAACTGCAAGATGTAGCAAGTTTGGCCTGGAGGGGTTCCCAGGAAAAGGATGTGTGCTTTCATGTATTTGAAAATGAATTTTGAGGTGATGTGACTGAAGTCTGGTCTCTCATGTCCCTGTGGCCTAGTGTCCTGGGAGGCGTCGAATGTCTTTATCTGCTTTGCTTTCACTTGTCTAGATCAGGGAAGGTCTGCACTCAGTTTCACTCACTGTCACTAGGAATCTTGAAAGCATATCTTCACTGTCTGTCTCTTGCATCCAGTGGTGCTTTTGAAAAGATGAAGATGCATCTTTTTTATTTTACTTTTTTTCTAATGACCTCCGTTCTTTACCAGGAAGCTTTCAGAGCTTCCTTTTATCATTTTATTTTGAGATTTTCTAATAATATGTCTTAGCATAGGGTCATCTAATGTTGGACTTTTCTCACAGCTATTTGGACCCTTGAGTGGAATGGCCTTTTCTTAGAACTCAGAGGGCATTAGTGATTGAGAATATTTTCTTACTTTTTCAACAGTTCCTCTTTTCACCTTTACTTTGTTCAGGAATCCCCAAGTGGGTGGATGTTTTACACTCTTGAGCAATGTTCTTTCTTTCCTAGTTTTGTTTTTCTCTCAAATATATTTCAAACCATATATTAAGTGTATATGTTTATTGCTTACCATTATTTTCAAATAGATTTTTTTAACTTGTTTGAAATTTTTGTGTATATATGTAGCTGTGTAATGCCATGCTTCTCCTTAACTAAATATGGTTTCTATGTACTTTTACATGGAGTGTGATTATTTAAAATGGACTCAGCTGAAACCTCATGAAGAAATGTCATGAGATACCATAGGTGAGTTTGAAAGAGATTAAGGCCTTGAAGAAGTTGATACTATAACATGGAATAGTGGGGTAGGTTTAGCTTTACCTACAAGCTCAATACTGCACTTTCTGCTTAAGCATTCAGAACAAGTAACTCAGAGAACACAGATGGCAAAGTGTGCTGCTTAGCTTTTGTCAACTTCGCACAGACCTAGACACATCTAGGGGAAGAGAATCTTAATTGAGAAAATGTCTCCATAAAACTGGCCTGTAAGCAAGTGTGTAGGGCATTCTTTTGATTAATGATTGATTTGGAAGGACCCAGCTCTCTGTTGTTAGTGCCATCCCTGGGCAGATGGTCTTGATGAGGGCTGAGCTAGCTATGAGGAACAAACCAGTAAGCCTCCATAGCCTCTGCTTCAGTTCGTCTTCAAGGTTCCTGCTCTACTTGAGTTTTTGCCATGACTTCCCTCATTGGTAAGAGTAAGAGACCTGAGAGTTTAAATAACCCCTTTTATATCTGAGATGCTTTGGTCATGGTGATTTATCACAGCAATACTACCTTAAGACACAAAGACAACGTGGACATAGAACTCACATCATATGGGAAAACATTCTCAATCACTCTAAGAAAAAACAAAGGCCAGAAAGCTTAATAGTATTTTGTGAGTTTCAGAAAATATGACACTGCAAGTAATTACTGGGGAAATAACCTTTGTTGTGGGAAATGCATTGGCTAGGCCCTGCCTTTTGTCATATTTGTGTTAAACCTTGCCACCTTGACTAGCTTCCCTCTTTAGGTTTTCTCCCTAAGTTTTTCTGAGTATGTTTGTCATTTGTATTTATTTAGGAAGGTCATTGAATTTTGCATGTGAATTTTGTATCCTGCTAGTTTGCTGATGTGTACTAGCTGTTCTAGTTTCCTGCTAGAGTCTTTTATGCATAAAACTATATCATTTGTAAAGATATTTTGTCTTCCCTTGATCTCCTTCAGTTGCCTTATTGCTCTAGCTAAGATTCCAAATGCTATATTTAATAGGTATGGAGACATTGAACAACTTTGTCTTGATTCTGATTTTAGTGGAAATGCTGGGAAATCAACAACTTTTCTCATTACTGCTGTCACAGCAGCAGTAATGAGAGTATGTGCTAGAAGCCAAACACCATAGCATATTCATGATTTATGTAGATGCTAGCACAAAAAATAACTTTCATAGATATTAATCTAACACTTATTACATAATATAAAAAAGAAGCCATGACTAGGGTCTGTCTGGACTTGGGGTCCCTCTACCTTTCTCTAGCAGCCCCTTTCAGTCTTTCTTTCTAGCATTGTCAGAAATCTATCTGGTCTAGAGATTTCCCTATCATCTTGAAAATTACTGAATCTCCAAATGCCCAAACTTTGATCTCCAAACTATTGGTGATCTTCTTGTATGGTGATATTTACTGCGTTAGAAACTAAAGCAAACATTTGTTGGGAGTAGAGAGATGGGTCAGCCGTTAAGAGCACATAACTTTTGATGGTCTTGCTGAGGACCTGAATTTGGTTACCAGAGCCCACGTCAGGTGGTACCCATCCACCTGGCATGCTAGCATCAGGTGGCTGTCGTATCTCTGGCCTTGTTTGCCAATTGAACTAGTGCATATAATCCTCCACCACCATACATACACATAATAATAAATAAATACATAGTTGTTAATGATTGTAAAATTGCAACTGCTGTAATAGAACTTAACGCAAATAGCATCTTTCTTTTTTGAATGTTAAAAATTCTAAGTTTTCATTATCCTTTATTTTTTATTATATACATTAAAACTTTCTATACTTATTTGCTGTGTTTGCTCTTTGCAGACAAATTATCTTCTCTTTTTTATAACTAATGTGAGGGTATTGGATATTAATTAATGCATTGAATAAATTATTTATATTACTAGTACACTTAATGTAGATACTCAATATTAACTATGAACATATATAAATGGTGTAATGATAGACATTATTCTATCATCTTTTCTCATTTATAGTCTTTAAACTCATATTTTAATTTCTTTTTCTTATTTTTCATTCTTAAACTCATTCATTCAAACTAGCATTTGAAAAATATCGAATATTGAGTTGTTTTCTGAAAGCTATCTCTTACTTACTGAGATGTGTGTATATGTTCCTCTATGCTCTTCTAAAGTCTGTAAGTAGTTAGAGTTTTTGTGCAAATAGGCAGAAACATTAGCACATTGCTTTCCCGTCATTCTCAATTTCTCACTCTTCCATTATTTGCTAACACTTGATCTCACTTTTTTTTTCCTGGCAAAATTTCATAGTTAATGGTATAGTGTTCCAAGTTATTTGGTCCAATTCCTTTCCATTATGAATTTTAATGATTTCCTGCATTTTTTTTTTCTCTTGAAGTTCTGCTTCCCAGAATGCTTTAGAGCGTGTTTTTGTGACGAGAACTTCTAAGGCACTGAGTGCCTGCTTGCGTACGTTGTAAATACCAAAGCACTTTTCAATGCATTAATTTGCCCTTTTTCTTTAATTGTTACTCTTTAACGCCTAGAGTCAATTTGATTTTTTTTCCTTCATTTTAAAGAACACACCACTTCTTTACTTGTATTTCTATGCATAGGCTCTTTATTTTTCTTATACTCACTCATTTGCTTTGAAATCTTACACTGTTCTTCCATTCTCAGAAATTATCAGAACTGCATTAAAAATATTTTAGATAGATGTGGTGGTGCACTCTTATAATCCCAGAACTTGCTGTGGAGGTGGGACATAGGTATTAGGGTATTAGGTAAAACTTGTTTCAAGACAAGTTTTAGACTAGCCTAGGATACTGGATTTGTACTGTTTAAATAACCATGCTGTGCTCTTTGTTAGCCAGTAATCTCAATGGGAGATTAAGAGATTACCAGAAAGTCAACAAGTGTTTTTGAATTATGTGAGGCAGAAGTTCAAAAGAGTGTAAAGGTACAGGTAGATGTGATTGGCTTTTCACTATCCAAGAACACAGATGAATTGTCAATAAATAATTGTTTTTTTTCCACACTAGAATTTCAAATTAATATGATATGTGATTTTAGAAAAACTTAATATGACATCCTAATACTGAGAAGAAAAAGTTCAAGACTCAAGAATGTTGGCTAACAGTATCATAAGTCAGTCCAGGAGCCCTGTAGAGCAAAATCATTTGGAATTTGCTTTGTGGTAAATACAGTGTTGGATAAAGGACTTTGCCTCCAGGCCAACTTGGGCTGGGCAACCACTAAGGCTGCTCACCGGTCCTGTGTCTTAGAAAGTTATTTGTGTAAGTGCTTAATGGAATGGAGTCATTGTAAGCAGGGCTAGATCTGAGCAGGTAATACAGCTGTTACAAAGCAGGTTTTTAATAACCAAATCCAATTAAGTTATTGCAGATTTGGTTTAAAAGTTTTATTTTTCAGAAATAACATTCATTTTACCATTTTCATCTTATATTTCTTCTATTATTGATCATGGTTTTCTTGTTTTTATATTTATTGTTTGATTCTTGATATAGGGTCTCACTAAATAGTCCTTGGTTAGCTTGGATCTCACTAAGTAGACCAGACTGGCCTCCAACTCACAGAGATCTGCCTGTCTCAGTGATTAAGATCACTGTCTATTCTTTCAGAGTACATAGGTTCAATTCACAGCATTCCATGGCTGCTCACAACTCTCTTCAACTTCTGTCCCAGATGATCTGGCCTCTCTCTGGCCTTTGTGATTATCAAGTACACATGTGAGCACAGACTTATAGACAAATCATTCATACACATACATTAAAAAAAGAAAGAAGATATAAGATACAATGCTTTGAGACTCTTGTTGTAGCTTTGTACTATGGCATCAAGCAATGGCTATGTATTTCCTCTTGCCTTCCAGAAGCAAAATGTATCATAACATCTGAAGACTTCTTGTGAAGCCAGGCATGGTGATACACATCTGTAGTTGCATATTCATGGGTGTGACAGAGGAGAATTCTGAGTTCAAGTCCAGTCTTGGTTTCATAGGAAAACCCTGCCTGAAAAAAATGAATAAAAATAAAAATATGTAATAAATAGTTTCTTTTGTAGTTCCCTTCTGGTATTAAGTCTGGAAAGTTGTAACCTAAAATTAATACTTCAAGTAATTTGCTGCAAGATTTATGAGATACTTCAGCATGGTAAAATGCCCTTTCCTCCTGCTATGTTGCCTTGCCCATCCTCATTAGGAGACGAGGTGCCTACTCTTACTGTAATTTGATATACCATGGCTGGATGATATACATGGGAGGTCTCTTTTCTGAAGAGGAAGGAGGAGGAGTGGATGGGGGGGTGGAGGTTGGAGAGGGCCTAGGAGGAAGGGGGGGATGGGAAACTGTGATGAGGCTGGGAAATAAGTAATAAAATAAATTAAAAAAAGAAATTTACAATCACAAAAATATCAATATTAATGCAAATGAGTGTGGTACATCAGTTATAGAGATGAAATTGTTCTAGACACTTGGAAACACAAAAAAATGCTATTACTCAATTTCTTGAAAAAATCTGGGTTGGAAGACAGCTACAGTAACAGCAACACCAGAAGCTACAGCTGTTCTACTTCATCCAAGTATAAGAGTAGATTCATTTGGAGTCACAAAAAAAAAAAACTGGGAAAACTCTGCTAGGGTTAATTATCATTGCAGTTACAAGCATTAATTGGAACAACAACCAACACAATCAGATTGAGGACAAAACAGTGTAGGTAAAACAAATGATCAAATCCTCATTCATCCAATAACTATGGTGACTAAATCAGCAATGTGAAGCTTGGAATACACTACAAGTACAGTGAGAAAACAAAGTGTTCAGATAAGAATATATAAGAAATTACAAATTACAGTACTTTGTTCTGCATTTGTCTTAGAAGTATCATGCTAACATAAAACATAGCAGGGGGTGGTTTGGGGGATGCTGTATAAATCTGAAAGAAGGGTTATGGTGTTTTCACTCAAATGATACATGAGCTTGGCTATAAGGCAGACAAAAGTGAAGGTGCGGCAGCTGCCTGCAGAACCACAGAACTAGCGAGTGAGCTGGCTTTAATTGCATCCATCTTGTTAGTCTTTTCTTTTTAAGATTTTACTTTCAGTTGTTTCCTTTTCCTCGGGATTTTCTTTCCTATGGTTCAAGAAACAACATGTGTTAAGTAAAACGGTGAATTGTGATCAGTTTGGCTTTCTTTTTTGTCTTGTCCCTACTTTCTGATGATGATGTCTCTCCTTTCTTCTGTGACTGTCACACATGAAAGCATAGTCATAGGTTCCTTTCCAAGGTTCCCACTGGTGATTTGCGTCCTGGTACCCACCTAAGGAGATCATTTCCCCTTCTCATGATGCATGCCTGCACTGAGTGTCTTTGATGGTGATGTAGCTCCCATTTCTCCTCTGAAAACATGAAGTTCTCAGTCAGGAGGGAAGTTTTTGGTAGCATGGGGTTTTTCCTAGGACCTGCCTGATCATATTTGATCATAGCCAATGGGAAAGGGCAGTTCATTTTGATGATTACACAAAGGCAATAGAGAATAAGCTACCTCAACTTGCATAAATAGTTTTATTTGTATTCTACAGCATTCCAACTGACTCTCTAAACTTTCAGAAAAGAGTATTATTTTAGATTCTTTGCAGCACCCAGTAGCTTTGTTTGAAATTTAGAATAATTCAAACAGAAACTCCCTCTAGCTTCACAAGACTGAACATTTTATTAAAATTACACAAGTTGGCTACCAGGCAACTCCTTCCAGGGCTGCATGGAACATCTGCCAAAGTAAAGCCTTTAGAAGTCACAGAGAATTGAAATGTCATGCTCAGGGGGGAAGTACACACAACACAAAATTAAATAATGAGTATGAACTGGAGTGCTAAAAGTTTCAGTATTGTGGAAGCTTGTTGACTGAATGTGGGGAATCAGGAGCTGATGCGAGATGTCATTCTGTATATGTTTCTCATACTGGTTAATGAATAAAGCACTGTTGGCCAATAGGAAAGCAAGATAGGCAGGACTAGGAGAGAAGGAGGAAAGAGGAAGTAGTAAGGAGAGCCAAGATGGAGAGTGGGGAGAAAGCAGTATGCCAGCCGGCTCCCCGGTAAAAGAAATACATAGATCAGCAGAAATGGGTTAATAATTAAGGCAGAGCTAGCCGATAAGAAACAAGTAACCGGGCCAACAGCATTGTATCAAATACAGAGTCTCTGTGTATTATTTGGGGCTGGCGCTGTGGCAGGACAAGACCAGGCGGCGGGAGGAAAAAACAGTACTCGTTACAGGGAGCCACAAGACAGGGTTTGTAGGTTTCTTTCTTTGCTTCTGTTAGCCTAATAGAGTGTACTGCTATTTAGATTTAGGCACAATAGAATAACAGTTAATATAAAGATAGAAAAAAATGTATTTCATTCTAAATCTTATGTTTCAAAGTTTCAAAAATAGCTAAATTCACAACAAATATTTAAAGATAATAATGACAAATTGTCAATAAGTATTTTTAAAGACATGTGTGGCCATTTGACAAACTAAGCTAGAATGTTTCTATAAAACTAAAAAAAGAAAGTAGTGCATCAAATTGAAATCAAGTGAATAGCTGATGCTTTTTTCTTACTTTCAAGGAAAAATATTACCAATATCAGTATATACCAATATTATAATCATTATATATATATATCCAATATTATAATCCTTTAAATATTTTTAAAGTAAATCTGTACATTGCAGGACACAGGTCAAATCATGTTGGTTGTGCACTCCTGTGTCATACACTACCTTGCCAGTCATCAACAACCTAAGGAATCTCAGTGTAGGCAAGGATGTTTTGACTCAGTTTTCAAAATAACTATAGATATTACGTTTATAATATTTAAAATAATTTTGATAATATATTTAGAATAGTTTGATTCATTCTTAATACTGAAATATTGTTATTTCTGGTTTTGTACATTCAATAGAAAAGGCTGCACATAGACTTAAAATTCCAATAGCTAGGTATGGTTCAGTGGCTAAGAGTGTACACTGCTCTTTCAGAGGACTAGGAGAATTTAAAAATTAAGATAAAAAGTTTATTTTGAGAATTGCATATATGAGTACTGTATTTACATAATCTTCAACTCCCTAAATGTACCCCTACTCTGATTTATGACCTTTTTTCTTTAATTATTATTGCTACACTCACAGACACACACACACACATACATACACACACACATATGCATGCACGCACACACACACACACACACACACACATTTATAAATGCAGCCTTCTCAGTCCATTCTGTGTTTTTTGTATGTATATATCTTTTAAGGTTGATGGTGTTTGATTAGATAATCTATTAGGGGGATTGTCCCTGGATAAGAACTATCCTGCTTCCCAGTTGCTACTAATTGGCTATAGCGCTTCATTCTGTTCCTCACCCACCTTGAGATATCAACTGCTGTTTCCACAGTGCAGGTCTATTTAGATGACCATATGGTTGAGATTGCATGGGTGCAGTTCTCTGTCATACATAGAAGATATGTATTGGTTTTCTGGTTCTTACACTCTTTCTGATCTCTCGTCTGGGATTTTTTTTTCTGAGCCTTCATTGTAGGGGTTGTATTGTAGAAGTATAAGTCTGAGTTGTGCACTCCATAGCTCTTTGTTTTGACCAGTTGTGGTCCCTGTGAAATGTCTTCAAAAAGAAGCTCGATTGATGAGGGACAAGAGCTACACTACACTTAGTGGATGTGGACTTAAATATTTACATGCAGTTCTCTAACCTTCACTAGCTATGGGTAGTTGACTGGGTTTACAACAACAGGAGTGAATTCTCAGCTACTAAATGGATCTCAAGTCTGTTTATATGGTTTTCTGTTACTCCTAGTATGCAAGGGTCACTCTTACACCACTGTGAGATCTCACTATGCTGCTCATGGCTATGGCTTGTAGGCTTTAAAACTGGCTAGGACTCTTGATTGGTTTTCTGTCTTGGCATCTTGCACAGCTGGTCATAAAGGCTTCCATGCCATTTCCAGCTCAATCCCTCCAAGAAGAGGACCCCTGAGTTTGGTTCCTATAATTTCAGTTCTAGAGGATCTGATACACTCGTCTTTTATCTTTGGTACCTGCACTTACACACATGTGTATGCATACACATGTACACACATACATATACAATTAACAGAAAATATTCAGAACCAAACTTCCAATATTTATGGCAGATTTCAAAAAAGTGTAACTTTGAAATTGGAGGGCTAATACAGCAGTGAGAAAGCAGTATGAATTTTTGATCATCTGCATTGGTTGCTCATTTGTTGAAATTCATACAGCACTCCAAACGACTTGACAGATTTTGATGATTCCTCCTGGAAGGCATCACCCTGGGAGATGGGTTGGGTGGCATGGGAGGGAGGGAGAGGGAACTGTGATTGATATGTAAAATAAGAAAAATAATAAATATATAAAAAAGAAATTCATACAGCTCTTCAAAATCTGCAAAAGTAATAAAAAAAACCTTAGTTTTGCTATTATAGAGATTATAGAGATAGAAATAACCCTTAGTTATCTATTCTTAATAACAGAAATGTGTTTATTATTAATAGCTATACCAGGAAATGCTACTTTAATAAAAATGCTTACACTTGTACATGCAGAAATTCATACATTCTTGGGAGTGCTTTCCCTGTCTTAAAAAATTATTATATTTGTTGTTTGACAACTTCATAATGTATAAAATGATTTCTGGAATTTTCACTCCCCATTTCCTTCTTAACCCCTCCTTCTTCCACTGAATCTTTTCTTCTACCCAACAAGATCCCATCCTACTATCATGTCCTTTCTCTGTGTGACCAAGTAGGTTTACTAGGGTTGTCTATATGAACATAGGTGGGAGGATATTTTATTGATAGTGGACAATGTATGAGTTACTATACCACTAAAGAAAGTGATTTTCTTAACCCCATGTTTGCTAACTGTTAATAGCCCCTTAGGGAGGTCTAGGACTCTTGAACCCTGCCCTGTCCTATGATGAAATGTTGGCAGACTTAATTTTGTTCAGGTCTTCTTCAGCTACCAGAACTAGAGTGAGTTCATGAGTGCATGTCATGTCCAGAAATCATATTTGTACAAAGCACCTCTATATCCTCTAACTCTTATATTCATTCTGGGACCTCTTCTTCACTGCCTTTCCTAATGAAATATTTCTATTTCTATTTATAAATATATCCCTGTGACAGTTCATTGTCCTAAGGTATGAGAGCCTGGAAATGTATAGAAACCCTGGGACTTATCCCCTACAATAGCTACATAATTTTTTTGTCACCATGGTAGTCCATAAGAAATAAACTTTAGGACCCTGTTCTTATTTGCTAAATGAACCTTAAACTAATATTTGGAACATGTTTCTGAGTATAAGTTAGGTAAATCCAGGTTCAGGGAAAGACTAAGGAAATTAAAACTTCAACCAATGTGTTACATATGTACAAACAAAATAGAGGTCAAAATATGCTATGGTAGGTTGTAGGGTTTTTTTGTTGTTGTTGTTTTGTTTTGTTTTGTTTTTTCAAGAAGGGAAATGCATGCTAACTAAGAAACATAGGAAAGCCAAGTGCAATCATGCACAATTATTGGAGAAAACATCCCAAGTTTTTAGAGGTAAAAGATGTTTGAGTCTGTATTTGCAGCCCACATGCTTGATGCAATATAGGGGATGCTGGGGAGTGAAATGAAGGTTAGAAATGGTTCTTCCTTTCAAAGAGCTTAGAGAATAAAGAAATGGAAATGCATAATATTATTTCAAAGTGCATTATGTGCTTGTGTTTTGACTTCTTACTGACAGTGAAAGGTATAACTTCTTTTGCATAGAACATTCCCTCTACAAAACAATTCATGTAATTTTCAGGAAATAGATGTAATAAGCAATTATCATTACAATATGTCCCAAATTGCACCTAGCAATTTGAGTTAAATTGTACTTTACTAAGAATTTATAACTGCATTATAAAATGGTACTCCTTATTTGTATTAAGTGAAAAGCTGATGAAATCTGGAAGACACTAAGTACTTATTAACTTTTGACTGGGTTGATTCTTTAATGAAATTAATAAGCCTACAAATTTATATAATGTATTTGAGAAAATTCTAAAATAATATTGTAGACTAACTCCAAATAAATGATTGCATCTTAACAAGCAAATCTTTGACTATAAACCAAAAAAAAAAAAAAAAAAAAAAAGAAACACGACATCAACATTGATAATTTTGTCATTTATCTAATCTATTTAACCAACAGTAGATTTATATTCTGAGTTGATATTACTACTATTTATTTTATTGCAAACATCACTTACTGAAATGATGTTTTGACAAAAAGAAAATACACTATAACAAAGAATCCCCAAGTGAAATTTTATCTGATTGTAGAGATATCTTTTTTCTTCAAATATGGAATTCTTTTTGGAGAACATACCACTAGATAAAAATCATTGACTGAAAAATAATAATAAAAAAGCTACAAAATTTACCTTTCCATTTCTCTGAAAAGATAAAATAAGTTTTTAATTCCATATATATCTTGATCTTTTTCTGGTATGGGTACTGATGCTGGTATTATTTTTTTTAACATTCTCTCTTTTAATAGAGAATAGTATTAAGGGCAAAACTATAGCAACCAAAAGATAACATTTTTCTTTCTTCTCAAGAACCTGGAGGTAAACAAGTTGTCCTTGATGTTTTATGTTTTGTGAAATTTTAGATTCTGTGGTTGTGTGAAAAATAGTCACACTTATCTTTCAACTTGAAAATAGTAATTTATAGATAATGAAGACCATTTAAACATATTTGGGCTTGACTTTATGTATCAATGAAAAGTTATAGAGTTTAAAATGAAGAGTATATACTAGTTAACTATGGAAATCAGAGAATTGATAAAGACCCAAGGGAAAACTTCCTCATATTGTTTGTGTTTCACATGTAATTTCAAACATTTATATGCAAAAACCATTTAATTACAATTACATTGGTTAAAAGAGGTCACTTACTTCTTTAAACCTGTTGTCTTGAAACCACAAACTACACATTTTGGATTCTATCTCCATGTTCTAATAAACCGGTATGAATATCAGAGAGATTTTTTGGTACTTCCTCAAAAAAAATCATGAATTTGATGGCTGAGACATAGCTATGAAGTCCAAGGCTACTGACCTTGCTATATTTGTTACCACAGCAAGTTCTAAAGTCCTTACACATCAGTTTTCAACAGAATTTGGATCAAGAATGACACTGTTATTGTTTTCTGTATATAAGTGTATCATAAATGGAATTTAATTAACATTAAATGAATGATAATTTTATGTCTTTTATATTTTATAGAAACAAGGGATTAGTGTAGTGTATGAGATGTAAAATATACTGTCTAGAACACAAAAGAAAGAATGAGACTGGTCCTGGTATGAGTTTTTGAAACCTCAAACCCTACTCCTCCATCAAGTCCATACTCCCAATCTTTCCTAATCAGTCTGCTAACTGAGATCCAAATATTCAAATACCTTAGTCTATGGAACTATTTTTATTCAAACCACCACATCTGGTTTTATAAGCCTAACCCCAAACCCATGGCTTGGGAAGTTCAGGGATTTGGGAAAAGCCTATTGTTGCTAAATGGATTTAGTACTAGCTCTATTCTAAATACTTATCATTGCACCCATAGGTTTGGGCAGCTCCCAATTCCTTCTAGGGAAGAGTCTTTTTGCAGTGGTCAGCAGTTCATATAAACACTCATAAATGATCAAACACAAAGAATGAGTAAATATGGAGTGCTTGACTCTAAATACGACTTCTGTTATATTTTTGGTTGTGAGCCTAGCATTTATATGGCTGAGCCATCTCTCCAGCCTTTCAACTTCTCATTTACATTGTTCTATATACTTGGCACTCAGAGCTTGTGGTACATCACAGAATTGACTGCAAAGAGATGATTAAGGATGGTAGTTTGGAAAGGACAGCTGTGAAAGTATCTTCTGGACATGACCCAGCTGATGGAATCATGAACTCACAGCCATCTGTAGTTATCTGTACAAACCCTGCATGACATTGGGCCTGTTAACATTTCATCACCAAAGGAAGGTGAGCTCATAAGTACCCACCTTGATCAGAAATTCTAGGGACTATCAGCAGTAAAAGATAGCTAACAGAATGTCAATTTGCTTAGCATTGTACTCACTCATGAGTTACCTATTTTCCAATGAAACCTCCCTCCCATGCTCCTACAGGAACCTCCATTTAAATTCAATGGTCCACCCACATACACTCAAATGATATTACAAAGGAAGGAGACTTGCTTGGGGAGAAGGATTTTAGCTGGAGAAAGATGGGATGAGTTAGGGAAATAGGGGATTAAAGAGACTATATTCATTACAAAAATGTATGAAACTGTCAAATCACAAAAAATACATCCAATCTTTATACTCCTTTTAACCCCTAAAGTCTTGATTTTTATTGTTAGAAATATTTAACAAATTTTCTCTGCCATTCTATAAATTTTGGGAACATATCCATATCATGACATTGTCTATCTCTTTCTTTGATTTATTTTTCCTCCTTAGCATTGATTCTTTCTTAACACACAACACATTTATTTTCCTTGCCTTTTTATTTTCTGAGATCGTTACAATGCCAGGCACAGAAGAATGGATATCTTTGTGTATTCACTACTCTATTATCAATGTCAACACATGGGAAATCCACAAAAAATATTTGCTTAATCAATAAACTTACAAGGACATATGTGTCTTTTCAAGGAAAAGTATAATAATGAAACTGTAAGACATTCTTGTTAACTCTTATTAGCCAAATTGTCTTCATTTTGCCAAGAACATTTGCTAGTGCCTTCTTGGACAACAGAAGCTTGGGGTTCATAGCATTTAATGGGAGAAATTATAAGCCAATCAAATGTTGATGAGTAGTCTTTAATATCTAACAATTCACAAATAAATTCTTGATGACATAAAGCATCCAAACCATGAATTACTAAATAAAGCTATTGGTGAGAATGATTCCATGCAGCATATACTACTACTTTTAGCTTTCTTTCTCTACTACAGTGAGTGGGTGTGCCAACGCAAATAAATAATGAGATAATGTGGAATACAGAAAATCAAATTAAGTTGAAACTTATTGACAGTGTCCTCAGATGCCTGATATAAGCAGACAGAAATCCATGGCAAGATAAGCTCCTAGGTAAAGGCTACAGAAGACAGTAGCAATAATACATGGCAGATATATAAAAATTTAATAAAACAGCATCCGATCAAGAGAACTGCAGAGATAGGAGTACAGTTGGTGAAATTCCTCACAAGCAGCATCCCACACAGATATGTGTATTGATTTACAAGTGTATTTAGGGATCTTTTTTATTTTGATATTGATTCCTTATAAAATACTTTGCATGTCACTACAGCAGACAGATGGTTAGGTACTGAAAATCAAAAGTTTAATTGTACATATCTTGAGGATTTTTTTTCTTAGTCTGGTTTCCCTCTGTCCCCAACTGCTCCCACTGCCTCTCCCATCTGTATCTGCATTTTTTCAGTCTTTTATTAGAAAGGACTGGGCTTCTAATGATATTCTGCTGTATATACTCATAGATTGGTGCCTAGACCAATTCGTCATTGGAGAGACTTCATTCGCCAGCTGATGAAAACAGATGCAGAGATTAATACCAAACATTAGGTCAAGCTTGGAGAATCCTACTGAAGAGAGGGAAGAAGGATTGTAGGAGCCAAAGGAGTCAAGGGCAACACAAGAAAACTCACAGAATCAATTGTCCTGAACTCATAGAGACTGAACCAGCCATGAGGGAGCCTGCATGGGACTGACCTAGGACCTCTGCATATATGTGAGTTTTGTAGTTTGGTCTTCTGGCAGAACTCCTAACAATGGGAGCAGAAGCTATTTTTGACACTTTTGCTGGCTTTTGGGACTCACCTTGCCCAGCCTTAATACAAAGTGAGGTGGTTAGTCTTACTACAACTCTATATGCCTTGTTTTGTTGATATCTATGGCAGGCCTACCCTTTTCTGAATAGAAACAGTGGAGTGGATGCAAGGGTAGGTGGAGGAAGGGAAAAGGGCCTGGAAGGAGAGCAGGAAGGGGAAACTGTGATCAGAATGTAAGATAGATAGACAGTAGAAAACAAACAAACAAAAAAAAAAAAACAAAAACAAAAACAAAAAAAGACTTCTAGGAGATAGCAAAACATAACAAAATAAGAAATTAAAAATAATCATATTTATGTTGGACATCCCAAGCCAATAGAATAATAAGAGTCCAAAAGAAGGCACAAGAACCAGATACCAATTCATTTATATATTCAGGAGCCCCATAGAAGTACCAAACTGAGAGGACCTGGTGCAGACCTGTGTAGGCCCTGTTCATACTGCTTTAGTTTCTGTGAGTTCTCATATGCTTTTCTCAGTTGTTTTAGAGAGGGCCTTGTTCTCTTGGTGTCCTGGTAGAGAGTTCATTAGGACCAGTTTTGTATATTATAGGAAATTTCTACTGCACTAGAACTCCACACTGCTTTCAATTCTCCCCAAATGCTCTTTAATCCTACCTGTTTCTAACATCATTCCCTCTTTAAATCTCCCCCTTCCCACCTTATCCTCCTATTCTTGTTCCTGTCCCAGCTCCAGTCTATCGACAAAATCAATTCTATTTCCTCCTCCGATGGAGATCCAAGTGTCTCCCCTAGTCTTTTCCTCTATGCCTACCTTCTCTGAATCTATTGATTGTAATTTCATTGTCATTTATTTAATAACTAATGTCTAGATATAAGTGAATACATACCATATTTATCTTTCTAGATATGGGTTATTTCACTCAGAATAATTTTTTTTCTAGTTACATCCATTTGCTTGCAAATTTCATAGTGTCATTCCACACCCCCCGCCCCAATAATTGAGTAATACTCCATTGTGTAAATACACCACATTTTCTTTATCCATTCTTCTGTTGAGGGGTGTGTAGGTTGTTTCCAATTTCTAGTTATTATGGCTAGAGTAACAGTGAACATGGTTGAGCAAGTGTCTCTGTCATAGGATGAAGTGTCCTTTGGTAAGGTAATAAGCCCCAGAATGGTATAGCTGGTTCTTGAGATAGATCAATGCCCATGTTTCTGAGGAATAGTCACATTGATTTCCATGGAAGCTGTGAAAGTTTGCACCCCCATCAGGAATAAAGAAGTGTTTCTTTTGCTCCACATCCTTGCCAGCATGAGCTGTGGCTTGTGTTATTGATTTTGAACACTCTGACAAGTGTAAAATGAAATCTCTAAGTAGTTTTGATTTGCATTTCTTTGATGGCTAATGATGCTTAACAGTTCTGTAAGTGTCTCACACTCATTTGAGTTTCCCCCATTGAGAATTCTCTGCTTAAATCTTCACCCCATTTTGTAATTGGGTTATTTGTTTTTTGATACCAAATATCTTAAGTTCTTAAATATTTTGGATATTAGTCCTCTATTGGATGTGTAGTTGATGAAAATCTTTCCCCATTCTGTCGACTGCCACTTTGTTTGAATGATGATGTCCTTTGCCTTACAAAAGCTTTTCAGTTTCATGAGGTCCCATTTATTAATTGTCGATCTTAGTGTCTGCACTATCAGTGTTCTATTCAGAGTCTTCTGTGCCAATATGTTCAAGGGTATTTCCTACTCTCTTTTTATCAGGTTTGGGGTACCTGACTTTATGTTGAGGTCTTTGATGCATTTTGAGTTCAGTTTTGTGAGGGGTGATTAACTCAGATCTATTTGCATTCTCTCTCCCCTTCCCCACTCTGTGAGAGCTTCTAGACTATGTTAACTAAGCAGGGAAGACACACCTTAACTGTGGGCAGCTTCATTCCATGGAATGGTGATTTTAAAGGAGGGAGCTGCTAATTATGCACAGTTACCTTTGCATTTTGATTGTAGCTGCTTTATAGCCTAGCTACCAGGCCTTACTCCTGCAGACGGACTATATCCACTGCCAGTGGAAGCCTAAATAAATAATTTTTTTCTTTAAGTTGCTTGCAGTCAGGTATTTTGGTCATAGCAATGAAAGAAAGTGACAACAATAATAACAACAAGAAAGAAACTGTGCCTGACTTCTCTTACTTAGAATAATATGTTCTGTTGTCATTTTCTGTGTCTTCCTGTGTTTAAGTGATTAATTGCTTTTTTTCCTACTTTCAAAATAATCATTGACAACTTACATTTAGTCTGTTTTGATGCAAAGTTGCTTGATTATTCATGTTTGTGAGAAATTTGACTTCCTTTTATTTACTGAATGTCTGTTTTTGCTTAGATTTGGTATCTATCATTTATCTGACTATCATCTATCTGTCATCCATATTTATCTGTCTGTCTATCATCTGTCTGTCTATCATCCATATCTATCACCTATCTATCTGTCATCTTTATTAGTATCACTTAAAATGTTCTCTGTAACTTTTCTCCTTTTTTTTTTTCCTAGTGGGTTTCCTTGGCCATGTGACAAACATAACTTGGGACTTTAATATTGTTTTTCATCCCATATACATTTTTCTGCCTCTGATTTGATAATTTCATATGACTAGCCTTCAATTCAGTTTCCATATTATTGTATTGTATTCTTTGTTTTAGAGCTTCTATTTGATTCTTTTAAAGTGTCAGTATCATGGTTGATTTTCTAATTTGAGTTTCTCTTTTCCTAATTTCCCTATTTGTATGTTTGTATTCCTTTATTATTCATTGAGCCTCCTTAACATAATTATGTAGACTTCATTTTGGGGGGTGTCCCATTACCACTCTTGTTTGAGTCATATTTCTTTTATTCTTTGCAATCCTTGTAGTTTTGAGTTGTTGTGTATACATTTGCAAACAGACAGATTTCCCAATCTTTAAACACTGAAATAAATTACATCAAGTATGCCAATTACACCATGATGCATTCCAAGAAATTTTGAATTCTATTAAAATATACCTTATGGCGTTATGGGTGTGTGTTCTCTATAGTTAGAAACGTCATGGGTCGGACCTTGGAGAAATGCTATACTCTTGAGTACTATGCCTCAACCGATCTTAAAAAGCTTGGGTGGGAATAGTAGTGTGAAGTGTCAACATTACAGAATCTAGAATCACCTGACTGACAAACCTGTAGCTGTACCTAAAGAGGATTACTTTGATTCCATTAATGGTTGTGTAATGAGCCATCTTGACTGAAAGAACGTAACCATTCCTCTGGATGGGATTCATAATTACATAGAAAGGAATATGCATTCACCTCTCTTTGATTCCAATATTACATTGATATTAATAGTTATTCCTTTATTCAACATCACAAGATTTGTATACACCTTGTTGGTGTGAAGTTAAAATGGTACAAGTATTGTAAATAGTCTGGTATTACCAAAGTTCCAATCACATATGGAGCCTCATTCCAAGATTTTCAGTGGATGCCTGAAATCACATTAACCATATCTGTGCTGTGTTATCTCCTTGCAGTGATTGGCCTAATCGCCCTCATTTTAGGGAAACTTAGGCTCAACATTTTATGTGCAGCATATTGTTGCCAATCAGAACATATTGTTTGTGCTGGAGAGATGGCTCAGCTGTTAAAGGCAAGGGTCACTAACAAAAATATAAGAACGTGATAATTATGTCACCCACACATAAATCTAAAGCATACTTTAAACCACCTGAACACTTACTGCATACTGGTGATGATTTTTCAAGGGTATGATATGGCTTGAATAAGAATGATCCCCATAGGCTCATATTTCTGAATGCTTAGTCATTAGGGAGTGACACTATCTGAGAAGGATCAGGAGGTGTGGCCTTTTTGGAAGAAGTGTTACTGGGGGTGAGCTTTAAGGATTTAAAAGCCTATGCAAGGCCCAGTTCAAGCTCTCAGCCTGCTAATTTCAGTTCAGGATGTAGCTCTTAGCTATTATTTCAGCCCTATGCTTCAGTCATGCTACTATCATTATGATAATGGACTAAACCCTAGAAACTGTAAGCCAGTTCCTAGTGAATTACTTTCCTTTTATAAGATTGCCTTGGTAATGATGTCTCTTCACAGAAGTAGAACAGGTACTGTTCTACTGAATGTAACAGCAAAAGAAATGTACCACCCACATTCTTGACCATTTTGCATATGGAGATTTTATTCTTACCATGGATCTTAACAGTATCTGCATCTAGATTTTGTTTCTTTATTATAAAGTCAAAAATTTCACCTTTTCTACTAATTCTTCAAGAGTTCTACTCTGGAGCTTTTCTTTGGCATGTCTAAATATTCAGCAATATCTAGCTTAGATTTTTAGCACCAAGAATAAAATGATCATTACTTTTAACAGAAGCATAGCAATGTTGTGATATTGACCTCATTATTAAATAGCTACAAAGAATTCTTTGTTTCTGGAAATCTTCATTTAGTATTTTCATATTTTGTTTCACCATGAACAACTAAAAGTAGTGGAGGTGAAATTAAAACTTGATAGTCTCTGGCTACATGAAGAAAGCAATAAATGTACATTCAAGGGAAAACCATGCAACTATAAAGTAGGGAACTTGCATGGCTGCCTTCATAGTAACACATTTCATAGTTACAGGAATATGCATAGGCAGAGTGGATGGGTGAGCTAGTCAGAAAGATTTTAGAAATTTTCTTTAGAGAGGACAGAAAATATCAGTTTCCAGTAGCTTTGCTTTCCAAGGCTTGCAACTTTTATGGAAAAGAAAGTAGAAAAGGTACAAAGTAATGAAATATAAATTAACTAGTACTGATGATCTACATAGACATCTTTTAAAAAATTAGATTAAAATAAAGATACTACCTCAATTCATGACTCTACTGTAAACACGAAGCATGCCTAAATACATGAATTAGGGCAGTGAAGTGGCCCATATCAAGTTTTCAAAATATTTTTGTTGGGCTTATGACCAATATTTGTTAAAATAGTGAAAACATGAATATACCTAGTATACCTACAATGGAAGGGACATACAAAATGATTAATAAATTGGAAAAAAACTAAAAAAATGGTAAAAATACCCAAAACCTATCATTAGAGATATTGCTACAAATGACAGTCATAGTGATTACTGTGGTAGAGGTGTGGTGTGTGGGAGAGCATCTGTTGAATATATCATTGTTGAATATCTTGTTCCTTAGAACAAACCTATTGAAATAAGTTTCCAATAGATGATTGTTGACATCACAAATGCTACTTCTCACCTCCCCCCCCCCCACACACACACACTGACAGTTATTTTCCACTAATCTTCAAGGAGATTTTTTTTCTGTTTGTTTCCTAGGAAAGAACTTCACTACATATTCAAACTGCCCCTGAACTTGCTGTGTAGATGTGCTAACACCAAATGCATTATTTGCTTGAGTACAGGTGTATGTCGCCATCCCTGTCAGCTTTACTTATAAAAAGTTTTGCTTTAAATGACACTTTTATTATGAAAAATACTGTGATGAAATTGGGTTACCAATGTAATATTTTCCTACGTATTATTTTCTGGTATGTATGTTCTTGTGTTTGTACATACATGTGTGCAGACATATGAAGGTCATAGGACAACTTGTGGAAGCTAACTCTCTCCTTTCACCATGTGGGTTACAAGAATTGAGAAACACAGGCCTCCAGGTTTGGTGAGAAGTGGTTTTACTCACTGAACCATCTCAATGTGCCCCTAATATATTAAATTTAAGATCATATAGACCTTGAGGACACCATTAAAAATGTAAAAAATACTACACAGTATTAAGGAAAACATGGCTAGATGTATAACTCAAAGCCATTGCACATGTCACTGGATTGATATTTCTTATTGACAAATGCAGTTTCAATCTTATGCTATTTTTCTTTTTCTTATTTTTCTCTGCCATTGTTTTTCAGCATCAAAGAGAAATTGGATTATCACACTTTTCAAAAGGTTAAAATTTAAACCCAACCATGTAATTATCTAATTTGACTACTTGCTTATTCATTTTGAGGGAATAAATCTCAGGTAAGAAAGTCTGTTTTTAAATATAGGATTTCAATATTTAAGAATAACTGCTTTAGAATTTGATATGTAGACCAGGCTGGCCTTGATTTCATAGAGATCAAATTTACTTCTACCTCTTGAGTGCTGGGATTAAAAGCCTGCTCCTTCATGGCTGGCCTCAGATAAGAAATTCTATAGAAGGTAGGGTAGTTAGAAAATGAGTATTGCAAATGACAAAAGAAAAGTCTAGAATATACCTACTTCATTCTATTTTAAAAGATTATTTTGATTGTCTTTAAAATTATTTAAATGCAGAAAAACATGTTTCCTAAGATGTTAGACTTCTCATGTATTACAAGTAAACATGAAGGAATTGAAATTTAGGTTAAGCAATAATACACAACATTGAAATTTTTAAGTTTTCTTTAAAAATATCTAATTACTACTGCCACATAAAAGAAAATATATGTAACTATGTAAATGACAAAGCATATTCCTGCATAGCAGTGGAATCAAGAGTAAATTTTTAGTGATTCAGTTTCTAACATTAATAGATCACCCAAGCATGATTATGGGAACTTTTCCATTTGGTAGAACTGGAACAAAATTTGAATATTACACCAGATATTTATACAGAAGACCGACATGGCCAACAGAAAAACTTGTCATTTTGTTTGTGAAAATATCTGAAAAATTTAACAATAATAGATGTGACTAAAGAAAGAACATTGGATGAATAAAGAATTGATTTCAGTCATGATTTTATATACCTTCCATATATATATGTTTTATATATATATATATATACATATATATATATATGATATGCACACCATCATATAAAGTATGTTAAACAAAAACAATTATCATAAATTTGAAAAATCTGAAGTGCTTATTTTGTAGGTGTGACTGTTTTTCTTGGGCTGGGGATGTTGTGAGCTTATTCAGTAGATAATAAAATCAGATAAATAATGTAGCTCTTTATTGCCCCTGGTAAAATCTAAATCTGAACAATGGCAATGTGGGGGATGGGATAAAACAATACACACAGTTTTTAAGTAATACAAAACAACTTATGCCATTTTATATGTCTTGCTTTTAAGTGTTTAAACTTTCTTTTTTAAAATTTATTTTATATAACAAAGTCCAACTAAATGAAAACAAACATTTATACACAATATTTGGGAAATTGGGCGTTGTTCTTTCCAAACTACTTCCTGCTGGTAAGGGGCGCTGTCATGAGGGATTCGAAGAAGATTCAGATATCCTGGCTGTAGTCTGTAAGGCTGCTTTGTCCAGCTGTTTTGAATGTAGGATCACTTGGTACTCTGTTTCAGGCGGTCTGGCATGATCAAACCACATTAGTCTGGAAGGAATCCACATCTTTTCATTTTCTGTGGAAACAAAAATAGAAATCCTTTTCCCCAATAACTTGTCCTTCAACTTAAATTTTGGAGTCAAAGCATTTTTTTTTAAATTTAATTTGTTATTTTACATGTCGATCCCAGTTCCCCGTCCCTCCCTCCCTCCATCGTTCCGTCCCTCCCTCCTTCCCTCCCTTTTACCCTCTCTGCCCTCTCACATGCACTCTAACCACCCTCCCCTCCCATCCCCCCACCCCAATTCCATATGTATGGGAATGCCATCCAGTTGGGGTCATGTAGATCTGATAGGTCATGTGAAGTAGAGACTTGGGCTTCTCTCCTGTCTCTAGATTAAGGCAGTTATCCCTCCATGGGGGATGTGTTCGCAGTCCTTTTGTGCACCAGGGATACATCCTGGCTCCACTGTCTGAGGTCCCTTAGACTGCTCAGTCCTTCTGGCTGAGACCCATATTCAGGGGGGCCTGAGTCAGTCCCATGCTGGCTTCCCAGCTATCAGTCTGGTGGCCCGTTAGCTCCTCCTTGTTCAGGTAAGCTGTCTGTATGTGTTTATGCCGCCTGGTCTTGTCCTCTCCATCTGCATATGGGTTCTAGTTCGACTCAGTGTTTATGTATGGGTGTTTGATCCTGTTTCCCACAGGCATTAGTTGAGGGCTCCATAGATAAGTTAGTTGTTGATCTCACTCTCCGGTAAGGGCATTTATGATAGCCTTTCCACGGAAGCTCAAATTGTTAGTTGGGAACAGTCTTGTAGTTCTCTAGACCTTTCTTTGTGTTCAATTTTATCTTCAAACCAATATTGGCTCTTAAGGATAAAATATCAGCAAAGGCTATTTTGATGCCACTGTTTTTTGTTGTTGTTGTTTTGTTTTGTTTTGTTTTTGTGGGGTGTTTATTTTGTTATGCAACTGTTTTTTTCCAGCTTCAGAAAATACTGTATCATGTAACATGGAGTTTATGAGATCTTTAAATATAACACTGACTGATTATTTTTCCCAGTGTATCTAAATTTTAGACAGTAACCATAGATTCAGACATATAAGCTAGATATATTCTTTGTGCTTTCTCTTGCTGGAGTCCCATGATCTTCTGTTTTGTTTTACATTCTCAAGATTTCTTGAGTTTAGAATGCACCTTGACAATATAGAACAGATTAGTTTTCATTCTGGGTTTATGCCGAAGAAGCACTGTATTGAGTAAGAAAGGAGATGCACATTCTTGGGTGGGAAAATAAAATGACTTCTAGGGAGAATGTTCAGGTGTGCTATGGCACTAGGAAGGGAACAGAAAGAAACATTTCTCACTGAGTGAGATGGGCATGAGCACCCACCCCTGGAGAGCTTAGGGATCCAGTGCCATGGGCTTTTATGTCACTCTAAGCTTCACATAGGTATGTGGGCTTATATATTTTGATTACCCAAATACCACATTATTTTTGTCACAAAAGATAGTAGAAGAAGCCAAGGAAGCTACTTATTTATCATCTTAATTGGACATATATCTAAATCTCAAATTACATTCTCAAACACAGTAAGACAAAAATGGAGCTTGCTTCCATCCTGGGTATAAAACAGTAAGAGAACTGTGTTGCAAGCTGAGGTGGAAGATCTGGTTCATCAGACCTAAGTCCTTTTGTGCCTATGTGAGCCCACTGGAATTGAAAAAGCAGAAAAATATGTCCTGGCCTCAATGTTGCTTCTTAGCTCAACCAAATCACTGTGAGGCTGGGAGATTCACACCTGAAATATACATAAGCTTATATAAAGTAATGAATGAATCAGGCGGAGTGCAAAACTACAGGGGAGGGAGAGAGCCGCTGAGTGCATGGTTCTGTGCCTTGCCTGAGGGGGTTTCAGCTTAATTTTTCTAAAACACACTGCACTTGCCAGAGACAATTTGTGGAAGAGCCATATGCAGACTGGTCTACCTTAATCTGAAACCCAACCTTTAAAGATACTGTAGATGTCCTAGAGATCTACAGTTTGTGTGTGTGTGGGGGTGTGTGTATGTGTGTGTGTACGTGTGGGTGTGCGTGTGCATGTGCACATGCTTGTAGAATGGACAAGGTGTCAGCAATACAGAGAACAACTTTTGAACCCATTGGTATCCTCTCAGGCAGCATTCGTGTGATCCTAGATACCCCTCTGCCAACCTACTGCATTGTGAAGCCTGGTGATACCCTCAGTTTTTTCGCTCTGTTGCTGGCCTCATTCCATCACATTTTCCTGCACTCTCCCTCTGGCTCTTGAAACAAGATAATATAGGTAATTTCCCTGGGAGAACAGCAGAGGTTAAGTAAGAACACAGGCTGATTAAATCTGCAGGTAAAGGCTGGACCAAAGACTCCCATTTCCATGCCCCTCTCCATCACCGTTTTCAAACACAATTTAGTCTCTCCCCCGCCCCCATGAGCCTGATAACTTATCACTTTCTAATTGACTGAGTGTCTAGTGAGTTTAGTTTCTGTTCAGACTGAGCCTGCAGCAAAAAAGCAATAAAAGAGAAATAGAAAAACCAAAGCAGGAGCTGGAGGCAGAGGAGACCGCTGTCCTATGTAGCATCACAATGAAGCAAGAGAAGAATAATGGACTATGAAAGGACTGGTGCCTCATAATGGAGGCATTGAAATTGGGGCCAGGAAAGGGAGCAGGTGGGGAGGGATGTTTCTGTGACCAATTTCATCCTACTTTAAATACAAGGACAGGGAAGCTCCAGCTGTTTTTGATCACCATGCACCTATCATGACTTTTGTCAATTATTTTTTATTTTCTAAATTTAGCATTCCTTTTTTATGTTTTTATTCTTTTGTTTGTTTCTCTAGATAGGGTTTCTCTGTATTGACTGTCATGGAACTCGCTCTGTAGACCAGGCTGGCCTCAAACTCACAGAGATCTGCCCGCCTTTGCCTCCCGAGTCCTGCGATTACAGGCTTGCAAGACCAACGACCGGTTTATGATTTTATTCTTTACCAATGTTTAGCGTATGTTTAATGCTAAATAGAAAAATGGTGCTTTTGTAAAATGCCTGATTTTAATTGTTCATTTTAGGGAACAGGAAAGGAAGTCTGCAGACCAGGCCCCATCTTATAAAAAGAGGCCAAGCAGGTGCTTTCAAAGGTGTGTTCAATAAATGAATGGTTTGTTTTCTCCGCTGTTAAAGGAAGTGCTGTGAGGTAGACATAGAACATAATTTATTATGAGTAATCAGCTTTTCATTTAGGGACAAATACAGTGAAAACTGTTCGTTAAGCCTTGCTGACAAAGTATTTTCTGTTGTCTAGCTGTTCCTACTTTATTTCTGCTTCTTTTGTACAGGGAAGCATTGTGTTAAAAGACATTGTTTTGGGCTCTATTTCCTCGGCAGCATGAATAACACAAGCGTGGTTTTCACAGAGCATGCTTTGCCGCACCTGGGTATACTGTACTCACAGAAAAGGGAGTGGTGGTGATGTGGTTAAAAGGTGTTATTTAGCTTCTGCTAAAGGTCAGACAGGACTTCCCACATCCTAAATGCCAAGATGGTTTTAGAATATTCTTGATTTGCTTTTAGAGGGTGAGATCATAGTGAGCCTCTTTGGTTAAAGAATCTCTTAATATAAAAACTACTTGGAAAAGTATGACTCTACCCAATGAAAAACAGAGGAAAACGTGCATTTCTTTCCAAGTAAGTGATCATAGGACCTAATTTTTATGACAGTGGTGAGATCTAGTTAATGAAAAATTAAAACACACAGTGTCTCACCTAATTGTTTTTCTTTCTTCCTTTGTATTTGCTGTGCCTACCTTCACCTTGAAATTTTTCTGTCACTGGTTATCAGCTTATCAGCATTTAATTTGCTATATCTGAGATGGACCAGCACTCAGTGGTACTGAATAGCCTGATTTCTCTCTCTTTCTCTTTCTCTCTGTCTCTGTCTCTCTTTGTCTCTCTGTCTCTGTCTCTGTGTGTGTGTGTGCACGCGCACATGTGTGTGATAAAGAAAAACAGTTAAGCAGTCTTTGTAATGTGGCAATCTGATTTTAGTACTGTTAATGAGTGTGTTAGCTGTGACAAGTTTTATAAGAATGTTCACATATTTTATAAACGTAATGAAAATTGCTTTAACCTGGTTATATTTACTTTCCCCCAGATATGTGCTTCTGGGACTGTAGTATGAATATATTGAATATTCCTCTGTCTCCCTTTTCTTACCACTTTCCCTCTCATGCTGGGTCCTTGCTTGGGGGAGCTTCAACATCACACACACACACACACACACACACTTGTGCACGTGCACATACACACGTTGTTGCTTTAAATAAACATTAATATAAGAGACAGAAAGCCTTTGTCAAGATCCAGAACCCTGTGTTCACAGATGCATCTTGGGGAGAAATAATTTACCTCATCCTCATTTCCCTCACATCAGTTCTCAGGAAAGTCTCTACAGAGACACTGCAAGGAAAGGCACATCTGCTCATTAGCTGAAACTTCCACTGCTGCCCCATCCTGCAAGTTCAACAGCCTGTGTTTCTCCATGGTGTTCTTTGCGTTCTGCCCCTATAACCACCTCTAACCGTGCATTTCCTGCAACTTTCCCTTCGCTCAGTCTTTTTCAGCTTCACGGGTCTCCTCGTTGTCGCTAGATCTTAGCACCTATTATCTGCCCAAATTGCACTGAATCATTCATTCATTCATCTATTAACTCAGAGAGACCACACTAGCTAAAATTGTACTTATTTATTCCACAGATTCTGTGATCTCTCTTTCTTGTTTTATTTCCATTTTTAATATCTTCCTGGTTTATTTTCCCAATTATGGTGTATGCTTTCTGAAAGAATATAACATATACATACACACATACATACATATGTATACATATATATATATACACACACACATATATATATATGTATATATATATATATACATATATATATACATATATATATATATATACATATATATATATATATGTATATATATATATATATACATAAATCATACATCTGTTGTAACCTGAATTTTGAGGATAGTCTCCACATGAGAATAAATTATTTACTAATGAAACTAATATGTTTTTTTTTCTAATTTAAAGATATACATCCCACCAAAGGATCTAGTCTAAATGATAGATGGGGAAAACAGACTAAACCCGGGAAATGTAAATTAACAATTCAGAGTTCATTTCATATATCCAAACAGCCTGTCAAGGTAGCCATTCAGATTCCCAGTGGAAGCTTCTGCCAAGGGTGCCAGTGTTCTATTAATCACATTAGCAGTTCAGTAGTATGTACTAGAGAAAGTTCTAGTCCAAGCTACAGATGCTGAAATCTGACAGTGAATTCAGTGGGCAAGGAAACCTGTCTCCTTGAAACTTATCTTCACACTGAGGAAGACAAACAAGTGAAGCCATCAGTTAGAGCACATAATTATAAAACACGATAGTGTCATATTGATGTTTGGTATAAGTAGAAGGAAGATGTATTTTCAGCTTTAGTAAGTTACTCTGATGAAAGGAAATGCAACCCAAGTTCCTCATGGGAAGGATCGGGTAATCTGCAAAGAATCTGGGCAAAGGCTATACAATATAGAAGGGATGGATAGTATACAACTTTATAGTTGGGAGGAGCTTAGAACAGTGGAGTATTGATGTATGTTTGGAACATGACAAAAAAGACAGTATGCAATGAGACAGGCAGAATCTCATCCATATGTGGTCTTTAATGCCAAGTGACATAGGACTGAGTTTTTTTTTTTTTTTTTTAAGAAAGTGATTTTCCGCCCAGAGATCCGCCTATCTCTGTGGGTCCACTCGGAGTTCCTGCGGGCAAGATCCTTGACCCCCAAATCCGGGCCCCTGCCAAAGAACGAGGTCTCAGCTGGAGAGCGCCAGTTTCCAGTGAGATCCCACTACCCTGCAAAACCTTCTCAAGTTCAAGCTCAGCCCTCGTCCTCTTCTGCCAGTCATTGGCCAGAGCTATTGGCCAGAGGACCACTGTGAGTACCTGCTGGCATCTTCTTCTGGATCCTCATACTTGACCCCATCCCTGGATCCCTGTCTGCAGAGAAACCTCCTAGAGAGCTTGGACCACACAGAATTACAGACATTGAATCTTTGATCCACATAAGCCCATCGGGGAAGGACCATACAGAGAGGGAAGAGACACCACCAACACCTACTGGAAGAAACTATGGGAAGAAGGCAATACAAGAGAACACCTAACAACAGAAAGACAAACATGACACCACCAGAATCTAGGGAATCTACACCAACTAGAATGGAACACAACAACAAAGCAGAGGAAGCAGAAGGGTACGACTTAAAAATCACCATCATAAAAATGATAGAGGCCCTCAAAGAAGATATGAGAAAATCCCTTAAAGAAATGGAGGAAAAAAACAAACAAAAAAGTGGAAGAAATGAACAAATTCCTTAAGGAAAGTACAGAAAGCCAAGAAAAAACAATTAAGCAGGTGAAGGAAACGGTTCAAGACTTGAAAACCGAAATTGAGAAAATAAAGGCAACACAAATGGAAGGAAAGCTGGAAATTGAAAAGCTGGGCAAAAAATCTGAAACCACGGACACAAGCATAACCAATAGAATTCAAGAGATGGAAGAGAGAATCTCAGGCGCAGAAGATAAACTAGAAGAAATAGATTCATCGACCAAAGAAAACCATAATCCAACAAATCCTTAACAAACAACATCCAGGAAATGTGGGACACCATGAAAAGGCCAAACCTAAGAATAATAGGCATAGAGGAAGGTGAGGAAGCCCAGCTCAAAGGTGCCGAAAACATATTCAACAAAATCATTGAGGAAAACTTTCCAAATCTGAAGAAAGACATGCCCATGAAAGCACAAGAAGCATACCGATCCCCAAATAGGCTGGACCAAAGAAAAAAGACCCCTTGACATATAATAATCAAAACACCTAGCATACAGAATAAAGAAAGAATATTAAGAGCAGCGAAGGAAAAAGGACAGGTAACATATAAAGGCAGACCTATCAAAATTACACCTGACTTCTCCATGGAAACCCTCAAGGCCAGAAGGTCCTGGATAGATGTTCTAAAAGTATTAAGAGAACACGGATGCCAGCCTAGGCTACTATATCCAGGAAAACTCTCAGTCAATATAGATGGAGAGAAAAAGATATTCAATGACAAAACCAGATTTTCCCAATATGTATCTACAAATCCAGCCCTACAGAAAGTATTGGAAGGAAAATTCCAACCGAAGGAAGGTAACTATGCCCACAAAAATGTAGGCAACAGATAATCCAACTACACCAGAAACCTAGGGTGAAGCAGAACAAATATATTCACAATACCACTGCCAACAACAAACCTAAATCAAACAAGCATCAACAATCAATGGTCCTTACTCACCCTCAACATTAATGGTCTTAACTCACCTATAAAAAGACACAGGCTAACAGAATGGATACGAAGACAGAACCCATCCTTCTGCTGCATACAAGAAACACATCTTAGCTCCAAAGATAGACATTACCTCAGGGTAAAGGGTTGGGAAAAGATTTTCCAATCACATGGAAATAAGAAGCAAGCAGGCGTAGCTATCCTAATATCTAACAAGTTAGACTTCAAACCAAAACTAGTCAAAAGAGATGAAGACGGTCATTTCATATTCATCTCAGGAGAAATCCATCAACACAAAGTCTCAATTCTGAACATCTATGCCCCTAATACAAAGTCACCCACATTCGTAAAAGGAACACTACTAAAACTCAAAGCTCATATAAAACCTCACACACTTATAGTGGGAGACTTCAATACACCACTCTCAACACTAGACAGGACCACAAATCAGAAACTCAACAAAGAAACAAAAGAATTAACAGAAGTTATGTCTCAACTGGGGCTAACAGACATCTATAGAACATTCCATCCAAAGACAAAAGAATATACCTTCTTCTCTGCTCCACATGGAACCTTCTCTAAAATCGACCACATACTAGGTGACATAACAAACCTCAACAGATACAAGAGAATAGGAATAGTCCCCTGTATCTTATCGGACCACCATGCTTTAAAATTGGAATTCAACAACAACACAAATAGCAGAAAACCTGCAAACTCATGGAAACTTAACAATGTGCAATTGCACCACTCCTGGGTCAAAGAAGAAATAAAGAAAGAAATTAAAGACTTTCTAATATTCAACGAGAATGAGGATACAACATACCTGACCTTATGGGACACCTTGAAAGCAGTGCTACAAGGGAAGTTCATTGCACTAAGTGCCCATATGAAGAAAACAGAGGATAGTCACATAAATGAATTAACAGCCCAACTGAAAACCTTAGAACAGAGAGAAGAGAATTCACCCCGCAGGAGCAGACGCCAGGAAATAATCAACTTGAGGGCTGAAATCAACAAAATAGAATCCAGGAAAACAATACAAAAAATCAATGCAACAAAGAGTTGTTTTTTGAGAAAATCAACAAGATAGACAAACCTTTATCCACATTAACGAAAAAGCAGAGACAGAACATGCAAATTAACAAAATCAGAAACGAAATGGGGAACATAACAACAGACACAGAGGAAATCCAGACAGTTTTCAGGTTATACTTCGAAAATCTGTATTCCACAAAAATTGAAAATTCAAAGGAAATGGACAAGTTTCTGGATAACTATTACTTACCAAAATTAAATCAAGAACAGACAAACAACTTAAATAGACCTATAACCCGCAATGAAATAGAAGCAGTCATCGAAAGCCTTCCAACCAAAAAAAGTCCAGGGCCAGATGGATTCAGTGCAGAATTCTACCAGATATTCAAGGAAGAACTAATACCACTACTCCTCAAACTGTTCCACAAGATAGAAACAGAAGGTTTATTGCCAAACACTTTTTATGAGGCCACAATAACTTTGGTACCCAAACCTCACAAAGACACAACTAAGAAAGAAAACTACAGACCAATATCCCTGATGAACATCGATGCAAAAATACTCAATAAAATAATGGCAAACCGAATTCAAAAATACATCAGAGAAATCATCCACCATGATCAAGTAGGCTTCTTACCTGGATTGCAGGGATGGTTTAACATACGAAAATCTATCAACGTGATCCACCATATAAACAAACTAAAAAAGAAAAACCATATGATTGTCTCCCTAGATGCGGAAAAAGCCTTCGATAAAATTCAACACCCTTTCATGATAAAGGTATTAGAGAGGTCAGGGATAACAGGAACATACCTAAACATAATAACAGCAATATACAGCAAACCAACTGCAAACATCAAACTGAATGGAGAGAAACTTAAGCCAATTCCTCTAAAATCAGGAACAAGACAAGGCTGTCCTCTCTCTCCATATCTCTTCAATATCGTACTACAAGTTCTAGCTAATGCTATAAGACAACAAAAGCAGATCAAGGGCATCCAAAATGGAAAGGAAGAAGTCAAACTGTCTCTATTTTCAGATGATATGATAGTTTACATAAGCGACCCAATAAACTCTACCAGGGAACTCCTACAGCTGATAAACACCTTCAGCAAACTAGCAGGATACAAGATAAACTCAAAAAAATCAGTAGCCCTATTTTTTTCAGACGACAAAGAGGCAGAGAATGAAATCAGAGAAACATCACCCTTTACAATAGCCACAAGCAACATAAAGTATCTTGGTGTAACGCTTACCAAACAAGTAAAAGATCTATATAATAAGAAGTTTGTGACTCTAAAGAAAGAAATTAAAGAAGATACCAGAAAATGGAAAGACCTCCCATGGTCTTGGTTAGGTAGGATAAACATAGTAAAAATGGCAATCTAATCAAAAGCAGTCTACAGATTCAATGCAATCCCCATTAAAATCCCACCACAATTCTTCACCGACCTTGAAAGAATAATAATCAACTTTATATGGAAAAACAAAAGACCCAGAATAGCCAAAACAACCCTATACAATAAAAGAACTTCAGGAGGCATCACCATTCCTGACTTCAAGCTCTACTACAGTGCTATAGTTCTGAAAACAGCCTGGTATTGGCATAAAAATAGACGGGTAGACCAATGGAATCGAATTGAAAATCCTGATAGTAATCCATGCACCTATGATCACCTGATTTTCGACAAAACAGCTAAAATTATACAATGGGGCAAAGACAGCATCTTCAACAAATGGTGCTGGCACAATTGGATGAGGGTGTGTAGAAGACTGCATATAGACCCATGTCTGTCGCCATGCACAAAACTCAAGTCCAAATGGATCAAAGACCTCAACATCAATCCAGCCACATTGAACCTCTTAGAAGAGAA
Source organism: Phodopus roborovskii (assembly GCF_943737965.1). NCBI lineage: Eukaryota > Metazoa > Chordata > Mammalia > Rodentia > Cricetidae > Phodopus > Phodopus roborovskii. The sequence continues at coordinate 38,315,109 of NW_026125295.1, read as the reverse complement.
AGTAAGAGGTACCCTTGAACAAATTGGTAAAGGAGACCTCTTCTTTAACATAAATCCAGGGGCACAGACACTGAAAGAAACAATTAATAAGTGGGACCACTTCAAACTTAGAAGCTTCTGTAAGGCAAAGGACACAGTTGAAAAGACCAAACGGCAGCCCACTGACTGGGAAAAGATTTTCACTAATCCTATATCCGACAAAGGGCTGATCTCCAAAATATACAAAGAACTCAAGAAACTAGACAACAAAACACCAAATAACCCTATTAAAAAATGGGGTACAGAACTGAAGAAAGAATTCTCAATGGAGGAAATCAAAAATGCTGAAAGACACTTAAGAAAATGCTCCACATTCTTAGCTATCAGGGAAATGCAAATCAAAACAACTTTGAGATACCATCTTACCCCTGCCAGAATGGCTAAAATTAGAAACACCAGTGATGACTTATGTTGGAGAGGATGTGGAGAAAGTGGAACACTCCTCCACTGCTGGTGGGAGTGCAAACTCATACAGCCACTTTGGAGATCAGTATGGCGGTTCCTCAGGAAAATGGGAATTAGTTTACCACAGGACCCGGCAATCCCCCTCTTAGGCATATACCCAAAGGATTCACATCAATGCATCAAAGCCATCTGTTCAACTATGTTCATAGCAGCACTATTTGTAATAGCAAGAACCTGGAAGCAACCCCCTCAATTGAAGAATGGTTAATGAAGATGTGGCACATCTACACAATGGAATACTACTCTGCAGAAAAAAATAATGGTATCTTGAAATTCGCAGGCAAGTGGATGGCACTTGAAGAAACCATCCTGAATGAGGCAACCCAGTCACAAAAAGAGAAACACAGTATGTACTCACTCATATATGGATTTTAGAACTAGATCAAATGATCACCAGCCTATAATTCACATCACCAGAGGAACTAGGATACAAGTTGTATTCTAAGAGATTCATATAAAGTCCCTCACAGAACTGGGAAGGGACAAGTCCCTCAGACCTCAGGTAAAGTGGGGGAGGACAGCTAATGGAGAGAGAAGTAGGAGAAAATGAGAGGGAAGAGAGGAAGGCATGTGCGACCAGGAGGATTGACCCTGGTTAGGAATGGAAAATAGGAAAGAGAGAGAGACAGAGACAGAGAGAGAGAACATAAAAGAGGGAGCCAATATTGGTTTGACGATAAAGTTGAACACAAAGAAAGGTCGAGGGAACTACAAGACTGCTCCCAACTAACAATCTCAGCTCCCGTGGAAAGGCTATCATAAATGCCCTTCTTGGAGAGTGAGATCAACAACTAACTTCTCCATGGAGTCCTCAACTAATTCCTGTTGAAAACAGGAGCAAACACCCATACATAAACACTGAGTCAAACTAGAACCCAGAAGCAGATGGAGAGGACAAGACCATGCGGTAGAAGTACATAGAGACAGCTTACCTGAACAAGGAGGAGCTAAGGGCCACTAGACTGATAGCTGGGAAGCCAACAGGGGACTGACTCGGACCCCCCTGAATATGGGTCTCAGCCAGAAGGTCTGAGCAGTCTAAGAGACCTCAGACAGTGGAGCCAGGATGTATCCCTGGTGCACAAAAGGACTTTGCAAACATATCCCCCCATGGAGGGATAACTGCCTTATTCTAGAGATAGGAGAGAAGCCCTAGTCCCTACTTCATAGGACCTGTCAGATCTACATGACCCCAACTGGATGGCATTCCCCTACATATGGTATGGTGGTGGGGGTTTGGGAGGGGAGGGTTTTTAGAGTGCAAGGGAGAGGGCAGAGAGGGCAAAAGGGAGGGAAGGAGGGAGGGAGGTGTAGAGGGGAGGGAGGGAGAGGGAACTGGAATCGACATGTAAAATAATAAATTAAAAAAAAAAAAAAAGAACGCTTTGACTCCAAAATTTAAGTTGAAGAACTAGTTACTGGGGAAAAGTATTTCTATTTTTGTTTCCACAGAAAATGAAAAGATGTGGATTCCTTCCAGACTAATGTGGTTTGATCACACCAGACTGCCTGAAACAGAGTACAAGCTGATCCTACATTCCAAACAGCTGGACAAAACAGCCCTGCAGACTACAGCTAGGATATCTGAATCTTCTTCGAATCCCCCAAGACAGCGCCCCTAACCAGCAGGAAGTAGTTTGGAAAGAACGACGCCCAAATTCCCAAATATTGTGTATAAATGTTTGTTTTCATTTTATTGGACTTTGTTATATAAAATTAAATAAAAATAAATAAATAAATAAAAGAAGAAAAAAAAAAAAAAAAGAAAGTGATTTTCCTGATCAGACTCATTGAGCACACATCATCTCTGCTGTTTCATATCTGGGTAAAAGGATTATATTACAGTAGCCAAAGGGAATTATGATGTTGTTTTAAGAAAGATATGAAACAGTGGAGAGAGAGAAGAGTGCAGGCATCAAAGAAACAGTCTGAAGTTTGACTTGTCTGGGATTGCTAATGTACAATGAAAAAAAAGTCTAGGAAAAAATTAAAGGTGGAACTTGGATATAAGATTAAGATACTTTGAATGGTGGTGTTATGAAAAACAATGTGGATGATTTTTGGGGGAAGAAAATAAAAAGCCTCTTTTGATTATGCAAACACTGAAGTGCTTCTCTGAAGTCAGTTGTCAATGATGTTGAACTGGTTGGTGAATACGTGAGTCTGAGCTGATGGACCAATGTAATCTAAGCACCCTGAAGATACAAGGAAATCCACAAGAAGGGATCACTTAGGAAGAAAGGTTAGAAAAGATAGTGAGACAACAAGAAATGTTTGTAAATGTCTTTAAACCTAGGACCACCAGGGGATGTAAGTAAAAACTACTTTCAGATTCTATTTACTCTTGTCAGAATATTAAACATGAAGAAACATAATATCAAATGCTGGCAAGGATTTGGGTAAAGAGGAAGCCTTATTTTCTGCATGTAGAAAAGTAAATTTATGCAACTATTAAGAAGTCAGTATGGAGGGTACTCACAAATCAGAATAGACCTACCATACCATACAATGTAGCTGTACCTTGCCTGCATAGATACCCAGAGGACACTTTTAAATCTCATGACAAGGATACATGCACATTGATATTCATTGCTTCAGTATTCACAATAGCTAAAAAGTACAAGTGGCCAAGATTCTCATCAAAGACAAATGGATAATGAAAATGTGGTACTTAAACACAATGGGATTTTACTCAGCCATAAAGAAAAGTGAAATCATGACATTTGCAGGAAAACAGATACATGAGGGATTGTGACAGATGAAATAGGTCAGGGTCTTGAGAGATGGCTCAGTTGTGAAGAGCTCATGCAGAGAGTCACATCTGGGTTTCCAGAACTCATTTTGGGTAGTGTAAAGATGTCTATAATTCTAACTCCAGGAGATCCAATTCTCTGGTTTTCAGAGTCACTTGTACTTGTGTATACATATGCATAGTTAAAATAAAAAATCAATATGTTAATTTCTTAATTAAAAATGTCAGTTTCAAGGAAACAAACAGCATTTGATGTATCATGTTCTTCCCAAGATTTTAACTTTGGGGGGGGTGAATAAAGAAGTCTCAAAGAGACAGTGGTGTTAAATCAAGAATAATGGAATGTATGTAACAGTAAAGTAGAAAAAAGCTATTGTGGAGATGATATGAACCAGAAAGAACAAAATGGGGATGTGAGGGGAGTTGGGAAGTAGGACCACTAAGACAAAAAAATATAGTTGATAATGTCATAATGAAACTTATTAGTTTATATGTTAACTTCAACTAACACCAAAAAGGGAAAAAAGAGACTTCCATGGATCTGAGCATAAAGGGGTTTATATGAGTTTGGTGGGAAGAGAAGGAAGGGAGAAATTATGGAATTATCATAAAGGCTAAAAAAAAAAAAAAAAAAAAGAAAAGAAAACAAATAAAAGTAAATAAAATCAAATTGGAGAATACTGCTTTGAAAACAGGAGTCTTTGTATCCAGAGAGTAAATGTGTTCTTGTGAAAACTGAAAAAAAATGTATAGACAAATTTGAATATATTTGTGTTGTGTAGAATAAGGGAAGTAACCCCAGGCTTTTGGGAACGGATGGCTAATAAGACAACAAGTAAATATGAATCATGATGATATTAGTGTTCTCGGGAAAAAAATGGTTAACATTACTGCACATTGAGAGGTGTTCCATGGAAACATGAAGCCATTATCACTGTGTTTGGTTGACAGGGAAGTAATTAATGACCTTGATAAAAACAGTGGGAATTGGAGTGCTAAGGACAGAAATCCTAAAGCTAGAGATTTAGAGATACCACCTGAAAAACATTGATTATTAAAGTTGAAATCTGTTAATAAATCCCATGACTCTGAAAATTGTTTATGGAAACTTTTGTTTTTCTATGAAAGCTCAATGTATGTATTCATAATTCTACTTAATCATTCAAATCATTGTTTTAAAAAGCAAAGTGGCTTCCTAAAGTTGGAGAAAACATCAAATGTAAGTTAACCTATAAAATTAGACATCTAACTACATCAAATGTAAGTTAACCTATAAAATTAGACATCTAACTATTTAGTTGTAAAATTCAAAAATAAGAAGCCAGCTGCATTTGAAAGCAAATCTGATGAGAGGAAGATTTTTTTTTCTTCCTGATAGATTCTTTAGCACATATGTTGGTATGTATAATGGAATACCAAATAGTTATTTTTAAAGAAACTGTGAAGTTATAATATCTGGAGGGAAAACTTGTGATTTTATTTGGCCCATGGCAAAATTCAGTAAATAGTTGTCTTTCTTCAACAGCGTGTTTGTTTGTTTTTCAATCAAGCTCAGATTAAATTTCCATCTGCTGTGACTACAGGGTCCTTCCACTTCATATGGATGAAGACCATGGGAAGAGCATCAACAAAACACAAAGTGATGATCTGAGAGATGAATATTTACTGTTTAAGTGAAGGTAAAGATACTCAAGTTTCATGCTCATTGTGGTAGGTTAACACCTCTTTAACAAATGACAAGAAACAAGAGAAAGCTATCATGTATTAACTTAGCCTATCAAAGCCTCCCAACATTCATATGCACAATAAAACCTGCTGTATGCTATTTTTCTGCTTGCAGGGTCCCATCTATTTAAAATGGCTCTTTAAGTGTTCTAGCTGAGAAAAAGAAAATGTCAGCCCACTTTCTGAAAGTTTATTTTGGACTTTACAAACAAAACTCATTTTCTGTCTTTGTCTTTTAAACATCACAGCTTGAAAATGTTCGGAACATAGAGAAATAAAGAATAAAGTGCTTTATGGAAATGAATTATGTAGGTGGCAAAATGTCCCTGCATCGGGGGGTAGAAGGCTGCTGAGGACCAGTCAAATATTATTACCATCCATCTCTCAATTATAAATACATTATTTTTCCTCAAAGGAGGTATGTTTGTAAAGTGTTTTTTTAAATATATTAACAAACAAATCTTTTCAATAGTGAACAATGTTTTTCAAAGTGTGAATTATAGCACTAGGTATATAATACAAATTAGAGAGGAATAGACAAACTCTAATGTTCTACAAGCACAGATTGCACATGTAGTGATTTCTATACAACTTAATAAGTAGTTTCCTTTTTCTCAAAATAGAACATATAATTGTATAACAAAGTATGCTTAAGTTAATTCCAAAAAGTATCCATGTAAAACTTAGCGTTCAGTTAGCAAAGATATGTATGCAAAAGCAATTTGACCACTAAAATTTCTTTCTTTCATCCATTTAATTTCTTTTTAAAGTATGTTTTATTTTATTGTATATGAGTTACATATTCTATATGCTATATGTGTACATTTGACCACTATAATTTCTTTCTTTTTTCCATTTAATTTCTTTTTAAAATATGTTTTATTTTATTATGTATGAGTTACATATTCTATATGCTATATGTATACATTGTGAGTCTCTATGAGTGTACACATGTGTCAACAATAAGGAGGCCAAAAAGGTTTTTCAAAGAGGTCTTCAGGTATCTTCATCAATTTCCCATTTATTTCCATGAAAAAGGGGGTATGAAGTAGTTTGACTATAATTGTTTATCATAAGCTCATAGGGAATAGTGAAGCTTTGTTGGAGTAGGTAGAGCCTTTTAGAAGGAAGTTTATCCAGAGTACAAGCTGATCCTACATTCCAAACAGCTGGACAAAACAGCCCTACAGACTACAGCTAGGATATCTGAATCTTCTTCGAATCCCCCAAGACAGCGCCCCTTACCAGCAGGAAGTAGTTTGGAAAGAACGACGCCCAAATTCCCAAATATTGTGTATAAATGTTTGTTTTCATTTAATTGGACTTTGTTATATAAAATTAAATAAAAAAAAGAAATAAAGAATTTTACCCAGAGAAAAAAAAAGAAGGAAGTTTATCACCGTGGAGGTGGGCTTTGATGTCTCATATATGCTCAAGCCACACCCAGTGTCTCAGTTTACTTCCTGTTGCTTGTACAAGATGTAAAACTCTCACCTACCTTTCCAGCACCATGTCTGCCTGCACACTGTCATGTCCTACCATGATGATAATGGACTGAATCTCTGAACTGTAAGCACGTTACCACAATTAACTTTTTCCTAAATGGTGTCTTTTCACAGAAATACAAACCCTAACTAAGATAGGCTCTCACTAAACTGGATGCTTATATTTCAGTTTGTCTACTTACCCAGAAAGTATTGGAAATTGAATTGTCTGTGTACCTCAATACTGAAGTTATAGGTGTGCATAGCCATTTCCATAAAAAAAAAAACAATGTGTGTTCTGGTATTTTGAACTCAAATCCTCATGCTTGCACAAGAACTCCTACCCACTAAGCCATGTCCCCAGGCCCTCATCCACTTAATTTCTTCAAACACTTTCAGAAAGCTATTTGGTAAAACCCCACATTGTCTCTGGGCTTATTTCTACATATTACATTTAACAGATAATACAGGGAAGTTTCCTCAGAAGAGCTGTCAGTGTTTCACTGAGATCTATTATTCTTGCCAAATATGCTTATATAATGTAAAAGTTATTGCAAAAGTATACAAACTATTTCAAAGGCATTTTCAACAAGATGCGACTCTCAAGAAGGCTTTTATTTTTCTTATCCATATTCCTTTTAGTGTTTTTTTTTTCTAAGCCTCTAGCTGTGTCATTGCCTGCAATCTTATTCTCTGATCCTCTCCAGTGGAAGTACTCCAAGAGGGCCAAATAGTTAATTATATTTGTTTTCAACATGAAGTGATTCATGAAGTCACACTACTATGTCTTTTTGAAATGTTACTGTTATAAGAGAAAGAAAAGAAAAATTGTGCTTACTTTGTAAACAAGTTGCATGGTTTGGCAAAATGGACTTTACTGAGAATAATGATTCATATCAGCAAAGATAAAAGGTATCCTATGCTAAGCAGAAAAAGCAACTCTGATCCTTTCATAATGGAAAACCTATGACAATTTTCTGATAATATGAGTGTAGTATAAAATTGCATTTCCTTAATCCTAAATTTATTCCTATTTCTTTTAAACAGTTTTCCATTTGGGCATGTAATTCATATATTTGCCACTTCAAGACCAGATCTATAATTTACAAATATGCAGTACCCATGAAGTCTAGAAACTTTTGAAAATAAATTCAATAAATTTTCCATATACAACTAGATATTTTCAAAATTAATTGAATAAAATTATCATATATTGCAAAATTAAAATATAATCACAAACCTGTCATGCACACTTTCTTAATCTTTAATTAAAAATACCAATCAGATTCTAATATAAAACTCATATTTTCTCATAAAAAGAAATGATAGCTAGACTATTCTATCAAATATTAGTATATAGTTGCTGATGTAGATGGGGGATCAGGAACTGCCTGTTTATGGTGCATTTAACAGAAAGTCGGGACAACAAGAATACACATACCAAGGAGAAAATGAGTGGCTGAACAAGGGATGGATATGTGGCCCAGTGTTTTAGTTCAGATCACCAACCATCTACAATTCTAGGTTCACCTGTTCTGGCCTCCTCGGGTACCTGTACTCATGTGCACATACATAGTCTCATAAGATAAAATAATCAAGTCCTTTTTTTTGTGGCTGAACAATACAGGGGTTTATCAAAGGCAAAGTGCAAAGAAAAAAATGGAGACCCATTGATAAAGGGTCTTCAGATAGCTCAGTTGTTCTGGGCCTCTTTCAGGTCTAGCACCTGCTTCTTTCGGATAGATTGATAGCTCTCTGTTTCTTCCAGGTTACTGGGCTACTCTGCTAAACTATTCCAGCTTTGATCATCCATGTCTTTCCTTCAGTAAGCAATCCTTGCAGCTTACACTTGCTTGATCACAGAGTCTGCTAAACTATTCCAGCTTTGATCATCCTTGTCTTTCCTTCAGTAAGCAATCCTTGCAGCTTACACTTGCTTGAGCACATAGGGGCCTAGTGTATTTGGTTAGTTTCAGGGACTTCCTAAGGTCTTTGAGATGTTCAATTCCTGAGCTCAAGGAGTGTCCCTGCAGGATACAATATTTCACCTCCCGTAGAACATCCTGTTGTTTCATCCAACACCCAAAGTCTTAATGAGCTCCTCTTCAAAAGGGAAGGGTTTAACCTCAGAGAAAACTGCTATACAAAACAAAGCCAAAGGTCAGAAGGTAGATATAACTCACTCCATAAAAACCATTACATTTTTCCCTCACAGGAAAGGGAACACTTTCCTCCCAGTCTCCTCTTTCCTTCAAGGTGCTTGATACTGAATAGCATAAGGAAGAAGCAAGGCAGGTCTTTAAATAAAAGACCTCATTTTCTGACTTCCTTAAACCTCAGTATATTTGAGAGAAACCCCTTTGAAACTAACAACTGCAAGGTAGACAGCTGGACAATACATGAAACAGTTGAGAACCTTGTGGGTCCACACAGAGAAGGGAAGATTCCCCAAAGTCACTGCAGGACTTTGAGGAACTGAACCCTGACCATTCTGGGCTCAGCACCAGTTTGAACAAGAGGGAAAAGAAGTATATTCTAAACTATTAATCATGATTGTCATGTCTAGCAAAGTATCTATCAAAATTGTCACAAAAGTAAACATATCTCAAGACAAAATAGACTGAAGCAGAAACTAAAACAATTGCTGATTCCTAAGTCTTTAGATACTAAAGAAAATGTGTGATTATATGGAGATTGAGCAATACACTCAAAAACGAGCCATTGGCATTTGAAGAATCAGGGAAGAAATGTAAAATTACTTAGAACTAAATGAAAATGTAGTACAACTTTTTGGGGTCTAGCAATTGAAATTGTATCAGGCAAGTTTATAGCTATAAGATTACATTTTAAAAATTAGAAAGGTCTTTAATAAATAACCTAAATGATACAACTAATATTTCTAGAAAAATAAAAACAAGCCAAATTCCAAAGTGTTAGACATCAATAGTAAAGATTAGGTTATATATACACTTTCTTATGCATAATAGAAGCTAAAGGGAAATAAGTTAAAAACAAGAAACAGAGTTGATGAATTGAAAAATAATAATAGTATAGCCAACTTTTAGCAAACTAACCAAAAGAAAGATAGACAGGACAAAATTTAGTAAACTGGAGATAAAAAGTTGTTAGAACAAACTTCAATAAAGTTTGGATACTTTGAGCCAGGCATTGGTGGCACACACCTTTAATCCCAGCACTCGGGAGGCAGAGGCAGGTGAATCTCTGTGAGCTCAAGGTCAGTCTGGTGTACAGAGCTAGTTTCAGGACAGGCTCCAATGCAATACAAAGAAACCCTGTGTGGAAAAACAAAAACAAAAACAAAAACAAACAAAAAATTGGATACTTTGAAATCTTACCTTCAAAATATCTGAAAATCTTGAAGAGATTTCTATTCATATATGACTGATAAGAATTTACTTAGTCATACCTACATTAATGAGAAAGACTGAAGAATTCTCCAAAAAGAAAATTCAATGCAGAATTTTGCTAAATTTTGAAGGGCTTCATAAAATAAACACTTCTGAAACACTCACAAAAATAGGAAGAGAGGCAACACTGCCAAACTCATCTTCTGAAGCAATGATTATCCTATATCAAAACCAGATAAAGATACAGGAAAGAATGAAAACTGTGACCTATTACCCTTGAGTAACATAGACCTGAAATTTCTTAACAAACTACTTACAATCTCAATATAAGAGCACCTTAGAATCATACATCATGACCAATTTGATTTAGTATTGTAGATTTAAGGTTATATGTAACATATGAAAATCAAGCAAAATAATATAACAGAAGTAGATTGAAGAGAAGAAAAAAATTACCGTACCTTTTTAAAAGAAACAAAAAGGCAATTGACAACATTAAATATCCCTGCATTCAAAAATAAACTAACAAACAAAAAAAATCCCCCAAACTCTAAAGGAGCTAAGAGTAGAAGTATAAAATTAACATAGTAAAAGCTGTAGACAACATTATACTAAATAGAAACAAACAGATCATTTCCTACAAAATCTGAAGTAAGACAAAGGTGTTACTCTCTCTACTCTTACTCTACATTATGTTGATACTTTGGCTAGTAAGGTAAGAGAAACAAAGAAATAGGAAGCATACAAATATAAAACTTGTAATTATGCCTAGTTTTATATGACATGTGCTTAAGCTTAAAAGGCCCCCTGTATTCCACTGGAAATTCTATCTAATATATTTAGCAAAAATGAAAGATACAGGAAAACACAAAAAACATTGGCATTTATACATATCATTATCAAACTTTCTGAGAAAGAAAAGAATAAGTGAGAATAAAATGTTAAATTCCCATTGAAGCTCAAAAGATGCATTATTAAACAGAAAAGAACAATGTTAGAATTATCTTAATTACTATTCTCAAATCATACTATAATACCATGATGTCAAAGACAACATGGTTGTGATATAAAAGAGAGAGAGAGGTAGGTAGGGATGTAGACCAATGGATAATACTAAAGGAATCATAAAAGAAACCTAAACTATAACAGCCATCTAATCCTATTATAATTTTAAAAAAACTTAAATATGATTACATCATCATTTCCCTCAGTAGTTTTCTGCCCTTCACCTGCTTTCAAATCAATCTTACTCAAATTTCTCAAATTCATGACTCTGACTCTTTTTCTTTATTAATTATATATATATATATATTCCATAAATACACAATTTATAACTCACATAGATATATAAATGCAACTTGCTAGATTTGTTTAGTATTACTTGTATATATGTGATGTATGTGATTTCAGAGTTGATGATTTGCTATTATATAACTAGGGGTTCTCATCCTTGGGGAAAACTAATTCACCTTTTCATGGGGGCCTTTAGTTGCCTGTAGTTCTTTGTTCAAATGTGCTTGGGGTGAGCTTGAGATGTGCTCCTTTCACATAGTGTTGTAGTCACTTGTGTCTTGTTTAGACAGCTACATTGTGGTAGTATAAGTACAGTAAGTAGCTTCCTTGTCATTTCTAAGAAAAACCATCTCACAGCAGATTTCCTGATCCTCTGGTTCTTAAAAACTTTTTGTCTCCTCTTTAGTGTTCTCTGAGTTTATGTACAAGAGTTGTATATCTATTTGAGTTAGACATGTCATTAACTAATGTTCTCTGTAGTTTGACTAATTATGGTTTTCTGTGATGGTCTCTGTCTGCTACAAAGAAAAGTTTCTTTGATGAGGGTTGGGGGTTATATTTATCTGTTTGTATAAGAAGAATAAGATTTGGAATGAACTTAGGAATTATTCCAGTCTGATAAAATTGTTATGGGAGATTCCTCTCTAAGATCTGTGATGTTGCTTATTGGAGGTTGTTGGTTGGGTTCCAGGACGAGAAATAGTTCCCCTTCTATTGATCTGGCCTTGAATCCAATTATTCATGTGCTGGTTACCACCAAGATGTGGTTGTCATTATTTCAGTTTTAGGAATGTCTTTCCATGGTGGTCATTGTTGTGGTTGATAGATGTCACAACTGGGTAGGACTATTTATTGCTTCCTCACTGGGGCAACTTCACATACTACAAAAACTAGTTATCAGAGTGGACACCTTTAGGTTAAATCCAGCTTGAATCTTCTATTGCAAAAGGATATTTAAAAACCTTAAGGAAACAGTTTATATTGTATTTACTTGAAATTTCATATAACACACACACATGCACGCATGCGCGTGCATGTGCACGCGAGCACACGCGCGCGCGCGAACACACACACACCACACACACACACACACACACACACACACACACACACACACACACGAAGTTATACTACTTTGGTTTACAATATGCTCTCCACCCACCCACCCCAAGAGCTATAGGACATCTAAACAAATGCAACAGGTATGAGAAACCTCTTTTTGTGTTGTTGATCAGGGTGACTGAAAAAAACTCCCCAAACAGTGTAGGCATTGCTGCTGTACTCTGTTGTCTCTCAGAGGTCAAGGTATGTCCATACACTACAATATTAGCAATAGCAAAGATATGAAATCAGCCCCAATATTTGTGAAGAAAATGTAGTGTAAATAAACAATAGAACTTTACTCAGCATTAAGGAATAATAAAATTATGTCATTTGAAGGAATATGGATTCCGTTGTAAATTATCTTAACTGAAATAAATTAGACTCAGAAAGATAAGACTCATCTGTTTCTCATATGTAAAATACAGATCTTTTTCCATATGTATTTCTCTCTGTGTGTCTGTCTCTGTGTCTATCTCGTGTGTGTGTGTGTGTGTGTGTGTGTGTGTGTGTGTGTGTGTTGCTAAGAAGGAAACCAATGAAATATGCTAGAAGGGAAAGGATATGGAGGGAAAGGTAAATATAAACAAAGTACAATGATACATATATATGAAAACATCAAATGGAATTCATTATTTATTTATTTATTTATTTTGAATACCAATAGGGTGGAAGGATGTTAAGGATTTTTTTCATTTGTTTGCTTTGGTTTTGTGCTTTTAGTAACTTAACAGGGATCTAGAGAACTTAGAGTGTTTGGGCAGCTTCCCTTACTTTTCCTCTCCCACTCTCAAGGCAGCAGTGCCAATGCTGGGCTCATCCACTGTCCACATATCATCTATGGGTTTGGAAGACAAATTCAGAGGGAAAAAAAAAACAATGGAATCTTGAAATTTGCATGCAAATGGATGGAACTAGAAGAAATCATCCTGAGTGAGGTAACACAGTCACAAAAAGAGGAACATGGTATGTACTCACTCATATGGATTTTAGACATAGGGTAAAGGATTACCAACCTACAATCCACACTGCCAGAGAAGCTAGGAACAAGCAGGACCCTAAGAGAGACATACCTGGTCCCCTTGAAAAGGGGAAAGGTACAAGAACTACTGAGCAAATTGGGACTACAGAGGGAAGGGAGAGGTGTGGTGAGATAGTCATTCTGTGGCACTGACCACGCCCATTGGGGGGTGGAGCCATGGGCGGATGTGACCTGTGGAAGGAGGTCTGAGGAAGAGCCTGGAAAAGCTCTGTCTTGCTGGGCGGGACAGGAGAGCATCGAGTGTTCATCTATCTAGGTTTTAAGTTATTTCTCCCTGAATAAACATCTATTTGGCCTATTTGTTTATTTTGATCCTTATTTAACCGCGATAGAGAGGGAGTTAGGAGAAAGAAAAGGGGAGAAGTGGAGGGGAGAGGAGAACATGAGGGACCAGAAAGAGTGAGTCAGGGGAATAATAGAAGAGAACAAGAAAAGAGATACCTTAATAGAGGGAGCCATTATAGGTTTGAAGAGAAATATTGGCACTAGGAAAATGTCCAGAAATATACTGGGATGACCACAACTAAGAATCTAAACAATAATGAAGAGGCTATGTTAAATGCCCTTCCCCTATAATGAGACTGAAGGCTACCTTATATGCCACCCTAGAGCCTTCATCCAGTCATCCTGTAGCTGATGGAACAGAAGCAAAGACCCACGTCTAAGCACTGAACTGAATTCCTGAAATCCAGTTGTAGAGAGAGAGGTGTGTTGAGCAAAGGGGTTAAGACAATGCTGGGAAAACCCACAGAAACAGCTGACCTGAACAAGGGTGAGTTCATGGACCCCAGAATGACATCTTGGAAACCAGCATAGAATGGAAACAGGCCCCCTACACATGTCAGTTAGGGGCCCTGAGCAGTCTATGGGGCTCCTGGTAATGGAATAGCATTTATACCTAGTGTACAAATAGACATTGGAACCCCACTCCCCATAGGATATTCTTTTAGCCTAGACACATGGGGGAAGCCTAAGGCCTGCCCAAAATGATGTGACACACTCATAGAAAGCCTTACTATTTCTATGGAGTAGAAGAGGGATGGGATGAGAGTTGGTTGGTGGGGGGGCATGGGAGAATGGGAGGGAGAGGGAACTGGGATTGACATATGAAATAAGTTTGTTTCTAAAAATAAACTAAAACTAAAACAAACAAACAAAAAAAGAATAGGCTTCTGAAAGCCTAGAACTCTGAAAACTCTGAATTCAATGAATCTTCCTCATCTTCCTCAAAGATACACACAGGCATGCACACATGAGTGCATACATACATATATACATGCATATATATACACACAGTATGTGACTTAAGATAGTCACTAAAGTACAATTCAATGCACTGGGGATTTTATTATATAAAAACATGTAGTGTTTTTGAGAGCTCAACTGAATGCAAAGGGTCCCAGGAGGAGACAGTAAAACTGGATAAAAGGAAGGCTCAAACTAACTGTACCTTTTAACTTGTTCCTTTTCGTAGTCACTTCCCAAGATTATAAGTGCTGTGATTTTTCTTTGATGATTTCTATGTACTATAATCTACCTACCCATATGTAGGATTTGGCAGGGATAGAAATTTGGGAACAAATACCTAACACAGTAGGGATTTGCACTAAGCGATCTGTTTATGTTATAAAACTTCTTTTCAGGTGTTATGTTTCTAAACATACTATGACTTATCTTCTTTTGCTTTGCCTGAAAAATAAGCAATGCTGACAACAAACTTTGCTTTTGATTATGGATTTTTTTTCCAGACAAATTCTGTGAGAAATGGTAAATAGAAACAGCTCATTTCCTTTACATGTGATCTTGGGAGAAAATCGTACATAGCTATCAGAATCCTAGAAATATAGCAGTGTCTAGGTATCACTTTTCTCTTTTGCTTTTTGTATCAGTGATATCACACTATCAAAGCAATATATTATATTCATTCTGAAGGGACAGATGCTTCAGGTGGCCATAGCAATCAGAAGAAGTTCAGAGTACAAGTTTGTTCCCTGTGGGAAAGGAGGCTCTGGGTCTGCTATGCAGGACATAATGCAGTTCAGCTGTCTTGATTGAGGGGGTGGGTTCACCACACAGGAGGCAGGTTGATAATGCAATTCATAGCTTAGCTTCCATACATAGATTTATGAGGATTTAATTTTTTATCTCTGTGACTTACTACGTGGGCTGTATATTTTTGGTTTCCTGATGCAAATGAATACCCAAATAAATTTTATATTCCTAGTTTCTTACTAAAGTTATCCATTCTGATAAGCAGAATGAACAGTCATGATTTTACTTACTGTCTTCAAAAAGTGACAGTTTTTTTTTTCTCTTTTCATATAGAAGTGTCTGTGGCATGGTGAAAGAGATGCTGTAGACTTTAGAGGGTATGTCATATAGGTACTGCTGTTCCTTCTCATTCTGTGGTAAAGTGACCTTGGACTCCTTTGATATATTGAGGAAGCTCAAAACTCTAAACACAGAGGAACTGGGGTTCCTGACTGGAGACTTCTGTAGCTGGTAGCCAATGCAAACCAGCCAGGAGTTTGCATAAGTCAAATTCAAGTGACTACTTAACTTATGAGTCATAATAGGTTGTCATTGCTATTATTGAATGGAGCAACAATCAATCATTCTTTCAGGTTTATATGAGAAGTAAAGCAAAATGAGCAAGGTCATTCACCCTTCTCTCTTGCCTGGCTGCAGATTCACTGTGACAAGTTGCTTCTGTTGTTTGTATATACAAATGCAATCTGTCCAGTTCATTTGGTGTTGTGTGTATATGGCCAGGGCTGAACACTTTGTATTAGATTATCAGTTAGGTGACTCATCCTTTGCAGAGATTATATCTCTCTTCTCGGCAGTCTTTAGTTGTCTGTATTTCTTTGTCTAAGTGTGGGGTCCTATGAAATTTTCTCCTTCCATATTGGCATGTTGTTCTTGTTGGTTGTTTGTCAACTTGACATAAACTTATTGGGAAGAGGGAATCTTCATAGAGAAAATGCCTCAATTTTAAGTCATTCTCAACCACAAAATTGTCCTATAGGTAAGCCTGTAGATAATTTTTTTAATTAATGATTTATATGGGGAGGACCCATCCAATTGTGGGTTGTACTATCCCTAGTCAGGTGGTCATGGGTGTAGAAGAAAACAAACTGAGCAAGCTAGGAAAAGTAAACCAATAATTTGCACTCTTCCATAGCTTTCAACTCAGTTCCTGCCTCCAGGTTTCTGTCTCAAGTTCTTGCCCTGACTTTTTTCAAAACAGACTATGTACTATGATTCAGACATGTAAGCTGAAGTATACTTTCCTCCCATGTTGTCTTTGATCATGGAGTTTTGCCGAAGCAATAGAAATATTAAGCTCCACCTACCTCCATGCTCTTAGGACTTAGTGTCTTGGTACAGACCCAGGTTCTATCAACATAACAATCAACAAACACAAGATCAGATCTCTATACCAAGAAAACTTCAAATATCATATCTCCTGATGCCTAGATCCCAGCACAAAAACAAACATAAGCAATGAAGATAGCAACCTTGTGTGTTAGGCCTTTTGAAAGAAATTTAGTTGCAGCACAAGACAAGCATCTCAAAATATAAATTATGAATATATTCAAAAATCTTACTGGGGTGTAAATACATAATTTATTAAAGACCATGAAATAAGGAGTGAATGAACACAGTATTTAACCATGTCCTCTCACTTTTGCAAGGTTCCTGAACTTTATAATTCAGGAATTGTATTGTAGATGTATTTGTTGGGGCTCATTTCCTAATATCAGTTGATCTCTGAATTATGACCAGCTATGGTTTTCTATGATGATCTGTGTTTTCTTCAAAGAGAAGCATTTTTGATTAGCACTACACCTATCCAGCATAAATGACAAATGAACAAAATCCATGATGCCTCTTTATGCTAGCAGTACTCTTTGAAGAGAATAACCTACAAATTGCAAGGTAAAAATGATTTCTCTGTACTTTATTTCTCTCTAACATGCTTCATACTTTATCACATTTTACTTCTAAAAATCTACTAAATAGAAACTATTATTATAAAATAATTATTATTGTAGATAGAAAGTATTTTAGGTGTTAAAGTGGACATCTCATTCCTGAATGACTACTCATTGTTATTTTCATGCATTGAGTCATGTGACTGAATTGTGGGTATACATGATGATGATGTTGCCTTTCTTTTGTCAACCCCGGGGAAGATAAACTAAATTAATAAATGATTTGAAAGAAATGTATGAACACAAAGCATTTGTGTGGTGTGTGCCAGCAATGGCAATCAGTGGGAATGACACTTATGCAGAAAATCAAATTGCTACAATCTTCAGATCAATTGCTTCAAATGATTATAAGTCCTGTCTTCTTTTTGACAGGCAAAAGGGATGATTCAAACCTAATTTGACTTGAATTGTTACATAATTTTTCAGTAAAATTGATCTTGCATACTGTACTGAGGGGTGACTGTGCAGAATGAAGGAAAATTACAGCAGTGCATATCTATAGATTTCAGTGATATCCTTGGGCATCTTGAGATGGCCTGATTGATAAGAATCCCTTAATTTCAAGTGGTGATAAGTACATTTTATTTAGTCTCATGCTGAGAAATTCAGAGGTTTTTATGTTTTGTTTTGTTTTGTTTTATGTTTTTGCTTCCACCTTCTGTTCCTGTGCATTCCTGACATAGACAACATATTATACCAATACCTTGAAGTGTTCAGGTAATGTGATCATCCCATAAAAAATTGAAAAACAAAACAAAAGACAAATGAGAATTGTTCTGGCTAGTTTGTCAACTTGACACAAACTAGAGTTACCTTGGAAGAAAGAATCTCTATTAGACTTCTTGGTAGCCACACCTGTAGGGTATTTTCCCAATTGCTGGTTGATACAAGGAAATCGGCAACCCACACTGAGTCGTGCTGCCCTGGGCAAGTGGGCTTACATGAATATGAAAGGTTTCTGAGCAAGCCAGGGAGCCATCCCAGTGAGCAGCATTCCTCCATAGTCTCTCCTTCAGTTCCTAACTCCTGAGGTCCTGCCCTGGATTCTTTCTCTTAAATACTTTGATGCAGAAATGTAAGCTCAAGCAAAGCAAAACAACAACAAATCTTAATTCTTCCATGAATCATGAATAATTAAAAACCCAGAGACAGACACTGTGGTTCAAGCTGAAGGTCAGAGAAGCAAAGCAGGGAGCCAGGAGCTTTTACCTCTACCAAGTCTGAAATGGTGATCCTGTCTTTCCTATGACTGGAAACTAAATCTCACATGAGACCCTTTGCCTCTACTTTCATTTCTCCACAACTTCCTTAGAACTGTGTGAGTACCAATCTACACTGTCTTCAGAAGTTGGCTCACACTGAACTTTTCACATAAATGGAAGACAACAACATGATTTTAAGATCAGTTTCTTTGACTTAGCAAACTATGTACAAATGTTTTCTTTCACAAAGCAGAATGCATTTTGTGATAAAAGTTCCTTCAACTGTTGATTCATGGGTCATTTCTCTCTTTAACTGTTATATATAATACTGTTGTTAACATACATGTACAAATTCTGGTACTTAACTTGGAGTATTCACTTTTCTAAGCACAAATTGATTGGATTAATTGTGGCATTTCCATATTTATACAAGTTAGAGTAGTTAGATTTTTAAAGTTCATCATTTTCCTCTTTTAAAGTATTCAGTAGAGTTTTATTTTCCCAGTGTTTTCTTTAATACCCTATTTATTAATTGACTCTTTTGAAAGGCTATTTCTTATTTAAGGACTCCAGGTTTCCCATTTGTTTGAAGTATTTACTTTGAACTCATTGAAAGAGGAGATAACATCTGCTCCCCAGTTTTTGTCTGAAACTTCCACACTGATTATCTTGGGACTGAGGTCTGCAATTGTTCTTAAAATTAGTGTTTGGGTGGTTTCCCTAAACCATGTGATGTTTTTATCAAGGAGTTAATTGGAATAAAGTGATTTTATTAAAAAATAATTAGTTCAGCTCACTATTTTTTAAACATCTGGACTAATCTTAAGTGATATCTGGGATATTTAAGCATTATGACTGAAAGGTCAGCCTGCTCATATTAAAAGTGTTTGGAGAATATTTTATCACTCTCAGTGGACAATTCTGCATGTTGTGTTTAGAGTCTAAGAGCAGCCCCTTCAGTAGTTCCACATTTACCTCAGTTATCAAGGCCATTTTTTTCACTTCTATACTTGCCAGAGATGAACCTAGATCTCTCTTGTCACATCATAGGGCACAAGGGAACATTCTCATCTGGGGACAAGCTCTTTGTAGTGTCCCTTACAATGAGGATGTGGGTGTTCCTATTCCAAATCCTCTGTGCAATAAATAGAACTATCTGATTCAGCCACTTAAGTGCTCTCATAGTTATATCTGAATGAAATCTTATTTGGGTGGAGAATTGAGAAGGGAGGGGAAGGAGAGGAAGGACAGGGAATTGGAGAGAGATTTATTATTATCCTTTCATGCATTTCATCCTACAGAAGCCTCATTTTAATATCATTGCTAGTTTCCCTGGGTTTGGGACACCCATGTTACCATCAACTATTTTTACCTTACTTTTGGGACAGGACAAAAAGAAAAAAAAATTTCTTTTTTTTCCCCCCATTTACTTTAGCTTAACAGGCTTCATTCTTCTTGACGTGAAGACAAGGGATATGTGTGTGTGTGTGTGTGTGTGTGTGTGTGTGTGTGTGTGTATGTGTGTATGTGTGTGTGTGTGTGTGTGTGTGTTCATGTGTACACAGACTGCTGACTGTGCCCTTTGTGCACTGGGCTGCACTGTGATTCTCTGAGTCAAATTTGAATAAATAGAGGATAAGAGAGGAAGGTTAAAACTTTGCTTTTTTTTTTTTTTTTTTTTTTTTTTTTTTTTTTATGGGCCACTTTAAAGCATTCACTACTATCCTGTGTCTATATTTTGTGGTTAAGTTTGCAAAGTCCTTGGAGACCAACTTGCTTTTTGCACATCCTAGAGTTTTAAATTTCAGTCAGTAGGAGACATATGGTAGAGACGACTTTTTCTCTATAGACTATCATTGGATTTTCACTAAACTTGCTTCCTGATGGATAAACAAAGTTGAGTCATGAATGTAGGTAGTGTAGATAAGAGCCCTTGCCTCAATCAGCTTGTCCTACATTTTACATGTGATTAGTGGATTTCATACATTGTCTAAATATTTAAAATTTCAAATGTTTATTTCAGTTGTGTTACCAGGAAATAACTGAAAAGAAGCAAGAGAAGGCTGGTGGTACATGCTTGCCTTTGAACACTGAGAAAGCTGTGGCAGGAAGATCATGAGTTCAAGCCCAGCCTAGGCTGTGAGAGAAACTTTAAGAGAGTGAGTGGGGAAGGAGACATAGAGAGGTGGGAGAAACAGAGATAAAAATGGGTGAAAATATGTTGATATGTATTGGTTTACATCATTAAAATATGCATCTGTCATGTTTAATCAGAGGTCAAGCAGGAGGCAGATAATGTAAGGAGAGAGTAGCTATAAAAAAATGTTTAGGGAAGTTCCTCTTTTCAAACAAATAGAAAGATTAACAAGTTAAAAAAAAAACGGATGAAGATCAATGACTGAGAGCTCTTCCTATTTCTGGATATGAATGGGAAGTAGTGGAAATTATTATAATCTCCATAGCAGAGACTTTAATAGTGAGCTATTTGGTTAATAGCTACCTCCAGACACTGGTGGAGATACAGCCACTTTTACATACTTGTTGATGAAGAATTGGGGAGTAATCCTGTCTTATCTCTCATTCAGCTTTTCCAGCTCTTGCTAGTATCCAGCTTTGTGTGGACTCACCCAAATGCTAGTCAAGAAACCTTCATAGAACCTTCAATTGTTACCTCAGCATTCACAGTGCTTTGAAGATGAGTACAGAGTAGCCTCCTAAGACAGGGAAAGTAAGCATTTCTCTTTGCAGCAAGAATGATATCAATATAGTCTGTCTCATATGTTACTTTAATGTGTTAGAATCACATGTTTTTCTTAGAAAAAGTAGAAGGGGATAAATAAACAACTAATACATCATAATGTTTTACATTAATGACTTGGTCTCTATTTTTCTCATCTCTACCACTATGTTGGTCAGAGCTTTGTTTGCTTTGCTATGGTAGTTCATGGTCTAAGATGTTATCATTATTCTTTTTGTTTATTTTTATATTACTAGTTGCTACAGTTTCCCCATTAAATACTGAACATAGAAGTGATGCTAGGTGATCTTATAAGTCTTCTTCATTCCAGAAAGGGCCATTCTTAAATCTATTGTACTATATCCTTTGAATAAAACAAGTTAATCATTATCCTAATAAGTAATTTTATTTTATATCCCTCCAATGTCCACATCTGAACCTCTGGTCTTTTATAAAAATATTTTTATTACACATATGAATGCTTGCATATATACCTGTGCATCAAGTGCATGCCTGGTACTGTAGATACAGGCATCAGATCTCATGGAACTGGAGTTAGGCATCAGTGTGAGATGTCTTGGTTCTTTTAAGAACAACAAATACTCTTAACTGATGAACTTCAGCTTCAGAATCTCCAGTGTATTAATGTGATATTTGTTAGATTGTATGTAAAAGGTTTCTTTAAGGAATTAAGTTTCCCAATGATTAGATGACCATGTGATGGAGAGGTTATCCTTGTTTATCTAAGGATAATCACAAAGAATTTTGACTGTAGAGGACAGAGGTAGAGAGAAATGTGGATGATAGATAGCATCTAGAGAAATGCAACATTGCTGAGTTTGAATGTGGAAGATGAGGGCCATCAGAAAATAAATAGATAGAGCTTCTGGGAAATTATTAACATAAAAAGGAATGTTCCTTTTGTGTATCTTGATTTACCATCAAGCAAACTAAGATGGAATTCAAACTTTCAGGACTGCAAAATAATTAGCCTATGTCCCTGTTTCTCAAGACAGGGTATCCTAAACTAATAGAAAACCAGTTGGTATAGTCTCATTTCCAATAAGTAGCTGTGTTCTTCAGTAGAAACATTTGTCTTCTGAGGAATATGAACTCCAAATCCACTAGCTCTATGTTGTAAGGAAAGAATATAAATGTGTTGTACCTCTTGTTCCCAAATCCCTGCATTCTAGGTTTGAGACACTAGAGCATCTCAAAAAACGTCTGTCAGATGATCTCTCTTGAGTGTTAACTAAAATGGTTCTTTACAATCTATTATACAGTGTTTTGGCTTGTCCGTATTGTTTCCTAGCTCACAGCTGATTTCCTTGTGATTCCATTATTCTTTCAGCTATTGTTTTTAGTATTGATTCTCACATGACCAGTGAACATTGTAGTCATGAACCCATCCCCAAATTCCTCATTATAAAATTATTCTTATTGGGTCATAACTTCTCATTGTGTGAAAATAACTACATAAATATGCAAATGGTGGTATTGTCATAATGCCCTGGTGTTAAATCAAGGCACTCTCCTATACAAAACAAAACTCAGTTTCATTAGCATTCTCCTGAAGTTTTTTGTTATTTTGTTCCTGGAGTGCTTCCATAGTAGAAGCTCTATAGTGTCCTTTGTATTCAGTAGCTTTGCTGAATATTTGCACCACATACAGAGGTCAGCAGGGTCATTGGATCTGCTCTTAGTTACTTTAACCTTCTGTGAAGAGTCAGCAAGCTCATGAAAACTTACAAAAGAAAACATTTAATTTAGGTCTTCCTTGCAGCATCATAAGTGAGTCCATAGACATCATGTTGGTGAGTGGGGCAGCAGCTTTCATCTTTGCTTGTGGCTACTGATTATTCTGAGACCAAGAGGGGCATGATGGTGCTGATAAATATACAGTATGTGTGAATCACATTTTAAAACCAGTTCTTCACTGCTATCACACTAT
The DNA here is from genome assembly GCF_943737965.1 of Phodopus roborovskii. Taxonomy (NCBI): domain Eukaryota; kingdom Metazoa; phylum Chordata; class Mammalia; order Rodentia; family Cricetidae; genus Phodopus; species Phodopus roborovskii. Next base: position 38,291,952 of record NW_026125295.1, on the reverse strand, counting down.
ACAAATGCTTGATCCACACGTGAGGTACTGCCTGTAAGTACATGCAGACCGATACTCCAGGGAATCTCTTTAATAGCCACTCCAGATGGAACAATAAGGTAATATGTTTATGACATCGGTCACAGTTGAAGAGTAAGGTACTATTAGAGGCTGCTTTTCAAATGAAGAATACCCATGAGAAAGACATGACACTGCCTCATTCTAAAACCACAGAGTTTTATTCAATTAGGAGAACTCAAAGGTTTCATAAACACTGCTATTGGTGCTAGATGCTTTACACACCCTTCTGTCTATTCTATCTATGGTGTGGGATATGGAGTAGCTTCCCCCAGTAATCTGGAACTCATTGCCTTTATTTGCTTTATAAGTTATTCAGTAAAGTATCTCTATATGAATATTTTCTTTGTAAATTTGTTTACAGTCTGATCGATTCTTATAAAAGGATCACTGCTTCAGAGGTAGCCGTTTATGGTTGTGGAATTCTCTAACTTCTAGTTATAGTTTGATATTCCCAGATATAAGAGGCTATATTTCTAATAGATTTTATAATAAGATGTCAGTAGAGGTAATTTTTAGATTCAATAGGATTTAGAGTATGTTGCTATAACTGATATTAGAAGAAAAGTTTTCAAAATGAGAAAGAAAAATTTTTCTGTGTGTTCCTCTGTGTGTGTGTGTGTGTGTGTGTGTGTGTGTACTAGAAAGTCAACACAGACTATCTTCCCTCACCATTTTTTTAATTATTTGTTGAGAAATATTCCTTTAGCTGACTCTGGCTCTCACTGGCTAGCTAGAAGAATGTCCACTGAGAATCTTGGCATCCTCCGACCTCTTCTTTCCAACCCTGGGATTTTAGGCACTTGTCCATGCTCTGCATTTTATATGTAATCCAAACTCAGATCCTCATGTTTACACACCAGCCATTTTGCCCCCAAACAATCTCTCCAGCCCTACATTTTTGTCACATGGCTCCAGTTATAATCCCTATCTTATTACCATATCAGCCTTTCACTAGTCAGTTAATTGTCATCTTTATATTCTGTGAACTCTTGATGGAACCATTCTCTTCAGTTCCCATGGAAATGCAGTCTTGTTTTGGCCTACTATGCCAGTGATGTAGGTGAAGATGAATTCTTCAGACACCCTTCTGACTCTTCCTTTAAAAATAATCATTACTCAGTTGGTTCCAGACTCTTTCTGTCACTGAATGCATCTCTTCTCATCATGATTGTCTGGGATAACAACATCAGGAATCCCACTGTTCCACTGAACACAGACACCATCTAATTCCCATAAGCCCTGACTCTGACCTGTAGCCTTTGGTAGATCGTTGTTTTCTCTGGATATTAGAATCTGTGCAGAGCCAATATCTAATATTTCTTTAAAAGTCTTGGTTTTTACCATTCTGTAATGTTCAGTCACCTTGACAAATATCAGTTCTTTTAAGAGAAAATCCATAAGAAGCCTTGAAGGATATATATTGCAGGGCCATTCATCAAATAGACATGGCCTCTTTTTCATTAAAGGGGCTTTTGGTTTGTGAACTATAAAAAATTTCACAAGTCCTAACTATTGCAGCTAAACTTAGATTTCTGTCCTCTGAATTTATATTTGCTCCACTAATTTTTTTAAGAAATACTTTTATAGTCTAGGTTATCTGATAAGTCATTATTGAGACTTTTAGTTTTTTTATTTCAAGACAGGGTTTCTCTGTGTTGCTTTGTAGCTTGTCCTGGATCTATCTCTTATAGAACAGGCTGGTCTCTAACTCACAGATATCTGCCTGCCTCTGCCTCCCAAGTGCTGGGATTAAAGGCATGCACCATGACTGCACAGCTTGTTAAAAATTCTTATTATGAGCCACATATTGACACACCTTCAACTATTTTAACTGTTTTGAGGGCCACTTTCCCTGTATCCATGACCAATCTTTTAGTTAGTTAACAACTATTCTCTGCCATTGTAGGGCCTATTTATTTTCACTGGAAGCGTAAACTTTTTTTTAAGGGTACATTAACAAGATTTGTATCCCATAGATCTCTTCAAATATACTGGTGGTCCCTCAGTTTTATGTATCTTATTTCTTAATGTCATAGCAGGGTTAGTGTCTACATGCCCTCTAATATGGATATGGTTTAGAGAGTGGCTCATTACATTTATATAATATATCCATTCTCTTTCCAAAATCTTTGAATTCTCTCTCCTGATGTAGTGGGGAAATTGTGGCATCTAAGATAACTATGAGCTTCACTGAATTCAAGTTTCATTCATTCAACACAACAGAACAGTTTATTGACATACTGGTTTGGTTGCAATCACATAGTAAGTTCTGAGTTATAAGGGGGTGTGGTCTAATTCAATATTTGTTTTTTACTTACTTTACTATTTGAAGAATGCGTTGCTTCGCATATTCTCTATAGCTCCATTGTTTGAAATTGACAAGGCCCTGCCAATTTTCTTCTTAGGTTGTTTTCAAAGAACTTATCTTGTATATTTCTTTATGGGTTAGTGTGGTGTCAATTTCTATTTATGGGCCTGGGAGTATGGTGTAGGGAGGGAGGCTCCTGGGTAGACCAGGAATTATTTATTTTTATGACTTTCTTATTAAATTAGAAACAATACTGTTTTACATGTTAATCCCAATTCCCCCTACCTCTATTCCTCCCCTGCCCTCCCCCCACCAATCCCCTGTCTCATGCAATTTCTGCTTCCCAGGGAGGGTGAAGCATTCCATGGGGGATTTTCAAAGTCTGTTATAAAATTTGAGCAGGGCCCAGGGCCCTCCCCCATGTGTCTAGGCTGAGGGAGTATCCCTCTATGTGGAGGGGCTCCCAAAGTCCATTTGTATACTAGGGATAAATACTGACCCACTACTACTTCTTTGGATTGGAGTTTTCCTTCCAGAACTTTCCTTGGGGCTGGATTAGTGGATATGTATTGTCTAAATCTGGTTTTGTCATGAAATATATTGGTTTCTTCATCTATTGAAAGCTTTTCTTGGTATAGTAGTCTGGGTTGGCATCCGTGATCTCTTAGTCTTGGTAGAATATTATCTAGGACCTTCTGGCCTTCAGAGTTTCTGTGGAGAAGTCAGATGTAATTCTGATAGGGTTGTCTTTATGTTACTTGGCCTTTTTCCTTTACTGCTCTTAATATTCTTTCTTTATTCTGTATGTTTGGTGTTTGGATCATTATTGGCAAGGGAACATTTTTTTGTGATCTACTCTATTTGGTGTTCTGTAAGCTTCTTGTAATTCCAATTTCATGTCTTTCTTCGGGTTTGGAAAGTTTCCTTCTATGTTTTAGTTGAATATATTTTCTGCACCTTTGAGTGGGATTTCTTCACCTTTATCTATACCTATTATTCTTCAGTTTTGCCTTTTCATGGTCTCCCATATTTCCTGGATATTTTGTGTTAGGGATTTGTTTTATTTAAGATTTTCTTTGGTCGATGAATTTATTTCTCCTAGTGTATCTTAAGTGTATCTTCAATGTCTGAGATTCTCTCTTCCATCCTCTGTATTCTGTTGGTTATTCTTGCATCTGTAGTTCCTGATTGTTTGCCCATGTTTTCTATTTCCATCATTCATTCTCCAGACAGTGGTTTTTTTTTTTGTTTGTTTGTTTTTTGTTTTTGATTTTTTTTCTCTCTTTTTTTTCTTTTTTGGGTTCAGCTTTCAAGCTTTGTACTGTTTGAATTGTTTCTTGCAATTTTTGGTTTGTCTTTTCTTCCATTTCTTTAAAGGATTTTCTCATTTCCTCTTTTAGGACCTCTATCATCTTCATGAAGTTGTTTTAAGGTATTCTTTTCTGCTTCATCTGTGTTGGGATGTTCAGGTCTTGCTGGTGTAGACTCCCTAGATGCTGGTGTCATTGGTTTTCCTGTTGTTGAATGTGTTCTTATATTGTTGTCTTTCTTTCCCTTCTTCCAGATGGGTGCAGGTGGGGTCTCTTCCTCTCCTGGTGTATGTGGGTCAAATGTTCTCTTCTGGTGTGTGCAAGTAGGTCCAATACTTCAGTGGGTCTATAGGTGGGTGCAAGTGGGTCTGACACACTCTTTCCCAGTGGATAGAGGCAGGACTAGCATCAAGATGTCATGTCAGTAGACTCTGGATGGCTTGGTCTGTTGGCCTGTGTGGACATGCCCACAGTACCTAGGCCAGGAGATCCCAAAGAGGGCAAGCAGGATTTGGGCCTGTGACAGTGGCCCATGCTCACCCCTTCCTTGAGTGGGGGCAGGTTTAGCATCCTTATTTCAGCTGACCCTGGATGAGTTAGTCTGCCTGGATCAAGTAGTTCTGCCTGCAGTCCTCAGGTCATGAAATCCCAAAGAGAGCAAGCAGAAGTTGGGCCTGAAACAGGGGCCCACAGATCAGGTATTTCTTTAGAGATAAATTCTCCGGGTTAAATTAATGTATGATTTCTTCTCACTTGTGGAGCAAGAGGCATTTTCTTCAGAAAAACATGTCTTTCTTTTTCAAAGATGCATTGAAAATTAAATATTTGCTGAAATTATTCAATTCCTTTTTAGGCAACTGAACAGGATTCTTCCTGTTATTATATATATACATGGTCCTTTAAAGATGATATAGTTGCTTTTGATTTTCTTTTGAACTTTTAATTTTGAAATATGGCTTTAATAAAATGTCTCCCCTTGTGCTTTATAAAGAACAGTCATGGTGGCCAACTCACCCTATAGGATTGACATCACCATTTTGACCTCCACAAGCTACATCCCAAATGTTGCACAACTGAAAGTTTATGCATACCACTAATCCCATTTTTTCCAGAAAATAGTCACCAAGGAAAGCACTACATTTTAACAATTTTTTCTACTTAGTAAGGAGAGCATGTAGAAGGAAATGACACACTCACAGGAAATTAGAATCACACAAAGGGACAAGATGAACAAATGGTATATTATTTTTTTTTGGTTATATGATTAACACATTCTAGGGAGTTAATGCTTGCATGTGTGGCATTTGGTATGCTAAATCACATTATCATAATCATTATATGGTATATCTATATATCAAGTCACCATATAACACAACATAAATATTTTAAGTATTTTTCAACCCAGTGTTAAAAACTGAAACATACAAAAAGTAAGGAAACAAACAGAAATTAGAATTCATGTAATGGAATCCACTCAAGTCAAATGGCGAGAAGCTGGTGTGGGAGCTTAATACCTAGGAGGATTAGTAATTACAGGAAGTTTACCTTAGATGAAGGCATTCTCTTGCTGTCATGCCTCTCATTACATAACCAAAGAGATACATTCCCTAAGTTCTCCCTCTCTAACTGCTGTTCCTAGACATTCTTTTCTGAAGCACATCATAAGAAACCAGGAAAAAGAAAACCCAAACAACAAAATACACTTGGCCAAGATCTAGAAGTAGGGAGAGGTTGTATGCGGTGGGAATGAATGTTGAGCAAAGAATATGAGTTGATGAATCTCAGATGTCAAGTGAAAGGACATGAAAATGATGACATATGGAAATGGAGAAAATGAAGCTGGGCAGTGGTGGCACACACCTTTAATCCCAGCACTCAGGAGGCAGAGGAAGGCAGATTTCTGTAAGTTCGAGACCAGCCTGGTCTATAAGAGCTTGTTCCAGGAAAGCCTCCTAACAAAGCCACAGAGAAACCCTGTCTCTAAAATCCAAAAAAACAAAGGAAAAAAATGGATAAAATGTATTTATAACATGTTTTTAAAGATTAATTAAATACAGTCATAAAAATAGATAGCAAAGCAAAAAAAAAAATAGGGAGCTAAAAGAAATAGAGCAAACCCTTGAGGTAGTTATTTATTTTAATGGAACATTAAATTTAATATGTCTATGACAGCAGCAACAAATTTAGTGCTATCCTTTTAAGAAAACAGTAGGGAAAACTCATGAGTAATAAAATATTATTGATAAAATGAAGCAAACTTGTTTATCTGGATTTTGGGCCAATTTTATAAAGACTAGCATATAAATCTTTATTTTAAGCTATAATGACTCTTGCTAGAATATGAATGAAATCCATTACATAGAAATCTAAAGATGGACACTTTTTCTTTAGGAAAAGCCTGGTCTCGTCCAAAGTGAAGAAGGGGGTTCTCACACATGACTACACATTTTCATACACTTGAGATTGCTTTGTGTCTTCAGTTTTAAGTCTAGATGAAATCGAGAAGAACCTGTAATTTACACTCGAGACCTGGCTTTCGTTTTTTTCAAAATATTTCATAAGTGTATATTCATTGTACAACATGGTAGTTTTCATAAATATATTTGTATCCAAATACTTTTGCCTCATCAAATATCCACTCCTGTTTCTCCTCTTCAATCCCACAGATTTTCTTAATTTTGCTTTTCTTCCTTCCACATGATATTTGTCTCCAAATAAAAAAAGAGTAAAAACTAAGGCCTATTTTTAAATCAAAATTCAAAAGTTACTGAAAATAATTATCAATAGTATATATCAATATATCAGGTAAAGTCTGGCTAGATTTAATTAGTGAAATCAATATAAGAACTTATTTTAATAAAACTGAAGTAGTGGAAGAGTGGTATAAGCAGATTTTCAGTGCTTTACATAACCTACACCTACTAAGAGATGAGTCAAGAGATTTACTTATAAAATTCATAATCTTATGCAAGTTGGAAAAAGTACAATTTAGAAAGATGTGATTTTTCATGCCACAAAGTATTGAACTCATATGATGCTTTCTTGTTGGAAACAAATGAAACCATGGCATTTTCTTTAGCTAGAAACACAAAAGTACCTTCAGTATAAGTATTGAAATCAAATACTAATTTTAAGTTGTAATGTCTTTCACTTAAAAAATCGAACCACATATGCTCATCCATTTCCAGAATATAGTTGAACTTTATCTTTTCCATTCTATAACTCCTTTCCTGTAAAGAAACAGCTACAGAACTATATTGGCATGCCATAGTTGCTAATCAAGTAACTCAAGCAGGGTAAAACTTATGGTACATGCTCCTCAGTGCCTTGCAGATGAAGTGGTAATAATTAAGTTAGGATGTTGGAAGGCAGAATTGACACCACACACTGTTCTATATAAGGGTTCTAATAAAAGCAACCCAACTTGAATTCATGGCTAATAGCTTTTAATGTTGTTTTCTGTGGCTTATCCTACAGCTAGTCTAATATCTAGAAATTAATTTAGGTCTGAAGTCTGCCAAATCTTATGGAACATTTCTTTCCTATGCCAAAAGAGGTTATTCTATGAATGTATAGGTTTATGTGTGTCTAAGTCAGATGTTTGATATTTTTATCTATGTCTTCTAATAAACACATACTTTGTTTCACAGAGTCTATCTATAATTTTTTTATTCATCCTGACTGCAATTTCCCCTCCCTCCATTTCTCCCAACCGTCTGAACCCCCTCTCCCTTACATTCACTCCTCCTTCATTTCCCTTTAGAAAAGAGCAGGCCTTGGAGAGGTGTTGACCTAACATTACATAATAAGTTACAATAAGATTAGGCACAATTAAAACATATACAAAAACACATGGCCCTGACTTTTCATGCATGAGGCAACAATAAACATGTGTCATCTATAATTTAACCCAATCCTGAAAATATAAATTCTTTATTTTTAATATTTTTAGAGGTTTTAAAAATTGAGATTTTCAGAATTCAGAATTTTTTCTTCATTTATTATTTGATTTGGTTTTCTGTTTATACAGAAAAAAGATTAATGCTGATAATTTTGTTACTATCAGCTTCCAAATATGTTAATAGCTGCCTAATAATGATATCATGAAGTACATAGTGTGTGTGTGTGTGTGTTGTGTGTGTGTGTGTGTGTGTGTGTGTGTTGAAATTATCATTACATGACCCATCTGTAACCCAAGGTGACTCCTCAAGGTGACTTGACTCTGATGCAGCACAACTTTTTCTTATGGATTAAAGGAATTTTCTGTGATGCTTTGATCTTGATCCTCACCTCCCCAAAACCTTTCCAGACCTTCTATTCCCTCTTCTTGTCTCATGTCAACATTGCAATGCATTTGTTTGTTTTTTTAATTCCATATATGAGAGAGAACATATATGTGACTGTTTTCCTGTATCCATCTTATTCATTTTTGATAATATCTTCCAGTTCTTCTGTTCTGCTGTAAATGAAATCATTTCATCTTCTTTATAGGTGAATAATACTTCTCTGTCTATGCATATAAATAATACTTTATTGATTAATCTATTGATGCACATCTTGGATATTCATTACCTTCACTGTCATGAGTAGTGCCACAATAATTGTGGGCATTCAGATAGTTCTCTTTTACCTATTACCTTCATTTCTTTTGGCTAGATTAAGGGGTAAGTAACTAGATAATACATGGTTTGTCATTTTGTTTGTGGAGGCACATCTATACTCTTTTCCATAATAACTTGCTAGTGTACATTCTCAAAAAATGCATATAGACTTGTGCTTTCAACATCCTTGGTAGCATTTGAAGTTCACTGTTTTTGGAGTAGTAGCCATTGTAAACTGGGAAAGATGCTCTATTCATGAAATTTTTATTTGCATTTTTCTCATGATTTATGTATGGAGAATTTAAAAATATTAATTATTCATTTACACTTTTTGAGAAATGTTCTTTCAGATTATGTTTTCCATTTTAATTAGATTATTTATTTAGATCTTTTGTTGATTTTTTTTTTTTTTGCTGTTGTTGCTGTTGATATTGTTGTTCTTTTTATATTCTGAAACTTGGGTCTCTGTCAGATAATAACAACATTTTCTCCTGCTCTGTAGGTTAGATCTTTATTCTATAACAGAAGTTTAATATCTTCATTTTTTTTTACTGTTATGATATCATTTAGAATACAATTTAGATAGGCAGTCAGGATTCTCATTATTTATACAGTGATTATTTTTGTTTGTCTTTTAAGTAAACAGATAAGTAACATTCACTTTAAATATATATGTATGTATACTATTTAGACATATGTTAAATTAATATTGATACTTCAAATTTAAATTTGATATTCATTGTTACTTGAGTTCACTGTTTTTAATTTATTTCTATTAAAACATACTATTTTCTCAAGGATACATACATAATAAGTATTTATCTGTTTCACCAATATATGCATTAGACATAATGTGATTTCAAAGATATCATTATGTGGTCTTGCTTCAATGAAATTACTAAAATAATGGTTATTCTTCTAACCCTTTCTACAAGTCAAGAAGGAGTTAGTTATTGAGGCTTTCCTAGGAGAACTTTAAACCTTTGCTGTTTCCCTTGGTCTCATCTGGAAGCCATGATGACTTTGAACCTGTGAGATGGAAAAGGCAGGGCCTTGCCATGCATTCTTCCCCAGGTAACTTTTACTGTAATGTTACCATTGTTTACTGCTATATTCCTATTACTTCAACTGCTTCTTAAAATCATTCTGCCTCGGAGAGGGATTGCTGGGTCCTGTGGTAACCATGCAACAAAGACATCTGTTCAACTATGTTCATAGCAGCATTATTTGTAATAGCAAGAACCTGGAAGCAACCTAGATGCCCCTCAATTGAAGAATGGTTAATGAAGATGTGGCACATCTACACAATGGAATACTACTCTGCAGAAAAAAAAATGGCATCTTGAAATTCACAGGCAAGTGGATGGCACTTGAAGAAACCATCCTGAATGAGGCAACCCAGTCACAAAAAGAGGAACACAGTATGTACTCACTCATATATGGATTTTAGACCTAGATCAAAGTGTCACCAGCCTATAATTCACACCACCAGAGTAACTAGGATACAAGGTGTATTCAAAGTCCCTCACAGAACTGGGAAGGGACAAGTCCCCCAGAGCTCAGGGGAAGTGGGGGGGGCAGCGAATGGAGAGAGAAGTAGGAGAAAATGAGGGAGAGGAAAGGAAAACATGTGCGACCAGGAAGATTGAGCCTGGTTAGGGATAGAAGATAGGAAAGAGAGAGACAGAGACAGAGAGAGAGAACATAAAAGAGGGAGCCAATATTTGTTTGAAGATAAAATTGAACACAAAGAAAGGTCTAGAGAACTATAAGACTGCTGCCAAATAACAATTTGAGCTTTCGTGGAAAGGCTATCATAAATGCCCTTCCCAGAGAGTGAGATCAACAACTAACTTATCCATGGAATCCTCAACTAAAGCCTGTTGGAAACAGGAGCAAACACCCATACATAAACACTGAGTCGAAGTAGAACTCAGATGGAGATGGAGAGGACAAGACCAGGCAGCAGAAGCACATAGACAGCTTACCTGAACAAGGAGGAGCTAACAGGCCACCAGACTGATAGCTGGGATGCCAGCATGGGACTGACTCAGGCCCCCCCTGAATATGGGTCTCAGCCAGAAGGACTGAGCAGTCTAAGGGACCTCAGACAGTGGAGCCAGGATGTATCCCTGGTGCACAAAAGGACTTTGCGAACACATTCCCCCTGGAGGGATAACTGCCTTAATCGAGAGAGAGGAGAGAAGCCCTGGTCCCTACTTCACATGACCTGTCAGACCTACATGACCCCAACTGGATGGCATTCCCCTACATATGGAACTAGGGTGGGGGGATGGGAGGGGAGGGTGGTTAGAGTGCATGGGAGAGGGCAGAGAGGGTAAAAGTGAGGGTGGGAGGGTGGGAGGGAGAGGGAACTGGGATTGACATGTAAAATAATAAATTAAATAAAAAAACTAAAAGAAATAAAGAAAAAAATCATTCTGCCTCATTGTGTTTATCAGCCAGTTAACTGTTACCATTTTTATGGTTAAATCTATAAAAGAAAACAACTCAAATAGAGTGAAACATTAACAGCAGATTCTAATTGCTTTGCACAGGCAAAGAGAAGAAAGAGACTGTCCTGGATATTCATTAGAAAAATTTCAAGTGTTTACTATTATATTGTGGTGAATTCTGTATTAGATGAGCCATAGGAAGAAGTAGGATGTTCCTTTAAACTTAAAATAGTTATAATGGTGAAATAATATTTTTAATATGAATTCAATGCTTTTCTGCAATTAATTCTCAACCCATGGCTTCAAATCAGCCACCCCAGGCTCATTATTTCGATGTTAGGATGGTTTGTCTTTTTCGGTAGTTTTGAATTAACAATTATAAAACTGTGTAATTTTAGGGCCATCATTATGAAATTAACAATCTGTTTCACTGCTTTGCTGTTGAACACTCTGCTTCACTTCTTGAGGGAGAATATAAAATCACAGTGTCCCCAGTACTTTATTGTCTTCCACATTCTATTTTCTTTTCATGGCAAAGAATAAGTACATTAGTATAACCTTACTCAATTTTTACTTTCTTGTAATTACAAATTTAGTACTGAACTAAAATTGTCCTTTAGTATGCTTCTATTATGTTGGGTTTTCTTTATGAGACTCTGGAAACCTGGAACGATATATGACTACTGTAGGATACAGGAAAATAACATAGGTGGTCTTCTTGTTGCCACTGATGTGTCTTTTGATCTTATTTTATCAAGTAAAATTGAGCTCTAGATTTTTCTTGGCAGCAGAATGATGGAAGTAGGTTGACTTAACTGTGTGGGTAAGCTAAACTATTTCAAATATTTATATAGGTAGTGTAGCATGATGGCTGTCCTTAACCACAGTATGCTGTGTACATATCTGTGCTAAGTAGCACACACACACACACACACACACACACACACACACACACACACACACACAATTAACTAAGGGTTGCTTACAAGTAATTTATTTGTAATGATGGTAGAAGGCCAAAATTTAAAACTGTAACCTTCTATCAGATCTCAGGGAATCAGATCTCATGGTCTGCACCTCATCCTCTGTGTGTATATTATAGCTTAGCATCTTTGTGGGAACCCTTACTGTGAAAACAAGTTGGTCTCTCACTTTTTTACCTGCTCTTAGGACGTTTTTCCTCCTGTTGGCTTGCAGTGTCCAAATTCAATATGGACATTTTTGCTTCATCCTACTTTATTTTTGTCTTATTTTGGTTGCTGTCTCTCAGAAGCACATTCTTTTCAAGTGAGCGAGAGAAAGGGAGTGAACCTGTAAAGTAGGTGGTAAATAACTGGGAGGAGTAGAGACAGGGAAAACTGAAACCAGGATATACTGTGTGGGAAAAGAATCTATTTTCAATAAAAGAAAAAAATGTAAAAAGGAAAAATTAAACACACCACTAAGGGGAGAAAAAGTAGGCAATTTTTATACATAACCAGGCTACAAAGATATTAAGTCCAAATTGCCACAGTTTGGATATTGTTTGGGTTTTCTGGGATGAGCTGAGAGTGAAGGCTTGAAGTTTACTCACAGAGTATGATATACCATTATTTGAGGTTCAACTGGATGACAGCTAGAAAGCATTTGGAAAAAGTAAGATTGAAATATGTAGAGACCCTGTTGTAATTTTTTGATGCCTTATTTGGGGACAGTGTGTTCGAGGGGAATATATGTTTCTTCTTTCAGCAGATTTAATTGATTAATGCAATATTGGATTCAAGATCTAACATTCTCCAAGGAGGCCAACGCCAATATTTGGATTGGAAGTGAAACAAGAAATATCCGACTTTTATCCTCTTGGAAGTTTCTTAAGTCATCCTAAAACAATCACTGTTTGTGGAGTGAGACTCCGTAAATATTCTTTAAGCAGAGAACAAAGTTGCAATTCACAGTTAGACATTTAAAAAAACCCACCACAGAAATAATAAAAATACGATTAACATGAAAATAAAATGTACATATAAAAATAAATGTATTTTAGTCTTTCACAGCTGGACATGGAGTTTATCTGTGCTTAACCAAGAGATATTGGTGGGGCCAGAGAAGAAAAAGAGACTGGGAGATCTGTGTCTTCATATGTAGAGCTGAGTAACACAAACAGCACCTGCCAACCCCTGGATGATGTAATTAGAAATCACAGCACAATTGTTTTTTCCAAGTGATAATTATATTTGTTACTCTGAATGACTTTGTGTAACTGGATCAAAAATGGAAGCTCTCAGCAAGGACAGCCAGTGTTTTTCTCTGCCTTCCTTCTTTCCTTCCTTCTTTCCTTGTTTCTTTCCTTCCTTCCTTCCTTCTTTTATTTTGTCAAAAGTTTACCATATTCTTCAGCCTCTTCCTTACTTTTGTTAGTGCGTTATTTATTCAGAGAAATATGTGGGCATCTATGTTGCAGGCTAGTAAAATCAGACAATGATGAATCAAGGGGCTTTGGTCCCAGGTTTCTTACCATCTTTGTTTAAGGGGTTTCTAACAACATATTGGCAGACATCATCTTCTTTATCCAGACTAAGAACTTTGAGGATTCTGAAAGCTCTTTTGGGCCTCAACTGCCAGTATACAGTAATATCTTTCACTCAGGAATATTCATCCACAATGTACCCCCAAACAGATTTGCAATTTCTCTCTCGAGTTCTCTTTGGCTATAAGAGGAATGTCCCTTACTCAACAGGTGACACACTCTGCTGTGGGTCACAACAACTTTCTTCATGGGAAAATCTTGTTTGTTGTTCCCACCACTGAGTCAGGCCACACAATCTGTCTACTCTTCACTCAGTACCAGCAGCAGCTTCTGTGGCCATGTGCTTTTCATAAAAGGTACCAATTTAGCATGTATTGTTCACTTCATTAAGTTTCTGACAGTGTCTGGGAAGGGGATATTCAGCTTGATCTTGATGCATCTGATCACCTAGGAAATACCATAATAAATAAACAAACAAACAAATAAACAAACAAACAAAGAAGAATGATCTTTGGCAATTACATGTTAATACTTTTCTCCTCTTGTCTGTGTTAGGGCATCTTTTGCTTTATCTTCTTAATGTCTGTGAAATCTGTACTCAACATCATCCATGCCAGACAAGTCTCTTTCTTATATTAGGCACTATTTATTACAAATACCTTTTGTTATTTAAATTCATTCAGTTCCTTGATTTATTGGCTCTATGAAGGATATTGAGTTTATGAATTGAGGTCAGACATAATGTCTGAAACGATTTGCCTTCCTGGTTTTTATAGAATGACGATTTAGGTAAAGAAGAGTTTATCTGAGATTTTATGTTTAACTATTTGGTTCCTTTATACATATAGTTCAGATAATATGGAGTCACAGAGAATGCTTAGCCTCTTTGTCAGAAACATCCCAAAGCTCATAACACGTTTGTCACGGTGACATTACTTGAAACATTGAGCTTCAAGTTCAGTCAGGTCTTTACCAAATAAAGGCTCAAATTTAAAAGCATAAAAGTGTGCTGCCTGGATTTTCTCAGAGTGTGTAAGCACTTAGCAAGCTACATACCATCTATTTTACTGTAGCATTCCAATTCAGCTAAATGCTTAGGTCTGACTTGTGTTGTTTTCATTGAGCAGGCCACCAGGGACTAACTTCTGTTTTCTGCACTGTGGCTGCTATTTCCTTTTCCACACCCCCTGAAAACACAATGAAAATGTATTTCTGATCCAGGAAAAGAAAAGAATTCTCAGAAGGCAAGAATATAGTAAAAACTAATGTATCAAGAGAGGTTGCTGACACAATTTTAAGCCCACTCAAAGGAAATCCTCTTATCTAAAGCTAGTTTTGCATTTGCTTTTGTTTATTTTGTGTCCTAGGATTGTTAAGAGTCTTAGGTCCATCTTATCCCTAAAATTTAGACCCTTGCCTGGCATTGGTGGCACATGTCTTAAATCCCAGCGCTACGGTGGCATAGGCAGGCAGATCTCTGTGAATTCAAGGCCAACCTGGTCTACGGGTCTATAGAACTAGTTCTAGGTCAGGCTCCAAAGCAATACAGAGAAAAAAAATTAGACCCTCTACATAAATCCTCATCAAAACTAGTGGTACCCTTTTGAAATAGTCCATAAGGAATAAATGCTCTCTGTGAATATTATGGGCACATAAAGAGAAGTATAATCTCCATTGAGACAATTTAACTAGACATTGATCCCCGTGGGGTTTTGTAATCAAACCTGAGTCTTCATATTAAACTCTGAGATCATCAAAGACAAAAATCAAAATATTTTAAACATTCAGAGATGAATGTCAAGTTAAATATTAGAAACAAGCAACATTTAGATGTCTGAACTGCTTTCCAACTTTAATGATGGATCCAGAAGACTTTGGATTAGCATTTTCAATGTGTGATAATGTAAATGTTAAATTAGAACAATAAAACTGTAAAAAGGAAGCAAAGAAAGTTTCAGAGAACTCCAAACTGCATTGGATTACTACTATTAGCATTTTACCAAAAAGTATTTAATTACACATTCTAGAAGTCTGGACAACTTGTTCACGATCAATGGAAGTGCATCAGACTATTTGCTAAAGATGAATATATTTCAGCCCATCTAGATGGCTTAGAGGGTAAAGGCAATTGCCACAAACACTATTGACATGAATGCATTCCCAAGACTCATCTGAAAGAAGAAGATAACTGACTCTTGCAAATGGTCCGCCAACCTGCATATACAAGCCACACATTCATTTTCCAAAATGTAACAAAATATAAAGACTGAACCATTAATCAGTAATAAATCTCAGGAGATAGTGTCTGCAAACAAAAGAGAAAGTAAAAATAAGAAAGTAAATATGATTCATAAAGTAATAAGTAAAATACTTGATAAAATATATATAAGTTAATATTGAGATGTTACAGATAGGTAATCTGTTTTGGAATAATTAAATATACTTTTTAACACCTTATGTAAATACTAAAAATTATTTCACAGATTGCAGAGAGTTAAAATTAAACATGAAAAATCATCCTTAATAAAATGTAAGAAATGGAAAATAGAAAGACAAAATGTATAAACCTCATACTGCAATGTAGTACATTCTGTGGCTCTTCCTTGTAACAAGAATAAATAAATGACCCAGAGACTGATATTTGGGTTCAAGCTTCAAGCCAAATATCAGAATTGCAAAGCAGCTGGCTACTAGCTTCCTACCTCTCCACCAGCTATCATCAAGCCTCAGACTGTACCCTTTCCTCATAATGGCTGGAAAATGAATGCCTCTCTGAGACCTTGCTTCTTTCTTATATACTTCTCTAATGTTGGGATTAAATGTGTGAGCTATACTTTTATTTTAGACTGATTCACTCTTGTGTAGATCTGGGTGGGCTTGAATTCACAGAGATTCATCTATCTCTCAATCCTGAGTTCTAGGATTAAAAGTATGTATCACCACCTCCTAGTTTCTGGGATTAAAGGTGTCTATCACCACTGTTTGATATCTATAGCTTGAGGTTGACTTTGCTTTTCTGAATTATCAGTTAAGCATTGATAAATCATAAATAATATGTCACTACACCTCCTCTTGCTGTTAAGTGCTGTTGGGTTTTGCAACTTGGTAGGATAAATGACTTGTTAATATAGAGGTTTTCTGATTCAGGTAAGTGCCAAGAAGCCCCCTCTCCCTCTGCTGTAAGATTGACAGAGGAAGCTTCTGAGTTCTTTAAGAAAGTGTCACGGAAGACAGTAGCACCTATGATGAACAAAGGAAGAGTAAAGAAAAGGCTCCTGAGAATTCATACATTAAGAATTTCTAGAAACACAATCAAACATATATTCATTGATATAGAAAAGGCTGACATAAAATATGTGGCTAACAGCTGTACAATTGGGTAAATCATTTCACTTCTCTGAATTTTAATTTCTGTTTCTATAGGGGAAAGGCTGTATTATAGAGAAGAAAATATCCTAAGGAATTGAGGTAAAAAGGTAAATCAAGGATGTATACGAAGCAGCACAGAGGAAAACAAACTGAATTGCCTATAGCAGCCATAGTGAAGTGGGGAGAATATCAAACAAAGGATATTTACTTTTTGTTTTTATACAGTAATTTTTAGACTTGATTTTACATGTTCAATCAGAAGCCCAGCCACAAAATTCAATAAAACAAGTAACAGTGCAAAAGAAAGGGGGGGAGGGGAGGAAAAGGGAGTGGCAGAGTGGGCAGGAGAATAGAAGAGGGAAGCAAGGGGAGATGGGAAAGAGAAAGGCTGAAAGAAATAAATGAGATATCAGGAAACAGCTTTGAACTCGATGTGAAACCAATCTGGAGTAAAAAATGAACAATACCTACTTTAAGAACTTCAATTGCATTTAGGCATGGTTGGCATACTGTCTTTCAGAAATGTTAAACAAAAGAGCATGTGTGGTTATTTCAGAAAAGGAGCATATTGCCATTGGAGGGAGCTATTCTGAATGCATACAAATCTACAACCACATCAGAGTAAGTCTGTGCTAAGACAAGAACAAGTCGATATACAAGGAAAGATACCCATAAGAGATTCTCCTTTGTCATCTTTTCCTTCCTTAGAAACCTTCAGTCTTAAAGGAAGAAGTCCCACATAACCATACCATTGTTGATAATAATTTGACTTGTGGTCAACCTTAAAAACTTACCTGCTACTTGAAACAATCAACAGGCAAAAGAAAAAAAAATCAGCAACAAAAAAATCAAAAACAACAAAACAAAGCAAAACAATGGTCATTTACAAATGGATTTAGACATTCTAAACAAACCAGAAAATTGCAGAGGAAGACACAGAGAATGTATCTCTGTTTTGATAGCATTTCCCTTAGTTACTTCCCATGACCTCAGTCAACTACATACACTGCTACTTTATGGATATACTGATTCTTTTGCATATACTGATGAAGGAAGAATTGAATGGACATTGTGTTCTTTCTTTTACCAATCATAGTTTTCTCAAAGATCCCTTAAGAGGGAAAGTCATACAGTGTTTTGCTACTCACTTATTAATTCTTCCTAAATCTTTTTAACCTTGTGGGGGTCATTGAATAACTTATAATTCTTACATTGCCCAATGGAAAATACTTTCAGAAGCTGACATTTGAGATACCTCTCTAATATGAGCATTGATCAAAGCCTTGTAAAAGTCATGGCTCATTGGGTACTCTCCCAGACTTGGAATATTGATAACTTAAATTTCTATGGTGATTGGCAGAAACTGAAAGTGGAAGCTAACATTAAAATGCATAGACACATGGAAAGATAGTGTAGTTATGGTGAAGTCAGACTATTAGGATAGTTCAGTAACTCTGTTACAAATATGCTCATAAAAAAATATGAGTCAATGTCATACTCACAGGTATAGGACCTGAATACAATAAAAGCTGATATATGATTAACTTTATACACAAGACAGAAAAGTGTTTCTGGAACCTGTGTAAATGGGTTATGGAAGAGAGGAGTCATGAAAAGATACAATAGCTACAAGATCAGAGGGACTGAAACAAGAGAGTCCAGACATTCTCTCTCTCTCTGCTTCAGATTTTCTCATCACTCCTCCACTAGCTAAAATCAAATGATGTCAGAAAGGATAGATTTGATCTGGTAAGCTCAGTACTTGAAAGACACAGAGATCCAAGAGGAGTGTAAAGAATGTTGTGAAAGATGTTTATATAGGGTATTATATGTGTAGGAGTGTCTACTTCTCCTTATTGTTTACAGTTTTGAGTGAGATTGTGTATGTTAAAGTTCTCTGAAAACCATGGAAGATGTAGCAAACTCATGTGTGATTCTGACACATGCAACCAGTATCCACATGCCTTGTTTCCACAGTCATCAAAAGACAGTTGGGACCACATTTCTGTATTCCATAGGTTATTTTACTTTATTTTAGAGGATTTCTTCTTCATAGCTCTTTTTAAGATTTTTAAAACACACTTTCATAGGTAAAAATATTGAATATGGGAAGAAGAATTGGACCCAACTCAGCCTTCAAATGACCCTAACTGTAATTAGTAAATTACCACAAAATATTTATCATTAATTACATTGCATTTTCTCCATTGTGTCTCTGGATAGGATATTACCCAATAAAATAACATGATGCTACATTTTCTATTTATCCTTGTTTTAGTGGTGCTCTAAGTTCTATTCAGCTTTAAGACATTGACATTGTGTAATAGCAAGCAGAAAGGTTGGGGGAACTGTTACCATTACAGAAGAATTTTTAACCACAGAGTTCTCTCATATCAATCACTCTGCTTTTTCGGCAGAATGTGGCATGGTACATCCACTGGACACTACTTGAGCCCTAATTAGAGTCTACTCCTGTCACAACCATCTCTTGGGCTGCCTTGTAAACAATGTGGAGATCTGCAACACAGTAGGACAATGACTTGTATGCAGACTGAATGTGTCAATTTTTTTTATCCCATTCCGCATTTGAAAAAGAACAAAAGTTAACACTTTACTTAGATTTCCATAATAATTCTGTATGAGCAAACTTATTCAAGCATATAGTCAACTTATCGAAAAACATTGCCCATTCAAATATGTTTATGTCTTCTCCTCAAACTCAACCCACGGAATTAAGTTGTAAACCTTAGTCTATAACCTAATCTTGATTCCTGAAGTGCTTTTAAAATTTTATTTAAAGATTTTCTTTTGTGTACTTCAAGGGCCAGAAGGGTCAGACCTTCCTGGACCAGGAGTGGTTGATGAGATGTATTCTTCGGGAACTGAACTCAGGTCCTTTGCAAGAATAATGTGCATTCTTAACTAATGAACAGTCTTCCCATCTCCTAGATGGTACTATGTTCAAGTCATAGGAACCAGTTAAAATGCAGTCTAAGGGAATTCTGACAGTGAGACTGAAAGACCTGCAGAGGGGGTGGACCCTCACGCCCCAACTCAGGAAAGGTGCTCCCCCGCCAAAATCACTCACGAGAAGCGGTCTTGATGCAAAAGCATGAGATCTTTTATATTCCAGTGCATTGGGGTCCGTAGCCATACTCACGTGGAAGTAGGGGACTGGGTACAGGGTTTAGACAGCTTTTATAGTGTTACAACAAAGCCCGTGCATCATAAACCAATCATCTCATAGCATCCAGTGCCGACCAATTAATTTGAACTATCCAAGCCCTCACTTAGCTCAGGAGTCTGCTTTTACTAGGGTGTGTGCTCAGGAGTCTGCTTTCACTAGGGCTTGTGGATAATGTGACAAGGCTCATTTTCTGTGTCCATTCTCTCACAGGTGTTGTCGCTGCCCTGTGGTAAACTGTCAAGAATGTGACCTTTTACCTACTCACTGCTAGGGGGCAGGTCTAGGGAGATTTAGGCTAAATTTTTTCCATCCTTACAAAACCAGGATGTATCCCTGGTGCACAATAGGACTTTGGGAGTACATTCCCCATGGAGGGATACTCCCTTAGACTAGAGACAGGAGGGAGGGCCTAGTACCTACTCCAAATTACTTGACAGATTTAGATGACTCCTCCTGGAAGGCATCACCTTCCCTGTGGAGTGGGGGCAATGGGGTGGGAGGGTGGTTGGGGGACATGGGAGGGTAGGAGAAAGGGCGGGAGAAGGAATTGAGATCAATATGTAAAATAAGAAAAAGAAATATTTGGATTATAGTTAACAGGGGGGAAAATGCTTGAGGCTGAAAGTACAAATTCCCTAGTTAACAGCAGCTTAAACAACTATGTCAGACAATACATTCATGAGAAGGCAATTCTGGGGTTCACTCAATAACCCAGCAAAGTCATTAGAGATCCAAATGTTTTCTGTCTTCCTACTTTGCCATTTGTGTGAATGACAGTTCCCCTGTGTTCACAGATGGCAACAGACATTTTCAGGCAAGAAAACAATTCTCTCTTTTCTTATCAATAAGGGAAATGTATTATTCTATACACTCTTGGTTGATTTTTCCCCCCTTCGGTCTCATAGGCTAAAACTAGGGATCAGATAAGTGCCTCTACTCCATTATGGTGAGGGGTTTGTGGTTTTGAAATGAAACTCCAGATTTCCCAGTAAAGGAAATGTAAGGAAGATGGAGTGGCTCCCTGCTGAGCAGGCAGAGGGAGGTGTGAGACACCAGCACTCCTGTGATGCCCTTGTGGCTTTTTTATTGTCACGATCCCTTTGTCATGACTTTTCCCCCCACATTCTATTCTCTGGTCACACAGAACACGTACCTCCCTGGCTGTATCTCCCTGGCTGTTAAAGTGGCCTTTAACATGACAAGTGCCATCTGCTGCTCCTCGTGTTTCTGAATATAGATTCTCAGAGAGAGCAGTTGGTTGTGGAAAAGCACACAGAGAGTGAGGGAGATGAGCCTATGCTCCTCCAGGCACTAGTGAGTCCACCAGTTGGTACACACTGGGGGCTTCTTTCTTTGAATTTTCTACCTTTGTCTTCTGTGTTAGAGAGAACAATGAATTTTATTGCCATTTGCTTAAGGCTGTGAGTAATCACTGGGCATATTTCTAGTGAGCACAAATATCTGCAGACAACTTTCTGAATAGGAAGACAAAACAATCAGGCTTCTTCCTTTTACCTTCATTCTTATGCTTTGAATATACTCTGATACCAAGGCAAGGGTGCAGGTGCAGCTGGCAGCTTGCTTACATGCTGTGGGTGACAAATAGAATACGCCCCCGAGAATGTCAGTGCTTGGGACTTCTGACAAATATTAAAAGGAAATCACAGCAAACTAACAATTGTGTTGCCATTTAAGTTATTGCACAGTAGAGCATTGTTGTACATAGCTATTAATTGATATGTTAGCAATCTAGTAGTATTTGTTTCTGAGCTGGTCTTGTTTTCAGAAAACCGGTGGTTTTATTTTCAAAGCTTTGCCTATCATCATCATCCTGGGACCAGGTAAAATTACAGATAGTAGGCCATTCCTGTGCCTAAAATAATTCCAAGAATAACTCCAAGATCATTTAGTGTCTAAGGTTTCAGACTCGTGGACCACATGCTTAAGGGTCCAGATTTGCCTCTGCCTTCTCCATATTTAGGAAGCAGCAGCAGCAACCTGTGTTTTTTCTGCTGCTTTTCTAAGTTATTCTCCTTTTTGCCCAGAACATCTTTCAGTGTCTTTTATATCTGATTATTTTTCCCCATTTCTATGAGCTATCTCAGGTGATGTCTTCTATATACAAACCTTTCTGTGCCTCTAGTATATACTGCACAGTAAGTAGATGTCACATTTTCATATGTAGTTACTTCCTGGATGAGATGTAAAACTCTCTGAGGATAGATTTAACAAACATTACAGATGTTCTGTTGATAAACTACATTCTACTTTGTCATGAATTAGATGATATTACTTTGTTAGGTTCTTATTTTAGGAGGAAGACTGGAATTAATTTCCAGTGTGGAGAGATCAACTTCAAAACATTTTTTACATAAAGTTATGTAATTATGCATAATTGAGTCCATTTGGGAACATCTTTAGAATTTCATTTCCTTTGATTTTTCCAGTTACTACTGGTTTTCTATTCCAAAGTTTCTGTTCTATGTTATAAAGTGTATAGATAAATCACATCTTTTAGTCCAATAAAATAGTGGAAGCATTTTTTCTGTTTACAAATATTTTATGGGATTCCTGGTTAATGATTGCTTTGATACTTTGTCAATTGTGATTTGGATTAGTTTATTTCAGTATTGCTAAATAACCCTCAAAGATGATTGTGTTGTTGCTACTATGCTTAATGCTGTAAAAGTGACAATTTTATTTTTTTTAACTTTTGTTTGTATAAGATATATTCTTGGTAAAAAAAAAGATTATTCTTGTTAAATATAGACATGTGATTATATATATATATATATATATATATATATATATATATATATATGTTCACTGAATTTTCCAAATTAAGTTTTATACCTGCTTACAGTCTTAGCAGCACAACCTCATAACACATTCTGAAAGATCACCTAATTGTTATTGGATACTATTGTTCATGAATTTTTTTTTTCTGTCTCCAGATAGCATGTCAGACCACATAGACTTCGGTTATCATGGATTACCTATGGGTTTATGTTAAAAATGTTTGCCAAATAAGAATAGTGATTTCTTTCTCTTATTTTTATTATAGCCTGATAGAATTTAAGACCATACCTTCTGATCTGAAAGCTGTTATAAGGATATAGCATTAATGCACAAAAGTTAAAGTCTGCTTGAGGACTTTTATTACACAAATATTTACATATTTACTTTTATCTTGAAGCCAAACCACAGAGCTTGGCTGCTGATGGGATGGCCTGATTGGCATATATCCTTACTTGTGCAAGATGGAACTTTGACTGATTTCCAGTTTTCCTTATTATGTTTATTATGTACAAATGTAGCTCTGCCAAACTAGTACTTTTATGCTTTCCCAATGAACTTAGCATCAAGTAGTAGCAGCTGTACAAAGGTCAACTGGGATAAATTAATATACCTGGTCCTTTCTTCCAAGTTCAGGAACTGGCATCTTAGAGGACAATGTCAATCATCAACCTCTGCGTTCTACATCTATGAGCTGCCCAGTGAGATTCTCAGTTGTCCACCTTCCCTTTCTATTCCTCAAGGATAGAACATAGGAATAGCTGTCTACTAGCCAAAGATGGAAAACCTCCAAAACAGTTTGAAATATTCAGAAGCATGTGTCTGGTATCTGATTTGTCTTAAGAAAATTTTCTGTCATAGCATTTGAAAACTAAAAGAGAAGAAAGAAGAGAGTCATTCTCTAATAAATGATAATAAAACCAATAAAGTTTACACTTTTGATGCTGGTAAGAGCCTTTTCTTGATTGGTTTGGATACTTTAAGTGAGATTGTTAGAATATTATTTTTCTTATTCAGTTGACTAATGTGATGCATTTATCATAGATTGCACATTGTTTTGTCTCTCAGTCCCATTTCTCCTGGAAAATCTGCCATCTCTCCTCTGTGCATATCCAAGCAAGCCCACTATTTCTTAGTTCCATTATCATCGGTCAGATTGTTTTCTGTTTACAAAGGCACCTGATGTAGTGTCTTTTGACTTATATATATGAAGAACAGAGCATGGGGCAAGGAGAGGGATTTCCTCTTTGCTGCCTCCTGTTTTTATTATTTGTTCAGCACAGAAAGTGTGTTAGTGCTCTCCACCTTTCCCCACATACATACACTTAAGCTCTAATTTTTGTTCCCTATACATTAAGACTGTTTGTAAAGGCTTCTTTTGGTGATAGAAGCTATTCCACAGCTCAAATAGAGTCACTGTGTTTTTCCCCTTAAGGTTACTGCTGTAACCAAAGCATAAACTCAAACTGGATGCTTGTTTTGGGTGTTGCTGTCCCTATTAGTGGAATGGTATCCCTTATCCTTATTCAACTAGGTGTTCCTACTGGAATGATGTTTGTCCTGCCATATTTTTACTTCTTGCTTTTTTAACCTCTGAGAATACCAGAATAGAATCTTGGATCACACATTCCAGAGAGTCCTCCTTGTCATATGTGCAGCCATATTTACTAACCATCTGAAAGAATCATTAGCTATCTGAGAACAGCTACCCTCAGTTCCCCTTTCTTCTGCTGCCTACACCTACCACATGTTTTCTTCTACTAAGAACACTTTCATGATTATTATTCTATGAAATGTGAATTTCACTCCATAAACTATGCTTATTATAAATAATAATTTTACTATATTATGAATAATAACCTTTATTTAGCATACTGCATGTCCTTAAAGAAGTAGAATACTTGTGGGTGCTTGGCATTTTGTTACAACTGCTCGAGGCTTTTTAAAGTCTTTAGTTGGAACTACTTAAACAATGTATTTCTTAAGCAGGAGAAGCCAAATTTATCTTCATAGTGTTTTTCCTGTAAGGGTTAGTATGTATGGTACAGTAATCATCCTTATTCTCAGATATTTATGTTACTTTCTTATATAGGAACAAGGAGAAAGTAAACTGCATCAGTCTCTCTCTTCTCTCTGTCTCCCCACTCTCTACTCCCTTTCTCTTTTCATCTCTTGTGTATATATACAAAGATATATAAACACACACACACACACACATATTTATTTCAAAGCATAACTGCAGTAGCTTCTTTTCAAAGAGGAGGATCTTAATCAATATGTTCAGTGTGAATTATTAAATGTTTGGCCAGTAACTACAAATTATTTCATCTGTTAACAAAAGTAGTGTAATCATCAGAGCTATGCCTAAGAATCATTGTGAGTTACAAAGAGTGGTCCCAGAACAGCCACTTCTCTCTGAACCCTCCAGTCATGGTCTACTGTGTCCACTCTTGTCTGACAGGGCCAAAGGCTGACTGGCCACTCTTTTGCACACAGTGACTTAGGGGAAAAACAGCTTAATAACTCATAAATTTACTATGACAAGCAAGATGGTCATCTAGACTCACCCTCCTGTGTTATTGATGAAGTGTTCCTGAAAGGTAGAGCAACTTGCTCAAAATCATAATGAATTTAGAATAAAAAACTTAATACTGTTTTGATTTATTTTGACTTACAGATCAAGGAGCAGAAAGAAACAAAATTTTCTTTCTGTTTTTGAGACATGTTACCTGAGGTACTCATGGCAGATGTCCAGATGCTGTCCAGACAATAAGGAAGT
Organism: Phodopus roborovskii; assembly: GCF_943737965.1. Lineage (NCBI taxonomy): Eukaryota > Metazoa > Chordata > Mammalia > Rodentia > Cricetidae > Phodopus > Phodopus roborovskii. The sequence continues at coordinate 38,266,580 of NW_026125295.1, read as the reverse complement.
GTTCAGCAGTTCCAGAGATGATTTCAGACCTATTGAATTCAGATGAGCATGAAAAAACATCCCTAGGAATAACACTACAGTTATAAACATGAGAAAAAGGAGACTATTCCACAAATCATGTGAGTTGTGGCCTGACTATTGCCATTATATCACCTCCTACAACTTATGTCCATTCATGTCTGTCCTACTGCTGTGATCTGAATGTTTGCATCTCCCAAACTCTGATTTTGAAACCTAGTCATCAACAGGATGGTATTAGAAGGAAAGATGTTGGAAGGAAATTAGGTCATAAAAACATCATTATATGCCTTAGTTTGTCCCCATAAGAAAGGAGAGGATGATGGGGCCGATTTTATGGGGCCCCTCAAACTTGTGACTTAAAGTTAGAGACTATATGCTCTGGTTTGTATTTTTAAAAAATGACTTTGCTTCTGAGGTAACAAAGGACTGGGAAAGCATGAGAACAAGCACAGAGATCACCTGGAGCCACAGACTTACTCTGCAGCTACTTTGGTAACCTTGGAGATGACAAGGGGTACTGAAATCCAGGTTTATCTTGGAAGAAGAAAGAAGAAATGATTGAATTTCATGGAGAGTTCATGAAAGGGGTTTTAGAGAGGCAGGTGATGAATGGCAGGGGTTGAAAGAAAATCCTGAAACTTTACTCCAGAAATCTTGTGTATAGCAGTGAATGAAATGAAGACAAGAAAGCCTTTGGGTAAGAAGGTCAGGACAGGATGCACTATTTGTGCAATGCTTGGGCTATTTATAGATTGTAGGGATGACAACTGGGCCCTTAAGAACTTCACTATAGTTTTGCTCTTAAATGCCCCCTATGGCTAATATGCTGAAGGTTTTGCCACCTATATGTGGTGCTTTTAGCAGGCGCTAAAACTGTTAGCAAATGGCATCTAGTAGAAGTAAGGTAGGTCACTGAAGGTAAGAGTATCGGGACATTAGCTCCATCATCTCTGTCTTCTTGCTTGCTAGCAGCCACCAAGTGAACAAAATTGTTGTATCTCTACCCACCCCTGCCATGATGTTCTGTTTTGCCATGAACTAAAATGCTTGAAACTGCAAGCTGTTTATATTTCAGAGATGATTTTTCCCCCTTAGGTATTTTGTTATTACTGGGAAATGAGAACAACATAAGCCAGATGTGTGGGAAAATGGGAAAAGAAATTGTCAGAAGCCATGTGGCTGAATGAGCTACGTTACAGAGCCAGTGTCACCACAAGAAACGAGGTCAAAGGTTAAGGCTAAAGGAACAAATGTAAGCAGAGAAAGCAGATGAACCCTTCACCATTAAAAGGTATCACATAGCTCAATTGGAACACAGTTTATTAAGTAGGAGACATGACCATAGATCTCTGACATTTTTTTTTCTTAAAGGAAAAGTAACCCAATATGTTTATAGCATGTTTTGGGCTATAGGCTTGTAAGGTATCAGCCATGTAGTTAATTTAATAGATGGACACTTGCAATATATTATAGACTATAAAGTGTTTTTCCAACTTAAATATGTTGAAATCTAAACCTCCTTATACCAGAGTGTCTGGTGATATCTAGAATAGTATGGTTGCTATCCTCATCTCAACAAACCAGGGCACAGATGCAAATGCCCACAGACAAAAGCCCTTTTGAGGATGGAGTGAGAAGATCTCTATCTGCAAGCAAGGGAGCAAGAACTTGGGAGAAACCAAGCCTTCTGACATGAAGATCTTGAACTACCAGTCTTTACACTGGAGGAATAAACTGTGTAGAAATTGCCTGTCTCTAGTATTTGCTATAAATGCCAGACACACTGCTATATGATTTCTGTCTTTATTTTTCCATAGTATCTGAAACCAACTATTCATTTAAAAAATGTCAAATTTTACTAGTTCAGTTATAATTTGAGATAGAGTCTTAAAATGACAAAAGTGAGGTAGAAGCTTCCTAGAGAGAAAAGTCTGCATTTGGTATAGGGACTAACTGGTTACTCCATGGTGTGGGCTGCCCACACCGGTGTTGGTGTTATCATTTTGTTCTTCTAGCTTTGGGACTTTGTTTTATTTACATGGTCTAAAAGAACCTGAGAATTGGATCTCTTGTTTCTCCAACATGGTTTAGCCTTGCTAGCCTTGAGGGAAAACAGACCAACTGACAGGATCACTTGAAAATGGAGATTCTACTACTGGAGAGAAGAGGAGAATCATTTTTCCAGAATAGCTTTATATATAGTACATAATAAATATGTGAACTTAATATTGTTGCTTTGATTTTTATCTTATTACTATCATTTCTGTACTACTAAAATGCTAGAAATACAGAAGGTCTCTATGTAAGATTATGTGTCCTATACTTTCTATTTTCTTTTTCTTGCTTAACTAATGATAATGTAGAAAACACAATAAGGCAGTTTTGTGATTTGTCTTACTTTTTCACATGTAAGATTAAAATACATGATTAGATAATTTCTTTTTTTACCCTGCATGATAAAATCTGTGTGCATCATGCTATACAACATATGTGTTAATTTTTGTATAAGTAACTGAAATGAGGTCCATAAGTGTAACTACTATGTATAATAAGCTCTGTGTTGCTTGTTTAGTCATGTAATTCATACATCACTCTCCTTTTAAAAGAAAAAAAATATCAAATGTTAGAACTGTTACAATATTTTCCAGTTTGGTCACACAAATTAAACCACAAGGTGGCAGCAGGAGAGAAAATTCTCTATATTCTTAAGATTAAAAAAGAAAGAAAGAAAAAAGAAGTATTTTTCATTCTTTAATTATCTGTTCTTATAAGGAAAGAATGACAGTGGTTCTGATTTATGTGTACTTAAATTTTAAAACAAAGAGAAAGAAGACCCCGTACGTTTGTATAATTCTAATATCAAATTTATAATATCTCAATACTATGGACATATATAAAAGGTATAAGCTGATATTTGTATAGTCATAGAAACTCAAACTTAAAACTTCCAAATAACATCACTTCTAATACTAATACTTAACACACCCTGGTAGTTTAGCAGTTCCAAACTATGTCCTTGTTCTTGCCAAATATTAAAGTTTTATAAGCAAGTGGTGAATTCAGTTATTGTTTTACCTGAGTAGGGATGATTTTCCAAACATATACACAATATTTATTACAAGTCATAGTAGCAAAATATTTTTTCATTCATAAAATTAAGACAGTGTTCTTGTTGAGATCAAAGGACAAAAGAAACTAATGTAAGTAGTCTCAAGAAGTGTATGACCAAATAGTGACAATATGAGACAACATTGACCAACTGCATTTTTTTGTGTGTGTGTTAAGTTTTACAATATGTATATGTATATATATATGTACATATATATATATATTAAAATTAAGGGGTGTTGTGCCATTACAAACCATATGAAATCAAAATAAGAGGAAGCTGATTTTTACTGATTAAAATTAATTAAAATATCCCTTGAATGAAAAAGAGTTCATTCTCTCACTCCCACAGCCTTTCTTTCCACTGCTGGAGGCAAGTATCCTTATTGAGTAAGAACTGACTTTGTGATTATGCAAAAAAATCTCCATGTGGGCCAATACCCTCACTTCCCATTCTGCTGTGCACTGGCCTTGGGTGCTAATCTCTGGACCACAGATGCTTCATTTGTTTGTTTGGCAAAGTGAGTCACTTAAGAAAGGAAGCCTGGTCAGGCAGTTTGGTTTTCCCAGAAATACACACTCTGATCACACCTGTGGTTGCCTTCACATGTAATCATGAACATGATTCCTGTTCATGATGCAAATATACTTTCCTTCACCTCACAAGTGATTTCTGATTCCCACTGAAAGGCCCTATCAAAGTCCATTATTTTGAAATGTCACACTCTGACTCTAAAAGTCACCACTTCTTTAAGGAGCTTGTTTTCAGTGTGCTTGAGAAATTATGCAACAACTCTCTCTGTAGATATCTTGCAGGAAGAACTAGTAGTTCTGGATAAACTCATTTCTTCAATCTCACATTTCTAAGGCGTGTATGTTGGGGTAAAAAGTTGGTACCTGACCAGACTTAGGGAGTTCCTGCATCAAACTCTCCCGTGAATGCCAAACATTCACTTAATTTCTTATAGCTTCTATTCCTTGGTTTCCCTAATGATAATAAATTATTTGGTTCCCTTGTAACCCAAGGGGACCCATTTCCATTCTGTCTGATATCTTTGTCCAGCATAGGCCTACTTTCTACTTCATATTAACTTTAATGGAAACTGTGCCTTTTTACTTTCTTTTGCAAGACATCCAAGTACATGAAATACATTGCTTTAGTTATCCATTATTCTATAACAAACCATTTATAGTGACATTGTCCTATGTCAGCATATCAAAGCTGCAATTGCATTTCTAATATCGTTCTGGTTGAATCATTGTCATAAAAGTTATTTACTTGAGATTGGGGAAGAGTGAATGATGGCAACCATTGTGTTGGCAAAGTTAGTATCAGTATGCATGCAGGTTACTGTTGTTTTAGACTCTTTGCTTCAGCCTCGTGCTGAGCAGCAGAGCTCAGAAACTGGCTCCTTCATGAGAGAATGTAGAGAGCATCATGATCTCCTATATTCTGCTCACATGTTAAAGGCATGAAAAATAAGAGTTTTTGAAGCAGATTTCTGACTATCTTCATAGATATCTCATTCAAAGAGATTGCTATTTGTTCTTGATCCCTTCTCCTTCATCTCTGCCCTATGTATATGTTTGCCTTTCAACTTACTCATTCTTCTCAAATGCCTTTCCTAACTTGAGGGTCTACATCTCATGTGCAGAAGTAATAAAAATGTTTGAAAACTAAACTCCCACAATAGCACAAGGCTAACCATCACAATAAACCCATTATTTTATATCACTTATAATATTTTTACATTTTGATTGAATACTGACCAATAAATAAACAGATGCAATAAAAGATTCCAGAGAAACCTAATGTTGAATATGAGCTCTCTGGATTATTATTGAACATCTGGAATTATCTCTCAGACTTAGCCAGAGTTCATTGCATATATGACATTTTTCTGATAGTAAAGTACAGTTCACTCTATGGCATGCAATGGAAAAATACACTATTCAATGACCATCTTTAGACACTGTAACTAAATGGACATACCTGTTTTATGTTAAATTTAGGATTTTAACTAAGAAGTAAAATGGTCTTGATAATTGGAATGGGGTCACATTATATTTTGATGAGGCAGACAGCCTTGAACATTTTTTAGTCTTTCTTGGCAGAAAAAAGAGAGCATTTCTTTTCAGTGTAAAAAGGATAGTCTTCTTTTACCTGGAGACATCCTTTCCTGGTGAAATATATATATGTATTCTAACTTTGAACTTCTCATTGCTTTTAAACCGATATTTATTTATCAATATAACAAAGTCCAATTAAATGAAAACAAATATTTATACACAATATTTGGGAATATGGGCGTCGTTCTTTACAAACTACTTCCTGCTGGTAAGGGGCGCTGTCTTGGGGGATTCAAAGAAGATTCAGGTAACCTAGCTGTAGTCTGTAGGGCTGTTTTGTCCAGCTGTTTGGAATGTAGGATCAGCTTGTATTCTGTTTCAGGCAGTCTGGCGTGATCAAACCACATTAGTCTGGAAGGAATCCACATCTTTTCATTTTCTGTGGAAACAAAAATAGAAATCCTTTTCCCCAGTAACTTGTTCTTCAACTTAAATTTTGGAGTCAAAGCGTTTTTTTTTTTTTTTTTTTTAATTTATTATTTTACATGTCAATCCCAGTTGCCTCTCCCTCCCACCCTCCCTCCCCTCCAGCCCTCCCTCCCTCCTTCCCTCCCTTTTGCCCTCTCTGCCCTCTCAAATGCACTCTAAAAACCCTCCCCTCCCAACCCCCCACCACAATACCATATTTGGGGAATGCCATCCAGTTGGGGTCATGTAGATCTGACAAGTCCTGTGAAGTAGGGAATAGGGCTTCTCTCCTATCTCTAGAATAAGGCAGTTATCCCTCCATGGGGCATACGTTTGAAAGACTGCTCAGACCTTCTGGCTGAGACCCATATTCAGGGGGGTCCGAGTCAGTCCCCTGTTGGCTTCCCAGCTATCAGTCTAGTGGCCCTTAGCTCCTCCTTGTTCAGGTAAGCTATCTCTATGTACTTCTACCGCATGGTCTTGTCCTCTCCATCTGCTTCTGGGTTCTAGTTCGACTCAGTGTTTATGTATGGGTGTTTGCTCCTGTTTTCAACAGGCATTAGTTGAGGACTCCATGGAGAAGTTAGTTGTTGATCTCACTCTCCAAGAAGGGCATTTATGATAGCCTTTCCACGGGAGCTGTTGGGAGCAGTCTTGTAGTTCCCTCGACCTTTCTTTGTGTTCAACTTTATCATCAAACCAATATTGGCTCCCTCTTTTATGTTCTCTCTCTCTGTCTCTGTCTCTCTCTCTCTCTCTTTCTCTCTCTCTCTCTTTCCTATTTTCCATTCCTAACCAGGCTCAATCCTCCTGGTCACACATGCCTTCCTCTCCTCCCCCTCATTTTCTCCTACTTCACTCTCCATTAGCTGTACTCCCCCACTTTACCTGAGGTCTGGGGGACTTGTCCCTTCCCAGTTCTGTGAGGGACTTTATATGAATATCTGAGAATACAACTTGTATCCTAGTTCCTCTGGTGATGTGAATTATAGGCTGGTGATCATTTGATCTAGTTCTAAAATCCATATATGAGTGAGTACATACTGTGTTTCTCTTTTTGTGACTGGGTTGCCTCATTCAGGATGGTTTCTTCAAGTGCCATCCACTTGCCTGCGAATTTCAAGATACGATTTTTTTTTCTGCAGAGTAGTATACCATTGTGTAGATGTGCCACATCTTCATTAACCATTCTTCAATTGAGGGGCATCTAGGTTGCTTCCAGGTTCTTACTATTACAAATGGTGCTGCTATGAACATAGTTGAACAGATGGCTTTGTTGCATTGATGTGAATCCTTTGGGTATATGCCTAAGAGGGGGATTGCCGGGTCCTGCAGTAAACTAATTCCCATTTTCCTGAGGAACCGCCATACTGATATCCAAAATGGCTGTATGAGTTTGTACTCCCACCAGCAGTGGAGGAGTGTTCCACTTTCTCCACATCTTCTCAGACATAAGTCATCACTGGTGTTTCTAATTTTAGCCATTCTGGCAGGGGTAAGATGGTATCTCAAAGTTGTTTTGATTTGCATTTTCCTGATAGCTAAGGATGTGGAGCATTTTCTTAAGTGTCTTTCAGCCTTTTTGATTTCCTCCATTGAGAATTCTTTCTTCAGTTCTGTACCCCATTTATTAATAGGGTTATTTGGTGTTTTGTTGACTAGTTTCTTGAGTTCTTTGTATATTTTGGAGATCAGCCCTTTGTCAGATATAGGATTAGTGAAAATCTTTTCCCAGTCAGTGGGCTGCCGTTTGGTCTTGTCAACTGTGTCCTTTGCCTTACAGAAGCTTCTAAGTTTGAAGAGGTCCCATTTATTAATTGTTTCTTTCAGTGTCTGTGCCCCTGGATTTATGTTCAAGAAGAGGTCTCCTATACCAATTTGTTCAAGGGTACCTCCTACTTTCTCTTCTAAGAGTTTCAATGTGGCTGGATTGATGTTGAGGTCTTTGATCCATTTGGACTTGAGTTTTGTGCATGGCGACAGACAAGGGTCTATCTGCAGTCTTCTACACACCCTCATCCAATTGTGCCAGCACCATTTGTTGAAGATGCTGTCTTTGCCCCATTGTATAATTTTAGCTGTTTTGTCGAAAATCAGGTGTTCATAGGTGCGTGGATTAATATCAGGATTTTCAATTCGATTCCATTGGTCTACCTGTCTATTTTTATGCCAATACCAGGCTGTTTTCAGAACTATAGCTCTGTAGTAGAGCTTAAAGTCAGGAATGGTGATGCCTCCTGAAGTTCGTTTATTGTATAGGGTTGTTTTGGCTATCCTGGACCTTTTGTTTTTCCATATAAAGTTGATTATTATCCTTTCAAGGTCGGTGAAGAATTGTGATGGGATTTTAATGGGGATTGCATTGAATCTGTAGATTGCTTTTGGTAAGATTGCCATTTTTACTATGTTTATCCTACCTAACCAAGAGCAATGGAGGTCTTTCCATTTTCTGGTATCTTCTTTAATTTCTTTCTTTAGAGTCACAAACTTCTTATTATATAGATCTTTTACTTGTTTGGTAAGCGTTACACCAAGATACTTTATGTTGCTTGTGGCTATTGTAAAGGGTGACGTTTCTCTGACTTCTTTCTCTGCCTCTTTGTCGTCTGAAAAAAATAGGGCTACTGATTTTTTTGAGTTTATCTTGTATCCTGCTAGTTTGCTGAAGGTGTTTATCAGCTGTAGGAGTTCCCTGGTAGAGTTTATTGGGTCGCTTATGTAAACTACCATATCATCTGCAAATAGAGACAGTTTGACTTCTTCCTTTCCAATATGGATGCCCTAGATCTCCTTTTGTTGTCTTATAGCATTAGCTAGAACTTTTAGTACGATATTGAAGAGATATGGAGAGAGAGGACAGCCTTGTCTTGTTCCTGATTTTAGAGGAATTGGCTTAAGTTTCTCTCCATTCAGTTTGATGTTGGCAGTTGGTTTGCTGTATATTGCTCTTATTATGTTTAGGTATGTTCCTGTTATCCCTGACCTCTCTAATACCTTTATCATGAAAGGGTGTTGAATTTTATCGAAGGCTTTTTCTGCATCTAGGGAGACAATCATATGGTTTTTCTTTTTCAGTTTGTTTATATGGTGGATCACGTTGATAGATTTTCGTATGTTAAACCATCCCTGCAATCCAGGTATGAAGCCTACTTGATCATGGTGGATGATTTCTCTGATGTATTTTTGAATTCGGTTTGCCATTATTTTATTGAGTATTTTTGCATCGATGTTCATCAGGGATATTGGTCTGTAGTTTTCTTTCTTGGTTGTGTCTTTGTGGTGTTTGGGTACCAAAGTTATTGTGGCCTCATAAAAAGAGTTTGGCAATAAACCTTCTGCTTTTATCTTGTGGAATAGTTTGAGGAGTAGTGGTATTAGTTCTTCCTTGAATGTCTGGTAGAATTCTGCACTGAATCCATCTGGCCCTGGACTTTTTTTGGTTGGAAGGCTTTCGATGACTGCTTCTATTTCATTGCGGGTTATAGGTCTATTTAAGTTGTTTGTCTGTTCTTGATTTAATTTTGGTAAGTGATAGTTATCCAGAAACTTGTCCATTTCCTTTGAATTTTCAATTTTTGTGGAATACAGATTTTCAAAGTATGACCTGAAAATTGACTGGATTTCCTCTGTGTCTGTTGTTATGTTCCCCATTTCATTTCTGATTTTGTTAATTTGCATGTTCTGTCTCTGCTTTTTCGTTAATTTGGATAAAGGTTTGTCTATCTTGTTGATTTTCTCAAAAAACCAACTCTTTGTTGCATTGATTTTTTGTATTGTTTTCCTGGTTTCTATTTTGTTGATTTCAGCCCTCAAGTTGATTATTTCCTGGCGTCTGCTCCTGCGGGGTGAATTCGCTTTTCTCTGTTCTAAGGTTTTCAGTTGGGCTGTTAATTCTTTTATGTGACTATCCTCTGTTTTCTTTATATGGACACTTAGTGCAATGAACTTCCCTTGTAGCACTGCTTTCAAGGTGTCCCATAAGTTCAGGTATGTTGTATCCTCATTCTCGTTGAATATTAGAAAGTCTTTAATTTCTTTCTTTATTTCTTCTTTGACCCAGGAGTGGTGCAATTGCACATTGTTAAGTTTCCATGAGTTTGCAGGTTTTCTGCTATTTGTGTTGTTGTTGAATTCCAATTTTAACGCACAGTGGTCCGATAAGATACAGGGGACTATTCCTATTCTCTTGTATCTGTTGAGGTTTGTTATGTCTCCTAGTATGTGGTTGATTTTAGAGAAGGTTCCATGTGGAGCAGAGAAGAAGGTATATTCTTTTGTCTTTGGATGGAATGTTCTATAGATGTCTGTTAATCCCAGTTGAGACATAACTTCTGTTAATTCTTTTGTTTCTTTGTTGAGTTTCTGATTTGTGGTCCTGTCTAGTGTTGAGAGTGGTGTATTGAAGTCTCCCACTATAAGTGTGTGAGGTTTTATATGAGCTTTGAGTTTTAGTAGTGTTCCTTTTACGAATGTGGGTGACTTTGTATTAGGGGCCTAGATGTTCAGAATTGAGACTTTGTGTTGATGGATTTCTCCTGAAATGAATATGAAATGACCATCTTCATCTCTTTTGACTAGTTTTGGTTTGAAGTCTAACTTGTTAGATATTAGGATAGCTACGCCTGTTTGCTTCTTATTTCCATTTGATTGGAAAATCTTTTCCCAACCCTTTACCCTGAAGTAATGTCTATCTTTGGAGCTAAGATGTGTTTCTTGTATGCAGCAGAAGGATGGATTCTGTCTTCGTATCCATTCTGTTAGCCTGTGTCTTTTTATAGGTGAGTTAAGACCATTAATGTTGAGGGTGAGTAAGGTCCATTGATTGTTGATGCTTGTTTGATTTAGGTTTGTTGTTGGCAGTGGTATTGTGAATATATTTGTTCTGCTTCACCCTATGTTTCTGATGTAGTTGGATTATCTGTTGCCTACATTTTTGTGGGCATAGTTACCTTCCTTCGGTTGGAATTTTCCTTCCAATACTTTCTGTAGGGCTGGATTTGTAGATACATATTGGGAAAATCTGGTTTTGTCATGGAATATCTTGTTCTCTCCATCTATATTGACTGAGAGTTTTCCTGGATATAGTAGCCTAGGCTGGCATCCGTGTTCTCTTAATACTTTTAGAACATCTATCCAGGACCTTCTGGCCTTGAGGGTTTCCATGGAGAAGTCAGGTGTGATTTTGATAGGTCTGCCTTTATATGTTACCTGTCCTTTTTCCTTCACTGCTCTTAATATTCTTTCTTTATTCTGTATGCTAGGTGTTTTGATTATTATATGTCAAGGGGTCTTTTTTCTTTGGTCCAGCCTATTTGGTGATCGGTATGCTTCTTGTACTTTCATGGGCATGTCCTTCTTCAGATTTGGAAAGTTTTCCTCAATGATTTTGTTGAATATGTTTTCGGCACCTTTGAGCTGGGCTTCCTCACCTTCCTCTATGCCTATTATTCTTAGGTTTGGCCTTTTCATGGTGTCCCACATTTCCTGGATGTTTTGTGTTAAGGATTTGTTGGATTTATGATTTTCTTTGGTCGATGAATCTATTTCTTCTAGTTTATCTTCTGCACCTGAGATTCTTTCTTCCATCTCTTGAATTCTGTTCGTTATGCTTGTGTCTGTAGTTGCCGATTTTTTGCCCAGCTTTTCTATTTCCCGCATTCCTTCAGTTTGTGTTGCCTTTATTTTCTCTATTTCAGTTTTCAAGTCTTGAACTGTTTCCTTCACCTGCTTAATTGTTTTTTCTTGGCTTTCTGTACTTTCCTTAACGAATTTGTTCATTTCTTCCACTTTTTTGTTTGTTTTTTCCCCTCTATTTCTTTAAGGGATTTTCTCACATCTTCTTTGAGGGCCTCTATCATTTTTATGATGGTAATTTTTAAGTCATACCCTTCTGCTTCCTATGCTTTGTTGTTGTGTTCCATTCTAGTTGGTGTAGATTTCCTAGATTCTGGTGGTGTCATGCTTGTCTTTCTGTTGTTAGGTGTTCTCTTGTATTGCCTTCTTCCCATAACTTCTTCCAGTAGATGTTGGTGGGGTCTCCCCCTCTCTCTATGGTACTTCCCCGATGGGCTTATGTGGATCTGAGAGTCAATATCTGTAGCTTTGTGTGGTCCAAGCTCTCTAGGAGGTTTCTCTGCAGACAGTGACCCAGGGATGGGGTCAAGGATGAGGATCCAGTAGAAGATGCCAGCAGGTACTCACAGTGGTCCTGCAAAGATAGGCAGATCTCTGGGAGGGGCCCGGGACTCCAGCAGAGGACTGGAGGTGTGGTCAGAGACCAAGCAGGTAGAAATTATGGGTGGTCCTGCATGGATCGGTAGGTCTCCTTTGTTCAGAGTTGCTCTGAGAAGCCTCTGAATTAGGGTGGACTGTTGGCTCTGCCCTCTGTCCCAGTGCTTAACCAGAGCAGCAGGCCCATGGGTAGGGTAGGGCACAGGGTAGGGAGGGCAGGCTCGTGGTGGGTATGGGCCGGGTGTATCAGATCTCCAAGGGTGCTCTCTATGGGGACAGGAGACAGGAGTAGCAGGATCAGGGGCCAACCCAGGGAGTTTGGGGGGGGGGCGCTGGAGGTATTTCTAAAATAATTCCCTACTCATATTAACAGGTATTTATTAGTTGATATACATATATAGGAAAGATGTATACATCTAGGAATGTACTTTTTAAAAAGGGAACATTTCTGAATATGCTAAGTTTAGGGCCAAAGTTCACAAAAGATGTCGCATATTTGGGTTATATTTAGCTCAAGGCCGTGCACACAATTGAAAGCTTAAAATTTCATATAAGAACACATTTGGGCACTAGATTGACTGATAAATATGGAGGACAGGAACATCTGTGTAATGCTCAAACTTCCAAATATCTTGTTTGTAAAGTATATTTGCATGTGAACTTTGATTGTGAACTATAGAAGAAAGTCAAGGTCCCTGAAGCACTTATCAGCTAGCAATACAAAGAGTGAATCATAAAGACACTCCATTCTTACCATATTCCTAGCATACTTTGCTCTTAAAATTTATCATTGCACTCTGTGAGTTTGAGGTGTTCAAATCAAAAGGAATTTGTATATAAGAGACAATGTACTTATAACCAGCATACTTTGGTATTTTTGAAGGTTCAGGTAAAAACCTTTTCTTTTAATACCAAGGCAACCTGAAATTTATGTCATCATCTCATTGAGTTTATACTATATATTTTTAAAAAAAAAACAATACATTAATTTTCCAAAAAGATATATCAAGTTTCTGTTATACATTCAATTCTAACATCTGGCCTGTTTGGATTGTTCCTCACTTCTGTCTGAGTAACAGAGAGAGTGTGAGAGAGAGAGTGAGAGAGAGAGAGAGAGAGAGAGAGAGAGAGAGAGAGAAACAGAGGGAGAGAAAGAAAGAGAGGATGTTGGGAAATAAGCAAGGCCTTTTAAAGAGGGAATGTAGTGAATGTGCACAGGTGGTGCTCTTAGTGGCTGTAGCTGATGGCTTATCCTGTCAGAACTCCAAGGACAGACTAGTACAGATGCCTGAATACTAACAATCATAAATCACTTTCTCCACTCCCCACACACACATTATCTGGCTAGATTGGTATAACATTCCCTGAATTTCATTTATATACAGCAGACCATAACAAGGTCTAACACTTCAGTTGTCTAGAATCTGTAGGGAACAAGTTCTGAAAAAAATGGACATTTAAGGAATGGAGGTCTGATGCTTTCTGCATCCCATTTGTGGATAGATGTTAATAACTTGAAAGTCTCCTTTGGCAGCAAGTGTCTTCAAGAACAGAGAAAGTCTTGATCAGGAGTAAATGAGCTTCAGCTCATTTGATTTTAGAGATGTGCCATTTTTTTCCTGCTCAGCCACAGAGAAGTTGCTGGCCTTCTCTGATGCTATTTGTATTCTTGTGTGATTGAACAGTTAGGAATATCTATACCAAAGACTTGTTTTGAGGACAAAATGACCTAAGTATCTGTTTTCAAGAGCAAGTATTTAACTTTAGCAGGCATGAAAATGTTCACGGAGATAAATTACAAGCCCACCAGTCTCTTTACCATAGAGTCTCTGTAATTTATTCTCAGCAGGTTGCTCAGTGCATCTTGTTAGTGCAATATAAAAAAATAATGTGTGACAAAATGACAGACATGGTAAAGACTACTCTCCTAAGGATCTCTGTATTTATAAATTTGAGATCTTCATAAGCCCATTTTCAGTTTTATGTTGTTGTTGTTTTTAGTTTTGTTTGTTTTTGCAGTGCCTATGAACTTTTTATTATATGGCTTCCTTCCCAATCAGCATCATTGAGAATAGGGAGAAGTGGACATGTGCAGTCATCTCAACAGTTTAACCAACTTTCACTGGTTGTAGAGGTGACATCGTTCTATTGGATTGCCTTAAGTTGGAGCAAGGAAGACATGCTGTTTTAGCCTTCAGTGTCAATTCAGTTATTGAATTTTGTTTATTCTGGGAAAGGCCATTGTCTGGATGAAGCACAATTCTCTGCTGAGATCATGATAGCAAATGATTGACAGGTAGAAGGAGGCTTGCAGATGCACAAGCTCCTTTAGCTCAGAAAGGCCCTGAACTTGTCTTTACTTTCATAACTTTCTAAATTTTAATAGTATTTGAACAAAAATGCATCCCATTTTAATTGTCATCGGAGTCCTTAAATTCTGTGCCTTGACTATCCATTGGCAGTACTACCAGTAGCTATGGTTCCAGGACTTGTTTCATTAAGTGTGTTGAATTATGTAACTATGCCTTTGTGGGAGTAGGGAGTAACATTTGATTAAGAATGTGAGCAAATAACTAATCAAATAGTACAATTAAACTAATTAGAAAGAAAGTTTAATTCTATTATAATAAATCAATCTCTGTATAATTTCCTGGCTCCTTGACACAGAAAATCTGATCTTTTAGGTTATAATAAGACTGTTTGAATTACTGTGTAGAACTTGAAACTTAAGCAAACAGAAGCAAGAAGAAAGAGTTTTGCACATCCTAGAGTCTCTGTTGGGCAGACTGTGGCCTTGAGCTACTCAGTAGTTTGGCTGAAGATCAGTACTGGAGAAAGCCAACTCTAATGTGGCAGCTTTCAAGGTTCCTGATAGGCAACCTGCTGGGAACTATTATAAATACCCAAGTATGAGAAGAATACACACAATAATAGAAATATTTCTCCTTATCAGGTAAGGGCACTTTTTCCATATTCAGCTTTGAATTGACTTTGACTTTTGATATTTTTGTTTTCCTCAGAACGATTTGCTGAAAAATGCTACTGATTTAAAGTATTAACTATGTTATTCAGCAGAAAGAAACATGGGAAAATATATTCTCCTAAACCTTTTCTCAACAAATAAATATTCTGTAACTTGGTATATAGAAATTCTACAAAAATATACAAAAGTAGAAACCATGAACTTACCTATATTTTTATAGAATTTCATATTTGGCATGTGTCAAGATCATGATGCAGAGGTTTATAATAAGAAAATATCCCTCTTTATTTATTCTAAATTCTTTATTACCATCTGTTTCACATAGATTAAAACAAATAATTTTTTAGTGTAGTGGTATACAAGTGTGTGTATATATATATATATGTATGCTTGTGTGGTCAGGTACATAAGCATATGCTGGTGAGTGTGTGTGTGAGTGTGTGTGTGTGTGTGTATGTGTGTGTGTGTGTGTGTGCATGTGGAGGGTTGATATTGGGTGTCTCCCTTGGTCACTTTTAACATTGAGTACAATTTCTCATTGAACGTAGAGGTTACCATTTTAGCTAATCAGCTACTTCAACTGGTCAGCTTGCTTTAGGACTCTGTGCCTCTGTTTTTTTTTTTTTTTGTTTGTTTGTTTGTTTTGTTTTTGTCAACTGGGGCTACAGATGGCTACCATACCAATTTGGCTTTCACATGTACTTGGGAATCAGAACTCGGGTCCATAATCTAGCCTAGTAAGCACTTAACATAGCAAGGTAAGTCATCTCCTTACCTTGAGACAAGGACAAGGTTTTAGAGAAATGTTAGTAAATAGATTGTTTTTATTCATTATTTTTATTCTCCCCTCCCCCCTCTCTCTCATACACCTGTAAAATTATGGAATATCTTTATTGTTTTACAAAATATATTTGATGTTAAATAATTACTTGTCATTTGAAAGCAAATGCTAAATAACTGGTGATATCCTGGGACACCTCAAAAGTGATCAATATAGCTGGTTAAATATAATCACATTTACAAAATTTTCCCTGAACCCAGGGTTCCATAAGTCCTGGTCTCCTAGTAAGAGGGGAGAAAGAAAGCAATAGAATCAAGTGGTAGAGCTGGCAAATGATTAGGGATAGGAGGTAAAATACAGTACCATGACATGCCCAGGAGAAAAGCAGGTCTGGACTCTAGGATCAGTATGCCCAGATTCAGATCTCAGCCTAAGGGCCCTGGGGAGATGGCAGAAAACATGCTTTCATGGGTCTGACTATGCATCCTCAACAGCCAAACAAACAAAAAAGATGGAGAGAAAGGAAGACATCTGATAATGGAGCCTAGCCTCCACATGCACACAAATAAGTAAGAACATTTCACATGTGTGTACACGTACACATGCATATACTACAGTATACCTGCATACATAAAGTTTTAAATACAAGAAATTTCAGCTCAGTCTCTCTGTGATGCTAACCATTTAATGACCCTCTTCCCCCGCCATACTTTGGTTTTCTCATTTTCAGCATAACTGAAATTTACTTCATGAATATTAAGAATATAAATTGTTATATAAACATGAAGGACTCAGAACACCTGGCATATATTTACTATATTAGAATGTAAAATATTTTCAATGGGGTTGAATGGATTAAAAAATATGCCAGTTAATTTATTCATATACTTTGTTGGTTCAATGACTGTAATACATTCATTGTTATTGTCTCTCAACACACGAGGAAACTGAGAGAATTAGGTAGGTTGACTCCAGGTGAGACCACTGCAAACCATAGCATTAATTCTTAGTGACCCCATTTGGCAAGGATAGACTCAAATGAAGTTATCTCAAGAATGATAAGCCCCACTCAAGAGTCATGGAAGAGCAGGAATAAATTATTAAATCTGCCTCCCTCTTTCTCCAGGATTTCAGGTTACATGAGGTAATTATACAGCCTTTTCATTGACATTTTGGCAACATATCATTTTTGCAAAACTGGAAAGTGAGTATGGGAGGAAGCATATGTTGATGGTACTCAGCTGTTCACATTACTTTTCATGGAAATACATGAAAAGACAGAGATGGAATAAGACCCAAAACTTGGGCTGCTGGACCAAAACCTAGGATAGCTGTCCTAGGAAGATGCTGGAAGCTTCTTTGCAAGAGCAACAAATGTGGCATCCAGATGCTAAGTTATAAATGTTACTGAAGGATAATTAGTGATTCTGTGAGAAGCCCCCCCCCCCAATGAGCTCACAATTGGTGGAACTATTAGGGAAGGATTAGGTGTTGCCTTATTAGAAGAACCTAGGATTCCTTTTGAGGTATCAAAAACATAAATCATCTTGAGTTAGCTCTCTCTGCATTGTGTTTGTGAATCAATATTTAAGGTTTCTGCTACTGATCCAGAACTATGGTTGCTTTCTTGTTTGCCTACTGCCATGTTCCTTGCCATGATGGTCACAGACTCTAATTCTCTGAAACTGTATGCCCTAAATAAGCTCTATCTCTCTAAATTGTCCTGGTTGTTGTATCTTATCACAGAAAAAGGAAAGTTACTGAGGCCTTAACTTAGCCCATTTTAACCACTATATGGAATATGATGTAGATTCACAGTTAAAATAACCTAATGCATCTTAAAATTATAGACTGTTTACACCAAATAAAGCTTAGGAACTTGGATCTGTGGTTATTCAAACACTAGTATTTCAGTATAGATATTTAGGTCTTCTAAAACTGTGTTCTAAAGAATGGAGCATGCCTTGCTCAATATAACACAATTGATAAGCAGTGGAGACATAAATTGCTAGTATATTCTAATATTCTCCCTACACATTCAGTTTAATTTCTGCCACAATCAATTGTATTTCATATCCATATTAGTTCTTTCATCCACAAGTCATGATGTTGAAAATTCTCCCTTCATAGTGTCTAATGAGTGTAAATTAAAGAGAAAAATAAACATATGATAAGCATTATATTAGGAGAGTAGGTAAGTTTGGCCATGGATTATTTATTCAGATAGATGAAATTTTGGTAACAGTGAGGCATTTGGTACAGAGTAACTCAATAATTGTGAGTTGAGCCAGAAAATACAAACATTTGCTCTAACAGGAATTTCCTCCCAGAGTCTCATGGAACAAACAGAAGCTTTGGCAACAGGAATGCAACCTAGTAGAGAGAAACTTATGTGGGGAGGGCTGTAGACCTTTCTTAACAGTAACAGGCTGAGAGTGTAGCTCAGTGAGACAATACCTGCCTGGAATTCATGTGTAAAAGGTATGAGTTGTGCAGCTTTTTCAGTTGTGACTGGCATCCTTTACTGTCAACTAATACCAAATAGTCATCCCTGGAAACACACATATAAGTAACACTACACAGACTGAGCAGAATTTGCATATAATCTGTATTTGAGGTATACATGAAAAGGTTGGGGGAAGAAAGGGAGAGAAGGAAATGATGGAATTATATTATAATAGCAAGAGAATTCTTTTTAAAAACAAGGTATTGACCATTACAGGAGTCTTTGACTACGATATCTGGGGTCCTGGGATTTATCTCTTATACACTACAAGAACAAAAGGAAAATCAAGTCACATAAGACATATGGGAGTGTCAAAATTTCACTAAATATTATTATTAATTTCAAGGTCTGATAAAAAATTAATCACCTATAATTAGTTATATAAATTCATTATAATTGGTTATTGCATGCTTATTATTGAAATTTATTACTGCATTTATTCAGAAATGTATCATTATTAGTTGTGAAAATGATGGTCTCCTTTTTTATTTCCATTTTTAATAAATTTATTTATTTATTTATTCATTTTACATGCTGGCTGCTGTTTCCCCTCCCTTCTCTTCTCTCAGTCCCTCCCCCACACACCCCTCTGTTCCCATCCCCAAATCCACTCCTCCTCCATTTCTTTTTAGGGAAGAGCAGGTCTCCCATGAGTATCAACAAAACATGGCATAACAAGTTGCAAAAAAATTTAGCACCTCCTCATATATTAATGCTGGGTAAGGTGACCCAGTATGAGGTAGGGTCCCAAAGCCAGTAAAAGAGTCAGAGACAGTCACTACTCCTGTTGTTAAGAGTCTCACAGGAGAAGCAAGCTACAAAAGTGTTCCCAATATGCATAGTGTCTTGGTAAGTCCCATGCAGACTTCTTGGTTGTCTGCCCTTGGTTGTGAGCCCCTATGAGCCCAGATTAGTTGATTCCATGAGTTTTCTTTTGGTGTCTTTGAGCCCTCTAGCACCTAGAATACTTTCTCCCCTTCTTCTGTAGGATTCCCTGAGTTCCATCTCATGTTTGGCTGTGGGTCTGCATCTGTTTCCATCACTTTCTGGATGACATCTCTATGATGACAATTGGGCAAGGCACCAATCTATGTATATAGCATAATATTGTTCAGCAACATTATATTGACAAATTTTTTTCCTCCAGTCATGTTTGGTTTTATTCTAGGTCTCTGTGTTACTCAGCCTGTGGGTTCTAGTGGTGCAGGTAGTGTCAGGGAAAGGCTTATTCTCCTAGCATGTGTTTTTAGGACAGATCAGTCATCGGTGGCTGCTCCCTTAATTTCTAGGCAACCCTTACCCCAGCACATCCCCTATGCAAAACAGACTGTAGGTCAACAGTTTTGTGACCTGGTTGGTTTCCCAATCTTCTCCACTTGAAGTCTTTCCCAATCACAAATGATGTCCAGTTAAGGCTACATATCCGCTATTGCTTGAAGTTTTAGCTGGGGTCATCCTTGTAGATTCCTGGAAGATTCCTTTGCACGAGGTTTTTACCTGACCCACAAACACTCTCCCTTTCTAGTAGACTTTTTTGGTAATATCCCCCCAATTGGAATGCTCATGTTCCTATCCCTACCCACCTTCAGTCCACTCACAAATATCTCTTCTATTTCCCCTTCTCGGGGTGATATGGATGTTTCCCCATGAACTCTCCGTGTGTGTGTGTGTGTGTGTGTGTGTGTGTGTGTGCAGTCTTGGAGAGTAAGTGCGTGAGACCCTATCACTAAGGTGCTCAGGCTTAAACCTTCTCTGTATCCCCAGGCAGATTTTATGCTTGAAATTCTCCTGCCTCAATCTCCCCCAGTAGCTGGGATTGCAACCATATGTTTAAATCTGGTAAGAAGTAGGAATTCTAACAGAAATTTTCATTTTGAATGAGATTTCATCTCATTCTATTTTTCTGTAGCTTTGAAAAAAATCTATATCCTTCCAAGAGTATTTTGACATTAATCATAGCTGATATTAAACATCTTAA
Source organism: Phodopus roborovskii (assembly GCF_943737965.1). Lineage (NCBI taxonomy): Eukaryota > Metazoa > Chordata > Mammalia > Rodentia > Cricetidae > Phodopus > Phodopus roborovskii. Next base: position 38,246,434 of record NW_026125295.1, on the reverse strand, counting down.
AAGCAAAAGCAAGTATTTCCTTGGCCTATTTTATATTTAGTCTCAGTCTCCATATTTTTTAATTGTAAATAGGATCCATCAGCCATGAAGAAATCTTAGCATATAGCTCATTCCTATAGGTTATGACCTATATAATGAAAATATATAAAGCAATGTATGATATAGAAAGGATGTTTGTTAGCATCAACATTAATTTAAAAAAAAAAAAGAAACACGCTGTTTCATTTATGTGCCTGAAGGTGGCAGTGAAGATACTATAACTTTCTCAGCCTCTGCAGTGTGCCTGCAAGTGTTAATTTGTGAGATCTGGCTATTTCCTTTGATTCCAGGGGATACTATACTGTCCTCCAGGTGTCATCCACTAGAAGCAGAATTTGTAGAAACTGGTCTGATCTGGATTATCTGCCTCTCCATCTCAGCAGCTCCCAAAGTTTTAATTAAACTGTGTATAGTGATCTCTTGTACTTAATAAAGCAGTTATTGCATTTCTGATTTCCTCCCAAACATTTATAAACTCCTACTCCAGGCTGTACCTCAGCAACAAGAATGCTTTCATGGGAGTTTTAAAAACATGCAGAAAACTCTGGTAAGTCAGTTTAAAAAAGGAGAAGTCAACAAAAGAAATGGCTACTTTCATCTGAGCCAGGGAAAGTTTCTTTCAAACGGCCTTAGATGTCTCACATGTGTAGGCAGTACTGTATATGCTGAAAAAACTTAATAAGCCATTCAACTTCCACAAGGTGCAGTAGGATAATACAGACATACTTTACCCTCACATGAGGTCAAGTGAACAGTGAGCTGTAAGCACTGTCAATTTGACTTTGGGATTCTTAATTTGACGGTTTTTTTTTCAAAGCTGTAATACAAAATTTTTAAAGTGACTAAACAAGTAGTCAGAAATACAAAGTTAACAAAGGCAGTCAGTCCCCAATATCTTCTAAAGCTACTCCCCAAATCAGGCCAATACCTGCCAAACTTTTTCTGGAATACTTTATGGAAGAACTACTCTTTATATAGTCAATGATGTTCTCAAACTACTTAAAATCTTAAGGAAAATAGTATTTGAAATCACATTAAAACAACAACAACAAAACCTTAGCATACGGTAGAATGTATCTAAAACTCATATCACAACTTTTGTGTTTTTAGAAACACAATAAAACTAAACCTAAGAAACCACAAGGTCACTTTCCCAGGAACAGGACACTGAGTCACTAGAGAATAGGCAGTACGTTTAGCATAGTTCTTGGCACAAACAAGGTACTTAGTAATTATTCACTGAGGATGACTTACCTTGCTGAGTAATAACTTTATTGTTTGCTCATCTCTTTCAAATGAAGATGATGAGAATAAGAGAAACTAAGAAAATGGTCCAAGATTATCCAACTTATTGGCACTGGGGGGGGGGGTGTGAGGAGCACCCAGCATTGAGTTCCCTGCTTAATAAATGGCTGAGCACCAAGCACTCTGCTTCATAAACAAGAAAATGCATATGTACATTTATAGCCAGTTACTGCATACTCTGTCAGGGTTGAGGCAGTAAGACTAGACTATTTAGGTAGTCAGAATCCATAAGCAAATGCAACTTGAGTAGGTTTGGAGACTAGAGAGACTGGCTAGCTAAGGAGAAGCGTGAGGAATTTCTGCCCCTTGACCACTTCCTTGTGCTTCTTAGAAATTATATCTGGATACTGACAATTAAGTGGAAATCAAAAGCCTTTCAAGATTTTCTCTGTTCTTGTAAGTCACAACTATAATGAACACTAGGGAACAATGATTCTCATTAAGGGCAAAAAAGGACTATAGTGTTAGATGGAACAGCTACTAAGAACGCAGAGATCTTCTGGGGCTATTCCACTCCATGTGTTGTCTTCAGAGCCAGCCAGAAGGATTAGTAGGTCCAGACCTTAGCCCTACCACCCCTGTTACTGTTTTTCTTGCCTTCACAAGGATGCATTCACTCTGAGACATTATATGTCCTTCTAAATCCTGAACCTTATATGATAGCTCAATAGTTTTCAAACTTAAAGTCCATTTTTATGCCTAGAGGGATATATCTGCTTACTGAAATAAAATTATAAAAAGATTTTTTGTTACTCTGGATATTATATATATATATATATATATATATACACACACACACACACACACACAAACACACACACACACAAACTCTCTCTCTCACACACACACACATATATATATATATCAGTGAAAAAAATTTAAAATATGAGAGGCCTTAACAGCTGATGTTATGATCATCCATTTTCAGTCACTCCATTGGGTGTTTTTGCGGTAGTACCAACAAGAGAGTGAAAGCATGGACCTTAGCACCTCTGTGCTTGGGGGCAACATGACTTATTGTTTGTTTTTATTTATTATTTTTTCTTATTATACATATCAATACCAGTTCCCTCTTTCTCTCTCCCTCCCATGCCTCCTGACCCCCTTCCTGTCCCTTTCCCATTCCCCACCCACTCCACAGGGAGGGTGACTTTTACAGGGAATGGAAGCCTAATTTTGAAGAGTGAGACTTAGATAAGTTGATGTCTATGGCCTGTTGTGAATAGTGCCTGACACTTGGAAAATGTTAACAAGGTGAAGTTGTCTTTTGATTGTTTGAGAGATGGGGTTTCCTATATCCTGAGCTTCCCTTGAACTCACTCTGCACCTGAAGGTGACACTGACAGACTTCAAAAGTACAGCTTTATTTTATGTGTATGTGTGTTTTGCCTGAATGTGTATCTGTGAACTGCAATCTTGTTCCTGGACCTGGAGTTACAGATAGTTATGAGATGCCATTCGGGTGCTGGGAGTTCAACATGGGTCGTCTGGAATTGCACCCAGTTCTCTTAATCACTGGGCCATCTCTCCTGCTCTGACATTGAATTTTAAAACCTAATACATCTACCTACTAAGTGACTGATATATAGAACAAGTCACCATGTGTGCTTTATATGGCCCTGGGCCCAAGAGCTTCCTGTATGAGAGGCAAACATTCTTCCAGTTGAACTATATTTTCAGCCTCTGCTTATTAGTATTTGTTACAGGAATTCTTTCAGCCAATAGCCTCCTAGCCCTGCCTTTTTGAGGAACGGGCCCCTTTGGGTCAGCCTCAGAGGCTATTGGATGAAAGAATTCCAGTAACAAGTGTTCATCTTTTTCAGTGACATGGCAGAGCAGGAAAGACCATGTAACTATTAATATAAGAGAATTAGTCAACTATAGGTTACAGGGGAAATGAACTCAATGGCATTTCAATGATAAAGAATCCTTTCAATGAAGTATTGTTATGAGCTAGAAATACATGACAAAGATTGACAAGCAATTAGCATGTTTTCATTGAGAATGGCCATATCAATGGATGAGTCAATAGGTCAGCAGGGATCAATAAATCTTTGCAGCATGGTCAATTTATATTTGGCATTTCAGAGCATCCTCTATAAGGTATCTGTTGCACTAAAATCATTCTCGATCTCTAGTTAAAACGCTCAAGTCAGACTTAAATAATCATACCAAGCTCTACTCTTAAATTACGGTTCACTTTATTTATGGACACTCACAAGTCCTGTCACTAATTTTTTGCATGTGCCCTATTTGGGATGACCTCCATTTAGTGTCAAAAGAATGTAAAAGCTGCAATTGTTTTATTATTGTTTTGTTTTGCTTACAATGATTTTAATTGAGAATTTGGGAGGTCTACTTTTTAATAAGCACATATGATGCTAACTGTAAGTTCCTTTCCAATTCCATTTTAAAAATTCATTGTTTGGATTGAGTACATCTCAGTGGTATAGCACTCCCCTAGAGTGCACAAGGCTCTGGGTTCTAGTCCCAATACTTAAAGCAAAAAATATTCCTTTGCTTTCTTCCATAATAAAAGTTGAATGTATATTCAATGATTAAGTTTTATATGAGAGATTAGGATATGAGCAGAGTTGTGGAAGAAGGCTAGCAAATGACGGAGGGCAAAGGACGAATACAGAAATATTATAATGTGACACAAAACCAAAATCAAATACTTAATGAATAATATATTACCATAGACTTGAAAGGCAGTGTATTATGGAGTGGGGAGTGGGTCATACACTTTGAAAGCTTGTGTAAATGTTTAGGATAAGGGCAAGAGGTTTGTGCATGACAATGAGGAACAAAAAGGACACTCAGGCCATTTCCAAGCTGAGCGGTACAAAGAGATGAAAGAAACAACTCAATTTTCACTTGACTGAATTTCAGGGAACAATGTCTTCAGGAGACAGCCAGAATTCTGTCAGCAGAAAAGGGAGAGGGAAGTCTTCCAAAGACACAGAAAAGGGGAGGGGCTTTGATGGATGACTGACCTTGACTTCCTGGATGAATCTAAAAAAGTTTTAGATTAGTTGGGAAGTAAAGAAAAACACCACTGGGAGTCTGCTGGAAGTTAAGTATGCCCGGTGTTCCTGGTGTTGACCAATGATGCAGAGGCTCATCTTGAGAAGGAAGGCTAAGAGAATAGTCCTGATAAAAGAGTAGTCCAGAGCACAAAGTGTTAGTCTGTCTAGCTATGAGCAGGCAGGCTGCTTCTTCATCTCTGGCAAAGAAGACTTGAAACAGAATCATCTAAAGTAAATACATGAGTTGAAATATTGTCACCTGAATGCAGAGTGGTAAAATCACGTATTTATAAAATCACAATTTATTGTTTATGATTTCCATGACTGTAATTATTCTTCTCACCTATGGATATTAAAAGGCTGTATATGGATATAGAGTAATTTATTTAAATAGCCTCTATTGTTACAGTTCTTTCCATAAATTAAGAGTCTATAAGTTTTATACCAAAGCAATGTGTCACAGAAAATTTAAAAATAGTGCTAAGAATGCTGGGGAAGGTGCCAGTATTTACTGTCAAATTAAGTAAGTATGCACGATTTAAGACTCTTTAGAGGCAAAATGTTGAAATGAGATCTATAGAAGTCAAAGTCAGAGTGGCCAGAGGTGAGTCTGTTCTTTGACTGTGTTTTGAGCCTAATGTGCCTTTGGCTCCAAGAACAATCATTATGGAGAAAATGAATCCCCTGTTCTGTAAAGGTCAGCCAGGGTAACAAGTGAGTGCTGATGCTATGAATCAGCAGCACTGGTACCCAGAGGATCAAGACTTAAAAGCTTAGTGAGGGTCTGTTGAAAGTATTGAAATTTTGTGTCAAGGATACTTTTTTGTTATTACCCCATCACACACACGCACGCACGCACACACGCACTCGTGCGCGCGCGCGCGCGTGTACACACACACACACACACACACACACACACACACACACAAAGGGGCTGCAAATGTGTGCTGAAACCATAAGGTTTCACTATAGAACAGGAGGCATCAGTCATAGTTTTTCAGATATGTCAACTTTGGAGGATATTGGGACACATTTTTTGGCTTAGAAAGGAATTTGTGCTGTGTGGGGCATTATACTGTCTGTGAAAGTTTATACTTAAGGTTCAGTCTTACAATACTTACTCTGGACAGAAATATTTTACTATATGTGAACATGTGCTTGAGTTTGGTGAACATAAATTTTATAGATTGAGTTTGGGTTGGGCTTGATTACTATATATGTATAAAAATTTAATGTACTCAAATTTCAAAAAGTATCTTCCCTTCATATTTAATTAGTAAACCATTGGTTCTCAGCCAAGGCTGATTTTGTTTCTTTTTTCTCCAAAAGATATTTTCTAGTGTGTCTTGACATTTTTTTTTTAATCATAACTTGAGGAAGGTGCTACTGTCACAATAGTCATTTTCTGTGCAGAGGATGGGTTGCTGGATAACACAAGACAGTCCTCACAACCACAAATTGTCCAGCACCCAATGCCAACATAACTACAACTTAAAAAATCATGAAATAAGCAGAGTCAGCTGATGTACCAGTTCCTAATGTTAAGGTCATAACATACTTTTGAATATGTTAAGCATTTTTCATAAGTATATTATAAGGTAGGTGTTATGATGACACTTTCTTCCTTTAATGTATTTTATACATTATTCAATACATAATGAACCATCACTTGCAACAAATTACTGTCAGTCATGAGGAAGGAAGTTTCCCTCTCTCAAGCATCCTACTTTTACAATGTATTTTCCAGTTTGTGTAATCTATTTTTAAGACTGAGAAAGCAAAGGTATAACTCCACTACAGTTTCTAAAACATAGACTTTCTTTCTTTATTAGTAGGGTTTTCTTTCTAACTCAAAAAAAAGTGGTCATATTCACAACTGATAATATAATGCTCTCCATGAGGAAATCTTTGCTAAGAAAGTAATGGTGGAAATAGATAAGGTAGAAGAAACAGCTCACCTCTGTCTGGTAGAAAAGAAATCAGGATTATGTTAACACTCATTCTCAATTTTATTCTCCCTTCTTATGTTTTGTCTTCTTCTCTCCTTCTAGACCTCTCATTGTCCAGATTGGATGGAAATTAATGACAAGTCTGTGGCAGAAGCTCTTAGGATAAAATCTCTAAAGTATTTCATTACCTGGCCTCTGCTTTGGCTTCATCTCCTCTGGGTACCAATCTCAATTTTAAGGCAGTCATTACGAACTTCCCTTAACTTTGAGAGAGAAAATGTGTAGACATTAATGTAAAGACCCCTGAGACCATGGCTCAGATATTCTGGCTTTAGTAGAGACTATCTGTATTCATATTTTTTAAATGTACTCTCTAGGTAATTGTGGTTCAACTCCACTAGAATTTGTGACATATGGCTCAAAAAAATGGCAGACGTTCCTCTAAATCTTTTGTATTCCTGGGATCTAATTTTGTACTTTCCTCAGTACCCCTCAGTCCCTGGTCTTTGTGATCTCTGATGAAAAGATTCTGATGAGACACACAAAGTACAGAGTGGAAGATAGGTTAAGTTTATCATAGAATGATATTATCAAAGAATGATATGAAACACTCTTGGGGGTTCAGAATGGACAATGGATGGGGAGACGATTGCAAAGGATGATGCTTTCACAGGATGAGAGTGGAAACTGTCAAAGATAATATTGTACCACCGTGATTTTAAGGTAGACAGCATCTTCTGATGGGTACTCATTTTTTGTACCCAATAGGCCCATTTGAAGGAGGTTTTTTGTGGGGAGGTTCCTGAATGTTTTATTTTATTTATTTAATTTTTTCTTATATTACATATCAACCCCAGTTTCCTCTTGCTCCCTCCCTCCCACCCACCCCCGACCATCCTCCCATCCCACCCCTATCCCCCACTCCACAGGGACACAGGAAGGATGATGCTTTCCAGGAGGGATAAACAAAATCTGTCAAGTCATTTGGAGTAGGGATATTCTAGACAGTCAAATATCTGGATTTTTACCAAAACAAGGCTTTGTCTAAATAGCAATCATAAGACATTATGTGCAGTACAGAATGTTCAGTCTTCACCCAGGCCCAGAGAGAAAAAACAGATCACATCCTCTGACCAGTAATCAAAGTCTTGGGGTTTTACTTTCTCATTTTACAAGCTGCTGGTTATGAGGAAGGGGCCTTCTTTATTAAGGGACCTTAAAGCCTGCTGCTATCTGGCCTAGCACCTCCTTCATTTAGCTTGCTTTCTCTGCATGGCCAGTGCCTCTACCTTCCTTTGTGTAGACATATGCAGGCTAGTTCAGATGTTTTTATCTAGGCCTCTATATTAACACAACAGGTGCAACTTTAGTGGAACACAAATGCTAAGGATGTGAAACAATTTATGTGCCCAGCATTCTCCTGCTTAGAATTTGAGCTCCTTGGGGTGTAATAACCTCCCTCAGAATGAGGAGTCTCCCAGTTTCGGTCGGTACCCCCAAGAACTCAATGTCCAGTCCAGTTGCTGCAACATCCATGAGGCTTTAATGAACAGGAAACGTTTGCACAAACGGGCTCCTCCAGCACGTAGGCTAGAGAGAACCACCATCCCCTGGGCACAGGTGTTTTTAAAGGCAAAACTCACAAGTTTAGGGATGGGGTGGGACCCTCTGACCATTGAGTACATGACCCTTTGAGGCTGGATGGTTTCGCTATTAGGGCCTCAGGGTGTGCTAATTAATCTTGTCTGGGCAAACTGGAGGTATAGTTATCTCTTTGTTTCTTAAGGACCCTATTCACCACCTGCTGACTCACAAGAAAGGAGGGGCAGTGTGAATTCTTGGTATCTTGTTATCTCAGGACCTTGTGAGGAGAAGTTAGCAAATTCCAAGGAACAGATATTGGTCTGGGTTAGCTTTCCAGGTTAGCCTGCCCTTCATTTCAAGTAGGGGGTTTCTTTAACTTTACTTTTTTGTCTTTCAGGGGGACAAGGGGAAAACATCAATAATAAAAATATTTGAAGACACACTATCAAATATTCAGCCATTTATCAGTTATTGTGACTTTTCCTGTTTCACAAAAGTTAAGAAATCGTGAACATTAGTTAAAAGAGAATTTAAATGTATGAGGGAAAATATTATAAATATATAATAATCCATCAACAATAAAAATAAAGGGAGTTTAACATTTTACATTTATATACTCATGTTATCAATCACTGAGATAAAACTTCATTGTGAGATTACACATAAATTTCAGAAATTTCAAAGACACCATAATTATAAAAGGGCCCTTTCCTTGCCATTTGCTTAGAGATTTCTACCTTAGAAAAACAATGAGCCAAACTGGAATCCAGATGCAGAGAGGGAAGACAAGGCCAGACTACAGAAACCCACAGAGACAGCTGACCTGAACAAGGAGAAGCTAATGGGCCCCCAGACTGATAGCTGGGAATCCAGCATTGGACTGCCTCAGACTCCCTGAACATGGGTCTCAGATAGAAGGCCTGAGCATTCTAAGGGACCTCTGACAGTGGAACCAGTATGTATTTCTGGTACACAAAAGGACTTTGGGAGCACATTCCCCATGGAAGGATACTCCCTTAACCTAGAGACAGGAGGGCTGGCCTAGTCCCTACTCCAAATGACTTGACAGATTTTGTTGATCCCTCCTGAAAGGCATCACCCTCCCAGTGGAGTTGTGGGGGGAAGAGATGGAATGGGAGGGTAGTGGTGGAGGGCATGGGAGGGAAGGAGGAAAGGAGAGGGAACTGGGATCAATATGCAAAATAAGAAAGAATAATAAAAAATTATAAAAAATAAAATAAGAAAGAAAATGTGTAATTGTAAGTACTTTCCCATTGCCTTGGATGTATATAAATACTTTGACTAGTAGTTAGGACTATTTCTTTTTTTTTTTTTCAGTTTTGTGGCCCATTAAGATTTTCCTAAAGAACCAAGAGCAGCATCTCTTTGAAATGCAAATAATGTTTCTTACTCCCAGTTCTGAGGGAGTCTATCATTCCTGGGCATCAAGCTCTTACTTGCAAAGCCAGCTCTTGTCATGAAGAGATGAGAAATCCAATCTCCCTCTGGATAAAGCTAATTAGCTCACAGATGGTCACCCACACATTGCCTAGTAAAGTAGGAATGAATCATTTGTAACAAATGGCACTGTGGACTTCTCTGGTTGGGTTCTCTTGAGGACTTGAATGGGATCTTTCCTATGTCTGGTTCTATGGAAAGGTGGTTTTATCTGGTTCTGCAGTCTCTCAGCAGTTGTACTACAATGCACATATTTTTTTACTATGAGACTATTTGACAATATGATTTCTCTTCCTCACTACCTTCATGTAGAAGATCTCTAGATGTGGTATTTTGTTATTAATTACAAACAATCCTTTCAAAAGAAATACACACACATACACACACACACACACACACACACACACACACACACACACACACACACATATATATATATATATATATATATATATATATATATATTTAACTCAGGCATGCCATTCAAATTCTCAATATTCAAGGAAGTTACTTCACAAATCTAGGTAAAACTGTACATTTAATAAAAGGTATCAGGTTGACCTCCATTGAGTTGATATATTTTTGCTTACCACCAACAGGAAACAATGCACTGACTACATTATTATTATTATTATTATTATTATTATTTTATTATTTCGAGACAGGGTTTCTCTGTATTGCTTTTGAGCCTGTCCTGGAACTTGCTCTGTAGACCAAGCTGGCCTCAAGAGATCTGCCTCCCTTGTGCTGGGATTAAAGGCATGTGACTACTCTCTTAGGAACAGAGTTTTCTTGTAATTTTTAAACACTGTCAGTCTAATTTTTAAAAACACTGTGAACTGATATTGCCATAAGCTCTTTTTGCTTCTAATTTAATAATAAAGTATACCCCTAAATTGCCCAGAATTTAGTATATGCTAAGCACATTTCTAAGTACTTTGTAATTTTTTTAGAAGTTCATCTTAGGCAAGTTTTACTTTCTTTTTTATTTTAGATAAGAAAATCAAAATTAAAACATTGATTAAGGGCCCTCAAGATCCTTAGGATTAGAGAAAGAATTGAAATATAGGAATTTGACTTTAGACTTCTCTATTTTAAACTAAAAATTTAAAGTTAGCATACAAGGTTATGAGCATTGTTGTGGCTTTCCATACAATATGTCATTATTATTCTTTGTTCTCATTGGTTCATTCTCCCACTGTCTTCTTCTATGTCCCTGTCCATAGGGACATTCGTTTACTGCACCAGATAATACCACCTTCAGGTTTTGTCTCACATGTATTCTACTACCCTCTCTTTCCTAAAACTCCCTATGGTCTTCTTCTTTTGACTCATAACAAGAATCCAAACAATGGCAGGTAGAATTTGAAGATAATAATATTTTTCATAAAATTGCTTGGATTGTTGCTACAAATGGATACAAATAGTGTTCTTTAAATTAACTTAAATATATTATCTAAGAACTCACAAGCAAGAAATCTGAGACAGCATGCCCTCTGCAGAGCCAAATCCTTTCTTCCATTCACAGGGCTGGGTAAGCCACCAAGTTCACAGCAGTTTGCTACAGAAATGAGTATAATGATTGTAGCACAACTTTCTAAAGGAGGTAAGGAACGAAGCAACAAGTCAAGCCTTCATCTGGAAACAGGAATGGCAGAACACAGGTTTCATAGCTCTGGGGCCCAAGAATGCCTGATGTGACTGAGGGAGCTTTAAGGAAGCCACTGAGGCCAGAGTGCTACCCAAAGAGATGTTAGAGGATAAAACCCGGTAGGTTAGAGAACTCCAGGACTCAGTGATGATGTTCATTTTTCTCATGATGTGTTTAAGTTGTGGAAGGTTTCAGATTTGGGGATGATCAGATATATACCCCTGGCTCCAAACAACACTGTGTTTCTACTAAAAGAAGTCAGAACCATTAACTTGTGGTGTTGCAGACAAACTTTAGGGGACTTGGGGTAGGGGCACTAACAGAAGACCAAATAGGAGGCTATTGATTAGCAGTAGCTGGGGAGGCTCACTTTTAAAGAAGGTCAGTGTTCAATATCTACTATTGAGGATCAGAAAATTGGAACTATTCTGGATAACATAACTATAATATTTTACCAGGTATTAGCATAGTGTCACTCAAAGGGTTGTTAGTTTTCCCAATAGAATTTACACTATATTTTACACACGTGGGGATATGGCATTTCATCAAAAGACAACTCTAAGAACATTAGCTATCTTTCTATCAGTTCCAGAGACACTGCAAACACACATTAGAAAAGGTTTTTCTGTGGTACATTTTTAGATTTTCTAATGTATACAATGTGTATATATGTAAAGTATGGGGAAATTTATTTGCATTGATTGATACATACTTTGGTGTGGAGCTCACACCTTAGTTTGTAACATGGTGAATTCAGGGTAAGTGTCTTATCATTCACTTTTCAGCATGTCATTCAATCTGTGATTCTAATGTTGTTAGGTATCATGATATTCTGGATGGTTGTGTCACGTGATAGGTTAATACCAATTCTGCTTATTACTGGTTTAGATATTGATTTATCAAAAAATGAAGATAATAGGCAGGACATGTTCTGTAAATTCTTCCATGCTTTCTTATTTACTATTATTAACAATGGCAGAGGTAAAGAACTTAGTCTGAGTTTTGCTTTCATAAAAGCTTGTCATAGGAGAGCAGAAACCCTATATGTTCTTTTGTCCTAGCTTATGTTCAAGAAATATTTACACAAAGGCTCAAGGTGACATGCTCTTGGTGAACAAACCAACCACTGTGTCATAGAAGGTACTTTTCCCTCCAGTTCAAACAGAAAAATTCACAATTTCCTTTCTGCACCTCAATACCCAGATATTAACTAAGGCCATCTTTTAGATTATCAGAGGGTCATTTCAATCACTATCAGAATGGGTCCTCTAAAGGATATATTGTATAATATTTCAACAAAAGAGGGGTTCTTTTTTAGTAAAATATTTCCTTACACAGTAATTTATGGTAAAGAAAATATTTTAAATATTTTAGATCATCTTTCTCATCATATACAGGAGTGTGGAATTACAGAAAGAAGGAATAAATTACCAAACTTGAAAATAAATCAACACATGTTAGTAGAAAAGTATTCCTGTTGTTTATTCTTCATAGTATAAGGTCCATACTGAGTACAGACTAATAACCTAAGCACTAGTGAAATAAATGCTATTTTCAAAGTTCAAAATATGAAATCACTGAATGATTTCAGTTTCCAGAAAGGGAACTAGCAACTCCTGTTCCAGTCTCTCTGGGTAATAAATTCAGAGCTGAGATCGGAAGTGATACTGAAAGCAAAAGAAAGTCATTTCCTCATTGGCTTCTCTCACACACCCAGTGGATGCCCCTACTCATGTTTTAACTATGGATTCTTCTAATATCTAGGTTATTTTAAGTATATTTGTATTTTAATTATATGTCAAGCCAATAGTCCTAACAACAAACCCATTTAAAATATTACTACCTTTGTAGACAAAACTGTTTTATTCTCAAGGTTACCCTGAGGCTTGGTACTATTTATCCACATTAGAAAACTAAAGTTGGAACTAGATATAAAGAAGTGTTACTACAGCCAGAACCAAAGTCCTCTCGGAATTATGCCTCTGTATTTCATTTACTAAGTCCTACTCCTTGATCGTAATAACCTGAGAAGACAGAGGTTAGTTGTGTTACTGATCTGCATGTAAATAAAACAGAATACTCCATTCAGTTTCATGAGGAGTTAGTATAACAGCTTCTTCTGGAATTCTTTGAGTGACATTTCTTCCTTTGGGCCACTTAGGGCCTTAGTTTATGGTGTATGGTCTTCTTTTCTACTGTTTCAAAGCAAGCATTTTGAATAGACTTCTCTTTAATTTCTCACACCAGAACCCTTAAAAATAAAATGACTGATTAGATAGGTATGGCTCTACAGTATACTCTGGCTCATTTTATTTTCTTAAGCTGTGCTTATTTCAGAAAATGTAGTAGATAAACACATTGAATAACTTTAATCCAGTTTTTTAAAGTGGGAATTTTTATTGACTAAAGAGTATAGCTGAAGTACAAACTTTCACTTCCCTTTATTGTATATCCTCTAAAAACACCCATAGGGTAAGAAAATTGGCTTGAAAATGGTTTAGTTTCCTTTATATCATCAAGAATAGTTACGCATATGTGTTGATCTCTTTCCTAGAAAACCATCCAATATACAAAGCATAGTCTATCTCATTCATAGACTGTAAACACATAGTCTATGGCACTACTTTCTCATATACTACCTTGTAAAAATATTGAATATGTCGGTCCAATATCTTATGATTAGAATTGAGTCTCTTGACTCAGTTTATGTATAATTCTCATTGTACATAAAATGACTAAATTTGGTGTTAGATAATGAAAAAGTGAATCAAGAGGAAAGAAATGGAAGAAGACAAGTAGAAGAAAAAGTGAAATAGAAGGAAAATAAAAATATATACAAAAGTACTTGTTAACACTATATATATATATATATATATATATATATATATATATATATGATGTGTGTGTGTACTTGAGTCTGTGAGTTTGTGTGTACTCACAGAGGAATGTATGTGCAAATATGTAGATTTTTTTTGGGTGACCACCACATAGCTCTCAAGTAAATACACAGAGTCTTACTCTCATTTATGAATTCCTGGCCTTAGCTTAGCTTGTTTCTACCCTAACTTAAATTATCCTGTTTTTCTTCTTCTACATATTGCCTTTGGGATTTTTACCTTTCTTTATTCTATATGTCTTTCCTTCTTACTCCATGATTGGCTGTATGGCTGGGTGGCTGGCTTCTGGTGTCCTCCTCTCCTTTTCTTACCCCTCCATCCTTCTCTCTTCTCTTAAGCCTAGATTTCTTCTCCTATTTATTGTCTCTGTCTGGCAGCCCTACCTATCCCTCCCCTGCCAGCTATTAATTGTTCAGCTCTTTATTAGGCCATTCAGGTGTTTTAGACAGGCAAAGTAACACAGCTTTACAGAGTTAAACAAATGCAAATTATAGAATACAATGCATGTTTGCATCATAAAACAAATATTTCACAGTATAAGAATGTAACACACCTTAAACTCATATTCCACGACACAATTATGTTATATTTTAGATAAAGTGACCAGATATATGTCAATAATATTATATATTTTATATATCACATATCTATGTATGAATGTCAACACACTATACAAGGAAGCAAGGTTATCTGGAAGGCATCTGTAATTGTAAAAGGAAAAATTCTATACTAGTCACTAAATTTTCTCATCTATATTAGAGTTTCTTCCTTGTATGTTTTTCCCCGTTTTTATTTAAATTTGAAACAAAGTTGGTTTACATATCAATCCCAGTTCTTTCACACTGCCATCCTTCCCAGGGAGGGTGAGGCCTTCTATTGGGAATCTTCAAAATCTGTCAAATATTTGGGGGCAAGGCCTGGGCTCTCCCCCTTGTGGCTAGGCTGAGTAAATATCCCTCTATGTGAGGTGAGCTCCCAAAGTTCATTGCTACACTAGGGATAAATACTGACCCATTACTGGAGGCCCCATAGGCTGTCTAATCCTCCCAACACCCACATTCAGGGGTTCAGTGTTAGTCCTATGCTGGTTTCCCAGCTCTGAGACTGGAGCGCATGAGCTCTGGGAAATGCAAATCAAAACAACTCTGAGATATCATCTTACTCCTATCAGAATGGCTGAAATCAAAAACACCAAAGACACTTTATGCTGTAGAGGATGTGGAAAAAGAGGCACACTCCTCCACTGCTGGTGGGATTACAAACTCATGTAGCCACTTTGGAGATCATTATGGCAGTTTCTCAGGAAAATGGGAATTAGTCTACCTCAAAACTCCACTCTTAGGCATATACTCAAAAGATGCATATTCATCCAACAAGGACATCTGTTCAACTATGTTCATAACAGCATTATTTATAATAGCCAGAACCTGGAAGCAACCTAGATGCTCCTCAACTGAAGATTGGATGGAGAAGATGTGCAACATTTACACAAAGGAATACTACTCAGCAGAAAAACACAATGGGATCCTGAAATCTGCAGGGAAAAGGATGGAACTAGAAGAAACCATCCTGAATGAGGTAACACAGTCACAAAAAGACAAACATAGTATGTACTCACTCAAATATGGATTTTAGACACAGAGCAAATAATTACCAGCTTACAATCCACCCCGCCAGAAAATCTAGGAAACAAGGAGGACCCCAAGAGAGACATACATGATTACCTGGAGAAGGGGAAAGGGACAAGATCTCCTGACCAAATTGGGAGCCTGTAGGGAGGGGAGAGGGAGTTAGGACAAAGAGAAGGGGAGAAAAGGGGACTTGAGGAACAGGAAGATGGAGGAACAGGGAAAGAATAGAGGAGAACAGGAAAAGAGATACCATAATACAGGGAGCCATTATATATTTAAGGAGAAATCTGGCACTAGGGAAATGCCCAGAGACCTACAAGGATGAACCCAATTAACAATCTAAACATAGTGGAGAGGCTACCTTTAATGGCATTCCATGATAACTAGATTGACTTTACATGCAATCCTAGAGTCTTCATCCAGTAGCTGATGGAAACAGAAGCAGATGCCCACAGCTAAAAACCAGCCAAACTCCTGGAATCCAGTTATAGAGAGGCAGGAGTAATGAGCAAAGAGGTCAGGACTAGGCTGGAGAAACCCACAGAATCAGCTGACCAGTTTTTCCTCGTATCTGTAATATTTTTGAATAGAATAGAATGCCATTGCTGTGATTCTATTATGTTTTGTGGAAATGATAATGGGATTTTGTGACTCTATCCAATAAAATCCCAGATAATGATTTTAGTGAATCAGAAAGGAAGATCATCCTAGCTGGGCCCTAGGAAAACATCCTCTAAAATGAGGTTAAAGAAGCTGGAGAGATGCCTCAGAATATGGAGTCCTTTGTGCTCTTGCAGAGGTTCTGGGTTCAGCTTCCAACACCCATAAGGCTTCTAAAAGCCATTTGTAATTCCAATTCTTGAGGATCTAGTACCCTCTTCTGGCCTCTGAGAGCACTGAGTGTGCATAGAAAACCAACACACATTGAAAGAAAATATCTATATGAATAAAATAAAAATAGAATTTTTAAATAACAATGAGTATAGGCCATTCCTGAATAGAATAATTCTGGTTTCACAGAGATACTCTATTATGAAAGCATTTAATGGAAAGCAGCTCACAGCCTGCGATGAAGCAGTGTTCACAAGTTTATGAAATGGAGCTGAATTCTTGGAACTACTGTCTAAACCAGTGGGAAAATAACCTGTTTTAGAAGGTAACATGACCCACCTGACATCTGGTTTGCAGACTCTGGTCCTTATCAGAAATCCCACGTAGGCTGTGGCCAGACCACCGACCTGTCAGGGTAGGGAATGACTTTCTTAAGCTGTTATATTTGTAGTAACTTGTTACGAGACAATAAAAAGGACAAAATGGGACTGGATCAAAAGTAATATCTGAAACACAGAAGTTTCTTTAGAATCCAGAATGAAGTAGAAAAATCTTGGAGTCCTCTTTAATTCTATATCTTTTCGTTCAAGAGCTTCCAAGGCTCACGTCCAGCAAACTCAACAATGCCAGTTTGGGGTGGGATGGGAGGTTATGAGGTGGTCCTATAGTTAGACAGTAGTTGTCTCCCTTCCACTGCAACCACTACAAACTGTGATACCAGGAATTAAGATCCTGCTGAGGATTCTCAAGGATTCATTGACTAAGGGATTTTTACATTCTATTGCTTTGAAGTAAAACTAACAAAAGGATAGATCTTTTCTTGTAAAGAAACTAAAATTCTAACATATAAATATTTATCAAATGTGTCCTGGTATTGTTATTGTCCTAGTTACTGGGAATTATGAATTTAATAGCTTTTTAAACAGATGAATTTTTAAAAAATTAACAATACAGTGTTCATTTAAATGAATGAATCAAAGTTGTATGATCTCTTCATTAGAGAATTAGTGCTTTGTATCTGATAGAAAGTAAGTTTACTCATTTCATTTAAGGATTGCATTCATATGTCCATACATTTTGCTCAGGGATGGCTAAATTCTCAGAGCTCACTACCCACTAAAGTAATGATCATGATTCTGTAAATGAAAGAATGTTGAATAACATTTTAAACCCTCAATTGATCAGAATTTTATAATTGTATAGCAGCTTTTAAAAAATCATCTCAGTTGGAATTAGGAAGCCAATATCCTCTGGGAAACTCAATTAGCAATTATTCTATGTCCTAAAATTAATTTTATATTGTTTGGAATCAACATAAGTTAGCTGACATCTTTGACTTCTATATGTAGCCAATATGTTCAATGAAGTAATCCTAATAGGAAACTAATCATAGTGGGGATTTCTAGCTTTTCTTTCCTTTTACAAAACTGGCTTTGATAAAAGTCTGACATAACAGAAAAGCAATGTATTAGAGTTAATAACAATTTTCAAAATGTTTTGATTTGTAATCTTTAGGAATTATTACATAACTTTATTCATTTCCCAATACTTAAGTATTATATTAATAAAGATATCAGACATGAGAGCTAGGTACTCTGCATGTCAATACATAGATTTTTTTTCTTGACCTTTAAGAGATTTCTTTTACAGAATTATGTTCTTAGATTTACAGTCCCCTTACGCTGACCACCTTATAAGTTTTCTTGGTCGCTCTTTATGAAGTATGCTTGTTCTTCACAAAATGTAGTAGGACACACCATCCCCACGCTTCTACAATAGGAACATAAGATAAGAGTCCCCATGAACTAAATATATTTTATATAAAATGTATATGAATATGTGTCATATTTCTTCACTTATTCAGTTACTTGTTTTGAGAAAGAGAATAATTGAGAAGGATAAAAATAAATCCACAAATATAAACACAACATGTAAATATAGATCAATAATCAAGACAACTCAAGGAAAAAGAACAATATAGAAAAATATAGAAACAGAAAGGAACGACATGTCACAAGCACCCAGGACAAAATTCCCCACAGATACTTTGCATTCATGTTCTGGCTTCTTCTGACCCAGATGACATTAAACAAGAATTCCCTTCTACCCATAGGCTGCACAACTGTTCCCCTCAGGCAATCTCAGTTTATGACTGAGCCCTTGACTACCACTTTCTAGTTAGATTTTGGAGAATTAGCCATTTACATAGTACAAACATGTTTAAAGTGAAGTTACAAGTCCTTTACTAGAAAAACGTTGCCATAGATAGAGAAACTGCTGCCACACTGTTGCTCCCTTAGAGGGCTTCTGCCTTAATCCCGTCATTAAACCCTCAGAATTGGGGTGACTATTTGAGGCCAATATTTGTAACAAAAATTGAAGTACTGCTCATTATCATCCCATGAAAGCTTCTAAAACATAGGTATCTGGGTTGCATTAAAGGCAAAGAATCTATGGAGTTTTGAGGGTAACTCCAGGACCAGCAGTTCACAGAACATCACATTGTTCTGTTCATCAACAATCATATTTCAGTTTTGCAAGGTATCTCTTGCCTGAATGTGTATGCTCATATATCCTCTTTCTAGAAACTAAATCTTAGAGAAGGTCCCTTATCAAATCCCTTATCAAATAGGCCTTTGTAAGCATTTCAAATGCATGTGGAGGATTTAGAGTATATTTTTCAGGCAAGTTGCTGATGATGATAAAGAAAATTTTGATTCTTTTTGTTCCAAAATTTCTATATAATAATGATTATTTGAGCAGACTCAATGAAAAGGGGATAGTATCAAGCAAGTTGTGTTCTCAGTTTGGAATTGTAAATTTTTTAAAAATATCCCCCTTTACTGTAATATAGTGGCCCATGGTGCTCTTATAAACAAGGGTACAATTCCTCTAACATACCTAATACTGCTTCCAGCTGCATCATTCCTTACAGTGTAGAAACATATCATCATTTCTCCTCTGCTATAACAGAGCATTGTTTTTCTTGGGCTCACTGCTCATACTTCTCTGACATTTCCTGTATCAAATTTACTGGAAAATTACTATGTTTTAGACTCCTCTTACCATTCATTTTCTCCTGAATCCATATAGTATTTTACAATTTCACTGAAACTGTTTTTTGTTGGTCACCAGTGTGGGGCAGTTTTGCATCCAATGACCTTAGTGAGGGATCAACATTTATGAAAGATATGTCTTCTTGAAACATTTCTTCAACTGGTCCATTCCATGATTTCCCTCTCTTCTTACATCATCAACCCACCTTTTGATTCTTATCATGTCTCATGAGTTTTCTACCTCTGAATGTTGTTGTGTCCCAGGGCTCAGGACGAGGAGCCCAACCTTTTATCCTTTATTGACACTCCTTAGTCATTGCATACCATGCCTGGCATTATAAACTACCCTTCTCTTTCAGGCAGCAATGAAGTTTATGTTTCTTACACTGTCTACTCCTTGAATATCAGCAACCAGCTATGAAAATGAGATTGTAGAATGATGTCTGTCCATCCAAACTCCAATTCTCCTGTTTGCTGCTTAACATGACTGACATTCAGTGCACTAAGTATGTTTACATGGTACCTCCATTCTCATGGTGTCCCATGTTTTAAAGAAAGTAAAAACATCTTAGAATTTCCCTTGACCCCTTAAATGTTTCCCTTCTTCCACATACTATACCCACTTTGTCAGTATAAAATTCCTAACATTCCCAATACATTGATAATGTGGCTACTTAACCCATGGTCAACTGCTAAAATCCTACAAGGCATTTTACATTCTTTTTTCAGTTGATAGATAATACTTTATTTTTCCACATATAAGATGTGGACCCAAATTCCATATTTTATATTTCCATTTTCTTGAGTTAACAAAATTTTAGTAGATATATAAAACACCATATTTTACCATTGTATATTCTTGTCCCCTTAGCCTCCATGTCATTCTTCTCTGTTTCTATTTTTCTTCATGCCTATTCCGAATTTTCAAAATTCTCTTTGAAAATTTTGATCAAGACCCTGAGTTCCTGCGGGCAAGATCCTTGACCCCCAAATCTGGGCCTCTGCTAAAGGAAGAGGCCTCAGCTGGAGAGTTCTAGTTTCCACTATCCTGCAAAACCTTCCCAAGTTCCAGCTCAGCCCTTGTCCTCTTCTGCCAGCTATTGGCCAGAGGTAAGTCTGGGCCCAATCGGGGCTGCCTGTCCCCTACAACCTCTTCCCCCCTCAACTGCCCGAACTCCCTGGGTTGGCCCCTGATCCTGCTGCTCCTGTCTCAGGTCCCCATCCAGAGCACCCTTGGAGCTCTGATACACCCCACCCATCCCCACCACGAGCCTACACCCCCTAACCTGTGCCCTACCCTACCCACAGTCCTGTTGCTCTGGTTGAGCACTGGGAGCCAACAGTCCACCTTACTTCAGACACTTCTCAGAGAAACTGTGAACAAAGGAGACATGACTATCCATGCGGGACCACCCGCAATTTCCACCTGCTTGGTCTCTGACCCCAGCTCCAGTCCTCTGCTGGAGTCCCGGGCCCCTCCCAGAGATCCGCCTATCTCTACAGACCACTGTGAGTACCTGCTGGCATCTTCTACTGGATCCTCATCCTTGACGCCATCCCTGGGTCACTGTCTGCAGAGAAACCTCCTAGAGAGCTTGGACCACACAAAGCTACAGATATTGACTCTCAGACC
Source organism: Phodopus roborovskii (assembly GCF_943737965.1). Lineage (NCBI taxonomy): Eukaryota > Metazoa > Chordata > Mammalia > Rodentia > Cricetidae > Phodopus > Phodopus roborovskii. The sequence goes on along the minus strand of NW_026125295.1, from coordinate 38,225,371 downwards.
CACATAAGCCCATCGGGGAAGTACCATAGAGAGAGGGGGAGACCCCACCAACATCTACTGGAAGAAGTTATGGGAAGAAGGCAATACAAGAGAACACCTAACAACAGAAAGACAAGCATGACACCACCAGAATCTAGGGAATCTACACCAACTAGACTGGAACACAACAACAAAGCATAGGAAGCAGAAGGGTATGACTTAAAAATTACCATCATAAAAATAATAGAGGCCCTCAAAGAAGATGTGAGAAAATCCCTTAAAGAAATAGAGGGGAAAAAACAAACAAAAAAGTGGAAGAAATGAACAAATTCGTTAAGGAAAGTACAGAAAGCCAAGAAAAAAAAATTAAGCAGGTGAAGGAAATAGTTCAAGACTTGAAAACTGAAATAGAGAAAATAAAGGCAACACAAACTGAAGGAATGCTGGAAATAGAAAAGCTGGGCAAAAAATCGGCAACTACAGAAACAAGCATAACCAACAGAATTCAAGAGATGAAAGAAAGAATCTCAGGTGCAGAAGATAAACAAGAAGAAATAGATTCATCGACCAAAGAAAATCATAAATCCAACAAATCCTTAACACAAAACATCCAGGAAATGTGGGACACCATGAAAAGGCCAAACCTAAGAATAATAGGCATAGAGGAAGGTGAGGAAGCCCAGCTCAAAGGTGCCAAAAACATATTCAACAAAATCATTGAGGAAAACTTTCCAAATCTGAAGAAAGACATGCCCATGAAAGCACAAGAAGCATACCGATCCCCAAATAGGCTGGACCAAAGAAAAAAGACCCCTTGACATATAATAATCAAAACACCTAGCATACAGAATAAAGAAAGAATATTAAGAGCAGTGAAGGAAAAAGGACAGGTAACATATAAAGGCAGACCTATCAAAATCACACCTGACTTCTCCATGGAAACCCTCAAGGCCAGAAGGTCCTGGATAGATGTTCTAAAAGTATTAAGAGAACACGGATGACAGCCTAGGCTACTATATCCAGCAAAACTCTCAATCACTATAGATGGAGAAAACAAGATATTTAATGACAAAACCAGATTTTCCCAATACATATCTACAAATCCAGCCCTACAGAAAGTATTGGAAGGAAAACTCTAACACAAGGAACGTAACTACGCCCACCAAAATGTAGGCAACAGATAATCCAACTACATCAGAAACCAAGGGTAAAGCAGAACTAATATATTCACAATACCACTGCCAACAACAAACCTAAATCAAACAAGCATCAACATTCAATGGTCCTTACTCACCCTCAACATTAATGGTCTTAACTCACCTATAAAAAGACACAGGCTAACAGATTCCATCCTTCTGCTGCATACAAGAAACGCATCTAAGCTTCAAAGATAGACATTACCTCAGGGTAAAGGGTTGGGAAAAGCTTTTCCAATCAAATGGAAATAAGAAGCAAACAGGCGTAGCTGTCCTAATATCTAACAAGTTACATTTCAAAGCAAAATTAGTCAAAAGAGATGAAGACGGTCATTTCATATTCATTGCAGGAGAAATCCATCAACAAAAAGTCTCAGTTCTGAACATCTATGCCCCCAATACAAAGTCGCCCACATTCGTAAAAGGAACACTACTAAAACTCAAAGCTCATATAAAACCTCACACACTTATAGTGGGAGACTTCAATACACCACTCTCAACACTAGACAGGACCACAAATCAGAAACTCAACAAAGAAACAAGAGAATTAATAGACGTTATGTCTCAACTGAGATTAACAGACATCTATAGAACATTCCATCCAAAGACAAAAGAATATACCTTCTTCTCTGCTCCACATGGAACCTTCTCTAAAATCGACCACATACTAGGTGACATAACAAACCTCAACAGATACAAGAGAATAGGAATAGTCCCCTGTATCTTATCGGACCACCATGCTTTAAAATTGGAATTCAACAACAAAACAAATAGCAGAAAACCTGTAAACTCATGGAAACTGAACAATGTGCAATTGCACCACTCCTGGGTCAAAGAAGAAATAAAGAAAGAAATTAAGGACTTTCTAATATTCAACGAGAATGAGGATACAACATACCGAACTTATGGGACACCTTGAAACCAGTGCTACGAGGGAAGTTCATTGCACTAAGTGCCCATATGAAGAAAATAGAGGATGGTCACATAAGAGAATTAACAGAGCAACTGAAAGCCTTAGAACAGAGAGAAGCGAAGTCACCCCGCAGGAGCAGACGCCAGGAAATAATCAACTTGAGGGCTGAAATCAACAAAATAGAAACCAGGAAAACAATACAAAAAAATCAATGCAAAGAAGAGTTGGTTTTTTGAGAAAATCAACAAGATAGACAAACCTTTATCCAAACTAACCAAAAAAGCAGAGACAGAACATGCAAATTAACAAAATCAGAAATGAAAAAAGAGAACATAACAACAGACACAGAGGAAATCCAGTCAATTTTCAGGTCATACTTTGAAAATCTGTATTCCACAAAAATTGAAAATTCAAAGGAAATGGACAAGTTTCTGGATAACTATTACTTACCAAAATTAAATCAAGAACGGACAAACAACTTAAATAGACCTATAACCCGCAATGAAATAGAAGCAGTCATCGAAAGCCTTCCAACCAAAAAAAGTCCAGGGCCAGATGGATTCAGTGCAGAATTCTACCAGACATTCAAGGAAGAACTAATACCACTACTCCTCAAACTGTTCCACAAGATAGAAACAGCATGTTCATTGCCAAACTCTTTTTATGAGGCCACAATAACTTTGGTACCCGAGCCTCACAAAGACACAACTAAGAAAGAAAACCACAGACCAATATCCCTGATGAACATCGATGCAAAAATATTCAATAAAATACTGGCAAACCGAATTCAAGAATACATCAGAGAAATCATCCACCATGACCAAGTAGGCTTCATACCTGGAATGCAGGGATGGTTTAACATACGAAAATCTATCAACGTGATCCACATATAAACAAACAGAAAAAGAAAAACCATATGATTATCTGCCTAGATGTGGAAAAAGTCTTCGACAAAATTCAACACCTTTCATGATAAAGGTCTTGGAGAGGTCAGGGATAACAGGACCTACCTAATCATAATAAGAGCAATATACAGCAAACCAACTGCCAACATCAAACTGAATGGAGAGAAAATTAAGCCAATTCCTCTAAAATCAGGAACAAGACAAGGGTGTCCTCTCTCTCCATATCTCTTCAATATCGCACTAGAAGTTCTAGCTAATGCTATAAGACAACAAAAGGAGATCAAGGGCATCCATATTGGAAAGGAAGAAGTCAAACTGTCTCTATTTGCAGATGATATGATAGTTTACATAAGCGACCCAATAAACTCTACCAGGGAACTCCTACAGCTGATAAACACCTTCAGCAAACTAGCAGGATACAAGATAAACTCAAAAAAATCAGTAGCCTAACCTTTTTCAGACCACAAAGAGACAGAGAAAGAAATCAGAGAATCATCACCCTTTACAATAGCCACAAGCAACATAAAGTATCTTGGTGTAACACTTACCAAACAAGTAAAAGACCTATATGATAAGAACTTTGTGGCTCTAAAGAAAGAAATTAAAGAAGATACCAGAAAATGGAAAGATCTCCCATGCTCTTGGCTAGGTAGGATAAACATAGTAAAAATGGCAATCTTGCCAAAAGCAATCTACAGATCCAATGCAATCCCCATTAAAATCCCACCACAATTCTTCACCGACCTTGAAAGATAATAATCAACTTTATATGAAAAGCAAAAGACACAGGTTAGCCAAAAGAACCCTATACAATAAAAGAACTTCAGGAGGCATCACCATTCCTGACTTTAAGCTCTACTACAGAGCTATAGTTCTGAAAACAGCCTGGTATTTGCATAAAAATAGACAGGTAGAACAATGGAATCGAATTGAAAATCCTGATATTAATCCACACACCTATGAACACCTGATTTTTGACAAACATCTAAAATTATACAATGAGGCGAGGACTGCATCTTCAACAAATGGTGCTGGCACAATTGGATGAGGGTGTGTAGAAGACTGCAGATAGACCCATGTCTGTCGCCATGCACAAAACTCAAGTCCAAATGGATCAAAGACCTCAACATCAATCCAGCCACTTTGAATCTCTTAGAAGAGAAAGTAGGAGGTACCCTTGAACAAATTGGTATAGGAGACTGCTTCCTGAACATAACTCCAGGGGCTCAGATACTGAGAGAAACAATTAATAAATGGGACCTCTTCAATCTTAGAAGCTTCTGTAAGGCAAAGGACACAGTCCACAAGTACAAACGGCAGCCCACTGACTGGGAAAAGATTTTCACCAATCCTATTGCCGACAAAGGGTTGATCTCCAAAATATACAAAGAACTCAAGAAATTAGTCAACAAAACACCAAATAACCCTATTAATAAATGGGGTACAGAACTGAAGAAAGAATTCTCAATAGAGGAAATCAAAAAGGCTGAAAGACACTTGGAAGATAATGCTCCAAATCCTTAGCTATCAAGGATATCAAGGATATCAAGGAAATGCAAATCAAAACAACTTTGAGATACCATCTTACCCCTGCCAGAATGGCTAAAATTAGAAAGAGCAATGATGACGCATGCTGGAGAGGGGGTGGAGAAAGGGAAAGCTCCTCCACTGCTGTTGGGAGTGGAAACTCATACAGCCATTTTGGAGATCAGTGTGGTGGTTCTTCAGGAAAATGGGAATTAGTTTACTACAGGACCAGGCAATCCCCCTCTTAGGCATATACCCAAAGGATTCACATCCATGCAACAAAGACATCTGTTCAACTATGTTCATAGCAGCACTATTTGTAATAGCAAGAACCTGGAAGCAACCTAGATGCCCCTCAATTGAAGAATGGTTAATGAAGATGTGGCACATCTATGCAATGGAATACTACTCTGCAGAAAAAAATAATGGTATCTTGAAATTCACAGGCAAGTGGATGGCACTTGAAGAAACCATCCTGAATGAGGTAACCTAGTCACAAAAAGAGGAACACAGTATGTACTCACTCATATATGGATTTTAGACCTAGATCAAAGGGTCACCAGCCTATAATTCACACCACCAGAGGAACTAGGATACAAAGTGTATTCAAAGTCCCTCCCAAAACTGGGAAGGGACAAGTCCCCCCAGAGCTCAGGGGAAGTGGGGGGGCAGCAAATGGAGAGAGAAGTAGGAGAAAGAGAGGGGGAGGAAAGGAAAACATGTGTGACCAGGAAGATTGAGACTGGTTAGGAACAGAACAGGAAAGAGAGAGAGAGAGAGACAGAGAGAGAGAGAACATAAAAGAGGGAGCCAGTATTGGTTTGAAGATAAAACTGAACACAAAGAAAGGTCTAGAGAACTATAAGACTGCTGCCAAATAACAATTTGAGCTTCCGTGGAAAGGCTACCTTAAATGCCCTTCCTGGAGAGTGAGATCAACAACTAACTTATCCATGGAGCCCTCAACTAGTGCCTGTTGGAAACAGGATCAAACACCCATACATAAACACTGAGTCGAACTAGAACCCAGATGCAGATGTAGAGGACAAAACCATGCGGCAGAAACACATAGAGACAGCTGACTTGAACAAAGAGAAGGTAATGGGTCCCCAGACTGATAGCTGGGAATCCAGCATGGGACTGACTCAGGCCCCCTGAATATGGGTCTCAGCCAGAAGGACTGAGTAGTCTAAGGGACCTCAGACAGTGGAGCCAGGATGTACCCCTGGTGCACAAAATGACTTTGCGAACACATCCCCCATGGAGGGATAAGTGCCTTAATCTACAGACAGGAGAGAAGCCCTAGTCCCTACTTCACATGACCTGTCAGATCTACATGACCCCAACTGGATGGCATTCCCCTACATATGGAATTGGGGTGGGGGAGATGGGAGGGGAGGGTGGTTAGAGTGCATGTGAGAGGGCAGAGAGGATAAAAGGGAGGGAAGGAGGGAGGGAGGGAGAGGGAACTGGGATCGACATGTAAAATAATAAATTAAATTAAAAAATGCTTTGACTCCAAAATTTAAGTTGAAGGACAAGTTTCTGGGGAAAAGGATTTCTATTTTTGTTTCTTCAGAAAATGAAAAGATGTGGATTCCTTCCAGACTCATGTGGTTTGATAAAGTCAGAAGGCCTGATACAGAGTATGAGGTGATCCTACATTCAAAACAGCTGGACAAAGCAGCCTTGCAGACTACAGCCAGGATTACTGAATCTTCTTAAAATAACCCATGACAGAGCCCCTTACCAGCAGGAAGTAGTTTGGAAAGAACGACACCCAAATTACCACATATTGTCTATAAATGTTTGTTTTCATTTAAATGGTCTTTGTTATATAAAATAAATTTAAAAAAAAAAGAAAAGGAAAAAAAGAAAAGAAAGGAAAATTTAGATCAACACACATATCTCTTTATTATTTCATACAATGAAAGCAACTATCAGATGCACTAGTCTTTCTCTTTCATATATTCCTATTGGCTCTTTGCTCTTTCCCATTGTGCCAACAATGGTTCTATTTCAAATCCTTCCTTCTACTTGTTCTTTCTTCTACCTGGATCACTCTTTCACAGAGATTAGTGTGTTTTCAATCCACATTCACTTCTCCTTTCCATTAAAACCTCTCCAGAAGCTCCATTTGCCATTGCTGATAACAAACACCTGAGAACTTCCTATCTATTTTTCTGTGTAGTAGCTCTCCTTTCCTAAATTCCACATTTCTAGTAATTATCATCTTCTGATTCATATACATCTTACTTTTTGTCATCCTCAAATGGAGTGGAAACTCAATGGGGCATTCATCTTAGTTTATTTGTATCTTATCTTCTTTATATATCATATAAACTAAATGAATGAACATTTTCTGACATTATTATAGAGATTAAAATGTTTTTGTTAATGGACTACCAAATTTATATAGCACTATTGACAATTATTTAGCATACTATTTAATATTCATTTAATAAATTAGTGTTTCCCATCCAAGTATGAGCCAGGCCCAACCCTGTTTAGTTTCCTAGATCAGAAGAGATTGTGCAAGTTCAGGTGGTATGGTTTTAGACAGGGTCAAATTGAGGTCATGAAACTTGGCAGTAAGTTACTCTATCCACTTACCTGCCTTATGAGTCCAGAATAAGATATCTTAAGACATTTACATATTAGGTGTACTAGTTGTCTGTAGAGTCTCGCTATTACCTTCATCCTTTCTTTCAAGTTACACAAAAGTGTTGGAAGTCACATAGAAATATGACAAGTGAAGCTTAAAAATGATGGTGCCATGCCTTTTGTAGTCCTTCACTTCCTGCTGTGCTTAATTTCAGAACCAGAGCTGCAATTAAACTTTTAGAGGTGTTTGTTCTTTTATATAGTGATCATGTTGTAAGGTACTTACTAATTTATTGTGTATGTAAAAAATTCTCTAAAACCTTAACATCACTGGAATCCTGTTTTTGAGAAGTTTTCTACCTTGCCTCCTGCTGTCAGCTGAGAATAGTTGGATATACGCCATGTAAGAAGCAAGCAGAATATTTTAGGTTTCACTACCTTGTTCCCAAAGATGCCTACATCTTCCCTTTACTATTTATGAAGGGACCTGGGACTCAGAGTAGATGATCCTACTGTAATGTGGTTGCTGGGGGCAGCAGGAATGCCTAGAAGCAGGTTTATCTATGTTAATTTACCAGGTGCAAGAGAATCTGTAACAAGGCTGCTGCAATCAGCATGTTCCTGCTCATTTTAATGCAGGTGAGGCTGCATTTAGGTCACAGGGAGGGTTCTGTTTTGCTTGTAGAATGAAGACGTTTATACCTGACTCTGTAAACTCATGTCACTTATTATTATGTTCAAGGGAATTCATGTGAGGTGGTAAGGTTGAAGGATGACCTTCATTACAGCTCTTAAGTGCTCAAATCAGTGACTTCCTTAAGAGCTTTGGACACTTAGTTGAATTCTATATGTTTTCTGCATGGTGAATCTAAAGAAACATATTTTTGGTAGCTTTTATGATGACTCTTTGCACATAAGTAACCCCAAACTCTGTGTAAACAGTTGCAAACTTCACATATTCAGTTACCAAAGAGGTGGGTATAATGCAACTGCCACGGTGTTGCAGTAAAGGGTGTCTGGTGCAAACATTAACAACTTTCCCGGTCTAATACTTTAAGCTTTATGACTGGAAGTCAGTGTTGAGAAAAGAACATTTTATCTTTTCAGTTTTTAAACTTGTATTTATTCTGGTAATGCACGCCACCTTATTGATACTTAAAGATGTCTTCTAGGTGGCTCAAGATAGTTAAGAGCATGGAACTTGCAGAAATTTCATGAATATTTAATAGTACTCAAAATTTATAAATTATATGAAAGTTTTAGTGTGGGGCTATTGGAATTTCACTATAAGAGAGTACGTCGTATCATCTAAGGTGGCACACATGGATATGTGTGGTTGTAAACAATCAACTGGGTATAATACCCTACCTTAGAAATGAATTCTTTTTGATAATATGGATTTAAAAAATTCTTAGGAAAAGAACAACATTTTGGTGCTGTTTGGATTATTTATGTATCATTCAGAAGATGTTCAACAATGCTTGATTTTTAGATGTGTTTCTATATTATAATACACACATTGCAACTCAAATATCTTGGAATTCATCTCAAGTTAATTTGCTTCCCTTTATGTCTCTTTCTACACCAAGTTGCTTGAGAACTTCAGAATTTTATATTTGGTAGGTTCTTTCAATTAAGACAGTGGAAAACCTACTAAATGTTCAGTTGTGCTGAAGTCCAACACAAGTGAACTTCATTATGATGGATTTCTTCTTTTGCTAAAAAATATAACTGATCTCGTCTACCCAAGACACAACACAGGAATGATAGAAGTTACAATAAATTAGAAGCAGCTCTCAGCCCATGATGGGAACCATGTAGCATGGGCTGTACCTGCTCAGAAACTGCCTCATGGAAGCATGTCTAAGAAGACAGAATAAGGACTTTTATTTGCTGTACTTTCCTCTTCCTTTAAAACTCTGCTTTGTGCTCCCCTGGGGGAGATGCACTTGCAGACAACACTGGAGAAAAGACAAAGGGGTTTCTTTGGGGCTGGGCCCTGGAGGGGTACAGGGAGCCAACAGCCCTGGAAGTAAACCATGGAAGTGGCTGAGGCCTAGCTGTTTGATGGCTCAAAAACAAAACAAAAAACATAAAACAAAAAACAAACAAACAAACAAACAAAAAACGAGTTTACCATCTATACCATCTATCTCAGAACACATACTTGCATTTTTCAGCTTTTAGAACACAAGACCAACAACCACCCATTATCTCAAGCTGCAGCATCTATTTTAGTGACTGATTCTCCTACACTACACAGACTGACTCCAAACATGGTATCCTTCTTAGTTCAGCTTCCTTCATGTTATAGAATGTGCCATCATGTCTACTTCTAAGGTTAAAAAAATGTAGTTTTAGTACATGGCACACAAATCTTTGTTGAGTTTCTTCTCTATTCCTAACTTACTCTTTGGTCTTACATTTTTTCCTCATCTAAAAATCTGAATATTCATTTTCTTACTTTTTGCCTCTTTCTTACATTCTTGTTTGATTTTAATTATTAAAACTTTAAAGTTGCTTTGATTTCTCATGTTCCAATGACTTTCCCCTCCAACATGTTTAAGTTAGATTAAGTATATTATTAACATATGATTAAGCATTATTAACTAGCCTGCTCACTTGAACTTCTTCTTTCTCCCTTGCCTCCTTGACACTACTCTTGTTTGACCTTCTTGTTCTTTCATGCAAGTCACAATCTAATCTTTAGATTTTCTCATCTCCAGTTGCTTTTAAATCACAGGCAGCAATTACTCAAGTGTTGTGGTTCTGGTCTCAATTTTAAAGAGAGAGGTGAATTTCATCACACTGAGATATTAGTTGTCACAATCTTTTCTCCTAGAATATTTAAAAATTTGGTTATAGTCTATATGTTAAGGGAGTCTTGAGTGAGCGGTAGATGTCTAGGGGTCCCACCAAATTTGTTCTGTAGGTTGAGCAAATAATTTTTTTCTGGAAAGAAGCCTCATGCAGAGAAGTCAAAGTGACAGGAATTTGAACTTGAAGTTAGAAAAACGGGACCACTGACTGAACTACAGTTACAGATCACACAGGAACTGAGAAGCACAACCCAGTGAAAACACAAACAATTATCAAACAGGTAAAAGCCTCCATCTAGTCTAGGTGACGGGAGTGTCCCCTGAAGCAGCTTCAAAGTTCTCTGGATCTGGATGAAGGGGTACTACCCTGGAAGAAGGAGCAGTCCCCCTTAAAGTGGTTGGGCCCTGTCTTCCAGATCAATCCAACTTCCCTTGAGCATCATTCATATACTCTCAGCTTTCATCCATCCTAGTTTAAAATGTGACACAACTAAAGACCAGCACTACTAATCCATAATTAATTAATTTAAACTGTTTCTCTGCATCATTAAATGGCATGTTGTAGGCTGGATAGTATACAGATTCACAGATGAAGACCTTTCTTGTTCCCAAGAAGTTTATAATACTACAGAAGAGAAATGACTATGAAAATATTCATGAAATGCTGTTAGAAAAGGAAAACAAAACAAATGAATAAAAATCTCTAGAACCATGTGACAGAGCCTTCATGAATTTGGTGCAATCTTCGGGCCTTGAAATGATATAATCTGTGAGTCTTGATTATTTTCTCTGTCAGCTAAATAATTAAATGTCAGAAAAAAAATTGAAGCACAACAGATAGTAGCAGAGAAATCTCAAGTACCTCAGACAGAATAAGTAGTGAGAGGAAGGGATGTACGGGTGTGAGGAAACACACACCAGTGGGGACTCAGGAAGTCAGGAAACTCCAGCCTATTTCCAGGTCTAAGGGTCTTAAAGCCTCTGAAGAGTTTCTCCCCCTAATTTATGGTAGGTCAGTTTGAAGAAAGATGTCTGGGATGGCTAACTCACCTGGAACTGTTGTGTCCTGAGCAGGCCCAGAATTTGTTGAGCCAGTCCATCAGCAGGAGGACTTGCAGGTAGGAGAAAAAAAAATCCTACAAAACCTTGGTTTCAAGCTTCCAGATTTTTGTCTCAAGTCAGGAAGGTGAGGAAGAAGCCTGCCATCTTGGAAATCTGGCACTTTATTAACTTACCGAGGTCCCCTTCCCTAGTTGTGTGCCTACTAGGGACTCTGTTTAACAAATTACTAGACTCCAAATACTACCTTGAGATACAAGTAAATAGCAACATGTTTACTCATTCAAACAAATCAACATTTCCCCAAGTGACAAAATATTTACCTTTGATTCTCTGAAAAGTTTCTTAAAAGTGGTTTTGACTAGAGAAAATGGTGGTGGTGGGGTTGTTGTTGTTGTTTATTTGGGTTTTGTTTGTTTGTTTTATTTTGTTTTGCTTTTGGCTGGAATACCAAATGTCTCACCATCTTGTATTGAGCTTGAAAGGTAGAACTGATGCCACTTTCTCAGAGCACACTGTGCTGTGGGGCAACTGACAAAAGAATCAAAGACAAGACTTCATCTTTGTACCTTCCCTACCTCTCCTATTGCCTTTTTTCAAAAATTTACTTTATTCTTAATTTTAAATTTTTCATCATTTCTCTTTTCCCACTCCCAACACGTTCCCTCTGACATCTGGTGATTGCTGTGGTTCATAGACATCACAGCTCCAATATGACTATTGATGGCTTTTCTCCCTTGGAAACTTGCCTATCACCTTCCAGAGTAGACCCAGTTGGAATTTGCCAAGTTTTACGTTCAAAGTGTACAGCTTGACCTTTATCTTTTGGAAGATAATCAAGGGCAACAGCTGTATTGTTTGGGGAGAATCTTGGATTTGCCTAACCAGCAACTTGAAGGCATGTTTCTCATACCTGCTGATGGGGATTTTGTGAGGTGGTTTATGGCTTTTTGGTGCAAGTTGTTTTATTAATCTTTGCCATTCTCACTGGGTTAGGGTGAAATCTCAAAGTTGTTTAATTTGCATTTACCTAATTTCGAAAGATAATGATCATTTTTCAAGGTATTTATTAGCTATTTGAATTCTCATATTGAAAACTGTTTCTATATTCATGGTATCAGTTCTCTGCCACATGTGTACCTGGCAACACTTCTAAACTGTTCTTTGGGCTTCTGCTTCACTCAGATGTTTCCTTAACTCTATAGAACATTCTTAATTTTAAGAGGTTCTACATGCCAACTGTTGTCATTAATTCCTGGGCAAACGTATTCTTATTCAGAAAATCCTTTCATACACACATTTTGCAAATATACCCTATGTTTTCTTCTTGAAATTTCAGTGTTTCATGGTCTTTGATTTATTTTCAGTTAATTTTTGTTCAGGTTGATAGATATTCTTCTACACGTGGACATCCAGTTTAATCAACACTATTTATTGAAGATTCAGTCTTTTCTATGATGTATGTTTTCCACATCTTTGCAAAATAGCAAATGCTGTAGTTAAGTGTTGTGCTGGACAGTTTTAGGTCAACTTGAATACAAGCTAAAGTCATATGAGAGAAAGAATCCTCAATTAAGAAAAGACCTCCATTAAGTCACTGTATACAAGCCTGTAGAAACCCAAGACATGTGTATTCTTATTTGGTTCTTCTATTTTTTATCTTGCCAGTACCATCCTGGTTTTATTTCAGTAGCTCTATAATATATTTGATTCTAGAATGGTAGCCCTTCTACATTGCTTTTGTGTTTATTTGATTTTGCCCAGAACTGCTTTGGCTTTCTGGAGTCTTTTATAGTTTCATATAAATTGTAGGGTTTTTTTCCTTTATGACTTTGAAGAATGGGATGGGAATTTTGATTGAGACTGCATTGACTCTCTAGATTGCTGATCATTTTTTTTGCAACTAATCCATGAGCATAGGAGGTATTTCCATTTTCTAATGTCTCTCTCTATCTCTTTCTTCAACTATTTGAAGTTTTTATTGTAGAGGTCCTTTATTTCTTTTCTTAAGCTTATTACTAGATAGTTTGTTTTCAAGTCCATTGTGAATGTTAGTATCCATGATCTATTTTTCAGAAAATCATTGTTGATATGTAGAAAGGATACAAATTTTACATGTTTAATTTTTTTGTTGAATTGTTAAAATTATTAGTAATTTCTAGGAGCTTTCTGGTAAGATTTTTTTTTATTTCTTATGTATATATCATATCATTTGCAAACAGGGAAAATTTGACTTCTTTCCCTATTTTCATTTTCCTAATTTCTTTCTCTTGCCTTGGTGTTCCAGCAAGTACATTGAACACTATTAAAAATGAATGGTGATCATGGGAAATCCTGCCTGCTTCCTTGCTGCAATGGTACTCCTTCTCTCCATATATGATAATATTCTATATTTGTCATATATAACCCTTATTACATTGTAGAATGCTCTTTTTTGTTCCACTGAATCTAGGACTTTTATAATGAAGGGATGTTGGATTTTGTCAAATATTATTTCTGCTTTTATTGAGCTGATCATGTGACTTTTGCCTTTAAGGCCATTTGCAATATATTACTTGGAGTACATTGCTTCAGTCTCTTTTTGCTACTAATGTTTCCATAAAGAAACCAATTGTTATTCTGATGGGTTTTCTTTAATACACAATTTATAATTTTTCTTTTACAGATTTCAATATCTTTCTTTGTTTTTATATTTAGTGTTTTAACTATGACATACCATGGGGAAATTCTCTTCTAGTTGTGTCTATTTGGTATTATGTGTGCTTTTTATATCTCTATGGCTATGTAATTTTTAAGTTGGGGATATTGTCTTCTATGATCTTATTGAAGATCACTAGCCAGGGATTCTCCTTCTTCACTTATCCCTATAATTAAATGATTTTGTCTTTTCACTATGTCTCACAATTATTGCATTCTCTTTTCCTGTATTTTAGAATATTTTCGTATTATTTGTTTATGTAGTATAATAATTTACTTTATCTTGGACTCCAGAAATCTTTCTTCTACTTCATGTATTCTGCTTGTGAGTTTTTCCCCTGAATTTTCTCAATGGGTTATTGAATTTTTCAGCTCCATTTTTTATTTGAACTTGAGTTATTTTTAATATTTCCATCTCTGAATTGAATTGTGTTTTCAAATCTTGTATTGTCTTCACCATTTAATCTGCTTTATATTTGTGTTTTTTGGAGCATTACTCAGCATTACTCAGTCATTTATTTTCAAATTCATCCTTTTTAAGTTCACTGAGCTATTTCTTTTTTGGCTACTTTACATACCATGATTCTTTGATGAACATTGTGATTATTGTTTTAAAATATGTATTCTGGGGTTCATTTAGTTTTTTTTCTCATTAGAGAATATTTTTATAAGACTGTGGATTTTTTACAGTATGGCTATACTGTCTAGATATTTCATACTGTTTTTGGATGACACCTGGGTATGTGAAAATCGTTTGTTAATTGTGTGCTTGATCTGGGCCCAGCACAGGATGTGCTGCCAAGCCCAAACATTAAGATTGGAAAAAGTACAAGTGGAGCTTACCAGTCTTAGCTGGAAATCTAGTTGTGGGATATGTTTGGGTTTTGGGAGTATATAGGCAGGGTAGATTCATGCAGCCATACTTACTAAGTTAGGCTGAAGCATAGATTCCTTTCTTCTTTCCTAAAACAGCCGAGAATAATTTGATAAAATAAAAGTAAAACTTCTGCTTTTTTTTTATGTTAAATCTGGCAAACATCCAAGTACAAATAAAATAAAGATAGCTTAAGTCAGAGATGTTAGTGTTGTGAAAAAGATTATAGATGGCATTAAAGTCCCTGGGAATGGATGAGATCACTTACCAATGGGTGGAGAAGAGGAGGATCAACCACCAAGAACAGAAGCTATAGACACATAGACTTCTAGAATAGCAATAGCATCAAAGATGGACACAGATGTCATTCCTGGATCTTGGAGTAGAAAAAGCTTCATGTAGGAAAGTCTTTTAGATCTAAGCCTAAAGTAATGACAGGATTTTTACAGGAATGTTCATAAAATGGATTTAAGGCAACAAAGAAGTCACTCAAAAATCTCATGGGGAGAAGGTTTGGAATGAATTTTATAAATACATAACTACCAGTCAGCTTTGAGCATGCATTACTCTCTGAAATGTGAAACCCAATACCATTCAGTGTTCATACATTTGGTTCATATAACTGGTGATATATTTGATCCTCATATTCTATTCCTTTTCTGTTCCTGGTGTTTTGGTGGCAACAGATTAGAGCTTATAAACTGTTATTTATTATAGGGGACACAGATTCCTGGTTTCTACCTTTTGGGGAAAGTTCTAGGTTTAGCCATGAAATGTCAGATGTCATGATACACAAATTATAATTCAAAACAAGTGTATCTGTGGAGAACTCAATGTAAGGTCATCAAGAAGCACTGAATGTTTTCACATAGGAACTTCCACAATTCTCTGTGATCTATTGTTCCTAGTTTATAAGCACAGACTCTTTGTATTCAATATATACTTGTCATTATCCACATCCTTAGGATGTTCACTCTAATATAAAGAATATATTATACACATCTGAAAATTGTTATTTAAAGTTGACTACACTTTAATTTGTTATGTAGCAAACCCTTTGCATTCTGTGCTGGAGGGAGGTCCCTTAAGACTCAGAAAGGAAGCAATATTACCTGGCTTAGGAGGTAAATAACCTCTAACTCCAAGAAAACTCCTGAAACGTACAAGTTTCATAAGGCCTCCTACCCAAGAATATATAACTAGTACTTCTGGGGAGATGTGACTCTACAAACCTGTAATGTTATAGGCATCTAGAGGGATGTTTCTTTCCCCAGTTATTATCCATGCTGGATTGGGTTTTTTATGATGAAGTTATTTGTCTTTACATAGTTCAGGCTCCTTTTGATAAATTTTCTCCCATAATCCCATAAGCAAACTAAATAAACTCATCAGTTTACCAAGTTTGTCTTTAGCAGGATTGTTAATGTGGTCTGCCACTAGTTTCCTAGGTGTTTTCTCAAAGAAAAGCCACATGATTCAATATGTATAGCTATTGATTAAGTTTTCTAGTACTTTTTGAACTTTAAGTACTGGTATTATGTTGGCTGAAGCATGCCTTATGCATACAAATGGAGGTACAAACCTAAATCTAGTTTATTTAGTTAAAAACCTATTATTGTTTTTTTTTAATGCATGGGCACCTTCATAACTCTCAAACCAGTTCTAGGAAACTAACCCAGGAGTATAATGTTTTTGTTTGTTTGTTTGTTTAAATTCTTGGAATCACTGGCCAGATAACTGCTTCTCATATTTAATGGCCAGGAGGCATTAAACTAGCATTGTCACCACTTACTGTATTACACTCATGTCTTTTCCTGTACACACTGTAATTTCCTGGACGATCCATTGCTGATGAGCAGAAGTCTAGATTGCTGTTACCATTTGATGATTGCTTCCTATAATGGAGCACCTACATGCCAGAATCAGCAGCAATAATGGCTTGTTTTTTTTTTTTTTTTTTTCTTTTTTTAACTCATCAGTCTTGACTTATTTCCTTCTTGAGATTTCAAGATTTATCCTCTGAATTTCATCTAATGCTTGGCAGTAAACATCATAACCCAAGTACCTAAGTAAAGGGCAAATAAAAGCTTTTAAAAGAAAAGTTGTTAGTGAATATGTACCACTGTCTTCCCAAGTTCTAGAACTATGTGGGCAGGGGTCCTCTCACTGTTTCCTGACTCAGAATACCAAAAGACTTGAGTTTTGGGAAGAAGGATTAAAATTCCATGGTGATGGGTAACCTTGCAAACTATCCCTGTGTATCCTAAGTGAGATATCCCTCTCCCTCAGTACATTGCAGAACTCAACACATTTGCTACTATATATACACAGAGACCTCCAGAGTTATCAATTAGATGTTCATGTTTCACATTTTTGCTTGGGGTTGTGTTTCCCACATGTCACTCACATTGTACCACTTCATGTGTTTCCATTTTGTTATGTGATCTGTGGAACTCAATGTAGTTATTACCATTCTTTCCTGTCACCCTCCTATGTTCTCTTCTTCTTGCCTTGTTTTAAAATTAAATAAATGTGTAGCATAAAGTCAAGCTAAACATATCTCATTAGATACTATTTTTAAATGTAGCTATGCATCAGTGTGTGTGTTTTTGTATGGCTATGTACATATAAGTGCAAAAAGTAACTGAAGTTTCTGGGCCTGAAGTCATAGGCCGCTGTGAACCATCCAACAACATAGGTGCAGTACTTGATCTTAACACTGGGCCCGCTCCACTCCCTAATTATCCTTTCTTAATGGTGAAAATGCTCAAATTTTTACCTCTAATGATTTGAAAAATCCAGAAAATTATTGCTGCACTTATTCTTCTGGGTAATAGCATTCCAGATATTATTGTTCTGACTATTACTTAGTATCATTTCTTTCTTTTTCTTTACTCTTCTCTCATACAACTTATCCTCAGATTCCCCTCTCCTCCAAGTTGCCCCCCTCCACATACCCTCTCCTCCCCCAGATCCACTGCTCCTCCATTTCCCTTCAGAAAGGATTGGGGCTTCCAGTAATGTCACACAAATATGTCATAACAAAATACCACAAGATCAGGCATAAATTCTCACATCAAGGCTGGACAAGGTAACCTAATAAGAGAAAAAGGAAATGTCTGTCTACCAACAAGCAAAGAAGTTAGAGACACCCCTACTCTCATTGATCTGGATGACTCAGAGGTTAAGGATAGAACCAAATACAACTGACAAAAGATTTTTTAAAAAGTCAATTAAATGATTCCTAATTATATTCTACTTTACATATAGGATTAAATACAGCCCAATTATCATCAGAGAGGCTTTCTCCAACAGCCGATGGGAATAGTGACAGAGACGTTCAGACAAATAGTAGGCAGAGCTTGGGGGAACCCTGATACTGGGGAATGAGGATTATAGGAAGCAGAAGGGCCAAGGACACTAGGAGATCTGCAGATCAACTGAGCAGGGCTCTTAGGGGTTCCCAGAGATTGAAGAGGCATGAATTTCCATCAGGTCTTCTGCATACATGTTGTGGTTATTTAGCTTGAGGTTTGTTGCACAATGCAGTATTACTTCCATGTTGGTATCATTTCTTAACCCTCTCCCCATCTCTCCTTTTCCACTACTATTCCCAGGCTCTGGAAACAAGTATTCTGTCCTCAAATTCTATGAGGCTGACTTTAATACGTTTTCTCTATGAATGATATTCTGTGCTATGTCATGGAATAATATTTTTGTAGACTGTGAAATCTAATTGATTTAATAAAGGATACAATAGCCAAAACCTAGGCAGGAGGGGATAGGTGGGACTTCTGGAGAAAGAGAAGACTCTAGGAAGAAGAAAGGCAGCAATACCAGAGAGACGTGTGATGAAGGGAGTTGGACATGCAGAATTAAGGAGAGGTAAAAAGTCACATAACAGAATGTAGATTAATAAAACAGGTAAATTTAAGTTATAAGAGCTAGTGGAATAAGCCTAAGCTAAAGGCCAAACTTTCATAATTAATAAGAAGTCTCCTTGCTAAATGGTATTGGTTTTTCTGTGACTGCTTTATTTTATTAAATTTAGTGATTTCTCATTCCATTTGTATTGTTATAAATAATAGAATTTCAGCCTTTGTGTGACTGAAAAGTATTCGGTTGTGTGTATAAATTTCATTTACTTTATTCATCTGTAGATGGAAAATTAATTTGTTCACATTTCTTGGCTATTGTGAATTATACTGCAGCAAACATGGGTATGTTGAGACATTTTGACAAACATTTCATTCTCTTTGGGCATATGCTGAGTAGTGAGAATTCGTAGTCATAGGGTATTCCTAATTTTATTTTATTTTGAGGAATCTACATGCTGCTCTCTCCATATTACATCCTTTTTAAAATATGAGACTTTGATACTGTCTCCAGGCTTGTAGTTTCCGTTTACATGTTGTTCATGATTAATTCTACAAAACATTTGTGTGGCTTCTAGCTAGTCATTTGTATTAGTATCTTTTGAGAAATGCTTAACTGTTCACCTCGTTTTCTCAATTCTTTCTATGGCTATTTGTGCCTTGTGTAGGCATGAAATTGTATTTTTTTTTTTTACACCATCCTTTTAGGTCATCTCTGCTGCTTTGACAATTTCTTTCATTATAAAAAAGATTTAATTTGCATGTCAGTTATTTCTCTATTTTTTCTTTGCTTCCTGTGTTCCTAATTCATTTCAACTGTCTGGAGTACCCCTCCTGCTTCTTACTTCCAACAAATGTACTAGTTTCTGGCCACTAGTCTATTTTTGATGGTTTTTAACTGTTGATACAGAGGGCTAATATCATTAATTGCTCTATGTGTGGATGCTGAGTTTTCCAGCACTGCTTGTGAGTGAAAAACCCTTTTCTATAATAAACACTTTCCCTCTTTTGTTGGTATTCAGTTGGCTGTGGAGGAATGGGTTGATTTTCATGTTTTATTTCTGTGTGTACGTGTATGTATGTGTGCGCATAGCAGATTCCAACCTTTTCTTTTTCTTTTTCATTTCTTTTTCTTTTTTTAAAACCCAGGTCCTCTGGACCCACAGTCAGTGGTCTTAACTGAGAGAAAGAGAGAGAGAGAGAGAGAGAGAGAGAGACAGAGACAGACAGACAGAGAGACAGAGAGAGAGAGAGAAGGAACATAAAACAGGGAGCTATTATTGGTTTGAAGAGAAAACTGAACCTAAAGAAAGGTCTAGAGATCCATAAAACTGCTGCCAACTAACAATTTGAACAACCGTGGAAAGGCTACCATAAATGCCCTTCCAGGAGGGTGAGATCAACAACTAACTTATCCACTATCATGGAGCCTCATCTAGTACCTGTTGGAAACAGAAGCAAACACCTATAACTAAACACTGAGTCGAACTAGAATCCGGATACAGAGAGAGAGGACAAGACCAGGTTGCAGAAACACATAGAGACAGCTGACTTGAACAAAGAGAAGGTAATGGGCCCCCAGACTGATAGCTGGGAATCCAGCATGGGACTGACTCAGGCCCCCTGAATATGGGTCTCAGCTGGAAGGACTGAGCAGTCTAAGGGACCTCAGACAGTGGAACCAGGATGTATCCCTGGTGCACAAAAGGACCTTGAGGACACATCCCCCATGGAGGGATACTGCCTTAACCTAGAGTCAGGAGAGAAGTCCTAGTCCCTACTTCAAATGACTTGACAGATTTACATGACCTCACCTGGATGGCATTGCCCTACATGTGGAATTGGGGTGTGGGGATGGGAGAGGAGGGTGGTCAGGGTGCATGTGAGGGGAGGGTGGTCAGGGTGCATGTGAGGGGGCATAGAGGATAATAGGGAAAGAGGCAGGGAAAAAGAGAGGAAGGGAAGGAGAGGAAGGAATCGACAAGTAAAATAAAAAAAGAAAAAAGAAAAAAAGAAAAAGGAAACTGAAACACAAACTACATTCTGTTATAGTAGAAATGCCTTTCCATTCTCTCAGTTTCTCAGAATAAAACTTCACCACCAGAAAAAAAAATTTAAATTTGAAACATAGTTATTTTACATGTCAATCCCAGTTCCCTCACCCTCCCATTCTCCCCTGTCACCTCTACCAACCCCAGCCCATCCCCTTTCTGCTCCCCAGGGAGGGTGAGGCCTTCTATGTGGAATCTTCAAAGTCTGTCATATCATTTGGGGCAGGGCCTAAGCCCTCCTGGATGTGTCTAGGCTGAGTAATTATCCCTCTATGTGGGATGGGCTTCCAAAGTCCATTTGTATTATAGGGATAAATACTGATCCATTACTAGAGGGTCAATAGACTTCCCAGTCCTTCTAACTAACACCCACATTCATGGGGTCTTTGTTAGTCCTATGCTTGTTTCCCAGCTGTCAGATAGAGTCCATGAACTCCCCCTTGTTCAGGTCAGCTGATTCTGTGGGTTTCTCCAGCCTGGTCTTGATCCCTTTGCTCATCATCACTCCTTGTTCTCTGTAAATGGATTCCAGGAGTTTGTCTAGTGTTTAGCTATGGGTTTCTGCTTCTGCTTCTATCAGCTACTAGGTGAAGGCTCTAGGATGGCATATAAGGTAGTCATCAATGTCATTATTGTGGAAGGGCATTAAAGGTAGCCTCCCACTACTGCTTCGATTCATCTTTGTAGATCTCTGGGTATTTCCTTAGTGACAGAATTCTCCTTAAATCTATAATGGCTCCCTCTATTACCATTTTTTGTAATAGCTAGAACCTGGAAGCAACCTAGATGCCTCTCAATGGAAGAATGGATGGAGAAAATGTGGCACATTTACACAATAGAGTACTACTTAGGGAAAACACAATGGAATCCTGAAATTCAGAGAGAAATGGATGGAACAGGAAGAAACCATCCTGAGTGAGGTAATGCAGTCACAAAAAGACAAACATGGTATGTACTCACTCATATGAATTTTCGACATAGAGCAAAGGATTACCAGCCTACAATCCACACCACCAGAAAAGCTAGGAAATCAGGAGGACCCTAAGAGAGATATACATGGTCCTCTGGAGAAGGGGGATGGGACAAATTGGGAGAACGGAAGGAGAGGAAAGGGAGTTGGGAGAAAGAGAAGGGGAGAAGAGAAGGGGAGAGTTGGGCATAAGGGAACAGGAAGATTGAGGCAGGGAAAGAATTGAGGAGAACAAGAATAGAAAACAAGAGATAACATGATAGTGGGAGCCATTATAGGTTTTATTTCTTTTATTGGCTTCTGTCTGTTTTTTATGACAAAACAGTCAGAAGCTATTAGGGTTCCTAAACTGCCATCTTGTATTTTGAAGTTAACCAGTTAAATCTCTCCTACTTCTTTCTGTATTTCTACTAAGCACTATGATTTCTTTCTTTCTTTTTATTTTTTCCTGAGAAAAATGACATATTATTTTGGGAGGGATTATATCAGATCTTTAGGTAACTTCAGTTGGCAGATACATTTTAACAACATCAAATTTTCCAGTCCATGAACACAAGATGTCTTTCCTTCGTATGCATGTGTGCAAGAATGTGGGTTTGTACTTCTATATGTATGTTATGCATGTATGAATGTGTTCATTTGTATCCATGTATGTGTGTATATCTGAGTGTGCACAAGCACATGCATGCTTTTATTCTTTGCTTTCTTTCAATAGTGCCCTATAATTTTCACCTGATCTTTTACTTCTTTAGTTAAATTTATTTCTAGAAATTTTAATGTTTTGAAACTATTGTACATGATATTCCTATTTTTATTACTATTTCAGAAAATTGTTATTAATATTTAAAGGGCTACTAATTTTTATATATTGATTTTGTATTCAGAAAACTTGTTTAATCCATTTATTATTTCTAATAGTTTAATACTGAATTCTTTGAAGGTAGGTTTCTACACATTATCACCTGCTAACTATGACAATTTTATTTTTTCTTCCAATACTTGTAAGCATTTCTAATCTTTCTTTCCTGTTGCTCTGGATAAGATTTCAAGCAATATACTAAATTAAATATAGTGAAGATTTCACCCTTGAAGTACAAAATTATGGCACTCAACATTCCATTATGATCAGAAGGAGGACTCATGATGCTGAGGAAAGACAAATCAGTCTTATTTAGGAAGAGCTCCTTGGTAGCTTACTCATGACTAAATCGTCAACCCTACACATATCCATATGATTTATCATCTATTCAACTATTATTCTTCCTATGTATGTATGTATGTATGTATGTATGTATGTATGTATCATTTATCTACCTATCTCTCATTCTTTCTGGAAGAAAGGATGTAGGGACATGGGATGAGATAGAGGAGATGAAGGAGGAGTTGATATAAGTGAAATGTACTATTATCTGAATTTTACATTTTAAATTTTAAAAACAAAAATAGTGAAAGTACAGATTCTTTTCTGTTTCCGAGCTCAACAAATTTAAGCTCTATCTCAATGTAAGACCAGCTGTTCTTTAATAAATGTAACATGTTCTATAGAAGTAGTTTCCATCTACCATAAGCTTGCTCAGTGCTTTTTATCCTGCCCTGATGCAGGGTTCTATCAAATGCTCTTTATTTATTGGTGTAAATTATTGCCTAGTTTATGCCTTTCTTCTATAGATGTGGGATGCCAGTTTGACTTGTTTGTGGTTAACCATCCTTGCATTCTACAATGAATTTGACTCAAATGTGATTCATTGCCATATTTTCTCAATTTCATTTTTCAAATTGATTTTAAGATTTTTACCTATGATCAGTCTTTGAAGGAAGACTACTCTATTTCTTTCTTTCTTTTTTTTCTTGTATCTTGTCTCATTGGCAAAGTTCACTGCATTCCTTAACTTATTTCAGTGATAGAGAACACAAAAGGGAAATGAATGTTTCAGGTTTAGATGGAGGGCATGGGACGATAGTAGGGAGAGGGAACTGGGATCGACATGTTAAAAAAAAAAAAAGATTGATTAATTTACTTTCAGATGACAAGATTCATGGTGTTGGCCGATGTACTGTCCACTGTCAGCAACAGTAATAAGTGTTCAGGAATCTCAAGAAGACAAAATCCTTAGCCACTCAAATTAGTTCCATGATGCCAACAGGAATAAATAGTGATTACTTATTTAAATTGTTAATTCATAGTAATTGCCTGATACTCTTAAATAATTTAATGTATACATGATTCTTTGGAAACTGGGTTTGGCACAGGTGAACTGGAAGCACAAAGACACTGACTAGAATGTTACGTTCTTACACTTACAAGTCATCTCCCCTGAGATGAAGCAGCAGTAGCAGAAGAGTCTGTCACTGCAGAAACTGCAGGGAAGCAGTCAGACCCCAGAGCTTGATCACATGTCACATGGCATTTGAGTCTGGGAAAGACACAAAAATGTTCACTGGGAATGTGTGTGTGTATGTGTGTGTGGGGTGTGTGTGTGTGTGTGTGTGTGTGTGTGTGTGTGTGTGTGTGATGACTACCAGGACTAAGAATACATTAATAGCATATTGTGTGCTGGGGCTGCTAACATAAATATGTGTACAGCACTTGAGTGAAAAACTGAGAGTTATATCAAATATGTTCATGAAATAAATGAACTTTAAGAAAAAAGGAGAGGGTATCTCTGCTTCCTGTGTGACTGGATCAGATCCACGAGTGCCCTGCCTCATCACCAGTGCATACTTTCAGTGTGAATTAGTCAAAACACACTGAAAACTCTATTGTGCTTGCAGACATAAACTGATGCTTCCATCATTTGCTTTCCATGATGCAGATGTTCTGTGTCCAGTGAGTAAATAACATTTACTGGTATCATTTTATTCTACTTTTTAAAAAACAATTATTTCATAATTCTATATTTTCTGTTTGCCACTATAATTTAATTTTGCTCTATGTGCATGAGTGTGTGTATGTGTGTGTATGTGTAAGAGAGAGGGAGACAGAAAGGGTCTCAACCTGCAGTTCAAACTGTCTTTAATCAAAATCATGATGCTCCCTCCTTAGGCTCCAAAGTGCTGAGATCACAGGTGTGTGCCATCTACCTGCCATACTTTCCATTTAATCTGTACACATCAGTAAGTGTATCAGTAAGTGATATTCCAGCAAAATAAAAATGGACTTATGACATTCAGCAGCTAAATTTAAATTTACTTGGCACTTTTTCTAAATGAGTATTTTAATGAGCATTTATATTTTGTAACTCTTAGGGGAAACATGGGGGATATTTACACTAAATAATTTTTTTACTATTCAAGAATTGAAAGTGTCAGTGGCACATGCCTTTAACCCTAGCACTTGGGAGGCAGAGGCAGGCATTTCTCTGTCAGTTTGAGGTCAACCTTGTCTATAGAGCAAGTTCCAGGACAGCCTCCAAAGCTACATAGAGAAACCCTGTCTCAAAAAAAAAAAAAAAAAAAAAAAGAGAATATTTTTCTCACTGCTAATGAAAACCTTAATCAATATTAGATTAGTATCAGTGGTACAAGATTCAATATAGAAAACTTGAAATAGTAAAACTGAATTTATTTTAATTTAAACACTGAAATGGCTGCTAAAAATGACAGTTTATATTTTGGTAGGGAAAATTTTCAAAGGTTTCATGAATAAGTGAGATGAAGTATTCAGATACTTCCAAAATAAACAGAAAAAATATATTTTATTAAATCATTGCAATAGAATAAACAAATCTATGTAAAATATTTTTAAAACTCACTGTATAATGTTAAGAACCTTTTATGTGTTACTAGGCCATGAGTTGAAACTTTCCTAAAAAAAAATTCTACATATATGTAAACTTAACAAAGTGGGAAATTACTGATAAATCCTAAATTAGTTAATATTTATGGTATATTTGTAGCTTGTCTCGTATAAATCAAGGCATACACCCAGTTAACTTGAGTAAAGCAGTAAATGAGAAAATACAAAATACAATTTTAATATATTTTAATATTATAATTGTGTTCCTGCAAACCATTAAATGTGTGCTCTTTGTTTTTCACCCTCAAAAAAAAAAAAAGTGCAAGTACAGATGGAGAACTTCTATATGGAAGCAGTGGTCAGTGTTACTATGTTTCCAAGGAAAGCCAGTATATCAAAATTTGGTAATAAAATAAACCTGAAACCTACTTAAAAAAAAAAAACAGAAGTTGAATGTGTTTAGTATTGTAGTAAAAACTCAGTGTACACTATTGAGATACGAATTTGGCATCTTTCTTGACATAGGAGCACCACATTCCCATGGTTCCCAGGCCATACAACCATTTCAGTAATGTTTCTAAGTCATGCTGTTGCTGCTTTTCTGAGCCAGCTTGTCTTATTTAGGGGTCATGTCCACAAAGTTCAGATAAGTTGCATATGACTCCCATTTCTGTCTTATGGCAAAATAGCATTTCATTCTAGATATTGACCACATTTTCTTTTTCTATTTAGCCTTAAATGGATTGTGTAGGTCAAATCTGCAAAAACATACTCCCAAATACTATGCACAAAATTTCCAGTTGTATATGTCAAGAGAATTGTGTCTAGTAATTTTAATTAAATGAGTTTCGGTACTCTATATTTATAGCAACTCAACGGATAAGAAAAGCTATATGAATGCAAAGCTATGAATGCAGAATGAAATACCTCAATTCGTGGCAACATTGATATTTCTTCTCCCTCTTTGGTTAAGCAAAGTCATTGGATCTCAAATTCTGCTATATTATAGAATCACAAAGAAAGATAGACAAATATCAAGGCTGTAATTGTAGCCCCACACAAGTAAACCAGTGGCTGGGATTTTTTTTTTTTTTTTTAATTCTAAACTAATTCCAAAATGTGTTACTCTTTTAGAACAAGGTGACAAGTAATTTTCTTTACTAGACACAACTAGGAATACTTACTGAGTTTACACCATCAGTTACTATTACAAAAGTAAGATGACTCCTTCTTTTCATTGTTGGAGGGGTATGTTGGCAGGTATTCAACCAGTGGTTTTCTTAGCATGTAGGCATACAAGCTCACAAAACCTCCAGGCTCCTGTACCATTATTATTGATTATGATGTCTCTCTTCGGAAAAAAGAGAGCCACTGGTGTAACAACAGATAACTTAGGGGGCTATGTTAACTTAATGAATTTAAATTATGTATTTAATCTTCATAAATACGATGATATAGCTTTAATTATTGCCCTTGTTTTGCAGATGAGAAAACTGATTCAAAGAGAAAGACATTTGGGGTGATGTTTCACTGATTCTAGAGTGTGACCAAGGCTGATAGGGCAAGGCAGAAAACAATATACTGTCTATTAAGTTAAAATATTTTCCAGTACTCCTCCTCATCCTTTCCCTTCTCCCCTTCTATTAGCCTCTTTGGCCAGTTCAAGAGGATACAGACATATTGCTGAGGTATTTCTGACTCAAGGACTCAAGAAAAATAAATTTTGAGTTATTAAAATCCACTAAATCTGTGGTAGTTTGTCATATTAACAATATGAAGCAAATATATTAGCCCACAATTTTGGAGATTAATTGAATTAATAATAAATTAATATATGATAAACAATATAACTATACTAAGTAATTAATAAATATTTACCTGGATATCAAGATATACACACTTCTAATCTTTCCAACCACTGTCAAAAACATGTGGTTGGAAAGATTATAAGCACCAATAGTGAACATATTACTATTTTAAAGAATTAAAATAATATTTGTACCTGCATGTGCCTTTTATCTACATGTATATGTACCATAAACACACATAGTTGGTCCACATAGAGGCAGAATCTAGCATGCTTTTAGCATACTTATACCACTACACTCCTAAAATCTCCAGTATTGGCAGTCTTTCTTTGTGCATATATGAAACTCAGAGATTTGAAATGATGGTGGGCATTTACTAATCAATTAATTATTATCTTAGGGGATTCTGATATCCAAGTGATTCTGTTGACCAGGTCATCGTTCTAATGTTTTCCTGATGTTACTTAATCATTTTGGGAAAATTATTCTGAGATTTAAAAAAATACAGAGAGCTTAGTATGAGCCCCTGTAATTATGGTGACTTGTAGTAAGCTTTGAAACATCTGTCTTCACTCACTTTTGGAAAGGTTACTTTCCACAAGTAAGCATGGTGTTAGCAACAAAGTAAACATGGAATTAGCAATATGAACATTGGCTGACATCTTCTTAAAAATGCAAATTACTTGGCCAAACCCAAGATCTGCTTAACTATAACAACTGTATTTTTATATCAAATAGTTTTTGTTTGAATTTATTCTTTTGGAGCCATATAAATTTAATTCAACATGGCAATAAGTACCCACCTAGGGCATAAGAACTTCTCAGAAATGGGAATTTTGTTTGTTTTTTTAGTACCAGGTATGGATTCCATCCTAGGGAGTAGACAGACCTCAAATATATTTAGAGAATGGTTATTTTCTTCCATAATAGTCATATCACTATGTCCTCAGTGGGTACATCTTAGCTGACTAGCTGGCATTATGTTGGGTTGGGTCCCTCCATCACACCAGATAGTATATTCTAGCACTGTGGAAACTAGACAAGCTACCCATCAAGGAGGATGAACCTAGCCCAGTTCCAGGTTTATTTCACTGTTTCTTAAAACAAAGATGTATGGTACCATCAATGATAGGACTGCATCATGTATCAACATGAGGCTTTTGGCCTCTTCATGACCAACAAATCTTATGGATCTTTAATGACTCTTCCATGTTATTTAGTTTTCTGTTTTACTTTTATAAGATTACCCTTGAAAATTTTATATATTTATGGATGTTACTTTCACATAAATATTTTATATGATATAAATAATGTTAATTAGCCTATCTATCGCTTTAAACATTTATCATTTTTATGTCAAGGCTGTTTTTGCTGGACTCTGATGTATAATTTAGAAGGAGAAGCAGCTCTACTAGAGTGCCAAATGAACCTGTCAGTTCTAAATCTACAGCAAGCCCTGCCAGTGATTCTCAGCCTAGAGCTCTCACTAATGTTTGTGGTCTGTATTTTCAGACATTTTCACCTTCTACCTATTTAAAAAGAATTTCTGATGTTCAATATATTTACTGTTTCCTGATTATATTGAGAAATAAATCCTTATTTAATGATTGGTAGATTCTATTATACCCTAATTTTTCTCTATAATTTCATTTTATTGTTTTGTTAAAATATAACATTATTCTAGAGGAGAATTTAAACAGCTACAGGAAATGCACGATTTTATTTATTGTTCAATTCTGTCAGTATTTTATATGAATCCTATTATTTGTCATATTATCCCATGTGTATATAACTCAGAGAAATTATATAATCATTGTTTTACATAGACAGAACTCAGCTATGTAATAATTCTGAGGTAAGATGAAGCATCTTACTGTCATGAGTCTCTTGAGCAAGCATCCTATGGTGTTTGCTCTTTTTCAGTATCATGCTGAAAAATTATACCATATGCTCTCAATGTTAGTCTAAAATAGCTAAATTAATGAATAAAGAATAAAGGTAATTTTTGATCAATAATTTAATTAATACCATTCCAAATAGATATGATAATTCAATGACAACTTTAGCTTGGAAAGAGAATCTCAGTTGTCTTCATTAGGCAAGTGTAACAATTGTCCCAAATCTTCAAAAGGCAGTCACAGCCTAGTGTAATAATGTACACCTGTAATGCCACAACTGTAGGACAGAGGAAAATGGACCAGAGATTGGAAACTTCTTCCCATTGTAGAAAAATACCAGGCCAGTATGGGCTACATGAGACCATGTCTCAAAACAAACAAACAAACAAACAAACAAAAAAGCAACAACCACAAAAGAGTAAAATGTTATCTTCAGAGTAAATATTTTGCCTAGTAAATTTCCAAACTTAAAGATAACAACCTAGAAATGAGTTATTTTAAATGACAATATGCCACAATCAAGTTAGATGTTGTCTGTAGAAATAAAGGACAACTCAATATTAGTACATCTTTTTAGCAATTCAACCTATTGATAGTATGAAGAAACTAAAACAGGCCAATATTTAATAAAATTCAACGTTTTCCCTAGTTTAAGGAAATATGTATAGTAATTGCAATGGACATACTTATCTATTAAGTTAGTAACAAACTCTCTGCTGGATTGATACTAATAGGAACTGTGTCATAAATAAGATATATGTGTGTGCATCAATATTTTAATAGTGATTGCAGCCCAACTCAACAATTTCACTACTAAAATTCTTCTTAGTGGGTTGTTATATGAAAATGTGTATATAGACTTTTATTCATTCACATACAGCTACATATAAACCTGTGTTAATATAGATGAAATTAGAGGGTAAATTATAATTTATTCTAAGAGACAAATACTATTTAGCCATTAAAAAGGTCATTCGGGCTTACATTTAAAGTTGTTATATTAAACATATGTATACTTTAAGTTGCTTAAAACGTTATGAAATAAATGTTTTATAAATAGAGCTACAAGGAGAATGTAGAGGGAAATACATCAGAGGAGAATCAGATGAAAACTAATATTTGACTGAATAAAGCACAGTGAAGTTCAATCCACTGTGACTGCAGAAGGTAATTTGTTGAGTAGTAAGCGTAACTTGCAGAATCATTGAGAAGTGACAAATGAGCACACTCTGACTGAGTGTGAAGAGGCATTGTAACACACTACCCCCTTTTTTTACCTGTTTGTAATCCCTGGTTAACTTTAAGGCATATATATTCATTAAATAGAATTTAGATACATTTTACCTAAACTCCAAAAGCTGCAACTAATCAGCAGGTTAAGTGAAATGTCCAACAGTGGAAGTTTCTACAGATGTTATCATTTAGATACACGCACATGCTGATATAGAAGACTATGATTTCTGACTGATGATAATAATCTAGGTATTGATTTTTATGGGCCACTAATAAAGAAAGCATCCAAGACATGGTATTCTACTTTGAGACAGTTTGGAAGTCCAGCAGATGCCTTTTGCTGTAGCAAAGACCACGGATACCATCATAGCTCTCAGGTGTAGCAAAGGCCAAGAGCATCAACATGGCCTCTGGGGCAATAAATGCCAAGGACACAAATACGGTCCCCAGTGGCAACCCAAATCACAGATAATGATATGGCTCAGGTGGCAGCTCAGGCCACTTGCATCAGTTGGCCCCCAGAGCAGCACAGACCATGGGCATCCTCATGGCTTTGGATAGTAACACAAGTCAAGGACATTAACAGGGTCTCCTCATGGACCCAGATATAGTCCTTATTGAGCACAGACCATGGACATCAACATGGTCTCAAGCGTTTTCTTTATTCTGCAGTCTTCAGCTTTTTTATGGTGCTTATGTCTGGATTTGGATGATGCCTCCTTTGAGTGTGATGATAAATATGATGACAGTGTTCCTATACATGCTAATGGGTATTAGGTCAATAGGTCAATGGAACACATCCCACTTCTTGCTAGTGACACAATGAATGTATTCCTTTCTGGATACTTAAACATCTAACATCAATATTGATATGACTATACACAGATCTGCTGGTATAGAGTAACCAGGATCCTGGACAGGAGCAAGGAGGGTAATCTGATCAGTATATAGTATGTTGTGAGTGAGAGTGCGAAGCTGTATATGTCTCCAAGGAAACAGCTAGACGGCACCCACAGGTGTCACATTAACCCACCATACTTTATTTTTAAAAGAGAATATTAAAATACAAAGGGCAAACAATATAAAGAAAGTTTAACTCACATGAGCACCAAACAACATTTGAGCACCTGATGACAAGTACATGCAAGCCAGCCTGTCTGTAAAGATCCCACAAAATCCTAAACCTCCCATGGCCATATAGAAAACACTAGGACTTTTTATTGTTTTCCTTCAAGTTTACACAGTATTTTGGAAAGAAATGAAGCAATTTCTAAAATGTTCCCATTGAAAATAATTTTAATCTATTGAAAATAATTTTAATTTACAATTTAATGTTTAGGTAAATTGAAATGTATGAAAATTAATAAGACACAAAGAATTCACTTTTCACCTTTTCAGTAAGCTTACCAAAATGTTCTTTATGTAGGAAAAACAGCAAAAGCACTAGAACAGAATTAAAGATTCAGAAATATCAGTTCTAGAAACAGATAAATGAGGTCCAAAGAGGACATGATTTGGAAACCAAAGAGCATCTAGTGACAATTTAAGGGCGATCACAGGTCAGGGGTCCTGGGAAGAAATGAGAAAGTGGATGTCATTTGATGTGAGTGATCACTTTGAAACTAAATATTAACTGACATGTAACATTGTAGATGGAATAGGTAGAAAAATGTGGTTAAGTAATGAGGTGGAGTGAAGTGCCTTTGGAATGTGTTGTTAGAATCACAGATTTATCAAATAACTGTGTTGTTCTGGAAAGGTTATCCTACAACAATGCAAGCATCTTTTTTTTTTTTTTTTTTTTTTTTTTTTTTTTTTTTTAGAATCACCCTTGTACATGAATTCCCAATGGTTCCAGTCTTATAACTCTTTTAGGTTCAGTTTTGTGGCTCACCCAAAACATGCCATTTGAGATCAAAGTTATTGAAATGCACATATACTGTCTCTACCCTCTGTGTTTTCCTTTTGTCCTAAGTAAATTCTCTAAAATCCAATGGGGATGATGAAGTCATCATATGGCAGGCAGTTTGACTTTCAGGGAAGTTATCTGTTAACCAATAACTCCTGCATGGACCCATTACACAAGGCTGCCACGATTGCTAACATCTCACGACAACTTGGAAGTTTCATGTTAACCTGGACTTGCTGCCTATTTTCTGTTGGGAAAGTCCAACAGATAATGGAGGGGAAGTCTCAAATGATAAACAGTTGACTGCAGGGTCCTTCAGTAGTTTTCTTTATCCACTGGAAGGAGGATCAGATTTCTGACTTCCCAATTCAAGTCCTGATAATGAGTTCACTCCACACCCAAGAGTCAGAATAATAAGTTTATAAGCCTGATAACTAAATACAATCTAAATTCCCTAGGTTATATAAAAGCACTATAAGGAAAAAATCTTTTTGTCATGAGAAAATAGCTATTAAGATAAACATTTTTAAAGTGTACAATGATAAAAAATAAGTTCATTTTGAGCACTAGAGAAAAGTTGAAGTTAAGTTTCTTGAACCAGGGATTAGCTAGACTTTTGGATATAGACAGGGAGGGCAGAAGCAGATATGGGTGCTTTGATATCATATCTGGTGATGGAAATCCATTACTTTTCAAGTCCTCACACAAGGACAGATGTTTTAAAAGCTGACAGATAGCCCCATCTCTGAGATCTTCCCTACCTTATCTGTGCCATCCTGAGGATTTGTTTTCCTGGGTTTTAGAAAAGGGTGAGGATACTAGGATATGACATCTGCATGGTGAATAAAGTCTTGAATCTAGTTTTATATCAAAGTCCATTTACCATAAAAAACTCAATGAAGTATCTGATGAGCCATATCATAATGTACAGAAGTAAATTTATTTGAGTATGTTAACCAAAAATAATTAGTTTACATGTTGATGATTCTTTCTGGCACTAAGAAAAATTCAGCAAGCTTGGCTTTAAAATCTGAGATGAGAAAATGTAACTATGATTAGAGTTGAAACATAAATATCAAAATGTATAAGCATGGCTTTATATAAAACACATGTCTTTAATCCCAGCTTTCAGGAGGCTGAGGCAGGCAGATCTCTGTGAGTTTTAGGCTAACCTAGTCTACAAAGCTACACAGAGAAGCACTGTCTCAAAAAAAAGCTGCACATAATTATGTGTGTGTATAGTTGTCCCTTGCTATCTGTTGGAACTCATTTCCCAATACCAGCAGTAGAAACCATGTATGCTCAAGTTTTCTGTATGCATGCCAGTAATATTTTCACATCTGCATGCACTCTCCCACACGGCATAAATCGCCTCCAGACTGTTTATAATATAATGCAAATATATTTGCTTAGTATACCACTGTTATACCACATTGTGTAGAAAATAGTGAAACATGGAAATGTGCTTAGCACATATACAATTTTTATGCCCAAATTATTTCCTTCTGTGTTTAGTTGAATCGGTGAAGCACAAGCTCATTTCGAGCTTTGTATGGGTACTGGAACCATACCTTAGGAACTCATACTTGTGCATAAAGCACAATATTAACTTAATCATCTTCCAAATCCAGCTCTCACCCTCTTCACCAGAGTGTATGAAAATTATCCTTCACTACTTTTGAGTTAAAATAATACATTCTAAAAATCTGTCCATATAGGCCCAATCTAAGACAAATACAGACCCCTAAACAGATCATATGTGGTTTCATTCCCATTTCTGGGATGGGTATGATGATTGACCTCATAATATACTAGGACATTCAGGGAAGATCATAATATACTGTTGGGACATTCAGGGAAGAACAATGGAACTTCTATTAAAAATACAAAGTCATAATTGAGGGGAACATTTCCTTGTGTAAAGGGTATACATTAATGGATGGAAAATACTATCAAAATCTTACCAAAATCGAAAGGAACTTTGCCAAACTTTTTAAAAAAATGATATTAGAATATCATAATTTCAAAACTAAACAAAGTAAACAACATCAGCAAAACTACAAACTATAGATATACATTGCTGATAAATATTAATGCAAAAATCCTCAATAAAATACCAGTCAACCAAACTCAATCGCACTTCAGCTCACACACCTACCAAATAGGACTCATTCCTAGCATTCAAAGATGGTTCAATATAGAACAGATTTATAGATAAAAGGCCAAAAATCATCATCATTTTGATAGGTACAAAAAAAATACAAGACTCAATCTCCCTTTGTATAAAAACGAAGTATCCCCTAACAAACGGGCTATAACAAGAACATACCTCAAAATAATATTACATACAAAATGTGTAAGCAATGCCATAATAAATGGGGATAAATTGTTCCTTTAAGAGTAAAACGATGCCAATTGCTGTTAGCATTCTTATTTAATGTTGTACTAGAAGTCTTATTGATAGCAGTTAGGCAAGAGACATAAATATTATTCAAATTGGAAATGATGACATTATGTTACTCCTAGAAACAGATGGCATATTTCTGTACACAGGAAATTATGCCATTAAATTATAGAATTTTTAAATGAAATTAATTGAGAACCAGTTTACAAAATTTATAAATAATGAAGTTACTGTTAAAAAAAAAAGAAAACATTTTCTTCACAAAAATTACAGTAAGTAAAAGTGGAAGTTTACTGTTTTGCAAAATCTAAGGCATCTCTGAAAGAAATATCAGTGGACACACATACAATAAATGGAGAGATACTCCGTTAGATTTTTGTATTCATTGTAATTTCCATGAAAACATCAATAGTTTTCTTCAAAAAAAAAATTTATATCCACATGAAAGCACAAAAGACCTAGTAGAGTCAAGGTAATTCAGAAACAACAAAATAAAACAAAAATTAGGTATCAACAGCAACAACAACAATTAATCATTATAATACCTCACTTGAGTACATAAAACAGAACGGTAGCAGGACCAAACAATGCTAGTAATTATCAGTACTTCGGAGATGGAAAAAAATGATCTTGAGTTCAAGAGCAACTCTGGGCACCTTTTAAAAATTCAAGGCCAACCCTGACTACATAATGAGATTTTGCCAAGATACTAAAAACTAGAACTGGGGCTTAGCAGCAATTTACCCAGTATGCATCTGCCCTAGTTTTGATTTTCAGCACACAGCAAGTGGAAAACAACAAAACACAGGATGGCTCTGATACAAAAACAGACAATGTAAGAGAACCCAGAGTGAAAACAGACTCATAAAATCAATCAAGCATGGATAAAACCATGAAAAACAAGTGCTGGAGAATTGATGGTCTTTTCAGTGAAAGGAAACATCATCTCATTCTGCGAACACATAAATAAATAAACTCAAAACAGATCAAAGGCGTGAATCTTATACCCCTAAGAAAGTGCTTAAGAAAACAGACTGGTAATGTTTCAGTAATCAATAAAAGTGAAAACTGTCTGAAATCATCAACAGCTTTAAGAAATAACACTCAGAAAGGAAGAAAACATTTCTAAATGTGACATCTGATAAGAGATTGGCATGTAGAACACACAAGGAAATGGAAAAGACAAATGTCAAAAAAGCACTCCAGTTTAAATAAACAGGGTGACGAAATAATCATATGCTTCCCTAGATTTATAATCAATAAACACATGAAAAATGCTTCAATTTCACAAACAATCAGAGAAATGCAAGTCAAAACTCTATTGTCTATGTCTATGTCTATGTCTATTATTAAAAACATTCCCCAAACCAAAGTCAAACAGCAAACAAGAGAAACAGCAACAACAAACACAACTCAAGCACACCAATGCTGTAAAGGATACAGAGAAATGGGAACAATGGACCTGATCGATGGCTCTTGAGTTCAGATTCTAGCACACACATGACAACTTCAATGGTCCTGCACCTGCTTCTGGACTCCTCAGACACACAAGTGGCAAATGTATGTGTAGACATGCACACAAATGCACACAAAATAAAAAGAAATAAGCTTTAGAAAAACAAAATAGGAACTGTACACTGTTTGTGGAAATATAAAGTAATACAGACATTATTGAAAACTATATAGAGTTCCTTATAGAAAAAATGAAAAGCAAGAACTAGCACATAATCCAGTAATTATATTACTATGCTTATATTCAACAGAAATGATGTCTTTATAACAATAGATAACTGTGCCCAGGTAGTTATTAATAATTACTCCTAATAGCAAAAATTAAAACTGACCAGGTAATCTTCTGCAGACAGCTGGATAAGGCAAATATAATATATTTACATAATGGAATACTACTCAGCTATAAGAAAATAAAACTGTAATTTGCAACAGAATGGATGGAACTCAAAAACATTATTTTGAGTGAAACAGGCGACATTCAAAAGCAGTATATGTCTCATTCACATATGTAAACAATAAGCTACCTCAGGAGGGATAGAATAGTGGAGGCTAGAGATAAGGAAAGGAAAAATGTAGAGAAATTAAGAGGGGCCTCCAGGAACTGTTCTGAGTGCTGGGGTAATGGCTTCTCAGGTAAAAGATGAGGAATGCATGTGACTGATGCATGCTGTACATGCTTTTGGAATTATCATGGTGAGATGGATTAATTTATATAATCAAAGTTAAAATATAAATCAAAAACCAAATTATATATGTAGAAAAATAAAGCAATAGAAACAATCACTTAAAATATAACTTTACTCATATAATATATAATATATGTAGCTGTTTAAAAGTAATTATCCAATAATTGAAAAATAAATTCTAAAAATATTCAATATTTGGGTTTGGTGAGAATTAATTCACAGCAAACTATAAAAGAACTATATGTAAAACTGTAAGATTCTTATATCTTACTATTCATATTAATATATACAAACACATATGTAAATACAAATGTGTGTGTGTGTGTGTATTTCTGTTTGAGCAAAGTACAGTGGTGACAATTTTTTTTAGAGGGAGTTGATAACAAAAAGTAACAATCCTTTGTTTATATTATTCTAGAAACTCTACAGGATAATTAGAAACTATAGTCTGAATGATTATAACCTTTGTTAAGTGAAAGAAATTTCTACTTCTAATCATTAAGATTTCACTTTATGATTAAGCATTTCCTCAGAATGGGCATTAGACAAGCTAGATATCAATCAAACCTTTTTCTACAAAGTCATTATTTTGGAATTTCTGTAGCCATAATATTCCTCAAATTTCTGTACATTAAAGTCACTATACAGATAAATACAGATAGTAATATGATGAACAAAGAAAAGATTTTATTTTATATAAAAGCCATCAAGAAATTAATAATTCTCTGAGTACAGGAGACTGTACCACTGCATTAGAAAGTTTTGAAGTATTAGGTAGCTTTAAAATTGTGAATATTGCTGGTGTTTCTACTACTGGAAGAATTTCTGTCCTTAGAGTTGCTTTTTTTTAAAATTCTGTACTTTTTAAAATTTCATAATTACAGTAATTCTCTGACCATGCCTCATGACATGACCATGCCATGCTGCATGTAGTATGGTAACTGATATAGGACTTTTTTAGGAGTTACATATATTTGGTGACAATAAACTGGAAAATAGTAGGGAATTGAACAAGTGTATGACAAGGCTGGGCTTAGGAACTGACAGAACATCTGCCTGCCTGAGACAAAGTTTTGGTTATTCCAGCTGAGGCATCCTTTGTTGCCACGACATGTCAGATGTGTCTCTGAGACCTGTCATCTAGGACCTGTCCACATGTCCAAGAAGGATGTAACTTCACTTACCATACCCCTCTAGGAGAGGAAATGATGGCTTGCTGTAGTAATCATTGGAGTGGCATCTTTCTGTATACTAAGAAGAAAAAAAAATTGCAGAGATTAAAAAATGACCCAAGATAGCTGAGGGCTATCTACTAAAGTATCTAGCACCTGGTGTGACTGAAGGTGTCCCCTTAATAAGATTGTAGTATAAAAAAAGTCATTGAATAAAATTTCCATTGTACTATGCCAAATTTCCTGTCCCTGCCTTTGCTTTATTCATTCTGGTTAAAATTTATAAATCAAAAATACATACTGTACAGAAAGTGAATTTTGGAGATGCCTATAGCTTCAGTTTTTATGTCGCTGTCAACTCAGACACAAGTCACACTAAAGTACCCTTGTCTTTAACAGGGCAATCGACCCCACAGAGAATATGTACCTATATGTTGCCTATATAATTTAAAAATTAGGTTAGATGTAAAATTGCTACAACAGAAAGACTGGAATTTTCCTAGAAAATGTGTATATGCAACTATTGTCCCTTATCCTTTGCTGAGTATGATTGGACTAGTTAAACTTACTATTTCATTTGGTTCTTGTGAAAATATATTTAATCATATTTCATTTGTTTTATTAAATTTCAAATTTAAATTCATTTACACAACATATTGATTCATACATCAAATTAAATTGTATTTGAGAAGCCTGTAACTCAATATTGACCTAAATTCTGAAGGAAGTATATTATGAATGTACATTTAATTTCTTGTAATTAATTTAACTTTAGCTTTCTTGAAAATAAATTGTGGGTATTCACAAAGGTCCCCAAAATTTTTTCAGCATGCTTATATTTTAACAATGCAAGAAGACAATCTTTCCATGCAGTCTTTTATGAAAAAGAAGAGTGTATTCTGATTACATGATGAATTTGGTACTAGCTATGTGTGTCAGACTACTAATATTAGGAGAAAGTGAAGGAAAACATTAGGGAAACAAAGTAATTCAGCATTATTAAACATTCTTAAAGAATCATGGTAAAGATAACTGTATGTGAAAGCAAGAATGCATGTGTTTATATGTGAACAAGTGTATTCTCACCTGTTTGCATAAGCGAGTAGAGATCAGAGAACTATCATGAGTACTGCTCCTCGGGTTTTATCTGCACTTTTTGTTTTTAAGACCTGGAACTTCCTAATTAGGTTAGGCGGCTTGACTAGCAAGCTCAAAGAATCCTCCATCTCTACTTCCAAAATACAAACTCATGCCACCCCAACCAGTGTTTCAAAGTGTGGTCTAGGAGACTGAACTCAGTTCCTTGTGCTTAAGCATCAAGCTTTTTACAATAGAGGTACTGCCACAGCCCAATTAACAACTTTTAAAATAAAAATAATTGAGAATTACACATCCAGGGGATGTAGAAATGGCTCATTGGTAGGAACACTTGTGCTTGTAGTGGACCTGTGTTAAGTTCTCAGGACCTACATCAGATGATTTACAAGTGTCTGTAATTCCAGCTCTAGGGTAACCCATCCTGTGCACCTGTTGCCAGAGTGAACTTGCATTTATTTTCCTACACAGACATACATGCATACAATTAATTAAAATAAATGTTTAAACATTCTATTTTTTTACTTACCATAGTTTTCCAAACCAACAATTACTTTGAGGCAATAAGAGAGACTACATTAAAAAATAAAGGAGGAGAAGAAGGATGATGAGGAGAAAGAGCAGGAGGAAAGAAGGAATAGTAGGAGGAGTAGAGTGAGGAGGAGCAGGAGGGGGAAGAAGTGAAAAATTTGGGAATAAATATGAAGGGATATCTGAAAGTTATTAGAGAGGGAAGTGGGGACCGAGTATGATTTAAATATACATTTTACCTAAATGTACTAAATAACTGTATGACACTATCAAAGAATAAAAAGAAGGAATCCAGGGTATGAGACACTAAACTAAAGACACAGATAGATAAGGCCAGTTGACTGCTTTTCTCCACTATAGTTTCATTCTATTCTTTCTCAAGTGTGAAGGAACAGCCAAATAGAAAACAGAGGTCAGTAAGTTTATCTTGTTTTGGTTTTGTCTCCTGTCAGATTTATAACCAAGAAATAAAACGATCAGCTAGACAATGGCTCTGGACAAAGCGAATCACAGAGAAGTAGACCCAGTGTTCTGTAGAAGTCTGCTAAACCTTCCAGAAGCAGAATTATCTTCAACATTTTGATAAGTGAGCCTTATGGCCAATGAGGTAGCTGACCAAGGAAGGAGTACTCTTTGAAGTCCTTCAGGTCTGTTGCAAATGGGCTTCTCATTCCTAATTCTGTCTGTCCAAATAACCCATTCTAAGTGTAGGGGAACTGATTGACAATGGTTCTTAAACTGACTTCATACCTTAACCAGTCAATGATAAATATATGCAATGTAAATTGATGTATATTTTGTTCCACCAGACTCAGGAAGATGACAATTAGTGAATCTGCTCCATAAATATTAATAATCTAGAAGGTGAGTAGACTAATCAATCCTCCATATCACAAGTGCTGGCTAGAGTAGAATTGAAGTGCAAATTTTCAATGGGGACAGTTCAGCTAAACAGCCAAGCCAGGAGTGAAAGGGCTAAACAATTGCAGCCTTCATATCCTGCTAGCTTCAGTCCCTATTCTTGCTTTTAATTTGCAGGATCAAAGCAATTGCTTCTTTTAGTCTTAGCAGAGCTTTGAGTCCTAATCATGAAATAGGGAAATTTCAGTTGTCTTTTCATCTTGGGGAAGCTTAAGATGTTTGAAATCACAAACTAATATAGATAGCTATAAGCAAATCTCAGAGGACCACTTCTACACTTTGGAATATTCCCTTCCTCTCTCTCAGTAAATACAATGCAACAGATTAAAACACACTCTTCATTCAACAGTTTCCAGTAGGACTTTGTGAATCTCAGTGATAGTTCCACGTGAAGATCAGTTAAATATTAGTGTTGCATATATGTATAGGATTTTAGGGTTGGCCATTTGATGCTGGTTAACCAATTGGGTAGCTAATCATTGAGCAATATTGACTCTCCCTCTCTCATCAGTTATTAATTGCCCATTGGCCTTGTGGGATTTCTCCCACCTATTTTAAAATGCTAACTAGTGTTTTCATTGCTCAGACCTTATTTTTATTATTATATTGCTGAGATTTCATACTTCCCACAAGCACCAGTATAGAACACAAGAAACCTCTTTTTGGGCTGTTGATCAAAGGAGTTCAAGAGAGCCCCAAAGCAATATAGGTTATTGCCATTTGCCTTGGTTATTTCCTAGAACTTGAAGTTCCTATTGCTGAAGACACTTTGGACAATGAACTTCAAGGAAACAATCAATTTCTGTAACCCAGGAGCCTTCTCCCTTGGTACTAAGTCTCCTAGTACTGGGCATTGCTATGTAAGCTTAAAACAATCAATATCCCTACTCCACGGTGATGCCTGTGAACCACAGCAATAACCAGCACAGCAAGATATACCACAATGGTGCAACAAAGGTACTAAAATCTTGGGGTAATCAAAAGTTTTCTAATTGAACCCAAGATACATTCATTCCTAAACCAGTGAAGTTTATAACTTTATTCTAAATATGTATTCCTTTCATCAAAGGTAAATGTAGTTCTCACCTTTCATGAAAGAATTGTAGTTTTGCAAAAGAGACCATTACATAATGTCATAACTTGTCAAAATACACATAACAATTGACTATGGGTACCCAGTCTCAGAAAACATTCTGGAAGATGTGATAGAAAGTTTTCAAGGACAAAAGAACCCAGATGTCTGCTGTAAGACAGACCCTTCCTTCCTTCCTCTCTCCTTCCATCCCTTCATTCCTCCCTTCCTAACTCTACTGCCCCACCTCTTCTCTGACCACCACTCCTTCCTTTTTTGTTTTGCCTTATACTCCAGGCTTGGGTGTGACTCAGCAACCTTCTTGCCTCAGCTTCCTGTAGTACTAGGATTGCAGTAGTGTGACACAGTTCCTGGCTTATTATGCACTTTTAAAATGAAAATGAAATCAAGGTAAAACTATTATTTACATTACAGGAAAGATAGAAATATGAGCTACATCACAGTATCTAATAAAGGATTTCAAGAACTTGTTGGATGACTAGAAGACACATATTTTAAAAAAAGTTTTATTATATCTAAATACAGTAGAAATATAAAATGTAGGCATTTGTACTTGAGCATCCACTGGCAACTTTTCTTCTGTACAGACTTTGCCATCTTTTGGCAGTGGTGGCAAAGGGAGAAATGCAACAAGACTTAACTCAGCCTCTTTCCAGAATACACAGAGTTAGCACAAACACACAGTACTGAATGTGGTCTGGAATTTACAAAGCGGTAACAGAAGCAGCACCCTAAATCTCTCATTTGGAAGTGTCTTTTTTTTTGTTTTTGTTAATATGAAACCTTATACCATGACAGATAATTCAGTTTAGGTAAATGTACAGATTATTATTATTATTATTATTTACTCTATTGTTCCTGCTTAATAGTCAATGATCTTTTATTTGAGAGAAATAAGCAGTACTGACTTTTTTAAAACTATATTTTCGATTTTTATATTAAAACTTGGGTGATTCCAGGTGTTGGTGGTACACACCTCTTAGTCCCAGCATTTGCGAGGCAAAGGCAGGTGGATCTCTGTAAGTTAGAGGCCAGCCTGATCTATAAAGTGAGTTCCAGGACAGGGCAGGCTCCAAAGGAATACATAGAAACCCTCCCTTGAAAAACAAAACAAAAACAAAAAAAAAAAAGAAGGAAGGAGGAAGGAAGGAAGGAAGAAGCCATTGGCATCTTAAAGTAAAATGTGAAAGCTTCTTTCGGCTTTATCTCATTTTGAAGCAATAGATACCACTACAAAGACTGTATTATGAACTTGAAATTCTTAATAGAGTTTTTTTAATCGTGTTGAAGGAAAATATGATCACCTTCTCTAGAAGTCCATAGTGACTGGTCATTATACTTTTTTGAAAGGATATAACAGTGTGACTTAGAGGACCAACGGACCATTTGAAGAATTCTCCTCTAAACAGAAGAGCAAGACCCCTGGAGAAGACCTGTGCTACTGGCAGTGTCATTGACATCATGTTACCATTGCTGCCAGACAGTTGTAACTTTTATTTTCTACTAAATGTAATTCCTTTTGCATTTTCTGCATGTCCTTTAAAAGTAACCTATATCTGAACAGACTTGTTTTATACAAGAACTTTTAGAAAGGATAAAACTAAATTTGGCCAAAGATTTAACTTTCATTAACCTATGGACATTTGATGGGATTTCTCCCTATGTAATAAAACCCAATAAAGAAAAAACATAGCATCTTTAACAAATGGTGCTGGCACAACTGGATGATGCAATAGATCCTTATCAATCCCTATGCACAAAACTCAAGCCCAAATGGTTGAAGGACCTCAACATAAATCCAGCCACATGGAACGTCTCAGAAAAGAAAGTGGGAGGTACCCTTGAAGGAATTGGCACAGAAGACTGCCTCCCAAACATAACACCAATAGCATACATAGACACTGAGATTGACAATATATGGGACCTC
Source organism: Phodopus roborovskii (assembly GCF_943737965.1). Lineage (NCBI taxonomy): Eukaryota > Metazoa > Chordata > Mammalia > Rodentia > Cricetidae > Phodopus > Phodopus roborovskii. The sequence continues at coordinate 38,181,977 of NW_026125295.1, read as the reverse complement.
ATGAAACTGAGAAGCTTCTGTAAGGAAAATGACACAGTCAACAATAAAAAAAAAAAAAAAATGGCAGCCCACAGAGTGGGCAAAGATATTTACTGACCCCATATCTGACAGAGGGCTTATTTCCAAAATATACAAAGAACTCAAGAAGCTAGTCACCGAAGCACCAAATAATCCAGTTAAAAAGTGGGGTACAGAACTAAATAGAAAATTCTCAATGGAGGAATCTAAAACAGCTGAAATACACTTAAAGTGTTCAACATCCTTAGACATCAGGGAAATGCAAATCAAAACAACTTTGAGATACCATCTCACTCCTGTCAGAATGGCCAAAATTAAAAACAGCAAAGACAGTTTATGCTGGAGAGGATGTGGTGAAAGGGGAAAACACCTCCACTGCTGGTGGGAGTGCAAACTTGGAGATCAGTATGGTTGCTCCTTAGGAAAATGGGAATCAGCCTAACACAAGATCCAACAATGCCACTCTTAGGCATATACCAAGAAGATGCACATTCATACAACAAGGACATCTGTTCAACTATATTCATAGCAGCATTATTTGTAATAGCCAGAACCTGTAAGCAACCTAGATGCCACTCAACTGAAGAATGGATAAAGAAGATGTGGTACATTTACGCAATGGGGCACTACTCAGTGGGGAAAAAGAAAAAAAAACAGTGGAATATTAAAATTTGAAGGCAAATGGATGGAACTAGAAGAAACCATCCTAAGTGAGGTATCTCAGTCACAAAAGGACAAACATAGTATGTATAATCACTCATTTATGGATATTAGACATAGAGCAAAGGATCACCAGCCTACAATCCACACTGCCAGAGAAACAAGGAAACAAGGACGACACTAAGAAAGACATATGTGGTCTTCCACAGAATGGGAAAGGACCAAGATCTTCTGAGGAAATTGGGAGCATGGGTGGGGGGAGGGGAGAGGGAGTTAGGAGGAAGAGAGGGAGAGAAGAGGAGTGGAAGACAACATGAAGGAGCAGGAAGTTTGAGTCAAGGGAAGAATAGAGGAGAGCATGAAAAGAGGAAGTGTCTTAATTTTATCTTCATTTAAAAACATGGCAAAGCTCAGGCAGCAACAGAGAAAATTAGAGTAATCTCAGGTCCAATATCAAGAGCCTGAAGGTGCTTTTGAATCTTCTTCAGAAGGGCAAGAGGTAGAAAATGTAGGACATGGGCTGTTTGTTTAGAGTGAATTTCATGGAGCAATGGGCAAGTTCTCAACTATGAAAGGTATGAGAATATGTGCCAGCTGTCTCCCAGAGAATTGGTTGCAAACACTGACTTTTTCCTATTGTATTTCTATTATGGAAATAAATTTTAATTTGCTTTCAATATTTAATCAGAATTTTCATCCCAGTGTTTGAAAGCGTTGAAGGTACAAATATTTTTACGCCAGGGAAATTTGTAGGCATTGATACATTGTTTTCATTAGTTTTCACACATCATTTCTTGGTTGTGGCCAGCTACCTCTGCGAGGCCTCAGAAGTGTTGATTCCAGTTAACACCAATCACAGCAAGTTTAAGGAGTCATTGGAATGGCATTTATCTGTAAGTGTTGACTTAAAATCTGACTATGCAGGGGAATTAACAGGTGCTCAAGCATTTTGGCTGTGGAAGTCATTTCTGGTCTTTATTTCCACCTATTATATCCTAAGTGTTTTTCTTCATCCTGCTGGTGAGAATTTTCCTGGGGGGAGGACAAAAGCCCCTTAATTGTATGATGTTTCACTATGCTTATACCCCTTCAATCACAGGAGAAGGGAGGTTGTTTCTTTGTGTGTGGAAATGGTAGTCCTTAGCAGGAGGAGCACTGTCAAAGAAAGCCCTTAGCATGTGGAGCACAAGCAGAGGAAGCCCTTAGCAGGGAGAGTACAGGCAGAGGATGCATGCATTTTTAATCTGGCGCAGTGCTACAGATGATGAGTTGCCTTCTTGAAGTCTCTGATTAAACATAGACTGAGTCTATTGTCTTATGTGCCTCTTCACTTCTACTGCAGGGAGAGAGGAAATGAAGACGGGAAAGAGAACCTAGCTGATTCTATCACTTTTGAGCAAAATCCAAACATTATTTGAAGGGGAAGCAGGGAAAGGTATTGTTAGGTTATGTGTAATCACTCCCATTCTTAGCACTTGAGTTAGAAAAGACACAGCTGTTATGCCATGAATATTTTAAAAATTCAGTGAGGCTCAAGAGTTCCATCCTTCCTTAGAATGTATCTGAGTGAAGGAGAATATTCAATCATTGCTTCAGTGAGGGGTGTATGTGTGTGTGTGGAGGGGGTTGTCTTTTATGGTTCCTTAATGAAAAGCAAACACACTTAGAATAATTTCTTCAATCTTCTTCATTGAAACTGCATTTTATAGATGATAAACATGTCAATGCAAATTTGTCAAAGTCTAACATGTGTTAAGGAAATCAAAACAGTTTTATAATGACAACATATCACCAAATACACCAGTGGTCCTCTACTTAAGAGACTATAATGACACTAATATCAGTATTAACACAGTAACTGTAACTTAGCTAGCAAGTAAAATTGGGGCATAATAAGTATTCAAGTTACTGTTCTCTATGAAAGTGAAAAAAGTAGAAAAACAATCTACTTAAACAATGTCATTATCATTTTTTGATATAAAACCTCCAAGCTGTGGAAAATATGTTAAACACAATAATAATTTTTACAATCAAGTTTGAAACTTTGATTTATGTAAATATCCTATCGAGTTACTTTCATATATCTGGCCAGTTTCTAAGCATGTATAGATAACAGAATGGATCACGTACAGTTTCTATTTTAAATTATTTTAGAAAGAGAAAGAAAATATAAATTCACATGTATAGTACTGAATAGTCGTATTCTATTTATATACAAATTCAGCCAGTCTCTGGAAGAGATTCCACTTTTTTAACATCCCTGACAAAGATGACAATTCTTAGGAGGTTCAGAAAAGGAACGAATTCCTTGTGTTTAATCAAGATTGCCCTGGAGAGGTGGGACAGACTGTACCTTGTGACAATTTACTTGGAGGTAAGAGCAATGAAAATGCTCTTAATAGAATATTAAAATTAAATACATGGTAGTGATATCATAGTGGGGTGCTCCAAGAATTATCTTTTTCATAAAGCAGTGAAAACATAGGAAAAAATGGTCCAAAATTAAATTTTTCAAAATTTTAGTAATAAGTAGAGTTAGAGCAATCCAGGGAATATTCAATTAAGAAATAAACTTGTAATGGGTAGTTTTGCAGCCTATAGTAACACTGATGGTCTGGTTAATATTGCTGGGTCATAATATACACAACCAATAGACATGAACCTAAGAGATAGACTTGGGAGAAGGAGGTGGTTGAGGTTGGAGGAACATGGGAAGTGAGAATGGTATGTGAAATTATAAATCACTAACAATAATAAAAATGAAAACTAAACAAAACCAGTATTTTTTTTAAGACAAACAGTTTACCAGGTAGTTTCACTGTATTTTAACCACCCTTTCCTTCAGCCCTCAGCTTCAAGGTTGCTTTGAAAACAAATAATCTATTGTTTTGGTAGCAGTCAGCAGTCTGCAAGATGTGGCATTGGGAGTCTTAGAAGCACCTTAGAGAATGGTCATCATTGAAAGTTATTTAATTCCTTAGTAAAAGTAAATACTAATATTAAAAAGTCTCAATAGTTTAATATTACAGGTTGTTTGACACACTACGTAGTGCTATAGGATATTAATAACCAATAAAGGCTTGTAAAACAAAACAACTTGACCATAAGGGGTTCACATGGGGACTGAAGGAGATACAAGCTTTCGTGGATTCTAGAGAGGCATACATGGGTGTCCAGCTCTATATATCATCATGTTTCTGTAGTGTCACTGGAAATAATAGAGTAAATGCTAAGCTTTCACTTGTAGTTAACCTTGATGGCTTGTGTAAGTGGGAAATGAAGGCAAAGGCAGGTGAAAGCAGAGCTCTAACACCAAAGACATACACCAGTGTGCATGCAGAGTTCCTTGACAAAGACTAGAAGACACTTACGATAACCCAACATCTGAGACTCAGTTATTCATTGGCCAGATGTTGGGGTCTGTTAACACAATGGAAAGTTTATTTATTACAAAGTACTAGGACTTAGATCATTCTAGCCCCTTCCCCCAGGAAATGTTAACCCAGAAATTAGTTATTACGATTTTTTTTTTAAAAAAAAGGAATATGTTTGTCAGACAAGAAAGTTGGGGTCAGGGAAAGGCTGGACAGGGAGATAGAGAAACATGACCTTAACCCTGAAGAGTCAAGAAATAACTGAAAGACTAGAGTATAATGCAAGGTTTTAATCTTTGGGCTATTTGGCTCTTTTGGGGCCTGACACCTAGCTTCCAAGTAAACACACAGAGACTTATTCTTAGTTATGAATGCCCAGCTTAGCTTGGCTTGTTTTTAGTCAGCTTTTCTTATCTTAAATTAACCAGTCTACCCTTTCCCTCTGGGCTATTTATCTTTCTCTTTTGTAAATCTTTCTTTCAGTCTTACTGTGTGGCTGGTTGGCAGTTTGGCTGTCTGCCCAGCCTCTGATGTCCCCCTCTCCCTCTTTTCTTGCTCTCCCTTCCTCAGATGTTCTTCTATTTATACTTCCCACCTATCAGTCCCAGCTATCCTTGCTCCTCCCTTCTAGTGGCCATTCAGCTTTTTATTAGACTATCAGGTGTTTTAGACAAGCAAAGAATCACAGCTTCACTGAGTTAAACAAATACTGCATAAACAAAAGTCACACACCTTAACAACAATAATCTACCAGACTACGGTTGCTGGGAAACATAGTGAAAGGCAAATCTTTGTAGACTAATTTGAACTGCTACCTGGCTTCAGTAAAATGTATGCTCCTCAGAACTAGAGGGAGACCAGCAATGCATTGCTCAGGTATATGGCCTCCAAATGAATGAGTAAAAATTAACAGCAAGCAGAGCTAGCATGATCACCCAGGTCTTCATTCAGTAACATTGCATTAATTATCTTGTGGAATTTACCACTTTTAGCTCACTGTACTTACATATCCCTTCATCAGTATCTCCCTCCCTCTCAAAAGGCATAGAGGAAATAGGATGATACGTTTAACAGGCTGAAAACAAAACCTGTCATTCCAAAGTCTTCTCTCCAGCAATACTATCTTTAAAAATGAAAGCAAAAGCTGTGTTCAGATTAAATAAAGTCTAAGAATTTATTGCAAGAAAACTTGCTTTTCAGGAAGAAAGGAAATGATTCTTGAGAGCAATTGGTCTGCAATAATGTGAACAGGTAAAATTAATTCAAGAAACATAATGAAACAAGCAGTGTTGCATATTTTACTCTTTTCCTAATTGAATTGAAAGCAAATATATAAAAGTATATTTCCATAACTATATTTTGGAGCAAGAACTTCTTATGTATTTGAATGTTATTTCCTTGTACCAATAAAATTTTGGTTTGGTACCTACTTTCCTCTTTTCTGCTATTATTATATGATAATATATTCATAAGAAGTAATGAATAAAAAAAATAGGTGTGATAGAATGGAGGTTACTACGAACAAATTGTAATGTACACTGGCTTTCCTCTCAGATTTCAATGGCTGTAAAACATACAAAATGTAAAATGCACCAATGGGTTTTTAGGATTTATAGATATGTAACAAGAACACAAAGCAAAATCAGAGAAACTCTTGACTCTTGAGTACTGTTAGCTCTCATGTAGATCTTTAAAAGTTTAGATCTGTACTGTGAGCCACAAAATGACCAATAAAAAAGTCTTGAATGATAATATTGCATATATTTAAAAATCACTCCGGAAGTGACTACTTAATGTAAAACATTCATTTTAGAAGGTATTTATATAATGGAAAAGAAGACAGGAGAGGAGACAGAGAGAACAAACAAACAATAATAATTGACCTTTTTAGAAAATTTACCCAGGAAAATTCTTTCTTCATAAGCATGAAGGCCTAAGTTTGACACATATATACCTACTCTCTAACTGCTTGCTCTCCTCTCACATAAACACACATGCAAAAGCAAATAAAAATCAAAAGAAGAAAAGCCACACATAATTGTGTTAATAATGTTAAATTCAAATTCTAAAATAACCCAATAAAAGGATAGATTAGCTTAAAACACAGTTTATGCTTACAGTGCTAAATAATTTGGGGAACATACTTTTGATTCAAATATACAGATGTGTTCAAACTAGACAACTGAGAAATTGAATATCATGTGTGCAGCAAGTACAATGGAGCTTGAATGCCTTTGCTAAAGTTCAATCAGCAGCCAAAACCTAAAAACAAATCATTTCTAACAACCAGTGAATGAATAAACAATCTGTAAGCTGTTTAAATATTGAAAGTAAACAATAAAATAGAAGGTTATCATAAGTTATTGTATATGATTCCTTTATCTCATCTGTGCAGAATTAACAAGTAATATAAACAGATAGTTGATGGGAGATGTCATTGGACTATCTCACTACAGATAGTAGACTAGAGGCTGCTTACAGAAAAAGTAATTGTTAATGTGATTAAGGCTTCTTTTGACATGATAAAAATGTTCAACAATTAGATTGCGCATTTTGGAATTATTATAAGTTTATAACTATGTCAATATATTATTTATACACTCAAAGTCAATGGTTTATACAGATTATAAATTATAGCTTGTTCTGTGTCATATTTTAGGGGAAACAAATATGCGCATCAGACAAGGAACTGATGAGAGACGAAAGTATAGAAACTACTAAAGTCCAACTTGGTGAACCATGGATTTATACAGGAAGATGGGTGAGGAGTCACAAGACAAGAATGTCAAAAAGACTACTGCATTAGGAAAAGCTTACCTTAGCATAGTTGTCAGTTCATGTGGCCTAGAGACCTTGAGAACACTGTACAACCTGCAGGCAGCTCAACAGCTTGGCGATCACCCTGTCCTTTCCAGGTTATTCAGTTGATCTGAAACACTTTTTTGGCAGCTTATCTGGTCAGTTTTAGGCACTTCCTAAAGTTCTAAGTTGTTTACTTCCTGAGCTTAATGAAGGATAGAATATTTTGTCTTGGAAGAAATTGCCACATCTCAATAAAGATTAAAACAGAAACAAAGCAAAGACAAATAAATGCAGAGATACTCTATGTTTATGAAAAGAACACTTAGTATTGTCTGTGTATCAGTTTTTCTTAACTTGGTCTGCAGGACAAGTGCAAGCCAAATAAAAATCCCAGCAAGTTACTTTGTGGTCATGGACAAACACTAAAGTTTACATGGAGAAACAAATAGCTTAGAATAGCTGTTTTTATCCTATTTTAAACTTTTAACTGCTAAACCTCTGGTTGAATAGTAGGCAGATATACACATTATAATTATGTAATTCACTAATTTTTCACTTCCTTAGTATTTTATTTGAAATTGATAAATGTTACTTTTTTGGTGACCCATTACCTCAATAGACCCTATGCTATACTCACACAATATTCAAAAATATGAATATGATTTTTACATTTCATTATGTTTTCATCTAATTATTTCTAATGATTGTATAGGCAAGTCTCTTGTGTGAGAGACTTTTCTTGGGGAAATGTAACACTCAGAGAGAGAGAGAGAGAGAGAGAGAGAGAGAGAGAGAGAGGGAGGGAGGGAGAGAGGGATGGAGGGAGAGTTTTACTTATCCTGGAATTAGATTGCTATGCCCCAAATCCAGAACTTGATCACCACCCGGAGACTGACTGCAGTGCAAAGACAAAGGGTCTTTATTTGCAGGTTAACTCAGGTCCCCCCCATCTGTCCAAATCTTCATCAGCATCAGTAACAACTATAGCAGCTACAGCAGCAGGGACCAGAGCAGGAGAGGCCTCAAGCAGCATGAGAAAGGAATTTTTATAGTGGCCAGGCAGAAGGAATGGGGCTTGGGGAATTCCAAACTTGCCTAACTACAGACTTGGGATTGGCTCAAACCCTGATGGGGAATAACAACATTATTGTCTCAGTTCTAGGGCACCTGGAATATTGTACTTGTTTCTGATTGGCCTCTCCTTGTGGGTGAGGTGTTGCTCATTTCTGATTAGGCCTCACTATGGGTTATGGTCAGGGGTAGGTTAGAGGCTGTCACCCTCACTGACTGGAAGAGGCTGCCTCCAGCTAAGGTCGGGGGAAGCCAAGGACAAGTGTTGCCTTGCTGAATGAAAGAGGCTACCTCTTGCTAAAATCAGGGGTACAGAGAGTCATCTCTAGGCCAGGGGTTACTACTTTCCTAGGCTTAAAATCTATGGGGAGATAGTGTCACCAGACTAGAGGGCACTACTTCCTTGGGCTGAGGTCTGGAAAAGGCTGTGCTTCTAGATTAGAGGTTACTATTTCCCTATTTCCCTTGGCCAGAAAATTCACATCCCTAGGCGAGGTTACTGCTTTACTGCTCAGGGATTGAATGGTTTTCCCTGTTTAGGGATTGGCTGGTTTAATGTCAGGGGCAGAGATGTCTCCTATTTCGGGTCAAACTGTGTTTCTTTCTATGGTTCCTTTCAGCTTTTTGGCTCCAATTTTTGGGCCTGGCCAAATTTCTTTTTATGGTTCTGATACTAGGGGCCAAGTGTGTTCTATTGTTGCTAGTTTCAGAGTTATGTTGTTTTTCCCCTGGCTCTGGGTTTAAGAATGAAGTGCCTCTTCCACTATCTCAGGCCCAGCCCAGAATTTAGCATTTTTTGGGGAGTGGGGGTTATTGAGGCTCCTGGCTGATGGGTTCAGGAACAGTGTAGGCACTAAGGATCAAGGATTTGCTGGGGCCTGAGTCTTAGACCATAGACTAAAATAACAATTGCATCAGAGTTCAATTTGGTAAGTCAATGGGTTTTTACTGGCATTACAAAGGAGCAGGGATGACTAGAAAGTAGTTTCATCACTGAAAAGCCCACCCAACAGTTGTCACAACTCAGGAATCCTTGCAGACAGCTCTACAGATCTCAGAAACTCTTCTCTAACTCTGTGGATCGTGGATTGGAGTCTCCTCCCCAGGAACTGTTTCCTGCTTCAACAAACAGTGAAGAGAACTGTCAAGTTTCAGCTTCCATAGCATGTGAAGTCTGTTTACTACAGCGTCTCATGAGCTGCCTACTCGCCCCCCCCCCCAGACCCCAAGGAATGTTTCTTCCCATTGAACCTGCTACACACCACGGTCATATCCCTGAAGCATGTCCTCTACTCACAGCAGCCACAAATTACCCCCAAGTACTTCAGACCATGTCATCAGACTCTCACATGTCTGTGGAGCAGATCAGTGTAGCAATCTGCTGTCGCCACAGCCACCAGGTCTGCACACCATGGTTCTTCTCTTTGCAGCTCCCCTGCAGCATGCTGACGCCCGGCGAAAATCACCGTTACACTTTGGAAGCTACCTTGAACGTTGGCCTGAATATTCCTGAACCTATCTGCTTCTTCATCTTCCAAGGTGTTTTTCTGGGACTCTGCAAACTATCTTCATGAACTCCTGATGCCCATGATTCCCACTGAACCACGTGGCCTCCCTCACGTGCAGATACTGTTTGGTATGGATTTGGGTACAGAATGCAAAATAGGTTTTGCTGAGTGGGTGTGGGTGTGTGTCATGTAGGCTTACATATTCTTGCCTGTGTTTAGGGCTAAATCTCTAGAAATGACTGCTTTGTGGTCACAGATATACTCAACTGCCATTTTCATAAGTGACTTACTGAGGCTAACACTGGACTTCAAGAAGAGCACACACAGGCTGCAATCCTGGAACACATCTGTCTGCATGCTGGAGCTGGAGCAGTGCATTGAAGGCTTCTGCCAAGAAGCTCTGCTCACTTGGAAGCTTGGCTTGAAGTTCCTTTGGTATGTTCCTAAAAAAGAGAAAGAGTTTAACATTTGGGCGAGTTTGCTCCTTGTGATCTGTATTTTAATTTCCCTGTCTGTCTGTAACCCATCCCTACAGGTTAACCTTTGAGAGATTCCACTCCTCCATCCTGTGCAGGATCATCTCTCCCCATAAACAACTTCACCCCTTGCTGTGTGACTTCTGGACTATGACGATGGCTCCAAAGGGATTGCTTTCTTTGCCAGGAAGCACTCTGGAATTATAGGTTGAGAAAAATATCACTTTTTAGCATGGAGAATAAACTTACATTGACAATCTGTTTCAGAGGGAGGATAACAAGCCTAGCAAACCAACAGACAGGTGTTCACACTGAGACTGGCTTGCGATTGCTGATTCAAGGCATATTATCTTTCCAGGGGAAGTGTCAGCATTCATAACTGCCCAAATGTTAAGTTATGTAAAAGCTGGGATAAACAATTAACATTTGTTGTTAGCATCAGTGAGTTAGAATCACGGGTGAGTTTTACTATAATGCTTCAATGTAATGCGTCAGTCCGTGCCAGCTGAAGTCATGTGTTTATGATATCACACAAAGCAGGTAATACCAGGATTAAACATTAATATATTTTGACTCCATTTATATCCCCTAGCTTTAGTGTAACAATGAATAAAACAACAACAAAATAGAAATGCTCCAAATGTTTTCCAGAAATTTTATTTGAAAATTATCTCTTTCTGTATAATTGCCATACTTTTGAATGTCCTGCATAAAATCCTTGATACAGAGAAGAGGGAGAATAGAAGTGTGCATTAAAAATGCCCATGAGAAACATAATCTTATATTTTGAAATTATGTTCCCTACTTGTAAAGTAAATTGATAACCACAGTAAAAATCCATGAAAAAATATTAATGATGGGAAGGAGTCCAGGAAGACCACTTCCAGTTGAGCCTAAGTCTAGAGTTCCAGGAAAAACAAAGTTTCTTGTTAGGAAAATAACCAAAATATGAACAAGAGATTCAGGATAATGGGCTGATTACAAAACACATGACTTCAAACCTAAAGGGAATAATGCAAACTCTCCTTGATGCTGAGTTTAAGACAACAACAGAGAGAAGCTGTGATTTGTGTGTCTGTGTGGAAAGTAGGTTGCAGCAGAAGCAAGAGAAGCTTGTGCCTAACTGCCTGTGGAGGACAGATTTGAAATAACTGGAGTTTTATGGGCCATTGAGATTGTGCTAAGTCTGGTGAATCTCTTCCCTGAGTCTGTTCTAATTTTACCTCTTTACAGAACATTTGAATCACCTTTGGACATAGATTCCAAATGCTATGATCATATATAATATTTAGGTTTCTTTGGGCAGTAACTACATTGTCTATTTCTTTTTAAAATTAGTTCAAATTATGGTATAAGGTAAGAATGCAAGTCCCCCCCATTAAATGATACCATTACCATTAGTTGAATAATCTATTCTTTCTATAATGGCATTACCACTACTACACAATGGATACATGTAGACATGCTTTTAGAATTTGTGCCCTGTATCAATGCTTGTAGACATGCTTCTAGAATTTGTGCTCTGTATCAATGCTTCTAGTACTGACCCACATTCACATTCTAATGCTTATTTTTACATTTAATCAGGCAGGACAACTTTAAACCTTTTGTGTACACTTTATAAGTTTCTGGATAAAACTTAAAATCATGTTTCAAAATTTAAATAGAAAGTTTTAACCAATGCTGATCAAAACTCCAAGATACTCAGGGGTATTCAGTAAAGATTTTTCTTCATATTTTTCCATGTAATTGTAATATTTTTGGATTCTATGATAACTCCTCAAATTAGTAAGCACTAATAGTTATGGCATATATATATAATTCCAGAGGCTTTTCTTGTACAAGAAGAATGAATTTAATAGGAATATTTGACATATAATGATATACTCATAAAAGCATTCATTTTAGTTTGTGAACAATTTTTTGTTGTTTTGGTTGTGATGCAATGTATAACCCAGAGTCCAATGAGTGCTAGGCCATTGTTCTAGTATTGCAATCCTCACGTGTTTCTAGTGCATTTTACAGATGAGATTTATTTAACCAGTCCTTTGCTGATGGAGTCTTCTTGTCTCACAGACCTGTAAGTACACAAATTATCACAAATAAGTGCAACAGTGAACTGTCTGAACAGAAATGGAGCCTTTGTATAAAGATGCAAAACTATTGTACTTGTGGTTCTGAGGAAATCACCTTCTATGTAGAGTGGTTTATTTTTAGAGTCTTTTGAAATATTATGAAATTGTATGCTTTTTTCCTGACTTAGCATCATTTTAATAGTATCAAGATTTGGCTGCTAACAGGATTGTGAGAATGGAATCATTTGTATCTCTTTTTGTAGCAAATGATGTTAGGAACCTTTTCACAGGGTTGAGTGTTGTGTGATACTATTTCTGGAGAACCTTAGGTAAAAAGGGAAGTAAAACTTGGGACTTTTGGACATAATTAAATGGGTAAGTGAGATTTCCCTGGGGAGAGGGGAGTGTGGGCAAATCAGGAAGAGGGAAAGAAGAGGTATAAATAAACTAAAAGTGGAAAAGCCATAAGGATTTATATTATTGTTCAGCTAGTTAAAATTACATTTAATATACATACATATATATATGCCTGTATTAATTGAAATTACATGAATTGGGAATGACAATGGTTGCCCCCCAAACCAAACCAAACCAAACCAAAACAAAACAAAACAAAAGCACACTGCTTAACAAAACAAAAACAAAAACAAACAACAACAATAACAAAAATAACCCAGTGCCAGTCATAGAAGCTTTCTAATTTTTGGCCAGAGGAATCCAAGATACCCCTCAAAAGAATACAGGCTATTGTTATGGCCCTTGCTCCTTTTTTTGAAAAGGAGGTAAGATCCCATTGCTTAAGATATTACACATATTAGACACATGATTTTGAGGAATCAGCCTGGATCTCACCTGGAAGTGAGTCCTCCTTACTGGGGACTAGCCCTCATAGCTTCAGAAAGAGCCATGAAAATTGTGGTCAAATATTCAGAAAGGATAAAGCAGTGAATAGTCCTATCCATCTGTAATACCAACAAGCTACAATAATGACCACTCTCACAAGATATCCTGCAAAGGGCAGTAGTGGCACTTATATCCCGGAGGTAGCCAACAGCCACTTACATTGAATTAAAACCCACTGAATAGGAGGGAAGGACTTCATGCCTCACACTGTAAATTTAGTAAATAACCTGTCATTAGTAAGTGCTTAGAACCTAGAGCAGAATCTACTACTGCCCATTCCCTAAACCAGTATCATCTATAACTGTATTCTAAATATTGTCCTTATATCATGGATAAGTGTAGCTTTCATCCTTCATCAAAGAAATTTTTTGCGACAGATGGAAACCATCTCAAAAAACACAGCTGGTCCAAAATGCAGAGATCAACCTGTAACACATAAAAATAAATAAATAAATAAATAAATAAATAAATAAATAAATAAATAAATAAAACGAAACCAGAGTCTGATATTGGGGTTCAAGCAAAGCAGCTGGCCACTTGCTTTTTACCCCTACCTCAGCTGAATGGGCTGATCCTGTCTCCAGGAGCTCTCATCAAGCCTCAGACTATATTCTCCTCAGTGTGACTGGAGAATGAATGCCTGAGACTGACTTATATATCTCTCCTGAGTCCTAGGATTAAAGGTGTGTACCACCACCTCTTAGCTTCTGGCTACAGGGGTTAAAGGTGTGTATCACCACTTTCTGATCTCTATAGCTTGAGGCTGACTTGGCTTTTCTGAATCCTCAGTCAAGCTTTAATAAATCATAAATAATACATCACTACAACATCTCACTTCACAGTGGCTGCCTCCAACTAATACATTTACAAGACAATCCCTCCACTTAAGGCTTAGGGACCATCTTGGAAAATGGAGGAGTAAGATTGTAAGAGCAAGAGGATCAAGACTGCTGTTGCAAGATTGTTTCTTCTTTTAAAAAATGAAGGGATGGAATAAGGAAGGAGGGGTGGATGTGGGAAGATTTTGGGGATGACCAAGATATATTTTATTAAATTTTCTAAGAGTTAATAAAATTATAAAAAAATATACTTTAGGAACAATGACATAATATTGCTGAAACTTTCTAATCGGGGAAACCATGTTACTGATTTTCACTTATTCAAGAGTTTTCCCTTGTCTTTAGGAGTATTTAAATATTTTCATAAAGGTTTTAGACATTTATAGTAACATTCCTTTCCTGGCAGTTTATATTTTTGTGACTATTGGAATCATATTTTTTACATTAAATCCAATTAATTATATAAAATGTATTGCTCCCTGTATACTGATTTTATGACTGCTAACTTATCAAATTTTCTTTTAAGTTATAACATCCTCAAGTAGATATAGTTTTATGTTTGTTAATTTCTTTGTAGTTTTACTATATCTTATTTTAGTTCTACTAAAAAGTCAATAATAACATTTTTTTAATTTAATTACTAAGTCTTCAAGTGTTTCTCCACTGAGGATAATGTGTCAGAATTTTAATGTATCTCTTTCTTTCTTCCTCCCCATGTGTGTGTGTGTGTGTGTGAGAGAGAGAGAGAGAGTGAGAGAGAGAGATTATTTTGTCTATGTAAAATCATTCCATACCATGTGCAGTAATATGGTAATATACCTCTCTTGTTTGCCTTCATTTTTTCTCTTGAAGTTAATTCAGTGGCATTTCTATGTGGTATGCCCTCAAAATCTTCCCATGACTTCAGTGTATTATGAGCAGTTTTCTGCTGGCCTGGTCCCACAGCTGTGCCAGCCCCAAATAACATTCAGAGATGCTGCATTTGATATAATGCTGTTGGCCTGTTACTAGCATTACTTATTGGCTAGCTCTGTCTTAAAAAAAATTTCTATTAATATAAATATTTCCACGTGGTCTTATCTTAACAGAGAGAGGGCTCAGTGTTGAATCTTCTCCCTACTCTTTCCCGCATCCTCCTTGTCTCCTAGTCCTGCCTATCTTGCTTTCCCATTAGCCAAAGTGCTTTATTCATTAACAAATAAGAGAAACATATTTACAGAATGACATCTCCCTTCATGAGGGTACTTCAATTGTCTTTCAGTGCCTCTCCAAACCATGGTATTTCAGTCATTTCCCTCTGTTTAAGCCATCTTTCCCAGATGCAGGACTTACTTCCTTAGGGTCTAGCACCTTCACAGGTCAGCTGCAAGACTGCCACCATGGAATCTCCATTCATGACCTACTCTTTAGTCTGTTTTGTTCCTTGAATGTTCTGTGTTTTGAATTCTATTAATTCTTTTCATTTGTTTTATTCTTTGAGTTTCTAAGAAAAGGGTCATTGAAGGTAGATTCTAGGGGCAGTATATGTTTGAAAGTGAGTTCTCTGCCATTCTGAATTTTTTTGTATAAATTATGTGGAGGACAAAATGCTAAGGAGGAAGTAATCTTCATTCTTTTAAAAATGCTACAGGTTTTATCAAATCAGTTTTTGCTCCTAATCTCACTACTGCATTATTCTGGTTTATTAATTCTTTTGAGTGGGCCTGGCTTTATTTTTCTTCTACATGTGAGACTGTTTCCCCCACTGTCTTGAATCTTTGATAGGTCATTTCCTGATCTTAATCCTGGTAAATTTCCTTCGTGATTCCTTTCATTATTTTATTTTCTTTCTAGAATTCTAATAATTCCTTTCACTACATTTCATTTTTCTCCTTTTAACTGTTTCCCAGAACAATATCCTGATTTAGCTGCCAGTCATTTTGCTTCCTCATTTCAGCTAACACATTTATGTCTTTCCAAAATTCTTTTTCAAAAATACTCATTCATCAAAGAGCCTTCTTGTCTCGTGGATGCACAGTTTAGAAATAATACTTTTCTAAATATACTCTTTTCTTTATTTGCTTATTTGATTGTTTATTTGTTTTGGCTCCTCTTCTTATAGCAGAGGATTTTCACAGACATTTTTCACTTGGGAGAAAAGTACTAGGGAAAGCTGAGTAAGATTTCTATGCACGGGTGGCCTTGTAGATATCATGTAGGACTTTTCTTTTCAAAATAGGTTCCTGAGAAAAAATATCTTTTCCCTCATTATCCCCAAGAAATACATAAACCTAGTAGCATTCTTCATGCAGAGAAGAAAGGTTAATTCTTTATATATGGCAGAAGTCCTAAAGTACATAGTGCTTGATCCTCCTGTGGTACTGTTTGGAATACTGATTTTACCTTAATGTATCCTTTTTGTTATTGTTGTTATTCTTGCATTAGACTGATTGCTCAGAAAATAATCTTCTGTTCAGCTATCTAGATGGTGTAAAATAGCATTCTGGGAAGGGTACACAGAGTCCATACCAAAATTTTCACAGTAAATCAGGAAAGTTTCCCTGAGGCCTGTGTTTACTAAGTGGTAGGCTCTCTCTCTGACTTTGCCAATGGTTCCCAGACTTGAGAAAACCTTCATTTAGTGTCTTAGTTGGGGTTTTGATTGCTTTTAATAAAGTCAAAGCAACCTGGGTTTTATTTCATCTGATACTTCCATGTAATAGTCCATCACTGAGGGAAATCAGGGCAGAAGTCAAGCAGGGTAAGAACCAGAATACAGGAACTAAAGCAGAAGCACAGGGGAGTACTGCATACTGGCCCGGCCCACCTGTCTGACTCAACCTGCTCTTTTATAGATTCCAGGACCACCACTTGCTCACAGGTGACAGGACTCACAATGGCTGGATATACTTATATCAGTCACTAAGAAAATGCGCCACAAACAGGCAAATCTAAGTTGGCATTTTCTCAATTGAGAGCCACTCTTCATAACTCTAACTTGTGTCCAGTTGGCAATAACATAGACAGGGCAGTCTGCTTGAAGAGTAAATCCCTATACCCCCCCTCCAGTATTCAGAAAGGAGATTTAGACAACTATTACACTTTAACCAGTTCTCTGTGTTATTGCATTCCAGAGCTACCTTGATACCCTTAGTCCTTAAGCTTCTGAACTGTACATAGTCAGAGACCCCCATTGTCTGCTTAGCATTCAGCTTTTGGAGACTGCTAACTTATTGAACTCTCATCTACTTGAAATATTTTTTCAGATTTCCTTTCTATTCCCTCTTTTCTACTCAATTTATTATTCTGAAAGAATAATAAAATAAAATAAATAGATTCTTACTGGTATTTCAAGGAGACAGTAAATAATGAAAGAAAGAATGTGTTTAGTCTGCTACTTATAAGCAGAGAGCTAATCATTAGACTTCAAATTACCATTTAGTGTTCTGCATAGATAAGAAGGCCTCCTTCTTCACTAGTATAGGAAACCATTCTTTTCTGCTAATTCTTTTCTGATGAACTCCAAAGTGGTTAAATCTCTGTGCCTATCTATCTATGTATCTGGAAGTGTGTTGAATATTTTTGCACATTTATCGAAAATACTCTTCCAAAATTATGACAAATTTTCAAGAAAATAAACATTTCACAAGCTTATGACTACCAGGAAATTTTTAGTTATTTGTTTAGGTTTCTTACATCCATGTCAAGATAGCTATACAATGTTTTAAATAACAATACAATTTTAGAAGGCATTAACTTAATTACTTTTTAACTTCATGGATAATTTTGTAGAGTATAAATAAATTTTAACTTACAAAGTTTCATTTTATAGCCTAGAAGCTAAAAATATTTTTGTTCTAATAGCTTTTGTAGATATTACTTTTATGCCTTAGCAAACAAATGCCATAAATAACAACTTTCTCACTCTTTAGAATAATCACTCTTATTTTTGAATCTCTGAACTAATCTCATTGAGCTGTTTCCTTTTTTTCAATGTCTTAATTCAGCTGCTCTTTTAATATGTTACAGCATTCAATTATTGCTTTTTTTTTAAACTCATAATGCGTAAACTTATCTTTGGTTTTGTTTAACATTGATTTCCTAGCCCACCATTTCTGTAAATAATAATTTTGTGACTTTATAACTTATCTACAGTAGTTTATTTGTATTTGAGCCATTAGTTCATAAGAATAGAATTGTTGTTTTCATCATTCTTTTATTTATTTTACATACCAACCCTACTTTCCCCTCCCTCCTCTCCTCCTGCAATGTCCCTCCTCTGTATCCACTTATATGGGGTAAGGCCTCCTATGTGAATCAATAAAGAATGGAACATCACCTTATGGAAACAGATGCAGAGATCCATGGCCAAGTACTGGGCAGAGTTCTGGGAGTCCTGCTGAAGTAAGGGTGGAGGGATTATATGAGCAAGGGGGGGGTGGGTTTCAAGATTGTGATGGAGAAACTGGCAGCGACAGCTCACCTGAGTTCTGTTTTAAAAACAATTTAGGCTACATATTTGAACCTTCATTATTACAGTTTCAAATTATGCCATGGAGTAAGTGACTTAGACCAATGGCCTCAGGGCTACATTCCACTCACAGATGTATTGTGTTTAGAATATCATGTCTACAAATAGTCACTTTAAATGCAATGTAGCTATGTAGGTGTGGAATTGATTATACCTCTAAAAACTCAGTACTACTGTGTTACCAAATTCACTTACCATGAGCAAACAAATTTCCTTTTAAGCCCTAGTTTAAGAAGTACATTTGCAATGACCACACAGTTGTCCCATATCTATTAGCAAAGCAAATAAACAGAGCTTGATCATGAAAACTCAATGCACAATCTTCAAGTTTATTTCTAAAGCAATAAAATAAAAGCCAAAATTTTATGGATTTATTGAAAAACAGCAAAACAAATACTGTTTTAATATACCTACATTTTATTTAATTATGCAAAATGAAAGAATAATAAACATTCAGACCCTGGTTTTAAATGTAAGATACAGAAGTGAATGTGTTGTTGCAGAGGTAAAAAAATGAAGGTAAAAGAGGAGATGCCACACAATTTCTGACAGCCATGTGGTCCCTATAGCAGCTACACAGTTGTGCTGTTTTGTAAAAGAAGCCACTGGAAGTCTATAAATAATTAAGCATGGCTGAAGTAAAAAAGTTTGATTCTGTTTTTAAGTGGCACACTAAAATTGGTTTATGCTTCATAGACTGCCAAACTTTGGAAGAGAGTAGTTTGTCATATGTCACCTATATAGACAGAACTTGTAAAAAACCTAAGCCTGGTTCAGAGCTTAACCATGTGTCCTCAGTTGGCTTTATCTGTGTTTCTTGAGTTGTTCCTTTCTCATAGTAATGAAGGATAGAAGGTTATCACAACATGGTTAAAATGTACTATGTATGATCAAACTTTTGTTCTGCTATTTCACTAGAACTTAGGAATCTTTAAAATTACATTTATATTTTTATATGTATAAGTATTTTGTTTACATGTATGTCTGTGCACCAGACATATGCCTAGTACACAGAAAGGCCAGAAGCTAGAGTTGGATCCCCAAAGATTAGCATTCTAGATGTCTGTGAGATTCATGTGATTCTTGGGAATTGAACTCAAATCCTCTGAAGACCAGCCAGTTCTCTTAACCATTGAGTCATCTATTCAGCCTCTTAGTGCTCTTTTCACTTTATGGTTCTAGTGAAAGAGTGATAACATTCATGTAATCTTTAATATTTCTCTTTAAATCAAGGGTAAATTAAATTAGAGTTTCTCACAGAAAATAAAAACAAATGCTCCAAATTAAAATGGGCTATAGACTTGAACCAGAGAGTTTTCAAAAGAAGAGATGATAACAAGTGTTCAACATCCTTAGAAATTAGGAAAATGCAAATTAAAACTACCTTGAAATTTTATGTTATCCCAGTCAGAATGGATAAGTTCCAGAGAAAAACTAACAACAAATGCTGTTGAGGATGAGGAGACAGTATATCCCTCATTCACCTTGTTGGTGAAATGCAGACTACTGCAGCCACTATGGAAATCAGAGTAGATAATTCTTTTAAAACAAACAAACAAAACACATATCAAGCTGTATCACTGGTTAGCATATATCCAAAGAATATGATTACCTACTGCAGAGATACTTACTCAGCCATGTTCATTGCTTCCCTATTCACAGTTGTTCTGAAATGGAAGCAGCCTAGATGTCTAACTGATAGATAGATAATGAAAATGTGGTGTGTACACATTTCCAATTCTAATCAGTCTTAAAGGAAGTAAGGTCATGAATTGGTAAATGAATAGAACTGAGAAATGTACTCAGTGAGATAATCCGGACTCAGAAAGACAACTCTGCATGTACTCTCTCATTTGTAGACAATAGAGAAAGTCCTTTGAGTATATAACATTGAGTAACTGCAGAAATCATAAAAATAGGAAGGGATGAGAGGGGAAGAAGAAGCTCTAGAAAGGAAGATAGTAGGTAATATAATAGGGGAAAGGGAAAATGAATTAACAACTGGAGAGAAGGAAGTTAGGATAATGTAAAGGAAGAGGGAGGAGAGGTAAATAACACTGAGGATGTTTGAAAAACCATCTGGAATATAATATGTATGTATGTATGTATGTATGTATGTATGTATGTATATGTATTGGATAATAATATTCCCTTCAGGAGCCATAAACTATCTAACAATAACCTTATTTTCATGCAAAGGAAAATCACCCTTTAAATTATTAGTCAGTTTAGGTTCAAGAGACACACAAAACAAAATGGACTATTGCCATTAGTTAAGTCCTAGAACTTGAAGATAAGGTTCTAACAAAGCCACACCCTTCAGACACAGAAATGAGAAGAATCAAATGGTAATGACTTGGAAACATCTTTCCCAAGTGCCAGCTCTCATAGTGTTAGGTACCACAGAAATCTATGTTATATTGAACTACTAAATACTAAGTCTGTGCACCATAACAATGACTGGCTTGACAAGATATCTGTAATAGTGCAATAATGACACTTTAATATTTGGGGGTTACCAACACCTGTCTATTAAACTTAAAGTTCACTGAATACAAGGTAACTGATAACTAGTCTGTAAACCTAGTCATCTGTGCATGGGTGGTGACGTTGTAGACCCTAGAGAAGAAACTATAACTACCATTTTCCTAAATCAGTATAATTTCAAACTGCAATTTAAATACTTATTTAATTAGTAGATAAGTGTAGTTTTTATTTATGTGTAACCAAAACAGTTATAGAAGACATCATGAATCTGAGAGAGAGAGGGGGGAGGGAGTGAGGAAAGGAGGGAGGGAAGGAGAGAAGGGGAAGAAAGGAAAGAAATGGAGGGTACCTGGGGATGGAGATGATGTAAACACAGAGTACTCACAAATGAAAACTCATATTCATGGTGATATAATGATGATGCAAATGAAGATGAGTATGAAAGCACTTTACAGGACACCTCTCTGGGAATTTTAATTCTCTTCCTTTTGTTTAATAAATTAAGTAATGAAAGTATTTTCAAGCAGGCTTTATGGTTTGTGGTGGTTTTAATGAAAATGACCCTCACAGATTCATAAAGAGTGGTAATATTTGAAAGTATGAGAACATATGACCTTAGCCTTGTTGGAAGAAGTATGTCATTGGAGGTGGGCTCAGTGCCTTCATAAGCTCAAGTTAGGCCCAGTGGCTCTCTCTATTTCAGATGCCTGCTGACGGGGATGTTGAACTCTCAGCTGCTTCTCCAGTGCTATGCCTGCCTGTAAGCTGTCATCTTTCCTGTTATGATGATAATGGATTAAATATATGAAGCTGATACATCTACAATGAATGACACTACCAATTGACACGCCAGTTTGTATAGGGAATTCCTACAAAGCCTCATTTTCCACACCTTGTTTAGATAGCCATATTACTGAGTATTAATGTGTGTAGCTTTCTTGTCATAAATAGAAAAGACTATCTCATAGCAGGTATCCTAGTTGGCTCAGTCTCTTTCTATTCCAAGATGCTTCCTAAAACCTCAGAGTAGGACCTGTTCTGCATATGTATCAGTTGGGGATGGATATCCTATGATTGGTTATTCTCTGAATATTGGCCAGCTGACAATTTCTGTCATGATCTTCATCTGCTATAAAATGAAAGTTCTTTGATAATGGTTGAGAACTATAATTATCTGTGAGCATAAGTATAAATATTTAGAATGAAGTTATATATTATACTGATATCTATTAACCACCATTATGGATTCAAAACGAGTAAATCTAGCAACCAGCTGTATACACAGCACTTATTGCAACCACTTGAGGTGTGCATACATCATAAAAAGAATATAAAAGGAAAATTACCTTTTACAATTTATGTTTACCTCAGTAACCTCTTTTCTTTCCTGTTGTCCCAATTTTAAAATGTTTTACAAACTGCCTCTATGTTGTTTCATGCTCTGTTGTTGCATATTCTAAATAAGCAGTGTGAAGACTTACACGTATCTGTCTATACAATGTGCATGAATGATGCAAGTATATATATATATATATATATATATATATATATATATATATATAAATCTTCGATTCACAAATTTGACAGTAATGTTAGCTGTCCTCACTTGTAGAATGAATGAGAACTTGTACTGAGAATTCTTTTCCCATAAAAAAATAGAGCAGAAACATTGTATTCAGATCTTCCATCTTGTAATCATGGAACTATGGAACAGTTCTTATGGTGTCACCTTTTTTAAAAAGAAAGATAACAGGGTATTTTTATTCATGAGAAATGTGAAGGTATTTAGGATTGTGACGTTGTTGTGATTATTATGGAGACTAAAGAGTATTTTCAACTTAGAATAAGTAGTAAATAGAGAAGGAGGAGGAAGGAGAATGATGAAGGGAAGGAGGATGAAGAACACACTTGGCATTGTATGTTGTTTAACTATTAACTGTGTGATGTGATTCTTTAGCATTATTTTAAAAGTCATCCACAGGTCAATTTCTAAACACAGACATTTAATTCAGTGGAAAAAATTCTAAAAGTCATTTTTGTACACTGAGGTCAAATGAAAATTTCCATTCTGCACAAATGCGCCTCTGCATCTAATGGATGTTAGCTGCTCTTTGCCTTGAACACTGAAAATAGAGTTGGAGGCTTAATTAAGAAATTCTAATGAAATATTTACAGTAATAGGAAGTAATCAAATTAGCATTATTTGTCTTGGCATTTGGTCTTTCCCATCTTAGATCTTTGACTAAGCTTTCCCCTACTTATTCTCATACCATTTGAAATGCCTCATAATGCCAAGATAAGGAAAAACCTCACTTAAGTATTACATGATATAAAGTTGTCATTTATTTTGTGATTAATGGAACCCATCATTTTATGAATCTTTCTTTCTTAACAAATTGATCTTTTGACCAAGCTTCCATTACAGAATCATGCTTAATACTTGTCCTTCATAATTAATGAGAGTTACTAAGATAATTTCTTAAAATTCAGAAGGAAACAATTGCATGTTTTGATAAGTCCTATATCTTCACTTACACATACTTAAGTAGTTTTTCTTTCCTGTCATATGTAAAAATCACAAAATGACAGAGATGGATGGGCATTTGAAAAATGAAATGAGTCTAGACCATATATTTAGTTTCACCAGACTCATGTAATAAAGAGTTTTGTGAAATTTATCTTTGAGTATTTTCCCTCAGAACATTCAGATGCATCAATTAAGGAATTATTTACAAGAGCAGGACCCTAATTATTCTTTCCACTCCACTGAATTCTACTGCTCTACCTTAAATTGTTGCTATGCATATGGTCCTGATATCAGTTATTTTTAGAAGAAAAATGCATATTCTTTCTTCTATTGTTGGGAGAGAATAATACATGATCATTCATAGGCTATCATAATGTACTTTTAAAAACTGCTGTACTTAAAATTCTTGTTCAGTTGCAAAATAGAACTCTATTCTAACTTTGGTCTTATGTTTAATATTTTAGTGACTCATTTACTTCTTTCAATGCTTCCAGACAAACCTTTATCATGAAGTACTTGCTCAACTTGGAAATTTTTAAAATATTTTATTTCCATATATAAATACATCATCACAACAGTGTGGTTATTAAGAACTTATTTATGCATTCTATTATTTATTGTTAGGTTAGTCTTGCTCCTCATTTTCATAATATATGTTTAAGCCCAGTTTAAAGAAGCATAGCAAACAACCAAAACTAAATGTATAAATTTGACTTACATGTCAATCCTGTCAAGTAAATGTGTAGTCTATAATTGAAATTTGTGGTGTGTGTATGTGTGTGTGTGTGTATACATGTGTGTGCCTGTGTACATTGTTTTAATTTGTTTAGCTCCTTTTGCTGAAACTAAAATTGTTCTGAATGTACTTAATGAGAGAGGATACAGTCTTACTAAGTGCTACAAACAGGTCTTGTCTCTTCTACTTCACTCAAAACCTATGTATAGCCAAAAATTATCTGTAGGACACATATCATAAAATAAAATACCTACGTAGGTATTTTTTGTTTCATCTAAAAAATAAAAAATCGATATTCTGAGAAAATGGAGGTTTGCCACTCATCCATGGTCACTTAATCATTAGATACAGTATATTTGTACAATAAACAATTGTTTTGACTAAAAATAAGTATTAAACTGAGATTCCACCAAGACATACTCTACTGCCCAATCCCACGAACCTGAACATCTTCATGGTAGCCAAATCTCCCCCCCCCAACCACAAGAGACTATATATACAGAGGCAAAAACTACAACAGTTGGAAAAACAGGCACAGTTAGTTAGAAACAATGAGTAAACTGGTGTAAGAATACACTCAATGTGGCACCACCAGAAACCAGTGATCCTACAAGAGTAAAATGTGAATATTCCAATGCAACTGCCACAAGGAAATGAACTTAAAAATTACTTTATGAAGATTATAGAGGCTCTTAAAGAGTAAATGAAAATTTCCCTTAAAGAAGTCAAGGAAAAGACAGACAAAAGTTGGAAAAAAAATCAATAAAACACCTAAAGAAAGCCAAGAAAAAACAAACAAACAAACAACAACAACAACAAAACAATAAAACAGATGAAGGAAATTGTTTGAGACTTGGAAAGTGAAATAGAAACAATAAAGAAAACACTAACCAAGGGAATTCTGGAAATGGAAAATCTGGGAAAACAAACAACAAACACAGAATACAAGAAATGGAAAAGAGAATCTCAGGTGTTGAAAATATGATAGGGGAAATAGATTCACCACCATTCAAAGAAAATGTCAAGTCCAATAAATTCCTAACACTAAACATCCAGGAAATCTAATATGCTGCAAAAATTCCAAACCTAAGAATAATAGGAATAAAAGAAAGAAGAATCCCAGCTCATATTCAAAGAAAATATATTCAACAAAATCATAGAAGAAAATGTTCCCAACCTAAAGGAGGACATACATATAAGGTACAAGAAGCTTATAGAATAGCAAATAGGCTGGATCAAAATACTACTACTACTACTAATAATAATAATGATAATAATGATAATAATAATTCCCTCACTACTTAATAATCAAAACACTATACAAACAGAATAAGGAAAGAATTTTAAGAGTTGCAAAGGAAAAAATACCAAGTAATATATGAAAGCAGAACTAGTGTTATTATATCCAACTTCCAACTTCTCAATGGACACTCTAAAAACCACAAGATCCTCAACAGATATTTTATTTTATTTTTATTTAAATTAGATACAGTTTTACTTTACATATCAATCCCATTTCCCTCTTTCTTCCATCCTTCCGTGCTCCCCACCAACCCCCCTATCACATTCCCCTTCTGCTTCCCAGGGATGGTGAGGCCTTTCATGGGGGATCATCAAAGTCTGTCACAACATTTGGGGCAGAGCTTAGACCCTCCTCCATGTGTCTAGGCTGAGAGACTTTCCCTCTATGGGGAATGGGCTCCAAAAATCCATTTGTACACTAGGGATAAATACTGATCCACTACCAGAAGCCCCACAGAATGCCTAGGCCTCATAACTGACACCCACATTAAGGGGGACTAGTTTGGTCTTATGCTGGCTTCCCAGCTGCCAGTCAGGGGTTCATGAGCTCCCCCTTCTTCATTTCAGCAGATTTTAACAGACACTAAGGTACCATGGATGCCAGCACAACCTATGTAACCCAGAAAAACTTCCAATCAACATAGAAGAAGAAAACAAGATATTTCATGACAAAACCAGATTTAAAGAATACCTATCCACAATCCAGAACTACAGAAAGTACTAGAAGGAAAACTCCAACCCAAGGAACTCAGTTATATCTGCAAAAATACAGACAATAGATGATCTCACAACAGCAAAACCCTAAGAAGGGAAACACTACCATCACCACCACCAAAACGAAACAAAACAAAATAACAGGAATTAACAATCACTGGTCAATAACATCTCTTAATATCAATGGACTGAATTCACCAATAAAAAGACACAGACTAGATCAGGCATCCTCTCTACTACTGCTAACTGGCCTACCCATGTAAAAAGATTGATTAATACCCAATTATCATCATAGACTCCTCATCCAGTAATTGATGGAACAAGATGCAGAGATCTTCAGCCAAGCACTGGGCTGGGTTCAGGGAATCCAGTCAAAGAGAGGGAGGAGGGAATATATGAGCAAGGGAGGCAAAGATCTCAATGTAGAAATCTACAGAGAGAGCTAAACCAGTCTTGTGGAAACACATGAATTCGAGACCTACAACTGTAGAGACTCCAGGGAACCAAATTACACCCTCCTTATGTGAAAGACAAGAAAGCCTACAAACTCATGGAAACTGAAAAACTCACTATTGAACCATCACTGGGTCAAGGAAGAGATAAAGAAAGAAATTAAAGACTTCCTAGAATCAATTAAAAATATTCCATAACATACCCAAACTTATGGGACACAATGAAAGCAGTGCTAAGAGGAAAGTTCATATCACTAAGTGCCTACATAAGGAATTTGGAGAAATCTCACATGAGTGACTTAACAGCACACCTGAAAGCTTTAGAACAAAGAAAGAAGCAAACTTACCAAAGAGGAATGGACTAAAAGAAATATTTAAACTCAGCGCAAAAATCAAAAAATTAAAATAAGTACAATACAAAATATCAATGAATGAAAGAGCTTGTTCTTTGAGATTACCAACATGATAGACAAACCTTTATCCAAACTAAACAAAAGGCACAGAGAGAATATCCAAAGTAACAAAATCAGTAACAAAAAGGGACATAAAAACAGACTCCAAGGAAATACAGAGTATCGTTAGGTCATACTTAAAAAACCTGTACTTCACAAAATTGGAAAATCTAAAAGAAATGCAAAACTTTCTGACAGGCACCACATAGCAAAATTAAATCAAGACCAGATAAACAATTTAAACAGACCTATAACTCCTAAAGAAATAGCAACAGTGACTAAAAGTCTTCCAAATATAATGCAAACCAACCAAACAAACAAACCAAAAACAAACAGGGCCAGATGGCTTTAGTATAGAATTCTACAAGAATTTTAAAGAAGAGCTAACACCAGCACTCCTCAAATTGTTCCACACATTAGAAACAGGAGGAATTTTGTCAAATTCTTTTTTATGAGGACACAGTTTCCCTGATACCCAAAGCAAGCATAGTAAAAATGGCAATATTATCGAAAGCAATCTATAGATTCAATGAAATCCCCATCAAAATCCCAATAAAATTCTTGAAAGACCTAGAAAGAACAATACTCAGCTTTATATGGAGAAACAAAAACCCATGATAGCTAAACAATCTTGTACAACAAAGGAACTTCTGCAGGTATCACTATCCCTGACTTCAAGCTCTACTCTAGCACTATAATGATGAAAACAGCTTGGTACTGACATTGACACAGACACATATATCAATGAAACTGAATAGAAGACATTAATCCACACCCCTATGAACACCTGATTTTTAACAAAGAAGCCCAAAATATACAATGGAAGAAAGAAAGCATCTTCAACAAATGATGCTGACATAACTGGATGCTGATATGTGGAAGAATGAAAATAGATCCATATCTATTATTCCGCACAAAACTCAAGTCTAAGTCGATCAAAGACCTCAATGTGAATCCAGTTACACCGAAACTGACAGAAAAGAAAGTGGGAAGTAGCTTTGAATGCATTAGCCCAGGAGACTACTTCCTGAATATAATACCACTAGCACAGACCCTGAGATTGACAATTAATAAACTGAACAGCTTCTATAAGGTAAAGTACACTTTCAATAAAAAATCTTTGACCAACCACACATTTGACAGAGGACTAATCTTCAAAATATATAAAGGACATAGGAAACTGGACACCAAAATAACAAATAATCCCATTAAATATGGGGTACAGATCTAAACAGAGAATTCTCAACAGAAGAATCTTGAATGGTCAAGGAATTGTTTAACATCCTAAGTTACCAGGATGACTTTGTAAATCAAAATGCAAAACAAAATGACTTTGAGATATAATCTGACACCTGTTAGAAAGACCAAGGTCAAAAAATGTGAATGACAGACTATGTTGAAGAGGATGTAAATTAAGAGGAACACTTCTCCAATGCTGGGGGGGGTGCAAATTTGTACAGCCACTTTGGAGATCAGTATGGCAGTTTATCAGAATATTGGGAATCCATCTACCTCAAGACTCAGTGATACCACTCTTGGGCATATACTCAAAGATACTCCATCATACCACAAGGACACTTGCTCAACTCATAGCAGCATTATTTATAAAGCCAGAAAATGGAAACAACCTAGATGCTCCTCAACTAAAAAGTGGATAAGGTAAATGTGGTATACCTATACAATGAAGTATTACTCAGCAATAAATAATAAATAAACACAATAATATCAAGAAATATGCAGGCAAATAGATGAAACTAGAAAACAAAAAACCATCCTGAGTGAGGTAACCCAAACAAGAAAGATGAACACAACACGTGCTCACTCATAAGTGATTATTAGATGTAATGCAAAGGAGCCCCAGAGAAGATAGGTAACAAGAAGGATCCTAAGAGAGATAGATCTCCCTGGGAAGAGGAAGTAGATAAGATGTCCTGGGTAAAGTGGGGACAGAGGGACTAGAGGGGAGAGTATGTGAAGATGGGAGCATAAGGGATCAGGATGGTCAAGTTGGTGGCAGGATGATGGGAGAGAGTAATGAAAGAGACATGTTGATAAAGGGGGCCAATATGGGTATATGGAGAAAGCTAGTGTCAGGAAAATTCCTAGGAACCCACAAGGATGACCCCAGCTAAGACTCCTAGCAATAGTGAAGAGGGCACCTGAACTGACCTTCTGTAATCAGATGAGTTACTGCCTTAATTGTTGTCATAGACTTTACCCAGTATTTGATGGAAGCAGATGCAGAGTTCCAGCCCTCTCTTTCTTCAGTGATGTGTGTGATGTGTGTATAAGTGAAATAAACCCTTTCTTACCAAAATTTCTTACAATACAATAGTTTTTCACATCAATCAAAGCATTAATGAAAACCACTGTGAATGATTTACTCCTTTGTAAAAGTTGCTAATGCATAAAAGTAAGTTTTCAAATTTCTTCAGATCAAAACAGAGTTGATTATGCCTGTTTATTGTATTTGTAAGATCTCAAACATTATTCCTGACAATAATTAGAAATAGTACCAGGACAAAGGTAAAAACTGCTTTTGGTTAGAAACAGCACACATATCAGGCCTTGAATAAACAACAGCTAAACTTATAATTAAGTAGGCAGTTCAGAATCATTTTTATGCAATGTCACTAACCCAGACTGGTCCTCATGCTGATTATCTCATTGTCTATTTATGAAAGCAAGATGTAACCTCTGATGCTTATAATTAGTCATTAAAGTTGAATAATTAATTTTTCTCCTGCAACAGAATCTTTCTGTGGAGAAAGGATAATGATGCCTTTCAACACGACTAAGAATAAAAGTTTAATCTAATTTATGACATTTTGTCCTTGAATGTATGCCCATTGAATAATAGCACAGTAAGACAGGAATCAAGGAAAGAACATATTTACACATAAACAAAACCTATACACACCTGCATACTTATTAGACCTATTTGAAGAGATAAAAACTTTTGATTCATTGTGTCAGCTCTCTAGCAGATGCTAAAATCTGCTTCTAAAGACACATCCTTCCCTTTTTGAAGGAACTTTGCTAATACAAGAAACATAGGATGGTGAAATTATTAAGTACTGTTTCTTTTGTACTGACATGCTTCTACAAGTTTGTAGAAAACACAAAACTCCATTTATAGTGTTTCACATCTTTAACTACTTCAGATTTCCTTGAAGTCATGTGTGGTAGACATTGTCATTAACTCTATCAGCTGCCCAGGGAGAAGCATGGAAAGGTGTAAAGCTTACCCTACCTAATGGTATCTGAGAGCAATGGAGCCAGGCTTCACCATGCAGGTTGTCTGGATTCTTCATGACTCTACCCAGGCTCACTTGGAACTCTTCCATTTTCCAGCCAGCTGAGCATCTCCAGCTCATGTTCCCAGGGTGTTCTTTGTCCCTTTCTCTGGTAACTTGTGGTGTTCTCAATGCTAGCATTTAAAATGTCTGAAAATTTAAAAGAAGATGAAATAAATGGACAATAAGATGCTGAAGATATACTTCCAAACCACAATTATATAGTTTTGGTCTTTCAGAGATTCAGTAAATCCTAAGAATTTTTTAAGAAGTCTTTAAATTTACCTTCCCAGATTCACACAGGTGGTATGATATATGATATATCATATATATATCATATATTGCTGGATATTTGTAAACACAGTATTGTGAGAAATTTGAAAATTTTATGTGTTTGTCCCATTTTTCTAATCACTTTATACCTTTATTATTTTTATTTATTTATTTGAGCAACTGTGAATTGGATATAGGACCTCATGCATGCCAGCCAAGTAGAGCTTCTGAGCTATATCCTAGTCCTCACTCACCTTATAAAATTTGAAGGAAATTTTCACTGTTACTGAAACTTGCCTTTAAGTTTCTCTGTAGACTCTATTGTTCCTTTTCTTCCAAGTTTTCTACTACTGTTGAAAATAAAAATTGGCATAACCATCTAAAAGCCATTAAAAACTACAAGGCAACATATACTATATTCTAAACAAGTGATATCAATTGTAGGAAATTACTCAATAGAAATATACTACATAAATACCAGAAATACATAATAAATAAGGTATTTTTGTTATTTTCACATTTTATTATGCCAGTAACTCAAATTTTAATATATATTAAATGATGTATATATATATCATCTACCTATCTATAATCAATAGATATAGATGATAGAGATATATGGGAATTCATGTAGTATAATTCAGTTATCATCTACTGTGCACAAAATCATCTACTGAGCACAAAATCCCAATTGTTTTTTTTTTATTTTGAATGCCAAGATCTTATATATTCTATGTTCAAATCCAATGGCTGCTCAGGTTATTACGAAGTATTCTAGTAATATCTTGTTATAGTTTCCGAAGTCTTTAATAAAATAGAAAATTTTCTACTTGATGTTATATATTTAACCTACTTTTCTTTCTTTGAGGATTATTTCTGTGGCATCTTTAAATATCCCTTTCAATGACATTAAGGACAGATTTTCTTGTGTTATTTCTTGTTACTTTAAACTTTTTTGCAGGTGTTTGTCTGTGCGCTTGTGTGTATGTGGGTATGTGTGTGTTGTGTGGGGTGGGAGTGGTTGTGGGTGTGATTGTGATGCATTGTGTGAAGATTAGAAGACAACCTGTGGGAGTTTTCTCTCCCCCTTGATAATATGAGCTCCACAGATGGAACTCAGGTTAACGGTCTTGATACATGCAACCAGAGAGCTACCTCAGCATCTGTAGTTCACAGAGGTAATTTTTTTTCATTATAATATAATTATTTTACTCAAATGTAATAATAATCCTAATAAACATATGATAGTCTTTTTCTTTCTTGAAATATTAGGGATTGAATCGAAGCCTGGTCTTGAACATTTGATCTTCCTGCCTCAGACACCTAAATAGCTGGTATTATAGGCTTATTTCATCAGGCCAATTTATGATCTTTTGATTTGTATGTCTCTGCACACGTTAATGTACTTGCACATAGTTTTATATCTATATACAATCATGTTTATAAATATGTAAACAGTATCATTGCCAAGTATTGAGATTACTAGAGACTTTCCTTGTTCATAATTTATAGATACTTATTTCTTTTTGAGATGCTGTAATACTTTTGTAAGAGCAAGAATCAATGGATAACAATACAATAATACCTCAAAATATGTTAACACATATTCTTAAATATTATAGCATACAATAAAATCAGATCCAACAAGCTTCAAAATGCCTCTAGAATGAATACTCTAGGATTATTTCCAAGAAACTATTTCAAGTGGATGATCAGAAGGTTGGAGCTGTTCAGCACTCAGTGGGAATAATTGTTCCTGTGACCACAGGGATTCTGTTCTTTTGTTGTTGCTTTTGTGAAATTTTATGTAAGTTATTGTCAGGACACATTTCATAACTATAACATAATTCATCTTTTGGAACCACAAATAACACATTTATTCTTTGTATAATTAAATGTGTCACAAAGATGTTTAGTATTTCAGAATCAGTTTTAAGCAGATTTTAGAAACTTCAATGTTTGCTTTTTATCAAGCAAATTGTTTTAACAGAAAATATCCACTGGGGTAATTTTATGTGTTTGCTGAAGTTTGCTGAAGCTTAATTTTCGGAGACTATAAATCACTCTACAGCAAAGAAAGCTATCCAGGGAACATGAGGAATCAGGAAAGAAAATATGGAGAAAAGTTCCAATGTTCCAGGTAGTAAATAGGCTTTTCCAAGTTTGCAACAAATGGGATGAGGGGCACCAATAGTTCAGTAAGTTTCAGACTTGGTTTGGAATTGCAGAGAGGTGTTGTCAATGTCACTGAACTTTGACTGGTCGATTACATACCATGCAAGTGCCTTGCCTTTTGCTTCACTTACTGCTATTTATCATTGCCTACTCCCATCAAAAGGAAGATTAAGGAATATTTCAAAAATAATACAGCCTGAATGGTCATACCCCTTGATGAGTACCCAACTGGAAATGGAAGAAGCCTGATTTGAATAGAGTAAAATTTGGAAATATTCTCATAATAATTTTATCTGTAGTTTGCATGCATGATGGGAATGAAAGAGGAGTGGAAAGGAAGGCCAATAACAGAGAGGATACACAAAATCCCAAGAGAGCAGGATGTGGCAGAAACCAGATGTACAGTCATCATTTTCAGAAGCTTGCCTACTCTGTGGCTATCAGTATTTTTCTGATTAATCTCATTTTCTATGGGAAGTGACTTTTTTTGTTTGTTTATGGCAGATTTGTCTGGAGAGTAAACAAACAAGTACAACCCACCTATTAATCCATGTTATTATTAAAGCATTTCACCGGTGGTTTGTAAAGCCTAATTCATCCAGGACTGGAGGAAGTCACCTTCATGGTAAGGATCCATGAACAGGTTTTGAAAATCTAAAATGCCCTTAGAAAGCCAGTGTACTACTTCCAAGAATATATGGTGATCTTGGAGGATAAAGACAATTGTGTTCTATTTGTTATTTACTTAAACTTTAGAATCCATCTTAGGCTGCCAGGGTGGGGAAATGCTTCATACCATATACTATCTGAATGGAAATGCCAAAACAAAACAAAATAAAAGCTGTCTATGGTTGTCTGTGGAAATATGTCCACTGATTTCTTCTAGACTCCAGGGAGGCAGGTGAAACTGTGGTATAATAAAAGATGAAAGACCTAGAGAGAGACTGTAGGTTTCCTTCTCATCACAGGCCAATACAGAGTGCGAGAAGGCCTGAATAGGTCCTCTGCTTCATAGTGAGGAATTTAGATGAGAGATCTAATGTTTGTCTTGATCCTGCTATGTACGTTCTATCTTAATCATTTGAATATAGTATCTTTAATTCAATAAATATTGTAAATTTTTAAAATATTGCAAATCTTGTCCACTTATGTAACAAATATTTGCTGAATAGTTATTGTCAGGCAATATAAGGTAATATAAACACTGAAAAAAATGAGTTTCTGTCTTCATGAAAGTTTCTACCAGTGGCAGACAATTCTGATTGAATGGATAATGACATCTGTGCCATGATGGCTTCTGTGGGCACAAGGAAGGGGCACTTAACTGAAAATCAAAGTCAGATTTTATTATAGAGTGAAAATTACTTAAACCAAAATGTCTTTAGTCACCACTATACCACTATCTTCTGTTTCACATTAGTGAAGAATTATATTCATTTGGTATGTGATTATAGGCTATCTGACACTTTAGGCTAGGTCTTAGTTGATAATGACACCTCTGGATTATACAGCAGTCCCACCGTATTATGAGAGAAGTGTAAACTGGGTAGAGACAGGATTACAAGTTGTCATGTGCCTTGAAATTGAGTTTTGGCCGACAAGGGATAATCTAGGTAATTTTATACTAAATAATTTAAACGTTTAGTGTTTTTAATTTTAGCTTTTCAGAGCCCATGTTTTGCTTCAAGGTCTGAGTGTGCATGCACATAATTTACAATATGAATTATTGAGCTATTTCAGGGTTTATGGTTGCTCTGCTCACTGTCAAGCATTCTGCTTGTCCATGCAGCAGCATCCATGTGAGTCTTTCGCCTCTTTTTCTCCCAATAGAATGGACTTATGAAGCACCACAGCCCCAGATAAGGCCATAATGGAAGGGCATTTTGACATTTTTAAATGTGTTTTGACAGATCCGGTAGTGCTTTTGAAGAAAACTCTAGAAACTTATGAATTTTTTATGGTTAAACTGCACGCAGCAGGTCTTACTGCCAAAGATAAACATACTTACGGAAAAACCACTAGTAAAATGGGAAAAATACCCACCATATAATGTAAACACTTTTCCATCACTATCACTGTAGCACAGCAAACCAATGGTAAAGATGTATAAATGCAGTACTTCTGGATAATACAACTATAAACAATCTAATATGGCCCTCCAGTTAGTACTAACTATATTATATATCCTACATCAGTCAAATGACCAATCAATTGCTGAGCATAAGCATAGGGGACGTGATAGTTCTATTGCTACACATATAATGATTGGGAAGATTTCTCTGAATCCATTCTCCTGCCCATGCTGGTATCATTTAGAAGGTAGACAGTATGAAGGTAGACAGATAGTACAAGTGTTTTACAATATTTTTCAGTTACACTGTCTTTTCTCTGACAAGTCACACTTCCTCCTCCAGCTATCAGCTACCAGCAACACCTCCCTCAATATGTTGTCAACTTTTATAGATGTCTTTCTTTTATTTGATATTTAGGAGAAAAGGGAAGTGAGTTTGACTGTTTAGGGCTAGTAATAATAACTGTTTTCAGAAAGTATCACAGGAAAACAAAATAAAACAGCAGCATCCATTATTATGGTTCTAAATCCTTATCTTCAGTTTTTAAAAAATACATTTTTCTTGTCAGATTTTTTTTGAGAGGCAAAACTTATTTTATTCAATGCTATATTCTCATGGTCTGGCAAAGCATTTATTTTTGAGTGGGATCTCTATAAATGTTAAATGAATGGTCAGGGTGGGAGTGGATGGATATAAGGATGGATTGAATGATTAAAGGACAGAAAAGGAAATGGATGGATAGATAGATGATTGGATATGATCCATGTACGGCATATTATTCTGACCTGTTGTAGATAAACTTGAGTTTCTATGACATAATTGTAAGCAAACCATATCTAATATCAGCTAAACAATTCCATTTCCTTTCATCTTTTTTTGTCATTCATTAGTAAACACAAGAAAAACAAGTCATCTCTTTTGTAACAGACCACTGTTAAACCAGGAGGTTTACCTAAAATTTCATTATGAATTCTTCCACATATTGTGACTGACTTTGAGTTGGGTTCATTTGTGATCTGCCTTGGAATATATCTCTCCTGTAAAATCAGTTATAGAAGTGATGCTTGGTGTATGAATGATACAAAGGCTGGTATCCACATTGATATTTTCTCATGGCCAACATTATACTAGATAACTTATATGTGTATTTACAATGATTCTCATAGTCTGTTTCTCAAAGGAGATGATGAGCAGATGTCATATTCACTGTGGTCTGGACCTGGAGAAGGACCTATTTTCACCTATTTTTATAGAAGTAGTCAAATAATTTATATTGACTGAGGTTTAGTCTTATTATTTTTAGACATATTTGCACAAGCCTGGACCAGTTTGGATGTGACTAAGAAAGGGGCTACTAGATTTGTCCATGAGACACTGTGAGGCTTGCTCAGGCTTCATCCCTGAATGTAAGGGCACTGTAGATGAATAGCCTTTCATGGAAAAGACTTCTGTTTTTTTCTTTTTCAGAGAATTGAAACCTGAACTCAATTGTGAGAATGGTGGAGTTTAACCCCTTCAAAACAGTGAGTTATATTGGGGGTCACATAGAGCAGTATAGATGAGTATTTATTTACAGGATCAGAATTAATTGAAAGCAGATGTCTCACCAAAGCCCACACCAAAATGATGACAGCTCACAAAAGTTGGGAACTAGAGGCATATTGCATATACTGTAGGTAGCTCAACAAGTGGTAGAGGGTCTCTTCCAAGTGACTCAGTTGCCCTGAGCCTCTTCAGGCTGCTTTTTGGTCTTTCAGACAATTAGACTAGACTGTTAGTTTTAGGCTATTTGACTGGTCTATGATTCTTTATTCTAGGTTGGCTGAGAGTGACTCTCTTTATTTCATATATAGTACTATTGCAAAGGGAGAGGGCTAGTGAATCTTGTCAGTTTCAGGGAGCTCCTGAAGAAGCTATTTTGACTTGCTTACATCTGGACTTAATGGTGCTTTCCTGCAGAATAACAGTGTTTCATC
Source organism: Phodopus roborovskii (assembly GCF_943737965.1). Taxonomy (NCBI): domain Eukaryota; kingdom Metazoa; phylum Chordata; class Mammalia; order Rodentia; family Cricetidae; genus Phodopus; species Phodopus roborovskii. Next base: position 38,145,279 of record NW_026125295.1, on the reverse strand, counting down.
TCCTTGTAAACATCCTGTACTAAAAATACTGCACTGATTTACTTTCCCTTTACACTTATGGTTTAAGATATTTTCCTCCAAGTTGGAAGGTTTTTTACCTCAGAGAAAACTGCTACACAACAGAACATAAGGGTCAGCTTATTCAATGGTACTTCATTGTAAACCTAGCCAACTACCCATGGCTGGAGAGGTCATAGATCCTGGAGTAGAAACTACTACTACCATCTTACTAAATAAATACAACTTTACACTGTTAAGGTCAAAATACATTATTTAATAACAGAAATTATTAGTATTTAGATACTGAGAGGTTTGTCTGTTTCCACATCTGTAAATTCACCAGGTGAATATTTTCAATATCTACTCATTTTAAGGATTATAAAATTTGTAAAAATATTCAAACATTAAGTCAAGCAATATTGAAATTGTTAAAAAGCCTCAGATTTGGTCATCTGTGATAAGTGAAGAGAAAGAAAGCAAAGATGAAAGGGAAAGGAGAAGAAAGAAGACAATTACTGTATGGGTCTAGGTTTCAAGTTAGTCTGAGTTTAATGGGCAGGGGAAAATGAACGGAAAATGTCAACAAAGCAAGATTTGATGTTATAAGATTGTTTTTCATATCCTTTCAACCTGTTCATAACGTTGTCATGGAGTTTTAATTCTTTCTTAGGCTTTATTTTTTAATTAATTTTATTTAAATTAAAAACAATATTATTTTACATACCAAACCAGTTCCCTCTCCTATTTCCCCTATTTCCTCCTATTTCACCCACTACCCTCCTTTTGTGCTCCCTATCCACTCCTCAGGAATGGTGAGGCCTCCCATGGAGAATTATCAAAGTTTGTCACATCATGTGGGGCAAGACCAAGGCCCTCACACGTGTTCCAAGGCTGATAGAGTAACCCTCCATGGGATATTGGCTGCCAAATCCCACTCATGCACAATAGATAATAACTGGTTCCACTGCCATTGGCCCCATAAACTGCCCAAGCCCCCCAAATGACACCCATGTTTAGGGGGCCTGGTTCAGTCTTATTCATGATCCTCAGTTATCAATCTGGGTACCATGAGTTCCCCCTTGTTCAGGTCAGCTGTTTATGTGGGTTTCCCCAGCACAGTCTTGACCCTTTTGCTCATTACTCCTCCCTGTCTACAACTGGACTCCAGGAGTTCCATTCAGTGCTGAGCTGTGAATCTCTGCTTCTGATTCTGTCACCTACTGGATGAAGGCTCTATGGTAGCATTTAAGGTAGTCAGTTTAAATTCTTTTAGGTGCTGTTTTGAATATGCTGAATGTAACATCCATTGGAAAGTAGAGTGTGACCATACAGGACATTTATAAGTTATTATGGTTTTATATTTTTCATCTCCAGTAGTTGAACTGAAAATAAAATATTGAAATGAAGTTTTGCTAGATGACTCAGAAATCCTGAAAATATGCTTAATAACCCTTGCTGAAGATTCAGGAAAATTCACCCACTTGGGATCATTTAAATCTTTTTGAAATCATAAAAAGTATTGGGGAAAGACATTATAGTTTTAGTCCCAATATTAATACTTTGTTTTTCATTATTTGTTATTACACTGCATATTTCTTGGTAGGTTTGTATGAGAAACAGAAGAGGTGGGAAAGCAGACTCTGCAGTAAGGCAAGGTGGACAGGAGCACAAAGTCTCTGAACTCAATCATCATAGAGAAAGCACAGTATGATACAAGGTATTGCACTTTAAGAACAATTCATTTCAAAAGAAATAATGGAAAACTGTTTCTTAAAGGATTTACCTTTGTTTTTAATATTGAATGATTTCCATTGTTGTATGTTTCATTTTTCCCCTATTACCACAATTGCAAAATAGTATAAAAGAAAAAAAAAACATTGAAAGTTAAGTATTTTCCATTTTTTGTCTTTATTCCTGCACTTATCTTTTTGCTCTCTCTGTGTATATGTATGTTTAAGATTTCAGTTTGACAATTACACTAGCAAGTTAAATGAACTGAGAGAGAATTCCCAACTCTATGCCAGCAAAATCTGACTTCTCAATATGAAATTCTTTCTTGAAAACTTTCTTGCCCCACAGATTCAATTGAGAAAGTATTTAATCTTCTGCTTACTTCTAACAGGTACAAATACTGAAGACTGTGTTTACCTAGTAGAGTGCACATTGAATTCTACTCATCTAAATAAACACTTGTACCTGCTCTGTTGCTTGCTAATCTCACGCATCCTTTTCTTGTGAAAGAAATGTTTCTCTCTTCTTTTTTTCTTATTTTACATTTGATCCCCGTTCCCTCTCCCCCACAATCCTTCCAAGACCCCATATCCCCCTCTCATTCCCACCTACTCCCCAGGAATAGTGAGGCCTTCCATGAAGAATCATCAAAATATGTCAAGTCATTTGGGGTAGGACCTAGGCCCTCCCTTGTGACTCTAGGCTAAGGTACGTGCTCCCGAAGTCCTTTTGTGCACCAGGGATACATCCTGGTTCTATTGTCAGAGGTCCCATAGACTGCCCAGGCCTCCTAACTAACACTCACATTCAGGGGATCTGGTTTGGGCCTATGTTGGTTTCCAAGCTATCAATTTGTCGTCCTTTAGCTCTCCTTTGTTCAGGTCAGCTGTCCCTGTGGGTTTCCATAGCCTGGTCTTGATCCCTTTGCTCATCATTTCTCCTTCTCTGCAACTGCATTCCAGGAGTTTGGCTCAGTGTTTAGCTGTGGTTGTCTGCTTCTGTTTCCATCAGCTACTAGATGAAGGCTCTAGGATGGCATACAAGGTAATTATCAATCTCATTTTCAGGGAAGGGCATTTAAGGTAGCCACTCAGATTGCTCAGATTATTAGTTGGGGGTCATCCTTGTAGGTCTCTGGATTTCCTTCATGCCAGTTTTCTCTTCAAACCTATGACTCCCTCTATTTTGGTATCTCTTTTCTTGTTCTGCTCTATTCCTCCCAGATTCAATCTTCCTGGTCCCTCATGTTCTCTTCTCTCTTCTACTCTTTCTCCCCGCCCCACTCCCAATATGCTCAGGAGATCTTGTCCTTTTCCCCTTCTGTGGGGGACCTTGTGTGTCTCTCTTAGGGTTTTTCCCCCAATTTATATAGATTTCCTTTTGCCAAGATTTCCAGGTCTATGACTAGTTTCATCTATCAAAGAAACAATAAGACTAGGATTCAATGCTGTTTGTAATCTTGTACCAGTTGCCTTTACAGCCTGGGCAACTGGTACGCCTTTAACTCTTATCTATTTCAGATTTGGTACATTCACCATGGGAAACTATCATAGGGCTGTGCTATGTAAACCCAGTGTGGGAGTTCCTGAAGGTCAGCTAATTTGTGCATCTTCTTTCCCCCTTTCTTTTAGTGGTATTTACTGAACAATTTTGGTGTACTGTACTTAACAATGTAGTGAATATATGACATTTCCACCTGCTTATTCCTCCAACTACATAAAAATTTATGAACATGAAAACTTTAATAAATTAAAAGAGAATGATAAAAATGAAATGGTCACAAAATAGAATTTTTATTATTCTTCACTAATGGATTTTGACTTAATTCAAGAAAATTATGAGCAAGTATAATTGTAGAAGCCTTCATGTCGAGTCCCTACCTGGAAATTTGTAAAAATAAATCTGCAAGGAATTGAATTTGCTTTTGTTTATTGAAATTGTTCTCAAGCTCAGGATCCCAAATCAGACTGAGTGCTAGGATTCCAGACACTTGTGGTCCTGCAGTTTGAACATCAATCTTAAAGAGGGAGAGAGCACACTACAAGAAAGGAGAAAGGCAAATTTGTTGCTAGAAAGGAAAAGAGAGCCTTCCAAAAAGAACAGGCTTAGATTCACTAATTGGAACATTGCAGACAAGCATATCTTCAGGGGAACTGCTCTAGCAGAATGAAAAATGTCATGCAGGCCTTCACAGAGTATTTATTATTCACAAGGTAATTTAAGAACCTGACATTAAAATAATCTACATAGTTTCCATATTCTAAGTTGTCCAAAACCATGCTACATTATTATCCAGAGTGGTAAAATATTTGATTTCTCATGAACTGACTTTTGCAATGAAATGTGACTTTGATGCAATATTGTACTCACATAATACTACATCCCCAAAATGAGCAATGCTACTGATGTATTTTGCACGATCTCAAAAGTTGTGTTTTGTTTTAAAATTTCTGGAGCAGATATTTATCTGAGGATAGACTGATTTTAATAAATTTATTTTTCATGCTGAGTTTGCTAGAAATAAAAAACAAGGCTTTTGGAGTTATTGATATGTATAAAATATGTAAAAACTGGCTTTCATTGCAGAGGACCTGAGTTCAGTTGCAATGTCTACACAGATAGGCTCACAACTGCCTAGAACTCCAGGTCTTGTGAATCTGATACCCTTTTCTGGCCTCAATAGATGCCTGCACATACATGCACACATCCATACTAATTAGCCTACAAACTCACATAAATAAGTGAGATATATTTTAAAAATAAGTTTTCGAAGATTGTTTTGCACTGGATGTTGGTACATTGGAAAATAGGTGAAAATATTGTTTTTTTTTCCTTTCTAAAAACATAAATTCATTTTGCAATTGATTATATCACATTCCCAAAAATTTTTCTTACATTCATTCTCTTTAGTTGTGTCTTTATGATTTTTTTATATCTCTCAATTACCAACCCAGTCTTGTGTAGCCCAGGTTGGACTCCTACTCTCTGTGTAGTGAGTAGACTAACCTCTTAGACTCTTGATTCTTCTGTGTTAAACTCTCAAGTACTGGGATTACATGACATGCACAATTATTTCAACAACCATAAGTGGTGAATAAGCACTTATTGATTTTCAATATTTGTGTCCATAAGAAAGCACAATAACCTTAAACATAATTTTTAAGACTGTAAATGAATGAATGTAAAATTAAATCTATCCTCTTGAATAAAAAAAAAAACTTTGGTCATTGATAGGATATTAATAGAACATTAATCTTAAAGTTACTCTCCACTCACTAGCACCTAGATTTTTCCTGAAAAATTAAACAATTTTAGATAATTGTACTTAAATTTCAAAATTAATTCACCCCTGAATGTTCTTTCTGAACACACTAGTACAGTGTGAAATCTACTAACAATGACATTTCATTTGTAAAATTTAACAAGATGGGGTTATTAAAATGAGTCTGGAAAATTTATTACCATAAAATATTTAGGCTTTATATTCACATACTTTATTAGTTGCCTTGCACAGCACATTGGACAGGCATATTCCTTACCTTTGGAATTTACTATACAAGGCTAACAATTCTGATACAAGTTTTCTGAGCAAATTCATGTTTTAAAGAAACAACTCACTAGCATTAAACAGATTAATAAACATGTAAAAATTAAATATGATGGAAAACCTATTATTCTAATAGCTATGAGTTATCCACTGATATTCTAATTTTATTTACTTTTAGATAACTCAGTCTCAGAAGATGTATATTAGGTTATAAGTGAAGGCACACAAGCACAACAAAGAATGAAGTTTTATCTTTGGTGAGATGAACTTTAGAAACTGAACCATTATCAGGGTGTAGGAAATTACAAAGAAGAAAAGGAATGGACTTTGAGTGACTAGTAATGAAACTGGATTAGGTCTGAGAATGTCTTTTCAGATTCAAAAGGAGGTGTTGTGCAATAATCTTTGTACACTATAAAGATGTGTCTTTGTCAAGGCACCTTCGGATTGGTTTAATAAAGAGCTAAATGGTCAATAGGCAAGAGATATAGGCAGATATAGACTCTGGGCAGAAGAGAGGAAGAGAAGTCAGCCAGATGTGGAATATGTGACAGACACACAGAATTGGATAAGTTAAAAGCCAGAGGGTAGATTGTAAATTAATAAAAATATGGGTTAATTTAAGTTATAAGAGCTAGGTAGGATCAAACCTAAGCTTAAGTTGAGCTTTCATAATTAATAAAATGTCTATGTGTCATTTTTTTGGGAGCTGGCTAGCAGAACTGAAAAAGACTAACTGCACATATGCATGGTCATATTAAAATATTTGTCAGATAGATGGGTTAATAGGTAATCTATGAAAATGTAATAGATAATACTTGATAGATGGAAATAGGTAGATGATAAATAAATTAATTTACTTTGATATAATCTTTCTTGTATGAGAAATCAGGTTGAACAACCTAGAAGGAGCAAGTCAGCAAGCAATATACCTCTATAAATTTTTACTCCCTGTCTCCAGGTACCATTCCATCTTAAGGTTTTGGGCCTGGATTCCCTTCTCCTTTCATGAAGGACAATAATACACTGAAATAAAGTCTTTCTTCCTCAAGTTTCTTTTCTTACAGCAACAGAGGAGTAAATAAGAAAACCAGAAAAATGAAGGGAGAGTTAAAAACATCCCCTCAAAATCTGATTATATGCTAGTAGTCAGTTGGTAATGGTTTACTATTCACTTTTCTATGAATGTTAATGGGATTCTGGTTGAAATAGAAATTGTTTATGTCCTTTGAGGGCATATAATGAAGTATAAAAAGATAAAATGATGTGATGGGGATGACTGGAATAAGAAATCAAAAAGAAAAGAAAAACCAGAAAACAAAATAAAAATAAGAGAAGAAATAAATAAAAAAAAAATAGAACAGAAAGAAGATGAAACGAAAGTAACCCACTCAAATAACCCACTCAAATAACCTTCATACAAAACCTTAAAACCATAAAACACATAAAACAACCTTCTGTAGAAGTCATGCAAGGATTTATATTAATCGGACAAATCATTTACTCAATTACTTGCTAAAGGGACCATTGGAAGGTGTGTTTTATGCTGGTCTGGTTCCAGCAGGTTAATAGCAAAGTACCTTAAGTACCAACTCAACTTCAGAGATCAAAGGACAAGTGAGAGAGAGCATGAGCTAAGTTCCTGCACTTAGCACTCTATGCAAGGTGATTACATGTGAATCAGACAACATAATTATATTTAAAGTGAGGACCAGCCATCCACAACTATATAAATCCACTTAAATAAGGAAATAAGAAGTTATGCACTTTATTTTAGAAAGCCTTAAGGGGAAGGTCATTTAGCTACCACATTAAAAGCTGCAAGACTGTAATTAAAAGTCTATGATCTCTCATAAACCAGAGGAATAACTTAGAAATGGAAACAAACAAACAAAAAGCAGCAACAAAACAAATGGAAACAAATGTGATTTGATCATATTTAGTGACGTAACATTTAAAAGGTTTACAACAAATATTTTACATTAAGTACACCTTCCTTACTAAACTCTCCACCTTAATAAAGTATTTAATTTCTTTGCAATTAGTGAATTAATCTTACTCAATATTTAAATACTTGAACTATAATGCATGGTGTTCCTGCTTGTTAGTATTACTACTGATACAGGGTGATCGCTTGTGTTTCTTGGTCTATTCAACCTTGGTCATTTATGCAGTAGTTTTGACTGAGATTTTACATGATGCAATGCTATTGTTTGAATACACATAGATACCACATGATGCCAGTGCCTAGTGGAGTCAGTCATTTTCATAATTCTAGTTTCATACACTTATGGCAGGAGGATTGCCTATGTGATCAGTATTTGGCTTATTACAAAATCTAAGTGGACAGGCATTATGTAATTTAGAAATTAACCACCATCTCATACCTTAAGTTTTAACTGAAGTATATAATACTTATTTAATTATTGTTTAATTGCTGCCTAATATTTCTAAATCTAAGTTCTAGCCTTATTTCAGGTACTTTATAGAATTTTTAGAATTTCATTTGTTCTTTGGAAATGTGTCCAAGACCGTGAACGTGATTTTAACATAGTGTATTTGTGTAGCTCTCCTAGGTTCTTGTCATGGAAATGTCAAAGCAATGACAAGTTTAGTAGAGACTCTATAGCTTTATGTCTTTCTCATAATTAATCCTTTTAATTAAAGGAATTTTTATCTCTATCATGGACAGCACATGATGGAAGGAATTAACCCATCATTTGGCAGTTAAAATATTGATCCATCTACTCGATACTCATGTCAATTTTTCCAATGGAATTTTAAGCATCTATTGACTGAAAATTCACATTGATAAAATTAGAAGTATACTCTGGGGAAACATGCTATTTGATAATCACCCAAACCCTTATTCTATGAGTGATTAGATGGTCTCTATCCCACACTGTTAAGTTGTCTAGTAAAATGTTTTCTAGGCTGGGGGATTGTGTTACCCCTGGATATTCCTTTTGTGATCACTTCTCTCTAGTCCTTAACTTTCTTTCACCCCCACTATGTCCCTTACTTCTCAGCCTTGGTACTCTTCCACTTAAAAGTTAACACAGGGATGCCAGTTCTTTATAAGAAAAAGAACAGAACACATCACAAGCTCTGGAAGGCTAAGCATTTGTTGATTGATGGAAAATATAGCACTATTTAATTTTAGCAAAATCAAACTCGCTGTGAAGGGAGTCTCTTAGTTTCTTCTTTAAGCACCATGGTGTGAAATCCATTAACATTAACATGGGGGCTATAGTTTTATATTACATTGTTTTACTATTTTAAAATTAGTAACATCAAGTGCGTAGATTTGACTCAGTGGTTAGTAGCACTTGTTGCTTTTGCAGAAGATCAGTGTTTGATTTCCAGCATCCATTTGACAACTTAGAACCATTTCTAACTCAGGTCACAGGGAATTGATGCCCTCTTCTGATCTCCTAAGCCACCAGGCATGCACCAGGTAATGAACAGACACACACACTCTCTCTCTCTCTCTCTCTCTCTCTCTCTCCCTCTCTCTCTCTGTCTTCTCTCTCCTCTCTTTCACTCACTCTATCACACTCTCTTACACACACACACACAAACACACACACACGTAAAACACTCATGCACACAAAAAAATCTAAAAAATAATAATTAATAATGAACATAGCAAAAAAAAAAAAAAAGTTAACCTCAGTGTGTGAAGTTTCCATTTCACACCTCACACCCACTGAGACTATTTTGCTCTGGTGTTCTCTCCTCAGCTGTGCTCCTGAGAGAAGCACCTCCTCACAAGCTTTGAAGATAAGCGGGGAGAGAGGATGCAGACAGCAGGCAGTTGCTGCAATCTGGCACTATGATGACCTTGTGTTTTCTGTCTTCCTTTTTATCCTTCAGTTATCTCGAATATCTAGGAAGATCAAAATTATCTTAGAAGCTCTAATTAATCTCTTGTTAGGAGTGACTCCCACTGGCTTTTCATGTTAGATTCACAGTCCTCTGGGCATTGTAAAACTGAACTCAGCATGTTTGCAGAGTCCTGGCTGGATGGGTCAGACTTCCCAACCTTGAGTCTCTTTCAAGACATTTTCTGTTAACTTGTCTCTGTGACCTATCCTTCCCATGAAGAAGAGAAGCTTAGGGATTCTTTTCCCTCCTTAAGCTGTCACCTGGATGTGCTATACTGAGATAGTTTGGCAATGTGTTTTTAATGTTTTCTCCAAGTTCCTTTACACTGCAAGGGTCTGCACTGGAGGTCAAAACAAACAAATAAACAGAAAATGTTTTCTTTCCTTTTCTTATTCTCTGAGGAAGCTGTGTCAGTGACAGAACATAAAAGGGAAACTCACACCACAATGGTGTCCTAATTAGAAGGACTCCTCTTTTGCGTGCTGTCCATTTAAAATGGCAGAATCCGCAGAAGGAAAACAGATCTGAACACCAAGTCCTAAAAAGTAACCAGAGCAATGCTCAAGAGCAGACCGTAACATGTTCTTTGCGTGGCTACAGAAAGCGTGACACCTTTTTAGATTGGTATAACATTGAGATATTGCATTGTATTTGTTGCAGTAACATGTATGCTCAGCAACATGATTGTATATAATTTGTGGTTAATTTTATATACTAATAAGGAAATGCACAAAGTTGGCTTGCAAAGTCAGATATACATAAAATGTGAGTTTTTAGCCAATATCAGCCTTTACTAGTAATGTCCTACAGCTCTGGAGGTTGTGAGTGAGGCTTGTATAAGCCAGAGAAAGTTGGCTGTTAGCTTCTTTTTTGGTCCTTTCTTGTTCCTCTAGTGGGCTGTGGCTTTGATACAGAGGTAACTTAGAAGGGGACAGGTGAGGAGAGGAGGGAGAAGGAACTGGGATTGACATGTAAAATAAGAGTGTTGGTAATATAAATGAAAACAAATTGTAAAACAAAAAATAGAAAGAAAGTCTCTACACAAGGAACCTAGATGGACAATGGTTATGTACAAGGAGTGCTATTAGCCATGTTAACAACTTTCTAAATCCTAACATGTAATAAATTCAGTGTGATATTTTCCAGGGAGTCTTATATCATTACTCCAAAGATTCCTGATTACTTCTCATAAACATTATTATACAAATTGTCACATTCACCTGAAACTGTCCCACAAGTACAGACTGTCCTGCTATCTATGCAAGCAAAAAACCACCAGTGTATTTTCCAGGAAGTCTTCTACTGTCATATAGATGTGACTGCAATGTCCCTTCTTCCCTGAGATAAAGAGGAACCATGAAATGTCAGTCTACTCCTAACTTTTTGTATCACTGAAGCAGTGACAGGCACCGTGACAAAGCTTTCACATGGGCCCTTTCACTTGCTGTTCACAGCCAACTTTTGACATCTGTCATAGTATTGGCTCTTCTTTTGGATATGAAGACACTGGTGCTTTCAATGAGTCATTAATTCTCATGTGTTCACAGAGATAAAAGGTGGTGCAGTCAAATATCAAACACCCTTTGTTTTTATCACAAATTCACATCCTTGGCCATGTGTTTTCAGATAGTTTCATAAAAAATATTTTAGAACTGACTTCTTGTTCTACAGAGATGGAGTATATATACATCCACTATTTATCAGGATTCCTAAAACTAAGACCATGTCCATTATATGGAAAGTAAATAAATGGTGATTGATATATGGCTCAGTGGTTAAGAACTAATGACTTTTGCAAAGGACCTGGGTTAAATTCCCAGCACCCACACTGTGGTTCATAACCAACTCTAACAGAATCTCATAGGATCTGATACTCTCTTCTGGCCTCTGTGGGCACCAGACACACATGGTGCACAGACATACATACAAGCAAAATATATATAATAAATAAAATAAAAAATTAAGAACATGAAAGTACCTTGAAAGGTATGAAAGGTAGAGAGAGTGTATAGCATCTAGAGATCTTCAGATGTTGAATTCCTTGAGTTATTTTGTTTTGATTATTGCCTCTTATATCTCATACTAATAATAAAATCCATAAACATATTAAAGGTGTATGGAATCACACATACATTCCTTTCTCTCTCTCTCTCTCTCTCTCTCTCTCTCTCTCTCTCAAGATAGTGGAAGGGAGGGACATACATTTTGAGAAGTTTTGATCGAGAAGATGCATAAGAAAGCCCTTTCTGGAATGTCAGTGGAGAAGGAAGATCATCTGGGTGTTTTCCCTGCCTCTTTGAGCTAGCAGGCTTTCACCCCAACATCTGGCACCTGAGCTTTTATTGGTAAAAATGCATGTTTGAGATTTTGTTAAGAACAACAACCATGTTCATGCCTTGCACTTACAGAATCCTGATACAAGAATTTCAGATAGCTATATGCAACAATGTGGGTCCTGAAGAATGTACTTGGGTCCTCTGGAGAGCAGCCAGTGCTCTTAATCATTGAGATATTTTTTTAACTACATTTTTATTAGGTGGTCACCAATTCATATCCACAGTGATAGTTGAAATCAATTCAGGTTCATGACAAAACAGTTCTACTAGTTCCAGCCACTAATGCAGGAGAGGGACATGTTTTGAAGACACAATATTCCTGACCTCAAAGAACAATTTAGAATTTGCAACTCAAGTATCAGTAGTGGAGGAATGTGAAGAGACTTAATTTATAAGACTAGAAAACAATAAAAAAGAAACACTGCCATTTCATCTGCCAGAATGGAGTCAGAAAATACTGTTAACAAAGCCTAGTAAAAGCTTCATTCTCATAATACAGTATCCATAAATTTCAGGAATATAGAGAAAGCCCTTCATCTTGCTAAGTACCCAGAAGAACTCGAGCACCATTGACAAGGACAAGAAATAAATGGTAACTTGAGTTTACAAAGGTTTTAGATTTATCTGGCCAAAAAAAAAATAATACTTTTAAAATCCATCATAAATCTGCTTTAATACGCCATTGAGAACACATCTGAAACAGCCATGTGTGGTGGCATATGCTTGCATTTCAAGTGTTGGTGATACAGATGCAGGAGTACCGTCAATAATAAGAGAAGCCTGGGTTAAACAGTAATACCCTGTCTTAAATGAGCAAAAACAAGCAACAAACCCACACATTTAAAATAATTGAAAAGATTAATTCCTACTATAAAGATATAAAAATGGGATTTTCTTGATGAAAAATATCTAATAACTTCAATTTTAAAACTCAGCAAATACAGGAAGGTGAGGTTTCTCATAGTGTGAAGAACCTTCCTCACTCACCTGATGTCTTGAGTTCCCAACACAGAATCTATGTACAAATGGAAGAAGAAAACTGACTTCACAAAGTTGTCCGTAACCTCTACATGAACTCAGGGCAAGTATGTCTCCAACCTACACACCATGTAGAGATCCAGTTTAAAAATGTTTTTTTTTTTAAAGTAAAAGTTCTCAAATAATGACCAAAGGAGAAAAGACAGAGTTGTGATTAAATTGAAGATAAAATAAATAAACTTGAATAGTTGATAAAAAAAAATAGGCTATAACCAAACCAAACTAGCCATCCAGCCAACCAACCAAACAAACAAACAAATACCCTTGATAGCACCAAGAACATGTGGCCTTTAGCAAATACATCAATTCTAAAAGGAGAAAGCAGGTGTTTAGAGCTGAAAAGGTACTTAAAGCATTCATGGATTCTTGGTTTTCAGATTTAGCTAAAGAACTCCAAAAAGCTGCATGAAGCCAGCATAAGAAACTCTGTGTGTTATTTGTGGCTGGCGTGTCAGTGAGACCACTCCTGCAGAAAAACTACTAGCAATATCATGGTGCTGCAACGTGGCTAATAAAATCTTCCACTTAAAATTTAACAAAAGCTTTTAAAAGGGTTTTAGAAACAAAAGAACAAAGACAAGCAAGGCTTCTTGCTAACAACATTTTTCTGGGTTGGACTGTGTTTTGCTAGAGACAGAGATTTGCATGGCTCCTTTAAGGGAGATTTCCTGACTCAGCATAAGTTGCAAAGAAAAAAACAAAACAAAACAAACAAACAAACAAACAAAACCGCACGGCTTTGAAGAAGCACTGCTAACAACTTATTGGTGTGTACAAGAGCTGGCAAAGGCAGTGACCACATCTCCAAGCCAGGAGCATGCTGCTGGATGGCAGCATAGACCAAGGCAGTGAGCACAGCTCTCAGTTCTGGCAGTAAAAGTACCCGCCTTCATCTTGGATAGAATGCGGCTAACACAGTTAGGACTTTCATTTTAGCAATGTTGTTGTTTACCAGATAAAAGACTTGTGGCTACAAAAAGATAAAGATTTACAGTAAAGATAAATTCACATTAAGAAAACCTCTAGAAGTTTACAGTGTGTTTTAAAATACATGTAGGCTTGGGAGAGGAAAAAAAAGGGTTTTAAAAAGACAGTGAGGAGCTAGGTGTAGTGGCACATGCCTTTAATCCCAGCAGAGACAAGCAGAACTCTGTGATTGCAAAATAAACCTGGTATGCAGAGTGAATTCCAGGACAGACAAAGTTACACAGAGAAACCCTATCTAAAAAAAAAAAAAAAAAGAAAGAAAGAAAGAAAGAAAATGTAAAAGAAACAGAGTAATAAAAAAGCCACATAAAGATGGAAAGCACAGAAAAACTGTGGATACTGTACGCTATTCTGTTGTCTTTAAATTGTTTGACTGCTAACAACAACTGATAAAAGAGATGCTGCTGGATTAATTTAATTTATATATTTTAAAAATGCTTTGACTCAAAAATTTAAGTCCAAGGACAAGTTACTGGGGAAAAGGATTTCTAATTATGTTTCCGCAGAAAATGAAAAGCTGTGGATTCCTTCCAGACTAATGTGGTTTGCTCAAGCAAGACCATCTGAAACAGTGTTCCAGGTGATCCAACATTCAAAACAGTTGGAACATGTCAGCCTTGCAGACTACAGCCAGGATTTCTTCATCTTCTTAGGATCCTCATGACAGTGCCCCCTACCATCAGGAAGCAGTTTGGAAAGAACAACACCCAAATTCCCAAATATTTTCTATAAATACTTGTTTTCATTTAAATAGGGTTGGTCATAAATGGTTAATGATCACAACCAATATCTATAAAGGTAAAAAGGGGATTATTTTATAGATATGAGTACTTTGTGTTGGAATGGATTTTCATTTGTTGATACAATTTAAGGTCAATTTTGTGATGTGTATATTTCTCCTTTTGTATAGGTATTGTGTTTATATAGGTCATTTAGAAATGTAATGTATAATGTAGTACAGATTATAGATAGTTACCTATGATAGTCAAAGCTTAAAGTTAAGTTAGTTAGGTTTTCAGGATACACAGAGATGTATTTGAGATAGATAGGCATTCTTCAAACCTTTCAAAGACCTACAGAATATGGCATTTAAAATGGTTTAGGGTTTTTTTGACAGTGAGGCACAACTGCTCCTGGCAACACCACCAGTGTCAGAAAGGAAGATGGACATTGAAGAAACACATTATGGAGTTTGCTTTCAACATGGTAAGACTAGCCACTTAGACAAGATACTGCTCTTGTCTGGACTGTTTAACTTTATGCTGTATTAACTGGACATTCAGGACCCCAGGAAAGTGACTACTAATACAAGATGTACATTCCAACAGAGTTCCTGCTTCATGAAAGAGTCTCCCAGACAGGCTACAGGACACAGAGAAAAGTGGATGACAAACTGCCAATACAAGAAGACAGTTTAAACTTTCCTGCTTTGCTAAAAAAGTCTGCCAGAGACACCATGGCTTATGGGCTGAAGATGGAAGATTTCAGAAGAACTTCGGGTGACTGACCAGGCAGTGAGTCGTCTCTGTCATTTCTAGAGTTTATATACTATCCTTCTGTGGTCTTTGAAGGAGTTGAAGACAAATAGTTATGGTTAGAGTTTTCCTTAGTTAGGATTAAAGATAAATTACATATAAGTCTTTAGACTCACAAAGATAGGATAGATGACAGAATATTTTCTCAAATCTTGCTAAATGTTAATGCATTAAATACTGTTAACTGTGATTCTTATTTGATAACTGTTGTGTTATATATTTTGCTATGCTAAGGTTAAAACCCTTCTTTTTATTTTAGACAGAAAATAGGAGATGATGGGAGATGTCATTCTGTAAATATGTTTCTCTTACTGGTTAATAATAAAGTACTGTTGGCTAATAGGAAAGCAAGATAGGTGGGACTAGGAGACAAGGAGGATTCGAGGATGTAGTAAGGAGGTGTCAGGATGTAGAGACTGGAGAACAGATGTCCGGGCCCACTCTCCGGTAAGATGAGACCACCTGGAAATACTTAGATTAATAGAAATGGGTTAATACTTAAGACAGAGTTAGCAGATAAGAAACTAGTACCTGGCCAACAGCATTATATCAGCTACAGCTTCTCTGTTATTTGTGGCTGGCGTGGCGGTGAGACCAGATCAGTGGAAAAACTACTCGCAACAAGAAACCAATGGCAGCCAACAGTATAGAAGAGATTAGAAAACTAATAGCAAAGAAAAAATAATCTTTCATTTTTTAAACTTATTTTTAAAATTTCATTTGTGTGCTGTATTATTCATCCCTCAAATCCTTCATCCAAAGTATCCTGTGCTTCCCACCACTCATGCTCCTTCTCAAAAACATGACCTTTTTTTCTTTCTTTCTCCCTCTCTCTCCCCCTCCACCCTCTCTCTCTGTCTCTCTGTCTCTCTCTCTGTCTCTCTCTCTCTCTCTCTCTCTCTCTCTCTCTCACACACACACACACACACACACACACACACACACACACATACACACACACACACCACAGATTTTCCCATCTGAGCTTACATAAAAACTGGTTTTGGAATGTTCAGGTCTTGTTTGGGAAACCATATTGTTGAACATTCATAGGTTCAGCTTCCTTGTTATACATGGAAGACAACCTTGCAGCAGACATCCTGTTCCTCTGTCTTTTACAATTTTTTCCACTCCTGCTTCAATAATGTTCTCTGTGCCTTATATGAAGGGGCTGTGTTGTAAATGTATTGATTTGGGCTTGGTTCCATACAACAAGTTGTTCCCTGCATTTTTACAAGTTGTGGCTTTCTGTAATGATCTACATTTGCTGCAAAACAATTCTTTAATGAATGATGAGAACCACATTTATCTGTGGATATAATGATAAGTATTAACAATGCAGTTACAGATTATACTAGTTTAGGAAAATGGCAGTAGTAATTTTTCCTGTAAGTTCCATGACCTCAGTGGCCAAGGATGGTTGGCTAGATTTAAAGGACCAAGCATGGATTGAGCAGGTCTTGAGTCCAATTAGATAATTGTTTACTGCTAAAATATGAGTGTCAGTATTGTACATTTATGGGTATTTTGCCATGTTGGTCAATATTGTATTTTTAAGGAGTAGCTGTGTAGGACTATTAATATATTTTTTTCTTTTTGGCAGACTACATAGTATCTTCCAGTAATATAAAACTATTCTCCAAGGAGGCTATTTTCAGGTTGAATCCTGATTAATTCCAACAAGTTCTCTGGCAAATGTGTGATATCTTTAGCAAAAGGAACTTACCTTTAAAGGAAGAGCAACAGTAGTAACCTGTAATATTTCCAGAGGTTCCTGGACTTTCCTGATAAGTAAATGGAAAGAAGATTTTTTTCATTCTAGGTACTGAGGATTTTGTTGAATACCAAATGGCTCTTGTGGAGAAGACTTATCACTTAAGTAATCACATGTAATTATATCTGTTATATATAATTTTAGGTTAATATAAAATGATATGATTCCCTATGAGTTTTTCAAATATTCTTAGTGTTATTTATCTATCCTTTTCTTTTCTTTTCCCCAGTAAAAGTCTTCTGCCTATATTTCCCATTTTTGTCTTCATAGTACATACATTATGCTACTATGCACCATTCTAGAGATCTTCTCATATGGTCTCTTTTTACTTTCCTTGTTATGTGATTACTCCAGGTTACATTTTTACATCTGAAGATATGGAGCTAAGAACAACAAATAAAAGAGAATGTGCAGTGTTTGTCTTCCTGAATCTAGGTTACTTCACTCAGTAGACTATCTTTTGAGTTCATGTTTTTACCTAAAAATGATTACACGTTTCTTAAGAGCTGAATTGTGTGCCATAGTCCTACTAGCCATTTTTCAATTGAAAGATAAATATGATTGTATCCATTTCCTAGTAGTTCTTAGCAGGAACTCAGAAACTACAGGAATACCATGGAGGAACAGTGTTTACTGACTTGCTCCCTGTAGCTTTCTAGTTGGTTTCCTTATAAAGGACTATGAACCCAAGATTGCATTGTGCACAATGGGTTCGGCCTTCTTACAGCAGTAATTAAATAAGTAGATGCCCTACAGACATGTCCATGGACCAATCTTATAGAAGTAGTTTCTCAGTGGAGAGTCCCTCTTTCCAAATGATCCTAGCTTGTGTCAAATTGACAAAATCTAACCATCACAACTGATTACTTGTCAAATTGATACACAAATATGTCACTGTTCAACCATAACATTTTCCATTTTATTTGTTCCTAAAATATTATGTTATTATTAATAGCATAATATGAAACATATCTTTAAAAGTATGACAGTCTTTAAAAGTTCAGTTTCTTTAAAGTATCCAAAATCTCTATAAAAATCCAAAGTCTATTAACTATGAAATCCTGTAAAACAAAATTTAAGTTACATACTTCAATTCCAAGAGGAAAGAATTAGGGCACAGTCACAGTCTGAATGAAGTAAAATAAATATCAAGTGTTGTAAATGAAAACCTTGAAGATCAATATCCTCCATCTGCTATTCACTCATAGAATTGCAAGTTCTAAAGGGGTTGAGTAGCTCTGTCTTCAGCTCTGCATACACATTCACAGCATACACATCTTTTCTTATAGACCCAGGCCAACTCCACTTCACAGTTGTTTCTTGTATAAGTGATTAACTTAAGATTCTGTTTTCAAAGATGAACTCTCTGTAGTGGCTTCCCGGCTCCTCTTAAGAGAATTGGACTCCTGTGCCAAGCTGCAGTCCCTCTTTATGACTCATTCAGTCATGGACTGAGGATATACCCTCACCCATGGTCTTTCGTGTACTCCAACAATGTCAAGCTGCAGTGACTCTCTACAGCTTCTTAACCCTACATCTCTTATAATGCCTAAACTAATGACATGTGGGAAACTCGTACACATTTACCAAATCAGGCTACAAGCTTGGGGTGCAGCCTCCAACTCTTCTGGACCACAGCTTCTGTGTTCTGAGCTGTAGGAAAGATTTCCCAAAAATTTTGCAACAGTGATGTTGGCTTCCCCTTAATCACAGCTTATTTTTCAGTCTCAGCACACCAACATTGATTGTTCTAGTAACATAAATGTTTCACACCAGTGGTTCTGATTGCTTGTTAACCACAGTAGATTGTTTAACTCCAGGTGACCACAAATCTTACAATCTTAATACCACATGTCACACAAAATGATCTAATAGAGTCCTTAAGGGACTTTCAAACTTCTCAGACTAGGCCCAAATCAAATGCACTGTTCTCCACATTGCCTACCAATGTCTCGTTGAATAGCTCACTAGGCTCTGCACACTCAGTGGGTTTTCTATCCTACAATTCCATATTCCTTCAGCAATCCTCCCCAAATAACATGGTCATGTCTGTAACAGCAGTAGTCTACTCTCTGTCACCAGTTTGTGTCCTAGTTATGTTTCTCTTGCAGTGATAAAGACAATGTCTAAAATAAACATGAAAGAGTCTTTATTTTAGCTTACAGATTATAGTCCTTTATGAGGAGAAGTAAGGACAGAAAATCAGGGCAGAAATCTCAAGTACTGAGGTGGGAACCACAGAGGAATATCAAACTGGCTTGTTTCCTGTGAGTTGTTCGCTAGACATGCTTATAAACTCAGCACCACCTTTCCCAAGGTGTATCATCTTCAGTGAGCTGGGTCCTCCAATATAAAAAACAATGCCCTATAAGCATGTTCTCAATTGAGATTCCTTTTCCTAGCTAACTCTAATGATGTGTCAAGTAGAGGAAAAACAACAAATGTCAAGTCCTTTGGCATATGACCAACTCTCATCTCAAAACACAATGACATAAAAGGTCAATACATCACAAATTATCCCCTATCAAAACATACACCAGCCCTATAGAAATAATGTTCTCCAAGAGTTCTAAGTCAGAAACAGCAGGATACAGGTGATATTAAGTGGGGGGTAGGGAAAGCAGTGGGGGAATTTCAACAAGAAAGTTGAAGGAAGGGCAATACAGAAGTAGAGGGAGGAGAGATAACAAACACTAAGGGCACTAAGGGTGTTTGTAAAAGCCATAAGAATTATTATTTTATATTTCTTTAAGATTATATAATAGTAAAAGTATAATAGCATACCTATGACGCCACTTTCTTAAACCACCATAATTATCATACTCACGATTAAGATTAGATCTCACTCTATATCAAAAAAACCTCTCTTTGCATCAAAAGAAAAGCACATGTGGTCAAAACATAGAAAACAACCGCTTAAGAGTTATTCACCCCAGAATATGCATCTATAAAACATCTCCTTTACTCAGGAAACATCAAAGAAACAGGGTCTAAAATTTGTAAGAGCCAAAGGACTAAGTAGGCTTCTAGGAGTTTGTCTCTCCTAGAAATGGCATGGAAGCAAAACTTATGAAATTTTAACAATATGGCTGCTCAAACAAGACCTGAACTATTTTTCTGATTTGCATAGTGAAATAGAATTAGTGGTCTCAAGAAATGAACCCTGTAATTGGTTTCCAGTTACCAAGTAGTCAGCTCTAAAAACATTTACATATATGCAACACAAAATAAACTCAATATGTAGTCCTCTTTCTCTCTCTCATTCTCTGTCTCTCTCTTTCAGCACAATAATAAAAAAAAGAAGTTATGAAATCGACAAGAAGGAGAAAGACATGGTGCAGAAGGAAAAGGATGGGAAGAAAAATTATTTATTTAAATAATGTAAATAAAGTAATGTTCTCTAATAAAAATTACTTAGATGAACTTTAGGACACCAAACTTAAAAGAACAGGCAAAACTTAATCAAAGAATTCAAGGATTTGAGGAAAGAAAGGAGCAAAGAGGTCAATGGAATTAAAGAGACTAACAATAAATGCTAGAATAAACATAACTGAATTAAATACTAAAGACCATTCAGAATTTGAAAACTGAATTCACCAAAGAGACAAAACTATTTCGGAAACAGGATAAAATTCAGTTGGAACTGAAAAACTGAAAAGCCCAATTAGATAATTCAAGCTAGAATCAAGGAGAAGATAGAATATAAAGCCTCAAAGATAAAATAGAGGAATTAGACATTACAAAAGATGTTAAAATTTCAAAATTACACAAAAGAGCATGCAGGAACTGTGGAACACTATGAAAAGACCAAATCTTTAAACTAATGCATATTTCAGAAGACAGGTGGAAAGATCAGATCATCTACAAAGTCATAGAAGAAAACTTCCCCACATTAAAGAAAGATGTAACTATACAAATACAAGAAGCACACAGAACACCAAGTAGAAAGGACCATAATAGAACCCTCTGCCCAAACACAGCATATGATAGTTAAAACACCAAATATTCAGAACAAAGAGAAGGAAGGAGGGGGTACTGAAACCTGCAATAGAAAATCCACAAGTCAAATATAAGGGGAAAACCATTAGAATAAAAGCTGATTTTTCAATGGACATTTTAAATGTTAGAAAAATCTGGAGCAGTTTATTTCACATTCTAAGAGACCACAGGCACCAATCTAGACATCTGTACTCAGCAAACTACTAGCTATAGGTAAAGAAGAAAGAACTTTTATAAAACAAAAAGGATAAAATAATTCATATTCACTAGACTAGCCCTACAGAGAATACTGGAAGCAATACTTTAAAGAGAAGAACAGAATGAACATAGTCAAGACAATCTTCCTGCAGCTAAAAATAAACAGCGTTACATAAATGGTAAACACAAATTAAACACCATTGCTTTCTCATATAAAGCATAGAAGCCAGAAATGAAGCATTCTGCACATGCTGAAAGAGAGATCTAGCCCAGAATCCTACAGCCAGGGAAAATGCAATCCAGAACCAAAGGGGAGGATGGTCAAGACAATCGGAGATAAGAAAAACCTAAGAGAGTTTGGGACAGAAGATTTGCAATTGAGGTATGAACAGAAAATGTTGAAGAAATTCATAGTGAAACATTAGGGAAAACAATAAAAACACAAAAATATATGAAAAATAATTTGTATTTTTAACTTCTTAGAAAAATCTGATTTTTGAAAGTAAAAGTTAAAGATTTCTGATGTGGACATAAATAAATGAAGAGAAAAGACCTGAGCTTCTCGCACACACATGCACACACACGCACACACACACACACACACACACACACACACACACACACGATGAGGAAGGAAAAGAAAAGGAAGTTGTGAGTATGTGGGATTTGAACTTTTCTAATGATAATGACAGTGATGAGGGGGCATCACATAAAGCTTCATTAAATACCTAAATGATTCCAAAGTCTAAACAAATGGAAATTAAATAATAAAGAAAATGTCAAAGAAGTTGTAAAAAACATGAAATAAGTATTTAGAGAATAAAAAATAGAATGAAGAGAAAAGAGACAAAAATGAAAGGATTAAACTCTAACAATTCGATAGCATTTTACATACATCCCCCAATCCCATATTTCAAAACAAGGCAAAGTGAATTACACAGCATGACACCTATTTTATATAATGAAACACAGAAAAGATACATGATGCAACTATTAAACAAAGAAAACAACCACCTGTTAATGTGCTGGACTGCACAGATCTCAAAAGTAATGAAATGGAAAAAGGAGTAGGACATTGTATAATGATGAATATCTTGTTTCCCTGAGGCAAGGAAAGGTTTAAGCACCACCGAAAATGAATGAACATGAATGGATGGCAAAAACATAAAACTTGGCATTTGGGCTTGAAAGCATCAACAATCTTCTAGGCAATTGAAAGACTAGAAAGACTAGTAGACAGTAAAAGTATAGTAATTAAGGTGTGTGTGTGTGTGTGTGTGTGTGTGTGTGTGTGTGTGTGTGTGTGTACAAATAAGATATATAAAGAACAACAACACCATCAAACAATAGAATCTTTTTGACAATTATCACTGTTTCTACAGTAGCAGAACACAGTCTTCAAGTGCCAATCTATGTGTAAATATAAGATACGTAAAAATAAGTGAAAAGACATATATCATGTCAAATTTGTGTGACACTGTTAAGTCACTGTTAAGAAATTTCAGAATATTAAAATATAAAAATATAGAAGTTAGAAGAAATTATTTTTTTAAAAGCTTAAGCTTTGATGACAAAGGCTTAGTTTTTCTGGCTAGAACAATTTAATAAAATTAAGAGCAGAAATAAAAGTGAAACAAAATATAAAGTCAGTAAAACAATAATTCTTTGGAAACAAAAATAAAATTGAGAGGTTTCTTGGGACACTGGCTAGACAGAAGACACACAATTCTTCAATATTAGAAATGAAGCTGAAGTCACTCCACATGGTTTATAGACATCAAACTAATAGGAGGGGACTCCAACAGGAAACTCCACACATGAAATGACAATTTAGGAAAAAATTGTTCTTCAAGAATGCCACATGTCACAAGGTTTACATATAAGTAATTCTGTAACTATGAAAGTTACTGAAATAATAATTTCAAAACAACCACGATGTAAATACTTATATTGTTTATTTGGAGAATAATATTGAAGTTTATGGAAGGATTTCTGTATAATCTCTTCCTAAAATAGAAGAGAATGAAACATTTTAAAATTAACTTTATGAGGCCAATATTACACAGATTTTTGAACCAAATAAATACAGTATGGAATAATAAAGACTTATTCTTTTTCAATAGTATAGATCTAAAAGCCCTAAAGGGGTTTCATAAAATACAATTCAACAAGTAAAATAATTATAGGGTATCTCAGGGGTTCTGAGAATTCATGTTACTTCTATATTTGAAAATCATGTAAGCCACATATCAATTAGCTAAATACCAAATATTCACAAGGTCATATAAATTCATCAACAATCTTTATTTCACTGAATTCAATGTTCATTTATCACAAAACTTGTAAACTTGTAAAATATGAATAGAAAGGAACTTTTCAACTTCATCAAAAGCAGCTTCCATAATGTAACAAAGCTGGAATGATTTGTTCCTAAAATCAGGAATTCCTCACAGTACTGAGGTTTTTGGCAAGTGTAAATATCAAGCAAATAAAATAAATGGCATGAATATTGGAATAAATAAAATGACCTTTAACCAGTAGAGAACATGGTATTCTAAATAGAATATACCAATGATTTTAAGAAAATTACTGAAGTATTGAGATCACCAAGACTGCGTGATGAAAGCTACAATGGAAAAGTAATTGTGTCTCTATAGTCTAGCAATTGATATATACATACTGAATTTAATAGTAAAGTCTCATTTGCAACTTAATTAAGAAAGGGGAACACACAAACAATGTTGACTGATGCTTTTTTATTAATTAGACGATGTTAGGTTCAACTTTTCAGCTGAATTACTTTGGTTCATTAAAAATTTCTATTACTTCGTGGGTTCATTTCAACAATTTTTACTTATTTTAATAAGTAACTTATTTTTAATAATATATTAATTAAATTCCACTATTTCAATAGTTTTATTTATTATAATACTTTTAAAATTTCTTTGTTTCCTTTAGTTAATAAGAGTTTCATTAATTTTTTTATAATTATACCTTATACCATTGCTGGTTAAGTTTTCAAAAGTTATGTTGCTAAAGGCTTGAAGCAAACTAATTATATCAAAACAAAATTATAAACACAAACAGAATGTACATATACATTTTTATATGTAAAATTATTTTTATTAATTTCATTGGTGTGCATTCATTGTACATAGTGATAGATTTCAGTCTATTTACTGCAGAGTATATCATGTTCTTTGGCCTTTTTCACCCACATATCCTCTTTCACATTCTTTCTCTCTTTTTCTATCAAGTTTTGTCAGGATCACATGTTGAAAAGGCTATCTTTTGTCTAATACAAGTCTTTAGACTCTTTATTTAAAATAAGGTAGGAGTTGCTACGCACTTAAGGTCAAAGTCCACATTCTGTTTAACCCTATTTTGGTGCCAGTCTCATAATGCCTTTCCTTTTTTAATTATTGTTTTTACTTATTTTACATACCAACCACAGTTTCTCCTCTCTCCTCTCTTCTCGTTCCCTCCCCCCCATCTCCTTTCTAACCTTCCTCATCCATTCCTCAGAAATGATAAGTCCTCCCATGGATAGTCAACAAAGCCTGGCATATCAGGTTGAGGCAGGACCAAGCTCCTCCCCTCTGCATCGAGGTTGAGCAAGGCATCCAACCAGAAGGAATAGGTTCCAAAAAAGCAGGTCATGTGCCAAGGACAGATCCTGATACAACTGCTAGAGGCTCCACAAGCAGCCCATGCTACATAATTGTCACCCACATGCAGAGGCCCTAGATTTGTCCCATGCAGGCTCCCTAGTTGTAAGTCTAGAGTCCATGAGCTCCTGTGAGGTGAGTCAGCTTTCTCTGTGGGTTTCCCTGTCTTGACCTTGACTCCCTGGCTCATACAATCCCTCCTCCCTTTCTTCAACAGGATGTCCTGAGCTTATCCCACATGCTTGGCTGTGGTTCCCTGCATTTGCTTCCTTCAATTACTAGATGAAGTTTCTATGATGACAATTAGGGTAGTCACCAGACTACAGGACAAGGTCCATTCAGGCACCCTTTCCATTATTGCTAGGAGTCTTAGCTGGGCTCATCCTTGTGGATTCTGTTATGTTTAAAAATCTAGATTAGTGGAAAGGTTAATAGAAACCCACCACTGGTGATATAATAAGCCAATCAGACCATATTATTAAATCCAGGTTTAATCTGAGCAAAAATATTTCTGGGTTGCCACAGGGGAATAGAAAACAAGGAACCATGAGATGAATCCAGAGGTGGAGGCTTTTAATGCCATCTGGGGATGAGAGCCACCAATAATGGGCTTCTTAGGGGCAGAGTCTGGACTGGGGTGACTGATGGGAGATGTCATTCTGTAAATATGTTTCTCATACTGGCTAATGAATAAAGCACTGTTGGCCTATAGGAAAGGAAGATAGGCAGGACTAGGAGACAAGGAGGAGTCAAGGAAGTAGTAGGGAGGAGTCAACATGGAGAGACTGGAGAGAGAAGAACACCAGCCAATCTCTCTGGTAAGATGAGACCACATTGAAATACTTAGTTTAATAGAAATGGGTTAATAATTAAGACAGAACTAGAAGATAACAAACAAGTAACTGGCCTACAGAATTATATTAATACAGTGTCTCTGTGCACTATTTGGGACAGGCACAGCAGTGTGACCAGGCTGGCAGAGGACTTACTCCTTACAGGGTGACTTCAAAGGAGGGCCCACCCTTGGAATCTTGTTTTATGAATTACCAAGCAATAAGTGCAAAAAGTGCATGACAATTTACCAGTAAATTTATATCACACAGGTGTGGTATATGTGAACTTATATAATATTGGGCCCTATTTTTTCAGATATCCTAGAGTATGTGTAGGGGAATACAAATCTAGGCAATGTTGAGGCAAATGGTCAGTGGGGAGCTGTATGATTGCTGAGACTAATAAACTATTGAAATGTTATTTCCAGGGCAAACACCAAGGTCATGAATGTACCAGTGTTTCTTGGATAACATCCTAGAGGAAACCTTCACTGTATGTTATATTGTACCCAGATGCAATTGATCACCTCTTGCTGAGTGGAATGCCCCCTGTCCACCAAAAAACATGCCTGAGAAATGAATAGGGAGATATTTATGACTTCTGACAGTTCAGCAAATCACTGGAGGTATTTCTTTTTCTTTTCTTTTCTTTCTTTTTTTTTTTTAGATTTTTTTTGTTTATTTTATATAACCAAGTCCATTTAAATGAAAACAAATATTTTTAGACAATATTTGGGAATTTGGGTGTCGTTCTTTCCAAACTACTTCCTGCTAGTAAGGGCCGCTGTCATGGGGGATTTGAAGAAGATTCAGAAATCCTGGCTGTAGTCTGTAAGCCTGCTTTGTCCAGCTGTTTTGAATGTAGGATCATCTTGTACTCTGTTTCAGGTGGTCTGGCTTGATCAAACCACATTAGTCTGGGAGGAATCCACATCTTTTCATTTTCTGTGGAAACAAAACTAGAAATCCTTTTCCCCAGTAACTTGTCCTGGAACTTAAATTTTGGAGTCAAAGCATTTTTTTTAATTTAATTTATTTTACAAGTCAATCCCAGTTTCCTCACCCTCCTTCCCTCCCTTCCTCCCTCCCCCCTTCCCTCCCTTTTACCCTCTCTACCCTCTCACATGCACTCTAACCACCCTCCCCTCCCATCCCCGCACACCAATTCCATATGTAGGGGAATGTAGATCTGGCAGGTCATGGGAAGTAGGGCCTAGGGCTTCTCTCCTGTCTCTAGATTAAGGCAGTTATCCCTCCATGGGGGATATGTTCGCAAAGTCCTTTTGTGCACCAGGGATACATCCTGGCTCCACTGTCTGAGGTCCCTTAGCCTGCTCAGTCCTTCTGGATGAGACCCATATTCTGGGGGGGGGGGGCTGAGTCAGTCCCATGCTGGCTTCCAAGCTATCAGTCTGGTGGCCCATTAGCTCCTCCTTGTTCAGGATCCAATTTGGATCCCCTTTTCTTGTCTTATAGCATTAGCTAGAACTTTCAGTACCATATTGAAGAGATATGGAGAGAGAGAGGAGCATTGTCTTTGGCTGATTTTAGAGGAATTGGCTTAAGTTTCTCTCCATTCAGTTTGATGTTGGCAGTTGGTTTGCTGTATATTGCTCTTATTATGTTTAGGTATGTTCCTGTTATCCCTGACCTCTCCAAGACCTTTATCATGAAAGGGTGTTGAATTTTGTTGAAGGCTTTTTCCGCATCTAGGGAGATAATCATATAGTTTTTCTTTTTCTGTTTGTTTATATGGTGGATCACACTGATAGATTTTCGTATGTTAAACCATCCCTGCATTCCAGGGATGAAGCCTACTTGGTCATGGTGGATGATTTCTCTGATGTATTCTTGAATTCGGTTTGCCAGTATTTTATTGAGTATTTTTGCATCGATGTTCATCAGGGATATTGGTCTGTGGTTTTCTTTCTTAGTTGTGTCTTTGTGAGGTTTGGGTACCAAAGTTATTGTGGCCTCATAAAAAGAGTTTGGCAATGAACATGCTGTTTCTATCTTGTGGAACAGCTTGAGGAGTAGTGGTATTAGTTCTTCCTTGAATGTCTGGTAGAATTCTGCACTGAATCCATCTGGCCCTGGACTTTTTTTGGTTGGAAGGCTTTCGATGACTGCTTCTATTTCATTGCAGGTTATAGGTCTATTTAAGTTGTTTGTCTGTTCTTGATTTAATTTTGGTAAGTGGTAGTTATCCAGAAACTTGTCCATTTCCTTTGAATTTTCAATTTTTGTGGAATACAGATTTTCAAAGTATGACCTGAAAATTGTCTGGATTTTCTATGTGTCTATTGTTATGTTCTCCTTTTCGTTTCTGATTTTGTTAATTTGCATGTTCTGTCTCTGCTTTTTCATTAATTTGGATAAAGGTTTGTCTATCTTATTGATTTTCACAAAAAACCAACTCTTCTTTGCATTGATTTTTTTGTATTGTTTTCCTGGTTTCTATTTTGTTGATTTCAGCCCTCAAGTTGATTATTTCCTGGCGTCTACTCCTGCAGGGTGAATTCGCTTCTCTCTGTTCTAAGGTTTTCAGTTGGGCATTAATTCTGTTATGGGACTATCCTCTGTTTTCTTCATATGGGCACTTAGTGCAATGAACTTTCCTCGTAGCACTGGTTTCAAGGTGTCCCATAAGTTCGGGTATGTTGTATCCTCATTCTCGTTGAATATTAGAAAGTCCTTAATTTCTTTCTTTATTTCTTCTTTGACCCAGGAGTGGTGCAATTGCACATTGTTCAGTTTCCATGAGTTTGCAGGTTTTCTGCTGTTTGTGTTGTTGTTGAATTCCAATTTTAAAGCATGGTGGTCTGATAAGATACAGGGGACTATTCCTATTCTCTTGTATCTGTTGAGGTTTGTTATATCACCTAGTATGTGGTCGATTTTAGAGAAGGTTCCATGTGGAGCAGAGAAGAAGTTATATTCTTTTGTCTTTGGATGGAATGTTCTATAGATGTCTGTTAATCCCAGTTGAGACATAACGTCTATTAATTCTCTTGTTTCTTTGTTGAGTTTCTGATTTGTGGTCCTGTCTAGTGTTGAGAGTGGTGTATTGAAGTCTCCCAATGAGTTTTAGTAGTGTTCCTTTTACGAATGTGGGCGACTTTGTATTGGGGGCATAGATGTTCAGAACTGAGACTTTTTGTTGATGGATTTCTCCTGCAATGAATATGAAATGTCTGTCTTCATCTCTTTTGACTAATTTTGGTTTGAAGTCTAACTTGTTAGATATTAGGATAGCTATGCCTGCTTGCTTCTTATTTCCATTTGATTGGTAAAGGTTTTCCCAACCCTTTACCCTGAGGTAATGTCTATCTTTGAAACTTAGATGTGTTTCTGGTATGCAGCAGAAGGATGGATTCTGTTAGCCTGTGTCTTTTTATAGGTGATTTAAGACCATTAATGTTGAGGGTAAGGAGCATTGATTGTTGATACTTGTTTGAATTAGGTTTGTTGTTGGCAGTGGTATTGTGAATATATTAGTTCTGCTTTACCCTTGGTTTCTTGTGTAGTTGGATTATCTGTTGCCTACATTTTGGTGGGTGTAGTTACCTTCCTTGGGTTGGAGTTTTCCTTCTAATAATTTCTATAGGGCCGGATTTGTAAATATGTATTGGGAAAATCTGGTTTTGTCATTAAATATCTTGTTTTCTCCATCTATAGTGATTGAGAGTTTTGCTGGATATAGTAGCCTAGGCTGGCATCCATGTTCTCTTAATACTTGTATGACATCTCTCCAGGACCTTCTGGCCTTGAGGGTTTCCATGGAGAAGTCAGGTGTAATTTTGATAGGTCTGCCTTTATATGTTACATGTCCTTTTTCCTTCGCTGCTCATAATATTCTTTCTTTTTTCTGTATGCTAGGTGTTTGATTATTATATGTCGAGGGGTCTTTTTTCTTTGGTCCAGCCTATTTGGTGTTCGGTATGCTTCTTGTACTTTCATGGGCATGTCCTTCTTCAGATTTGGGAAGTTTTCCTCAATGATTTTGTTGAATATGTTTTTGGCACCTTTGAGCTGGGCTTCCTCACCTTCCTCTATGCCTATTATTCTTAGGTTTGGCCTTTTCATGGCGTCCCACATTTGCTGGATGTTTTGTGTTTAGGATTTGTTGGATTTATGATTTTCTTTGGTTGATGAATCTATTTATTCTAGTTTATCTTCTGTGCCTGAGAGTCTTTCTTCCATCTCTTGAATTCTGTTGGTTATGCTTGTGTCCGTAGTTGCCGATTTTTTGCCCAGTTTTTCTATTTCCAGCATTCCTTTGGTTTGTGTTACCTTTATTTCACTTTTCAAGTCTTGAACCGTTTCCTTCACCTGGTTAATTGTTTTTTCTTGGCTTTCTGTACTTTCCTTAAGGAATTTGTTCATTTCTTCCACTTTTGTGTTTGTTTTTTCCTCCATTTCTTTAAGGGATTTTCTCATGTCTTCTTTGAGGGCCTCTATCATTTTTATGATGGTAATTTTTAAGCCATCCCCTTCTGCTTCCTCTGCTTTGTTGTCGTGTTCTGATTGGTGTACATTTCCTAGATTCTGTTGGTGTCATGCTTGTCTTTCTGTTGTTAGGTGTTTTCTTGTATTGCCTTCTTCCCATATCTTCTTCCAGTAGGTGTTGGTGGGGTCTCCCCCTCTCTCTATGGTACTTTCCTGGTGGGCTAATGTGGGTCTGAGATTCAATATATGTAGCTCTGTGTGGTCCAAGCTCTCTAGGAGGTATCTCTGCAGACAGGGACCCAGGGATGGGGTCAAGGATGAGGATCCATTAGAAGATGCCAGCAGGTACTCACAGTGGTCCTGCAAAGATAGGCAGATCTCTGGGAGGGGCCCGGGTCTCCAGCAGAGGACTGGAGGTGTGGTCAGAGACCAAGCAGGTAGAAATTATGGGTGGTCCTGCATGGATCGGTAGGTCTCCTTTGTTCAGAGTTGCTCTGAGAAGCCTCTGAATTAGGGTGGACTGTTGGCTCTGCCCTCTGTCCCAGTGCTTAACCAGAGCGGCAGGCCCATGGGTAGGGTAGGGCACAGGGTAGGGGGGGCAGGCTCGTGGTGGGTATGGGCCGGGTGTATCAGATCTCCAAGGGTGCTCTCTATGGGGACAGGAGACAGGAGCAGCAGGATCAGGGGCCAACCCAGGGAGTTCGGGGGGGGGCACTAGAGGTATTTCTAAAATAATTCCCTACTCAAATTAACAGGTATTTATTAGTTGATATACATATATAGGAAAGATGTATACATCTAGGAATGTACTTTTTAAAAAGGGAACATTTCTGAATATGCTAAGTTTAGGGCCAAAGTTCACAAAAGATGTCGCATATTTGGGTTATATTTAGCTCAAGGCCGTGCACACAATTGAAAGCTTAAAATTTCATATAAGAACACATTTGGGCACTAGATTGACTGATAAATATGGAGGACAGGAACATCTGTGTAATGCTCAAACTTCCAAATGTCTTGTTTGTAAAGTATATTTGCATGTGAACTTTGATTGTGAACTATAGAAGAAAGTCAAGGTCCCTGAAGCACTTATCAGCTAGCAATACAAAGAGTGAATCATAAAGACACTCCATTCTTACCATATTCCTAGCATACTTTGCTCTTAAAATTTATCATTGCACTCTGTGAGTTTGAGGTGTTCAAATCAAAAGGAATTTGTATATAAGAGACAATGTACTTATAACCAGCACACTTTGGTATTTTTGAAGGTTCAGGTAAAAATCTTTTCTTTTAATACCAAGGCAACCTGAAATTTATGTCATCATCTCATTGAGTTTATACTATATATTTAAAAAAAACAATACATTAATTTTCCAAAAAGATATATCAAGTTTCTGTTATACATTCAATTCTAACATCTGGCCTGTTTCTTACTTATTGCTTCAATATTTTTTTTATTAAATTAATTAAAACACGATTTTATGTTTTATATTTCAATTGAAGTTTTTTCACACCATTAAACAGAAATCTATAATTTTTACATATTTATATTTTTTTAAAGTTTTATTCTCAGGCAATGAAATTAGTTTACTTGGCAGAAAAACAGTAAAAATAAGGATGAAGATGAGAGTATTTTTATGTGTTGATGCTTAAAGCTGACTTTTGAGACTGTACTGCAAATGTAGTTAAACAGGCCTTATAAAGGACACAGAGTATTTGTTCAGACTAGAAACATGTAAAACTGAATCATAATGTATATTTCAAAATGGGCAAGAATCCTTCATGCAGTTATTAGATAAATATGGCTTTAAAAATTGGTATCTGAACCATGGGCCATTTCCAAATTACTTTATCTTCTGTATCAAAGCAAATATAATTTTGTTTTTTTATATAGAAATCCATGAGTTGCTTATATCTTTTATTGGCATTGCTTAAAGTTCTGTTTTTCATGGTCTTTTTTATTTTTTTTAACCAAGTATTAACTGAACATACTCTCTTTCTCTCTCTCTCTCTCTCTCTCTCCTATATCTATATTTATATCTATATCTATATCTATATCTATATCTATATCTATATTTATATATATTCCCTGTTCCCTGTTCCAATCCTCTTTCTGCTCCCCAGGGAGGGTGAGGCCTTTCATGCGGAATCTTCAAAGTCTGTCATATCATTTTGAGCAGAGCTCAGGCCCTCCCTCATGTGTCTAGCCTGAGAGAGTATCCCTCTAGGTGGAATGGGCTCCCAAGTTCATTCATATACTAGGGATAAATACTGATCCACCACCAGAAGCCCCATAGATGCCATAGTCCTCCATCTTTAATGTCTACTATAATCATTGATCAGATGGCATCAGGTTGACAAATCTTAAAAACAATACTTAGCAATCTCTCCCTGACCTGAAACAGCATTTCCTTTATAACAGGCCCTCTCCCCATGACATTCTAGTGAAAAATTCTCTTACCTTCTGCTTTGCGCCCAAAATTTCTCACAGTGTTAACTAGATAGGTAATTCTTTCAGACAGGTCATTAGCTTCAACACAGATAGCACAGTCAGGAAAATTTATCCACCATCCATACCCAAGAGAAATGAACACTCTAAAAACAGGAGCATAATTGGAAAAGCATTGATGTATATTGATTTGGAAGGTAGAAAATTGATAGATTTAAAATTTGTGAATTAAAATTACATCTGAAAATTGTTCTTAAATCAACAGAAAACAAAGGTATAATAGGATCCTTGCATCACTTGGAATGTCTACAGTAATTCATTATAGAAACAGAATGGCAGTCTCCTAATACTAATTGATAACTATGGCTAATTCATTACATTGGAAGTTGTTTATAGGGAAGAATGAGTTTTTTGTAGACTTTCTAGTCTAGATTTAGTAGTTATTTAGAGAAACAAGATCAGCTTCAGCAAATAACAACATGAGCGTGTGTGTGTGTGTGTGTGTGTGTGTGTGTGTGTGGTGGGGGGAATCCTCATGTGTGACACTGCAGAGCTTGGCTTGAGTTAAAATGGGCTGTTGACTAGCAATTTCCTTCTAATTGGACCAGTCTCTCTTGAGAAGAGAAAGGGGGAGGGTCATAAAACAAGGAAAGGGAAATAATTAACATGTCTAAGGAAGCTGATAAAGTTATGAGTTCTGCAAAGTTTTTCTCGAAGCTTCTAAAAGCAATAATAATTTCTGGGGAATGGAGACTATTATATATAAGAAAGAGCTACTTTAAGAAATGAAGCCACTCTAGGCAAGCATGTTTTGTGAATTGTCACCCATACTTACATAGGCTCCTCAGTGATGTGGGAACACATGTTCCTGTGAGTAACCCATTACCTATGGATCCTTAAGTAACCACCAAAATCTAGTTTATTAAAAAAATTTAAGGGGCATTCTCTCAGCCTAGATACAGGGGTGAGGGTCTGGTCCTGCCCCAAGTTTGTGAACAGACTTTGATAGATTCCCCATGGGAGGCCTCACCTTCTCTGTGCAGTGGAAATAGGTGGGATGGAGAGACAGTGGGAATAGTGGGAGGACAGGAGGGAGAGGGAATTTAGATTGATATGAAAATAAGATTGTTTTTAATTTAAATTTAAAAATATTAGAAAAATAAATAAAACTTAAAATAAAAATGTAAATTGGGTAGAATCGTTTCTAGGATATATTGTTATTGCCCTATCTGGAATTATAGATATTTGTTCACACCTCCAAAGGAAAAGGGACATATCAGCTGATAGAATCATGGCAAGACCATCAGGTATTTGATCTCTGCACATGCATGTACAGAAATTCAGTATCCCTTTGGCACAGCAGTCACAGACTGCAGTTAATTATTTAGCATATATAAATGATATGCTTGCCTTTTAGAGGATTGAATTTGTGTCTAGTTTGCATATATCACTTCAGATTTGGTTGTTTGTTCAGAACACTATTGGTTTTGATGGGGCAGAATGATTTTCCTTTTTTCAAAGAGTCATATACATACTAAAGAAAGAATGGGATATTCTTGAATGCACGATATCTGTCATGAACTAGGTTTCATTTTCTAGTTTCATCCCACATTTTACAAAGGAAAGAAACCTTCTCCTGCCTATCAGTATCTTGGAGAAGCTGGCTTTAGGACCTAGGAAGGGATCCATAAAGACATATGTGCCATGAATGTTTACACATCAGTGTTTTTGAATCTTTACTTCATGGTGACAAGGGTGAATTTTTACTGATCCCTTTATGTTGTCACATAGTTCTTGTCACAAGTTTACATTTCTGTGGCATTAGAGATCTATTTTATTATCTAGATGGAAATAAATTCAAGATCTTGAAGGACATTTGTCCTTGGTAACAAATTTTAAACAAGCTTATGAAAGTCACTTTTTAGAGGCTTGGGAGATCTAGGCATTTGAAAGGGATTAGTTTTCTTTAAGCCTTACCCAAGAAATAAAATAACAACAAAAACATGCAGCAGTTGGACTATATCCTCTAAAAGCATGTATTAGAAACTTAATTACCATTGAGACTGTATTAAGAGAGACAATCATATCAAAGGATTAAGAAAACCATCTTAAGAGTGACTTTCTTATGACAGGAATTGATTCCTTATAAAAGGACAGTTTCTCCTTCCTGCCTGCCCTCCTCTCCTTTCAACTCTACTCTACTTCCCTCTCTTTCCTCCTCTTCTTGTTTCTCCTTCCCTCCCATTCATTCACTTTTCTACTTGTATTTTTGCTGTGGGATGACTGTATTGTCCCCTGTAGATAGAAGTGCCAGTTGAACAAGTTTATTGCCCTGAATTTGATCCC
This sequence comes from Phodopus roborovskii, assembly GCF_943737965.1. NCBI lineage: Eukaryota > Metazoa > Chordata > Mammalia > Rodentia > Cricetidae > Phodopus > Phodopus roborovskii. Next base: position 38,110,504 of record NW_026125295.1, on the reverse strand, counting down.
TAGAACACACCTCAGAAAACAGTCCTCTGGATTCTACATGTGTCATAGCAGGCTATGGCTCCTTCCCCAAATACACAACACACAACACACACACACACACACACACACTAATAAATAAAATATACATAAAATTTAAGAAGAAAGCAAGCTTTCATCAGATATTTTTTTTAATCTCAGCCTTCTCAGTTCTTGGAACATGATCCAAATAAGGTTCTGTTCATGATAAATTGTTCAGCTTAAGACCTTCTGTATGGTATCCACAAATGGGCTAAGTCACGACCCAAGTGCTAGCAGTACTACTCATGTATGAACAAATTGAAGTCTTCCACAAACACATAGCTACTGTTTGTATATCCTGCATGATCTGAGTTAGCATCTGTGTGTGTCTATTCACAGTACAGCATTTGTAGGACCATTCTTTAAGAAAATGACAGGGTCTGTTAGGAGAATGGGCCCTGAAAGTCACCCACATCTGTGGGTCCGTGTTCTGGGATCTTGAGTTGCCTATCTTTTAAAAGCCCTGCCTCATAACTGTGGGTGTATAACATTTGACTGCTCTTTAGAACGTAGGGTACTGTAAGGTAAAAATTTTGTGATCTATATCTGGGTGACTTCTGGGCAGAATCTTTGTGTTCAATTATTAGGAAAACATTTTAGTTGGTGAAGCAAACACCTACAACTAAACACTGAGCTGAACTAGAATCCAGATGCAGAGAAGGAGGACAAGACCACGCTGCAGAAACACTTAGAGACAGTTGACCTGAACAAGGAAGAGCTTAAAGGCCCCCAGATTGATAGCTGGGAATCCAGCATGGAACTGACTCAGACCCCCTGAACATGGGTCTCAGCTAGAAGGCCTGATCAATTTAAGGGACCTCAGACAGTGGAACCAGGATGTATTCCTGGTGCACAAAAGGACCTTACAGGGACATCCCCCATGGAGGGATACTCCCTTTTCTTAGAGACAGGAGAGAAGTCCTAGTCCCTACTTCAAATGACTTGACAGATTTAGATGATCCCCTCCTGGATGGCATCACCCTACATGTGGAGTGGGGGATGATGGGAGGGGAGGTGGTCAGGGTGAGGGGGGAAGAGGAGGAAAGAGGGAAGGACGGAGAGAGAAAGGAAGGGATGGAGGGGGAACTGGAATAGATATGTAAAAATAAATAAATAAATAAAATAAAAAGGTTAAAAAGAATTCATGTATGTATCATTACCTATCACACATATTCTGAATCAGATATGTATGTATGTATATATATACACACACATACATACATACATATCTACAATTCTATCTTTTTATCAAATACTTTTAAAGATAATTTTAACAGTTTATTGATATGAAAATGCCATAAAGTAAAACAACTGGACTGACTTTCAGGTTTAATTAAAGCCTATGTGTATGACAGTAAGGGTTCCTTGTCTTATTTATACTTTGATTCCACACAAGAGAAATAAGAGGTAAGATTCTGTGTCATTCAGATATGTGAAGTTCAATGTAGTTACAGAATATTCTAATTGAAGTGATTAGGTCAATGTTACTATGGAACATCGAGCCATTGTTATGGGACTTAGCATTAGTTTATTTTCAATGTTATTAATAAGTATTTATTATTTTTATTATATCAATAATTTCCTTTAATGGACTGAAGAATAAATATGTTTATTGACAGTAGTGTTTTATCCAGTTTCCTTTCTTTCTTAAAGGTTTATTTCATGCTTCATTGAATTGGGAATTCATCAGCTGAGACTGTTGTAGTGGTTTGTTTGACACTGAAATGAATTAATTCAGTGGAGGGGAAATGTATATTTGATCGGTGTACTTCCAGTTTCATATATGAAACAGTTGTCTTTATTTTATAATGCCCCATAGAGATATTAAAGATTGATGATAAATAATTAACTATTTAAGTCTCTAGTGTCTTATTTCAAATATATCTGAGGAAATAAAATGTTTAAGTCATAGAAATGATTTAAAATAATTATCATCAATTCAATGTCCCAGAGTATTGAGTGACATACTTTATATAGCATGGACAGAGCAGCAGACACATAAGGGCCTTCTGTCTGCTTGTCTCACTAGAAGGAGCTATTAGTTAATCAGGGTTAATCATTTACCTGTCTACTAAATTACTGCATTTGCTAATATGTAAAGCAAGATGTAAGTCACACTTTTATCTCATCAGATATAGAAAACATCACTTCATGATAAGTTCTGGTGAGACTAAGGATATGAAGAATAAATCTCCAAAAATTATAGGAAGTCCAAACTCAGCATCCTTTTAAACAGAGAGAATCCTAAGCATTGCCACTACAATAAGGAGCAAGACAAGGATGTAAACTCTCCATTCCTATTCAATTTAGTGTTTGAAACTTTCCTAAAGCAATAAGCAAGTAAAGGAAATAAGGTGATAGAAATAGGAAAGGAAGATGTCAAAATATTCTTATATGTAGACGATAAGACTTTTATATATAAAAGATACTCCACCAGAAAACTTATGCATACATGTAGCAAAGTAGTAGGGTATAAAATTAACACATAGGAATCAATAGTCTTCCTAAATACAAATGACAAACACACTGAGAAAGAAATCAGAAAAGAATAATTCTCACAATACTCTACAAATATCCTGAAATAACTCTAGCCAAGTAGGTGAAAGATTTATATAATAAATACTTTAAGATATTGAAGAAAGAAACTGAAGAAGAATTATAAAATGCAAACAACTCTATGCTCATGAACTGGCAGCATAAAGATTGTGAAAATGGTAATCCCACCAAAGCAATCTACACATTCAATGAAATCCCCTTCAATATTCCAATGCAGAAATTGAAATAAATAACTTTTTTTCCCTTATTTTACATGTCGATCCCAGTTCCCTCTCCCTACTATCCTCCCATGCTCTCCAACCCCCCCATTCCCATTCCATTCCCCACTCACTTCACAAATAATGTTAAACTTTGCATGGGAACACACAAAAAATACAGGATAGATAAACAATCCTGAGGAATGAAAGAATTCTTAAAATAAAGATGAATTATGCAGCTATACTAATAAAAACACAATGATAGGAATAAAAACAGATGTGTTGATCAATGAAAGACCTGGACCTGAGCCCACACAAACCTGATGGTTGATAAAAGAGCCAAAATACAATCAGGAAATAAAGACAAGGCATTCTACAAATGAGGGGATAACAGCGTACTTGCACCTAGAAGAATAAAACTGAATTCTCATGCATCACCCTTCACAAAACTCAATTCCAAATGGATCTGGATGTCAACATAAGACTCAAAACTCTGCATCTGCTAGAAGAGAAATGTGGGACTCAGCTTGACCTCACTGGGATAGAAGAGAATATTTTAAACAAGATCCCAATAGCATAGATGTCAAGACAATTTTTATCATGTCTTCATTACATCTTTTAAAAATTTGTGTATTTTTTTATTTAACAAAGTATCTGCAACTTTGGCAGCCACAAAACTAGACACTGGATACTCTCACAAGCAGAATGAACAATCTTTCTTTCCTCATGATTTTAGAATGATTGCTCCTAAGGTAATAATCTCAAATAAGCCATCCCAATAATGAAATAGTACAGGGTGTACATTATATGAACTAGACAAGTTTGCTTTCTATGTGAAAAAAATCTTTTAAACAATGTTTGTACTTTATATTTTCTGTGCATCCATATATGAGCATAAGTGTGAACACACACACACACACACAAAAATGATGTGCACTCACACACATATACAAGCACACACATAAACAAATGACACACCCACAAATGACACAAACACACACAACACAAAAGACACATGCAGAAACACACACATATACATACACATAAGTCACAAATACATACACAGACACACAAACACACAGAAACAACCACACAAGACACAAAGACACACAGGCACATCACAAACTCACAGAGACATACACACATACAAGCACAAGTGAAAAGACAACTTTCAGAAGTTCCCCCTGGGGTTCCCCCTGGGGAATGCTGTATAAATTGTTTATTCTGCTCAATAAGATGAATTCAGCCCCGTTCTGCATCAGCTCTCCACAAATACCTAGTTATAAACATAGTCCTTGGAAGAGCACAATTAGGACATGAAATTTTGTAAGGCAGTGATAACTTTTACTTTGGGCAGATTGGTGCCATCAACAAATTCCTCATATAGAAACAAAATTCTAAGCTACCCTGGAACCAGAATGAAGGACAAGTCATAAAGGATACAAATGAGAAGTTACAGTAGTAATCATGGGAAATAATTAAGGCTTCTTCAAAGACTGCATGATACAAGTAATAAAGAAGCAAACAATTCAGATGGAGATATGGTGGGTGGTCTACACACAGCTACATTGTCTTGGCAAGATGGACTTCACTCTCCTTTGCAAACTTCTTTGCAAACTCTTCTTGCCACTTGGAGTGGTACTGAAGAGGCTCATCTTGAAACCATACAGCACTGGCTGAATATTTTATTATGGATTATCTTTTTTAATTAATACAACCACAGGAGTGGATGGAATTCACTAAGCTACCTAGTAATCTTTTGAACATCAAGAGGCTTTTGATTGACCATGTCTCCAGAGATTGGTTGAAAAAAGTGCTGTCTGTCCAAGCACTCAGTGGACACCTCATTAAATTTTCACAAGAAGGACAAAAGGACAATGTTTTATTTGAAATGCAAGAGTCACTATACAAGTCTCTACAAATGAGAGTTAAGAGAGTCAATGGAGTTGGAAAGGTCACACTGAGGATTCGAGTAACTCAGTGCAAGATTTAGAGTAAATATCACCTAAAAATAACAATGTATGTATTTAACAGGTTATATTTGGACACACACACACACGCACACACACACAATACAGTCACACTTAAACCAAATAATGGGCACACACACACACACACACACACACACACACACACACACACACACATGCAATAGCAATTGTTGAAAAAAGGATGCCGTGAATTTGAAGGAGAGCATGAAGGACTAAATGGAGGAAAAGAAAGGAGAAATATTGTAATTGAAATACAAGATGAAAAGAGTGAGATATGATTAGAGAACCACGACTATAAATAAAAAGTGACCAACCTGTGCTGAGGATCAAATAAAATAGAACCTATACAAATAACATGTATATCAATTAAAACCGCTGAGAGCAGAGAAACTCCTGAAACATGTAAAACAGTAGTAGAAGCCAAACTTTGGTGTTGCTGCGAGTTGAACTTGGGAATATCTGTCTCTGTTTTTCTTCCCAGAACTTGGTCATTATTGCTGCTTTTGCATTAATCTGCTTTGTCTTCGGTCCTGATCTGGTTTGCTGAACACATCTGCTTTTCTCTGAACACTTCTCTGAGTGATATCTCTGACAGGTAACCACAAAGAATCTGAGACAAGGATGTCCCTAGGTGAAGAATGACCACCAGGATTATAGCAGACCTTCTGGAACTGCCCTATTTCCTGGGAGGAAAATGTTTATACTATAAAACTGGACAGGAACATTTCCTTTTGGTTTTCAGCAGAAAGATCTGTGTGGTTGGGATGGAGCATGGTTGCTAACTGCTGGCTTGCTGCAGCTCCTATGAATAGTGTTCGAATGCATTTCATGCTCTGCTCCGTGCTGTGCTATTTTGAAAGACCAAATAACTAGGGCCTCTGTGGGAGGTTCTAGGAGACCAGAAAATTAGCAGTTTGAATTATTACCTAATTTTATAATGTGTATGAGTTAACAATTCTCATATTTTCTGCTTTTAGAATACTGTTTATTTTGTGTAGCCAGGAAGATCTGGGAAAACTTTTAAACCAATGCAGACACCAAGATTCTGAGCTAAGAAACCCAGATTGAACCAGTATAATACTCATTTGATACTTTCTCAATAGTAAAGGACATTGAAATTAATTTAAAGCTAATTTGCTAAGAGTTTTATTATAAAGCTAGTACATTTCAGAAGAGGGTGAGATAATTTATCAATTTACTGTATGTTTCTCAAATGAATATATATATATATATATATATATATATATATAGTGTGTGTGTGTGTTTGTGTTTTTGTGTGTGTGTGTGTGTGTGTGTGCGCACGCGCGCTCTTTCAGGATGATGTTTTCTGTTTTGTCAAATTTTGGATAGTTCTGACTTAAGAAGTCATATAACATATAATTTCAATTGTATTATATTTAAAGATGAAGTTCTATGATTATATGACTAATATTGCACATTTAATACTATATCTCAAAGAAACACTGCAGTCTTAAAGTGCTCAAGTAGTTGACAGTTCCTTTATGGAAATATTTCAGATACATGACTAGGTTACAAAAAGAATCTTTAAAAACTGTCTTAAACATTGCTATGTCTCATTCACCTTTCTAGTCTATCTCCACTGCAATCCATCAGGTAACAATCAGCCACAGTAACACAGCTCAAGATGAGGCAGATTCACTGAGGCCAGGAAGAAATGTTCATTGTTGTTGTCTTCCCTCACTTAAGTGCTTGGTTATGGACTCACCTCTGTGAAGAAATCCTTGGGAAAATGGAGTTCCTTTTAGAAAAACCACCTGGCACTCTCTTCCCTGCAGGTGGTTTATTCAAATATCAAAGGACTTGCCCTTGATCTCCTGCCCTTTTTTAAAACCTTCAACTATTTGCTTCTAACAAGAAATTAAAAAATCATGGTAAAGACTTTTAGTGTGAGACACTCCTTCATTACTGAGAGATCAGCTGTCCAAAGGAAAGATTAAGTCATAACAAAATAAAAATACCTGATAAGAGATGAGAACCAAAGAGGAGTGATAAAAAGGAAGACATATATTTAAAGTTTTTAAGAAAGAAGAAGAAAAAGGAAAAGCAATTTCACTTGGCTGAAGCTTTCAGTTCAGCCTGCCTTTCCTGAGATGCATTTGAGCAGGACCCAAGATGACTTCCTAGACAGTGGTATCTCAGAAGGCTCTGCATAATAATATTAAATAGAAGGTTAAGTAGGATAAAATTTAATGAGCCTCTAAATCAATTTAAAATAATATTTTTTTAAGTTTTTTTTATGCATATAGAGTATTTTTTATTTAATTTTATATTACAAAGTCCAATTAAATGAAAACAAACATTTATACACAATATTTGGGAATTTGGGCGTCGTTCTTTCCAAACTACTTCCTGCTGGTAAGGGGCGCTGTCTTGGGGGATTCGAAGAAGATTCAGATATCCTAGCTGTAGTCTGTAGGGCTGTTTTGTCCAGCTGTTTGGAATGTAGGATCAGCTTGTACTCTGTTTCAGGCGGTCTGGTGTGATCAAACCACATTAGTCTGGAAGGAATCCACATCTTTTCATTTTCTGTGGAAACAAAAATAGAAATACTTTTCCCAGTAACTTGTTCTTCAACTTATATTTTGGAGTCAAAGCGTTTTTTTTTTTTTTTTTTTTTTTTTTTTTATTTTACATGTCGATCCCAGTTCCCTCTCCCTCCCTCCCTCCCTCCCCCCCAAGCCCTCCCTCCCTCTTTCCCTCCCTTTTGCCCTCTCTACCCTCTCCCATGCACTCTAAACACCCTCCCCTCCCAACCCCCCACCACAATACAATATGTAGGGGAATGCCATCCAGTTGGGGTCATGTAGATCTGACAGGTCCTGTGAAGTAGGGACTAAGGCTTCTCTCCTATCTCTAGAATAAGGCAGTTATCCCTCCATGGGGGATATGTTTGCAAAGTCCTTTTGTGCACCAGGGATACATCCTGGCTCCACTGTCTGAGGTCTCTTAGACTGCTCAGACCTTCTGACTGAGACCCATATTCAGGGGGGTCCGAGTCAGACCCCTGTTGGCTTCCCAGCTATCAGTCTAGTGGCCCTTAGCTCCTCCTTGTTCAGGTAAGCTGTCTCTATGTACTTCTACCGCATGGTCTTGTCCTCTCCATCTGCTTCTGGGTTCTAGTTTGACTCAGTGTTTATGTATGGGTGTTTGCTCCTGTTTTCAACAGGCATTAGTTGAGGACTCCATGGAGAAGTTAGTTGTTGATCTCACTCTCCAAGAAGGGCATTTATGATAGCCTTTCCACGGAAGCTGAGATTGTTAGTTGGGAGCAGTCTTGTAGTTCCCTCGACCTTTCTTTGTGTTCAACTTTATCTTCAAACCAATATTGGCTCCCTCTTTTATGTTCTCTCTCTCTGTCTCTGTCTCTCTCTCTCTCTTTCCTATTTTCCATTCCTAACCAGGCTCAATCCTCCTGGTCGCACATGCCTTCCTCTCCTCCCTCTCATTTTCTCCTACTTCTCTCTCCATTAGCTGTCCTCCCCCACTATACCTGAGGTCTGGGGGACTTGTCCCTTCCCAGTTCTGTGAGGGACTTTATATGAATCTCTTAGAATACAACTTGTATCCTAGTTCCTCTGGTGATGTGAATTATATGCTGGTGATCATTTGATCTAGGTCTAAAATCCATATATGAGTGAGTACATACTGTGTTCCTCTTTTTGTGACTGGGTTACCTCATTCAGGATGGTTTCTTCAAGTGCCATCCACTTGCCTGCGAATTTCAAGATACCATTATTTTTTTCTGCAGAGTAGTATTCCATTGTGTAGATGTGCCACATCTTCATTAACCATTCTTCAATTGAAGGGCATCTAGGTTGCTTCCAGGTTCTTGCTATTACAAATAGTGCTGCTATGAACATAGTTGAACAGATGTCTTTGTTGCATTGATGTGAATCCTTTGGGTATATGCCTAAGAGGGGGATTGCCGGGTCCTGTGGTAAACTAATTCCCATTTTCCTGAGGAACCGCCATACTGATCTCCAAAGTGGCTGTATGAGTTTGCACTCCCACCAGCAGTGGAGGAGTGTTCCACTTTCTCCACATCCTCTCCAACATAAGTCATCACTGGTGTTTCTAATTTTAGCCATTCTGGCAGGGGTAAGATGGTATCTCAAAGTTGTTTTGATTTGCATTTCCCTGATAGCTAAGGATGTGGAGCATTTTCTTAAGTGTCTTTCAGCCTTTTTGATTTCCTCCATTGAGAATTCTTTCTTCAGTTCTGTACCCCATTTTTTAATAGGGTTATTTGGTGTTTTGTTGACTAGTTTCTTGAGTTCTTTGTATATTTTGGAGATCAGCCCTTTGTCGGATATAGGATTAGTGAAAATCTTTTCCCAGTCAGTGGGCTGCCGTTTGGTCTTGTCAACTGTGTCCTTTGCCTTACAGAAGCTTCTAAGTTTGAAGAGGTCCCATTTATTAATTGTTTCTTTCAGTGTCTGTGCCCCTGGAGTTATGTTCAAGAAGCGGTCTCCTATACCAATTTGTTCAAGGGTACCTTCTACTTTCTCTTCTAAGAGGTTCAATGTGGCTGGATTGATGTTGAGGTCTTTGATCCATTTGGACTTGAGTTTTGTGCATGGCGACAGACATGGGTCTATCTGCAGTCTTCTACACACACTCATCCAATTGTGCCAGCACCATTTGTTGAAGATGCTGTCTTTGCCCCATTGTATAATTTTAGCTGTTTTGTCGAAAATCAGGTGTTCATAGGTGCGTGGATTAATATCAGGATTTTCAATTCGATTCCATTGGTCTACCTGTCTATTTTTATGCCAATACCAGGCTGTTTTCAGAACTATAGCTCTGTAGTAGAGCTTAAAGTCAGGAATGGTGATGCCTCCTGATGTTCTTTTATTGTATAGGGTTGTTTTGGCTATCCTGGGTCTTTTGTTTTTCCATATAAAGTTGATTATTATCCTTTCAAGGTCGGTGAAGAATTGTGGTGGGATTTTAATGGGGATTGCATTGAATCTGTAAGATTGCCATTTTTACTATGTTTATCCTACCTATCCAAGAGCATGGGAGGTCTTTCCATTTTCTGGTATCTTCTTTAATTTCTTTCTTTAGAGTCACAAAGTTCTTATTATATAGATCTTTTACTTGTTTGGTAAGCGTTACACCAAGATACTTTATGTTGCTTGTGGCTATTGTAAAGGGTGATGTTTCTCTGATTTCTTTCTCTGCCTCTTTGTTGTCTGAAAAAAATAGGGCTACTGATTTTTTTGAGTTTATCTTGTATCCTGCTAGTTTGCTGAAGGTGTTTATCAGCTGTAGGAGTTCCCTGGTAGAGTTTATTGGGTCGCTTATGTAAACTATCATATCATCTGCAAATAGAGACAGTTTGACTTCTTCCTTTCCAATTTGGATGCCCTTGATCTGCTTTTGTTGTCTTATAGCATTAGCTAGAACTTCTAGTACGATATTGAAGAGATATGGAGAGAGAGGACAGCCTTGTCTTGTTCCTGATTTTAGAGGAATTGGCTTAAGTTTCTCTCCATTCAGTTTGAGGTTGGCAGTTGGTTTGCTGTATATTGCTCTTATTATGTTTAGGTATGTTCCTGTTATCCCTGACCTCTCTAATACCTTTATCATGAAAGGGTGTTGAATTTTATCGAAGGCTTTTTCTGCATCTAGGGAGATAATCATATGGTTTTTCTTTTTCAGTTTGTTTATATGGTGGATCACGTTGATAGATTTTCGTATGTTAAACCATCCCTGCAATCCAGGTATGAAGCCTACTTGATCATGGTGGATGATTTCTCTGATGTATTAAGAATCATTTCTTCTTGAAATGATCATAAAATCACATCATATCCTCCTTGTTGCCTCTCTTCAAACACAAAGAACCAAAAAGAAAACAAAATTCCTTTAAAAATATCATTCACCTGTTGGACAGTGTTGTCACCGCTGGCTCTGTCCTCCACAGCCAACTCCTCAGTGCCTCCCAGAGAGTTCCATACACATAAAAACTTGAATTTTTGTTTAAGCTGAAATTATAATATAAAAGTTTCAAGAGACACAGGTCAACATTTTAAGTAATGTGTAGTATTTCACTGAAATCATCTCCTCAGTGAGCTGCTATCTAGGAACTTTATGTTTACTTATTTTTTTCCATGGTTTACAACAGAAGCTAAATATTTTTGAAGTGAAAATAATGTATACACACCCTTCACAAACTACATCTGATTCATTTTCCCCAAGTCATAAAACATAGCTTTACAATTTAGTACTCATTACAAAACTAACATTTTTAAATAGATCTTATTACTTTAATTATGTATATTTGTGTGAATATGTTCATGCAAGTGCAGGAGCTCTCTCAGTAGGCCCGGGGTATCAGATGCCTGTTAACTGGAGTTACAGGTGCATGTGAGCCAACAGACATGAGTGCTGGGAACTGAACGCAAGTCCTCTGCAAGAGCAATTTCAGTTCTTAGCCACTGAGCCATCTCCCCATGAACTGTACCAACTGTACCATGTACCAACTGTAGATCATTTCAGGTTGACAGTTGCCATCAAAGTCAAAGACGAATTGCTTCTTCAACTTCCAGTTAATTGACTGTGGCTTAGACTTCTCTAGGAATTCTACACCCACTATCAGCTTCTTTCTCCGTGATGTGTTGCTTAGGCTTGATACTTTATAAAGAAAGATTTATCTAGTTCCCAACTCTGGAGGCTGAAAGTCCAAGATGGAATCTGGTAAAGGCACCCTTAGCTGGGACTCAGCATGCAAATGCCATCATGGTATCATATGTTTAAAAGGCAAGGGTCACATGGCAAGGCAAAACATGGGCTCAAGCTTGTTCTTTTATAAAAAGTTGCATTAATCTTATTTGAAGATAATGTCCCCAGTGACATTACCATTTATTCACTAGGGTTCACCTTTTACAATTTCCATGGTTTCTTAATACATCCACTTTGGTGATCAAGTCTTTAGCACACAAATGTTGGGGGGGGCAGTCTACATTCTTGTCATGACACCTATATTCCTTTGTTAAAAGTACTGAAAGGAGAGAAAGGTGTGCTGACTAGGAAAATAGTATTGTTCTCAGATTGCAGTATCTAAAACCTAAGAAGGCTTTTGTAAAGAAATATATTACATGGTGGTCCCTTTTGCAACCCTTATCATTCTGGAGGTTACTTAACCGGAAAGTTTGTATGTAGAACAAAGACAAATCTATAAAAGGCTGGGGACTAGAGACAGATTTTTCTGGCCACCTTTCTATGGGAAAACAAAACACTGACAATATCCTGGAAAAAGGGACTTCCCAAAGCATGTGTTTCCTACTAGGACTTATATTTGCAACAATTTTAATTTCTTAAAAGAATACAATCTGGAAGTTTGTATGATTTACAAAGCATCAGAGGATCTGCTTTTGCTTTGTAAAGACAAACAAAGTCCTCTTAGGAATTTCTTGTCATGCTGTGTTTTCTGAATTCCCTCAGTTAATGTGTCATTTTAAAGTCCGTTCTTAGTTTTCCTGCTTTTTGGTTTGTTTGTTTGTTTGTTTTACTTGTGTATTTTAGCTATGCCTTCACTTAATTCTCCTATATTTCTATGTTTTACTTTTCATTCAGTTAAGAATTTTTAAAATTAGCTAAAATAATATCTTTCATGATGAGGTTGAATGATTTATTTCTTTTAAAATTCTGACAAAAATAGACCTACAGCTCCCAAGTGGACTAATCAAAAAGGTTTTTAACCCTTGACTGCTCAGTTTTAGTGACTTTGGGCAAGTTTTGTAGTCTTCAGATATCAAACGTATTAATTAATTTTACTCTTTTCAAGTAAGAAAATAATGTTCACTGCTTGAATGTTCATTGCTTGAAACAATCAATATTGCCTATGAATTAATATTAGGAAGAAATTAATCGACACAAAGGAAAAGAAAGCTTATTTAGCGATATTTCTGGGTATGCGAGCAGAAGCCTAATACTGAGTTAGGAGTATTACTACTACAAGCCACCAAAACCTCTGTGCTTACAGTCTTGTCACAATAACACTTTTCCTCAGCTTCTTATGTCAAACAGTTGCTTTCATTTATATGGGGGAATTCTGGTCCTTATTATTTTCTCACTTCTTGTATCTCTGCCTCCTACCCTGGTTCTCTCCCACAAGACTGGCAGCCAGTCACACTCTTTCAGGCAAGGCCTGGCCTTGCATTTAAAAAATGCTACCATCACAGACAACCTGCATGCCAGAGCATGGCAAGTTCTAGCTCTTGGTGTTCCTTTCAGATCATTCTAGCTGTAGTACTGATGAATGCCTATAGCTGCCAGTGGAAAAACAAAGACTTAAGGAAATCCATGTTTTGTTATTTCTACCCATCTTACCTCCTTGATTTTATTCCTCAGCCTTGTTGCTTCATGGTCACAGACCAGATGACTGCTGGTGTTCTAGACATTTACACCATCCCCTTTTCCACAGTTGCATCTCTTTAACCCGAAACTAATTACCAAGTTGAATTATTGGCTTTGTGACTGAAAGCACCCTTCTGTGAGATTAAAATTGTATCTATACATAAAGGGATAAAAATAGGTAAATTTCATGATCATTATATTTGACTATGGACTTGCCAGAGATGAGACATAAAAGTTATAAGGATAAAATGCTAATATTAGTAATCCTGACTCATGTAAGTATATGTGCCTTAGGCTTTGAGACATAACAATAACCAAAAAAAAAAAAAAAAAAAACCCAAACAAACAAAAAAACAAAAAACATTCTAGTGGGATCATTTTTCTGTGGTTTTCCTTTTTATCTTCAATATCTGAAACCTATAGGGAAAGTGCTAGTTTTACTAAGAGCATGGATACATACATCATTTTTCATTTGTGCTTTATACTCAACATTCACACCAAATCCATTAGTTTGGTTTATTTATAAGTTTATGTACTAGAGGAGGCCACTTGTTTTTCTGTTCACAGTTCTGGCATTTTTTATAGCTTTATTCATTTTGAGGGACATTTAGCTGCTGGCAACAACAACAACAAAAACAAAACAAAACAAAGGAAATCCATCATAGTTCAAGGAGTCCATGTCTGTGAAACTACATACACAAAACAGGCAAATTTATGTTCTCTTCTGTGAAAGCCGCAGACCAAAGTGCAGATTATCAATCTCTAATGAAATTAATTGAGTTAAAACAGGAGGAAATGAGGAAGTGGATATTCATCTTAATATTTTTGACAAATGAAGCTTTGAATATGTTACTGCTTAAGTTGAATGCACCATGCATCTAAAAATTCTTCTTTTAGAGGAACAGCAAGTAGACATATTTCTTTACTGCATATTTGCTGAGCATATTGAAAGTTTATTTCCTTTGCTATCTTTAAGTACCATCTGCATGTATTCAGTGTGTGTCTTTTACTATCATTCTTTGCTTATATTCAGTCTGTCCCAGATTGACTTAGAAACTTTTCTGTGAGAATCCTTTCCCTTTGAAGTACTGCATTGGAACTTGGTTAAGAAGTCTTCTGGGATGAACATGACCCCAAATAGACTGAAAAAGACTAAAATAGACTGAAAAAGACTAGCAATTAATTGGCAATCTGCAGTTAAATATATGCAGTACATATAGACTATTGCATTTATTAACTGGTGATAAAATTGACACCGTTCATATTGTTAACATGATCCCACTTACCTGTGAATTATCAAACAAGACATATTAACAAAGAATAAGTGTGTGTGTGTGTGTGTGTGTGTGTGTGCGTGTGTGTGTGTGCGTGTGTGTGTTCAAGTAAAATATACCCAGGCTTAAGCTTGTCTGCTTAGATATTAGTGAGACTGGCTTATGGTATGTGTTTTTCACGTGAGAATTATTTTCTTTCTGTTTTGTCTGGAGAGTGTGATTGAGAATCAATCCAAAATGCAGCATATTTTGAAAGCTTACAGGCATCACTATTCCAACAAGATTATTTTTATATACATTACATTGATTGGACATTATTTTTTGTTTTATTTTGTTTTGTTTCCCAAAGCAAATTATGCATAGACTGTTGTGAACTGAAGTTGCTTGATAACTATAGGAGGAATACTATTTTGTGATAGGTTACTGTGAGTGAGTAATTGCTTAAAAAACCAAAACATACTTATTTATTCTTTATTGAGGATGTGTATTTTTCTGTGTGGTTGTATGTCATGTACATGCAGGTATCCATGGAGGATAGAAGACAGAGTCAGGCTCCCTAGACAGGCGGTTATAGGCTGTGAGCCATCAGATGTGAATGCTGGAAACTGAAAACAGAGTCCCTGTGGAGAAACAATGGGTACTATCAACCCCAGAGCATTCTCCAAGGACTCAGCAGTTCCAATTTGAATGACTACATATAATGAGTTCTCACTACAATTGATGAAAGAACTGTTGTGTATGGCTTGGAAATCTCATGCAAAAATTGATGAAGGAAGGTCATGTAACCAGTCATGTGAACCACTAGAGAGGTTCAAGTTCAGCTCTGCACTTTGAACATATGCTCTACAGGGGTGGGTAATCGCTAAACAATTCTACTAAAAACTTTTAGAAAATTTCAAGTTGGGGTCAAAAGGCATTTTCTTATGGTTAAGATGAAATAAAACCTTAAGACAGTCATTTATCAAGGCTGCAGAGGACGCATGCATAGAGTTAATTCATATATACAGTATTTGATATAAATGTCTCTAATGTCAGAGATGATTTGGTAGCTAATTATAATGCTAGCGGGTTCAAGGGCACTGATGCAGAAGCCTGTTAAAACATGGCTAGAGTATAAATGGGAGGGATTGGTGTAACAAAACCATGCCAATCTTTGTTACATGCAATTTTGCAACCTTTCCAACTTGCTAAGATATAAAAATCCTCATGTACCCTGGGCTGTGCTATTGTTATATTTATGATACAGACTGAAAACTCCCAATCCCAATTTATGTCATTTAAGACAAAGGCAGTTCTTCCCATATACAAATAGACAGAGCACTGTTAGCTAAAAGTCATGTCTACTTTACAGTGTTCTGACTGTTCTAATGCTTATTTCTGATGGATACGAGGGTAGACTATCTTTTCAGGGAACCTTGTCATATGTTAAAATAATAATTTAACAGCCATGTTACTTTAGATGTCACCCTAGAGAAGACTTAAGACAGAAACAGGCCGAGGATGAAAGGGGGATTCCAGTTGATTTAAAGGCAGAATATATAGAATATCTTTAAATTTTTATGTTTTCCTTCCTTTAATCAATCAAAGAAAACCCAATAATAACCTTTGCCTTTTAAAATATTTATATGTTGCTTCTTAAAGTCTCCCAAAGAATAGAGCAAGTTCCATGCAAAGTTCAGAGTCAGCCTTCTAAAAATGCCCCAAAGCGCCTCATTGTCTGCATAGTGTGGAGACCTCCCCTGTACCGGGTAACGCAACAAAATATAAGTAGAAAATGTGCCTTTAAAGACAACTATATACTAGATGTTGAAAAAGATTGATAATTACAAATATCAACTATGCTACAGCTTTTACCCTCAGAGGCCACAGCCATACACTAGCATGCAGGATCCCAGAATGCTCCTTTTCCTGTCAAAAGGACATTTCTGTTTTCTCCTCATCCTCCTCTGTCTTTAGTGTTTGGTCTTCTTCCCATATTTTCACCCTATCATGGAGATGGCATAACTCCTATAACATCTATGTGTATGAGGGTTAAAAGTGAAGTGTAGCTCCAGCCCTCTCTATGAATGCCGATTCACTTACCAGCATCACCACAAGGATAACTCATTAGATTTCTGGTAGCAGCTTATTCAAAATGACTTCACTTAGCCTCAGCAAATAATCTTGTTTTCCCTTGTCTGATAAGCTTCCTCTCAACCTCTCAGTGACATTGCTGACATTGTCTTTAACATCTCTCCATATCCTCTTTCTCGGATGCAGTGTTGTATGTTCTTTTTTTCCCTTCTACCATACTATCCTGAGGGGGGGGGGGGAACAAAACATCTTTGCCTCCACATAGGATTCTAATCCAGTACCTGCCTTGTCTATCCTTCTCAGATGTTTAACAAGCTATCTACAGTCCACTGTAGTTGTTAGTATTGAATTTATATGATAGTACTAGATCCTAAAGAACAAGATGGAGCAGAATTTACCCCTTTTCAACTTATGCGGTGGGACATCTACTGGGAAACTGGTGGTTCTGTGATTTCTTCCATGTTTCCTACTCCTCCCATTTTCCAGCTACAGAATGCCCACAGTATAATTTCAATGATACTTTTTTGCTTGTTTTTTCCAGAAAGGGTTTCTTTGTGTTACAGCTTGGCCTGTCCTGGAACTCTCTGTGTAGGCCAGGCTAGCCTTGAACTCACAGAGATCTGCCTGCCTCTGCCTCCAAAGTGCTGGGATTAAAGGTGTGTGTCACCACCACCCAGCTAATTTCAATACTTCTTGTGGCACAATGGTAGCAGAAACTCAAGCCATCCCAATGTCCTTGGGGGGGGGGAATAAACAACAGCATGAAGATTCCCCTTCAATAGTTTTCTTGTAAGTTTTGACAACTCTTGTTACAAAACCTTGGTGATTTTAATCTTTAAGGGACAGTGAAAAGCATGATACAGTCTAGTCTTACCAACATCAAAGACCTTACGTTGGAGTCTTCATTACCAGCCTAACATAGAAATGGGAAATGATAGAACTTGGGGAGGGAATTCCAGGAAAAATGTTTGGGTCACTAGGGGCTTGGAGTGGATCAGAGCATCCAAATTCCATATTTTCTCTATCTGCTTCCTGATTACCCTGGTGGTTCCATGGTACCCTCCATGTTGTTCTAACTGAGATCAGCTGGACATGGGCTGATGAGTCAAAATACATTTTACTCTGCCATACAGGCTTATCTCACATTTTCTTAGAGTCATAGAAAGCTCTCTGTCCCTGATGATGACTCATTTCAAAACATGGATTTCATTAATGAAGAAGAGAAATGGGTAAAGACATTAGGAGAGTGGTTGGACTTATCTAATTTATTTTAGTAAAAATAATGTGTGCTTTTCTCAGTATAGGAATTTTTGTATGGCTCATGAAAATTAATTACATTGAATACTGAATTATACATAATCATACTACAATGAAAAAATCCCTAAATGTAAATTAATCTAGACTTTATAGTGGTAGTTATTTATTCTCTCTTTAAAAAATCCTTAAATTAAAGAAACTAAAAATAATATTTTAAAAATTATGTTTAATTATCTAATGCAGTGTAAGGCATAGGTCTGGATGCCAACAAAGGCCAGTTACACATCTTTAACTTCAGT
This sequence comes from Phodopus roborovskii, assembly GCF_943737965.1. Taxonomy (NCBI): domain Eukaryota; kingdom Metazoa; phylum Chordata; class Mammalia; order Rodentia; family Cricetidae; genus Phodopus; species Phodopus roborovskii. The sequence continues at coordinate 38,092,418 of NW_026125295.1, read as the reverse complement.
GAAGAAACTGTTGAGAATCTGTGTTTAAAAGCATACAGCAATTTCCCCCAATGTCTTCAACTTACTATTACCATGAAACAATACAAAAGCACATGTCACTCTGAACAATACAAAAACACATGTCATCCTATGTTTTGGGACAGCAGCGTATATTACCTAGCTCAGGTTTGTCCAATAAACTGATTAAAATCCGAAAAGGTTTTAGATCCTGCATGAGAGTGCTTTCTTCTCCAAATCCATTCACTTGTAAGATTCCAACCATGGCCTTTAAAAAAGGAAAGCATAACAATGACTTAGGCATTAGTGGTATCTTCAATAGAAAAACTATTTTTAACCATATCCATGAAATGTAGATTCACATCCCTTATGCTATTCTGGCTGATGTCTCTTTCTTTGCAAGGAAGACAGATGCCAAACTCATCTATCTAAGGAAAGTAACACACTTCAAGTATTAGTTTGCTGTTTATTTTTGAGACAAGGACTCACTATAAAGACTGGGTTGACTACAAACCCACCATTCTCCTGCTTCAGTTCTCTGAGCTCGGGCTACAAGTGCATACCATCAATCTAGATCATGTATTTTCATTGAAAAAAAAAAAAAAGGTCAGAAGTGTATTGAGAATTCTAGTGTTGGCCCTCTAGATGAAGACTTCTTTTAGGACATGAAATTCAACTATGCCATCTTATCACCAAGGGGTATGGGAAATGATTATCTTCTTAGTTATTTAAAATTCAGTGTATTAACTTTCTTCATTTGAAAGTGCTTCAAGCTGGGTTTATGGTACATACCCATAATCCTAGCACTTCTGAAGCTGAAGCAGGCAGATCCAGAGTTCAAGACCAACTAAGCTACACAGCAAGATCCTATCTCAAAAATCAAATAAGTAAATAAAAAAATGCTTGGTCAATCATTTGTTTTCTTAATACATTTTCTTAGAATATTTAAGTCATTTTAAATAAATACAACAGGAAATAAATGGTTAAAAAATTATGTTTAATTAGGATGTCATGGAATACTGTAGTTGTGGAAAGAGTGTACAGATGATTATATTACAGCACATATAGTGGGGAACACAAAATGCTCTCAAATGCAAAGTCTTTTGTTCCACAAAGGAGGGAAATTAATCTTGTATTAGAGAGGCAATATATCTGAAGTGATGTTATAATTCCATGAGGACTGCAGTTACACGTCCACATACAGCACCCTATTCAGCACAAAGTAAATGTCCAATAACATTTCAAATTACAGACAAATTAGAGACAGACAAAGAAAGGGGAGCATAACTTTTTTCCCTACTCCAATTGAAACATATGCTAATATCCAAAAGGGTGATTTAAAGATGCTCAAAACATAAATAGCTTGGATTGGTTAATATAACCAAATACACAAGAGCTTAAGTTAGAAAGTAGAAAGTGGAAAAATCATGATACTACTTCAAAGATAAGCAAATGTATGAGATTTTCCACATAATAGAAAACTTAGATCCATTACAAATCTTAGCCAAAGTATTGATTAGTTTGTTTATTTATTAAGACGATGTCTTATACTATAGTCATGAATAAGCTAAAGGGTACTCAGGATAAAACAGGTACAGACTGGAACAGAAACCTGTAAACCAGGCAGCATCAGCCAGACTCTGAACTAATGAGATGGTGTTGTGGATATGGAACAGGTAGCATGCAAGGATATCTGGTGTTTGCTCAACCTCCTTCTCCTATCGCCTCAACATCAGAGCTTATTTTACTTTTTGTGATGTCCCCTTTGCTTTGCCCACTTTCTCCCTATCTCCTGTCTATTTAAATGTCATGTACCTTCCAAGATGTACCCAAGCATAATTTTTTTTCTGATATTTTTTCTCTTAACTACATTAAATGTATGTTACTCTTTACAAACTTGTCAAACATTTTCTTTTCCCACTACATTTCAAGACCACTGAACATAAAAACTACGTGCTATTCATCAATTTCCCTAGGACCATGAGCAGTTTCAAGATTACCATGAGCAAGCAGTCACTATTTGCAAATGAAGAAGGTGTGATTTCCTAATATGTTGTATCAGGAAGCTCCATTCTGGGTTAACAATGACTCACCTGCACTGTTGTGATCTTTGCCAGGCAGTTTGCCTGAGAACACAAGGTGGTCATGATGATATATTTTTCCTCAATTATTTTATTCTTCATTATTTATCGAACATTTATCATTCACTGTGCTAAGTTAGGGGAAAACAGATGTAAATATGGTACACACGTGGGGGATTAATATGAGAAATGGAAAATAGAAACAAAGAGGTAAGGACAGATAGACAGACAGGCAGGCAGGTAGGCAGGCACACATGCATGCAAACAGAGAGAGAGAGAGAAAGAGAAACAGAAAGAGAGAGAGAGATTTAAGAATTCAACGTAAGAATCTAAGAGGAGGGGAGTAAAAATATTTTAACCAACAGTTGTGTCACACAGAATCACCATAGGTAGGATGTATAGGTAGACAGCATTCAGGAGATAAGACATTAACAACTCAGTAGAAACACAGGAAAGCAGAGCCGCATGTAAGTATCCCTATGCTTAAAACTTGTCACCTGGTAGAATAAAGAGAAATCGTGGCAGGTAGTATGGACTACTGGTATATCTTAAAAGACTCCTAGGTAAAATTAAGGGAACTGGGTTTCTTGAAGATCACAAGAGCTTCTGTCATCTGTTTACATGTTTTCTAGATGAAACTGTGGCACAAAGTATTGAGATAATTATATTTATCAATGTAACACGCCTCCTTTTTTTGTTGTTCCTTAGGCAATTCCTTCTGGTATTCTCCAACAGCTATTGACTCAAAGATATAAACAAAAACTTTGGTATATAGTAGAGAGTTATAATTCTAATTTCTTCAGTTATATAATATATAATCTCTCTGAGTATGTGTGTACCCAACATCTTTTCATAGTCAATATTTTAAATTTTCACTATGATTGCTAATAATCTTGAATTGACCTGTTTTTATTTTCTTCAGTTTTCCTAATAACAAATCTTACAAATGCATAAGGCAATTATTTTCTAGAAAGCTTATATATTTATATTTTGGAAGTTTTCTTAAGATTAAACTCAATTTAGATATTTTCTACTGGTAATGGAACATGGAAAATATCATTGGGAATGTGAAATAGTATGATACTCTTTAAATGAATTAAAAAGAGGAATGATTTATTTTGTCTCTTGGCTTCAGAGATTCTTCAAAGGGTGGTATGTCTCCTTATGGGTCTGTGGTGAGAAATATCATAATAGAAACTATTGTATACAGAGCTACAAACAGGATAGAAGGATAGGGAAGCCTTTAAAAAGCAGCTGACAAAGACCTAACATCCTTCGACTGTTCCCTCCTCTGAATGCTGCCATCACCACCATCCCATAATGCCCCAGAATGATAACAAATTCATTAATAAAGGAATATTTTCTTTGGAGGACACTTACATCCAAAGTATAAGGAATTATAAGAAACCCAGCTGATGCATTTGCTCAGGAGAAGGAGAACAAACATTCTCTCTAAACAGTGAGATCAAGAAGACATAGGAATGCACACCTATTTTTGTGTGGTATAATCATTTTGTGTCTCTGCAGCCTATTAAAGGCTTTTACATCTAGAGGAAGACTTGGGTAGCAAAGTCAAAATTTCACACATCTGCTTTCTGGTCAATGATTAAAGCTTGTGACAATAAACATGCAAATATAGTGACAGGCCTTCATATCTATGACATAAGTCACCTTTCTTTGGCTTGTGGTACCTTGTGGGGGCATTTATGTCCAGTGATATTACTCCCTTTTCACATTTATATTCTTCTTTTTTTTTTTTTTTTTTTTGGTTAATCAAACAAGTATGGACATAAGCATTCAAAGGTGTCAAAATGTGAAGTAGAATCTGGAAGTTCATCACACATGACCATAGTTTATTATATACAGATTTAGAGAAAATACAAGTGACTTCCAATTTTTGCTGAAGCCTTGACAAAGTGAATACCTGAAATAAAGGCAAATAAAAATATCAAATATAAGCCTTGAAAGTCAAGGCTACTGATCACTAGAGCTACCATATTAAAATATCTAAAAATACAGTGTTCAACAAGAAAAATCATAAGTCATGCAAAGAAATATGAATACAAGGACATTTGGAGAAAAAAAAACACCAACAGAAACCATGCATGAAAACTATTAGATGATTGGATTTACCAGTAAAGACTTTATTTTTGTTTGTTTTATTTTGGCTCATATTTTTTTTTTTTTTTTTTTGAGATGTGGTTTCTTTGTGTAGTCCTGCCTTTCCTTGAACTTGCTCTTTAGGCTCACAGAGATGTTTCTGCTTCTTTTTTTATGTGCTGGGACTAAAGGTGTATGCCACCACCAACTGTCTCAGATAAAGAATTTGAACAATTGTTTTGCAGATAAAATAAAAAAAAAGGTAGTCTGAAAAAGTCAGGATAATATTGGTTAAAAATTCAAAAAAGAGATATTATATAAAAATATTTGTTCTCCAGAAAAGATGTTGATTTGAGAAATAGAATTAAAAATAGAAAGTATACTAGAAAAGCAGATATGAGCACACAGAAGAATAAGTAAAATTCAAGGTTGGAAAAAGCTGAAATGACAATTTCTCAAGAAGAATTAATTGTCTTTCAGTTTTGTGACACAGCTCATAAAGAAGGAATTGATGACATCAATAAGTGAAGGGGAGAAATTTGTTAGAAGCAGAGCTTTGGGGTATTACAAAACTACATCTGTTATAAGTCAAAGTCAGATGCTGTTAACTTAGTTTTAAATATATGCCTGATTGTAACCATTAAGAAAGTAATTTTAGATTATGTATTAAATAAGTTGGAAGATAATTTGAAACCATCAACATAGAATATCAAATAAATTCAAAAGAAGTTGGTAATAAAAGAGATGAAACACAAAGTAACTCAGCATACACAAAACAAAGCAATAGAAGCTAATTTCTCTTATCTGGAGAGCTTTCTGTTGTTGGTGTTGTTGTTGTCATGAAGTATATTAAATTCTCCATCAAAAATCTGTGGTGAACTTTAACTGGACTAAATGTATTTTGTGCTGTGATATCCCATTAGCTTATGGGGCCAGAGAGAGGAATTCAATAGTTTGAATAAGAAAGGTCCTCCATTTCTTCTCACATTTGATCAAGTCTCAGATAGGGTGCTGCTGTTTGGGGAAATCATGGAACCTTTAGGAAGTATGGCATTCCTAGAGGAAGCACATCATTCAGGTTGTACTTTGAGAGTTTATTACCTCACACCATTTCTCTGCTTTCTGCATGTGAACAAAATGTGATCTTTCAGCTTTCTGCTTCTGCTGCCATGCCTATTAACTCTTGCTATGCCATCTGTACCATTATGTTAATAAAAATAAAACATTTTTTGAGTAAGTTAACTTGGTCATTTTATTTATCACAACAACAGAAAATTAACTAATACAGTGACCTGTGTACCTTGGAGTATCGTCAAGTACAATGAAATGTAATTAGAGATAGGTATTGAGTATGCAGTTATACTGAAGAAAGAAGCTCTGGTATTGCATGATAGGGTAGTTATAATAACAATAATGTACAGTGCATTTCAACAATCTAGAAAGAGGCAAGGAGGCTGTCTGCAGATAGGGGGCTTACCTTGTCCAGCCTTGATATGAGAGCATTGACCTAGTCTTATTGTAACTTGTTTTGCCATGTTCCACTGATATCCCTGGAAAGACTGCTCTTTGTTTGAAGGGAAACAGAAAAAAGAGTGGATCCGAAGGAGAGGAGAGGTGGGGGAGGGACTAGGAGGAGTGGGGAGAGGGTAAACTGTGGTCTGGATGCAAAGTGTGAGAGAAAGATTAAGGGGAAAAAAAGGTGAATTGCGATAAAGTGTGGCAGAAATAGAAAAAAATTTAATCTAGAAGGGGCACTCAGATGACAGTTCAGTTAGTGGAGTGCTTGCCTTCCCAGTACTAGGGCCTGAATCTGCATGTAATTTACTGTGCATTGTGGAGCCCCAGAGCTCAAAGCCAGAGACCTGAATATTCAGGACTCAACTGGCTACACAACCTAGATCACTTGGTGAAGTCCACGTGAGTGAGAGATCCTTTCACAAGAACAAGGCTGATGGTACCTGAAAAAAAATTATGAAAATGTTTCCAGCTTCCAGCTTCCATTCATCCTTACACCCTTACACACACACATACACATAAACATAAATACAAATGCAAGCATAAATAGCCAGAAGAGAATATTTTAAAAGTATACAGCATAAAGAACTGATAAATACTTGAGGCAAATACCTAATTTAGCCTAATTTGAACATTACACACTGTGTTTGTACATTTTACACATCTTCCTCCACCCAATTACTACAAATAATTCCCATGATTATATAGATCATCTGAAAGAAAAACTGAAAAAGAATTAATCAGAAATATAAAAAATTTAGAAAATTCCATAAATCAGAGAGTATATATTTTAATAATAGGCCAATTAATAATTCACAAATTTTCTAACCTTTCTAATGAATTAAAATAGAAACATACTAAACTTTGTGGGAAGCAGTGAACAGAAAGATACGGGAGATACAAACACATTTTTATAAGAAGAAAATCTCATCTCAACAACTAGAATCTACAACTTAGGAAAACACCAAATGAACAATAATCACACAAAAACTACATAATGGATAGAACTTGGGTAAACTAGAGAACAAAAACCAATAGAGCAAAATGAAACAATTGGTTTTTCAAAAATTCTTACATAATGACAATCTCTACCTACACTGACAAAGTAAAGGAATAGAATTAAATGATTGAAATGAGGAATGAGAGAGGAAACATTTCTACTGGTTCTATAGGAATAACAAGTATGATAAGAGTATTAGAAGACAAGTTAGATGCCCAAAGTTCATATTTAAGGGACAAGAAAATAACTTAACACATAAAAGAACTCGTGTTCATATTTCCAAAGTCTACATTACAAAACTGGATTTTGTATCTTTAACTCCAAACTCCTATGACAGGGTAAGATAAGGAGAGGCACATGAGATGTGTGGAAACTTATAGGTAGGCTGACCTCAAATATGCAGTATAGCAGCAGAAGCAAAAGACTGCTTCAGAGATAGAATCTGAGAAATGACCTCCCCCCTCCCCAACACCCCGGCACATGTGAGTCTAGTCTCTATCTTTCAAATAGAAATACATAGAATACACACACACACCAAAATAACTCCAAATGTTTATACCTTATTCAGAACAGACAAAATCATCCTAATATAAAACATAAGAATAATGAATTATGAGAAAATTAAAAATCAGATAGACTAAGGACGTTGGACTTTTTGATGCTGAACATTTTTAAAGATTCTTGAACATTTGAATTTCATCTGTTAAGAGTTATCAGAAAGATTGCAAGAGAGAGAAGTAGTGTTTGACTAGAAGTAAACTGTCATCTGGACACAGCAGAGACGTACATATGAACTCATAGAGGTTGTGGCATCCTTCACTAGAATTGTGTATGGTCAAGACAAATCAAATCCCAACAGAGAGAAGGGAGGTAGGTACAAAGTCACATTCCTAGCTTAGGAGATATTGGAAATTGGTAGGTGTTGAGAAAGAAGGGATCGGTTTTCTTTTAAAAATGTACCTCACTCCTTGACCACACTCCAGTGGAGGAAGATCATGCATATGAGAAAATACCTGCAGGACAAATTGGACTTAGGGAAGCCAAAAATGACTGATTAAAAAAAATTGAAATTACAAAACAAAAACAAAAAGATAAAAACAAAAACACCAACAACAAAACTACTCACAGGATCAGTGCCTAGCAAAATGGTCATAAAAAAGATGTCCTCGAGCAGCTGATAGGAGCATATATAGAGAGCCACAGCCAAACATTAACAGCAAAACTGGGGGAATCCCATAAAAGAGAGAAAGCAAGGATTATAGGAGCCAGTGGCATTGAGGACTTAGGAGAACACAGCTCACAGAACCAACTAAGCAGGGCTCATGTGGACTTCCAGAGACTGAAGGAGCAACCACAGAGCCTGCATAGGTCTTCAGCAAGCAACAAGCTCTTGATATACATGTTGTGGTTCTTTAGTTTGGGGTTTTGTTAGACCTCTACAATGGGAGTGGGTGTGTCTTTGAGTCTTTTGCCTGCTTGTGGGACCTACTTCCTCCTACTAGGTTGCCTTACCTAGCCTTGACATGAGGGTATGTGCCTAGTCTAAGGTATCTTATTATGCCAAGTTCAGTTGATATTCTTGGGAGGCAACGTCTTTTCTGAAAGGAAAGAGGAACAGTTAATCTGAGGGAGATCTGAAGTGTGGGTGCTTGTGGGGAAGACATAGCAGTGAAGCTGCGGTTTTAGTGTATTGTATGAGAGAAGCATAAATAAATTAAATTAAATTACTTTTTTCAAAAGAAGGAAATGTGCTTTGTTTCCTTGTGATATCTTGGATAATCAATTGACATTCTCAAATATCAGCTTGTAAATATGTAGGTAAGTAAAAACAAAACCCCATGGATTTTCCCATTTTTGTTTAATATCTCCACCAAGGAGCTTTTATAGGAATTATATAAATATTCAATGTAAATAGTTCATAAATACTTTACAAAAGTGAATTTTGCTTGGGATAAAGAAAAAGGTATCATTGTCAACGTGACTTATGGCAAATGTTGGGGAGAAGTATAAATAATGACATCATTACTAAGGGTGATTGTTGGGTAAACATTTTTTAAAACTAGTTCTCTATTTGCTTGTGCAAAGCAGAATCATCATGTGCTCAGTAAAATGAATACAAGTAACTGATTTAAATGAAAATTCTGCTTAGATGTGCCCCAGCTGCCACATTTAAAAAATACCCTTGAGGCTTTTAATGTCATAAACCAAGTAACCCTAAAAATCTACATACACTTGAAAACTTACTTGGCTTCGATTTTCAGTTTACTCAACTACAGCGGGGTACATATGATAATTTAAAAGGATGTAATCCAAGCACTGAAAAGAATATCTCTCACATACAGAATTCCATTTCTATGTACTACTGCTGATTTCCAAATTTGGTACCATGACTAGGAACTCTTATTGCATCTTGTTATGCCAACTTTGGTTGATATCAAAGGAGGCCTGCTGTTTTCTGAAGGTAAACAGTGGAGCAGTAGACCAGGGGAAGAGGAAGAATGGGGTGGTTTGGCAGGAGGGGAATATAGGGAGGATGCTGTTAGGAAGTATTGTATCAGAGAAGAATAAACAAACAAAACTTTATAAAAAATTTAAAAAGTGAATGGAAAAAGTACAGTTGGACTCATACCTAGTAAACAAATAGTAATTTTAGAATATTCTGGAAAAATGTGTCTGGGACCTGGCTTCAGTAATTAAAGCTTACCAAACATTTAAATAATCAATGGACACTCTTCCAAAATATAAATGAGAACATATTCTATTTAGTTACATGAGGGCACTTCACCGATATCAAATGACACTAAAGAAATAAATTCTATAGAGCACTAATGTGACAAATATTTAATAAAGATAAGGGCCTGGAAGTTGTGACAAGATTGGGAGAAGTTGGGGAAGGGGAAAAGCTGTATGAGAACATATTGTATGAAAATTTCTTCAATTGAAAAAAGACAGGATATTTAAAAGTATTCTGTACCAAAACCAATTGTGAATTTATTTTCTGCCATGCAAACATGGCAGAAAACATAAAAAATAAATCAATCATTTTTCTGGGGGTTGGGGTATGTTAGTCTCTTCCTCCTCTGTGATGGAATGTCTACTGGCTTACTCTTGTGAATAAATTGGTCTAGTCAGACACAGATGCCTTGAGTTTATGAGTTCAACTACTCCATTATATCTAGAAGACACTATTTCACTTTAGTCACCTCAGCCCTGGCACTTATCTCTGAAACCACACTCCATGATGGTACCTGAGTCTTAGAGGAAGGGGAGGTGATGTAGATATCATCAAGTTTCTACCTGAGCTTGTCACAGACACTTATTCAATGCACTGTGAACAGTGGTGTGTGTGTGTGTGTGTGTGTGTGTGTGTGTGTGTGTGTGTGTGTGTATTAACTGCCACCTACTGCACAAAGAAATTTCTTTGATGAGATCTGACAGCTGTACTAGTCTACAAGTATAGATAAATTAATCTAGAGGAAGTTTGATACAGTGCTCATTTAGAAAAGTAATAGTTTTTTCACCCAGGGAGAATATGAATTCCCCAATCATAGGGTTCCTAAATTTACAGTACCAGACATGCTTTTCCTCCTGTTACAGATAGTAACCATCATAACATTTGTGGCAGTATTTTAAATCTCACCTTGCTGCTTATTATTGAAAGTCACAGGGTGACAGCTTGGAAAGACTGTCGATGACCCTTCTCCACAGCAACCTGCATAGAACTATGTAGTACTATGAAAGCCAGCTATCAAAGGAGAAACTCCCTGACCAGTGCCAACTTAATTTATTGACAGTTGGTTGCTTCTTGGGGAAGGACCATCAGTTAGTTTTCTTAAAGGGTATGGCCTCTGGTAGGGAGATCATATTACAGGATTTTCCTCTACACCCTTGAATATATGATCAACACAAATTGAGCTTGGTGAGTTTATTAACAAATAAACAAAAAGGAAAGACATGTACTTATAAAGTACAGATGGCTTAGGGTAGTAATGGCTCTGGGAGGAGTTAGGGAGACAATAGGATGGTAACTATTATCAAAATAAATTATATTCATATATTAAATTTTCAAGCAGTTAATTTTATAGTAAAATTTATATTTTAAAACAAACTAATTTGATATACCATATCAACAGTAAACACCATGATAGTCTAAATACATTAAGTGAATATTTGATAAAATTTTAAAACCTCTCATATTTACACATAAGAAATAAGCAAATTAGGAACACATGGGTTTGTTTTAATAAAACTGTATTGAGGAGGTTGGTAGTAGAACACACCTTTTATCCCAGCACTTGAAAGGCAGAGGCAGGTGGATCTCTTTGAGTCTGGAGCAAGCCTGGTCTACAGCATGAGTTCTATGACCATCTCCAAAGCTACATAGAGAAGCCCTGTCTCAAAAAACAAAAACAAACAAACAAAAAACTATATCTGAAAGAAATTAGGAACAAATTCATTTATACTTGTATAAGAAGGAATAAGATTTGGTATATACAGGGAGGGAACCACATGTATATTAAAAATCATAAAACATTGCTGAAGAAAGGTACAAATAACTGGAAATATATCCCACACCTATTAATTAGAAGGCTTTCCATCATTGCAAGATATCTTTATTACCCATATTTTATACAGATTTAATTAAAACTATCACATTCCTAGAAATGTTTTTTAAAGATGTGTGACAAAAATCCTTCCTGAAGATTATATAGAATTTTAAGGAAATTCAATCAGACAAAAATCATTGAGAATTTAGAACACAATTGAAAATACTTTTTTCATTTCAAAATTGCTACAAAGTACATATAGTACATTGTGGTAACAGAGTTATAGATCAATTAAGTAAATTAGAAAGACCAATCTTTAAAAAAATGACTATTTGGAGAAATTGAATTTTCACATAAAAATAAGTAGGCTGATCCCTTACCTAATATCATTTGCAAAAAATAAAAATGGCAAAAAATTGATCAAAGACTGAAATGAATAAAAATCTCAGAAGGAAGAGTAAGGAAAGTCCTAAGGAAAAAGTTCATGACAATAGAGCTGAGAGTACTTTCTTATGCCTGACATCTGCAGCACAAGCTGTAAAGGAAAACATGGGTTTTTATCTAAGTTAATATTTCTGTATCAAATGACAGTGAATAGAAAAAAGACAACTTACTTGAGGAAACATTCACACATCATGGATTTCAGAAAGTATCATTATCTAGAATATAAGATAAGTCCTCACAGTCAGCAACCACAGAACTCACTGATCCAAAACAGAAAAATGAAACTGACTGAGTATCTTCCAAAGATGATACACTGATGACAAATAACAACTAGTAGGTCCAGGAATGAATACACAGACTAGTCAAATGCTCTGGAAAAGACTTTCAGTCAGAAATACAACGAGATACTATGCTACATTTCTTAAGATGATTATCAGTAAAGATAGCAATAGAAAAGTATGAGCCTTGATATAACTAAAAATGGCACCTTTGTTTATTGCTAGTGGGAATGTAAAATGATCCAACTGCTTTCAAAAAAATCAAACATAGAATTGACGTATGCTCTACTGTTTCTACTTTCTAGTATATATCCAGATGAATTGAAAGAAAAGAGTGATAGGGCTTCTGTAGATCTATGTTTGAAAAATTATTATTCACACAATACAAAAGAAAAACAACCCAAATAATTATCAACATACAGTAAAATTTATATAAATTTATATTTACCTAAAAAGTTATGTATGACGTTATTATGTTAAAAAGAATAAGTCTGGAAATGTTAAAAAAAAAGACTAGCTACAATATGCATGAACCTTGCTGGTGTTAGATGTCAAGTCAGTTGAACCTGTCATAAAGGATAAATTCTGTATAGATTCTCACATGAACAATATTCAGTTCAGAAGCAGAAAGTAGAATGTGGTGGCCAGAGACAGGGGAATTATTTTCTAACATTATAGAGATTCCATGCAGGAAGTTGAGAAGAACTCTGTAGATGACTAGTTGTGATGCTTTCATAGAAAATGTATTTAAGGCCACTTTGTATACATTTAAAATGGTTACAGTGATAAATTTTATGTTGTTTTATGTATTATCACATCTTAAAAAAGCATATTCCTTGAAGCTGATGAACGTGACTCTGACTTGAGCTCTGCTACTCACAGCTGACTCATCATCAGCACATCATTGAATCTCCCTTGCTCTCCTGTTTGTCAGTCAGTGATGGTAGTCCTGCCTTGTCAAGTAGTTGGCAGTAAGTACTAAATACAGTAAGTACTAAATAATGGGTTATTGCAGATCACAATTTCTCAAAAAGGAGTTAAAAAATAGCACCATTAAATGGACCTTTCAATAAAAATGCAGGAAAACAATATATCTAAGTACATGACTTGTTTTAATATAAGTTTTTATGTACATTTCTGTTGTATTTATTTAGGTATCTATGAATCATCATGGGGTTGTCTCTGGCTTTTCATTTTCATATTCCTCAAGATAGGACAATGTTCTACATGGAAGCTTTTTCATGATGTGGAACACAGACATAGTTAGTGTAGAATGTGATTCATATTTGGCAAAAATTACAGCTTTAATGATTTCTTAGAACAAGAGAAAAGCAGGCTAGATAGTATGTAATAGAAATTGCTGGGTTGCGTAACTCTGGGTGTCAGTTTTGTTCTGTGGGGCCTTTAATTTCAGGGATATGATTACACATATATTTGCACTGAGATGTTACCAAAATACATTTCTTAGTGTTTTGATTTTTTTTTAAACCATGAAAGTCAAGATGAAAATTTAAAAGTAAGAAGGAAGCATTTTCATTTCTGATGTGTTTTAGAGAATTCAGAATACTGTGATATGTTAACATAATAATCTAACACCTAAAATACCCATTTATTTCAACAAGGCAGTGCATTTTAACTCAATTAGTCCACTAATTTCTTTAATAATTACTTTTAGCTCTGGGTACCACAAGTCAGTTTTCTAGGCTCCAAATACTGCACACTTGTTCTCCTGGTCCTCATTTGTGAACAGTTTCCAGAGTCATACACTAGGTCAGAGACACCGAAATCTACCTTTTCTTCCCTCAGTAGATATTTTCCTAGATATCCTGGACTGTCCTTGAATTGCCCATCAGAAGGGGTGTGTGTATGGGTGCTAGAAGGCATGGCTGATCTTTGAAGATAGCTCTTTAACTCTTGAGTATTCTACAGTGATCAAGGCCTTCAGTGAGTATGGGAGGGCCTGTCTCCCCTTGACCTCCTGCATTTCTCATTACTGACACATTGTATTTCACATCTTGATACTATTTCCAGTGTCCTGACAGATCTCCCTGCATTCACTTTCCACTACTTAGTTATTTAGGACAAGACTAAATTGTATGAAGCTCAGGGGAGAGAATTTAAGGAAGGCATTCTATCTATGTGAGGCTGACATAGCAGAAACATACTAGGAGACATTAGTCAGCAATCTGAGATGAACAACTGTCAAATCCATGCTGTGTGCAGCATGCTGAACAGGATGCTGGAGAGCCCCTCATCATGTGGAAACACTTTATAGACGTCCATGTTGCTGTGACATAATTATAGGTGTCCATGTTGCTGTGACCTAATTACTTCTCCAGCAATCAAGGCTGGCACCTGCCTCTGGAAGAAGAAGGAAAGTACTCCCTCCACTGTATTTGAGGATTAACACTGAGGCCGATCTAGACAGGAGGTACTCTCTTGTTTCTACAAGCATTCCAACAGCAAATCTACCACCATCTGAGTTCTATCACACTGAAAAAAAGAGTAGTTCAAGCCTGCAGATATCTCTTAAGGGGGTTGGAGAGCAACAGAGAGATTTTTTAGTTTCATAAAGACACAGATTTACAAAATATGCTGTCATGGTTATAAAAGTAGAATCGGAACAATTTTCTTTCTTTTATTAATTTTGTTTTCAAAACAGGTCTCACTTTTGGCAGGCTAGATAGATGCTAACTCACTCCAAGCTGATCACTTTGTATTTCTGGTCCTCCTGTTCCTATCTCCCAAGTGGTGGGATTTCAGGCATGTGCTGTGGTGTTCATTTTATGTAGTGCTGGCAATCAAGCACAGGGTTTTGTTCATGTTAGTCAAGCATTGTACCAACTGAGTTCCATCCCCAGGCAGATTTTAATGTTTTTATGTAAAGCAAGCTTCTGTTATTAATTCTATCTAAAATCAGTATTTATTTCACTGTTTTCTTTTGCAAGAAAAGGTACATGGTACTTAACAAGACAAGTAAAAAGAAAAATGAATTACAATAGTTAAACTGTCTAATTTAGGCAAGTTGCCATCATATGTATGCCTATCATATATTTCAGTTTGTAAAATATGATATTTTACATATTGACTGATATATTCCATGATACCTCCCCCCTAAACTGATAGTGCTATTCTGCTTGAGCATAACACAGTGAGTTAAGTAGATGGATTTTAATATTGCTATAACACCAGATGTTTCCTAAATACAAACAAACATTGTTAAAACTCTGTTTATCAGACTCAGAGGACTAGAAGATTCAAAGTCAGCCAGTGGAAGAAGCAAAACTAATGACTGCACATCTGGGAGGGCAGGATTGACATGACACCTGATCCTGCTGAATCTTTGTACAACATTCACGCTTGGCCTGAACGGCGGCACAATAAATACAGTGCTGAATGCATAAGTACTCAGTAATTACAGGTCACCGAATAGCATCATTTAAAATAGATTAAAACACAGTTTGCTTTATCCTTGTATTTGTAAAGGTTAATTGTCTAGGACAGTGTTATTTATATGGGTATGCATTTCAGGACCAACACTTAGGTGTTCATCATGTGTCGGGGTTGCCATTGTGTAAATTGCCGCAGTTAGTGTCATCCGCCACATCTCTGTAGGTCCCCTTGAGCATTAATCTTCACTGTCAATGTGACGGGATTTAGACTCACTTAAAAAAACAGACCTCTGTATTTTACCTGGAAATGTGACAGCGTTTCCAGAAAGGTTTAACTGAGGAGGGGAGAGTCATTCTGAGTGTGAGTGGCGCCATACTGTATGGTCTATGGAGCGGACTGAGTGCAACAGCGAAAGGAAGAGGAGCTCCAACATGCATCTGCCCCTGCTCTCAGAGTGTGGATGTAACCTGAGTAGCTGCCTCATTCCTGCCCCAACACCTTCCCCTCCATGATACGCTATATCAGATCAGTTTACAAGAACCATTCCTCTCTTTAAGAGCTTCTTTCCGGGTAATTATTTACAACAGCAAAAGAGAAGTTACTAAAATAGCTTCCTCCCTCACACTATCATTTTAATGGCTCTTCTGTCCAGTCCTTTCCAATCGCAACTACCTAGTGTGTACTGCACTTAATGTCCTTCAGACAACAAAGCCAAAAGATGGTGGGAAGAAACATTCATATATTTTAGAAAAAGATGAAAGCAAACACCACAACAAAAGGGGGAAAGCTACAACAAAAGACAGATACCAAATATTGAGGATTTAAGAGAAAATAAAGGTAATAAGAGTGACAGAATTCAGGATATATTGTACATGTTCTGACAAAGAAGGCATCATGGAAAAAGTGGCCAACAAAAGAAAGAGGCTAAGACAAATAGTACAGCCAATCTACAATAGCTGAGTGTCAGACATCAGTGAAATTTGATTAAAAAGGAACAATTTAAGTCTATGAACTGAAAATACTATTAAAGAAAGTTGGTAGTAGATATAGGAAAACCTTAAATCACATATTAACCAATTAAAAGAAGCAAAAATATTGAGAGAAGGAAAATGAATCATGGTATAACATTTACAAATATCTTTCTATTGGATAATGCAGCAAAAGGACGGATGATTAAAGAGTACCTTATATGAACATTAATATTATGAAATACTTATCTTTTCTGTCCCCAAACACATCAAGTGTGCCAATAACATGATATATAACATAATTGTGCTTTAACAACATTTTGTTTTTTATTTATCTCCCCTGTAAATTTTACAGAAAAGGATATGATTTTTAAGTAATAAATAATTGTCAATAAAATAAAAATAATATTTTAAATTTAAAACATTGAAAAATTATTCCTAAGTGTTGAGAAAGTCTTTCTAGCCAAAATTCTTTACTTAAAATTACAATCATTGGATGATCCAATTATGGGTTTAGAGATAAACCTGGTGCTAGGGAAATTCCCAGGAATCCCCAAGGATGACCCAGCTAAGTAAGACTCCCAACAATAGTGGAGAGGGTGCCTGAACTGACCTTCTCATTTAACCAGATTAGTGACTACCCGAATTGTCATCATAGAACCTTCATCCAGTAACTGATGGGATCAGATGCAGAGATGCACAGCCAAGCACTGGGCCCAGCTCCTGGAGTCATTCAAACAAAGGAAGAAAGGATTATATGAGCAAGAGGGGTGGGGTCAAGATCATGAAGGAGAAACCCACAAAGACAGCTGACTTGAACTCATGGGACCTCAGGGACTCTGGAGCAACAGCTGTGGAGCCTGCATGGGACTGAACTAGACCCTCTATATGGGGATGACAGTTGTGTTGCTTGGTCTATCTTTGGGGATCCTGGCAGTGAGATCAGAATCTATCCCTGGTGCATGAGCTGGCGTTTTGGAACCCACTCCCTATGATGGGATGCCTTGCTCAGCTTTGATGCAATGGGGAGGGATTTTGCCTGCCTCAACTTTGATGTGCCAGGCTTTGTTGGAAAGCCTTACCTTTTCTGGGAAGTAGATGAGAGTGGATGGGAGGAGATATGTAGGCATGGGATGATGGGAGGGAGGGGGAACTGTTGTTTGCATGCAAACAAAAAAAAATAAAATAAAAACATATGGCTCAAAAAATAAAATATACATGGAAATATATGAGGAAATATTTGCAATTTTGTCTCCATATTAATGGGCTTAAATGTATAATAAATACAATGAATACAATGAATGATTACCTCAAAACATCTCATGGGAGGCAAGGGTAAGAATTAGTTCATTTTTTTTTTTTTACTCTTGTTCTCACTCTCACCTTTAGCCTCTTAACACTGGGTACCAGTCCTTACCCCTACACACTTTAATTTATTCAGTTAGTTTAAAATTTATAGGTTATACAGGTTTGTATATGTTTTATAGATTTATAGGTCACATACTTGACAGCCTACAAGAGATGTCAAGTGTCATGAAGCAACTATTCTGTCAACAGGAACATTCTTGAAGACAAAAAATTGTAAGTCATCCTAGAACATGGAGATGGATGAAGAAAGAAACATGCAATATTAACATATTTATCCTATTCATGAAGAAATTGCTGAAAATTGTGTTCAAGTAATGAGGCCGAATCCTACTATAGGGCATTTGAGCTTAGTCTGTCCAGAGAGGTCATTAGAAATCCATGTTCACATTTGACAAAACAAAATTTCAGAAAAACAAAGACCTCATTTTAAAGTACAGATAGAAAAGGGACATGTGTTGAATATAAAGGAAACATTTAGATGTATACAGCTCCAAGAAAATTTAGAGGCTAGGAGAGAAGAGAATATGAAGATTACAAAAGTCAATTCATAACCACATACCATGGCAATTGTAACAGAAATGAGTGAAACCTTGAAGTGTTCAGGCAAAGTAGAGCTGCTGATATCTACTGATGAATATAGCTTCAATGGACACTTTGGATGCATTTACTTTATAATGACTAAGCTAAGCCCAGACAAAAGAAGTACCTCAAAGAATAACATTTGTCAACAGGCAGGCCAGTTCAAGCAGACATTGAATAATTATTGTAATGATAAATTATAAGATTAAAATATCACTAGAGTGAATTTTTTTTAACATAGTAGAGATTTAAAAATGAGTTTTCAAAGTCAAACTTTCTAAGCTGTTCATCCTACTTGGTACAAGGGTTAAGGTTATGACAAAGCATACTTCCATAAGAATAAATAAAAATATTTTAAGGAAAATTTATAAAATAAGGAAGTCTTACTTAGATAGTTGATATATAAATAAACACTACAATTAGGAGACAAAACCATAAAAAGACTAGATATGTAAGATTCAGTGAAAATAGAAAATATGAACAAACAGATTTAAAGCAAGTTAACAAAGGTGCTAATTCAATTACCACAGTTCCTTTGACAAAGTTAACATGAATGATAGTTCAATTACCACAGTTCCTTTGGCACCATTTGTCAAAATAAAGTGTTTCTTATACAAGTTGCATTTTGTCACAATGCCTTATCACATTAACAAAAGTATAGGACTCCTGGCAGGTGACTTAGGCTACAATAAGCCCTCTCTGATTTTCTCATCTCTATAGCACTCTGCCTGTCTTGCCACTTACTGGTACAAGCCTGTTGTTGATGTGAATATGTACACAATATTTCACTGAAATTTGATGTATTCATTTTTTTAATTTAAGTATAGGCAGTAATAGTCTTTAACAGACACTAAAGTATTTTTATGTTTCATTTGTTCTTTCCAGTTTTCTAGAAATTTTAGAGATATGTGAAGTAGGATTCCTTTCATTATATCCTAGAAGTCCTCAGTATTAAATTATAATAGATCAAGAATGAGAAGTTCATTGAGGCACTGGAACCAATGTGCTGCTTACAAAGTATGACTTCTTCAAAGTTATGTCAAAACCAGAAATGTAGGAGATACATCACTCAAGAGAAGCACAGGAAATAAATTCCAAGAGAAAAGTAAAGCTTTTAACCATCAAAGACATCAGACCTGACTGTAATTTAAATATGAACATGAAGTCTCAGGTTAGGAAAATAAAGTTGTAGTTCTATATTTTTTAAATGTATAAATATAAATAACTATATTGGATTGACCTGAGGATATTTTCTTGATTAATGATTGATGTGAAATAATCCAGTTCACTGTGGTAGTTGAGATACATAGAACCTGCTTTCAGGTTCTTGCTTCTCTTTCTCCCCTGTCTTGCATCTGTGAAAACCCAAACAAACTCAACTTGCTTTTGGTTATGGTGTTTATCGCAGCAATAGACAACAAGCTAGGACACGTCAGTAAAAAGAAAAAATAAAATAAATGAAATTCTACCTGTTAATTTACTTATAGATTTCTGCAACAATCCTTTATTTAGATAGTTATGACAAGAGAGATTGATCATTTCTTCTAAAGGAAGCAAACATAGTGCAACTAGTGATATAAAATATGAGTAAGAGCCTATTTAGTGATATTTAGGAGTTATTATCTTAGGAGAATTACAAAAAAATATAGGAAGGGTTGTAATGAATGCAAATGCCTTGACACTAAAACTGTAAAAGCCAGTTCCTGTAGAAATGCCTCCAATGTATGCTTTCCATTAAAGTCACAAGGCAACTGGAAGTAGGAATATAAGCTTTTTGGCTGAGTCTAAGATCCTGTGGGTAGCTCTTGAATTTAAGATCTACTGTGTGTCCAAAGAAACAACTGCTTCCTCCTTTTATCCATTTTCCTGAAATTCGAACTCTAAGGAAAAACTACAAGGACAGATGTAAAATATGTCTGTATCGTAAAATATTTCATGACAAACTATTATTTTGATAATAAAGTATATGGAAAAATTTTAAAAATAATGTTCAATTCTATGTGCATTAATAGTTCTGTAAAGAAAACTTGAAATTTACAATGCAAGGGGACTGATAATTTATTGATAATCAATTTTCTTGTAATAGATGATAAGAAGATGACATGAAATACAGTATACCTAGTGTCCGGACAACACAAAAATAGCAGTGCAGCTATTTTTGCTGTACATTGATCTGAAGGGGAAAGACTACATGCTGTTTATATCCTTCATTCAAGCTGCTTAAGAGAAACCATTATATGGGAGTTCCCTCCGTATTGTTTTTTTTTATTTACAGACTAAATTGAGAATAATTTTCCTTCTCTTTCATTCCCACTTCCTATTTGTGAAAATGTTCCTTTAACGTCCTTATTTTTCTATTGACTTGTATGCTTTTTTCTTTTTTTAATAAATTTTGGTAACTTAGGAAAACTTGTCTGCCATATATTAGCACATACTTTCCTAGTTTCTCATTCTTTAAGGGAATATTTCTAGACTTTATTTTACTGTTTGAATGAATTTAACTTTTTGGAAGCCAAAATTGCCACTTTTGTGATTTTATAATGTAGTCGAGGCATAATTCTTTATTTGAAGATGATAACTAAACCCAGCTGTGCTTTTCCTTTCATTTAAATGCTTCAGTTCAAATTCACACATTTGAATCAAGAACATGGCTTCTAGATACAGAAGGGATGATCCATCTGGCTTTTCTTCATTTTTGATTCTCTAAATTTCTGGTCAAGCTGCTCACTCAGTTTAAAATCATTTAACCTGCCAACTACCTTTGTATTTCACTATTCGTGAGGAGCCAATTTCAAAGTGATGCTTCCTGCTTCTAGGTGATGTGTTCTGTTTTGATGCTTTATCGATTTCTCTAGTACTAAAGCTCCATTAATTGTTTAACTATTATATGTTATTTTTAAAAGATTTATTTGTGTTTTCAATTTTATTATGTGTATGTATGCATGTGTGTTCAGGTCCTTTGGAGGCCAGAGTATCTTGCATTGGGCTAGACACTGAACTTGGCTCCTCTGTAAGAACAGTACCTGCTCTTAACTACTAAGCCATCTGACAAGCCTTAACTAGCAGATTTCCCTATGGCAGCCTAACCTGCATTATATTTTCCTAGTTTCTTCTATAATAACACCCCGATTTGGATTTGGCACAGTTGCACTACTAAGACTTTCCTCCCAGCTGGAGTAAGAGTCAGTTTCTACAAGGAAGTCCTTTGTCAGAGAATCAGAAAATGAAAGAGATTAGATAGGTGTTCTAACATACCAATGGCAAAGACAAGTTACATGAGGTTCAAATCTTATGGATGTAACCAAATATCCCCCAGTAGCAGCCCTTCCTAGTTCTTTGGGTTTACTGGGTCCATGTGGCTATTTGGTTGCTTTGGGGTTTCATGCAGTTGCAAGCAGATATAGGGTGATATTGGAGTTGTTAGAAGGCTCAACTGGCTCTATCATTAAGATACATCATTGCATGACAGGCAGTCAATTGTTTGTGTTGACCGGAACACCAAGTCCACACAGCCTGATTTTTCCAAAATTCAGCATGGATTTCTGGGTGGAAGAACTTAGAAAATGGATAATCCTGGAGTTAGAAAGCAATATCCTAAAATTTTGTGTGATATTTTGCTTGTGTTCTGACAAATAAAACATTCTTGTAGTCAGGGGGCAAAGCAATCCACTAATTAATCACAGAGGTTTGGAGGATTGTAGAGAGAGGAGACAGGGAATATGATGGGGTGGAGAGAGGATCTCAGCCCTTTTGGCTGGAGGAACTAAGAGCAGCTGCTTCCTGTTCTCTGATCTTTCAGGTTATTACCCTAATATTTGACTCTCAATTCTTAATTGATTAATTAGATTAGAGCTTCACTGGAGTTCTGTGCTTTAAACATAATACAACTTTCATTTCTGCTATGTTCTGATTATTGGCAACTTTAGGGTAAAGTCATGGTCATTTTAGTCAGAATGATTAATGTTAAAAGCAGTATAGAATTAGTGGCTTAAAGCATTTACCTTTCATAATAGTGGAGTTAGAAAGCCAAATATTTGGTTTTCACTGAAGCCAATCATTTTCTCACAAGTGGCTGTTATCTTAGTGTTCATTTGATTCTGAGATGCTTTCTTTAAAAAGAGGGATCCCACCATAACATATTTGACTCATGGTATCATATGAATAAAATTACCTCTTGAAGACAATTACCAACAACAACCCAATAGCAGTTGCAGTCCAACATATGAGCTCTGGGCAGTCTACCACAATCAATCCATAAGAACCAGAGACAGAGAATTCCATGAATATAGAAATGGTGAAACACGCCACTGAAGAATATTACAGCAAATAGGAAATAACACTACTATCCCCTTTAGACACTATTATCCAAAAGCATGGGGTTAAACCACTGGAGATTTTGTTTTAGTCTCCAGTGAATGCCTGAAAGTGATTTATTTAATAGATCACACTAGGTGACCTTGTCCTTATTGGCTTTCTGAACTTGTTTTTAAATGTCTTTACTTTTTGAGTACTTTATTTATTTTTGAGAATTTCAAGTGTAAATTTCACTTTTCATTCTCTTTCCCCCAATTTTTCTCATATGTCTCTTAACATCTCTCAATTTTATGGCCTCCTTTAATGACTATTGTTACATACACCATTGCATGTTATTTTGAAATCTATACACAATGAGTTTAGTTGATTTCATTATATATTATTCAAATGGTTATAATTCAAATACAGATTTTGTAAATAAATCTTGCTATACCTTGGAATGTAAGTCATCTAATCCAAACATGTTTATATGGTGTTGTAACAAGTCCATAAATCATCATCAGTATGGAATATTTTATTTAAATGTGTTATACTTTGCAAATAGGTGTACCATAATGGTTTTGCTATGGAAATTTGAAGTGATGCACTTCGTGATGCTTGCATTCACACTGTTCCTCTCTGGTGGAGTTTACTGGTCTTTGTGCTGTGCCTCATCAATTATCCATCAACTTGGACTGAACTTTCACTCAGTTTCATGCCTTGTAGAACTATTTCTTCAGCAACATTTCTACTCCCCTCCTTAGACCTCAAACAATGACAAATTTTTACCTAGAATATAGAAAACAGAATGAAAATTTGGTGATTATGAAAACTAGTCCCACATGATATATTCATTTTAATAGCCTCAAGTGAGGAAGCAGGAGATATTTGTACTTGTGTTCTAATGTGGAATCCAGCGATTTGAACAAATATTCCTGCAGAGCAACTGCGTTTATAAAGTGCCTTCTGAAAAATGTCTATATTGAGGACAGATAAATGAAACCATGGCCTAACTTCCTTAGCATTGCCTACAAAACAAAATGCAACAAAAGAAAATTTGACAAAAGGAGCCGAATGGTCTTAACTAAAGTTTTAGTTGCAAATGTGTCTCAATAATTTCAAGTTGATATGGCTAGTTATCCTCAAACATTAATTTAGATTATTTTATCACTGCTCCAGTCAAAAATGTATCTGTCTCCCTATAGTTTGCAATAAAATGAAGGTGAACTTATAGACTATAGCCTTTCTATTGTTTAAATCACTCTGTTGTACTAGAAATGTCAAATTTTCTGAAGAGAGTAATGAATAAACTGCAGCCTCTCTAAAATCAGAATCTAGACTCATTGTTATACTATCTGGACATAAATTGTTCTCAATTCAAATGCTTTTATTTTCACATATTAAAATTTTTTATTGACATAATAATTTTTACACATATTCACAAACAAACAATAAAATGGCTATTCTATTCAGAGTTGGAATACAGACTTTATTAGTTAGCAACAATTTTGAATATGTTTAATATGAATTAGATATAAAATTTCAAAGTGAAAGAGTTCGATACACTAGCTGCTGTATTCAAAGGACAAAAATCTTCTATCTGAATATAGTTTATCTATAATGATTTCAATGTTAATGAATGTCTAGATGTGTCTTGATAAATGAAAATGCCTAAATACATGTAAATTACTTAGTGAAACTTTCCATTTGAGATGCAATATTTTCTTTCTTATATTAGCAATTCAATACAATTTTATCATATGCAAAGGACCAGATTAAGAATTGTGCTGAATAGTAAAATTTAGAAACAGCAATTTCTCTATAAGAGATAAAAAATTCGTATTTATTTTTGTACAGCTTCTTTATTGAATCATTAATATACTCTTTCAATTATTCATAAAACACTAAATATTGATTGATAAAGTTCCATATAACATTTTGTCAAATCATAATATTTATAGATATTATTTATGTCTAGTTCATTAAATGATGTTTTGGTTATAGGTATCATTTTTCTCTAGCCTTGCAAAGAACATTCCAGACATATTTACTTTTATTTTTGAAAAAACATAATTTTAAATATTTTAAGTAAATCTAAGAACATTAACAGATTGGAAGATGTTGAAGATTATGATTTACGTATTTATACAAAAGTAAAGTGATTAGTAGTGGTCAGAAAAATTGGACATTTAAATAAATTATTTGACGCTAGGAAGTCAATTTCACTAGTTGACATAGGTTTAATGGAAATAGAATATCATTAAGGCAATTTTAATTCTAGACAAAAATAGTCTGGAGGCAGAAGCACATATAGCAAAATAATATTCTTTAAAAATATTCTTTAAATGAGTCCTCTTTTGCAAACATCAGGACATTATCAAAACCTACCATAATTAACATTTTTATAATACAATCACAAAATGATGAATTCTTTATTGATGCAAAAATCAGATAGATAATGATACAGAAAATGGCTGTAAGTTTCTGCTGTTTTAACTTGTTTTGTTTTACTCACTACTTTCCAGTGCCTTAAAAACCAACAAATACTGTAGCTGTCAAGCCCAGCTGTCTGGTAGGTATTACAGGAGTCAAATGAATTTAGGATCACTAAAGCCTGATCCACAGAAAACTGTCACTATTGCATCTGTCTGGAAGCTCGGTTAGAAATTTCACGCTCAGGGGTTATTTGATATGATTTAAAACACTTTGTGCAAACAGGGTGAATCCAGTCATATTCACTGAAAACAATAAAAGGAAATTGCTTAAAATTGCAGCTCCCTAAATCTCCACTGAAACTAGTAGGGTTTATTTTTAATTAATCAACTAAAATCAAATATTTGATAAAGAGATGTCTAAAATGAATTTTAAAAGTTATCATTGGAAACCTAGAAAATCATATGTGTAACTATGGCTGTGTATAGAAAGACACAAAAGATTTTGATTGCTCATATTACCCTCAAATCCTTTTACAATCAGAATCAGGCTTTTAAGCTTCCTATTAGAACATTGCAAGTCTGCTGCAACATACCCATAGACTCCTTCAATAAAGAAAATTTTCTGTTTTCAAGCATTAAAAAATATTTATTTGTCCAATATCTAGCCTACCACTGATCTAATCACAAGCAAGCCTACAATGTTAAACACAAAAATCAATTATTTGCAGAATTAAGAAAGTTATTATGAAAGTAAATTGCAGCAGGTAAAACAGCATATATATATGGAGGAGGGCTCTGAGTTCTAGAAATAATACAGTATAATTTGAATGTCTGATTTGCAACATAAAATTCTAAAGCATGCAATTGAATAGGAAATTTGTATTACTTATACTTAGATAAAAAGGATCATAGCTGGGCAGTAGGAGCACATGCCTTCAATCTTGGGAACAGAACACTCAGGAGGCAGAGGCAGATAGATCTCTGTGAGTCTGAGGCCAGCCTGGTCTACAAAATGAGTTCCAGGACAGCCAGGGCTACATAAGAAACACTGTTTAAAAAAACAAAAAACAAAAAACAAAAAAAAAAAAAAAAAAAAAAAAAAACAAAAAACAAAACAAAACAAAAAAACCCCAAAAAAATAAGTAAGTAAATAAATAAAATTTTAAAAAAAGACAGAAAGAATAAAAATGATGTAATACATTTAGTAACAAAGGGTGTCCAGATGGCAGAATAGCTTGAACTGGACATTAACCAACTATCACTAAATTCTTGAGAATAAGGAATATCATTCCTAAATACTGACAAAAGCATGACAATGATATGGCACAAATACAAAGTGGCTGGGGATTGTGATGATGTTTGTGGTCCATATTACTCCTGAAGGCCATTTGTATGCCCATGGGCTGTGCTGCTGCAACCTGAAATTATGGTGATGACTGTGGACCTTGTTGATGCCAGTAGGCAGGGCGATATGAGTGGCTGGGGGTCACGTTGATATATGTAGTATACATTGCTGCCAAGGGCCATGTGTGGGTCCATGGTCCCACTGCAGTTGGAGGCCGTGTTGATGTGCATGGTCTGTAGCATATCCCCAGAGACCATGCTGAGGTCAGTGTAACATGCTGACCACAGAGACCATATGGAGGTTGATGGTTCATGTTGTCAGAAACCATGATTCTGGCACTTACTGACCATAAGGGGCAAGAAAATTACCTTTTCAAAAGCATTTATGAATGTGGACTCACAATTGAGAAAGAGGGACATAGAAAGCTTTTGTGACAGTCCCTAACTCCCCTCCCTGTCCTGCAAAGAAAAGAACCTGCCTAGACAGAAAGCATTGGAAGCAAATTCTTTAAAATTGTGATAAGGATGCTAATGTGTAGCTCACCATAATTGATGGCTTCTGGAGAAGGAATGGGTGGAGAAGAACTGAATTTTCTTTAAGGGGCTGGCCACTGGGAGTTTGACCATGCTCCAGTGAGTATATGAGCAACACAATGGGATTCCTCTTCCTAGTCTTCTTCATCACAATGGTGGGAAGGTCAGACCTGGGAGTACTGGAAAGGAGTGTGATCACAGTGCATGATTTGAAATTTCTAAATAACAATAAATATTAGCTTAAAATAATTGAAATTCAAAAAAATTAAAGTTTATAATATAATTGAAAAATTCACTAGATGTTTTTAAAGGAAAGGAGATAGGACAATTGACAAAGAAATGGGAAATGAGATGTACTCTAAAAGCCTAGGAAGATGGACCATGACTTGGTATAAATAATCACAAAGTACAGACTGGCTTAAATCAGGATGAACAATATACACAACACAAAGTATTAGAATACAGGAAAAAAAAGATGAATGATCATCTGATTAAAGGTAGGAAAAGGCTTTGATGCATTCATTGCAGCATCTTAGAAGTGGGAGATAACAGTCCTATTACACTTATTTGTGAGAATCCCTCAGCTGGCATCACTCTTAATAGTAAAACAATGTATGATTTCTCCATTTGATAAGAAGATCTTCAAGCTATACATCCTCATCACATTACGTTAATAACATATTGAGAATTGTAGTTAGCACAACTAAGGGGAATATGAAAATATTGGAAAAGAAAACATGATTTTTCTATATTCACAGATAAAGTATTTATGTGAAAAAAAGACCCATAACTAGCAAAACATCCCACTCCTGACACCAGATATTGCGGTAAATAAGGATCAGGATAAACAAATAGGCCGAATAGATGTTTATTCAGGGAGAAATAACTTACAACCTAGACAGATGAACACCAGGAAATTCAACCCGATCCTCTCCTGTCCGAGTCACGCCAGAAAGAGAGAGCGCCTTCCTGGCCCCCTCCGACCTCCTTCCTCAGGTCACCTCTGCCCATCGCTCCACCCCCCAATGAGCGTGGTCAGTGCTACAGAAGGACTATGTCACAATACACACAAAAAAATATAGAGCAATTATAGACCTAATAAGTATTTCACTAAGGTCACTGGTTAATGATTAATACAAAAATGTCAATTCTAGTCACCAAAACACCAAATAACCCTATTTAAAAATGGTGTACAGAACTGAAGAGAGAATTCTCAATAGAGGAAATCAAAAAGGCTGAAAGACACTTAAGAAAGTACTTATCATTCTTAGCTATCAGGGAAATGCACATCAAAACAACTCTGAGATACCATCTCACTCCTGCCAGAATGGCTAAAATTAGAAACACCAATGACAACTTATGCTGGAGAGGATGCGGAGAAAGGGGAACACTCCTCAACTGCTGGTGGGAGCACAAATTTGTACAACCATTTTGGAGATCAGTATGGCTGATATGGGTATCAGTCTACCACAGGACCCAGAAATACCACTCCTAGGCATATACCAAAACGATCCACATCCATGCAACAAAGACAGGTGTTCAACTATGTTCGTAGCAGCATTATTTGTAATAGCAAGAACCTGAAAATCACCTAGATGTCTCTCAACAGAAGAATGGATAAAGACGATTTGGCACATTTACACAATGGAATACTACTGTGCAGAAGAAAACCAATGGAATCTTGAAATTCTCAGGCAAATGGATGGAACTTGAAGAAACCATCCTGAATGAGGTAACCCAGTCACAAAAAGAGGAACATGGTATGTACTCACTCATATATGGATTTTAGACATAGAGCAAACACCCACAGCTAAACACTGAGCTGAATTCCTGGAATCCAGATGCAGAGAGGGAGGACAAGACCAGGCAATAGAAACCCACAGAGACAGCTGACCTGAACAAGGGATCTAATGGACCCCTAGACTGATAGCTGAGAAACCAGCATTGAACTGACTGAGACCCCCTGAACGTGGGTCTCAGTTAGACGGCCTGGGCAGTCTGAGGGACCTCTCACAGTAGAGTTGGAATGTATCCCTGGTGCACAAAAAGACTTTGAAAGCACATTCCTTATGGAGCGATACTCCCTTAACCTAGAGGCAGGAGGGTGGGCCTACTCCAAAAGACTTGACAGATTTTGTTGACCCCTCCTGGATGGCACCACCCACCCTGTAGAGTGTTGGGATGGGAGTAGTGGGGGGGGGGGGCTTGGGAGTGAGGGAGGGAGCGATGGAGGGTTTGATCAGTGCATATATTGTTTTATTTAACGTTACTTTGAAAACTGAAGATTGAATCACCATTCTTTTGATCAGTAGTACTCATTATGAACCATCTCAAATAAGTAAACAAATCAACAGTATTTGGAGTGGATTAATTGCCTGAGATAACATATGTGAAATGTATTCAGTGAAAATAATTGTCAGGCTTTTGATCCAATCTAGGAAATTACTTCTAAATGAAACAGTCATTATACATACTGACAATGGCAGCAATTGGGTTGATATAATGGGAAAAAACAATTGAGACAATTAACCAAAGGCCACCAACCATAGCAATTAATTGCCAGATCAGATTATCCTTTGCTGGGTAAAGGTCAGGGTGTCACAGTGAAACAGAAGAGTACAAACAAGAGCAGAGTTAGAGAAGGACTGTAGTCATTTTGGAGCAAAAGTGGTAAAACATTTAGAGGCTATTCAGACAGGATATACATCTGAAAACTGTCCAGAACTACCTATTTTTACTTGGTGTGGGGAAATCCCACAAGATTTGTTTTAGGAGCAGGGTGTTGGTGGTGCAAGCCTTGATCCCAACACTCGGGAGGAAGAGGCAGGAGTTCCAGGCCAGTCTGGTCTACAGAGCTAGTTCCAGGACAGGCTCCAACACCACAGATAAAACTTATCTCAAAAACATTGTTTTAGGGGTGGTTTAGTGAATTGTCTGTTCAGGTGATCCTTAGAGCAGCTTATGTCCAAGTAAAGATTAGCATATGGAAAATGGGACAATGAGAAGTAATAATGTCACAAAAGTCCCTTCAAGACATTGTGATACAATAATATAGCCTGCACATTTTAGGAGTCAAAACAAGAGTTGAATCTGCCAAGAGCCATTTCAATTTTGCTGAGCATACTACTCAAGCCATAGAGTGAAGTAGAAGTCTTCAAATATAAGGCAGATGATTCAATATGCTTTTAAAAATCTGAGTAATTAACAGTGCCTGAAGAGGCTTGTCCTTGGTGCCAAAGAGGTCAGCAGTTATGCAAGGCAGGTATGTTGAAGGAAGACTACCAAGTGAACTTAGTGCTACTATCCATTAGATACCCCAAGGTTATGACACTTTATGACAAGGTATCTTCTTGAGGATTGCTGTGAGTGACAACTACAGGTGTGTGCTGCTGTTTAATTTCCTCCGGTGTCATGTGCACCATTCCACAAGGAATGACTAATTTAGTACCAAAACTTGTAAAAGTTTGTACTCTAGTTAAAAGACAAATGGAGGGGGGCACAAGATGACAGGTATCAAGAAGTACTTGGTACACAGGTCAGTTGTGTGTGTACATTTATATCACATACATTCATGTAGTTATATAGCAATGAGACAGGAATGTTGTGTGAAAAAGCAAGAATATGCTATATCCCCAGGGGAAAAATGATTCTGGACTTGATAGAAGATTTTAAAAATTAAATTTTCTCCACTCATTTTCTAATTGAACTTAATCAATGTTTTGAATATTTCTAAATTTCCTTTCTAATTACAGTTTCTCTGGGTTTCCTATTTGTTTTCTAACCTGAAGCTTTGCTTTGATGTATTTAGTAGCAAGTTCTAGGGTTTCCTCACAGATCTCAGTTTTATTCTAAGCCTACTAATTTTGAAACGGCTTACAAGAAGCTTGCAATGAATGAACCCTATAATATAGTATATTAAATTATATACTAATGTACATGTTCAAAATCTATGATCTTTATCTGATATATCAAGTGTCATAACTTTGGAATGACATTGAACAGGCATATATTTGCATAAAAATTTGCCTTGTGATTTTTCAGTGTCCAAACAATTAATTCATAGTTCCAAAATATCACTGAAATTTTTAAAAACCTCTTCTTAACTCCACCAAGGGAAATAAGGCCAGTGATATATAAATCTAAAGAAATTTGCTTTCTCAAAGCTTAAACCCTGATTTATTCATGGTAATAAAGCCTTGGAAAAATCACAAACTGAACCAAAACCCCTGAACAAAAATGTGTCAGACAACTACCCTATTGCCGCTTTGATTTCTGTAATTGCTGTGAAGACACATTAGGGAAAGGTTTAAGGGAGGAGGTAAATTTTAATTTCCTTACTTAATAATTTGATTAATGATTTGAACATCCATATACCCACTTAAATTCTATGAAAACATTCTCATGTGAAAGTGTTTGAGTTATAACTTGAATCTAAACTGTTCCCAGAGGGTCAAAAAAAATCTTTCAATCTAATCCACATGCAAATATTGGATATTATGTAAAACTTAAAAGTGTGGGTGAAGAGATTTATTGTAGGGCATTTTATGGCATCTTAGGAAGGTGTAGAAGTCCCACTATTGCCCTATGTGATACCACGAAGCTTGTCATTATATTTGAGTTCAAGTGTGATGTCTGTGAAGCAGAAGCACTGAGGGTACTTGTAACTCCTAGTCTAAATATAGGGGAAGAGAGTCTCCTCCCAACTTCCACTCTTACTCAGCTCTTTTGTCTGTTTTGATGGTGAAGTGATAATTACCAAACACTCTGAGGAGTGCATACTGCCTTACTCATTATATAGATCCAAATGCATTTCTCCATAAAATCCTCCCACAGCACTTCAGAAATAAAATTACCAGTCATTGGATATCTCATGCCACAGCAAAATTTATATGTTGAATTAATCATCAAACATCTACTTTCTGAATAAATAAATAATCATCAACACTTTCTATGCTGTCCATCATGCTAGAATTTTATAATGTTTGTCACGGACAGTAAACGGACAAGATGACACAGTATGTATAGTGTCCAAATAGAGCAGCAGCATTCAGGAATAAGGGAATGTGAGGTTGGGGTGGATGAATAGGGGATTCAGCAGGAAGTATTGTTTTTCTCTTGAGGACTGGCAATGCCTTAGCTGTGTCTTAATTTGCAGATTAAGAAAGGATATTTGACTGTCCATTACATAGTCTTCAGACACCGGGAAATGGCCACTAACTTAAAAGTACATAATCCACATCATTGGGATTTTTTCCCTCCTTAGTTCTCTTATACAAGTGAGTTAAATCAGAAAGTGTTAATTCAAATAGTTTATTGAAGTAGCAGACCTGTGATCTGGGAGAAGGCTTTCACAGGGTACAATTCACAGGTTATTCTTATTGTTACTGCATTTATCCCATGTCCTTCTCAATCTTTCTTGATTCTTATTGACTTAAAATACAATATTTTTACTAATCTTTTGAGAATTCCATGTACACAGGTGGTCTATTTTGATTACATTCATCCCTCACTCCTCCCCATAAATCTGCTCAAATCTACTCGCCCCTAATTGAGGAGCTACTGACATTTGATAACTTCTGAGGAAAAGGAGTCCGTTTTCTTTGAAAGTGTGGTCTCTCTTAAGCTGGCCATACTTCACGGGATGGCCCCAGATTCTTGAGTACATGGGAAACACAAATTAAACTTGGTGGTTTATAAAATTAGACGTGAATTTGAAAGGTATTTTTAGGGAAGCACATCTTATTATTCTGTCCTTGTGATAACCATATCTTTCAAGTGTATTCATCAGGCCCTGAGCCAAGACTAGCATATAAAACATTGGATAGAAGAAATGGCTAAAACAGCAGAATAATACCCTTGCAACTGTTCTTGCTAACTCAGGCAGATCTTTTGTATCACTTAGGACACAACTATACTTCTATTCAATGATGAATGCCACAAGTCAAAGGAACCCTTTTGGATTCTAACTTTATTTGGGGCTCAAGTACTATATTGTGTTGTATTCTAGGGGGTACAGTGGACCTACATAGAACAGTTGGGTGAACTGAAAATATATGCAATTCAGAAATAATAGAAAAATGCTGCTGAGGGTGAACACATTTGGTATAGCTATTTTCTAACATTCGATTGTTAGCTACATAAAAAAAAATAAATAAACTATTGTACTTTATCCAGAATCAAAGATGAAAATAAGATGACTGATACAAATCTCCTTGAGAGCTAATGTGTGCCATTACCTGATTGTAGGTACTTGGAAATAGTTCAAGGAACATAGTTGCACTGTTGAGAAAGCAGGTCTTATTGCAGTAAGTTCTTTCCAAACTTAAGATTTGTTGTTTGTAGAAGAGTAAAAACTAGAGAGATGGACACCTAAAAAACTTGATACTAAGATATAAATCCCAAAGAACCACTATATCCAAATTCTCACAACACTTCTTCAGTATCTGTCAAATGATAAAATTGTTTATATCCTTAATTCTAGGCATTGAGGCTTCCTAAGATCATCTTTCACTTCTTTTTCCTTTTTTCATTTAAGTTAGAAACAACCTTACTTTACATATCAATCTCAGTTCCTTCTCCCTTCCAACCTCCCATGACTCTTCCCACTAATCCCCACCCCATCCTCCATCTGCTCCTCAGGGTGAGTGAGAGCTTACATAGAGGATTATCAAAGTCTGTTACATCATTTGGGGCAGTATCTAGGCTCTCCCCCATGTGTCTAGGCTAAGACAGTATCCCTCTATGGGAAATAAGCTCTCAATGTCAATACGTATACTAGGGGTAAATGCTGTTCCACTACCAGAGGCCCCATAGACTGCCCAGGCCTCCTAAATGACACCCATGTTCAGGGGGCCTGGTTCCATCCTATTCTGCTTACAAGATTTTTATAGTAAAATTATAAAATTAAAAAGATACAGTTAGAAATTAAATTATATTCATTTAGTAATATGGCATCACAATGCTAAAAGAAAGATTTGAACTCTGAAAGCACTAAAGAGCACAAAGGGGAAAACCCTTGACATTGCCTTTGATATTGACTCTTTGTGTAGCCCACTGACAGCAAACCAAGAAGGTTTCCAAAGAAAAGGAGGTAATTTGCAAAATACAGCTTTTTAAAAAAAACAAAACAAAAAAAAAACAAAACAAACAAACAAAAAAAAAAAAACGCTACTCATAATGCAATGACCATTGTAATATTGGTACAAATTAAATATTTTTCTCTTACATGTTTAAGTGCTTCCATTTTGATTTCTCTTAAGAATCTTTTCTTCTACCAAATATTGCCAAATTATACATATTTTTTTCATTAATTTAAACCTTTGCAGTGCTCTGAAACTAATTCTCTCCCCACTACCCTATGATGTATTTCTATTTTGCAATCATCCCCATCTACTGAAAATGACTTTTGAGTTTTGTGGCAATTCTTCACTGGTATATTCTTTGTTTTGCCAGGCATACTGAATCTTTACTGTGAAATGGACAATCATCCAAAAATGTTCCATTTTCTCCTCAGATACCATCTGTTTAGGAGAACCCGGCTGCTTTCTGACCAGGAATCACTGGGAAAAAGCCTTAAGGATAAACTGCTGCCTTAGAGTCTTCTCATTCCAGACCTTACAGAGTAATCAGGACCTTAAATGCATGCTTTTCCTTGGAGACTTTATTCTTGTCGTGCTTTAAGTAGCACGACAAGAAATGCCACTTTTTCAATATAGTTCATCTTGCAACTGACATTTGATTTCCTTTTAAAAGCTTTGTCAAGATATCAAGGAAGTGTTGCCACATTAATTATATCTTTAAAAATGATTCAGCAAAAGTGGGTGGCAAAGGAAATGAATTCAATCAGAATTTTGATCACTAACAGAAACAATGTTTATCACATTGGTTTTAAGTCTCCCAGAGGTTGAAAACTTTTAATATATTTACTTAAAATTCAATTATTATTTCTTCACATATGTCTGACCTCTCTGAAGGTCTACGCAGTAATATTTTCCCTAATTTGTTTGATTAAGAGGAATAATGACATAATTTAATCTTGGAAATAAGTGCAGATAAAAACAAGCTCTCTGATGATACTACACCACCAAAACTATAATACATGAATTTATCATTAAACTGAGGAAGCGAAATGCTGTTAGGTTTACTGAAAAAGAGTAAACTATATGCAGGTTTACCTTAGAGCTGTATGGTGTTGTGTAGGAAAATATCTTGTGAGAGCCTGTCATGTGTGAGAGCCAGAACAGGAAGGATTGCACATGAGGAGAGTGTTCTACAGAATCAGGTGATAGCATTCGGCTGATTCTTCCAACTACTCACACGTAGACTCTTTTCATGGTATCTTAAAAAATTTCATATATAACTGTGAGTTGTTTACTTCTCAGATTCTCAGATCTTATACTATGCGATTTTGACTAACTTTCCCCCTACAAGTTACGTTTTTCTCTATAATTTTGAGTGCTCAGTTTTTACAACTCTGGTTTCCTTAGGTTTTGTAAAGGGCTCAGCTGATATTGAAAATGATATGGCTGTCAAGAGACTTGTAATGCTTCTCTGAATGTATATTTATTCTCCAGCATCAATCACATCTCAGCTAAATAAAAAACCCCATAATCCCCTTTGGTAATGTTTTCTGATCTGCCTTCTATGATCCCTAAGTACTTTGTTCATATATGTTAATATTTAATAAGTTGTTTCACACTGTCTGCTTAGATGTAGACTACTGTATGGGAAACAGAAAGAAGAATCTCCTCTATAGTGAGATCATTAGACAGTATCAGCATGATGACAGGGTTCATCATGTTAGAGGAGTGGCTGATTCTGTAGTGATTTGTGTAATGGCATAGACTGCTAGCCATTTCCTCTATTGTTCTCACTATTTTTTCTGTAATAATAAACATTGACACCTTCTGTCCTTAGACTCTCTCTATGTTAGGATTCATAGCATATCATTGCAGATGATATATAAGCTTCCTTAAATATAATAGTTAGCAAGTGCTTCCTGCTCTTAGCAGAGACAAGAGACATAAACACAAAATGTTTGAGGCTAAATGTAAAAAGTCACATGATAGTCCATGAAATTTCAGTTTTGGCACGACTATGGTAAATATCCTGTCCACGTGTCTTTTGTCCTGTCTCAGTTAGCGAAAAGACACCATGGACACAGAAACTCTTATGAATATGGCATAGCATTTCATTGAGGACTTGCTATTTCAGAGAATGTCTTCATTGTTATTATGTATAGAATACTGTGGCATGTAGGCAGTCATTGTGCTTTGAAATACCTGAGAGAGAAAGAGAGATGGAGCCTGCTGGGCCTGGCATTGACTTTTGAAACCTCAAAGCCCATTCCTAGTGATATACTTCATCCAACATGCCCACTTATAAGGCAACACTTCCTAATTCTTTTTTGATAGGTCAACGAGGACTAAGCTTGCAAATATATAAGGTTATGGGGCTTTGAGGGTAGCCTGGGAGTCTAATTGTTGAGCTGCAACTGTAGAAAGGAATAACAATCGTTATGTCTACTCACCTAAACAAGGCCAAGTCACCTTCCTTCTGTAGGCCCCATTTCCTTAAGACTATGTGGGTCCTTAGAACTATACTTCCAGGTTGGCTTGAATATTTTAATTCTGTCTGTGACACTATTCTGTGACCTTCTAACATATTTTATTAGTGGTATAAATTGTAAGAATATAGTTTTCCACATGATAAAAACAGTATTTAATTTATCTGTAAGTGATTTTTTTAAATAAGAAAACATGCTTGAAATTTTCTAAAAGAAGGAATTTAAAAAACTGAAGGAAAATTATAAGTGACAGAGGGGCAAGGTTTAAAGACTTTTATTTTGACATGCAGGAAGTACTACAAAGTTTTGAAATACACACAAAAGCCCACCAGAAATGTATGCATCCTGACCAGCAGTTTGACAGTAGCATGTATGCATGCGGAGCTGGGACTGGGTGAGAGAGTCAGAATGAAAAGGAAGAGAACATCCTTTTTCCTGATGGGTCTTCGGTTCCATCACCTAGGTACTGACCACTTTAAAACAGAAAGGAAAGTCAAAATGAAGGGAATCTAGACAACAACATCCTGTCTTAGCATTGATTTCAATGGCATTTAGTAAACCTTATGCAATACGGGAAGGACTCCGCGCCAGGCAATCATGCTGATAGATGTATGAAGGCTTTATTCTCTTTCAAGTCTCTCATTTCCAGTTCCCTAGTTATTTACACAACATTTTACCAAACACAAAATAATATACCTTCTAATCAAGAGCACATGGAACTTTTTCCAAGATCGACCATATACATAGATACAAAACAAGTCTAAACAGATAAAAAAAAAAATGAAATAACATCTTGCATCTTCTCTGACCAATATGGATTAAAGCTGTGTCATCCTGTCCTAAGTATCCCAGTGCCCGGCCTATGCTAATAAAGATTGCATAATAATTGATCTCAGCCAAGATACAAAGAGGAGGGCCTGGGTTCTCCCCAAATGATGTGATAGACTTTGATGATCCCCCATGGAAGACCTCACACTCCCTAGGGAGTGAATGAGGGGGGCTGGGATGTGGAGTTAGGTGGAGGGTATGGGAGAATGGGAGGGAGAAGGAACTGAGATTGATACATAAAATAAGATTGCTTCTAAATTAAATACATAAATTAAAAAAAAAGAATGGCTGAGGCATAGGGCATGCATCCAAATCCAAATGTGAAGAGGTACTATCATCGTCACATTATGAGCTGTAAGACCTTTGTTTTTCTCTCTTTGATATTGTTGTGTCCTCATGAAGTGAAAGTTTGTCTTTTGTTATTGCAATTTTCTCTTCTTTTTTTGAAATTCCATATTCTGTCTGTTCCAAATGTGCAGTGTACCCAGGTGTACATAAGATGCTCACCTATACATGTTTATTTAGAAGCCAGAGATATATCTACCATTCCTTCCTTTTTGAAAGGGTTTCTCAGGAAACTAGGGCTTGTAGTGTTGGCTGAACTGACTGGCCAGGGCACCCTAGAGATCTGCTGGTCTCCATGTCCACAGAATGAGGCTACAGGATAAACCACCATGCCTGGATGTTGTGTGGATATTCTCTGCATTCAATCCAGTCCTTATACTTTCACAGCAAGCACTATACTGGGCCATTTCTCCAGCACTAAATCTTTTTTGTTTTTCTTTTTTAATTTTGAAGCTTAAGAATACAGTTTTATTTTTAACTAATGCTATTATTGTATTTTTAGTTGAGAGTGAAGCTATAGCTGGGTGGTGGTGGTTAATGCCTTTAATACCAGCACTCTGGAGGCATAGACAGGTGGCTTTCTGAGTTCAAGTCCAGCCTTGTTTACAGTGAGTTCCAGCACAGCCAGGGCTACACAGAGAAATCCTGCCTTGGGCAGGGGGCATAGGAACTGTAAATAAAACATCCTTGCCACAGAATTTAAGTGCCTTTGACTTGTTAACTGAAGACTTTGTTTCTCTTACATTTCAAATGCAGTGACAATGTTAACAATGTTACTAGAACTGATGATTCTCTCTCTCTCTCTCTCTCTCTCTCTCTCTCTCTCTCTCTCTCTCTCTCTCTC
The DNA here is from genome assembly GCF_943737965.1 of Phodopus roborovskii. NCBI lineage: Eukaryota > Metazoa > Chordata > Mammalia > Rodentia > Cricetidae > Phodopus > Phodopus roborovskii. Next base: position 38,053,960 of record NW_026125295.1, on the reverse strand, counting down.
TCTCTCTCTCTCTCTCTCTCTCTAAGACAGGATTTCTCTGTATTTCTTTGGAGTCTATCCTGGAACTCAGTCTGTAGACCAGTCTGGCCTAGAACTCACAGAGATCTGCCTGCCTCTGCCTGTCCTGTGCTGGGATCAAAGGTATGTGCCACCAATGCCCAACTTATTTCTAAAACCCCTGTAAATACATAGCCTCTAATATAATTTTTAGTGTTCTATATTATTAAAAAGTTGTTTCGAAAGTTGGGCCTTGGCTGTCTGCTTTTCTAGATTCAAGCATGTCTAAAAGCCCTCCTTGTTCCATGTCAGGCTGAGCCTCGTGGTACACAGACTAAAACCCAATAGCCAAAAAAAAAAAAAAAAGAACAAATATTCCACCTCCAAATTTATAAGTTCATTTTAATGTTTTGGTTAAAAATTGATTAAATCTATAAAAAGGCATCAACTTTAAATCCTAAGTTGTGGGGATCAAAGAACATGTCTTAGGATGTACGTTGTATTAATATATAAATGCAAGCTATAATGGTTTGAGAATGTGAAAGCTTAAATTGTGATAAGAAAGTGATTTAAGTGTTTAAATGCAAGTTATTAATTGCAAGGTTTTAATGTATGTAAATCCAAGTTATAGACGAATCAAGACCTGAACTTTGAAGATATGAAAAAGGGTAGTTTTGAGATATTATAGTTATACAATTTATAAAGGTATAAAAATGACTTAAGGTATATAAAATATGTTTCAGATTTCTGTCACTATACTTTTATTATACAAAGACTTTTAAAGCTCAAAGTTTTAGCATTAACAAGTGGAGTTTTGACAAGCTATTAATCTATCTCAGGAAACACTGACTACTTAATGTTTAGCCACAAACTCAAGATTTTAAGTTTCTTTTACTTGTCCTCTAAATATAGGCTTAAAGGTGGTTATCATCAGACAAAAAGCATCTCTGTCCAATCTATATCTTACTCTCTGGGCATAGGGAAAAATGTTAATGTTTGTAACCCAAACCCATAGCCTTTGTTATGACCCCAAGGTGTTAATCTGTTCCAGCTGTTTTAAAGACACCCATTAACTGCATTTTCTACAATGTGGTTTCAATGTGAGGGCAATGCTAACATATCTAAAACCTTTATTTTCTTTGGCAAACTAAAATTGATATAAGCTTCAAGGAATCAAAGTCATGAGGATTAGAACCACCAGGCAACAAATTGAGCAAAAAGGGTTCCAAATGTAAGATAGTTTTGTTAAGCTCCTAAACTTAATTTATGTCTAGACTATATCTTTACAGATTTCTACCTGGCTGATAATCACCATCTAGGCAATGCCTGCAAACTACCAACTACTAAACTCTACACTTACTAAAAGCTAATCTGAATCAGCCCAGCTGTTATAAATGTCCTCCATTGCTTCACCTGGAACAGGTAGTCAGATGCTTCTGATAAATGTTCCTCTACCTGTTTAGCCTTCCAGCCTTCTTGGGTTCTGACAACCTGTTCCTCAGCTCAACTGGAAGCAGCTAAGGGATGCATGGTCCCTGCCCCCATAACAATTGCTAGATAGGATAAGTTAAAAAAAAAAAAAAAAAGCTCCCTAATATAAAGGCAAAGTAGCTACCAATAATGCCAGTTGACATATAAAAATGAACTCAAATGTATCAATAATTCTTTAATTAAAGTAGTTCTTTAAAGATAGCAAACACCTGCTCTGAGACCAGGTGTTTGCTATCTTTAAAGAATTCTGGAATTCTGGGAGTTGTCTTCCTTAAAGATAATTCCTATCCAAGGACCAGGTAACTTCCTAGGATTACGGGAGTTATAGTTCTTAAGTATAATAAGAAAGCCTCATACAAAAGTTATGGTGGCATATGGTTTTGTCCGCATAAGCCCCAACACATGTATATCTAAGACATAAAACTGGAAATTTGCTAGATGGTGGCCCTGACAATATTCCATACTTGTCAAATTTTTAAAATTTTAATAAAAGCTGATTTTTACCTTTATCTTCTGTACCTAATATATGTCTGTTTCAAACTGGGGACAAGAGGCTAGGATGTCTATTTAACAAAGTTGAACCTGACTGTCCCTCAGTTTACCTTTTATAGGATATGACTCAAATATCGTGTCCTAGATTTTAAAAATTTAAGACTAACTATGGGCACAGCTTTACCAGATCCAAATTCAAGACCTTCTTCCCATAATGAAAGATTGTCAACCACACAAAGGTTCCTTAAATCATCAGGCTAAGGGGTCATAGAAACAACAACAAACAAACAAACAAAATAAAACAAAACAAATCGAAACCTTAAAGGCTGAACGTAAAAACAAACAAAGAAACAAAAACCAAGCATCTACACCACTAGCTCGGCAATTGGCAATGCCAATGGCCACCCTAAAAATACTCTATACCTACAACTTCCCCCTAACAACCCCCCTCCACACACACACACACACAAAAAAAAAAAATTCACAAAGATACTCCTATCTTGGTAAGATTGCATTACCCCATGGATGGAATAAGGAAGGGACTTAAACCCCTCCTCACAACAGGAAGAAAGGTTTTTGTTGTTGTTTGCTTGTTTTGCTTGTAATTTTTCTCCACAGAAAGGACCAACCCAGGCCTATTTGTATGCCAGCCAGAAATGAGAAACATCACCCTCCCAAAGAAAAAGATGGTTTGCCCAGTCAGGGACAGGAGGTGGAAGAAACACTACCCCTTGAAGAACAATAAAATCTTCCAAAAGGACATCCATTCTGTGGTAGACATTGCCCAAGCCATATGCCACCCCCCCAAAAAAAAAACTACCCTCCCTCTTTGTATTTTAATGACAGTCTATGTTATATTAGAGGCCTGCCCTGCCATTGCATAATCCTCTAATTCTTAACCCAATACCCACAACTTTTTTTTTTCCTTCAGAAAACATGTGAGGACAAAACTAGAGATTGGGTCAATGAACTGCCCTATCCCTGAATGGTATTCCTATTTCAAAATCTAAATAACCATCTCACCATTATTATAGATGACACCTGAAATGGAAGATAAAGAGCAGGAATCACGGGAAAACTATATCCCACTGGTTATGCTGTACACCCCTCTGCTGATATTCCTATTTCTCAACAGCTGGTGCAGACTCCCAGTCCATGCGAACACATGAAAATATTCTTAAACAAGAGATGCAACTAAGAAGAAAGCCAGCACACACTGGCTACAGTTGTTGTTGCTTGTCTTTTACCCTTAGTACTCTTTGCTATTTAGGTCTGTGGTGGGTTGAGGCACCACCCAGCTCCCAAATAAATCACAGGGAGGCTTATTATTACTTATAAATGCCTGCTCTTAGCTTGCCTTGTTTCTAGTCATCTTTCCTTTACTTAAATTATCTTGACCACCTTTTTCCTCTGGGAATTTTCCTTTTCTTACTTCTGTATATCTTACTTTTACTCTTACTGCTGACTGGGTGGCTAGGTGGCTGTCCCCTAGCATCCCACTCTCCTTGTTCTCTTGTTCCTTTTTCCTCTTTCCAAATTTTTCTTCCTATTTATATACTCTGCCTGCCAGCCCCGCCTATCCTTTCTCTTGTCTCCATATTGGCTGTTCAGCTCCTTACTAGACCCATCAGGTGTTTGAGACTGGCACAGAAACACAACTTCACAGAGTTAAACAAGTGCAGAATAAACAAAAGCAACACATCTTTGCATCATTAAACAAATGTTCCAGAGCATAAACAAATGTAACACATCTTAAAACAATATTCTACAACAGTATGTTCAGGATGTTGCTGGTTTTCTTCCTTACACTACCCACCCTGATGCTGCTAACTGCTTCTTTTGTACATCCAACAATAGATTTCCACTGAGAGCTGTCCTGGTCAATACCCCTCTCCTTTACCCCAGGACCACTGTCTCACTAATTTCATCCACTACAGGCCAACATGTATCCATATGTTCTGCCCCTCCCAGTCTTCTTTGTTGTAAGGAAAAGATAACCTCCCATATAGACAACCCCTGCCAGGGTTTTGCACTCATCTTCTGATTATTCTACATGTCCATTTATATGAGGAGGATGAAGTGACACTGCTGCTAACCAAAACCATGAGATATGGCTTCCTTTGTTGTTAGGAGTAGGATTTGTCATCTCCCTTGTGTTTTCCAGGATTAAAAAGACTGCCATTGTCCAGACACATCAACAGATTGGAGACATCTGACACAGACTTGATCAGGCCCTGACATCTACAACTGAGAGCCTGGAGTCACTCCAGGGACAGATGGACTCTTTTGTTGGGGTCAGGGTCTAAAAGAAAAGAACACTAGACCTAATAACTGCTGAGTGTGGGGATATTTGCTTTGAAGTAGAGAAAGAATTTTGATTCAATATATATAAATCAGCTGTTGTTACAACTAATGTTAATACCCTCAAAAAACCCACAAAGTCCTGCTCTCAAAATTCCAGCACAGAGCCAATTACATGGTTCCATAACTCCTTATTTTCTTGGCTCCTACTCTTTAACAGTCTTCTGATTATGCTATGTTCTGTTCTGATGCTTGCCCCCTGCTTTATTCAGTTCCCCAAGTTACTAAAATTACCAGCAATCAGGTCGTGGTTCACTACCAGGCCCTGGACCCTTCTGACACAAGTTCCTCCGGGCTTAGGATGGCACCTGTTCATTATAAAATAATGCAGTGGAAGATATTTGAAGGCTTTGTTGATTGGTAGAAGTTGTAGTCTCCCATGGCCTGGAAACTTCATGGAAACCCACTCCCTCCCAAGCAAAGCTTTTTACCTCTACCTGCTCTAATCTGGAGACTGTCCTGAGGCCTGGAGGATTGACCTTATCTAAAAACTGTCTCTAAGCCAGGTGCCTGATTTATCTTTAGCTTGATCCTTGGTACAGATTCCTGCTAAGAACTTGTGCTAGGAACTCTGCTATAGGAATCTACTGCCACATACAAAGCCTTGTTATAGGAGCATGCCACTTAATAAGAATATGGTTTGTCCCCAGGCTCCCCAATCTTATATATTCCTTATACTACAGAATAACATTGAGCAGGTTCATCAGAGTCTGTCTCCCAGAGAGCTGTCTCTGTTTGAACCCTGTTCCCTGCTTCTGTTCCCATCACTGTCCTGGACCAATGCAGCCAACAGTCAGCAGATGAAGAAGCATAACCAGAAATAACCAATTTTCTTCAGTGGATTTTCATTGTGTTCCTCAAACACTCCTAGGCAGACCTAATGCCTAGGAGTAGTTTGCCAACACAAAATATATACATGATATTTTTCTGTAGATTTTCTGTTTTGTTTTAGTACTCATTGTCTTATTTCTTTTTAGTTTGTTTTTGTTTTTGCTTTTCTTGGTTATTTTGTGATAGAGAAAGTGAGAGAGAAGGAGGGAGAGAGGAGAGAGATAATTATGTGGTTAGGTAATAAGGTGGGGAGAATCTTGAAGGAGGTGTTAAAGGGGAAAGGTTATGCTCAAAATATATTACATGACAAAACAGTAAAATATTTTTAAAGATGTGATTTAGGGAACTATAGAGCTGGCCCAGCAATGAAAAGTATTCACTGTTATTTCAGTGGACTGGTGTTCAGTTCTAATTATCCAGGTGAGGCAATTCACAACTAATTGTAAACCTGTGTCCAGGAATCCAACACACTCTTCTGGCCTTTCTGGGCAACCACATGTACATGTAAGGGCATACACTCATAAATAACAATAGCTTTAAATATTGTTATTTAATAACAGGAAATTGCTGTGTACACTTTTCAGAATGAGAGATGTCATGGTTCTAATTACTAAGGATGGTGAAGAAAATCTGGTGGGGTAATGGATATACCCCTTGTCCTTTAACCTCATGCTGTCTTAAGTTTTTCAGTGCAGTGGAAATGTTTAAACAGAGGCTTTATTTTCTCTCATCTAACATCTATGTGTAGATTTTTTTAAAAAAAAAAAACTATTATAGCTCTCATGAAATAATTTCATATGGTTTTTAAATTGTTTGTCATATGTCATACTTTCTCTTTATTCTCAAAAGTCATCATCAAGCAGAAAATAGGATAACACGAAGGTGCTTCAAATCATAGAGCCACCACTTTGGACAGGTTTTCTAATGAGTCCTTACTTTTCAAATACATCAAAGCCGAACCGCTTTAAGTGGACAAGAAAAAGTGAGGCAAATTCATAGTGTTGTGAAATGTGTTGTAATTTTTCTCAGCACATAAATAATACCTGGTAATTATAGGAAGCTTTAAATTTAGGGTAAAAAAGTAAAGTAAAATTATTCAAAAGTCTTCCTACCCAATAATTATTATATCAAAGAAGGATCTGTTATCTGAGCTCCCACCCACACACCTGATGTTACAAAACAAACATGCCCACATGCATAGCACAAGTGGTATTGCACTGTTCCCTGTATATGAGAACATTTAATTTTCTTCTCACATAAAGCCTAACAACTAAAGGGCCACTTTCAATCTATATTTTAGCATATTGATTAAAGTAAAATTGAATAAAATGCTTATTACAAATGTATATCCCACATTTGAGAAAAGTCATTACAGTAGTATTTTCTCTCTTGGTTTTCAGTGACTAATACAGTCAATGGATATTATTAAGCCTTTTAGAAACAGAAATTATTTTTAAGCCCCTCCTTTCTTTCTGTCTTCTCTCTCTGATGTCCAACAAGGGGAGACATGGTATTTTCTAACTTATTTCACTCTTTCAGATTTTCTGTCATCTCTACTCACCTGCCTGATCAACCAGATATATTTTCCTAACCCCATTTTCTTGTAATTAAGGCTTTTATATATGATATATTTTTAATTGCTCAATGAGTATAGATTTAATGCTTCATTTTAATTTACATTTGAGCATCAGTGCCACCAAAATCATACACAGGTTCCCTTTTCTGGGAAATCATACACAGGCCCCCTTTTAGAATTTTCATTAATTTTTACTATATTTTAGACAACATGGTAATTACTATTTAGTGCTTGATAATAAATAAAAACGTTTCAGACACTTGGGTGCTATTAACTTCTTTGGTAGATATACATTCTTTTTTATAAAGAAGACCATTTGATTGGCAGAATTATGTCTGATTTTCCCAAGTATTAGATCAACTATTTGAGGTGCACACTGATTTTATTTTCTATTGGGAATGTGATTTCCATTACTATAGTGCAGTGTTTTTTTACCTCCAGAGTATGGAAACCTCACCAAAGCCTTCTCCACCTTTTTGGGACTGGTTTTAAGCCTCCACTACATATGTGCCCTGTGGTTGATGAATTGTCTGGAGCTTTATTCTTCCAGTCTGCTTCTATCTGGAATTACTGAAATCATACTCAGCGATTTATACTAGGAGTCACTCAAAAGCTAGAATGGGAAATAAGATTCCTAGTTTTTTTTTTTTTTTCATTATTCCCTCTTTTCTAGACTTTGCCCTAAAAGTGATTTCTGTTTGTTGAGATTTTTCAGCAAAATCTCCCCATTTCAGTATAACTGAGTACTTCCTGTGCACATTCACTATGTTCTCTTTTAAAAGGGCCCTGCCCACCTTGTGCTCTCTCTCTCTCTCTCTCTCTCTCTCTCTCTCTCTCTCTCTCTCTCTCTCTCTCTCTCCTCCACATCTCTTTTCTCTTCTGCTGCTCCTGTCTTCAGAAGCCAGTCTGCCCCATCCTCTCCCCAATTTCCCCATCCCCTTTATCCTAATTAAAAATAAAATGAAATAAAAACAAACAAGCAAACAAACAAAAACCCTCCAGGTGAGGTCTGTTCCATGGCATCTTTCTGTCATGAGAGAGAGGATCCTCCACTTTTTTTTCTTGATCAACCCTCCAGCAGCTGGACAGGAAATTACTTGTGCTCAGTGTATGGTTTGTGTTTCATTCCTTTAAATGTTACAATTAGATCTTAGGTTTTTATAATTTAACACAGAGTATAATAGTTTATTCCTGAATCTTGACTTAGGCATTGATATTTTAGTTACATCTGTTTTCATGATCTTAGAGCCAACCTTTGAACACCTTTGAACAAATGCAGGCATTTTTCTAACACCCACAATTGCTAAAACAAACAAGCAAACAAACAGAGAACAATTCCTTAATGTCTTTTATTTAAATATGGACTTGAGACTAACATCACCCATTTTACACACACCTTTCTTGTAGCTATCCCTCCCAGCTTCCAAATAAGCAAACCATGATACTTTGTATTATTTACACACTCATGATTCTGTAACACGTTTTGAGACAAATATAATATCTGAACAAGTAAAAAAAATCATCATTCAGCCTTTGCTCTTCCTTTTCACCTCTTTTTGTGCTTATCTTTACTATATGAATTTTACTTTAGATACACTGAATTTTTTCTTCCTGGACTACACTAAGCTTAATGTTCTTGTGGGTAATTTTCTTTTATATGAGTTTGTTTTCCTGGGTCCTTTGTTTAATTAGTATACATGATTATATTAAATTCTTCCTGAGGTTTTCTTGAACTCCCATATTCTAACTAGTGACTGCAAAGCTGTCCTGTATTATCTGTCCATGATGTACAGTATTTTTCTGTTCATGAATTTGTTTATGTATTTAATTGATTTTTTTCCTTAGTGATGACAGGCACCAAGTCTCACTTACTCAATATTATAGCAATGAACATTTGTTGGATACTTGCATTAACAGTCAATAGAATGTATGTGAACATCAAGACAAACATAAAGAATTGTAGAATTTATATTAAAAATATGGAGAATCAGTTATAGCAATCATGCTAGTAGCTAGTTAGGGCTTCACAGAGGTTGCACAGAGGAATAGGCTATGAACTTCCTAGAGCAGGGAACTAAAGAAACACAGTTGAAAATAAAAACAATGGAGAGAACTTATCACCTGAAACATTTTCAAAAATCTTCAAGCTTTCACTATAGCTCTCTGTATATTGTTGTCACTTGACTTCTTTTTCATAGCTTTCCTCTGTTGAGATGTAGACTTACTCATGTGTCATTGAATTTCTGATTTCCCCATTGCATATAGTGCAATCTTTAGTCCCACTATCCCTTCATGAGAATTGACAACATTTAACGGTGCACCTCTTTCCTGTATTCACCTACACCTCTATGCCTGAAAGAGCGACATGGTAATGTCTATAAGCAACATGTGAAAGAAAGGGGAAAGAAGAAATATGGTATATGGATCTAGAGCTTAATATAGCAGTTGTGATTCTTTGGTAATGTCATTTCTTTAAAGGGCAAATGAGTATTGACTATTTAGAATAGGTATAGTATGGATTCAGAATGCCCATGCCAATTTTGTCAATAAACATGCCTAAGAGCTTGTATACATATCAATTATTCTAGCAATGTTGACAAAGCTAGCTATCAATTAATGGTATAATAGGCATACTTTAATTCTGGGAGCAATAACAATGGTGCTGTGATGACACCATCTTCTGAGAGTAAATTCTCAATATACCTATATTTTCTTGTTTAATGCTGTGGACAACCATAATAAAATGAGAGTTTTGTGGAAATGGCTGCTACATCTTGCATGAAAACAAGTGCACAACATCTTTGTGTGTGTGTGTTAAATTTTCAAGCAGAAGTTTAGGGTGAATCAGAATTTAGATAGAATTCTTTATTATGTGTCACAGAGATTTTGCGCACAAGACCAGAATAGCTCAAAACTTCTCAGAAGACTTTGTTCTTATTATTAAAGGATCTTAAATATCATCATATCATTTATTTGTGTTATGCTAAGACTGGAAGATACTAATCTCAGTACCACATTTTAAACTACTGTGCTGGCTTTCCATGCCTGGGACCAAGTCTCTGACATAGGCAGCATGTAAGGAGAAAAGCTTTATTTGCCTCATGGTTTCAGAGATTCAGGACCCTGCTTATTTGCTCCCATTGCCTTTGGGTCTGTAGTAAGACATTGATCATGGTAGGAGGCAGCCAGTGAAGAAAGCTGATCACCTTGTGCTGTCCAGAAAGCAGAGAAAAAGAAAAAGAATTATGAGAGCAAGAAGGAAAGGAATACAGGAATGACCGCCCACTCCCAACACACACACACACACACACACACACACACACACACACACACACACACACGGACAAACGTGAGGGATAATGGAAGGGCAAAGTTACCAAGTAACCTTCACCAACATTATGATTTACCTTTGTGATAGGTAGTTTTATGTAAACTTGTCCAAGCTCAAGTCATGTGTCAAGGGAACCTCAATTAAGATCCACAAGATCTGGCTATTGGTGAGCCTGTAGAGTGTTTTCTTAATTAGTGATTCGTGGAAGAGTGCCTGCCTATCATGGGGGATGCCACTGCTGGGGTGATGGTGCTTGGTTCTATAAGCCATCAGGCTGAGAAAGCCAGCAAGCAACCCTCCAGGGACTCTGCAGCAGCTCCTGCCTTAAAGTTTTGCCTTGTCTTGAGTTTCTGTCTTGACTTCCTTTGATGATGAACAACAATATGGACAAATAACCTTTTTCCTCTCAACTTGCTTTTGGTAACAGTGTTTCACCACTGCAATGGAAACCCTAAGACAACTTTCATTACAAACTAGGCTCCTAAAGGTACTGCTGTCTGTTAATTATGCCATGGGCTGGCCATTAACCCTTTAACATATGATTCTTTGGATATTTTTAATGTATAACCATTTCTCATGTATAGAAGTTGCTTTCTAACTGAGGGGCAGTCTAAGGGAACTCTGACTGTGGAACCAGGATTTATCCCTGGTGCACAAAAAGACTTTGGAAGCACATTCACCCTGGAGAAATACTCCCTTAACCTAGAGGCAAGAGGGAGGGCCTAGTCCCTACTCCAAATGACTTAACAGATTTTGATGACTCCTTCAGGAAGGCATTACCCTACCTGTGGAGTGGGTGAGGGGAATAGGATGGGAGGGTGGTCAGGGAATATGGAAGGGTGGGAGAGAGGGAGGGAGAAGGAACTGGGATTGATATGTAAAATAAGATAAATAAATAAATAACTTAGTTGTTGTCTGTGTTCTTCCATACCCTGAGGAGTATTGGGCAAATATAAGTGTATATTACAAATCCAGGTAGCAACTGGGGAATCCATTTAAGACCTTTCACATTCCAATCTTACTTTGACCCTTTGCAAGTTGGATCTCACCCACACCATCTAAAGTTCACAAGAATATGCCACCTAGCAAACAAGCAACCACCTTAGTATGTGTTCAGTCGATAAGCTATTCTTCTGTGTTAAACTTCCTAAAATTTAAGTAAATGATTATTTGTTTGAAAGAAGAGTAGAACTGAAACTTGTGATTGTGTAGCTACATGCATAGAAGATTATATGCTAATTAGTTTTTTCAAATTTACACTGGATAGAGATGTTTGGGAAGAAGAAACTTACTTGAAAAAACACCTCCCACAGATTGACTATGGGGCAAGCTATAGGTTACATTTTATATATTTTCAGTTGAGGATTGATGTGGGTAGACCTAGCTGACAGGAGGTAGGGTATCACCCCTAGTAGGTGTATCTGAGCTGTATAAGAAAATAGGCCAAGAAAGTTCGTAGACTGCCTTCTTCCATGGTTTTTGCTTCTGTTCCTGGCTCCAAGTTCCTGCCTTCCCTGAGTTCCTGCCTTGAGTTCTCTCAGTGACAGATTGTAAATGGAGAGTTATTGGCTGAAATAAAATCATTCCCCTTCAAGTTTCTTTTTGTCATGGTGTTTTACCACAGCAGTAGAATTGTAACTGAAATAGGTTGCTTACAATTTATATTAACATCAGGAGCAAAAGTAATACAATTAACAGCACAAATACAGGTTAGTAGTGCTCATGGGTAATGTATACATGAGTGAATAGGAGTGAGTGTATATATACCTCTCAGGGTCATTAACGGTAAGACTAAAATTATGCTCCATGAATATTACCATGTAACATTCCCTGTGTAACCCATCTTGTAATTTCCTATGCTTCAACTCACCAAGATTGTAAATTATGCCTTTTTTTATTAAAATAATTCCCAGTGAAAAATATGGGCTGAATGTGGTGCTGTGGTATTAGAAAACTAATCTTCATGCATAATCCACAAATTTAGAAGTGATCTAGAAGCCCTCATTTTTTCATTTCCTGATATAAATTTAAGTTTAGATAACAGATATAGTTGTAGTTATATTGTCTTTACTTATATAAAAAGATAAGCATGGAAATAATGTATTAATAAAACTAGAAGAAGAGGTTGGTGTGGTAGTGCCTTTAATCTCATCCAAAGGGAGGCAGAGGCAGGAAGAGCTCTGTGATTTCCAGCCAACCTAGTCTATATATAAAGATCTAAGCCATCCAGGACTACATAGAGACACACCATTGAAAAACTATCAACAAGCAAACAGACAACCCTATTCTAAGTCCATTGATAGTCTACTCAAATGTCACAAGGAATCCTTCCTCCATTCCAGGAATTAGCTCACTGCTTAGAATATGAGTACACTCCTAAGACAAAATCATCTTAGTCAAGCAATAAACCGTAAAAAGTAGATAAACATAAAATGTAAAAGTGAAATGTAGAGTCTATTGTATCTTAACTGATATGGAGACAAACTAAATTGAGCAGTTAATTCTTGTGAAAATGTTTATGCCATAGTTCTACAGAGAATATGACTCCTGCTTCTAAACATTTCCTTCCTGTTGTTAGCTATAAGCAATTTTCTCATATGTCTTGTAAGGTTTTTGACAAATTTACTTTTAAAAAATGGATTTGATCTTTGAACACCAAATCTAAAATCTTTTGTTCAAACAGCTATTGCTTTTTTTTCTTAATTTCCCAAAAGACCACACTCAGTTTCATCTTTATAATCCTAGCCATATTTGATTTTGTACTTCCATATACTTTTTAAGTTGTTTCAACACTGTCACTCAAATACATTAATTTGTTGCAAAGAAGGGCAGAAGCCATTAAGTTCCTTTTCAACTTAATGCTATAAAATCTAATACTGACCTAATACATATGTTTAAGCAATAAAAATGGAACACATCAAAGGGATATATCTGTTTCAACGCTTCAGTGCACATGTCACTGAGAAACGCCTAATCAGATAACCTTCTGCATAGAATGCTACTGACAGTAAGTGAAATGTTAGAATATCTGAAGAGGAATAGCGTAGTTGGTGGGAAATAAATAATGCAGGAAAAATACACACACAGGAACAGTAACAATGTTAAAACAATTGATAAAATGGAGGCAAATACGAGAATTCTAGAAAGAATGTAGAAAATCAAAATTAGGTGATATGTGGCAAATCCTTTATGCTCAAAATTACTTACATGGAGTGAAGGGAAGATGTTAGCAACTTAACATTGCTTGACATTCAAATGACAAACCTGTCCATAAAGGAAGCTTGTTTTCAACTTGTTAACTATGTTAATAACACATCAGAGTATATGTAGAAGGTGTCCTGAAATCAAGAAGATTTCTGAATCACTAGGTGAGAAAAAATAGCACTCTTTTCTGTCCAAGATGAGACATATGAAGACAGAAGTGGCAGGAGTATGAAGACAAATCAGATGGAAACTGGATCTGGACCACAAAGAAGTGTCTCCTGCCTACAAGGAGCCTATAACACCAAATGAAAAGTGACAGCATCCTTCAACTGCAAAAGGCAAAATCATAGATATTTTCACATGATATAGGATAACTGACTTATTAATGAAGTACACAACTGTACACTAACAACAATGCACATAATGGTATTGAACGTGAAAAGACAAAAGTGTTTTCAATGAAGTCACATACTACTCTATATATTTTTGTTTTCAGTATGTATATAGTACCAACAAAATAAAGGCTAGTATCAGTTAAAACTGGCAGTCAGTAATTAATAGTAAAACTATCATGCTGGACACAGGGACACACACCTTTAATCTCAGTACATGGAAGGAAGAGGAAACCAGTCTGATCTACACAGAGAAACCATATATATATATATATATATATATATATATATATATATATATATTATGTATAATAATAATAAGTAGCATATAAATGAAAAATTTAACATTTTTGCAGTGTTTCTCCTGAATATTCAAATTTTATAGGCTTTGTATGTGTATATTCATTTTGCAGACATATAATTAAAGAGATGATGTCCATCTATTCCAATAAATTAAAAAATATTACTCATGAATATAAGAATTTCTTTAAATGAGAAATAATTTAAATTCATAAAGTACTGTTAATTAAATTAAATATAAATTATGTTAGCAAAATACTCACATTTAGTGACAATCCTAATAGCATTTTTATGTTTTCTACCATAGTATGTTAGGATGACTTTAATATGTTTTTTTTTTCTCAAAATTTTCTGAACTATCTTAAGAAAAAATATTTACTTGCATGAAATGACAAAAATCAAACACAACCAATCACATATTGTATTCTAACTAGCCACCTTGCTTTTATGTACTGACTTTATCTCCATTTCTATTGTTCAAATACTCTGAGGACACTAAACACTGTATTCTGTCAACACCATTATTTCGGGAAAATAAACGACACAGTTCAGATAAACTTGCAATTTTAGAAATATAGGTTGGCTCATTTGATGAACAGCAAGACAGGTTTCAATGGCTTTTTCAAGCTTTATGTTTGTAGATATCTGTCAGAATAACAAATTCAGCTTCAAGAGAAAAACAAGCAGTGTCAATAGTATATTTGGAACCTTAATTTTCAGGTACTGGCCCTTGTTCAGCACATGCAGGTGTGAGGGAGCCTCTCAAGCATATGAAATCTTCCTAGAGACACACCTCCAAAACATTCATCATCAGGTCCTTTCATACTCATTGGCAATGATATTTGAGTGTTACACTCTATGTACTGTTTTGTTGTTGTTGTTATTGTTCAATAATATCCAACAATGTTACTAAAATTAAATGGAGAGAGGATAAAATTCAAGAAGCAGGTCCCAGGACAATCAGAGCATACCAGGGGGTTGGTGAACCAGCTACCAATACTGTGATAGAAATGAGAAATTCAACTTTTCTCTCAGTTTTTACAATAGACGTTTTCATTCAGTAACATGTGATGACTAGGTTACAAATGAATAGTTAATAGGAATAATCAGAAAATTATGAATGTAAATGTCATAGTATGATTGCATAGGGACAGCCATAGAACCTTGCTACTGCATCATTAACTGAGGCTATAAATGCCAGGATGAGTGTTGCCTTAGAAAATATTAGATATTCTCTTGAAATACACTTGGCATAGAAAGGAATATATAATACACAAAATGTAGACACTATAATTTATTGTACTAATCTATTTACACTGCAAAGAGTTAAGTAATCAAAATTCAATGTTTTGCCTAACAATTAGGTAAAATATTTGGTAACTTTACACACTAATTAGCCAGGGCCATGTGCCAGTGAATGCCCACTGGCAATCTGCCATTTGCTGATTGAAAGAGATAACTGCGCCAGCAACTTCTAAGTTTAATTTAATTGGCATTTTTGTTTACTGCTTCTTAGGATTTTTCTTTGGAAAAATATATGTAAATTATTAATTGTATGCTTTAACTTGGGAAACAGTTTAGGAAAGTTTTTAACTTTACATTTTGTTAAAAGAAATTCACTAATCAGAAACTCAAGCCATATTTCATGGAAAAGAAAACAGTAAAAGCAATTAAAATATTTTTAAAGAACCATTCTTATATGTAAAATTTCTTGCTATTATAAGGTGAATGTATTTTATTTAAATATTCATATTTGTATAATATGAATGCACGAAGGTAGATAAAATTTATTTTAGGCAAGATATCATAGCAATATTTTTGTACTGTAAGACAATCAAATACAGATTACAACAGGACAAAACACAACATTGAAAGCATGTATATTAAACATCATTTGCTATGTGGAGTTTGGGTTTAAAAGAGAATCTGTGTTATTTTGTGGAACAGATAGAAATGTGTTCCATGTACATGTTTCTGAAGACAGGGACATTTTCATAGATAAATGAGGTCTGTGGTAGAAATTACCTATTGAAAATGGAAAATAATGGAAGATATCTTCGCATTGTAGATGACTTCTCAGGAGGGGCAGTACCTGGTATACTATAGACACTAGCCAAATTTCTACTAGATAAATTTTTATTAAATGGAAATATGATAGCCATGGCTTCATAATCTGTAACATAAATCAGAAAAATACTAAATGTTTTTATTTATTTTCTCACAATTATATTCTTAAAATTGGGAGTTTCAGTTCAAGGTTGAACATGTCATTAAATCTTTAGATTTTCAATTGAAGAAAATCATTCTTTTTAAGAAGTAATGTGGTATTTTTGTTGCATAATTTGACTTGTGATAGCAGAATCAAGGTGTAAAGCACACTGAATTGATACATTTAAATTTTATTTAAATATGTTTACTATTTCTTACCTTCTACTTCATAAAGGACTTTAATGAGCTGGTGCTTCCAAGGGGGAACAAGAATTTTATAAAACTATTGACAGGGAAATGCTGTCTCGTGTCCATGCTGACTGATAATATCCCTTAATAAAGACTTTGGGCATGTTAAATAACTTAATGATACATCATTTGTACTGAAATGTTCATCTCGGGTGAAAAAAAAACTGATATAAATTTCTTAATAATATTCAATTTTCTTTGATAGATATTCCAATACAATCTAGTTTCTATTTGAAATATTTGAGAGTTAGAAACACAACAATGCAAATTCTATGCCTACATGACTTATTTTATTTCACTATATCAAATTCATATAGGTAAGAATAAAGAAAACAGAAAAACAAGGCCATTTTATCACAGTAATTACAAAAGTGGATATGAACATGTTACTTAACTATGCTTTCTAATAAATAACATTGTCCACATTAAAATTAACACATTTAACATGTAATTGCAACCCAAAGTATATTCAGTGAATTATTTTATTTTTAAATAACTATACCAAATTAATATCTGAAAAAATAGGAGAGAGATGATGTGACCGTACTTTTAGAGATAGGTCACCACCATTCTACTCTCTACAAAAAAGTGTGTTCATTTAAGTAGAGGCTAAAGTAACACCAGGAGTAACGTGTGAGAAAAAAATAATAGAAAATGCATTTGCATCATTATGGCAAAGTTCCTGCTGGCATCTGTCACTATTATGAATTTATAACATCCTAATACCTAAATCCTAACATCCTAACACCTGCAAAGATGGAAATAGCCTGAATTTCTTCTCACCAGCACAGCCTTTAAAAAAAAGGCATAAAAATAGTCTCAAAAGTAACTTTATTACTACAGATAATAGATTTAAGAAAATATATGAAATAATTATTTTATGGTTTATCATATTTAGTGTATATTATTTAAATGGTAATTTTAAAATTCCAAGTATTCTAATATGAGACAAATTTAATGTACTCTTTTGCCTTATAATTGGGTCAGTGTCATATGCATATATATCTATGAAAACTATATGTATGTCATATTATGTATATGTGGTATTTATGTGTAATACATATGTATATATCTATAAAATATATGTATATCATGTGTATATGATATATGTGTGTCATATACACGTCATATGTATATTTATAGAAGCACAAAGGTTGCATACATTCTTTCAGTATTTTCTATTTAAATCCATTTGTCTACTCATTCACACTTTATGACCTGCAATGAATACTTTCTAGTTAATTAGCAGAACCATATGTTTAAAGTATATTTCAAAGATGAACTGCAAGAAGCTTGAAGTACATGTTATCCCTTCTCTACAGCTGTAACTAATCTTCAAAACTGTCTGCAGACATGTGGTCCAATGATTATTGCTTTATATATATTCTATTTATTTTTTTTTGAAAAGCAGATTCTTCTCTCATACAATAAATCACAACCACACATTTGTCCAAGTGATTATTTTTATAAATATATATATAATGACAAATAGAGCACAATAGGCAGGTTCTTTATAAAAGAACTTCTATCATTACTTATATAGAGTGTATAATAACGTATCTTGTAATTTACTCATTATGTATCTGTGATCCAAAGTAAATTGATCATGTTACCACTGATTCTTTATTGGCAGCCATTGTAGCTAGGCAATGAGCTTGAGGAGCATCTCTGTGATATGAGAAACTCTTTCCTTGTATTTCTGTGAACCTCAGATTACAAATATATAACTATGAAAAAAAATGATTCCATGAATTATTTTTTAAGAATTGCTTATATGTATGGTTAGTAAATATTTATTGTGAGTAGCTTATATAGTCAACACAATGTTTGGATCTTAGTAAAATTGTATGATTGTTATTTATGAGTTACAATTGTTTCTCATGTTACAAGAATTTTCCCTTTCAGTAAATTCATTGAAATACATCTAAAAATTAGAAAATATACTTAAAGGCAAACATGTTCTGTCTTATCTGTTAAATTTAGTCATGTAAACAAACTTAGTTATGAAAGAATGTAGTCCTTTAGCTATGTGTATTGCTAAAAAATATTTTTTTTTTCTTAAAGCAGAGGTGGTATTATAAATATTAGTTAAGCACACCCTTGGAGTTTTACAGTCTCCAACTCAGGCAAACTTAGTGATGCAAGCTAATCTATCTGCGTGATGTTATTCCTTTTAAAAATGACAGGAAGGATGACTAAGAACATAAGAAGAAGAAGAAGAAGAAGAAGAAGAAGAAGAAGAAGAAGAAGAAGAAGAAGAAGAAGAAGAAGAAGAAGAAAATCATGCTTGTTATTGTAGGAAATATTGGTCCCAATTTCAAGAACCATGAGTTTGCCTAGGTAGTCTTCTGTCTTGTCCATTTTTCATTTCTGTTTTTGATACTTCTTAAAGTCTAATAATATTATCTAAGAAAAAATTGCCCAACAGAAGTAATAGAATTAAACCTTAAGGAAGCTGTTAGTGAATTTAAACATTACTCTTTAGCATCCATTGTCTCAGGCTCAACAAAGCACAAAAGATTCAGGTCACTTGACACCTAATTGTCAGGTCATAAAGCAGATAGATTCCTGTAGGGTTCATCTTGAAATAGATACACCCTGTCCACCTGTCTAAACTAGCAAGTGAGCAAAGAACCCCAGAAGTTCAGGCTTCCTATATTTTCTGCCTTTATCAAGAAGTGATGTGGAACCACTGTTGCAATAAAGGATATGATAGCTATTAAAAGCCTGACAGTGGTAGGCATTTACTCCACTCAAAGATTCTCCCTGAAAAAGATCTGAAGTCATTGATCCCCTGAGTGTTTTGGTAATACGAAGAGATAAATGATAATCACACTCTTTTTATTCCATATTGCCTTGAAACTTTTCAAGATAATGTTTTTTAAAGGTATATTGTGTCTACCAATGGAAGGTAAGCAGAGTGAGGAACAACTCCAGTCTTAGCTTAGGAGAGGTTAAAACATGGATAATTTAACAACTATAGGGAATAGCTTCTCAATGTGTTCCTAGCATGCACATTTAGCCATTGGAGGCATTTGGCACTTAGTCTGTAACAAAATTTCACAACTTCAGTTTATGTCACTAGACCAAATATTTCAATACTATGGATTGTCCTACACCTTTTATTTCTGTGGTTGCAACATGGGCCAGCATATTGTTTGCATTCCTTGATGCTTCTATAGTGACATCTACTTAATTGTTTTGTTTATTTTACCTTGAGTTCTTCAAAATGTCAGATGTTACTTTTGCTTTGTTTGATTTTTAAAACAAACAGCAAGACAATTGTCTAAATTCATTCTAAGAAATGGCGTACTTCAATTGCCCTCATCACCAGTGTTCCTTATTGTTTGTGCACTTTTTGAACTCAATCATTTCTGATGCTTTTCTCCAGCAGGGCTGATTGCTGAAGATAATTCCTTTGTTTATGATAATGCTTTCAAAATTGTAATTATAAATGAAAGAACAGAATACAGCCCTTCTCCATTAGAAACTCTCAGATTTTACTTTTTGCTCGATCAAATCATTTTCACAGTCAGTGTGTTTCACTAAATGAAGCCATAAGGTTCTGGGTCCTAGTTTAACACATTAATGTTTAGATCTCTCATACAGAGATACAATTCCCTGGAGCATTCCTCTTTTGAAGAAAAAATGATTAAAAGGGAGTTGGTGACTGACACAACATATATACATGCAGAGGTCAAGAACACCACTGTGGAGTTTAATTGACTGTGAAGAAATGTGGTTTCTGTGTAGGTTAGGAGCAATCTGTTGTTGGGCCATACTTGTAAACATGCAGTTCTCTGATTCTAGAAAGGAGCCCTGGATTAGAACATTAATTGATTAAAAGAATTCCAAGGGAGAATTATGGAGATACAAAATAAAATACTTTAAAACACCTATGGCTTTAGATGTATTATTTAACAGCTCTATTACAAATTTTCTCATGCAATAAAAAAATAATCATTGAACTTCTCTTAACAGAACAGCACAACAAATCAATTATAATAAAATAGTTAATATACAAAAGTAATCATTCCCATGGAAAGAAATGAGCCAAGCCCTCCAATTTATGCTTGCCTCCATTATAATTTATAAGCTCCCTAGTTTTGGGTTTCTGTTATTTTAGGGCTTTGAAGTATGGATTTGTCAGTTGCATTATGCCTAAACTATTAGCTCTCTTCAAGGAAACAAAAGCCATATTTGTTTTTTTGTATTTGGGGTCCCTTAGTTCTTCTGCTGGGCCCCAATGTCTGAAGGCTGAAGGAGAAATGAGATAGAATAAGGGAAGGAGCTTTTCCTAAAAAACAACATGTACTTAACACTCAAAGCAAACAAAACGTTAAAATATTTTGTCAGTAATGTAATTTACATGGATATATTTTGTTACTATCACACAAGTTTTCTTTATGCTGTTTACACGCATAAAATTCTTCAATTATATAAATATAATATCCAAAACAGACAACATATGTTTGTTAGAGGCTTATTATATTAATGGTTTTCTCATACATGTACACAGAATGGAAAATCAAATTGTAAATGTTTTTCCAAATACATTTTATCTTCTAAATGACTGTAATACTTTATAATAGCCTACTTGTTTGGATTCTAAACAAAAAAAAAATTCATTCATTGATGTCATAGCATTATTATTTCTTTATTTTTTTCTATAGGCAACCTTTTACATGTGTTAGAAACACCCTTAATAGAAATTATTAGAAACAGTACCAGATATTGGAAGACAAAGCAGAATGAGGCATACTCTACATCATCATACTCAGTAGGAAATCAGGCTAGGTCTTATGGAAAAGTACATGCTAAACCTTCTACATCATAAATGTAGATAAATGACCCATCATAGAGGGGATTAAACTGATTAGGTTGCCAACACTGGACAGTGACTTCTACACCATGAGAGTATCTGAGGTGATATTTAGAGGTAAATAAATTTTCCATTTTGATGGAAATATTAAAATAGAATAAAATGGTCAGATATTAACAGTCATTACAATTTAGGTTCCATGTGTGATTCAATAATTTCCCTCTTTATGGATTTCTGAATATTAGATATCAAATCAAGAGCTCTATTAGATGTCAAGATGTTAAAATGTATTTTTCATACCAAAATGCATAGTGAATGAATTAAAAACACTTCTCCCGCCATTTTATACATCATGTGGCCTTTTGAAATTATCTGTTTAGGGTAAGTAATATAGCTGATTTGGTAGAGTGCTTGCTTAGCATTCACAGTGTCTTATCTTAGGGCAGTGGCTCTCAACCGATGGTCACAACCCCTTTGGGGTGTATATCTGATATTTACAATATGAATCAGAACAGTAGCAAAATTAAAGTTGTAAAATAGCAATGAAATAGATTTATGGTGGTAGGTCACAACATAAGGAACTGTATTGAAGGGCTGTGTCATTAAGAAAGTTGAGAACTGATGCCTTAGGTTCAATACACTTACTGAAAAAATGGGCACAGTGGGGCACAGGTGTAATTTGAGCTCTCAAGAGGTGGAAGAAGCAAGGTCAAGGTCACCCTTGACTACATAGCTAGTTAGAGGCTTACCTCAGCTAAAAGAGATAACAAGTATAAACACCCTTGCCCCTGAATACCTTCTATGAATTTATTGATGTGCATTGGTTTCTCATAAGCATTTACTGGTGTCAGAGACTGCCCTCTCTCTCTGGACATGTTAGGTTGATATTTCTGCCTCTGAGTCTTTAAGAGGATATCCCAAAAGGCAGAGAATTGTCTTAAAAACTGTAAACATTTCCCTGCTGAGATGAAAGATTAACATAACTTTCCCAAACCCGAGTCAATTTGTCATGCTCTCAGTAAGAACAACATCATGAAAATGTAAGCTCTGGAAATCTGGAGTCATGTTTGCTCTACTTAACACTATATTCCAGTGTCCATGGCAGTGCCTAGCTAATAACAGGTGCTCTTTTCATATTTATTTAAAGTTACTTGTTAAAAAGCAAATGGCCCATGGCTTCCTAACTAGATAAGGAGATGTCATCCTGTATATATTTCTCATATTGGTTAATAAATAAAGCACTGTTGGCCAATAGGAAAGGAAGATAGGAGGGACTAGGAGACAAGGAGGAAATAGGAAGTAGGGAGTAGGAGTCAGGATGGAGAGCCTGGAGAGAACAGAACCGCCATTCCTCTGCTCTGGGTAAGACCACGTGGAAATACATAGAAATGGGTTAATAATTAAGACAGAGCTAGTCGATAAGAAACTAGCACCTGGCCAACAGCATAATATCAAATACAGAGTCTCTGTGTGTTAATTGGGGCTGGCGCAGTGGCAGGACAAGACCAGGCGGCGGGTGGAAAAACCGTACTCCTTACAATCTTATTCCCAGAATCAGATGAATTGAAATAAATGTGGTTCTCATACCATGTGGTACTCATAAATAAGTAATTATTAAGCACAATGTGATAGATACCATAAACTACAACATAAAATAACTCATTTCTGATTTTTTTGCATAGAAGGCATGTTATCAGGATGAAGATTAAAGAAGAAAGTATATGAAGAAAATTATGGGTGGTGATGTTTTATATAGATTTTCTTCTCTGTATTTTACCATATATTACTTTAAAATTTTTTTTCTTTGAGAATTTCTTAGATGAACGGAATGGATTATGGCAATAACAACTCTCTATATCCTCATCCTAACTCCCTGCAGAACACTTTCAACACCGCCAATCACTTTCTGTCTTCTTTACTAATTCACTGAGTTGTTGCCTATGCATAAATGAATATGAGACTGTCCATTGGATCATGGACAACCTACCAATGGCCACAACTCCTTAAAGGATTTTTGTCTTTCTCCCAAGCACCTATTAATAGCCAATACTTTGTTAGCAAGTGGTGTGGCCTCATGAGATCCTCCCCTGATCTATGATGGAAATTTGGCTACCTTGACTTCTGCAGCTAACCAGAGCTCCCATGCATTAATGAATGCAATAGCCATGCCATCTCCCAAAGTCAGTATTTCACAGCACTCCTCCCCATGTCCACATCTTACACTCTTTAGCGAGTGGACTGACAAGGCTCAGAAAACACATAGGAAAGGAGATGTAAATAGTAAATGAAATTTTAAAGTAATGATTATAGGAAATTTTTAAATGGTACAGAAAGTTGTAATAAGTAAGTTTATAAGATAGCCTGGTGAAAAGTAACTTCAGGCAAAGGAAGTAGTGTGCGGAAATCACTGACTCAAGAATAAGCAGAAGCATAGTTGGGATAGAATGAGTTAGTAGAGGATAGGAGTCAGTTTCAGAAATGCAAAACAGAGGTGAGACCAGGAAGCATACTTTTGTTGATCTAAGAGAATTTAGATTTTATTCTGTCACTAGATCTGGAATATCAGTTGTGCCTCATGGTTCACATCTGTGATACCAGCACATGAGAGGACAAGGGAGAAAGATCATGAGATCAAGACCAGCTAGAGGCTACATAGTGAGTTTGACAACAACCTAGTATACATAGATAATCCTATATTAAAAAATAAGAAAAGGATTTTAGATAACTGAGTAATAAAATATCATTTTGGTATGTAAGAAGTTACTAGCTGTATGGAGAAAAAGTCATAATGGAATGTATGAGAAAAACATAGTGTGTGCCACCACCTAACTCCAAGGCTAGCAAATATGGCTGATGGGGTTTAGAACTGACTCAGATCCCCTTAATGTGGGTGTTAGTTAGGAGGACTGGGCAGTCCATGGGGCCTGTAGTAATGGATCAGTATTTATCCCTAGTATACAAATGGACTTTGGGAGATCATCCCACATGAAGGGATACTTTATCAGCCTAGACACACAAGACCCTTCCTGAAAAGATATGACAGACATATAATGTACAGGATATATATAACCATTCCTAAATGGAGGAAAGAAGGATAATGAGGAAATACTGTACCAAAGCAAGACTGAAAACCAGTTGGGCAAACTCCAAACTCTATATCTCTATTTCTGATGTCAAAATCCTCTTTAACTCTCCAACTATCTTTATCTTAGTAGGCTGCATCACACTTCTTCCTATTGTGCTGGTTATACTCCCTGTTGATAGCTCTCTTTGGTAGGTATCTTACAACTTGGGACATCCAGACATATGCCTGGCTTCAGCATCTTTCCTTGGTAACCAGGGCAGATTCCATAACCACTTTCTTCTGTCCTTGACTCTAAAGTAAAAAATGACTTGGCCAAAGCTGCCAAGTTCTGCTGCTTGCTTCTGCTGGAACATGGCCTTCTTGTTCAATGTTGTATTCATGATTTCCATTTTCTATTGTTTCCTTCACTGTCTAAACTTGGCTGTCCTGGAATTTGCTCTAGGCTGGCCTCAAACTCAGAGATTCCAGCCTCTACCTTCTGAGTAGGGGATTAAAGACATGCACTACCACACCCTGCTCTAAGATTTTATTTAATTCCTTTTTAAAAGTTGGAATCTTAACTATGTGGTCTTGTCCTGAGGTCACCATTTCCTTAACTCCATTTTTAAAATCTGTTTATCTCTTTGAACACACAATTTAGCTCTATTCCATTTACTGTGCTCCTTTTCTCTTCAAATTTTACATTGTGTAATTTTCCTTATTCAGATCACTCCTTTTCATTATAAATCTTCATAAGAGTGAACACTAATAGCCATACAACAGAGTCAATATTAGGCTATTGTGACATTCCTTCTGCAAATGGAATTAATTTGAAAATCTTCACTTTAGCCACAGGCAGAGTTTTTGGACAAGGGCAAAAAAGAAGCCACATTCTTCACAGTCATATCACAAGACCTGTCTCTAGGCTATGTATTAACATTCTTCTCCTCTGAAATCTTTTGTGCTAGGTCCTTACAGTTCAAATAACCCTCAACACCAGTGTCTTCCATGTTCCTTCTAGGATGGTCTATTTAAGCCCTACTTAAAGTGTTCAAGTGCTTTTTCTAATCTATAGTCCCAAAATCCATATTCCTCCAAATGAAAACATGATCAGGCCTATCAGAGGAATAAACAAGTTCCTGGTACCAACTTCTATCTTAGTTAATGTTTCTGTTGCTGTGAAGAGACATCATGACTATAGCAACATTTACACTTTGTTACTTTCTTGAACATTTAAAGATGTTGTACACCTACTTGTGATTAGGATCAGCACTATAACAAGAGTTTCCTGCATGAAAATTAATGAGCTACTTGCAGAGTTGAACCGCAGGGATATCCTTAATTTTATTTTCCTGACTCAAATCTATATAAACATCTTACACACTGCAATTAGAATCATTAAATACCACATACTAAGAAAAACAAAGAAAACACTCTGTACATGCAGATTTCAACAATAACAACAAAACAGCCAGCATGGGTATAAGATGTTTTTTGGCTTCTTTCCCAGCTAAGTAATTATTAGTGAAGTCATGTGTGGAAAAATTTGCTGCATACAAAATTTTGAAGCTGTTGCTGAATCAAAAATTAATGAAAACAACTTGTGGTATGCAAGGCTTTAATTAGCTAAACCAGAAGAATGACTATTTGCATTGATATGACTAGAACTCTAACTGAATACTTTAAATTAGGACAGGACATCAAGTAAATAACCGAATTAGTTAGTTCAATCTATAACATTTAGAAAGGTGAATTCTTTAGTTAGCATGGCACCATTCAATTATTCAATTCTGTATCTAGTGAATATATTCTTCATAGAAAACCTTTTTATGGTTAATATATGGAATATATTTCTGTTTGTTGATTTTTGGTTATTGTAGTGTTTTATTAATATAACAAGCAATCTTATAATTGACACAGCTCTGCATTACCCTTAAAACATTCATATTATATTTAACGTGGTACATTTTTTCCAAATAATATTTCATTATTAACACTTTTGCTAATAGTATAAAGGCCAAAGAAAAAAGATCGTATCTAATTCAAGATTCATAAGACACATAGTAGTGAGGGTAAAATAACCAGAAAGATTTTTTTTTTAAAAAAATCTCTTATACAGTTCTGGGATGGATATGGTATGAGGAGTGTCTCTAAGTATGAGCTAGAAGACAAAATCACCATCTTCATTGGCAGTACAGTATTGGGAAAAACCCGAGGACTCAGTGTTATTGCTAAGCAATGGAGTCAAGCAACTCCCAACAATGCTGTTTAGTAAATACCTTTATTATTTGATCCAGTTTTCACCAAAAAGCATCCTTACTGGAATTTTTGCCAAGGCCAGCTGGCTTTTGTGATTATTGCCCACAGAGAGACTTTCTGCAGTTTTCTTTTGACAACTAATTGGCCATCCATCAGCCATATTGGGCATCTCTTTTAGCACTGTTTACTGGGTTTTTGTTTGTTTTGTTTTGTTTGTTTTTGAGATACCATTCAACATGGCCCCTTAATGTCTGTTGGCATGGTAGATTGTATTTAACAGGCATTTTCATGAGTGAACTGATGGGTTTTAAAATGGTAAGTCAACTGAGAAACTCTTACAAGATAAATCAGGGGAGGGATACATATGGCCATAACAATCGTACAGTCATGGCAGTGTTTCAAAGAATATTTGGTGGATGGATAATTTGACCTCCTTTTTTTATGTGCCTTATGGATTTGCAATATGTCCTATTTTTAGCCCCAATTATGTTACTATTTTTTAATGTTCTCTGAAAATTCAGTGCTCATCTTTATAACCAATAGAAATGCTAGCCATGACAGATAAGCTTAGTTAGAGCCGAAAATAAAGGCAAAATATATTGAGCAAGAGATAATGAGCTTGACAGAAAAAAGGGTATGAATAGAGAAAATTGCATTTGAAAGCAATGGATACAATGTGACCTTAATTCTCTCTCCATTAGCTGCCCCCCCCCACTTCCCCTGTGCTCTGGGGGACTTGTGCCTTCCCAGTTCTGTGAGGGACTTTATATGAATCTCTTAGAATACACCTTGTATCTAGTTCCTCTGGTGGTGTGAATTATAGGCTGGTGATCCTTTGATCTAGGTCTAAAATCCATATATGAGTGAGTACATACTGTGTTCCTCTTTTTGTGACTGGGTTACCTCATTCAGGATGGTTTCTTCAAGTGCCATCCACTTGCCTGCGAATTTCAAGATACCATTATTTTTTTCTGCAGAGTAGTATTCCATTGTGTAGATGTGCCATAGGGGCATCTAGGTTGCTTCCAGGTTCTTGCTATTACAAATAGTGCTGCTATGAACATAGTTGAACATATGTCTTTGTGGCATGGATGTTAATCCTTTGGGTATATGCCTACGAGGGGGAGGAAAGGAAAATATGTGCGACCAGGAAGATTGAGCCTGGTTAGGAATAGAAGACAGGAAAGAGATAGAGATAGATAGATAGATAGATAGAGAGAGAGAGAGAGAGAGAGAGAGAGAGAGAGAACATAAAAGAGGGAGCCAATATTGGTTTGAAGATAAAATTGAACACAAAGAAAGGTCGCGAGAACTACAAGACTGCTCCCAACTAACAATCTCAGCTTCCGTGGAAAGGCTATCATAAATGCCCTTCCCGGAGAGTGAGATCAACAACTATCTCATCCATGGAGCCCTCAACTAGTGCCTGTTGGAAACAGGATCAAACACCCATGCATAAACACTGAGTGGAACTAGAACTCAGATGCAGATGGAGAGGACACGACCAGGCAGCAGAAATACATAGAGACAGCTTACCTGAACAAGGAGGAGCTAACGACCACTAGACTGATAGCTGGGAAGCCAGCATGGGACTGACTCAGGCCTCCCTGAATATGGGTCTCAGCCAGAAGGACTGAGCAGGCTAAGGGACCTCAGACAGTGGAGCCAGGATGTATCCCTGGTGCACAAAAGGACTTTGTGAACACATTCCCTATGGAGGGATAACTGCCTTAATCTAGAGACAGGAGAGAAGCCCTAGTCCCTACTTCACATGACCTGTCAGATCTACATGACCCCAACTGGATGGCATTCCCCTGCATATGGAATTGGGGTGAAGGGATGGGATGGGAGGGTGGTTAGAGTGCATGTGAGAGGGCAGAGAGGGTAAAAGGGAGGGAAGGAGAAAGGAAGGGAGGGAGGGAGGGAGGGAGAGGGAACTGGGATGGACATATAAAATAATAAATCAAATTAAAAAAAAATGCTTTGACTCCAAAATTTAAGTTCAAGGACAAGTTACTGGGGAAAAGGATTTCTATTTTTGTTTCTTCAGAAAATGAAAAGATGTGGATTCCTTCCAGACTAATGTGGTTTGATCAAGCCAGACCACCTGAAACAGAGTACCAGGTGATCCTACATTCAAAACAGCTGGACAAAGCAGCCTTACAGACTACAGCCAGGATTTCTGAATCTTCTTTATTCTTGAACAACCACACAATTTATTAGACAAGCAAGTTAAGGCATATTACTTAAATACTTGGTTTCCTTTTCATTAAAATGGTGATGGTGGTGATGATGGTAACAATTGATGGTAACAATGTCCATAATATACATCATATTGTAATGTTAATCTGAAAGATACTGAAAATAGAGAAATAGTAATCAGAGGTAATGGAGAAAATGGGAAAGAGAAGAATAGGATGAGGCTGACAGTGGATATTAATTTGTAGTTCAAAAGAACTGAGAAGTTATAGAATATTCTTGAACCATTGTAATGATTATAGATAATGGCAATATTTTGTTTAATTCACAAATCAGGAAGAATCTCAAAAGATTTTTTCTTTTAGTAATGAAAGGATAAATTCTTGAGGAGGCATATATATCTAATTTAAAATACTACATAATGAATGCATGTGTCAAAATATCAGAATACCCCATAAATCATAATTTTTTTTTTTGGTTTTTTGAGACAGAAAAA
Source organism: Phodopus roborovskii (assembly GCF_943737965.1). Lineage (NCBI taxonomy): Eukaryota > Metazoa > Chordata > Mammalia > Rodentia > Cricetidae > Phodopus > Phodopus roborovskii. Next base: position 38,024,688 of record NW_026125295.1, on the reverse strand, counting down.
AAAAAAAAACCACAGAGTTCCATCTGCCTCTACCTCGTGAGTGTTGGGATTAAAAGCATGTCCCACCTCTCTTGTCTAAGTTTATATTTTAATGTTTATCCTTACAAAGTAAATTTCAATTAAAAATAAGACTTTTCAAGATTTTCATGCTGATAAAATAAGAAATATACACAGTGTTCTAGGCTTAAGTACTTGGATATATAAATACCCTACAGTAGTATTAACATTTATTATTACCTACTATGTGCCATAGGAGCAATCACATTTTAATATGGGGTTCAAATTCTCTCAGGTTTGTGCTTAAGGGACATAGTATGTGCCATGTTAAAATACCAGCTAACCTACAGTCTGGCAGTATTGTCAGCACTAAGTCTGGACTTCCAGGTGGTGAGTGCTCTGGGTGAGAGGCAGTGGCACATCACATAAATGTCATTCATCTCCCCTGTATCCGGTTCCATTTTGAAGTGTGTAAAATTTGAAACCTCAAGTAAGAAGTTGTTTTTTATTAAGTTTGAGGAAAAACATCAGAATTGTGAAAGCCTCTTGTCCTAGATTCTGGTACATACCTACACAACAAGGACCCCAAAAGAGATTACATAGCATTAGTTTAGTATTTTATCATTCACACCGCCTTGCTTCCCTGCTTTCCTTCAACAATTCCAATGTAGATGGACTTTAAGTTCAACAAAAGGTATAACATCACAGGGTTTCTGCTGCAGGAGCATTAGGAAGGCAATTCTAATCCAAAATATCCCAACTTCTTATTGGCTAGTTTTCTATTATTAACCCCTTTCTTTTAATCTGTATATCAATGTATTCTTGGCTTATAAATTATGCCCCATCCTCTTGCTTCCTTGGCAGCTACATGACATATCCCTGACTCCACCTACTACCTTTCTCTAGCTCTGTTTTAATTTCCCACCTGGTCAAAAACTGCATGTCCATTGATCAAAACAGCTTTATTCATCAACCAATAAGAGCAACATGTATTCACAGCATAGGGAAGGACATTCCTCTATGAGTATTCCTCATAGAGGAATTGGGTCTAGTTTCAGAGCAGGTAGAAGAGAAGGATTAGGAATAAGATTGGGTCATAATGATTCATAAGGCTAGGCTAGAAAGACAATTTTTTAATGTAGGATAAACATTATGATATTATGATAACTGTTTTAAAATTCTTGTTGCTCTATTACTGGGTTTAATCAATATCAGAAATGCTTCCTAACATAATCCATCATGGGTCTTCTGACAAGTGCCTCAGATCATTTCTCTATGACATGAAAACTAATCCATGATGCAGAGTGAACATTTTAAGTCATCTGGTAGGAGCTTTTGCATAACAATTTCTGCATTTCCAGATGCTGTTATCTTTGTGTACTCTTATGGGATTGTTCCCAGAATAATATTCCTGGTGTTCTAGGCCTCTGTAGTCAAGATGAAAAGAAAAGGCCATCTTCCTAGAGTTTAGATGAGCTTTCTATATAGAATTGTTCAATTTAGATACTCAGACCTTTCATCCAAAGCAAACTATTCCCAAACTCACAATCCTAAGTAGGCAGAGTTCACCTCTTCTCAGCACTTTGCATTAGCCAAGGTCTCTAGGATGACTGAATCCTAGAATGACATGCTGTTTTGTAGCTTACTTTAGTTAAGTCGAATTTTTGGATGTTAGGTAGAGAAACTCTGGATATGATTCAGATGTTAACCCAGGTGAAAGGACTATTGGCACTTTAGAAGAGTTAGCATGTCTCAGTCGATTGCTAGGCTCTTAAGTAGTTAAATATTTCAGAGAGAAATTTGCTTACAAATATAATAAAAATAATGTTTAGTCATGATTTTCACAGTAATTATATATTTATATGTCCATATAATGAGACTTATTTAAACATCTAACAAAAATAGTCTTCAAGATTATTATCTTTACATTTATTCTGTAATTTTACATTTACTTTGTTCTTCAATGTGAGTTTATTAGTAGATATAACCTATTCAGTCCATAAAATGTTGCATACATATATATATATGTTTTCAGAGCTGTTCATTTGGCACCAACAATGAATTGTGTGGTCTTCTCTGGGGAGTGCCACCTCTCCCACTCCCAGATCCCAGATTGCTCATCTGCATTAATGGCACACATTGAGCCATACTTATGTTATAGCTACACCTTAGCTGAAAATTTAGTTAAATTTCATCATTCACTAGATTGCTATAATTTAGTTGTTTATTCTCCTATTGACCAGGTATTTATATATGTAGTACTTATGTATCAGACCCTCATTTAACACTAGTACTGTAAAAATGAACATAAAGATGTTCAGTTTAACAGAATGAAATATTAAGAAATAATTAAATCTAGCAACACAAAAGACTTAGTGCAACAACAAATTCTTCCTTTAGTGGAAGCTGAATTGTTGGGAACTTTTCTAACATTTGTTGAGATAAGTCTCAATTTAGTTATTACAGGGAAAGGACATCAACCATGCATTGTTTCACTCAGACATCCAGTTTTCAGATTCTTAGACACCATGCTACTGATTTCTGATGCTTTCCACCAGGTTAAGAGGCACAGCAAATTTGGGCTCTCCTTCAAATTCAAAGAAACTTGGATCAAGTTTCTGGAGTCCTTTTCCATCAGGTTGGGCTTCACATTGTCTTCTGTGTCCCTAAAGATTTTGAGATTCTAAGCAACCTTCTAAGTGGGAGCTGATTCTTAAAGGGACTATGCATATATAATACTTTTGACATTTTAAAAGTATCCACTTGACAACTTTATTTATTAATATTTAATTTTGTTAAAATGTCAAGCATGTGACTTGATCTCCCAACTAGGTCTTGACAAAATTGATCAGGAATTGCCTTTCTTATTCTGTACATCCTATAATCTCCTTGATAAAATTGCTCCTTTTGGTCCATGTGTCATGTTTGATGAAGGGGTACAGGTGAGAGATGAGTGGAAATTCTTAGTGTATGACATTTCATGTCAATGAAATGATTAATGTGAGCAGTTCACAGTTTTTAAGAAGAGAAATCAATGGCATTAGCAATACTGATGAATTTTCTGAATGAGCTAGCCCCTGCCAGGACAGACACTCTGACAAGATAACTTTGTGGACATGCTGAAGGATATCCTCAATTCTCTAGGAAGCAGACTTATACTACTAAACACAGGACTAGAGTCGTTCTCTGACTTGCCACTGATTCCATTTGTGACATATGTAGTGATGCGAATGTGAAAATACATAAGAGCTTCAGTAATAAACGCAGCTTAGAAACAGAAGAAAAAAATGAAAAATGATGGTTGCAAACCATCATTATGTATCCTATGTGGTAGTAATATTCCTGGCAGAGTCTCAGAACCAAATACTTATAGACTGACATCATTAAATAGGATTTCAAAATACATACAGCATTTTATATTGAAAAATAAAAGCTCGAGAGCATAGGCCCTACCCCAAATGACTTGGCAGATTTTTGATGATCTCTCCTCGAAGGCCTCGCCCTCCGTGTAGAGTGGGTGGGGAATGGGGTGGAAGGGGGGCCAAGGGGATATGGGAGGACGGAAGGACAGGGACCTGGGATCAATATGTAAAATAAGAAACATAATAACAAGGGTCTTTTGAGTTGTAGATCAATATGAATGACAGAGGAATTTGAAAACAAAACCAAAACCAAAAACTCCCTAAAGGCATTACCTATTGATTTATTATCTTTGGCTTTGGTTTTAAGCTCACCAAAGACTGAAGGATAAAATGGGATTTTGTTTGTTTGTTTGTTTAAAAACAGTAAGAGTACTGATCAGTATCTTGTTATTCTAAGATTCCCTACTTCAAATATCTCAATGATTGTCCAATATTGACTTTCATTTACCAATATTTTCATCCTTCTTTTTAAATAAATAGGGGAATAAAACCACCCAAAATTCTTATACCTGCCAACCAATCAGTTTTCCCAGGGTCTTTCTCTTGAGTTGCTTCAGTAGGTGATGGTATGGGTTAGGTATAACAGCTTGATTTTAAACATATGAACTGAGAGTAATAGCTCATCTTTGTGTAGTGAGGAAACATCCATGAATCTGTGAAATCAGTGAATATCTATTGCTTCTGTTACATTTGTTCTGCCTTGCCTGGGCATTTTTATCTCATTACAGAAGTTTGCAATGATTTAATGTGTTATATTAATTTCATTTTACTGCTGTCACATCTTCAAATACTTACAAATGGAGTTAGGATTCAGACATAAACCAACTTAAAAGTGATAAGAATAATGATTTTGGTTAAAACAGGCAACTAAAACTACTTTTATTTATGCCATGACTCCATTCCATGTTATATTCAGTGTTGTATAAACTGCTGATAAACTTGAAGATGTCCCAGGTTATCTGCATAACAAAAGGAGGTATTTCTACTCACCTTCTAAACTTAGAAGATATCTATAAATTTTATTTTTATACTTTAAATAAAAAATTAAAAAAAACCACAAAGAAGCTTAATATGCTTCAGTGGGATGCAATGATTAGAGACACACTTTTTTCTTAGTTTATTCCTGAAAAAAGGCCTGACTCTGGTGGCCAGCTATTAAAACTTGAACCTACATGACTTTTTGGCTTCTTTGTAATGAGAACTACACAATCTTAATTACTTGCAAATATTAATCCCTATGATATTCCACATGCAAATACTAAGTCTCTCCTCATAAAATATGCACAATGGTCATTGCATATGCTATTACATTTTGGAACTGAGCAGAAACCTTAAGTGGAAGGGCCATATAGTTTGACATTGAAAACTTTATTATCTTTTTTTCTCTTCAAGTAGATAAAGAAAGAAAATCAATGAAGTCATTGCTTGTTAGTATATAATTACTGATTGCAGGGATGGAGGGTTTTTCCTCAGTTTTAATGGACACTAATCTTAGGACACACCAATCTATACAGATGTTTGACTTAGTACCTACAAGTTTAATACAAGGTAATTAATCAATGTACTTGGTATATGGTACATATCACTGTCAAGTGTTGCCAGTTTCGTTTCCTTTCTCTGTAAGAGGGGAAAAAAGCAGAGTGGTAGGGTCTGCAACTGAAGGCAGTTAGATGGTCCCATGGTACTGCAAATGTGGATGACAGTATAGACAATGGCCTGAACTATAGAGCTGTAATGGAGTAGTAAGAAGCTTAAAAGATGTGACAGTGGCACTATAGCAAGTAGATGGCAGTGACCAAGACAGATGAGAATTAGAGAAGAGTACACAATGAGATGTTCAGGAATTTGGCTGCAAAAGGAAAGCATGTACTTGTGGCAAATGAACTGCTGCCTGCATTGAGTTTCTTGGCCCATCTGTGTCCTGGCTGAGGGTCTCTGCCAACTGAACAGCTGCACTAACAGACTGAAACTAAACCAATCTCTTCAGTAGATAGGAAGAAAGACAGGCAGGATAGGCAATTCCATGTGTATCTTAACATTCACGGTTGTGTTTTCAATCCAATATTAAGTCAACACAAAAATCATTATTTTTGATAATTGTATATTTCTTGAGTAGTAAAAGATGTTAATTATCAATTTTTATAAATGACTAAAAACATTTATTTTATTTAGGTACATTTTATTTCTTAGTCTATTGTTAGTTATATAATGGACACTTAGAGTTTAGTAAAATATTTTGTCCATGTGAATTAGTCATCAACTCAGGTCACTCAGCATTAAAATGATAATTATTGCTGACAATATCTTATAAATAAGGTACATCATCCTGATTACATTATTTTATTCATGCAGTGAGACCGAAAGGTAAAGGTATTACTTATATTTTAAGGATGTGGAACTGGGAAGTTGCAGCTCATTTAATGGAGCTATTGTATTAAAAAGCCAAGACTGCAATCAAAGATGGAATGACACTCCTTAACATAAATGTACATTGAAAGGTAGGCCTGGTGCACACACCCATCTCAATGGCTTCCTTTGACTGTTCATAGTAGCACTAGAGGGGACAAGTTTCAATATATGATAAAGCAAGGAATATATCCACTAGTCATTCCATGACTTATTTATTTAATGAGTAACTGATTATAGTGATTATTTTGAATTAAGGCTTTGTGAGTTTTTCCCCAATTCTTGTAGCATTTGTGTCTCTTTTTGCTTAGCATATTGTGGACAAGTATGCTTATATAATTGAAAGTAAGAACTATTATTTCTTTTCTGATTTCAGAAATACTTTTAAATGACATTAACAAGCACAGCTTGCTTAGGTTAACTATCACTTTCATTACTAATTTATTTATATTTGCGATATTGATTTTACCAGTGTTATTCTAACAAAATGTGGAAATTTTCTAAAGGGTTTACAGACTCTACTGCAATTAGGATAACGATTATGGTTTACTCAGTTAATGTGCTGCTAAGTACAGCTACTTAAAAATACATAATTTGTGTGTATGTTTGTGTATTGCTGTATTCAGTCAACTAAAGTTTATTAGGATTTTTGTAACTCGGTGGAGAAAAAAGGCATGTTGTGGTTTATTTTCCTTTAAAACTTACCAATTTGGCATTGAAGTTATTAAAGCCTAATAAGCACGATGTAACACATTTCCTCTTCTATGCCTTGAGAGTAAATCTGTGAGTCTATAATTTAGAGAGAGATCATCCTCCAGAACAAAGGCATCTTCTCTTCAGTGGATGTCAATGGTAATACCTTTTGATTTGAAACTGTCTTTTGGGAAAGATTTACAATTTGATTTCTTCAATTAGTGTAAAAAGTCTTCTTGCCTTTGTTTCTTGCTTATACATACCAACATCCCTGTCTTATTTTCCTGTCTAAATATCCAAACACATCAACCCAAACACAGTTATTTTTCATCATATTTCAAATTTCTGTGCCATCAGCATCCATTAGAGTTTTCCTGTGTTTTATCAGTGTAACTTTTGGATTGATTGGCAATGTGTTTAAAGAACCCACTCTTTCCTTTTTTCCTTTTTGTTATACAGTAGATTTCTATTTAATCTCTGTATTGCTTTCCTTTTCAACACATCTTATTGTGGTCATTTTCTAGATAAGTGTTGATGGCTTATAACTCTCTAGTCTTTCTCAAAGAACTAATTTCATTCTATCCTAGATTTTTATTAGTATTATTTTTGTCTTTCAATTTTAACCAAATCTGTTTATTTTTGTATTAGCCAGAAATTAATACTGAAATGACTTAACGCTTCCTTGTTTTTAAAGTACAGTTACAGAGGTAGTGTGGCTGGATAACTATATATAAATAAATATATTTATGTATGTATGTTTCTATATTTTGATTGTATTGGAAACTCAAAAGTAAATCATTGTATTTATTGTCAATTAATTTTCAACAAAAGTTCTAAGTGAATGTATTGGGAAATGTTTGCCTTGAAGATCTGATTTTAGAGCAATTAGAATTACTTTTCATTTTATTTTGTGGTGAATTTTTATTATTTTTATGTATATAGTTGTTTGCTTGAGATTATGTCTGCAGCATACACAGTCCAGAAAAAGGTGTTGGATGTCCTGGACTAGAGTTACAGATGACCTTGAACCGTGATGTTATTGCTGGGAAACCAATCCAGGGCCTTTGGAAGGGCAACCAGTGCTGCTTTTAATTACTGAGCTATCTTTCACGGACCATAGTGTCCCATTTTCTTTATGATAACTTTTTTTTAATTAAATTTGAAACAAGCTTGTTTTACATGTCAATCCCAGTTCTGTCACTCTCCCATCTTCCCCTATCACCTCCACCAAACCCCAGCCCATCCCCTCTGCAACTGAACTTTAAAAATAAGTTTTCAAAGTGTGAAGTGAAAAACCCTCAATTTTTGATGGTTTGAAGACATCTTGTTTAGTCTAGGTATTTTGCATTTTAAAATCAGTTTTGATGTCAGCTTGGTATTTTTATTTTAAAAGGACCAATTGCACATTTGACTAGATTGTATTACATTTGCAGATCAGTTTGGTTAGAAATGCTAAACTGCCAAGTTTGATTCTTCCAGTTCATTAATATGAAATGCTTCTCCAACTTTTTTGAATCTTCTTTTATTTTCCCCATCCATGTGCTTCCATTTTTCTATGTGAAAATATTACATTTTAATAATGCTTTGTCAATTTTATTATTTAAGATTACAAAGTTCCATCATGTACTTTATATATGGATTTTCTGTTACTCTGCTATAAAAATATAGTTGAGACAATCAACTAACCATCATATTTGGTGTGTGAAAGATTATGTGCTACAGTCACCAAGTTTTCTCAAAGAACAACATCTTTTATTATTTTTTTATTAAAAATATATTCTCCTCTCATACAATACATCCTAAACACAGATTCTCTTCCCTCCTCTCTTCCCAGCGACTCTCCACACCTCCCATCTCTGCCAGATCCTCTGCCCCTCACTTTTCCTTCAGAAAAGAGAAGACCTACAAGAGATAATAATCAAACAAGACAAAACTAGTCACACTAAGTCAAGGCCAAGGCCCTCCTATCATTGCTGGTCAAGGCAACCCAACAGGAGGAAAATAGTCTCAAGACCAGGCAAAAGAGTCAGAGACATGCTTGCTCCCACTGTTAGGAGTTCCATAAAAACACTAAGCTAACAGCTATAATATATATGCAGAGGACTTAGTGTTGTTATTTACTTTACTCATTGTTATAGGTGAACAGTGATGTTACATTATGATTTGGCTTGAATTTCCCTGACTGCAAATTATGGTAAGCAGTTTCCATGTGTCATACACTTTATTTTTAGATTAGATAGATGAAAATATAACTGATAATATAATTGAGACATCCTATTTTCTTATATTTGTCTATATTAATCCTAACCTTTTGTGGACCCCTGAGAATTTTCTACATGCAGAATTATATCAGCTGACAGTGACATTTTTCTTCTTATTTTACAATTTGAACACATTTTATTTGTTTTCAATTTGCCCACACAGGCTGAATTCTTCCTGCTTTCCTGTTGAGATGGAGGGTCTTAACTTGATTGATCACTGGTGAAGAAGCATCTTGATTTCTTGGAATCACTTCATTTTAGGGATTCTTTTGTCCAAAGAATAATTTTATGAGTTCAAACTCATTTTGCTTATTGACAATGTATAGGAATACAACTGAATTCTTTTTAATTCCATATTTATAATCTTGCTACTAATTTGTTTTCACAGCATATGTTTTAAGGTTTCTATTACCAACACCTTTGATTCTGTAACCATGACAATCAGAAAATAGCAGTGGGAATGTGTAGCAGAGACTTCTGGATGGTCAGGAAGCATTTTATGAAGCCATCAAAGAATTGACTGATCAATTAGGTAGAAGCTTTCAGGTTCTGATTATTATCTAAGATCTCAACAGTTGACAATGAACAGGATTACATATAAACAAGTGAGGGGATGAAAATAATATTAAGAAAAACCCGTTCAAAAATAGCACAGTTTTCACTGTGCTTTTATGAAAATTATTCAATAGACTCTTAACTTGGAGTTCAGAATGGTAATACAAGTGTCACTAATTATTTGTTGAAAATGCAAAGTCTTAGGCCTTGAATGAGGATCCATTAACTGAAGAAGAACCATGGTGTATGGGTCTGAGCAGCATGTAGTTTTAACAAGGTCCCTATAGGATCCCATTTCTTGTCATAGTTCTAAAATTTCTGATCCAAGCCATATTCTACAATTACTAGCCAGTTTCAATCCTTACAAAATGACACAAAACACTAGAAAACCTTGTTGGTCATGGGAAGAACGTTATTTCATAAGGTATACACCCCAGAATTAGATTATGGCCCCTTATGTTTACAGATGCATGAAACTATATCCCTGGAATTAATAGACTTTGAACATAAAACAGTCATCTCCATTTCATGTTGGTCCAACCAATGTCTCTTTACCTCTATAGATTTTGAAACTTTTCCTTAATCTGACGTAGTCTGCAATCTTTCTGACCAGAGATTACAAAGTGATATCCTACTTAAGAAACAACAACAAAAACAAAAATCAAAACAATACACCTTGTTTTTTTTACATATAATATATTTTGATCACATTCTTTCCCTTCATCCAACTCTTTCAAAATCATCACCACCTCCTTATTCACCAAACTTCATGCTTGTACACATTTTCTTTCTCCACCCACAACCTTTCTGCTCTTAAGTCATAAAACAAAAACAAAGGTCAAAACAAAACAGCAGTAAGATAAAACAAAGGAACACACAAAATAAACATGAAGTCAATTTTCTGTAGACCTACTGTCCCTGGACATGGGTCCTGATCTGGAATATACCCACTGACATTTTATTGGACAATAGTTTTCCCTAGCCTAACAAGAATCAATTAAAAGTAGCTCCTTGGTTAGGAGTAGGGTTTTGTGCCAAATTCCCCTTCTTAGTGCTGGAATTTTGTCTAGTTTTAACACATACAGCTCTTGTTTTCTGCTGTCAAAGCCCTTATCACTTTATATGTTCAATTCTGTTGTGACTAGAAGACACTCTTTCCTACCACTTCTGGCTCTTATGATCTTTACAGTTCTCTTGAAAATGTTCTCCATAGGGAATGTCACTATTAGGAGGTATGGCTCATTAGAGTAGGTATGGCTTTTTTGAAGGAGGTATGCCACTGTAGGTGGGCGGTGAACTCTGATCTCTCCTTTGCTTAAGCACTGCTTAATGTGACACCCAGTTCACTTCCTGTTGCCTGCAAGTCAAGACACAGGACACTCAGTTGCTTCTCCAGCACCATATCTTTCTGCAAGGCACTATGTCTCACAATAATGATAAAGCATTAAACCACTAAACTATAAGCCACCACACTAAATATTTTCCTTTGTAAGAGTTGCCTTGATGTGATATCTCTTCACAGCAATAGAAACTCTAACTAAGGAAGATGTTGGTGCCAGAAACTGGAGTTGGGATCAACCTGACTGTACTTTTGTTTATAGGAATTTGACTTTGGTACTTCTTGTTAGAAAAGAAGTGGAATGTTTGTAGCACTGCTTAATGGGACATACTGGTAGGAACATGAAAGACAATGGTGCTGAAAATTATTTGAACTGTCAGGGATGGCAGGCTGGCTCAAGAGGTTTCAGAGGAGAATTTTAGTATGTTGCCTAGAGATGTTTCTTGTGATATTTTGGTGAAAAATGTGGCTGCTTTTTGCCCTTGTCTGAAAAGCCTGCATGGGGATAAAGTGGATAGTTTTGGATTAATTCTATTTGCAGAGGAAATTTCAAAATATCCTAGTATAGACTCTGCTGTGTGGTTATTAGTGGTAACTCTAATGAAGATTTATAAAGAAAAGGAGCAAGTTGAATGGGATATATTATAAAGTATAAAATTTTAAGGAGAAAATAAAAACCAGGAAGAAGAATTTCTTGTGCTCAAGGAAATAAATAGATCAAGAAATGGAATAAAGGGAGTAGAGATCTCAAGGCAAGATCCTATCCAGGTCAAGATCATGATGGAGAAATCTCCAGAGACAGCTGAACAAAGCTCATTGAAACTCATCAACTCCAGACCTACAACAATGGAGACTCCAGGGGACTGTATGTGGGAGACAGTTGTGAAGCTTGAACTCTCAGAAGGGCCCCTGGCAGTAGAACCATGAAACAAACCTGGTATATGATCTAGCTTGTTGGAACCCATTCTTTAAGCAGAAATGCCATGCTCAGTGGCAGTAGGACCATGATATAATCTCTGTACATGAGCTAGCTTATTAGAGCATATTCCCTATAGTGGAATGCCATGGTCAGTCTTAATGCATGAGAGAAAGAGGGATTGGGCCCTGCCCCAACCTATTGCACCAGGCTTTGTTAACTCCTCATGGGAGTCCTTACTCAGAAGGAGTACACTGGGGATGGGCTAGGGTAGAGGTGTGGTGGGGGGAGGAGAGGAGAGTTCAAACTGTGATTGGAATGTAAAATGAAATAAAACATTTAAAAAATGGAAAAAAGATTCCAACTTGTAAAAAGGAATTAAAGAAAGCTTAGAGCCAAGTGTGGGGGTACATGCCTTTAATACCACAACTCAGAAGAAAGATGCTGGCATATCACTGAGTTTGAGGCTAGTCTTGTCTGTGGAGCAAGTTTCAGGACAGCCAAGCTTAGGTAGTGAAAGAAATTATCAAAAACTAGAAAGCTGTTAAAGATGTAATTGTACAAGACAACCATGTTCCAGCCCCAGTAAGCAGAAGAACTTGGCCACATGGTTCTGGCTTCAGAGTCAAGAACATAAAAAAGGGGTTGTGTTTTCAAGGAGCTGTGAGAAAGATCCATAATTTCCTTGCACTTGAGGGTTATAAAGAATTCCTGTTCTGTGTTCAATTTTGCATTGAGCACAAAATTCCTGAAATGCTTTATCCAGATCCAATAACTTTATAATTTTTCGAACTCACATGTAAGCAAAAGACTTTTTTTGACTAAAATGAATAGTTTTATTTATAGAAAAACAGGTAGTTATGCAGCTTATGAACACATTGTATCATTCCCAAGCACCATGTGTACAGAAAAATAAAAATGACAAATTGAGGAATATCAGGAAACAGACACATGAAGAATCCAGTGAATGATCAATATTTCAGAAGGCAGACAAAGCACAAGAAAGTTCTTAGGACACAGCTTTGAAATGCAACAAGTTGCCAGGGCCTGAGGAATGACGACATGGCCAGCCTGTAGCTACCTTGGATTCATGTGATTTTTTTTTTTTTTTCAGTTACTTTTTTTTGTTATTATTATTTTATTTAATTTTATATAACAAAGTCCAATCAAATGAAAACAAACATTTATACACAATATTTATACACTTCCTGCTGATAAGGGGCGCTGTCATGGGGGATTCGAAGAGGATTCAGATATCCTGGCTGTAGTCTGTAGGGCTGTTTTGTCCAGCTATTTTGAATGTAGGATCACCTTGTACTCTGTTTCAGGCGGTCTGGTGTGATCAAACCTCATTAGTCTGGAAGGAATCCACACCTTTTCATTTTCTGTGGAAACAAAAATAGAAATCCTTTTCCCCAGTAACTTGTCCTTCAACTTAAACTTTGGAGTCAAAGCATTTTTTTTAATTTAATTTATTATTTTACATGTCGATCCCAGTTCCCTCTCCCTTCCTCCCTCCCCTATCCCTCCCTCCCTCCTTCCCTCCCTTTTACCCTCTCTGCCCTCTCACATGCACTCTAACCACCCTCCCCTCTCATCCTCCCACCCCCTTTCCATATGCAGGGGAATGCCATCCAGTTGGGGTCATGTAGATCTGACAGGTCATGTGAAGTAGGGACTAGGGCTTCTCTCCTGTCTCTAGATTAAGGCAGTTATCCCTCCATAGGGAATGTTTTCGCAAAGTCCTTTTGTGCACCAGGGATACATCCTGGCTCCACTGTCTGAGGTCCCTTAGCCTGCTCAGTCCTTCTGGCTGAGACCCATATTCAGGGGGGCCTGAGTCAGTCCCATGCTGGCTTCCCAGCTATCAGTCTAGTGGCCTTTAGCTCTACCTTGTTCAGGTAAGCTGTCTCTATGTACTTCTACCGCATGGTCTTGTCCTCTCCATCTGCTTCTGGGTTCTAGTTTGACTCAGTGTTTATGTATGGGTGTTTGATCCTGTTTCCAACAGGCATTAGTTGAGGGCTCCATGGAGAAGTTAGTTGTTGATCTTACTCTCCGGGAAGGGCATTTATGATAGCCTTTCCACGGAAGCTGAGATTGTTAGTTGGGAGCAGTCTTGTAGTTCTCTAGACCTTTTTTTGTGTTTAATTTTATCTTCAAACCAATATTGGCGCCCTCTTTTATGTTCTCTCTCTCTGTCTCTGTCTTTCTCTCTCTCTTTCCTATCTTCTATTCCTAATCAGGCTCAATCTTCCTGGTCGCACAGGTTTTCCTTTCCTCCCCCTCATTTTCTCCTACTTCTCTCTCCATTCGCTGTCTTCCCCCACTTCACCTGAGCTCTGGGGGACTTGTCCCTTCCCAGATCTGTGAGGGACTTTATATGAATCTCTTAGAATATACCTTGTATCCTAGTTCCTCTGGTGATGTGAATTATAGGCTGGTGATCCTTTGATCTAGGTCTAAAATCCATATATGAGTGAGTACATACTGTGTTCCTCTTTTTGTGACTGGGTTACCTCATTCAGGATGGTTTCTTCAAGTGCCATCCATTTGCCTGCGAATTTCAAGATACCATTATTTTTTTCTGCAGAGTAGTATTCCATTGTGTAGATGTGCCACATCTTCATTAACCATTCTTCAATTGAGGGGCATCTAGGTTGCTTCCAGGTTCTTGCTATTACAAATAGTGCTGCTATGAACATATTTGAACAGATATCTTTGTTGCATGGATGTGAATCCTTTGGGTATATGCCTAAGAGGGGGATTGCTGAGTCCTGTGGTAAACTAATTCCCATTTTCCTGAGGAACCGCCATACTGATCTCCAAAATGGCTGTATGAGTTTGCACTCCCACCAGCAGTGGAGGAGTGTTCCACTTTCTCCACATCCTCTCCTACATAAGTCATCACTGGTGTTTCTAATTTTAGCCATTCTGGCAGGGTTAAGATGGTATCTCAAAGTTGTTTTGATTTGCATTTCCCTGATAGCTAAGGATGTGGAGCATTTTCTTAAGTGTCTTTCAGCCTTTTTGATTTCCTCTATTGAGAATTCTTTCTTCAGTTCTGTACCCCATTTTTTAATAGGGTTATTTGGTGTTTTGTTGACTAGTTTCTTGAGTTCTTTGTATATTTTGGAGATCAGCCCTTTTTCGGATAAAGGATTGGTGAAATCTTTTCCCAGTCTGTGGGCTGCCGTTTGGTCTTGTCCACTGTGTCCTTTGCCTTACAGAAGCTTCTAAGTTTGAAGCGGTCCTATTTATTAATTGTTTTTTTCAGTGTCTGTGCCCCTGGAGTTATGTTCAAGAAGCTGTCTCTTATACTAATTTGTTCAAGGGTACCTCCTTCTTTCTCTTCTAAGAGGTTCAATGTGGCTGGATTGATGATGAGGTCTTTGATCCATTTGGACTTGAGTTTTGTGCATGGCGACAGACATGGGTCTATCTGCAGTCTTCTACACACCCTCATCCAATTGTGCCAGTACCATTTGTTGAAGATGCTGTCCTTGCCCCATTGTATAATTTTAGCTGTTTTGCCCAAAATCAGGTGTTCATAGGTGTGTGGGTTAATATCAGGAGTTTCAATTCGATTCCATTGGTCTACCTGTCTATTTTTATGCCAATACCAGGCTGTTTTCAGAACTATAGCTCTGTAGTAGAGCTTAAAGTCAGGAATGGTGATGCCTCCTGATGTTCTTTTATTGTATAGGGTTGTTTTGGCTATCCTAGGTCTTGTGTTTTTCCATATAAAGTTGATTATTATCCTTTCAAGGTCGGTGAAGATTTGTGGTGGGATTTTAATGGGGATTGCATTGAATCTGTAGATTGTAAGCAAAAGACTTTAAACAGTGGCTTATCACATGCTTAATGGCTTCTCTTGTTTGTTGCAGTGGCCATTAAGAAGCTTGAATACATATTAATTGCCACATGAATATATTTTAATTTGCCAAATTCTGCAATATGAATAACATCCATTTGCCATAAATGATTAGGAAACAGGCTTCAAGGATTTACTCCTACACTAGTTACAGATAAATATTGTGGGAACACATCACTTGTTTGACAATTTGACCAGCAGTCTTCTCTTAGTTAAACCAAATTACTTTCTGAGACTATTACTATTTTGATGATGAAAGCTATGTGACTGCTGAGCTAATTTTGCCTGAAATAAAGGAGAGGGGAGTTGTGGCCCCAGTTTCCACATGATGCATTAAATCATGCACTCCTCATTTTAAATTTTTTGAATGTGGATGACCATGAGCAATCTGCCACTGACATAATCTGGTATGATGGAACTCAAATGACATTTGCTCAAGTATCTATCTATCTAATATATATATATATATATATATATATATATATATGTATAAAAATATATATATATTAATCAATGCACCAGGCAAAGTAAAGGACCACTCCTGTCCTAATATGGGGTCAAGGGCATGATTGTGTATTCTCAAAGAAAGAAAATGAGGCTCAGTGGCTGCCAGGACATTTGTTGAGATGCCTGGAACATAGGTAGACTGTACCTGGGACTACAGGAACCTGTCCAAGGCAGTTTGAGTGGGACTCGCTGATGTTTCTGACCCCTGATGTCATAAACTCCATAGTCCAAGAAGGAAAGAAAACAATTGGTTTGAGATTTTCAGTTTGGTTCGAGATTTCCAGTTTCTCAACAAGCCTGCTAGCTACACTGAACAATTAGCGACACCACATCTTGGGACATTTGAAAGCTATTACGGATATGATGTGTGGCAAAAGCCCCTCTTCAGTATTTGAGCAGACAATCGGCAAAAGTTTTGCAGTTCATATTTAGTATTCAAGGGCTGTGGTATCTGAAACTTATCTTTGGTAACTACAAGCAGCAGCAGCAGTGCATTGGACTTTAAAGAGGGAAAAAGAAAAGATTCACAATTACAGAGTTCTTCATAGTTCATTCACCATGAGAACACTTTATTGTCCTCTGATTGAATTGCAATTATGAAAATTATAATTAAGTCAATTATGTGTCAATTGTTAATAATCATACTGGAACGTTAATGTTTACACCTTTGCTATACTAGGTAACTGTTTATGGATGAAAAAGTCAGAATTAATTCTGTTAAGAATTAGACATGATGCTTATGAATCATTACACAGTGTATTTGAATAGGCAGATTTAGATTTTTGGTATAGCTAAAGATACTCAGGATATTCCAGAGTAATTTTAAAAGGCCATTTTATTTGATGCATCCTCTTCTTTTGCAGGAGATGCTGTAGCCACAAAAGCATATCTAGCTTGCTTGTGAACTCTTGATGCAAAGTTGGCTCAGAGGTATGTGGCATCGAGGTATGCGCTATCCCCTAATGTTCTCTATTACTGAGACTGGTGGTCAAGAATGAGTAAAGTCTTTTTACCAGCAAGGTTTGCCAAGCAACCTAAGGCATGACACACATGACAGAATGTATGTTTCCCATGACAGCTAAAGCTGGAAGGTAGAAGAAGACAACCTAAGACAGACACATCCATCTGTCCTGTAGCAGAAGCACAGGTATTATTTAATTAAATTAAGAAGGGGAAATTTGTCTGTGCCCATAAAGATGCCTGCACTCTATCTTGGCACAAGGACAGAGAGTTCAAACTGTCCTCAGCAAGTCATAAGACCTAAAGGTCAAAGGTGTAGCTACAGTAGGATATTTGGCTGTCTTATTCTAAATAACAATAGACCTGAATCTCAGGTGTGGCTACTCCTGACTCTGAAGGCTAGGGAACAAGAAGTTGAAGCTAAGGTGTGGTTACTGAATCTTTATAATAAGTGAGGGAGAAAAGTCTGATCCTTATACATGATAATGTGTTCCCCTTTTGGTTGAGTATATAAGAGAGATGAAAAATGAACTCACGGCATTTCAGTATTGACTGATCTGACCTCATGACTTAAAAAAATAAATAAAGAAAAGGGTTTTGGAATATTCCTACTTGACTAAGTCAAGCTCGTGATGCCAGGCACTGTCAAGAGTATCCTTAAATGGAGGCTCTGAAAGGTTAGAGTGTGAGGCTATGAAGAAGTATGGATTACCTTGGAGACACCAACATTTTAAAGATACCATAATCATGGGATGCCTACTGAGGAGGGCTACTAACAGAGAGTGGAATCAGCTCAAGAGAAAGAATTGTGTTGCAGTCAACAAAGCTGAAAGGAGTTGGAAATCTGAAGAGTGTTTTGACATCAGACATGGAGATGCAGAATTTGGAGTTTGCACAGTTGGTTTTTGCTCTTGCTTTCGTCCAGTATTTCCTGACTGTGCTCCCTTCCCTAGTTTTTCGAATGGTAATGCATATCCTGCGCCATTTTATGTTGGAAGTATGATATCAAAATGACTTTACAGAGAATTTCAGTTAAGAGATTGCCTGAATCTCAGAAGAGACTTTGTACTTTAGATGTTTAACTAATTTTGATATTGTTATAGACTATGAGGACTTTTGAAGTTTGACTTAATTCATTTTTCCATTATGATATGACTACAAATCTTCATGAGCTGGGGAGTAGAATGTGGTGATTTGAAAGAAAATGTCCCCCAAAGGAAGAGGTGCTATTAGGAGGCATTGTTTCATTAGAGTATGTGGTCTTATTGGAGGAAGTATATCACTATGGTGGTAGGCTTTAAGGTCTCCTTTTGCTCAAGCTATGTTCAGTGTGACACAGAGTTTACTTCTGGTTGCCTACAATTCAAGATGTAGGACTCTTAGCTGCTTCTCCAGCATCATGTCTTTCTTCACACCGTCATGTCCCACCATGATGTAAATGGAATAGTTCTCTGAACTGTAAGCCACCCAATTAAGTCTTTTCCTTATAATAGTTGCCTTAGTCATGGTATCTCTTCACAGTATTAGAAACCCAACTAAGACAAAGCTTTTCTGATCAGGATTGAGATACTGACTGTTTGATAGGTGTAGCAATTTGCTCTTAAAAGTCATTTTATTGCTATTTAGAATGAAACTTCACAGGAGGGTAACTGTATTAATTAACACATGAAGAATGGTTACTGAGGAGTTCAGTGTGGGTTGTCTTGACTCTATGTACTTTATAGGGACAGCAAAGAAGACTCTTCAGACCTTTGTTCTTGTTCATGTGCTCATAACGGGAGCACTGCATGAAATCTTAAATGTTATGGAAGATACTCTTGGGAACCATTCATAACTGAGAAAATTGAACTACATTTTGGAAAATCAGAAACTTTCAACATTAGAACTTCAATAGTCCTGTTTTCTCAGCTAAATATGATTATTTTCAATGAAACAAAACAGCTAAATGACTGCCTAACTTTACACTAAAGAGCATGATAAGATAAGAAGTCATGGATTCCTTTGGCTCAGTAGGTGATTCCCTATGGAGGGTAACTCTCTCAGCTTAGATGCACAGGGAGGGCCTAGGTCCTGCCCCAAATGATATGACAGACTTTGATTATCCCTCATGAGAGGCCTCATCCTCCCTGAGGAGTGGATGGAGGTAGGTGAGGAGATAGTGGGGGGAATGGGAGGCTAGAGAGAGAGGAAAGTAGGATTGGTATGCAAAATAAGATTGTTTTTAATTTAAATAAAAATTAATTTACAAAAAAACGAAAGGAAGGAAGAAAGGAAGGAAGGAACAATGGAAGGAAGGAAGGAAGAAATGGAGGAAGAAAGTGGAGCTCATTCTCCCTAGATACTCTCAACTTGTATAGATGAGAAACAACTATTCACTTAGTTACATGAGAAAGATTACAAGTACTGGTGTCAGCATATTCACAGCATAGTGTATGCCACACCCAGAATTGGTATTGGCCACATGAAGGTGACCTACTAGCAAGATATTGTACCATTATGGTTTAATAACCACATCTTCTTATTTTTTATTTTGTTTTCTAAAAGTCTTTTGAGAAAATCATTATAATGGAATGAGATCATGAAAGCAAAACAATGGACATGGGCAGGGAAACAAGATGGCACTTGTAAAGATAGTGATATACTTTTTCTTCATTTAAATATACAGTGAGAACATATCTTCACTTTTTTTCCTGCAGCATTTCTATAACTGTCATCTTTCCCTTAGGGAAGAAAAGGTGCATGCTTTTAGGAAGTTTTGTCTTTCAGACTATAAAACCATTTGGAGAAAGTATGTATTTGAAAGTTATAAGATGTGGTGATATTTTGTTCATGACCTAATAAAGCTTTCATGAGATCAGAATGCAATGCTAGCCATAGCCATAGAGGCCAGGCAGTAGTGGTACACACTAGTTAGCTGTAGAAGCTGGCTGTGGTGATGCATGCCTTTAATCCCAGCACTAAGGGAGGACTATAAAACAGGAGCTCAGGTTCTAAGTCTGTACTCAATCTGCAGTCACGCTGAGGACAGGATCATTCCATTCTTGACAGAGATAAGAATTGTCTACTGATTGACTGCTTTGCTTTTCTGATTTGTCTCTGGGTGTTTATTATTTGTGCTACAATAAGACACAGCAGAATTATCTAAACAATATTCTGTGTAGATACCGAAGTGTCAATTGCCTCCACGTAAGTATTCTAAATTAAATTTCCAATCAATTTACTCTGATTCACAAAAAGTATTAATGTCTATCGATTTCCTTCCTCTATTGTCTGAGGGAGAGATACACAGAATTTTCATAATTTTTGCCTCCACTTATGTAAACAAACTTTCATTTATAGATTTAAAAATATGTTTACCTAAGTAATTACATTCCTAGATTATAGTTCAGTTCAACTGATTCTTAAAATTGAAATTACTTCATGATTCCCCTTAGTATTTTGTGAGTCACTGCTTTCCAAACAAATGCCTCAGGTAAGTGTCCAGAAGCCTCTAATTTGGGATGGGGTTTTTGAAGGGAGATTAAAGGCCAACTTCACTTTCTATTGCTCAAACATGACCTACAAAATTGTATTACTGCTGTTAATACTAGAAGACATTTTAGAAATTTATGTGAATCATGCCCTATATGAATAACTATATACTTGTAAGGGCAGTAAAATTAGTTTTAAATACTTGAGTACCAAAAGAAAAAAATGTTTATTTCAAGGAATAGAGTTTTGAGGATTCCTGAACAGAAATACTTTCTGCAGCTAGCATGAGGAACATAGACAAAACATCTCAGGTGAACACCAAAACATACATACAGGTGAAATTTGAGGCAGCCACTGAAACAGAGTACAAAGGCTATAAGAAAACCAAACTCTTTAAAAAAAAATAGAGCAGGCATTTATTATTTCAGATACCACAACAGTACAACAGTATATTTTTTTATCCAAATTACATAGTATTCATTTTATGTGGGTCACTACATACATGATACATGTGTCAATGTGTCAGTACACACACACACAATTCTAAGTGGCAAGTACATGGAAAGGGATGATACATTTTATTTACTTTATCTTTTTGGGTTATAAAATTTGATATTTTTTATTAAATTAGAAACAGTCTTATTTTACATATTAATTCCCTCTTCCTCCCATCCTCCCATGGGCCCACTCCCCCTAGTCCCACTCCCCATCCACTCCTCAGGGAGGGTGAGGCCTTCCATAGGGAAGTCTGTCATTTCATTTGGGGCAGATCCTAGGCCCTCCCCCCTATATCTCAGCTGAAAAGAGTATCCCTCCATAGAAAATGGGTTCTCAAAGTCCATTCGTGGACTAGGAATAGATAATGGTTCCACTGCAAGAGGCCTCATAGACTGCCCAGGCCTCCTAACTGTCACCCACATTCAGGGGTGTCTGGAAAACTTTTGAGAAGGGTAGTTTGGAATAAAGACTAAAATTTTTTAGAAGTATATTGGATTTCATTAAATTCTAAATAAAAAATTTCAATCTTTGGGTTAATTACCATATACTGCAAGAAGAAGCCTCTCTCATGAGGATTGAATGATGCATTGATCAATTTTTCAATGTCATCATATTCTATATTTTATAGAAGAAAGCCTAGAACTAATTCCGTGGGGATCAGAGTTGGAGTGCAATGTGTTATACCTCATCAGCTCTTAAAATTATCTGCTTCTTGACACCAGTCAGAGCTCCATGCATAATATCCTCAGGTCCATCCTAGTGTAGACAGATATGGTTAAGATCCAGATCTACCACACAATTATATATACCACAGATAATGCAGGTAATTTTTTCTAATTATTATATAGACTGGCTTTGGGCCATTGGGAGAGATTTACCGATCATATATCTGAAGGGAGAAAGCTAGAAGGTTTTCTGCATTATTTATGAAATTGGATTAAAACACTGCACACTGTCACCAGTACAAAAGTCTGCAATGTAAAAGTAAACATTTTAGTTGCTCTGGCCCCAGGCCTTGCAGTTATTCGTAAGTCTTTTCTTTTAGATGACATTTCTTCAATTTTTCAGGAAATCCATGTGGCTCTAATTTCTATGTATAGTTACATATAACGTGACTTCTTCTTATGTTTACAGCTTTGCTCCATTTCTGAGTTCTGTATCATCTCTCATCTGACTGCTGCAATAATTGCTTAGCTGATTCCCTTGTATTCTTATGTCCTACATAGGCCATAAATCTTGATGATCTCTGAAAAACTGGTTTGATTTATAATTTCTCTTGACTTTCTAACTCATTCATGCTAACATTCCTTACAGAAGTTTACAATGTTGCCTATAACCTATTCTCCCTCCTTGTTTATCTATAATCACCCCCCTCCTCTTAGATTTCACAGAGCTTTGAAGCAATGCTCACTCCTTTGGGCATTCTCAGAGGGACTTGAGCTTGTTTTGACTGTCTGTTATATCTTATAGGCTATCATAAATCAGCCCCCTACATTTCTTGAATGTTCAAAAATCAAGCCAGTAGCTAGTGGTCCATGTCCCAAACATCAACCTATGGGGACACTTCAGATTCAAACCATAACAGGTGATAAGAACGTGGTATTTCTTTATGATTTTACTCCAAATACTCCTGAATGAAAAAAAAATTAAATTGGCAAAACTATCTTATTTGGTCATGTAAATGAAACAAATGCCATTTCTATAAGCTTTGGAGTTTTACAGGGAAAAGCTTAGAGAACATGATGAAGTCTTAATAAAAATGAAGAGGATCATTTTTAAGGTTATATTGTAAGTATTTCAGATCTAGGTTTCCCTAAATCAGAAACTAACATGGTGGAGGAAAGTGCTCACATGCTAGTATGTTTATTCACTGCCTTATTTCCAGCTACACTTGCACTGTAAATCACACTATGGTTGGCAAACACTTTGTCAGTGATGTGGAATGAAAGGGGCCACGTGTGCCCTGGAAAATAAAAGTGCCCACTTGCCATACTCAACCAGATCATTTTCAGGGGGTTCAGCCTAATCAGGGCTGCTGTCCATGCCCAAGAGAGTTGGCCTAGGACAGGAAGCTCCTTTCTCACCCACAGCACTCCTAAGTTCTGCAGGACCCCTCAGGAAGCTACTAAGTTAGAGATGTTCTCTAGGACATGCCCTCTATCAAGCAGCTCAATTCAGCTTCTGTGATTATTCTTTAGAGGACCAAATGTGGACACTCGAAAATAGGGAAATAAACATTTGTTGTTGTTGTCATTAGCAATATCTAAATGCCTTATTCAGTTCTAAATATTTTTTCTTATCCTGTGTGTGTGTGTGTGTGTGTGTGTGTGTGTGTGTGTGTGTGTGTGTGTTCCATGGCACACCTATAAAGATCAAAGAACATCTTTTAGGAGTCAATTACTCCTCTCACCACAAGGGCCTGGGAATTAAATTCAGGTTGCTAGGCTTGTTAGCAAGACCATCCAGCTACCCGACTATCCCTCACTACCTTATGTGAGACACAAACTTCATTGTGTTTTATGTTAGAATTTTATAATCTGTCTCTTTTATAATGTTTTGCTTATAAAAATTAATTATGATCAATCAACATGTCACTATGTTTGTTCTCATTTTTAAAGTTAAATTCCCCATGAAGAGTATTTAAAATAGTTTTACAAGTGCTAACATCAGGATGTTAAAGTACTCTAGCATAGCAGGTTCTGTAGACAGATATGTTTAAGAAATGCTGGCTTAAACCAAATTACTGATTATTTTATTTAAATTTTAATTGCTTTTTACTGAAATGCTTGAGGAATGCTGAAATTCACTACACCATATCATAATTTTCAGAATTATTTTTCCCAGAAAAATTATTCACTTAATGATTCAAAAATCATTTTTGAAAATAGAATCATATACAATTCAATGTCTAAACATCATACTTTACAAACAGAGAAAATACACATTTTGTTTTGCTGTAATTTCACTAATGAAATGATCACACAGGAAGTCAGATATTTTAGACAAAGTAGTTCATAGTGTCAAGAAGTGGTAGTAAGTACATGCACATGCCAGTTACATCATAATTCATCCCCAAGCAACAATAACACAGATAATTGCTAAATGCCAAGCTGCCTTTGATAAGATTCCTGTTTTAAATCTATCAACCCAACTCAATCAATGAAAAAGTGAACACTGTTGAGCAACTATTTTTTGTTGCTTTAATTTTACTTTTTAGAAATCATTGAGGAATTGTATATGTAATAAGAATATGAGGCAATAAGATAGGAAAAACTGAGTTTAGAAACAGAAGGAAGCTTTAAGGTACTGGGAAAGATGGCCCAGCAGTCAGAGTTCTTGATACTTTTTCAGAGAACTGGAGTTCTGTTCCCAGCACCCACGCAAGGGAGCTCATGCACACCTGTGTAACTAGTCTTTCTCTGTCATGCCAGCCAGTTCCCAAATAATGACACAGAACCTCTTTATTAATTTTGAAAACTTGGCCTACAGCTTGATCTTGTTCCTAACTAGCTCTTATAATGCAAACTGACACATTTATATTAACCTACATTCTATCATATGGCGTTACCTCTTTTCCATCTTGTACCTCCTGTTTCCTCTCCATGTCTCATGTCTTCTTCTGTCCCTCAATTCCTTCTCTCTTCCTTCCTCTCCCCAGCAATCCTGTTTAAATATCCTTCCTAGATATTGACCATTGAGTTCTTTACTAAATCAATTACAACATTATATCTTCATACAGTGTTTACATATACTACAGCAACCTGTAAATCCAGCTCTTGAGCATCCAACATCTTATGAACTCTGTAGTCATTGTCATGTACACACTCATACACACACACACACACACACACACACACACACATACATACACATCAACACACACGTACACATAATCTACCTGTGTCCTAGATGCTTTTCAAGAGAAACAGGGCTACATCTGGCATCTGGCAGAACAAGAAGAAAATTGATTACTTGTCAAAAAATACCTTTCTGACAACTTTTGTAGCTTCAAATGGAATATAACTTCCAAATATCAATAGATCAGAAAATTGCTAATAAGAATAGACATCTGCTTTCCTATGCAGCCTCTTGTTTTAGCAGGTATTCAAACTTTTCTATTTTTATCTCCATTTATCTTCCTCAGTTACATATGGCATGATAAAAAAGACAAAAATGTGTTTAGAAGTGTGAACTAGAACTAGTGGAAGTCATGATATTAAAAACTATATCTTATCTACACACTGTCTCATCCAATTTATTGACTAATTAATTACACTTCATTGTGAAGGTGTGAAATGAGATTTGAGCATAAGCCTGTAGATGTACAAAGCTATCTAAGTGGGTCGTTATAACCTAGCAATGAAAAACATTAAAATGTCAAACAATTTTCTTTTAATAATCTTCATAATCATTTCAAGCTTAGATACTGTACTGTATTTTAAAGAGTTCTGTAAATGTGCTTAATATTCTGTTGGCTCTATTCCCTTTTAACTCGCCCTGTCATGTGTTGCAGTTGTGGGGGCCTGCCATACACCTGTGGTTTGTATCTGGCAATGACAATTACAAGCATGGGTTGTAAAGGCAAGGGAATAATTTCAGTGAAAACAGAGATGCATACTTTAGCATCTCTGGTTGACATTGTCTTTATTATTTTGCTACATTCTGGAAATCTAGCTTTAACTTTCTTCCATTTTAAAAAGCATATGAATAATTTCTTTGCTGGAAAAAGAAGATAGAGCTAGTTATTATCCTGAAGTGTCATGATGATTGTTCTGCTTGGGTAGTGGCATTAAAGACACAATAAACAACTTGAGGGTAAGGTGAGGCAGTCAGGGGAAAGTGACTATGGTCTGTAATCCTTATTATGGCCAGTTATATAATGGATACTGCTTCTGATGACCATGGAAAGTATTCAGAGGAAGAATGGCAAACTGGCAGCCTGGATACCAACAGAAAACCCAGATGGGAGAAGTGCACTGAAATATCCCCATTGTAACTGTGAAGTAGTCTCTAACCCTATGGCATGCAGGGTTGAGAATCAAGTTTAGATGCTATTGTAAAAGATGTAATTTCAGCAAAAGCCTGCTTATAGAAAACCACTGATGAGAATGAAATCGGATCCTGTAATGTGAGATGGGCAAGTGATAAAAACCATGGAAGGTTTAGACTGTATATATTCTTCTACAAGTACATGGAGGACAGCCATTCATAGACCCCCCCCCAAATCCTTTTCTATTTCCATGAAAAAATGCTTACACCAATACAAAACTGCTTATGACAAAGATATTCTTTTTCGTGTTGGGGCTGTCATTGTTTTTGATATAGGCTCATGTTCTCCAGACCCCACCCCAGGTTGACATGGTGCTACTATATAGCCAAGGCTGGTAAAACTATGAAATGGTCTTCCTTCTTTAGTTTCCTGGTTTGATAAGCTACCACATCCAGTGAGAATTCATTTAGTGGCAAAATGGCAAAAGGGTTTTAATGTAAAACATGACACTCTGAAA
This sequence comes from Phodopus roborovskii, assembly GCF_943737965.1. Lineage (NCBI taxonomy): Eukaryota > Metazoa > Chordata > Mammalia > Rodentia > Cricetidae > Phodopus > Phodopus roborovskii. The sequence goes on along the minus strand of NW_026125295.1, from coordinate 37,998,282 downwards.
TTACAGGAAAAATATTGGATGATATAGACACAGGTAAGATCTTTCTGAATAATACTCTAATCAGAAATCAAATAAGGATGACAATAAACAAATATGACCTCATGACACTTAAAAACCTTCTATGGCACTAAAGAAAGTCAACTGAGTGAAGATCCAGCCTTCTGATGGAAGAGAAATTTTGCCAGATGCACATATCACAGAACAATAATATCTAGAATATGCAAAATAAATTCCAAAAGCCTAAAAAGAAAAAATATGAAAGGGGAGGTTAAGAAGTTGAACAGAGTTCTCAGATAGAGACACCAATGGGTGACAAATATCTTCAGATATATTCAACATTCTTAGACCTCAGGAAAATACAATGTAAAAGTCTTTGATACTCCATCACACTCACTCAAGTCAGAATGGTGTTCATCAAGAAAACAAGTGACAGCCAGGCATAGTGGGAAGGTAGATTGATATGAGTTCAAGGCCAGCCTAGAAGAACAAGTTCTAGTACAGTGAGTGATATATAGAGAAAAAATTGTCTCAAACATAATGATAACAACATAATAATAATAATAAATAACAATAGAGAACAAAATAATTTTCAAAAAGAAAACAATAGCAGTACATACTGAAGAGGTTTTGGAGAAAGAGCTTTTATTCACTGCTTGTGGGAGGTACAAATAGTACAAGCATTATGGAAGTAAGTCTAGAGGTTTCTAATATATTTAAAAATAGAACTATATGACTGCATGAGTAACCTTTATATTTCTGTGCTTAGATACCATGACCAAAGCACTCATAAAAGAAATTGCTTATAATAGGCATTCAGAGGGTGAGTCCATGACCATCATGGTGGAGACCACAGCAGCAAGCCAGTTGGAGCAGTAGCTGAAGATTTGCATCCTAACCCACAAGCACAAGGCAGAGAGGGCTAATTAGGAATAGTACAGGCTTTTGAAACTTTAAAGTCTACCTCTATTGATTCTTCAACAATGTTAACACCTAATCCCTCCCAGACAGTTCCACCAATGGGAAACCAGTCTTTCAAATATATGAGCCTATTGGGATGATTTTAATTCAAAGCACTATAAAGACCCATCTATTAAGCTCCTGTGAATATTCTTAAAAGTCTCAATATTCTCAGAGATACTTGCTCATCATGCTTACTGTGGCTCTATTCCAAATAGCTGAGAAATGAAAGCAGGTTAGATGCCTATTAACAGATAAATGGAATGTAAAAATGTGATACATATACACAATAGAATATTGTTTAGCCATAAAGAGAAACAAAATAGTGAAATTTTCAGGAAAATGTTAAACTGAAAAAATAGTATTCCGAGTAAGATTACCCAGGCTCAGTAAGACACATACAGCTAGTTTCTCTCATAGCCAGTTCCTAGTATCCATTTCTTAGAGTGAATGCATTTAGAGGCTAGGCAACTAGTAGACATTAGTTGAAAGAAAAATATTTTTAAATATATTGACCAGTAGTATAACATATCACGCATGATAAAAAAGTGGAAGGGGAATACTGGGAATGGAAGGATTCGAGAGATACCCAATGTGAAGCTCCACAGCTTCACACAGTCTACTCCATCAGCAGAAGTTCACTGCTGTGCCTAGACTTTGGATGTGATTATTCGGTGTACAATACTTTTGTTGAAACCCAGCAGTGACTCCGCCCCCTGATGATGGGTGGGATGCTCATGGTCATGTCTTCTCTATGTCATGACTTAACTGGCTGTTCAAGCTTTACCTGGCTGAGCAGGGGACTCAGTTACCCATGAGCAAGTTTCCCTTTTAAAGCAAGTGTGTCAAGCACACCTCTCTCTCTTGCTCCCTCCCTCCCTCTCTCTCTCTCTCTCTCTCTCTCCCTTCCCCCTCTTTCCTGCTTTTGGTTGGCCACCAGCTACCCCCCTTTCTCTCTCCTCTATCAATAAACTCCACATGGGTGCTGCATCTCGTGTTTGGGTTTCTTAGGCAATAATTATATCAAAAGAACAACAACTTTTATTTGTACCTTTTAAAAATAAATTTAAAATAGAGATTAGGGAGAGGAAGAGATATGGGAAATAGATAAAACTAAATATATATGAAACTGCACTAAGAATATTTTGTAATTTAAAAGAAGCCAAAAAGAAAAAAAAAGAAACAAAATAAATAACTACAAAACAGAAAGGAGACAGAAACTAGTGTTGCTAGGACATTATTTTGCAGAAAGGAAAAAAACAATTTACACTGTCCACTTGCAGTTAATGTTTGATGCCATCTCCCCCATAGACAACAATGAATCCTCAAGAAGCTGATTCTTGTCAACTTCACTCTCTGCTGCTCTTTTTATTCAGTTGGCTATATGGCTTAGTAAGCAAGAAGTTCAAAGATCACTTCTATCAGGGAAGATATACTTTGTTTCATTAATTTGGAAGCTGAGATTGCTTCTGAGCAATTCCTGGTTACTGTTGGCAGGGAATTTGATTTGATATTAAAGATAAAATGGTTTCAATTCACAAAGTGGGTGTAAGTTAGAGTATAAGTAGTATTCAGTAGTATTTATTTATTTTTCTTGGTTTTCTTAGTAAACTCTGATTTTGGAGAGGCGCTGTGACCTAGCAGAAACAAGAAAAGAACAACATAAAATAACATAACATAATGATACAAGCACATGGGCTTGGAAATGGCTCAGCAGTTAAGATTGCTTGCCACTCTTCCAAAAGGCCAGAGTAGTTCAATTCCTACAACTCACATCAAATATCTTACCCCCCTCATTTATAGTTCTGTAGATTCACACACCCTTTTAAGCACCCAGTGGTTACTTGCACACATGTGGTTACAACACACACACAGACAAACACATTTACACAAGAACAAAGGTAAAACACATCCTTAAAAATAATCACAAAAAGAAAAGGAAAAGAAACCCAGAATAAAAACTTACCTCGCTATGGTCCTTAAGCAAGGAACGAATGCAGAGAATGTGAAACAGGTATGGAGGAACCTAAATTTAGAGACCCTTTGACAAGAAAAGACAGTGAGGCCTATAGCAAATGTGTATTATGCTAATTAATCCTTCAACCTGCTTTTGTTCACCCAGGTAGATTTGAGATTCTGAATGATTTGATGTGATAACACCTTGCTTACTAGTCGAGTTGAAGTTAAATGTCTTTTTTCACTAAGCAAACGATGAAGGTGGATGCCGAGAGACAAATGTATCAGGCTTTGCTCCTCTATGTCTGGTCTCTATAAAATATGCACTAAGTTCTATACTCAGAAATAAATAATTTTCCAGGTACAATTTCTGCCACCTGGCTTCAGATTATGTTGAACATATGATTGCCACTAGAAGAACAGATAGCTGGAAATATCAGGGATTTTTGCTTCCTTTTTGTTTCATGATGAGCCTGCTGTTGGTAGGTAAAATACTGATGTGCAAGACATCAGTGTCTCTGCCAAGCAGCACCATTCATAGCTCATATTGTTCTTCTCTGAGTGTGTATAATTTAACCTTTTTTCCTATTCATTGTGGAGTAGAGAAGTAATATGTCCCTGTTGGCTTTGGAGTGTTTCTCCTTCCTTGCCTTTTTCCTTTATCCTTTCATTCAGCTTTTCTGGTATCCTCACTTGAATACACCTCATGTCATTTTGAAACAGTTAATTGTTATTTTTACATGTAAGATGCTATCTTGCAAAGAACAAATTGCTGTCAGCTAAGGTTCATGATTTTCAGAATTTTTGCATACTTCTTTTATACCAGTGTAGTATATTGAAGTAGTTTTGCGTAGGTCAAGGTAAACTAATCAATTCTGGCAGGTAAAGTTAATTTCCTTGGGCATATATAATTTTCAACTGTAAAGGAATCATTTCCTTCAGCAAACATTAGAACAATCATAGCTTTCTCTTTTACTTTGTGCCTTTGTCAAATTAGTTTTAGTCAGCACACCACGTGATGGGATTCATTATAAAATTTCTCTCTGTCTCTCTGTCTCTCTCTCTGTCTCTCTCTCTGTCTCTGTCTCTCTCTCTCTCTCTCTCTCTCACACACACACACACACACACACACACACACACACACATCACAGCCTCCCCATGGCCTAGCAGCTTATCTCGCTAAACTCTTCCTGCCTCTACCTGCCCTGATCTGGAGAATGACCCTGAGCCTGGAGGACTGACCTTATCTAAAAGCTGTCTCTAAAACCAGATGCTGGATTCATCTTTAGCTTGACCCTTGGCATAGATCCAATTAAGAACACTTGCTCTAGGAGCTTTGCTACAGGACCCCACTGCTGTATACTAAGACTTTCGATAGGAGTGTGCCACTTATTAATGCAAATTTTGGCTTGTTCCCAGAGGGCTATTTCCCTTCATGCTCATGGGCAGCATGCAAAGTTTTATGTCACCCCTTCTGTCTCTTTCCCCTCATGACCTGGTGGCCAACAGGCTAAGAGGGAAAGAGGATCCCCATAATTATACATTGTTTTTTGGTTATTATTTTAAACAGTTATACCACTGCTGCTTTCCCTTGTCCCAGAGTAATGGATTACTCATACTCATAAATGATTTATTATTTTTTAACCTTAAAATGGGATGCATTTATTACAAAAAAGCCCCATGAATTTCAAATGGCTACTTAATAAAGAAAAATTTACTAAGTGAGTTCAGTGTCTCAAAAGTGATTATAATAATATGGAGAAGGGTGGGGTACCAATGCAGGCTGCTTAACCCATTGGCCAGCTGACCATTTTTATCCTACTATTAATCTTTTATTTGCATAAAAATTTCTAAGTACTTCTACATGTGTTTATTACTGCTAAAGCTTGTGAAATGGATTCTGTCGTTATCACTTTGTATGCAAATATACTGAAGTCAAAATGGAAAACATAGTTCACAAAAACATAATGATGGTTGAAACAGAAAGTTACAAGCCCTCTTTTAATTCATGTATGTCTTGATGATAAAATTTAATGGACTAGGTTAAGGGAGGAAGGAGGGAAGGGAGGAATGGAGAGGGAACTGGAATCAATATGTGAAATAAAAATAAATAAATAAATGAAACATGAATTTTAAACTTTCAAATAACATGTAATGAAATTGAATTTATGCCCCAGCCTTTAATGACAAGTAGAAGAGTAAGAGTAATGTCCAAGCTCTAGGGCATGGAAACAATATTGTGCTAGCCATTGAAGAATGATAGTGGGAAAAGAAGTAGCCAACAAATACTTATATCATTGTTATTGTAATTTAGATTTGTATTCACTATAAATTGTACAGCTGGGTTTTGGAATACCACAACTTTTCTATTCAATCTGAGAGCACTAGAAGACATCATGTCCTCTTGATAAAATAAATGTGATTACATATACATGAAATTATAAACAAAATTACAGTTTCTTTTAGATAGCAGATGTTCAAAGAATCCCCCTCTTCTCAGGGCCCAGGCAAATATCTTTACCCTTTCCTGGTCTACTCTATTGGCTACACACAGATATGTTTCGTTAGCTAAACTTATATTGATTTAAAAAAAAAAAAAAACAAAATTCACTCAGAACTGTAACAATATGTAGTGAGAGTAAAGGCTGAAGGGATGAGCACTGGGAAAATTCTAGAGGATCCTGTGTGAGAGGTAGTTAATCAATGAGATGTGAGATTATTCTTGAGTTCCCAAGTGTTTTATTCTGCAGTTAGACTATCTGTGCTTGCCACAGTTGTACACATTGGATTTAGGTTCCTAACTTCCCACAGGGACCAGATAATCTCTTTTGTCAAGCTTGCTTTTCCAAAAGGTAAGGTCCAGGTTCTTGAGAGAGATAGTCTTTGATTATAAAACTAGCAAGAGGTTTTGAAGTTCATTTATATTTTAAAGGGTTAGATGAGGACTTCAAGAACTGGGAAGCCATCAGGGGACCAGTCAGAACTGGCTTGTTCAGTTATTGAAATTGAGAGTTATACCAGGTACTCTGGGACAGTAATATTAAAATGATACAATCCATTGGAATATTAACCCCTAAAGTTGGACTTATTAATTGAGAAAGAATAACTTTCAAGTAAATGTATGCAAGGTTCCTTGTATAAGACTTTTTCAAACATGGGGTAGGCTTCTTGCTTGCCTTCTGTGACTCTAATCACAACTGTGGAGTGTGCATTCACTCTTAGAGGACTAATGTAGAAGATAAACAGAATGTATTTTCCTCTGTAACGTTTCCATATGTCCATGATCACAAAGGTTTCTCTCTTTTTTTTTTCCTTCCTGAGCTCCTTTCAGCTTATTTCATCCCTTGACTTAGAGGGAGGAATCACTCTGTCAAAGGGGGGAGAGCAAATTTCACAACCATTTGTGCCAGTTCCTCTCTCAACACAGACATATTTGATTTCTGTGTATTGATGTAAGATATGTCCCAAACTAAAACAGAGTGAACAGTTCGGATTCGGTTCCAAGGGAGCTACAAGCCTCCACTTCAATCTCATGGTTTGAGCTCCTCTGTCTCTCTCTGTATAGCTGCTTGACCACCCTCCTTCCCAGGTGAGACACAGTCATCAAAGCTCAGGTGAGTGCCCCCTACAGTAGTAAGAGGAGCCGTTCCCCATCTGCCTCCCACATTCTGCTCAATTCTTACTCATCTTTCCCTGATGCTCCTCTGCAATTATGCAAATTGTCATGCCTCTTCCTCTAATTAATTGTTCTAAGCCAAATTTTTTCTGTGAACCTTCTATTTCATTTCTTTCATAAGACACATCTAAATACTTTCAGATATCTCACTTCTTCCTTGACTTAGATAGTAAGCACTCTTTAGAATAATAAAATTCTTAAGGATTCTTCCAAAATAATATGTTTTACCTATTTTGCACAGGAAGATTTTCTTCATAAATATCAAACTCCATAACAAATGAATGTGTTCTTATATCCTAGAGTTTTGTCAATCAGTGTCTTTCATGATCCTCAGATAGTCTGTGGATTGACTGAGCTTTACACATAGCCACATTTCTCCCTTGTCTTCTTGCTTTTTCTGTAAAATAGCACCTGCAAATCAATCCACCTCACCCCTACACACCCTAATGGTTTCCTCCACACTCATGAAAGCAGTTCCACACCTCAAATATTCATGTGAACACTCAAGTGAAATATACATGACTGAAAATGACCAAATGCCAACAGACAAATAAACCAATGAATAGGATGTCAGAAACACAAAGTGAAAACAGAGTCAGTCCAACTCATTTTGTAAAAGGGCAGAGGGAATAGCATAATGATTTTGTCTCATTGAGATGAAAATACCTTAAGGCAGAAAGAGATTGTCCTTTTGCTGTGCCTGATCCAACGTATTGGTATCGTGCACCAAGGGCACAGAGAGTGTTATACAGAAAATGCTATTATTCACAGGTATTGTGCACTGCTGAATTATAACTTTTAAAATGCAGAGAATATCTTTTCATGTTCATTTTAAAGTATCAAGCTATTATAAATTGAACTGCCCACATGCTTATGAGAAGGTGATTCATTTTTCCATTGAAATTACATGGTGTGCGGCAATCACAAGTATGAAGTCATTACCACTTGTGCCATCAATTATACTTATTTGCTAGTTAGTGTAAGGCAGCAATAGAATACCAGATTATACCTGTTGTCATGTACTTATCATGAATTAGCTAATGAAAAACAATCCTAAAAGCCAAATTCTTGGTCTCTTTCAGCTGTGTATAGACATACTCCAATGCCTTCCTCTGAAGATGGAATTTCTTGTGTATCATTTCCTTAATATCGGAACTGTGATATCTTTATGTGACTTCTCTCTTCAAGGCTCAGGGACCAATGCAGAAAGGCAGAAGGATTGTTAGAGTCGAAGGTTGCAGATAGCTCCAAGGAAACAATGTCTCCCGGGCACAACAGGACTGATGAATATCAAAGCTCACAGAAACAGTGGCAGCATGCATAGAAACTATATAGGTTCAATCCAAGCAAGGTCTCAGCACTGTGAGGAGGAAATGGAGGCATAGTCCCACTCCTAATTCTGACAGTCATGTCTTTTAGGTCTGACTGTGATGGGCCAGCCTACCAAGACACAGAGAAAACTTGCCATTTACTTATATCATGCTAATGAAAAAAATGTGGCTCATATTTCATAATCCATAAGTCAAATATATTAATCATACTGTGTATGTGTAGTGTGACCAGCACTTTAAGTCTTGTGTCATACAAACAGGTTTTATTTGACAAACCTCTGATCTTCAGAGTGAATTATTTCCATCTTGGAAGATGATGTCTATAGGAACATTGTGTTCCCATAATCTCTTTCTTCTTTGGGTGTCTACACAGAGAACCCCACTGAAACAGAGACTGAAGACAAAAATGGACCCTGGCAAATAAATTAAAGTTATTAGGGAAAGCAATTACAATTTTTGAGTGGAACTTTTTGTAGCAGTAAATCACAGACTAGGTCAGAGCTAGATTTCTTCCCCTCAGACAAAGAGTGTAAAAATTACAAGAAATGAGAAGAATTTGAATAAAGGAACTCCTGTGCTTAGTTGCATTGTAAATAGGAGGAATAGTGGGTTCATAAGGGTCAGGGAAGAAACTGAGGTTTTAAGTATAAGAGATTAGCTTCCTTTAATTTGCTCTGATTTTGTTTTCTTAGTGGATATGACACATTCCTTCTGATCACTATCAGCTTCATTAGTCCCTGGTCCTTGTTGATTTACACACACTTGATGGTGAAATGGCATCATTGCCTTTGTCTCTAAGGCATTCTAGTCAGACAATATGGTACTGGAGACTCTACAACTTAATGACTTTCTTAGATTACAAAGGGGGAGCATAGGGAGTAGGGCAGAGGGAATGAGTTTGGGGAAATTGATTTTATTTACTTGTTTGATATAGGCAATATTGTCCTGCTAGTAGGACTGAAGAATGTAGACATTTGCTAGCAATCCCCGGTAAACACGAAGACTGAGAAATCTCAGGGGCATTTCCTCATCGTGCCATGTATAAGAGGAACTGTACTGTGGGGGTATCCCTCTGTTATCAGAAACTGGATTCTTCAAAGTGACTCTGAGCCATTCTCTTGTTAGAGCAAGGCCTGCCTCATTTCCATGCAGACTTTTGCCATTTGCAAAATTTGGATTCTGGGGTCCTTGGGGGAATCCTGGGATCCAGGAACAAAAGGCACAGCAAGAAGTACTTTTTCAGATAGGCACATAGAGAATCTCAAACAGTATATATATATATATATATATATATATATATATATATATATATATATATATATAATCTTAACCTGGTTGTATTTTAAAATCATGGGGAAAATGTAAACTAAATTTATTAGGCTAATTCTTTAAAAATATTCATTTCATGAGTTTTCATTTAACAATATTAAACACCACACACATACACACAGATGTTTCATCTCATAGAATCCAAAGATCACTTAGTATGGGATTATCTGTTTTCATATACCAGGGCTTTCACAACAAAGTAGGAATTAAGCCAGAAAACATCCAGAAGAATGATGCTTCAAAAGATTTGTTATTTACTTGTTCTTTTAGCACTCCTTTCCCTTGAATACTGAGGATCAAAACACACCTGTGGTTTTAATTTTCTTCCTGCATAGTAATTTATTTTCATCTTTCAAATCCTAAGCCCAGATAAGCCTCCCTGTGTATATGTGTCTGTTGGAGACAGAGACTTGCAACCTGCCTTATACCTAAATTAAAAAGGATCTAGGCTCTCATAAAAGATGAGTGTGCTGAATGGGCACAGGTGGACCCATAGCAAAGCTGGAATTGCTACACACAGCTTCTTATGTAGGACCCTCAGGAGGAATGATGCAGGACTTAGTGAGCCTGAGCTAGATTCTAAAAAAAAAATTGTTCTTTTTCTGGTGATTCCTGTGTGATGCTTACCAAGTCATAATTATTTATTGATAAGTTTAGTTTTATAATAAGCAATACATAGAAAAATTAGGAAGTCTAGACCTAAGATGCATCACCCGATGCCTACTTAGTATTTCTTACGCAGTACCTTAAGTACACTTCAAATTTTGTCAGTTCAGTAATGAATTAACTTTCTCATTCCACATCTTGTCTTTAGCATTAGCTACTGGAAACCCATTTCCTCCTGTGCAAAATGAGAGGCTTGATCTAGGAGGCTCCCAAAGGACCTTCACAGCCCCGAAATGATAATCAGTCATTCAACTCTGGTTTCATTCCAGGCTTTACAGGTCTCTAGAACTTAATGCTTTCAAATCATACCATGGCATTATTTTTTTTTAAAACTTGGCTAACTATTATTAACTCCTCCATTTATTTTTTCTTTTTAATTTAACCAGACTAATATATACCTAGTTATAAACTACTATATGACAATGGACCCCGACATGATGACTCAAGTCACAGCAGGTTACTGCAATGGCCAAGCAGACATGGTTCTTGCTTTGCCCCCTATGACTGGCAGCAGTTGTAACAGACCTCAATAGCAGGAAAGATGCATTCTTCCAAAACTGTCCACTCTTACCTATGTTCCCTGAGAAAATTTAAATTTCATTGGTACTGCAGTCTTTCTGCTGAGAACTGCATTCAGAGTCCTCATTTCGAATATACTGTTCTGTTTTGGACGTGGTGGTTTTCAGCAAGCTGACCTTCCTAAAGGCAATTCAAACACACAGGACTGGAAAATGGCCTTGCTCACAAATGCTCTGAAGTGTTTTCCCCGTAACACCACCTCTCTGCTCTCTATGATCACAGGGGATCCAGAGGTTTTATCTATATCTAACAGCTAAAATCAACCTTGAATACAGGTCTAATGGGATACTCAGGGGAGTTCTAGGATGTGTTTACTCTTCAAACATCTGCTTCTGGGACAGCATCAAAGTAAGAATCAATAACTTTTATGTACCATGTTTTCTCTCCCTAGGTAAAGTGCCTCTTTGCTCCTAGAGCATTTTCTGCTCAGCACACTAGTTAACACAAGAGGGATCTGAATGAGTTGTTGCTTCTTTGAAGTGGCTGTCAATTTGCCATTTTTTATTTTCACACAAATTCTAAAAATATTTACCATTCTTTCAAGAAGTATAGATAGGAATTCTTCCCAAAAATCTATCCACAAGCTACAACTGTCTTGATGTTTGCACCTAAACAATATGAAATAGTCTTGAAGAGCAGAAAAACTAAAATCAAAAGTCATATTATTTGACAATATAAAATGCTAAACATTTTATTAGTTTGATTAAATTATGCATGTGTATAATATATATTGTGTTTAAAGTCAGCCCTCCTATTTCTTTCTTATTCATCATTTTGGATAACTTTTAAATGTCTGTGTGGCTTAGCACTAAGTCTTTTAATAGGCAGCTCATAGGGACTTAAGCTAAAAGAATCATTTTTTTTATAATCACAGAACATAACCAAAGAAGATCATTTATTCCCTCATATGTCTGAACATTCCCTTTACCCACACTTTCAATGAGATGGCCAACTCTGTATAATATACATGTTTTTTCAACTTGCCTCTTAGATTACCCTTGACTGGTCATTCTCCCCTTTACCTTGCCTTTTCCATATTCCATCCCAGTCATTTTTTCTTCAGTTAATATTCTTATTCCATTTTAACATTCAATATTATTTTATCCTTAAATGAAAGTTGTAATTTTTCTTCTTCCCAAATACTTCAGCTATAATTATTATTGGCTGATATTTTACTGTTCTTGTTCCTAGTATTTCCATAACATAAATAAAACTATTGTGGTAGCTTCATGTCTCATTTCTTCAATTCTGATGAACTGTGGACTCATCAGTGCTTTCTTGAGTTAAATAAATTCTAGTTCCAACTTTTGCATTACTTACCCTGTAGTTTTCCATGGGATTTATCATTTACTAGACTCCTGAAATGAACTTTTACTCAAATATACAAGTGTTATATAAATTTTGGCAGAAGAAATTATTTCAATTAAAAAGCAGAGTCTTAAGATCTTCTTTTAGTATTAGACAGACATTTCAATGTAGCATCCTCACAGTAATAAGCATTCTGTTTTTCTATTAGTATATACTAACTATAAACAATGATGGATTTCATTATCATATTTTTCCTACATGAACATAATGCATATAAATTACATTCAATCCCCATTATGCTCTCTTATCCCACGCTTGCTAATATCATTCTTTTCAGCTATCCCCATTTCTATTTTCCTGTCCATGTGTGTGTATGCACACAATGAACATGCTTGAGACTCAGTGACTTTCTTTAGGATTCTTTACAGAAGAGTGGATGAGTTAGTTTACAGAAACATAGACACCATTATCAGTGGCTGCAAACGAAAGAAAATGTTTCTCTTTGCCCTAGCAGATGTTAACTGTCTATAAATCCTCAGGATGGAGTGGAACACATGAGCCTTCCTAGGCAGAAGGTTAAAGGCTTAAAGGATAGTCTTATGGAGGTCTTGTGCAAGTAATCACAGTTGAGTTAAAAAATGCAGTGGGCAGCTGGGCGTTGGTGGAACATGCCTTTAATCCCAACACTCAGGAGGCAGAGGCAGGTGGATCTCTGTGAGTCTGAGGCTAGCCAGGTCTACAGGGCTAGTTCCAGGACAGGCTCCAAAGCAATACAGAGAAACCCTGTCTCAAAAAAACAAACAATCAAAACAAAACAAACAAACAAAAAAGGCAATAGGCAAGTAATGCTTGGAGGTCAATATTCACTGCCTCCCCGCCTGCCTCACTTCATCCTGCTCTTGAATTCTTTATACTCTGTCTGCTGGAAGATTCCCTGAACTTGGTAGAGGTTGGTATAGGAGTCCCAGTTACGGGTAGGTGTTCAACTGTCATTTTTATCTACTTGTTCACAAGTTATGAATCTCTGTAGTCAACATTGACACCTGCAAAAAGATGTTTATCTATAGCTGACAGAAACAGAATGCTGTGGATATAAACATAATTATTTAGAAGGAAATTTGACAGGCATGCCATATCCACCTAGAAGAACAACAGGAGGAGCTCCTACATTAGGGCCTTCTGCACCATAAACTGTTCCTGTGAAAAAGCTAAGAGATCATCGAGAAAGTGGCTATAACCCCTATCAAAGACTTGCCAATATTGTACCAATAGCTCATCTTGCCTGAGTGGTCAGTATTGTTGCCCACAATGTGCAAAGTTGTGTTGGGATAATCTTTTTGTAAATTGTGTGAAGATATGTCATTGTCCTCCCTCTCTTGACCAAGGCACCTTCTGATTGGTTAAATAAAGAGCTGAACATCTAATAGCTAGGCTGGAAGAGGATAAATAGGACTTCTGGGAAGAGATGAGAACTCCTGGAAAGAATCTGAGGCTGGCTTGCCAGCCAGACTAGGAGAAATTGGACTTATTGTACTAAGGATAAAACAAGTAACAGAACAAAAATTAATATAAATGGTTAACAAATCTTAAGAGCTAGTTAAGAACAAGCCTAAGATAAGGCCTAGCTTTCAGAATTGATAAAAGGAGCTGGCAGTTCAAAGGAATTTCAACTATATAGTTGATTAAGATTGTTAGTAATAATTCTCCACATATATATACATTCTGCCCCTAGCTAGTTCAGAAGAATGGAGGCTTCTGGAGTGTTACAGCTTGCCTCTCTGGTTTACAACCAAGGCATATGATATCTTAGTAATAGAGTCTTATGATACAGTTCTAGTTGACAACTGAGAGCAGTGATAATTGTCAATATTGTTTGTGGGCATCTCAGAGGTTAGGCTTCTCTGACCAACAATTTATAAGTAAGTGACAACCCCTCACAATGGGATTTTTATTTAATGACTTATGGCCTTCTGGGATGGTTTTATCTATCTCAGAGTAGGTACCTCCACTCAAGAACAACCATTCTTTTAAACTTTGTTGTTCTAACTTCACGTGTTAAGGATACTTTATTTTGCAAGTTTTAAAATTAAAATCTAAAAGCTATGCGTAGAATTATAAAACATTAAACCAAAAGTACCAGGCTGTTATTTCATGCTATTCTATTGTCTTCTCTTCATGCTGCCTGTCACAAGATCTGCTTGTTCCCACAGCCAGATCCCAAGCACTTACATATAGTCTTTCTGTTCCCTCTGTAATGAACTCCTCAATATAATTTCCATGCTTTATTCCTTTCTGAATAGCCAGCACACCATAGCTTATCTTTGAATTGGCTTAAGAAGAGTGTTTTATCTTACCTTTTTTCATCATTTAAGCTGAAAGAAATCTGGCATTTCTTTTGATCTTCAGAAACATTCCAGAAATGGCCTTATTTATTTCAAGTCAGAATGCCCTATTAGAAAAAAAACATGGTTGCTTATTCTTGTCATTTTATTTATTCTTTTAGAACATTCATATTCTAGTTGTAGTCTACAAAGAAATGTGTGTGTGTTGTTTAATCTTTTTAGCATCAAAGATCATAGTGACATGAAGGGGAATTCCTTTGTATGAGAATAAAAATTAAATTATGTTTGTTTCCAAATACTAGTTGAACAAAAGATTTGAGTTGTCATTGAAACTAAAAATACTATTTAAGGTAATTTAAGACACCTGCAACTTCTTCTGAGACATATATTTGAGAATCCTTTCATGTAGAAATTTAAAGAGTAAAAAACCTCTGTTAACATGATGATGATGATGATGATGTGTGTGTGTGTGTGTATGTGTTTAGAACATCTTATTTTACCTAATTGTTCCTATTTTAAAGTTCTTTTTAACATTAACCCAGGGCATTTCCATTTCTGTGTGTTGCTGAAAGTTTTCCACTGGAAATGTCCGTTCAAAACTCTCCTGAATTCAGAATCAGTCTCCTGCATTCAGAATGCTAAATCTACGTACCATCAATAAATAAATAAATAAATAAATAAATAAATAAATAAATAAATAAATAAATAAAAAAAATTCTCCCAAATTGAGGATACCCTCCTGCTACTGACTTGTATTTTGATGCATTATGTTTCATCATTTATCTCCAGAATCATTTAATATACCTAAAATTAAAGCCTCCCAGATATAAATGCCAGTGAATTTAAAATTTTACTACGAATGAAAGTGTTAGACATCTGTATAGACACATTAGCAGGGCTATATGAAGAAGACAGACAATTTCAATTTTCTTGGGCAAAAGGAAAGACTTTTAAAAATGACATTTTATCCAAGTAATGGAGTGCTGTATTTGAATATTTGGGATCATCTAAGTTGTGTAGCAAACAGTGGCAAATTTGAGTGATTTATACTGGTCAATGTGAACTTTTTACTTAGGCTAAATGCCTACTGTTTTGGAGAAGGCCCTGTTTCCTTTCAATTCCTAGAGACATAGACTGATAGAAAATTCAATCTGGAATTTGCTTCCAAAGTTTCCAAATCAGTTAAAGGAGAGGGATGCAGATCAATGGTGGATGTGTAAGGCTAGCAATGGTGCACAGAGGGCATTCCATTTCCTCGCCCAAGGCAACATGTATGGCAAAGCCTGAAGACCATTATGATGAGTGAAAATACTGGAAGAGGAAAACCATATAGGAAGCAGCATGAATGGGAAAGTTCAAACTTAATAAACAAGTCCATTATTGTACATGCCTACCAAGGTCACATAGAAAGAGCTTTCTCCACTATGGAAGTAAATATTCCTTTTGGCACTCCCTTCAGGTGGTTTACATAACCCAAGCTTCCCTTTTATAAAGGTGAAGTAATTACCTAGTTACAACTCATCATGTAATTTCTTCCTACAGAGAATATATTAAGTCGGGATGGCACATTGCTAACATTAAAAGATGTAATAACTTTCAGAGAAATACTTCCATAATGGAAAAGTTGACAAATGCCTTTCAGAGTAACTAAGAAAAAATTGATATTCATCTTTAATAAATAAACAAAAGCAAAAACAGTTTTGTGCTTGTTGTTTCACTGTAGGGAAGGAGAAAGCTGCAAGGTGAAGGGAAAGCCTGAGCCAAGAAGTTAGTGACATTGTCTCTCCTTCCTGCCTTCCTGTTTGCCTGCCTGCAAAGATGCTGCTGTAGCTTATTTAAACAGTGTAGGTGGAAGCCTGGGTGTCCCTGAGCATGACTGTACTCCACACCTATGATGAGGGTGTAATCAAAAGAGAGTGTAATGACAAGGGGCATGGAGCTGGGGAGAGCAGAATTTAAATAAGAGGGAACTTAGAAAAGGTTTGCTCACAGGTTATAATAAATGCACATAAGACAGGTTCTCTAATCTTTTGACTGAAAATTGTGCTCTGCATTCCATTTCTCATTTATAGGGGGATTTTAAAATAAATCTTCACAAAATTCCCCTCTATCTACATTGCAATACAAACAATTCCACAGCTGTGATTACGTGCATATAAAATTATTTGTTTAACCTAGACCATCTCGTGCACAGAAAGGAAATTAAGTCGGGTATGGAGACTAATTGTTCTTTTTTAATAAAAATAACTTTGTTATTAGTGGGTTAGAAATAGCATTCAATGGAATGATGTTATCATTGAGGGGCCAGTGTTAGCATTTGGGAATAAACTCATTTACCAATTAAATGTGTGATTCACTTGATATATTAACCAGCTCTCTTACATGACATCTTGTAACAAGAGTATCCATTTGAAATTTTTTTTAACCAATACTTTAAAGCTTTTCATAGGGAGAAGTGATTAGCAAAGGGGTCAAGAACAGGCTGGAGAAACCAACAGAAACAGCTGACTTGAACAAGGGAAAGCTCATGCACCCCAGATTGATAGCTGGGAAACCAGTATAGAACCAACCCAGACCCTCTGAATGTGGCTCTCAATTAGGAGGCCTGAACAGTCTAAGGGACCTCTTACAGTGGAACCAGGATGTATCCCTGGTGCATGAACGGACATCAGGAGCCCATTCTCCATGGAGGGATATTCACTTAGCCTAGAGACATGAGGGAGGGCCTAAGCCCTACCTCAAATGACTTGACAGATTTTGATGATCCCTCTTGGAAGGGAGAGGGAACTGGGATCAATATGTAAAATAAGAAAAAACTATTAATTTTTTTAAAATTAGCTAAAGATGCTAACAAGGTTAATAAAGCCAAAGATATGCATATATATATATATACATATATATATATATTTTTTTTTTTACATATCAATCCCAGTTCACTTTCCCTCCCTCCCACACCCCCACCCCCAATTCATAGGGAAGTTGATGCCTTCCAGGAGGGATCATCAAAATCTGTCAAGTCATTTGGAGTAGGATCTAGGCCCTTCCTCCTGCCTCTAGGCTAAGGGAGTATCTCTCCATGGGGAATGTGTTCCCAAAGTCCTTCTGTGCACCAGGAATACATCCAGGTTCCACTGTCAGAGGTCCCTTACTGAGGCCTTCTGAGACCAAAGTTCAGGGGGTAATGCTGGTTTCCCAGCTCTCAGTCTGGAGGTCCATGAGCTCCCCCATGTTCTGGACAGCTGTCTCTGTGGGTTTCTGTAGCCTGGTCTTGGTCCCTTTTCTTATCACTATTTCCTCTCTGCAACTGGATTCCAGGAATTCGGCTCAGTGTTTAGCTGTGGGTGTCTGCTTATGTTTCCATTAGCTACTAGATGAAGGCTCTAGGATGGCATATAAGGTAGTCATCAATCTCATTAGAGGTAAGGGGATTTAAGGTAGCCTTTCCACTATTGCTCAGATTGTTAGTTGGGGTCATCCTTTGTAGGTCTCTGCACATTTCTCTAGAGTCAGGTTTCTCTTCAAATTTATAATGGCTCCCTCTAGTATGGAATCTCCTTTTTTTGCTCTCATCTGTTCATCCCCCGACTCAATTTTAAAAGGCCATTTTACTTGATTCATCCTCTCTTTTGCAGGAAACACTGTAGTTACAAAAGCATATGTATTATTGAACTTGCTTGTGAACTCTCGATGAAAAGTTGGCTCAGGTCTGCTAATACCCTGGCCTGAAATTCAGCATCAATTATATATGTGTCTAAATCTCAAACAGGTACAGCTCTAGGAACCTCTCAATGAATGTTGAAAAACACAAATGAACAGTGTGTGAAGACTGGAAGGGAATATGCTATGCTTCCTCCACCACCTCTTCCCCCATCTTCCCTTTTCTCCTTCCTCTTTCCTTTCCTTCCCTTCCTCCCTTCCTTTCTTCAGTTATTGACTGGGTAGTTGGTTAATGGTCGTGTATGTTTATTATGTAATTATATTACTCTGTGTATGTGTGTGTGCATGTGTGCGTGTGTGTGTGTGTGTGTGTGTGTGTGTGTGTGTGTGTATGGCTTTGTCTAACATTTTAGCAATTTAAAGTCCATTTATTTTTTATTTTTTAAAGATGTATTTATACAGTGTTCATCCTTCATGCCAGAAAAGGCCCTCAGATCTTATTATAGATATTTGTAAGCCGCCATGTGGTTGCTGGGAATTGAAGTCAGGACCTCTGGACGTGCAGTCAGTGCTCTTTAACTCTGAGCCATCTCTCTGGCTCATAAAGTCTGTTTATAATTGCTTTTCTAAAGCTTCCAGTAAATCTATAAGTTAATTATCATCCCACTGTGTTTTAAGCTCCATCTCAACAAAGCAGACTCCATGACTGTTCCTCACCTGACTGCACCTACAAATACTGGTTCTTCACTTTTTCCTCTGCAATAGTCCCACTGCTACAAGTCCTACAACTTTCTTCCATTGAACTCTGTGCCCTGCTCTTTCCTCCTCTCCTCACTCCTTGATTTTAAAATGAATATTTAAACCTTCACACCAGAAGAAAAATCTATGAATCATATACTCTTCCCAAAATACCTCACATAGCACAGTCTCTGATTCCTAATGGTGACATACAGATAATGCAAAAGGGTTTCTCACAGCGAGGGGAAATAGAAATAGTAATAAATTAAAGGGGGCACTAAATCATCTCCCCCTTAAATATCATCAGGAAATACATTTCTTAGTGAAGATACTCTTTTAGAATGGCCCACCCTGAACAAGACAGAAAAAACTACAATTGGAAAGGAAAAAAGGAATTCAGCTAGCTTTCAACACATCTTACACATCTGACTAGGCAGAGTCCTGGGCTGATCTGAGAGGAAACCATTTGGACTCTCTCAGACAAGCACATAAAGACTGAACATGTGAGTGGAGAACTGGAAACCAGATTTTTCCAGTAAATGTGAGAAATGACAGAGATTAATAGTGAAACAGAAGTGAATGATTCTATAGGTTTGGATCAATAAAACTGGTATGTATAATTTATATAACAAGTTAAAATGAACTTAATTCTCAGAACTTTCTCCTATATTTACACTTAATTAAATATCTAATACAATTGTTTAGGAAAAGCAGATCTGAATTGTGTTGAATTTCTCTGGAAAGACTAGTTAATCAGATAAAACATCATTGCTTTGTATACTAAATTGAAAAAGAAAGCTGTGATTATTTTGCTTGTTTGTTTGTTTCTTTGATTAATTTTTTTGTCTTTAGATATTGACTCAGTCGTGTGAATTTGATGTTTTAACTGGGATGTTTCCTTTAGCCTCACAAATATTTCTTTATAAAATAGTGAGTTTAATTCTGTGAAACTTACACATGAGGCAGAAGAGCCTAGAACTATAAGCGTTGTGGATTTTGACTTTAGGTTATTTCTTCTGAAGAACTCTGACATAATGACAGAACACCTTTACCCTTATTTAAATGCCATGGCTGTGTAATACACTCCAAAGAATCTACCGCCAAAATAATTACTGCATTTAGAACTAATGAGTGAGTCTAGCAACATAAAGGAATGCAGTTAATATATAAAAATCATTGGTTGTTTTGTTTTGTTTTTTTGCTTTTGTTTTTTGTATTGTAGTAGCCAATAACTACACTGTCAAATTTAAAAGAAACTTTAATATTTATTATAATCATGAAGAATTATCAAGAGTGCCTTAACTGAAGTGTGAAGACTCACCCCAAATATGAATGACACCCTCTGTGAGTGGCCCAGAAAAAAAAAAAAAAAAAACAATATGGAAGAAGGGAGCTTGTTCACGCTTTCTTTGTTTGTGTGACTTCCCTTCTCTACTGAGTTGATCAATGCTATTGCTACTGCAGTGGCTTTCTTCTCTGGTGTAATAACCTACTTTCCTAGGTTCCAAGGCAGACTGAGAAACAGTGGCTCTTCATAAAACTTTACCCAGCTTATGGCTTCAGGAAGCTTCATGGACTGAGAATTTACTGGATTCTTTGTGGTGTTTTGACCCCATTTTACAAATCATTTACAAAGCATTTAGTAAATGCTTTAAATATCTGTTTTTTTTTCATTAATTCTGTTCTGCTAGAGAATCACAAATAATAAAATCAGTCAACACAATTCCAAAATAGAATCAATTTTTATCATAAAAGCTCATTGTTCCATAAGCAGGAGCATTGGTGAAAGAATAAGCATAAATCGGCACAGATTGCTCAGAAACAGGCCCAACAGCTAAAGTCAGTCAGTGTTTTTGGTACACAAGGGGAGCTGATGGTTGATGGGGAAGAAATTATCTTCTTGTTGATGATGCTGGAATTATCTGGAGTCTACTAAGAAATATTTCTACACCAAAGCATTACACTTTGGCAAAATTAATTCAAAATAGATCATCAAAGAGAATAAAACTGTAATAATGCTTCATTGATTTGGAAAATGTCTGCAGTCTTGGGAAAATGATTAGCACAATGGACCATTCATACAATAAATACTCCTCATCTACATACAGGAATGAGCAATGAAAATGAACAAACATAGGGGAGCATGAGTAATTCTGACTAAAGATACCATGATGGAAATGGTATGCATTTTCTGATTCCATATTTATTACATGTTAAAAATGTCAAAATTATAGATGTACTAAATAAATAAGATGTTGCAAAAGAGTGGATGGTGGGTTAGGGGGCTATCTGTCTGCTAGGAACACAGAGGATATTTTAATGCAATGAAGATATTCTATATAAGCTCTGTGAGGATTGTTATTATGCAACATTTGTGAAAACCCATAAAATTTCACAATGTATAGAAAAAAAATTAAGTAATTTTAAATATCTTAGAAAAATTCAAGAACTCTGATAGACTGTAGATTATTACCAAAACCAAAACTACCAACTAAAACCTACTGTGCTAAAGATATATAACATAATGTCTAGTGAGAGTTCTATCCCTGAAACCATCCTCTATGGTGGCGGGAGAGAACTTACTTCTGAATGCTCTCCACATGCATAATCTACTACCTCCACCCACTCCACACACATGCAAAACGAACAAATATATATTTTTGAAATGTATTAAAAATAAAACTGCCAGTCACGTTGCCTCATACCAGTGGTCCCAGAACTTGGGATCCTGAGGCTGGAGGATAGCTATAATTTAATGCAAATATAGGGTACAGAGTGAAATTATGTATCACAAAGCAAAAGTGATGAAATAAAAAAGATGCCCATGAACAAACTTCAGAAAGTAAAGGAATGCATGGTAAAATGACTACCTTTGAGAAGTGCGCTCTGGATGCTCAGCATGTTTTCCTCAGGAGTACCTGATATTCAAAGTCATCATATGTTATATAAAATTGAACAATGAAGTAAGTGGACAGGACAGTGGGAGCCAACTTCATCACTGATCATGTGATAGGCCACAGTGAAATAAGGGAGAAACTTGAACTACTTACGAGGTAATACATTTAGTTTGGAGACATTAATGTTGCCAACTTAATTAAAATACTATATTGTAACTAGCAGTGTTTACAGATATGAGTATATACCTTATACTCATGTATTTCCTTAGTTTCTTAACTAAGGGGCCATAGGCAAACACTCTTGGTAGCAATGAATTTGCCTAGTGGCCACATTTTTCTTTCTAATTTCATTTTTCATGACAACACACCATTGGATACTTGGGCAATTGATTGATTTTTAGGGGTGAAAAAGGGGGCACAAGATGAGGAACTGACATTTTCTAGTGTCAGGAGGAAAATGCAGGGAGAACCTTTGCCCCAATGATAGGGGAATGTCGGTGCATTGCTTAATACCCAAGTGGAAACTTTGCCAATAATATTGCCAATAATATTTCACATCTAACTAGAAAGCATCATTGCTGGCTAAACTTAGAAAATCTTAGATAATAAAATAGGTAACGTAATTAATCCCAGCACTTTGGAAGCAAAGGCAGGTGGATCTCTGAGTTTGAGGTCAGTCAATCTGGTCTAGAGAGTAAAGGACAGCTATAGCTACACAGAGAAACTCTGTCTCAAAAAAAAGTAATGTAATATTGTACTAATCACAAATATGAAATGGATCACTATGAATCCATATTGATATAACAATTGATTAATACAATGATAAATAGTTTAATAAATCTTGTATGTAGAAGAATACCAGGTAATATATGTACATAAGTTTTAGTAAAGTTGTAACTTAGACCTTAATTTTGAACTGCATAATATGACTTCCTGATAAAGTCTGCTAGGAATATTTTTTATTTTATTTTAAGTGGGAAGTTTTATTGGAGGAAGGAAAGGGATATAGAAACAGAAGGGAAAGAGGGGAGAAGAAAAGGAAGAAAGAGACAGAGACACACAGAGAGAGGGAGAGACCAGGCATATTTTTAAGTGATTCTACAGGTTTCAAAAAATAACACAGCAGAAATCTGGCAAATATTCCAGCCAGATGCACAGAGGTAACATCAGCAGTAAGGACTCACACTAAAACATGTTCTTTTGACACGTGCCAAGAGGAGGTCAACTCACCTCTCTGATTTCCTCCCTAAACCTGTCATAACACACAGGCATAGGGAAAACATCAGATGGGTCTGATGAGGAATACTACAAGATTCTGTACAGGACAGTATTCCTAAAAGCTATGAAGATCTTAACAAACATGAAACTTTCACAGTCTAGAGAAGTCATAGGAAGAAAGACATCTGTGTGTGCTCTGTTCATTCTGGACCAAAGAGGGGTTAAGGACAACAAAGTCTAAGTGACTTTATTGATTGCAATGTGTCAGCACATGAAATTGTTAATATAACCAGCAATTATGTGCGCTGATACACTGTGATTGATAAACTAATTTAGATTTGAAAATAGAAATATAGAAAGAGGTGAGAAGGGGTTGGTGGGGCTCTACTATCATGAAAAATTTTCTGTAAATGTATAATTCTTTTAAATAAAAGTACATTAAATGAAGAAAATAAAGGTATAGATATGCTTCTCAGAATAAAACTATTTATGAGTTATGTGTCCATATAAAGTTTATATAATTTGCATTTCTAACCTACAAACTATAGATATAAAGTAGCACATTTGTTTAGAACAATAATTGCTTATTAAAAGGGATGATGATACATGCACACACATGCCGACGCACACCCAAACAGACACAGCATAAAGATTGGTAGTGTATGGAAACAGTTTGGGCCATCATATCATGATAGGGAAATATAACCAACAGTTGGGGAGCAAAACTCTAACAATGACCCCATACCAGATCACAAGCAATGACTTTCACAAATGTCAGTTGTATGAGTCTGAGAAACCCTGACCAGATACTGTATTCTCACGGTAATACTTATAAAAGAAAGCTGAGAGACCCTACCTACCTTAACTTGACATCAACTAACTACCTAAAGGTACAGATATGATGAGTGTACAGAAAGGTCTAACCATCAAGCTTGACAAGAAAAATGACACACTAGCCTTAAGTTACTTTGAGAAAGTCAAGGATTGTAAGTACTTAGCATTTTACCTACATATCAATATGCTTGTTTCTAATTAAATATTTATGTAATCCTAATATTTTTGACTAGTTCCTTTCCTCTAGATCTCTGAAAATAACTTCATTATTCTGTAGTCATGATTTAAAATGTGTATTATTGAAATGCATGAAATACATTGAAAAGTATATATATATATATAGTATTTTCAGAAATGAATAGTTCTATATTTAAAGTTTTCATTATTATTTTCATTACAAACACTATGTATTGATAATATATGGAAAATTTTTGAGGAGGAGTTGAGACATGGTTTCTCTATTATTGCTTTAGAGACTGTCCTGGAACTCCCTCTGCAGACCTGGCTGGCCTCAAACTCACAGATATCCACATGCCTCTGCCTCCCAAGTACTTAGATTAAAGGCGAGAGCCATCAACACCCAGTTATATGAAAAAAATTTATGAACACATATTAATTGTATTCTGTTGCCCAAGTTATTCTATGAAGAATTATGAGTAAAACCTTTCAAAAATACATTAAAATTTGTAAAGATTTAAAAATCACTTTCCAGTTGTATGAATGTTTCACAACATAAGGACTTTGAAATCAGTGTCTCATTTTGCATATCTCTGGATACCCAGGAATGAAGTCGTTCATGTAATGAATAATTCTGAAGAAATAAGTGACTGAGGATCTCATAGTTCTGCCTATGAAAGACAACAACCACCAATAAGTGACTAAAATATTGGTTCATTAAGAAAAACATGTAGAGTGTTATAAAGAACTTTAGATAAATACTAGATGATACCCATTCCCAGGGATACAATTTAGGTAGAAGTTAAATTATTTCAATTTTACTAGGGCAGCAAACTAAGGGGAGGGAGGTCAGGGGTTAAGGGAAGGCACACACAGAGCAGACAGCCTGTAAACCTATTGCAACCAAACTTGGCCCTTGTAAACAAGCCTTATAAATGTGTAGATAATTAAAAGGGGAAAGGGTGATGAAGGTGAGCCAGAAATGAAAGGAACTGGAGAGCTAACAGAAATGTGAGGGCTGATCAGATATCTCAATAAGTGTTGGAAAAACAAGTTAAGGTTGAGCTGACAGTGACGTTGAGGCATTGTGGTGGAAACTGACTGTAGGCCTAGGCCATTGAGTTCTTTGGTGGTTCCAATGGGTCACCTTTGGCTAGCAACTTGATTCTATATAATCCATATTTAGTACTGGAAGCTTCATATATAGACAAGAGATGTATAGTTGTGGTTCTGTCTTCCCTATAAGTAGCTCTTATTAGAAAAGTGAACAAATATCTTTTTGGCAACAATAAAACTCTATTTTTCATACTGACATTTACTGGATTCTCTGTGACTGCTTCAGTATTCAGATAATTTGTTTCCTATATTCTATTTTCTCTCTGACTAAAATGAAAATCGGGTATGTTCAGCCTGTTTGGTTTTGCTTATTTTTCAGAAAATCTGATTCCTTCTGTTCCAAAATGTATTCCATAAGCAATGGTATATTAATCCTTATAATCTGTAGGAATTTCAAAAATGTTTTACTGTATACTTGAGAACTCACTTAAATTATCTGTCTAAAGATTTAGAAAATAACAATAACTAAATCGATAGGTAATTAGATAAAATAAAGGTGGTAGTTTGCAAATAATGAGTTGTGAATTTTAGGATAAGAGCAATGCCATATACCATTGGCCTCAAACACTAAATGACAAACACACTAAAATGAGATTGTCTAAAATTGAAGATAAAACACCACGGCACAGAAGCACAAATATAGTAGCAAATATACTGAGAAGCCAATAAAGTTGATATAATTATGTTTAAAATTATAACAACTAAGCAGGGCTCATATAAACTCACAGAAACTGAAGTGGCAAGCATAAAGCTTGCATGGATCTGCCCCGGTTCTGTTGCAGGATCCTGATGGGTGTCCCTTGAGGGTGGGGGAAAGTAGGCGTGATCTCAGCTACACAGGAATCAGGATCGAGCTAAAACAACAAGCTCCATTTATTCCAGTAAGGGGTGAGCCTTATATACTCCCTAACTCTGCCCTAGGGGAGGAGATCCACTGAGCAGTCATCTGCTGAGGTGATGTGATCACTGTCCATAGGTCCACCTCATCTCTCCGCTGTTGTCAAGGCCCTCTGGCAGACCCAGGCTGTCAGGAAATATCAACTGTGCATGCTCTTTCTATTAGGCTAGGCTGGCTGTCAGGAGAAATCTATTGTGTATGCTCTAGGCCAGTTGTCAGGCTCATTGAGGCTTAGTTTTCCCATGAAGTTTCTATGTGTGTATGTTTAAGATGTTAGCCTAGTGTTTTTGTGGGACTCCTAACAGTGCATGTAGATGTGTCTCTGATTCTGTCACCTACTTGTGGAACCCTTTTCCTCCTTTTTGGTTGCCTTATCTAGCCTCAATGTGAGGGTATTTGCGTTGTTTTATTCTATCTTGTTTTGTCCTGTGTTGCTACCTATCAAGACATAGAAAAGCCCAGGGTGTTAAGTTCAGTTTCTAAACACAGTGATTATATAATTGTCAATGTTCGAAACAAGCATCATCATTAGCGGAGGATGGACTGTTGTGAAGAATGTTATAGGATGAGGTTTCCAATAGCTTAAATATAATTCTTCATAATATAATTATCTGTAGTGTAAGGCAGTTATTTAGTCTGGAGTGGTAGAGTTTTAAAGTTTTTTCTATTCTTGCACAGTCATGTCATAGCAAGGGTTCATGCAACTAAAATGACAAATTACAGCAGACTGCACAGGGATTATTTAAATAGAGTTGCTATGTTATTTTGGTATAAGAACAGATGTTCTCTAAGGCAAGAAACTAATAACTTTTGCATACATAGACATTTCTTCTATTAGTAGTAGACCAAATGTTGAAAAAGTGAAAGGAAAGGAATAGTAAGTTAGAAACTCAGAACATGATGACAAAGTCTCATCAAGATCATAGTTGGCACCATGTCTTTACTCTCTGTCCCTAGGCTTTCACCTCCCAACTTACCCATCTGAGAAATGATTAAATGAATCAACAGAGGCTATGTTGAGTTATCTCAGTTAACTATCCCTCATTCTGCGTCTATGTGTTTTATCATTTACTGCATTATTTTCTGTTTAAATTGTTTTTGTTTCTTCTGATATTTTGTATTTTATTAGGTATATACTTTAATTGAAATTAAATATATTAATATATAAAATACTTATCTAATTATTTTACTAGCTATGTATATTACCTAATAATTTGCAGTATTAAAATTGGAAATAAATAAGAAACCATCAGATAGAAGAAAATAAGCCCGCCAGGGTGATATTTTCTTATTAAATCTTAGATATATCACTTCCCCTTTCTCTTTTGATGATATTTGTCTATCTATCCACATATTTACTTGCAATTCAAATTATTTTTTGTTTCATAAATTATAAAATTTTCTTTTTTTCCTTAAATTTGCTAATTCTTATAATTTTTAATTGAGATATATATATATATAATTATTTTTCAAATTACATGTTTGGGTATATATTTGTACATGATTTTAAAAAGATAAGAAACATGACTTTAGAATATTAAACTTGGTAACATTAACAAAAGCTCCCTTTCTCTTAACACTATACATAAAAATAAGTCAAATTGAATGATGCAACGTATCCCTGTTGCAGTGTGGTGAATAGGGTAAGAGTGGAGAGGCAAGTTCCGTCATGGCTAACTTGGCAAATGTTGTGTAGTTCTATATCAGGATGTCATGTGCAGACCTGCTGAAGCACAGTCTACATGGGGAGAGGTCATACAAGTTCACTAAACTTTCAGACAACATTTGGAGAAAACGACCATGGCACAAACTGACACATACCTACTCATCTGCTCCACTCTGCCACCTCCCTGGCAGAAATCATGGACTTGAGAAGAGAACAGATTTAAATAAGTCACCATATGATCTGTTTTAATCAGATCTTTGAAATACCAAGTTATTATTACAATTATGAATCATGCAGTTTAATATGTTGCTTAAGATGCACTCAATAAAGTTAGATAATTTTAATAATATTTAAAGTCATAGACCTTGTATGTATTTATATGTTAAAAACTAGACAGGGGTTGAAAGAAATGGCTTAGATGTTAAGAGCACATTTTGCTATTGTAGAGAGCCTGATTTCAGTTACCAAAAATCCACAAATGGATGACTCAAAACTATCTCTAACTCCAGTTTCACTAGATTGAAAGCCTCTGGCTTCTGCAAACACAAACGTGCACGCACGTGTGTGTGTGTGTGTGTGTGTGTGTGTGTGTGTGTGTGTGTGTGTGTGTGTTTGCATACTTTGATACACAGATGCATGTACATAAATGTTTATAAAAATCAACATTTAAAAATAGTCAGTGGTTAATTTTTGCTCATTCAAGAATTCTTTCAATTCTTTTTCATCTCTTTTTCAAACTGCACCTACAAAAGAAAAAGGAATTTCAAAGAGCTTATCTACCAAACTGATAAAACAGGAAATATCACTGGAGCACAGACAATAGAGTAATGTGCCTATACTCAAGTACTGTATTAGCTAATGATGTCACAGTTAAGAATAAGAAAGGACACAGGAAAACTGCTATGAACAGGCAAGAAAATTTCCATCTGAGCATTTTTCTTAGTAATCCACCAAGAATCAAGCTATAGACAAGCAAGTCACTTACTCACAGAAACATGGGCAGCTGAAATTGGGGCTAAATGATGAGCAGAAATGATAAGCAGCTTTGTCCAGCTGTTTTGAATGTAGGATCACCTGGTACTCTGTTTCAGGTAGTCTGGTGTGATCAAACCACATTAGTCTGGAAGGAATCCACAGCTTTTCATTTTCTGTGGAAACAAAAATAGAATTCCTTTTCCCCAGTAACTTATCCTTGAACTTAAATTTTGGAGTCAAAGCATTTTTTTTAATTTAATTTATTATTTTACATGTCAATCCCAGTTCCTCCTCCCTCCCTCCCTTTTACCCTCTCTGCCCTCTCACATGCACCCTAACCACCCTCCCCTCCCATCCCCCCACCCCAATTCCATATGTAGGGGAATGCCATCCAGTTGGGGTCATGTAGATCTGACAGGTCATGTGAAGTAGGGACTAGAGCTTCTCTCCTATCTCTAGGTTAAGGCAGTTATCAAAGCAGCCTTACAGACTACAACCAGGATTTCTGCATCTTCTTAGAATCCACCATGACAGCGCCCCTTACCAGCAGGAAGTAGTTTGTAAAGAACGATGCCCAAATTCCCAAATATTGTCTATAAATGTTTTCATTTAAATGGACTTGGTTATATAAAATAAATTAAAAAAAGAAAAAAAAAAGAAATGATAAGCAGCAACTATTCACTGACAATTTGTATATAAAACGATGGTGGTATATCATGTAAAGACATAAAAATTTAATCTATTCAGCAGCCTTGTGATATCACATAGGATAATAAAATTGTGATCATTTGTGCAAAGAAAACATAGGCAGCAGTGTGTTAACAATCAAAGCACACTGTTACATGGTATATTTCAAAATCGCAGAGTAAAGTAAGATGCACAAGTATTGTTTGGATTCTGTGCAGACAAAATTTTAAAAACAAGTTGAATAAACTACAGTATTAGAGGTTGGTAGTCATCCTTATGAAGGAAATTGCATTAGTGACTATATAGAATCTGAAATGTTTCTTTACTTGTTCAGTATTAAACTTTTTTTTAAAAGACATAGTGGCTCTATGTAGTAGCTCCCCATTTATTAATACATACACAAGTGTGTACACTGTTATCTGTACAGGTAAATAGAACTCTGGTAAATATCACATATGAGCTGTGGAGAATGTCTGCCTCTGACCTTTACCATAGTATCCCTTCATTATAATGCCCTTTGGCCTGAGCAAAGTCTCTTTCCTAAACATATTGGCATCCTCTCTAGAAAGGGTATCTATGACACTGAGTGATGCAATTATATGAAGGGCCAGACCCTGTATCTCATGTCAGGAAAGTTCTGATGTGCTACCTTAGCAAGAAAGACTCTAATGAAAGTATATTATGGTTGACTTCTTTTCTTCCTTATCCAGATTTCCACAGTTTCTGACAGATGCTTTCCCCACAGTTATTAACTAATAAGCTTGACTAAAATTACTCTAGAATCAAAGTCTAGGCAAATCAACTTACTTCAGTTATTATCAAAAGAGACCCTTAAAAACAGACTCTAGAACACAAGTTCAATCTTATTGCTAAGGCAATCTGAAAATGAAAATTGCATGGATGGTGGTAGGTAGACAAGAAATAATATTTGATACTTCATCATGGTCAGAACTGCC
This sequence comes from Phodopus roborovskii, assembly GCF_943737965.1. Taxonomy (NCBI): domain Eukaryota; kingdom Metazoa; phylum Chordata; class Mammalia; order Rodentia; family Cricetidae; genus Phodopus; species Phodopus roborovskii. The sequence goes on along the minus strand of NW_026125295.1, from coordinate 37,968,319 downwards.
ATGGGAACTCAGGAGTATTGGAAAGGACAGTGGCTATGAGCATGCTTGAACTTAGTGATATATTAGAAAGAGTTAAATTAATGAAGATACTATGAAAGGTGTAAAAAGTAGAGGGATATTTATCAAATACAAACAAACAAACCATAAGTCTATGGAAGAAAAAATTCTATCAAGTGCATCTAATAAACTACTGTCACAGATGACTGGAGAAATCACAGCTTAACATAAGAGGCCATATACTGATATTTCTTATGCATAAACATCTGGCCAACATCTGGATATCAAACATCTAACAGATGTCACCGTGTTATAATTCTTATGGTCAAGGTTTCTTATTTCAAAAGCATATTAGTTCCAGAAGCAAACACTGAAATCTCCTTCTTGTCTTGTGAAGCCCTGCCTTTCTTGGCTGTCTGGTTTTCTCTATGGCCTCCATGGTTTGCCAATACACATGTGTCCTGGATTGCAAATCTTCTGTTCATTCATGAGTAAAGCTAACTTATACCATTTCCTTGGAAATCAATCTGAGTTTCTTTTTAGGTTGACAAATGAAAATAGAAGTATGATGAAACATTTTAGATAAAAACTAAAGAGCTATTTTACTGAATTGAACACATTAATAGTGATAAATAATTTCAATCATATGTGACCTTGACAAAAGGAGAAAATACCTCTTTATCTTCCTGTCTTCTCTCAATCACATAACTTTATTGTCATTGTAACAATAACATCACAAATATCTCATTGAAGTACAGTTCTCAAAATATCTAGTCCCTACAAAGGTCTTTAAAATATGACAGTGTGAGAAACTCTGATGGCAAAAGACTGAGAGGACTGATGACAAGTTCAGTATACAAATAGAAAGGGTAAGAATAATAGCCCAGTTTGCAAGTAGGGACAATGAGTAGAGCTTCAACTATGGAGGACAATAACATCTCAATAATATTTGGTTAATTCAAAAAGTCAAACCATGATATAATATGTTAATGCATTAATAAAAGGTAATTTGGTCTGAGGTTCTAGTATCTTGGCAGTCTTTTTTATTATTCTTAATCTTGGAAGTACTAAAAAATGAATAGTTATTTTGAAAGGAGCCAATTTGCTCCTAAGAGAAATTGAAGAACTTATCTAGATTTTTTTTCCTTACTCCAGTCCTTATACTTCACAGGCCTTAAAAATTGTTGATGCACACCAATTGTCATCTTTAAAAAAAATCAGTTCGTACCCCCATCGGTGGGACTATGCCGAAGAACCCCATCGCCCGGCCTCAGCTGGAGTGCCTGCCTCTGCCAGAGATCTGCCTATCCACATGTGACCACCCTGAGTCCCTGCCTACCTGATCTTTGACCCCCATTGCTAGGTGTCTGCCAGAGGCCCCTGCCTAAGGAAAGACCTCCTAGAGAGCTTGGACCACGTAAAGCTACAGACATCCAACTCCTCTCCCACCTATACCCACTGGGAGAGCAAAGAAGAGAGAGACTCCACCTGCACTGACTGAAAGAGATGGAAAGATGACAATACAAGAAAACACCTAACAATAGAGAGACAAGCATGACACCACCAGAATCTAGGACTCCACACCAACTAGACCTGATCACACCAAAGCAGATGAAGCAGAAGAGAAGGACTTAAAAAAATATCTTCTTAAAATGATGGAGGCCTTCAAAGATGATATGAGAGAATCTCTTGAAGAAATGGAAGAAAAAAAAAACAAACAAAAAATGGATGAAATGAACAAATTTCTTAAAGAAAGTAAGTAAAGCCCAGAAAAAACAAGCAAATTGATGAAAGAAACAATTCAAACAGTTTAAGACATCAGGAACTGAAAACTGAAATAGAGACCAAAAAAAAAAAAAAAAAAAAAAAAAAAACCCGAGGGAATTCATAGAAAAACTGGGCAAATGATCAGGAACTATAGATGTAAGCATAACCAACAGAATACAAGAAATGGAAGAGAGAATATCAGGCTCTGAAGATAAACTAGAGGAAATAGATTCATTGACCAAAGAAAATACTCCCAACAAATGCTTAACACAAAACATCCAGGAAATGTGGGACACTGTATAAAGGCCAAACCTAAGAATAATAGGCATAGAAGAAGGTGAAGAAGCCCAGCTCAAAGGTGCAGAAAACATATTAAACAAAATCATTGAAGAAAACTTTCCCAATCTGAAGAAGGACATGCCTATGAAAGTACAAGAAGCATACCAAACACCAAATAGACTGAACCACAGAAAAAAGACAACTTGACACATAATAATCAAAACACCTAGCATAAAGATAAAAGAAACAATATTAAGAGCAGCGAAGGAAAAAGGACATGGACACCAGCCCAGGCTACTATAACTGCAAAACTTTCAATCACTATAGATGGAGAAAACAAGATATTTAATGACAAAGCCAGATTTTCACAATACGTATCTACAAATCCAACCCTACAGAAAGTTCTGGTAGGAAAACTCCAAGCTAAGTAAGTTAATTATGCTCACAAAGACATAGCCGATAGATAACCTAATTTCACTAGAAACCAAAGGATAAAGAAGGACAAACATAGTCACAATCCCACTGCCAATAACAAATCTAAAACAAACAAGCATTAACAATCAATGTTCCTTAATTTTTCTGAACATTCCCTATTAAAAACACACAGGCTAGCAGAATGGATACAAAGACAGAATCCATTCTGCTGCATACAAGAAACACATCTAAGCTTCAAAGAATAAGGATAAGGGGTTGGGGGAAGATTTTCAAATCAAATGGGTCCAAGAAGCAAGCAGGTGTAGCTATTCTAATATCTAACAAGTTAGACTACAAACCAAATATATAAAAAGAGGTGAAGACAGTCATTTTGTATTCATCACAGGAGAAATCCATCAGCACAAAGTCTCAATTCTGAAATCTATGCCCCAAATACAAAGGCACCCACATTCGTAGAAGAAATGCTACTAAATCTCAAAGCTCATATAAAACCTCACACAATCATAGTGGGAGACTTCAACCTCCCATTCTCATGGCTAAACAGGACCATCAGACAGAATATTAACAAAGAAACAAAAGAACTAACAGTTGGGTTTAACAGACATCTATAGAACATTCCATCAAAACACAAAAGAATATAACTTCTTCTGTTCTCCACATGGAAGCTTCTCTAAAATCAACCACATACTAGGCAACGTACCAAACCTCAACAGATATAAAAAAAATTGGAATAGTCCCCTGTATCTTATCAGATCACCATGCTTTTAAATTGGAATTCAACAACATACATGTCAGAAACTCTAAAATCTCATGGAAACTGAACAATGTGCAATTACACCATACCTGGGTCAGAGAAGAAATAAAGAAAGAAATTAAAGACTTCCTAGAATTCAACGAAAATGAGGACACAACATATGTGAACTTATGGGACACTTTGAAAGCAATGCTATGAGGGAAGTTCATTGCACTAAGTGCCCATATGAAGAAAATGGAGGATAGATACATTAGAGAATTAACAGCACAGCTGAAAGCCTTAGACTATAAAGAAGCTAACTCATCCCAGATGAGTAGATGCCAGGAAATAATCAATTTCAGGGCTGAAATCAAATAAGTAGAAACCAGGAAAATAATACGAAAAAATATAAATAAATGCAACAAAGAGTTGGTTTTTGGAAAAAATTAACAAGATAGACAAACCTTTATCCAAACTAACCAAAAATCAGAAAGAGAACATGCAAATTAATAAAATCAGAAATAAAAAGGGGGACATAACAATGGACATTGGGGAAATCCAGACAATTTGCAGGTCGTACTTTGAAAACCTGTACTCTACAAAATTTGAAAATTCAAAGGAAATGAACAAATTTCTGAATAACTATCACTTACCAAAATTAAATCAAGAACAGATAATCAACTTAAATAGATCTATAACACCTAATGAAATAGAGGCAGTCATCAAAAGCCTCCCAATCAATCAAAAAAAAAAGAAAGAAAGAAAGAAAGAAAGAAAGGGAGGAAGAAAGAAAGGAAGAAAGAAAGAAAAGCCCAAGGCCAGATGGCTGCCGTGCAGAATTCTACCAGAAATTCAAGGAAGAGCTAATACTCCTTAAATTGTTCCACAAAATAGGAGCAGAAGCTTCATTACCAACCTCTTTTTTACGAGGCCACAATTACTTTGGTACTCAAGTCATACAAAGACACAAACAAGAAAGAAAACTACAGACCGGTATCCCTCATGAACATTGGCACAAAAATACTCAATAAAATAGTGGAAATCGAATCCAAGAACACATCAGAGAAATCATCCACCATGACCAAGTAGGCTTCATCCCTAGGTTGCAGGGATGGTTTAACATACGAAAATCCATCAATGTGATCCACCATATAAACAAACTGAAAAAGAAAAACCACATGATCATCCCACTAGATGCTGAAAATGCCTTTGACAAAATTCAACACCCTTTTATGATAAAGGTCTTGGAGAGATAAGGGCTAACAGGAATATAATTAAACATAATAAAAGCAATATACAGTAAACCAACAGTCAACATCCAACTGAATGGAGAGAAGTTTAAGGCAATTCCTCTAAAATCAGGAACAAGACAAGGTTGCCCTCCTTCTCCATATCTCTTCAATTTTGTACTTGAAGTTCTACCTAAAGCAATAAAATAACAAAAGGAGATGAAGGGGATACAAATTGGAAAGGAAGAAGGCAAACTGTCACTATTTGCAGATGATAAGATAATTTTAAACAACCAAAAAACTCTACCAGGGAACTCCTAGAGCTGATAAACACTTTCAGCAAATGAAAAATACAAGATAAACTCCAAAACTTAAAAAATAACAATCAGTTGCCATACTATATACAGATGACAAAGCGCTGAGAAAGTAATCAGAAAAGTCACCCTTTACAATAGCCACAAGCAGCATAAAGTATCTTGGGGTAAAGCTTTCCAAACAAGTAAAAGACATATATAGCAAAAACTTTTTATCTTTAAAGAAAAACATTCAAGAAGACACCATAAAATGGAAAGATCTCCCATGCTCTTAGATAGGTAGGATAAACATAATAAAAATGGCAATTTTGCCAAAAGCAATCTACAGATTCATAGCAATCCCCATCAAAATCCTAACACAATTCTTCACTAACCATGAAAGGATAATAATCAATTTATATGAAATACCCAGGATAGCCAAAACAACCCTGTACAATATAGGAACTTCAGGAGGCTTCACCATCTTTGACTTGAAGCTCTATAGAGCTATAGACCTGAAAACAGCTTGGTATTGCCACAAAAAATAGACAGGAAGACCAGTGGAATCAAATCAAATATCCTGATATTGACCCACATACCTACGAACACCAGATTTTTGACAAAATAGCTAAATTATGCAATGGAAGGAGGAAAGCATCTTCAATAAATGGTTCTGGCTTAACTGGATGATAATGTATAAAAGATTGCAGGTAGACCCATGTCTACCACCATACACAAGTTCAAATGGATTAAAGACCTCAACATAAATCTAGCCTCACTGGATCTCTTAGAAGAGAAGGTGGGAGGTAGCCTTGAACAAATTGGTCCAGTAACTCCAGTAGCGCACACACTGAGAATGACAATTAATAAATAGGGCCTCCTCAAACTGAGAAGCTTCTGTAAGGCAAAAGCCACAGTTGAAAATACCAAACAGCAGCCCACAGACTGGGAAAAGATCTTTACCAATCCCACATCTGACAGAGGGCTGATCTCAAAAATATACAAAGAACTCAAGAAACTATCACCAAAACACCAAATAACCCTATTAAAAGATGGGGTACAGAACTGAAGAAAGAATTCTCAATAGAGGAAATCAAAAAGGCTGAAAAACACTTAAGAAAGTGCTCAACATCCTTAGCTATCAGGGAAATGCAAATCAAAACAACTTTGTGATACCATCTTACTCCTGCCAGAATAGCTAAAATTGGGAACACTAATGACAACTTATGCTAGAGAGGATGTGGAAAAAAAGGAACACTCATATACTGTTGGTGGTAGTGCAAACTCGTACAGCCATTTTGGAGATCAGTATGGCATTTCCTCAAGAAAATGGGAATGAGTCTACCACTGGACCCGGCAATCCCACTCTTAGGCATATACACAAATGATCCACATCCATGCAACAAAGACATCTGTTCCTTTGTTTGTAGCAGCATTATTTGTAATAGCAAAAACATGCAAACAACCTAGATGTCCCTCAACTGAAGAATGGATAAAGAAGATGTGGCACATTTACACATTAAAATACTACTATGCAGGAAAAAATAACCAGTGGAATCTTGAAATTTGTAGGCAAATGGATGGAACTTGAAGAAACCATCCTGAATGAGGTAACCTAGTCTCTCTCTCACACACAAAAAGAACATGGTATGTATTCACTCATATATAGATTTTAGACATAAAGTCTCACCAGCCTATATTTCACAACACCAGAGAAACTAGGATACAAGGAGGAATCTAAGAGTTTCATACTAGGTTCCTCATAGAAGAGGAAGGGAATAAGATCTCCTGAGCATATTGGGAGTGGCTGAGGTGTGAGAGGAGAGTGAGCTAGGAGAAAGTGAATGGGAGGAGAGGAAAACACATGGGACTAGGAAGATTGAGTTAGGGGAGCAATAGATGAGAGAAAGAGGAGAGATACCATAAAAGAGGGAGACACTATAGGTTTGAAGAGAAAACTGACCCCAGAGAAATGTTCAGAGACCTACAAGACTGACCCCAACTAATAATTTGAGCCACAGTGGAAAGCCTAATATAAATGCCCTTCTGTGATAATGAGATTGATGACTAATTTATCCACCATCATAGAGTCCTCATCTAGTAGCTGATATAAACAGAAGCAGACACCCACAGTTAAACACTGAGCCTACCTGGAATCCAGATGCAGAGAGGAAGGACAAGACTAGGGTATAGAAACCCAGGGGGCATGGGAAGGTGGAATAGAGGGAGGAAGGGAGGGAAGGAGAGGGAACTGGGATTGATATGTAAAATAATAAAAATAAATAAAAAATATAAAACAATCAGTTCTCTGTTAGGGAAGAAAGATTCCATAGTCAAATCATGTTTGAGTCAAAAAAGTTGCATAGCTATTGAATTTCCATATTTTATTTTTTAATATATACTTATTTTTTCTTAATTTGCATATGGATCCCAGTTTTCTCTCTCTCACTCCATGCCCCCAACTCCCCTCACATACCCTTCCCACCACTCCACAGGGAGGTTGATGCCTTCTAGGAGGGTTCATCAAAATTGGTCAAATCCTTTGGAGTAGGTCTTAGCCCTCCATCCTGCATCTAGGTTAAGGGAGTATCCATCCTTGGGGAATGTGCTCCCAAAGTCTTTTCATGCACCAGGGATACATAATCTTCCACTGTCAGAGGTCCCTTAGAGTGCCCAGGCCTTTTAACTAAGACCCAGGATTGGGAGGTTTGAGTTGGTATTATGCTGTTTTCCCAGCTATCAGCCTGGGGGGGGGCATGAGGTCCTGCTTATTCAGGTCAGCTGTCTCTGTGGGTTTCTGTAGCCTGGTCTTGACCACTTTTCTTAACACTCTTCCCTCTCTGCAACTGGATCCCAGGAGTTCATATCCATGTTTAGCTGTGGGTGTCTGCTTCTTTTTCCATCATCTAGTAGATGAGGGCTCTGTGACGACTTTAATTTAGTTACCAATCTCATTATCAGGGAAGGGCATATAAAGTAGCCTTTCCAGTATTGCTCAGATTGCTAGTCTCTGAACATTTCTCTAGAGTCAGTTTTCTCTTCAAACCTATAATGGCTTCCTCTATTTTGGTATTTATGGTATATCTTTTTTATGCTCTTGTCTATTCTTCCCCCGACTCAATCTTCCAGGACCCACATGTTCTCTTCACCCCTTCTATTTCTCCTAACTCCCTCTTCATTCATCGCCTGTCCCCATTTCCAATATGCTCAGGAGATTTTGTTCCTTTCCCCTTCTGTGAGGGACCTTGTATGAATCTCTTAGGTTCCTTCTTGTATCCTAGTTTCTCTGGTGGTATGTATTATGTTTTAAAAGTAGAGAGTAAGATAGGTCTTCTTCATGATTTATTATCCATGCAAATCTTGTCAAGCCTTATGCCAACTGATTCCCCCAATTTCTTCTATATTCTTTCAGAATTCCTTTTATAAACAAGAACTTGTAAATACAAAATGAAATTATCTTTTAGTTTGACACAAAATGCAATGAATTGTATCTAGTTTCATTCCTCTTAGTGTTTTCTTATTTGTATTACCGCTTAGAAATATGTCTATATTGGTAAACATAGAGTCAGATTTTTCTTTATGTTTTCCTCTTGTGGGGATGTGTCTTACTTCTTTAACCAGTTCCTTACTAAGGGGCACCAAGGAAACTTGCAATGTTTTACTTTCTTGAAAAGTTCCTTAATGTACCTATCAAAGTTTGTCATTGTGGAAGTACAAGAGCTAAATGAAGAAGCAGAGGGAACTTTGAGTGCAAAGTGTATGGGGATAGTCACTTTCAAATTCTCTTCCATGGTATGAATGTGGATGAACATGCCTAGCAACAGCAAAAGAAAGTTCCCAAGGACTCAGATATCATAGTGTTGTTCTACTGATATGAATGGATACACAATGTGCACTACTGTACACTTCCACAATTTTATGCAGTGATGTACATTTTATACCCACTGAGTAACATTCTTGTGTCATAAGTTATGTTAATAATTATTAGGTTAATACTAGCTTTAGAGAACCAAATTTCTTTTCTTTTCTCTGTTTCTTGATTGCTGAGATGAAAGGTATTTCCAACCCAGCCCAGACTGTTGGGTCTTATACCTTTGTCTTTCAGGAACACCTATATGCAGAACACATTGTTAGCTGTGAATGAAAAAATTCTCTTTGAAATTCAATTTTGATAGAAAAATAACTGAATGAATGTGAGTTTATATGACTTTCTTTGTGATGATTCAAGTAAATTATTATAAATTAATACAGTTTCTAATTATAAATATTTCGCATAAATTATTTATATATTATATTAGTATATCAATATATAATATAATTTCATGTAAATTGAAGTCCATTTAAATAAAAATTTACTTTATCTCTACCCTAACTTCATCGATGTTGCTATGACAATTTACTGTGACAAAAAGAAAATTGAGCATTCCATTTCAGATTGTATTTCTTTAATTTTAATACATTATTATGCATGCTTCCTTTTAATTACCTATAGTTAAATTAACAGTGATGTTCATTTTATATTAATAGACCATTACCTATCCCTTTCTCATCATCATGTGTTGGGAGACAGGTTGGTCCAAAGCTTTCTTAAAGGCCCCAATAAAAGAACAAAGGGAATACTAGCTCTGTGTCCTTGCCCAGAGGCAAGCTTGGCAAGGTCCATTCTGTGCACAATATTGACACTGCCTTCAGCAGTGGGCAGCAATGACCTGATCCTTCATATTTACTTCCTCTTACTGACTTTCACAGCAATGGACACTTCTTAATAGCCATCCCCGGAAAGTACCTAATACTGTACTACTCATTTTTTTTATTTTTGTAGTATTTTCACTGTACCTTTTAAATCTTTACATGTTTTGTATACAAGTACTTACCATTCTCTTAAAATTGATTGCAGGGATCAGTATTATAACGTATTTATTTTATAAATTTGTAAGCTGTAAGAAATAGGATGTACCACCTACCAAATTGTGGTTAAACCCCTCCACCGTCATTGCATACTCTGAGAAATCAAGAAACACTTTTATGTTCCAAGATATAATTATTAAATAACACATGCAGAATTTGATTTACTGCTTTTAAATCTTATAGTATATATGTTGTGTCACCACCTATGTTTTAGCTATACAGTCCTATTTTATTTTCAATTTAGAGTTAAGGCAAAAGGTGTTTTGTAGGTGTAATTGAATGTATTTTTATCCATTGGATTATTGGATATTAATAGAGTTGTGTAATTTTAACATTAAATATGTGGCATACTGCTTTCGATTGGAATTGAAGAAAGAAGGGAGATCCTGCATTAGCAAATCACCAACACAACACTTAAAATGTTAGTTTCTTCAAACACATAAGTATAGATGAATAACTGTATTTTATTTTTATCCCAAATTATTATAATTGCTAATATACTTGAGAATTGCTTAAAATACTGGCTAGATAGGTGAATACCTTTTATACAATTCTCTTGTTCTCTTTGTTGATCAAATAGGGAGATATACTTCTATTTGTGGATGATGAAGATGTTCTTGGGTTGCATTTCAGGTACTGTTCCTTCATCACTTTATGCCTCTGCTATAAATTTTTCTCACCCTAGCCATAATCAGTTAACTTTGTTAGTAATAAACTTCATTGAGGAAGAAACTAGAAATAAGAAGTGATTGTCTTTAGCCATTTAGCTTTGTACAGCCATGTAAGTTAGGGTATATGTTCACTGGATTCACTGAATGAATCAAGCCATATATATAATTCAGAGTTTTTATTATTTTATTATTTCTATTATTATAGAATGTTCATAATATTAATCAATCTATAGAAGAACATGGGTATTTTCTACATTAAATTTTAAGGCCTATTATTAGAGTTCTGGATTATTTTCAGTATAGTTTTCATGTTCCTTTAAATTCAGTCTTACAAATACTATTTTGCTATTGGTACGTTACTGTGGGTATATATACACAATACTTATTTTTATAAGTGAGAATTCTTTTAGGAAACATACTGACAACTTTATATTTTACTTATTCATCCTACCTACCTTTCAAGGTAAACTCCTTCATTATCAATAACTTATACTTCTTTATGGTTTCCTTCTTTCCACTGATAGCCCATACATATTTAACTTTCTTTTTATTTAATTATCGTCCCTCTCACTCACTCTGTAGATCTCTTTCTCCCTTTTCATGGTCCCTTCCTTTTTCCACGACTTATAATCCCAACCACATCCCCTCCACAAGCATGATTAAGACTGAATTCTACATGGACTACTTTAAAAATCTCTATTCCATTAAGTTGGAAAAATTTTATGAGTCTTATTTATTTCACTTAACATGATGAATTTTAGTTGCTTCCATTTTCCTAAAAATGATATTACTTAATTTTTCTTCATGGCTGAATAAAATTCTACTATGTAACATATTCTTTGTCCAATTATTTGTGAATGGTCTCCTATGTTGTTATGTTGTTTCTTTCTGTTTGTTAGTAATTGTGAATAATGCAGTCAATATTTACAAGCCAGTATTTCTGTGATAGGTAAACTTAGATTCTTTTGCTATACAACCCAGAATATGATTGTGGGTGATGTGCTAGTACTATTTTGGTTTGACAAGGGACTTCCATATGACTTCAATAATATATTTTCAACAACACTAAGGGTTTCCTGCCTCCCACTGGTGTTTGTCATCATTTGGGTTGCTTGGTGATAAATATTCCTACTGAGGAGTGATGGAATCGTTCTTTTAATTTCATTTCTTTGATGGCTAAGAGTGTTGATCACTTCCCCCAATATTTACTATTCACTTAAACACATATTTACAATACTGTTTATTGTTGATTACATGACGTATTGTCTAAAATTAAGCCATAATGATAATGCTATGCTTTTGAAAATTCAAGACAGAAAATCTGAAATGAAAGGAAATTAGAAAAAAAAAATGAAACACTACAAAGAACTACTCCCTCTTTTTATCTACATACCTGAAATAGTTGGTGCTTTAAAACTTGTTTATGACTAAAGATTGAACAGTCTCTGGAGCATATAAATGATATTACATCTACCAGAACAAAGATTTCTTATAAATAAACAGTAAGAGCTAGGACTTAATTACCATTTATTATGTTGTAGGCTCCTTTTTTGAAGTGCCTTTGTTAAATACTAATGACAATGTACAAAAAAGACATTAATATCTCTATATCTGAGTATATACGATGTTAGCATTAATTAATTTGCCAAAAGCCATGATGTAGTCTACAGTAGAGACTCAGTTTACATTACATCGTGGTCTGTCTAAACCAAAGCAAGATTACTGCATCATTACACCAGTGGGATCAAATTCAGCCTCAGTGTGGGAAGCTGTCTGTGTGGAATGCAGAGCTGAAGAAAAGGGTTCCTTTGTTAGACATTGGGTCTCTAGATTGATACATTGGTAACTGATGGAGATTTTTAGGAATTTTGGCCTGCTGGGAGTCTTAGAAATTTCAAGGATAATAGGACTCTGTGTCAACTCGTCGTTCTTTCATTTCATTGTTAATAGGTGAAGGGCTTTGTCACAAGTCCCCACTCTATATGACTCCACAGGTTCCAAGCAATGGTCCCAGTGACTCTAACTGATATCTTACAATGATGCATCTCACTTACTTACTCTAATAATAAAAAGCACCAATTGCAGTATTTCTGATCGATAATTTTGATTATTTAAGTAAAGAGGCCACTTTGTTCTTTGTCTGTTTCATTACCTTGGTAATGAATATTACTTTTTGAACATTTTTCATGCATTATTCTTTTAAAGAATGCATCTTAGGTTGCTCTGAGGTAGTTGTCATTTCTCAAGACTGCTTTTCCATTCAGCTATGTAGCTCTCCTGAGGGGGAAAAAATAACTGGCCAATTGGAGGTACTTTGAGTCATGTGAGAGATAACTGGGTACATTCTGCTGTAAGCAGAGATACAATCACACTCTAAGGACTCAAATAGGATTCTTTGGTACATTAATAGAAGTGCTCAAATGGAAAGATAAGTATTGAGGTGAGCTTCTGTTAAATATGTTGAAATATTATATTAATAGAACATGCTATTTTTATGCTGACAATACTTTTTAGAATTGAAGTGACATGTTGTTATAAAGAAATTTATCAAGAGACAAGTGTTCAAGAGCTACCAACAAGTATATATGGAAACAATAATAACCAATTCCGAGAAATTTTCAAGTCTGTCATTTTGACAATACTTGGGACTTTCTGCAAAAAAAAAAAAAAAAAAAAAAAAAAAAAAAAAAAAAACTCACTGTTGAAGTAAAGTAACAAAGAAAAAACTAGATAGGCAAAATTTCATGCAAAAGAGCTTTTGCTGCAGCTTGTGAATTCATTCCTGGGAAACAGATTCTTCTTGCTGTATATAAGAATTTCGGTTTCCTTGTTCCTGCTTCCCTGCTTTGGGCTTTGACAGAATATAAACATAAAAATCTTTCAAGTCGCCTATTTGTGAAGACATTGTATGTAAATGTTATAAATGTAGTTTTGCAGTTTACTTTGCAAGTTTAATTTGGTTTTAAGAATAGGGAAACCTGCTTTGCATCTTGGTTATGACTTATTTTTCTGGATTCAATCAGAATTTTAACATGCTCTGTTTATAAAGATTGTTTGTTAGCATCCTCACACTGGACCTGTGCATTTCTCATTTGCAAAACATACATCTCCAAAAATGTTTTAATCAACAAAAACATAGTTTCACAGACGCTAGTCATTACAACATAGTTTTCAACATCACAGTGCTTTGTGAAGGGTACAGAAAAAAATGAGAACAGTATTCTATCATTATTTTGAAAATATATGTGTTTCTGTGGTCTGTGTCCAGTAAATACTCTTTAGTAATAATCATCCATTTAGTTTTGCTTTTATGACCATTTTTCACTCTGGACTGTTTCTGTGATGATGTGAGTAATACTTCCTATTTAAGGCTAAGTACTTCACAGTCTGTACCTTTGCCAGTTATGGGTCTCTGCATGGTCAACTACTACAAAAAAGAAGTTTCTCTGATGAGTGTTGAGAGATTCACTCACCTATGAGTATAACAATAAGTATGTAGAAACCAGTTTTATATTATATCCATATAGCAGAATAAAAGTAATGAGCTCTCCACTAAAATCATCAGCAATATTTCCTGATGACACATACAGGACTGGTTCTAGCCAGACAAAATACCAGGTTTAATAAAGGAAGGGTGCACAAAGTACCACCCATATATGAAGAGCTATTGGCTATTCAGAGACTGAGATATTTTTTAAAGACACTCCTGTAGAAGGCTACCATATCCAAGGTATATAGGAAGCACAAATTGAGCTTGATTTAAATGAAGAAGGGGGAGGAGATTGTTGAAGAAGGGGGTGGTTGAATTGTTTGGGAAGGAGGGGTGAGTCTGAAGAGGTTGGGGAAAGAAATGATTCTAGAGACTCAAAAGATAAGTGATCAATACAGATAAAGGAAAATTCCCTAAGTTAATAAAACTTATAATTTACTATAGATATATACATGTTTTCTGTGTAAAATTTCTGGAAAATTAAGCAATATATTAGGAAAAATACATAATTAATTCTCTCATTATTAAAAATATCATTTGCCAGAGTCAGATCTACTATTTGGGTACAAATACACTATTTAAAAACATAGTTTAGAAAATTGTTCATTTCTATTATGATGAGTGTTTGCAATTAAAGTTATATTGACTAACTCATCATTCCATATTAAAAGGATGCAAGGGTATACATATTCTTACTTGCCATGGATAGAAAATAAAAGGTGTCCTGCATCCTTCCACTCTTTCCCACCAAACTCCCTCTAGCCAACTACATTTTCTTCTCCAAGTATGTGAAGCTCATTCTTCTCTTTGGAGATAATGGCCATTTCTGTTCACAGTGCCCTTCTTTATGGCCTTTACACAGCTTATTTCTATTCTTCAAATGCATTGTCTAATACCACCTCATAGGAAAAGTCCTCCATCACCAGCTGCATATCTAACAAAACCATTTATCTCATTTCAACTAGTAGCTTAAAATTAGTATATATACAATTAGTAAAGACACACACTAACATACAACATAAAATATGCATAATGTGTGTTATATATATTATCATATATCTATATCATGTATATGATATATGATAACACACACAAAAGGACTAAGTTATCTTAAGCACTAAGCTGTCTCTCCAGGCCTGCCTACATCAATAGCTTTTTATATTAGGACATTGACACATCTTTTGCAGGGGCCATAGTTTATACCCAATCACAATAGAAAAAAAAAGCCAACCCCTTATCCCCCTAGACACACACCAAATATTAGGAAGCATAGCTAATAACAAACATAAATAATTAAAATAAAGGTGTAGTTATTAAGTCACTAATTTTAGTTGTTTTAGAAAGTCTGCCCTGAGTTATTGATACCTAGTCCTAGTAACAAAAAGCAATGAATAATTTTAATATCTGAGAAATAAGCATCCTGATAAGGCAAGGGAGTTTGTATAGACAGTCTAATGCAGATACATTATACTGGATAATAAACAACAAAATTGCATGGCTAGAATACACAGAATGAGAGTAGTCACATATACTTATAGATGTGAACATGCGTCAGAAGACATAAAACTTAGGGGCCAGGGAAGGAGACTATGAATGAGCCAAATCAGTTCACTCTGTTGTAACATCCATACTTAGTAGCACAGTACATATTATTTAAGATGCCCATTAAACACTTGTAATTTTTGCTATAATCTGAGAGTCTTTAATAATTATAAATTTTGGCTTTATTGGTAGTGTCAGAAGACTTTTGCAGAAATAATTTATTTCAAATTACCCAGTCACCTTACCCATTAATATTAGCACAATATATGGAGTGCCTGATTCATGTCTTCTTTGTAAAACATTTACTTTTGTTCCATATCTCAAATATCTTATTAGTTTATTTTTTCACCTGACTTGACAAATGAAATCTTTATAATAAAACTAATATAGTCAATGAGAAACCCATTCCTTTATTTTCATAGAGTTTCTTTTATGTCACTTAGTGGAAGTAGGCTGAAAATAATTGATTTTGATAGAATAAACAGAATTTCCAAAGGTCATTTTTCTGTTCTTTTATGAAGTCATAACTTTTTAAATAAAGGTCAACTTTTCACATGTATTATTCTTTATAGGTTGATTGATAGAATGTTGTTAAAGAATTCACCTATGGAGAAATGCATTGCATGATATTTTTACAGAGGGAAAAAAGCATTAAAAAAAAAGAGCATCTCCTTACAGGTTCATATAATCCTCCCTTCTGTAGAACATTTTGTAGAGTTATTTTTTCCAACATATCATTTTATTATTTGGGAAATTCATATAATGCATCCCAATCACATTCACTTCCCATCTTTCTGAGGTCCACACTTCCACCCTTGTGCCCCCCCCCAAATACACAAGTACAATTTGTGCTGCCCATATATTCATTGGAGTATGATCAAACTCCCAGTGGCTGGCCCCTTGAAGATAACTGAATTCTTTCCTATGCCCCATCCAGAACCTGACAATGGTGAAGATCTATACTTCATAATCTTTATCATAATTTTAAGAACTTTTCTCAATAGCTTTTTGTGGGTGGTGGTGATGTTTCAAAGATTTTGATGTCCTTCATTGTCAACTATGACATGGAAGTCATTGATACCAGAAGCTTCCTTGCACATAAGGGCCAGCAGCAGCAGGGACTATGGACCTCATCATGACCTCCAGTGTCAACAGGAACCACAGACATCAAAAATGGTTCCATAATGGATTATGAATATGATTTACAATAGCAACAGGGATCATCAACATCCAAGTTTCCTTAGGCTATACCACCACAGAAAATGGACTTATGGTCTAAATGTGCTGCATCTTATAAAATCTATTTACAAACTAAATATTCTAGCAGAATAACATATCAAGCCTTTAATGTGTTGTCACTTAATTTTAGAGTTTCAAGTTTGTCAAACTATATGTTCCAATCATTGCTGCAAGCCCCCAGTTCTTGGCAGAATCTGGTGGCAAGCTTGCCTTTTTTCGGATAATGCAGAGGCTAAGAGAGTTGCTTCAGCCCCTACCCAGGGTTCCAAAAGTGAAATTCTTCTCAGAAGCCAAAGAAGATGTAATAGATTTCTTTTTTTAATTTATTTTTGTTTTATTGGTGTTTTGCCTACATGCATGTCTTTGTGAGGGTGTCAGATCCCCAGGAACTGGAGTTACAGACAGCTGTGGACTGCTATGTGGGTGCTGGGGATTGAACCCGGGTTCTCTGGGAAAGTAGTCAGTGCTCTTAACCTCTGAGACATCTCTCCAGCCCTGATGTAATAGATTTCTATAGTAACCTCACACACAATCTGAGGGCCATGCCTTTATTTCCTGTGCTCTTTATCATTCTGTTCCTTCCCTAATAATTCGATCCTACTTCTAACTTCTCCGTGATTCTTCTTTTAGCTTCTTCTCTCTTCTAAAATGTCTTCTCCTTCAGGAGCATTGAAGTGATAAAGGAAATTCTCTCATTGGTCAAAAGTACATAACTAGAGCCAGAGATAAGGAGCTGAACCATTTACCATGGCAACACAAGGGTCCAAGGCCATAGGAGCAAAATCATGACCAGACAGGTGAGGGCACAGTACCCAATGGCAACTTGAAAATGCAGATCTATTGTTAGTAGATTAACAAGTGGATGGTAGGCATGCTTTAAGGTTAATGTGAGATTAGTGTGGGAGCAATTTCCTATCTGCTGGCAGAGAGAATTGCGGACAGTATTGTTCTCACTCTATGAGATGTATACCTCAACAACTTCAGACTTGCCATAGTTCTTGTCCTTGAGCATCTGTGAATGTCTCAGTTGAGTTCTCTTTGCCTGGACACTAAAATTGACCAACTGTCTGTCAAGTAAGATATTTGCAGAGGGGAAGTTTATACAAACACCTCATTGAGAGAGCAAAGGTATTGACTGAGATTTCTTTCTTGCCAGAATCATTCTTTGTTGGGAGAGTCATCCAATATACCAACACATAGGGTGGAATGTGCTTTTGGGTTTTATGGGAAGAATCCCTTCATGGAAAGGAAACATTGGGCTTCACAAGAAATTTACAGTAAGGATAATGACTATTCATAAAACAAGCACTCCCACTGCCCTGTGTGGGGACCTCCTCCATCAGATAATCCAGGTGGGTTAGCTCACGATTTTGTAAGTTTATCTATCACTGTATAATTCTGTGGTCTGTATGTAGCAGGATAACACTAACATTGCAGGATAAAACTAACATTTAGTTACTTTAAATAAGGAATGCCTTCGTCATGTTCCTGATGGTTTTTCTAGTTCTGTTGTTCATATGAGCTCAAATCACCTATTTATGTGAGCTTTAGTACTTTAGATTGTGCCCCCCCCCCCATTTACAATGTTGATGACAGGAGAGGAGACATCTGTCTAAGCAGTGCATGTGAGCTGCTGGAGAGAACAGGTGCCAAAAGAGTGAGTACCTTCTACTAATCTCACCCTGTGCTGAAGCCCCTTCCCCTTAAGTTTGTATGATCATTCATTCTCTCTTCTGATCTTCAGTTCTGTGCAAATCTTGCCTGGAGCTACATTTAAATTTTGGCTGGGATCTTGACATCCCTCGCTCACACTTGTTAGTCTCATTTGTTTTCTGTTTAAGGTTGAGTACCTGCATCGCTTTCCATAAGTGATACCCTTTGTAGCACAGGTGACCAATTTTGATCTGGGCAGGTATTTTATGTTTTTAGTTTTGTTGTATGATGGGAGATGTCATTCTGTAAATATGTTTCTCATACTGGTTAATGAATAAAGCACTGTTTGCCAATAGGAGGGACTAGGAGACAAGGAGGAAAGGAGATAGTAAGGAGGAGTCAAGATGGAGAGACTGGGGGAGACCAGACACCTGACCTACTCTCCAGTAAGGTGAAACCACGTGGAAATACTAGATAAATAAAAATGGATTAATACTTAAGACAGAACTAACGGATAAGAAACTAGTACCTGGCCAACAGCATTTTATCTAATACAGAGTCTCTGTGTATTAATTGGGGCTGGCGTGGTGGTGGGACAAGACCGGTGGTGGAAAAAATTTACTCCTTACAGTTGCAATTTAAGACACAAAAGAAGTTGCAAAAGTGATAGTGCTTGAATGTAAAACACTCCACCTTTTTACCAATAATAAGACTTTATAAAGAATTCCATCTATTTACTATAACTATGGTGACTATTTCTTTTCATTGGACAGGAAATCATTGAAAAGTCATAAATAATACAAATATATGACCTTATTTGTGCTACTGAAATATAGCTTTTACTGCACTGTGATAAATGCAGTATATAAAGAAATAAGAGAAACTAGAAGACTAGTAGGTTATTCTCAAAGTAATAGAAAATTAGATGAGAAATTGTATTCCAGATATATATTGAAAGTAGTACCAATAATTCCTGTTAATAAGTATTATCAAATATCTGACAATAGTGATTAGTTTACATAATATATATTTTATGATATTGTATATATCATATAAAATGAAACTTCTAAAATTGAATGATAATACTTTTATTATTAGTTTAATAATTTATCAGACTTTGTTCTTATTTAACTGTATGAATGAGCTTCAGATGTCTCTTAAAGTATTGTATAGTCATCAGAGAAGAACATATGTTACTAAAATCTAATTAATTTGGGATGTGACCTTGGCATGAGTGTCTAAGCATCCTATTTATATACAATGTGATTTAAGAAATTTTGGTTTCTGATCACTGATTAACTCTTCCCCACTAGACAGTAACGAGTCCTGACCTACTTGAAAAAGAGCTAACTGCTTTTACTAATGTATCATAAATATAATATGTAAGTTTGGATAAGATTGGAAAAGAAGTGATTCCATCAGTGAAATACATATATACATACATATATATATATATGTGTGTATGTATATATGTATTTCAGTGTTTTGATCAAGGATATATGGTCATAATCTAATTCAAATGTATCTCTTGGCTTTATATGTGTCCATGTCACAGTAATCATAACATAAAAAGGCCTGAGACAATGAGTAAGTTCTTATCCACACCTCAAGGAACTTTAAGATTTATATGAGGGATACCAGGCAAAGATCAATAGGGATAATAATTGAAATGTTAACATAAAGTCTTGCATTCATTTTGATATCTTACTGCAATATAATTTTATGCTTATTCAATTTTGATCAATAAAACATTACATTACAATGGGAGTCCCACACAGCCAGAGAAGGTAAGGAAGCTATAGGAATTGAAAGCTAAAATTGTAATTTTTATTTAATTAACATTTTCCTTTATTTTACATACCAACTTCAGTTTCTCCCTCCTTTCCCCCACCTGCTACCCTCCTCATCCACTTCTCCTCAGTCTCCATTCAGAAAGGGACAGGCCTCCCATGGGCTTAAATAAAGTGTGGCACATCAACCTGAGGTAGGACCAAGCTCCTCCCTCTGCATAAAGGCTGGGCAAAGTAATCCATTATGGAGAATAGGTTCCCAAAATCCAGCTAAGTGCCTGGAACAAGTCCTGATCTCACTGCAAGGATCCTTACAAAAATACTAAGCTATACAACTGTCACACACATGCAAAGAGCCTAGATCAGTCCCATTAAGGCTCCACGAATTCCCATGACCTCATGTTTCTGTGGGTTCACCCATCATGATGTTGAACCCTTGGTTTGTACAGTCCATCCTCTCTTTCTTCAGCAGGATTCCCAGAGCTTGGTCCAGTGCTTGGCTATATATCTTTGAATCTACTTCTATCAGTTACTGAATAAAAATTCTCTGATGACAATTGAAGTAGTCAACAATTATAGCAGATGGCCAGTCCAGGTACCCTATCCACTATTGCTAGGAGTCTTAGTTGGGGTTATCCTTTTGGATTCCTGGAGTTTCCATGGCACCGGGTTTCTCCCTAAGCCCAAAATGGCATCCCCTATCAAGAAGTCTGTTTCCTTTCCCTCTCCCTCCATCCTTACCCCAACCAGACTACCACACCTACCCCACCCGGCCCACTCCTTCAATTTAAACTAATCAGAACTGGGCCTGATGATGCAGTAGCTAGGGTCCCTTTGAGAAGCATCTCAAGAAATAGACTGAAACAATTGAGCAGACAGAAGTCAGAAAAGGGCTTTAGTTGAAAGACCTGCAGAGTGTGGACCTTCACGCTCCCACACAGGAAAGGTAACACCCAAAATCACTCACAAGAAGCAGTCTCGACGTACATAGCATGAGGAATTTTTATTCCAAGTGCACTGGGGTCCACAGTTATCAGACTGAGGACCTTGAGGGCAGAATTGAGACAGTTTTTATAGGCTTTACAACAAAGCCCACACATAGGTCACTGGGGAGGGGGTTTCACAAGCAGTTTAAGAAGTCAGAAAGTAGTTAGTTAGCTCATTTTATCTTCTCAGGATTACATACTCAAGGGCTTGTCTGTAGTAAACAGCAAGGAGTGTGACCTTGCTTATTTACTGGCAGAGGACAAGGTCTGGAATTTGAGGTTTTTAGGGCTTTTTAGATAGTATTTCTAAACTTCTAACTTCCTGGGATCATTGGAGAGTTAGGCTGTATTTTTCCATCCTTTGATGGTATGTTTTGAAAAACGGTAGGAATAGCACAAGTATGCTCAATAAATGTGGCTGGGTGGGTGTAATGTATTATGTTTGAAGTTGTGTTAGTCTAGCTCTGTTGGATCATGTAACACCAGTAGAAAGTTTCACACACAGAGATTAAGAATGTTTCGATGACATGTGAATGCCAACATCAGTAGCTTTATTTTAGTTCTGGTGAACTTGAGAGGAGAAAATAAAGGACTTTTTTGGGGAGGGCAATAACCAACAGAGACAATGAAGTGTGAATTGGGTGAAGGACACAGAGATTAGTATGGTAGTTTGACTTTAATTGGCTCCTATAAGCTTATAGGGAGTAATTCTATTGGGAGATGTGGTTTTGTTGGAATAGGCGTGGCCTTGTTGGAGGAAGTATGTCACTGTGGAGATAGGATTTGAGGTCTTATATATGCTCAAAATGTAGCCAGCAACATGTCTGATGCATGCCACCATGCTCCCTGATATGATGATAATGAACTTAATTTCTGAACTGTGAACTAACAACTCAATTAAATGTTTTCCTTTATAAGAGTTGCTGTGAATGGAGGCAGATGCAGAGATCCATAGCTAAGCACTGGGAAGAGCTCCAAGAGTCCAGTTAAAGAAAGGGAGGATCTATAATATGAGCAAAGGGGTCAAGAACATTTTGGGCATATCCATAGAAACAGCTGTCCCAAGCGAGTGGGAGCTCACTGACTCTAAAATAGACAGCCGAGGAAACTGCATGGGAATGGTCTGGACCCTCTGGATGTGGGTGACGGTTGTGTGGCTTGGGTAGTCTGTGAGGCCAGTGGAACCAGGATTTATTCCTAGTACTTGAACTGACTTTTGGGGCCCATTCTATTTGGAGGGATACCTTGCTCAGCCTAGATATAGGGGGAGGGCCACAGTGCTTTTTCAAAGAGATGTGCCAGACTTCTTTGACTCCCCATGTGGATCAAGTGGGGTGGCAGAAAGATAGTGAAATAGGGATGAGGAACGGGGAAGGAGTGGAAAGTGGAATTGGTATGTAAGATGAGTAAAGATTATTTTTAAAAATGATATCTAAAAAAAAAATGAGAGAGGGAGCATTGCTGTGGTCATGGTTACTCTTCACAGCAATAAAAAACCTAAGACAGTTAAGCTTGGTTATGGTCTTGTTTAGCGAACATGCTTTGCTTTTAATTTTGAGAAAGTGTAACATTTTTGAAAATTTTGAAAAGACAAAGGTTATCTGGCTTGCATCTTAAAGGATTTATTTGGCTCTTAGGAGATGGGGCAAGGTCATAAGTAGAAGAGAAAATCATGGGCTGCATCAGTTTTTTAAAATAAAATATTAGCTTAGATCTGGAAAAATGGGTAACATTTTGGACATGTGTTAACGGTAATACTAAAAAAAAAAAAAAATTGACTAGAGAACAGGAATGAATTCCTGATTTTTACTCAAACAGGTTAACAAATAAATCTTAAACTGGACTTGAGAAAAAACAATTCATACTAAAAAATCAGTAATCAATTTTGAACATGATGTTAAAGATTCCCATTATACATCCATGCATGGATCCAGATCAGGCAGTTAAATAAGTTGAGAGATAGGATATAATTCTTTACTTGGAAGAAAAACATAAGAGCCTCATGACAGCACAATTCTGAAGCTGTGATTTTGACCTTCATTTGACCCATACAGCTGCATCTCGGTTCTCATCAACAATGAGCTTTGGTCTTCTGTGAGGTTGTTGCTTTTGTCAACAGTCACTCTGGAAACCTCAGAACATTTCCTGAGGAGCTGACCTAGGGTTCCCCTTTATCTCTTCACTTACAGAAATAAAGCCATTGCTAAAAGTTACACGGTAAAGCAGTACCTTTACCGTGTAACTTTTAGCATCTCCAAGGGCCAAAGATATAGGCCTCAGTCCTATTGAGGTCCTCCTTTACATTCTTTTGATCCCAAATTGAGCAGAGTACATTGCATGCTAGAAAATATGACTGACTCAATGGATGGATAAGAGCATGGGTGCAAGGGTCTGAAACATCTCCCCTAGCTGCATACTAGATATTAAAGGATTCTAGAAGTATGGCAGAGTAAACTCTATTTTTCCACTTTCAACACACATAACTATGCCCATGGTGAACAATTGCTTAAAGCAAAATAATTGGTTTGCTTTGAATTAATCTTATCTCTCTCTTTCTGACTACTTCTGTGCTTGAGAGTTCTGTATACCCAATTTCTATATCTGTATCAAGACAAGTCAATTTGTTTTATGTCCACCATTTTTCCTTACCTGTGATTTTTTTTTTTTTTTTTTTTACCCTTACCTAATTTTATACTCCGGGTCACTCAGGAATGACTGAACACTTCCTTCTTCCACCTCTTAGGAATTGTGGTACTCTTCTGCCTCAGAATGGTTTTGTGAGCTTTCCTTCCTCTCTCTTGGCTGCCACTTACTTTCTGTGTTTGGATCTCCCTAATGTTTCCTCATGTTTTCATCTTAGCTAAAAACCTCACTTCTTTATTGTCAATAAATCTCTGATCAAGTATTCTCGTTAGAATAATTATTTAGAGCATTTATTTCTGCCAGAGTTTATAAATTTGTTTGTAATATCAGACCTGTGGCTATTCCTTGCTTTTCCCATATCCTTTTCTCTAAAATCAGAGGGGCTAATCAGTGTACACTTCATTAGGCTTTAGTGAGCAGTTAAAACAGCATATGAGAATCTTGTGTACTGTAAGTACCTAATTATATTGGGTGTCAATATGTGTTTTATCATCATCTCTAAACTTGAAATCTCTTGAATGATTTAAGTCAGATTGACTTACTCAAATTTATATTATAACATGTCTGATACATGTTGAGTAACATATGTTTGTTGAAAAAATGGATGAGTAAATTAGTGAGTAAATTGACACTATTTTTAGAGTACAGAAAAACAATAAAACAGACTTAAAAACAGGAAAATATATTTTGATAAAGGAGAAACTAGAAGATGTTAGAGCAATGAGATCAGAGCAATGTATATTCAATATGTTGGAAATATGAACATGAGGGAATTTTAAAATGAGTTGAACTCAAGTTTTAAGTAGTATAAAAGAAAGAAAATAGCATTTTCACTAAACCTTATAAAAATGGAATTATTCAAATTAGTAGAATTCAGGAGTACTGTGCTCACAATAAATTAACCAGGAAAAAAGGATGTTAGGAAACAATCACTTTAATTACAAAAGAAAACAAATACAGAAATAGTAATAGATTTTGTTAGACTAATAAATAGATTTCCTTATACTACTAAAGCTCATTGATACTAAGCAATTTTGCCAAACTACAAATATGATTGCTTCTAACTACTCTGACCTCTTATGAGTGATGAGTTTTCTTTAATTTGTTTTAAAATAGAAGAATTTGATGGAGCTATTGAGAAAGAAAACTTGTCTAAGGCATTTAGGAAAGTAGAGTAGATAAATGGATTTATAACTCATTTAGCAATATTAGGAAAGATTTTCCATGGTTATAAGATAATCTTTCACTTACTTATTTCTGTTAATTGTAGCACACTCTACATTAAATATGGAATAATCGTACTAATTCTTTTTCAGGTAAATAGTTGCTGTGAATTATAAACCCTTAAGATTCTAAAAGCATTAAAGAGAAAGATTTTCTAGTACCATGATTATAATCTTATATCTTTTTCTTCAAATATTAGTGTATTTATATGGAAAGAAAGTTTTAAACCTTTGATACAAACCATAAGTAAAGAGTTTTTTAAAAGTACTTATTTCTCTACTATTTAATTAACACTGAGTTTTGTCATTATTTCCTTTTATATTTGTTTCACAAAGACACCTCTGTGGGTTGACTCATATGAAATATAACAGATTGCTCTAAAAATTATTTTGGAAATTTGAATTGAGGACATATCAAAACCTAAGACATGCTTCTTTTTATTGGCACAAAACAGACACATGGATCAATGGAATTGAATCAAATACCCTGACATAAACAAACACACCTATGAACACCTGATTTTTGACAAAGAAGACAAAAAATATACAATGTGAAAACAAAAGTGTCTTCAACAAATGGTGATGGTATAACAAGATGGCAGTATGTAGAAGAATGCAAATAGATCCATGTCTATTACCATGCACAAAACTCAAGTCCAAGTGGACCAAAGACTTCAGTACAGAAGCTAATAGAAGAAGTGGGAAGTAGCCTTGAACACATTGGTGCAGGAGACCACATCCTAAATATAACACCAATAACACAGACACTGAGATTGGCAATTAATAAGTAAGACCTCCTGAAACTGAAAAGCTTCTGTAAGTCAGAGGATACTGTCAATAAGGAAAAACAGCAACCTACAGAATGGAAAAAGATCTTCACCAAACCCACATCTGACAGAAGACTGATATCTACAATGGGTAAAGAACTGAAGATACCAGACATCAAAATACCAAATAATGTAATTATCAAATGGGGTACAAATAGAAAATTCTCAGCAGGAGAATCTAAAATGGTTGAGATATGCTTAATTTTTTTCATCATCTTTAGCTATCATGGAAATGCAAATCAAAACAACGTATATACTATTTTACACCTGTCAGCATAACTAAAATCAAAAAAAAAAAAAAAACTAATGACAGCCTATTTTGTAAGAAAGGGATACACTCTTCCACTGCTGGTGAGAGTGCAAACTTGTACAGCCATTTTGAAAATTGATATTATTGTTTGTCAGAAACTTGGGGATCAGTCCATCTCAAGACCCAGATGATGGGAGACATCATTCTGTAAATGTGTTTCTTGTACTGGTTAATGGATAAAGCACTCTTGGCCACTATGAAAGCAAGATAGGTGGGACTAGGGGACGAGGAGGAGAAGTAGGAGGGAAGAGATTCAAGACAGAGGATGGAGAGAGCAGAACTCTGGCTCCTCTCTGGTAATAAGGCCATGTGGAAATACTTAGATTAATAAAAATGGGTTAATATTTAAGACAGAGCTATCCAATAAGACATGCTAGTAACAGGGCAACAGATTTATATCTAATACAGCATGTCTGTGTGTTATTTGAGGCTGGCACGGCAGAGGGACCAGGCTGGCGGGAAAACTGCTAGTAACAAAATGGCACCCAAGTGCAGTAAAGAACTTTCACTTAAAACTTGACAAAAGCTTAAAAAGGGGTTTTAAAAACACCCAGCAATAACACTTTGGTACATATACAAAGGATGTTCAATCATACCACAAGGATATTTGCTCAACTATGTCCATAAAGCATTAGTCATAATATCCAGAACCTGGAAACAGCAGATTCCCCCAACCAAAGAATGGATAAGGAAAATGTGGTACATCTATACAGTGGAGTATTATTCAGCAGAAAAAAAAAGCAATGACCTCATTGAATTTGTAAGAAAATGAATAGAACTAGGAAAAAAAAATCATCCTGAGTGAGACAACCAGACCCAGAAAGATACACATAGTGTGTACTCACTCATCAATGGATCTTAGATGTAAGGCAAAAGATAATCAGGCTACAATCAGCCCTGGAGAAGGTACGTAATAAGGAGAACACTCAGGGGGATGTATGGATCTCCATGGAAGAAGGGAATTAGTGAGGTTCCTGGGTAAACTTGGTGGGGGACAGGAGAGCAGAGGGAATGGGCATGGAAATGTGAGAGATCAGGATGGTCAAGTTGTGGAAGAGATGGAGAGGGAGAACAATGAAAGAAATATTTTGATGGTGGGGGGCATTATAGGGTTAGGGAGTAATCTGGAGCCAGAGAAATTCCTGGAAATCCACAAGGATGATCCCAGTTGAGACTCCTAATAGTAGTGTTGAAGATGCTTAAACCAGCCTTCCCCTGTGATAAGATTGGTGACTATCTTAATTGTTATCATAGAGCCTTCATCCAGAAACTGATAGAAGCAGGTGCAGAGCATTCACAGCCAATTAATATTTGATTTGCAGTAACAAAGTGTCTTTATATCAGTCAGGTATGAAAAAATTATTGTTAGGGTACACTAGATTTGAAAGGGTTTCAGTGGTTCACCTACATTAATTTTGAGGACCACAACGGAAAATTTCATAGAAAAAATATTATAAATTTTATCCGTAGTCGTGAAACCACACAATGCAAAAGAACCATGCAGCCATTGTCTTCCTTTATGATTCCCTTTGCCACACTGTAAGTTCAAGCCTTTCATCTTCATCTTTAGATTGCTACTTGGGTTATGTCTCTTCAAACACACTTTAATTTTTTTGTGGTTTGAAATTTTTCTTAACAAATTTCTCTATCTGTACATCTCTCCTCTCTGCCCTAACTGATGATAACTGGTTGATGATAACTGATTTGATATTATGTATGAATTTAATCTCTTTTCAACAATATCACTTTATCTTTGCCCCTTGGAGTTCTCCCTTGTTTTTTCAGTCAGTTGGATGTTGGCCATTAGTCCACAAGGACAAAGGGGCTGAAGCCATAACAAAGATTCTTGTGTGGCACATGAAGGTGAAGTAGAGAGCACTCAGGGAGATGACTTCTGTGAATCAACTCAACTTTTGTACAGAGTATAGGAAATGCATAGGATTGATGAGCTTGGGGGCAAACCATAGTTTGCATCAAATAGCATGCTCCTTCATATGTGACGGAAGGATCCTAACAGCAAAGATCCTAGTGTAAGTATTAGTTACCATATGTGTGGCAGAGGTGGCTTCTGGAAGGAAATTGTGCCATGGGTCACCTTACAGATAAATCAGTCATCCAGGCTTAGAGAGAGCTTTCAGATAAGGTCAGTCCTCAGGCACAGGGACAGTATTCAGATTAGAGCAGGGAGCAAGCAGAAGGTCTCCCTGTAGTTGAGGGAGTCCCCATATCTTTGAGCTTTAGAAAAAAAGCTGCCAGGTCATGACAGATTGCAACATCTGACCATCCAGCAAGGCCTCCCAACCTTTGCCAAAAGTACAATTTCCATAATCTGTTTGAATTAAATAATGGAAATTAATTATCTGAAGTATGGGTGTCCAAGATCAAGGTACCATTATGTGGATTAAGATTAGGCCCCTATTCTTGGCCTGCAGCTGTATGACTTCCCTTTGTTATCCTATGGCAGGAAACAGAAAAAGAGGACAGTGGGTCTTTAGGACATTAATTCCATTTCAGGGAGCCATATCAAGATCTTTTGGGAACCTAACTTTTTCTCAGCTTCCACCTCTAAATGTTATCATATTTGGGGATGGAGGTTCATTTAATGAATGTATGAAAAAGGGAATAGAATTTGATCCCTACCCTTCTAGCCCAGAACTCCAAGTTTACTCCTCATTGTACTCAAAGAACATTCATTACTTCACCACAGAGTCTTCACTTGCTCCAGTATAAACTCTAATGCCCAATATGTCATAAGTAACTTCTAAATGAGGCATGGAGAAATGATTAACAGAATGATTCATCTTGAAACAAACTTCCTTCTTCCTGTGAAAGGCAAGTCATATCTGACTTCTAAAATAAATATAAAATAGTCACAGGATAGGCGTTCCTCTTCCAAATAGAAAAAGGTTAAATTGGAAGGAAGAGAGGGGTGACAGCTCCCAAGAAAATCTCAATTGAACAAAAAAAAAAAAAAAAAAAAAAAAAAAAAGAAAGAAAGAAAAGAAAAAAGAAAAAAAGAAACAGCTTCAAGAAAACATCTGGCTCCATATCCTGTCTCCCGTACTCAGGGTGGAGTGGGGGTGTGTGTGTAGCATCTCTCCGGTGAAATTGATCCAGTGTCCATGACCATACCTGAATCTCCTTCAGATTCATTTCTTCCTTGTAACAACAGCAGATACTTACAGCCAAATGCCCTATCATCATACCCTGTCAAATCTAACAACCTGAAGTCTTCATTCATTTTGTACTAGCTCCGCCCCTGTCAGTTCTGGGCCAAAGGGTTCAGCTTATGGAATCCCATAAATTCCTATCAAGCAACATTTTCGCTGTAATCTGTCTCCTGAATATTTTCTAACTTATAGGGTATGGAAAAGTCTGAGAGGTTTCCAGGTATTGCAATTATTGCTGGTTAGATTACTGTGATCTTGACACAAATTAGAGTCAACTGGGAGTAGGGAACCTTGGTTGGGGAATTGCCGCCATTGTATTGGCCTGTGGGCAAGCCTGTGAAGCATTTTCTTTATTGACAGTTGATGTGAGAGAATCCAGACCATTGTGTGTGATCTAAGGACTAGATAATATGCCCTGTCCTGTTTAAGAGAACAGGCTGAGCAAGCCATGAAGAGCAAGCCAGGAAGCAGCAGCATCCATCCATAGCCTGTGCTTTAGGTCCTACCTCCAGGTTCTTGCTCTTATTTTTCTCAATAATAGACTTGCATAGGAAAATAAAATGGAAATTAAACTATTTAAGTTTGGTTTTGGTCAATGATTTAACAACAGAAAACTAAATTAGTGGAGTTATCACTGAATTTTGCTCTAAAATATCACTTATCTTTCTCTGTAGTATGTGTTTGTGTGTGTGTGTGTGTGTGTGTGTGTGTGTGTGTGTCTGTGTGTGGGTGGGTGGGTGTAGTGTAGTGTATATTCTGTGTGATATAAATATATTCATATAGATAACTTCACATGTGCTTGAAGTAAGTGTACAGATGTATGTATATGGAGACAAGAGGTAGAGACAATGTCTTCAACACTGGCTCCTTCCCCTAATTTTTGACCTAACGCCTGCAGTAAATGTGTAATTCACTAATTTTGATGGGCTGGTTGGCAAATGAGCTCCAAATACCTTTCTCTAACTCCCATCCCTTATAACATCAGTTATGGACTTGTCCTTTAATTGGGAGCTAGGAACCCAAACACCTGTACTAATTCTTGCACAGCAAACACTTCCCCCAAGAAGGCATTATTCTAGCTGCTCAAATATTTTTCATTTGACCTTTCTCTAGTTCCCATAACTAATCAGAAAGACCCAAGTTGTTGTTTCAATACTTTGTTTAGAATTTGTTATTGCTAAATTTCTATTTTGATTTTTTCCTATGTTCCACATTCCATAAAACATTAGAACATAATACAAATAAGGCTTTTGCTGATTTCATATATATATACATATATATATATATATATATGCTTTTTATTTATTAATTTATTGTTCTTATTTTACATATTGATCCCAGTTCCCTCTCCGTCCCTTCCTCCCTCCCTCTCTTCCACCTTCCCATGCCCCTGACCACCCTCCCATCCCATCCCCCCCTACTCCACATGTAGGGTGATACCTTCCTGGAGGGGGTCATCAAGGACTAGGCCCTGCCTCTTGCCTCTAGGTTAAGGGAGTATCCCTCCATAGGGAACGTGCTCTCAAAGTCATTTGGTACACCAGGAATACATCCTGGTTCCACTTCAGAGGTCCCTTAGATTGCCTAGGCCTTCTAACTGAGACCCATGTTCGGGGGTCTGAGTCAGTCCAATGCTGGATTCCCAGCTATCAGTCTGGGGGCCCATTAGCTCTCCCTTGTTCAGGTCAGCTGTCTCTGTGGGTTTCTGTAACCTGGCCTTGTCTTCCCTCTCTGCATTTGGATTCCAGTTTGGCTCAGTGTTTAGCTGTGGGTGTCTGCTTCTGTTTCCATCAGCTACTAGATGAGGGCTCTATGACGGTAGGTAAGTTAGTCATCAATCTCATTATCAAGGAAGGGAATTTATGGTAGCCTTTCCACTGTGGCTCAAATTGTTAATTGGGGTCAGTCTTGTAGGCTCTGGACATTTCTATAAAGCCAGTTTTATCTTCAAACCTATAATGGCTCCCTCTTTCATGCTCCCTCCCTCCCTCCCTCCCTCCCTCCCTCCCTCCCTCTCTCTCTCTCTCTCTCTCTCTCTCTCTTTCTCTGGTCTATTCATCATCTATTCCTCCCCTCTCAATCTTCCTAGTCCCACATGCTCTCCTCTTCTCCCCTTATCTTTCTTCTAGCCCCATCTCCACTCACTGCCTCCCCACTCCCAATATGATCAGGAAATCTTGTTCCTTTCCCTTTCTGTGAGGGACTTTGTATGAATCTCTTAGAATACACCTTGTATCCTAGTTTCTCTGATCGTGTGAATTATAGGCTGGGGATTCTTTGCTCTACGTTTAAATCCATATATGAGTGAGTACATACCATGTTCCTCTTTTTGTGACTGGGTTACCTCATTCAGGATGGTTTCTTTAAGTTCCATCCATTTGCCTGCAAATTTCAAGATTCCATTGTTTTTTTTTTCTGATAAGTAGTATTCAATTGTGTAAATGTGCCACATCTTCTTTATCCTTTCTTCAGTTGAGGGGCATCTAGGTTGCTTCCAAGTTATTGCTATTACAAATAATGTTGCTATGAACATAGTTGAACATATGTCTTTGCTGCATTGATGCGGATCATTTGGGTATATGCCTAAGAGTGGGATTGCCAGGTTCTGTGGTAGATTGATTCCTATTTTCCAGAGGAAATGCCATACTGATCACCAAAATGGCTGTATAAGTTTGAACTCCCACCAACAGTGGAGGAGTATTACGCTTTCTCCACATCCTCTCCAACATAAGTACAGTTAAAGTTTCATTTATAGCACTTTTTTTATTTTTTTCTGGGAATAACAATATTGCATGTACTACCAGCTTCCATTATAGAATCATTTACTAATTACAAGGATTGTTTTACACGTTTAGGTTATTTTTGTCAAGAAATTAATGTAAGGGTGCAAAATTTCTTTATGGTTCACCAGACAAACAATGTTAATGTGATATGTAGATAGACAATATATGATAGATATATTAAATATATATTTAATTTATTTATTAAATAAATATAGATATATTAAAGTTAGATAAACATAAAATAAACCTCAAAGATATATATCCAAATGTCATATCTGTGTGTCTATCCATGAAGCATATATGTAAGAATTAATCTACCAGTATCTATCTGTCTGTCTATCTATCCATCCATCCATCCATGTTCTATCTATTAAGATGTTTATATAAGAAATTGCCTAATATGTCTTTGGAGATTTAAAAATATCTAATGGTCTGTAGTCAGCAAACTAGATACCCGAGAAAGTCCATTTGTAGTTCTATCCTAGTTCAAAAGCCAGGAACATCAATGTGATCAGGCACACTAGGGAAATTTTCTCTCATTCTAGCTTTGAATAACCCATTCCCTGTGTTGACTCTAGGAGGTTATATTATGTTAGGTAGGATAATTCACTTTACCCAGACTCCCTATTCAAAGCTTAGTACTATCCAGAAACATTCTCAGATACATGCCTAGAACAGTTCTGACATAATTTCTAAACATTCTCCATCCCGGTCAGGTTGACACATGTGAAATGAATTATAACACTCCATATGCCAGATCTTCATGGTACAACCTTATTCAAATTCATAATTTAGAAGGTCAAAATCCCATTGTATTTTATGTTTTGCATTCTTAATATGGTGTTCCATAGAAGGTGTTCATATAGAGGTAGAGAAACCAACACTAAACACACACGAACACACACACACACACACACACACACACACACACGAACACATGTGCATATGCACACACATTAACACTTTTCTTATATTTCAGGAGCTCCTACAGAAGAACCTGTTTGATCTTTGTGTTCAAAAGTACAGCAATAATTATCTCTAATGTGGAAATGTGAGGGTAAGTAAATAAGATATTTTTAAATATGATTAAGCAGGTAATTATTCAACATTCTGTTAACCTATACACAGCTTCTTAGACACTATATCAAGAATGTTACATGTCAGAAGAATAAGTAGCAATTTACTTTTGATTAAAGTTATATTGTTGAGCTCTGTGTTTTAATCTTAGCTAGTTTGTTTTTCTGATCAGAAGTGGAAAGCCTAAAACCCTCAACTCAGACAAGTACATTTTCTAAAATTGAGACTTTTGTGCCAAAATTAATACAATATTAATAAGGGAGGAGAGAAGCTCTTTGGTGTCTTAAGAAAGCAACTTGTATGTATTCATGGTAGAACATGCCTTCTAACATCAGAAATCAGGATGTAGAGGCAGAAGCAGGAAAATCTCTCTGATTGTGGGGCTACCCAGCTATATAGTAAGTTTCAGGCTAACCAAAGCTACAAAAGGAAAATAAATGTTTATCAAAGTATTGACATCATTCTGTAGTTTAGTATAGTCTAATGATGCAATCGGTAGAAGCTCAATTTAAACTTATCAAATTTAACTGAGATGAATGAATACAAAACATTAAAATAGATATTCCTGATTTGTATTGTATTTTCAAAGCAATCTGTCATCTGGGCACACAAGCCCAATAGTCAGAGGTCATGTTCTATAGATAGCCTCTGAATAGATGGAAATAGACCATGTAGAATTTCAGGATCTAAATGCTCCCCAGTCCAAACACAACTGAGAATCTCTAC
Source organism: Phodopus roborovskii (assembly GCF_943737965.1). NCBI lineage: Eukaryota > Metazoa > Chordata > Mammalia > Rodentia > Cricetidae > Phodopus > Phodopus roborovskii. Next base: position 37,934,548 of record NW_026125295.1, on the reverse strand, counting down.
TCCAGGATGAGAAAAGTGAGAGACTGAAGTTAGTGAGAGGGCTTACAAAGGAGGAGGAGTTGTTCTATCACTCTAGAGTGGCTCATTGAGTTTATAATCAGTTACAGATTTATTAAATTAGCATAGTTATGGTCATCCCAAGAAGTTTGTATTAGACAGAGAGAGAGAGAGAGAGAGAGAGAGAGAGAGAGAGAGAGAGAGAGAAGAAAGGCCCAGACAGTGCAGGACTAGCTGTTCTGGGTGAGATTATGGGATGCACTTATAGATTAGAATAATATCTGGTTAATCTTTCCAGTGACTTGCCCCACTCTTCTTTAAATCTGGATATTGGTATCAAGAAACAATAACTAGTTTAGCTTAGCAGCTATCCATTGTGTACCAGCCCCAAATAACACACAGAGACTCTGTATTCGATATAATCTGTTGGCCTGGTTACTATTTTCTTATCGGCTAGCTCTGCCTTAATTATTAACCCATTTCTGCTGATCTATGTATTTTCACATGGCCTTCTCTTACCGGGGAGGCGGCTGGCGTCCAGCTCTCTCCTGACTCTCCATCTTGACTCCTCCTTACTACTTCCTATTTCCTCCTTGTCTCCTAGTCCCTCCTATCTTCCTTTCCTATTGGCCAACAGTGCTTTATTATTAACCAGTATGAGAAACATATACAGAATGACATCTCCCATCATCTCCTCTTTTCTGTCTAAATAAAAACAAGGGTTTTAACCTTAACATCGCAAAATATATTACATAACAGTTATCAAATAAGAATCACAGTTAACACTATTTAGTCCATTAACATTTAGCAAGATTTGAAGAAAATATTCCATCATCTATCCTATCTTTGTGTGTCTAAAGTCTATGTACCTTATCTTTAATACTAAGGAAAACTATAACCATAACTATCTGTCTTCAACTCCTTCAAAGACCACAGAAGGATAGTCTGTAAACTCTAGAAATGACAGAGACATCTTGCCTTGTCAGGCACCTGAAGTTCTTCTGTAATCTTCCATCTTCAGCCCATAAGCCATAGTGTGTCTGGCAGACTCTTCAGCAAACAGGAAACTTTAAACTGTCTTCTTGTATTGGCAGTTTATCAGTCACTTTTCTCTGTGTCCTGCATACTGTCTCGCAGACTCTTCCATGAAGCAGGAACTCTGTAGCAATGTCCATCTTGAATCAGCAGTCACTTTTCTGTGGGTCCTGCATGTCCACTTTATACAGCATAAAGTCAAACAGTCCAGACAAGAGCAGTATCTTGTCCAAATGGCTAGTCTTGCCATATTGGAAGCAAACTCCAAAACGAGTTTCTTCAATGTCCATCTTCTTTTCTGGTGCAGGTGGTATTGCCAAGAGCAATTATGTCTCACTGTCAGGAACCCTAAACCATTTTAAATGCCATATTCTGTAGGTCTTTGAAAGGTTTGAAGAATGCCTATCCATCTCAAATATATGTCTGTATATCTAGAAATACTAACTAACTTAACTATAAGTTCTAACTATCATAGGTAACTATCTATAATCTGTACTACATTATACATTACATTTCTAACTGAGCTCAATAAACACAATACCTAAACAAGAGGAGAAATATACATATCACCTTATTGACCTTAAATTGTATCAATAAATGAAAATCCATTCCAAAACAAAGTATACATATCTATACCATAATTCCCTTTTTACCTTTAAAAAGAATTGGCTGTGATCATTAACCATTTATAAGCAAATCCATTTAAATGAAAACAAACATTTATAAACAATATTTGGGAATTTGGGCGTCGTTCTTTCCAAACTACTTCCTGCTGATAGAGGGCGCTGTCATGGGGATCCTAAGAAGTTGCAGAAATCTTGGCTGTAGTCTTCGAGGCTGCTTTGTCCAAGCTGTTTTGAATGTCATCAGCGACTGTTTCAGGGGGCCTGGCTTGATCAAACCACATTAGTCTGGAAGGAATCCACAGCTTTTCAATTTCTGTGGAAACAAAAATAGAAATCCTTTTCCCCAGTAACTTGTCCTTAAACTTAAATGTTGGAGTCAAAGCATTTTTAAAATATATAAATTGAATTAATCCAGCAGCATTTCCTTTATCAGTTGTTATTTTCTCAGCAGTCAAACAATGCAGAGACAACACAATAGCATACAGTAACCAGATTCTCTCTGAGCTTTTCATCTTTACGTGCCTTTATTATTACTCTGCTTATTTTACTTTTATTTTTTTATTTTTTGACATAGGGTTTCACTGTGTAACTCTTATCTGTCCTGGAATTTACTCTGCATACCAGGTTTACTATGAAATCACAGAGATCTGCTTGCCTCTGAATCCTGAGTGCTGGGATTAAAGGCGTGTGCCACCACACTCAGTTCCTCTTTGTCTATTTAAAACCATTTTATTTTTCTCTCCCCAAGCCTATGTATTTTTATTTTAAAACACACTGTAAACTTTTAGCACCTTTTCTTAATGTGAATCTGTCTCTACTGTAAATCTTTATCTTTTACTGGCCATGAGTCTTTATCTGTTAAACAACAACATTGTTAAAATGAAAGTCTTTGTTTCTGCAGCGGTTTACCAAAGATGGTGGCGGGTACTTTTACTGCCAGCACTGAGAGCTGTGCTCACCGCCTTGGTCTGCGCTGCCACCCAGAAAGCATGCTGCCAGCTTGGAGATGTGGTCACTGCCATTGCTATCTCTCATACACACCAATAAATTGTTAGCAGAGTTATTTAAAAGCTGTGTGGTTTTTTGCCGCTTATGCTGAGTCAGGAATATCTGCTTGTCTCTAGCAAAGCAGAGTTCAACTGAGAAAAATGCTGCTACCAAGAAACCTTGCTTGTCTCTGTTCTTTTGTTTCTAAAACCCTTTTTTAAGCTTTTGCTAAATTTTAAGTGGAAGTTCTTATTAACCACGTGGGCGCCATTTGTAAGGAGTTCGGTTTTTCCTCCCACCACCTGGTATTGTCCTGCTGCTGCTCCAGCCCCAAATAATACACAGAGACTCTGTATTTGATACAATGCTGTTGGCCCGGTTACTTGTTTCTTATCGGCTAGCTCTGCCTTAATTATTAACCCATTTCTGCTGATCTATGTATTTTCACATGGCCTTCTCTTACCGGGGAGGCGGCTGGCGTCCAGCTCTCTCCTGACTCTCCATCTTTACTCCTCCTTACTACTTCCTATTTCCTCCTTGTCTCCTAGTCCCTCCTATCTTCCTTTCCTATTGGCCAACAGTGCTTTATTATTAACCAGTATGAGAAACATATACAGAATGACATCTCCCATCACAGCTTTATGACCAAATCTTGGTGACAATTCATAAAAGGTGGAAACCTGGAGTTCACTGGAGTAAGCTGCAGAGATACTTTTTCACATAGCTCCAGTTGGTCTGAGACTCTATCAGGTAGTTTGATTGCTTTATTTTCCTTTGAGGCAACTCAGCTTATCTTAAAGTCGGCTAGACATTCAGCATCTCATTGCTTTTATTTTTCAAGACAGCTTGGCTTCTCTGAATCTCTTATAGGAGACTCAGCTTGTCTGAAAGTGTCTCTCTGTAGTCTTTACAGCTATATTTGGAGGAGGGGCCTATGAATCCTGCTCAGTTTCCTGAAACCTTTGATTTGATTATTACCTGAGTTTAAAAATCATCTCTGCAGTAAAATGCTCCACCTCTCTTTCCTGTGACTTAAGCTTCCTTCCAAGGTGTAGATCTCTCTCAGAGAAAATTGTTATATAGCAGTCACCAAAATTCTTACTTGGTTATTTATTCTTTTGTTTATAAAATGGAGGTTGAGTGAGTTTAAGAATATTAGTTGTATATGGGAAAGGTCATAGAATTTCCTAAATATAACTTATAGGACTCAAAATTTGATGTTTTATCCTACTTCACTTAAAAAGTATAGGTATTTTTTGTTTCATTCAAACATGTATTAGAATATTAAATATACATATTATGAATTAAATATACATATAATATATAAAACACATATACTTTATTATTTTAGTGGCTCATAAATTACAATTTATTATGAAAATTGGTTTCTCCAACCATTTTACCTTGCCTGTGTAGGTTCAATAGACCACTGTCAGGCTGGTGATGTTGGCAATAATGATTAAAAGGAATTTTAACCTGAACTCCCTTATGACAACATTGACTATAACCATTAAAATAGGTGATGACTTACATAATTAACTTATCATCTTTCATTTTTAGCTATTTTCATACCATGTTTACAAGAAATGTGACATTTCCATGAAATAATTCACCTTATTCAAATTCATTTTTACTGAACAAAAAAGGACTAAGTTCAATTTTCTTTTATTCTGTGTCTTCAAAAGTATAAATAACAGAGACCGTATGCAGTGATAGGAACAAGGAGAAAAAAGAGATATGATTAATGGATAAGATTCTTAACACTTCAAATTTCCTTTTATCCTCTCTCTCTTTTTCATTCATAGTACATGACTAAGTATATTTAATAAGCACAGTTTGGAAAAAAATGATGGTTGTACTGTTTTCTTAAACCCTGAAAACAAGACCTATTTAAAAGTGAAAGGACACTTTGAGCACTTGAGAGAATCTAGATAGACTGAAAATGAATGCAAACAAGGTAAAATATTCATTTGGACTTTGTGTGTATGTATATGTGTGTGTTCATATATGTGTGCATGTGTGTGCAGGAATGTGTATAGGGTTATACCTGTAGGATGTATGTGTAAATAAAGTTGTACCACACAGGGTAATAATGTTTACCCCAGGAGTCATGGACTATCAAACAAAAAAGCTCCTCTTAAGCTGTGGGTCAGGAGAGTCTAAGAGGCTCCATCAAAACAATACAGGATATTGCTATTGCCTTTGATTGTCTCCTAGAACTTCAAAGCAAAACCTATTGCTGGAGATGTCACTCACTTTGGACACAGAACTTGGAAGAATCAAATTAGAACCAGTCTAAGCTACCTCCTGATGACTAGCTCTAAGAATTTTGAAAGAAGCTAACCAAGTTACCAGTGCTAAAAAGAAATCAACAGTTTTATGCAGCTCTATTGTCTTCAAACACTATCTATGAATCGAGTGACAAGATATCCTAAAAGGTGTAATAGTGGCACTTATATCCTGATGGTACACAACTGCCATTCTGTTGGACTTAAGGCCCAATAATGAGAGGCAAATTATATCAGATACTGTAAATGAGTATAATTTTGAAGCATATTCTAAATACTTATTCTTATAGCCATGGACAAGCGTGAATCTCACCCACCATCAAAGAAGCTTCTGTTTACAGACAATACAGACCATTAAAGAAAGCTTCAAATAAGCAGAGGACAAGTGACCATGGGATGCTTGGCCCCAATTACTAAATCTACAACACTACTCCTATACCTGAGGCTTGGGTAATATAGCAGAAAAGGAGGTGGGAAGAGTGTAAGGAAATCTACAAGATTTTAGATTGTGTCTTTTACATATGAAAAGAAAGCTGAATCCATGAAATCCCAGCAATATGGAATCCTATGCAGCTCTTAAACAATAGCAACACTATCGGACATGCCAACATGGATGGGAGAATTCTCACAAGGATCCAACCATAGTTGAACAGCTACTGGAAATTAATAGTTTAAAATTGAGGGACAATCATTCTTTCCAGATACAATCCACCTGATAGTTTAATCAGTCCTAAGAGGTAAGTACTAAATACATAAGTCATTCCTAAATGAACTCATTCAGGTTGTAGTCATACATTTATATTCATATGTGTGGTGTTTATATATATATATACTGTTACGTATATGTGTAACAATAATCTTTAAAGAAAAAGAGGTCCTGAGTTTGATGAGGTATTGCCCATGGGAGGAATTGAAAGGAGGAGAATATTCATATAAAGTTCTCAAAAACTAAATAAAAATTTTTTAAAGTAAATTAATAGAGCTATTGGAATTTTTAAATATTCTTTTGTGTTGGTCTAAATGGGACAATTCCCTGATATTTTAAGTATAAATTACCCATATATTTATTGCTCCTAATCATTAAAAACAAACACAAACCAATGACAATGACAAAATAGCCTACACTGCTAAAGTTTTGGGACAAAGGACTTGTAGACTTAGTGTTAACACTGTAGCAGACTGATCAAGTCTCAGTTTGGACATCTTGATTGTAATACCATAGCCAGAAAAGTAAGAAGATGCTGGTAACGATCATTGTATCTCTTCAAGTGGGTTTTCATGGTGGATAAGCACACACCATTGCTAATCAAAAAATCTTAGTGTCGATGCTGAGTGAATGGTATCAGCATCATGCTGAAAATTGTTATGAATGGAAACTCTCACTTCCTGCCCCTGGTCTGTGCAATAAGAAGCTTTTAAAAATTCCCCAAACTAATTTAGAACTGTAAAAACCATTGATTTCCAATCTTAAAGCTGAAGAATGAATACATTACTATTTTATGAAAGATGACTAACTTTCACGGAGTCTCCAGAGTAAACTTTTGTAATTATTGTGGACAATGATGAAATTCAGGAAGCACCTTCTTGACAATCCACAGATAAAAATTCTTAGTATATCAGAATAGTATTCATGAGATATACACACATATTAGATACAGGCTATAGGGAATCCCCCATAGTCACTGGGGAAAGAATGCACATGTAAAATTACAAACAGGGCAAAATATATTCTTGAGTCTGTATTTCTAGAAGTTTTTGTAAATATGAGTATTCTCCATGAGAAATTATTTCTGGTGGGTTTGTAAGACCCTCAGAATAAGGAGTCTTCCAGTTTCGGTTGGTACCCCCAAGAACTCAATGGCCAATGGGGTGTGATTAATATCTTGTCTGGGCAAACTGAAGGTGCAGCTATCTCTTTGTTTCTTAAGAACCCTATTTACCACCTTCTGACTCATTTAAAGGAGGGGCAGTGTGAATTCTTGGTATCCTGCTATTTTAGGGCCAGTGGTTAACAAATTCCAGGAACTAAGTCACAGTGGCCTTGGTCAGCTTTCTGGGTCAGACTGCCAGGCATTCCAATTATTTGTGCTTCATTTAATTTCTTTCCTAGTTTAAGTCTTTCAGGTTGACACCTTGAATATTAATTGTTGAATAAATGATAAATTAATTGTTGAAATAAATGATAATGGTTCTCAGCATAAACTGAAAATGAATATTCATTTTTCTTTATGTTTTTTTTTTAATGTTTAATCCTGTCAGGTGAAGAGACTACTTGTGGCTCATAGACACCCACATTACAATCTACAAATAATACTTGACCTGAGATATATTTGGAATGTTTTTGTCTGCTTGATACCTTGTGTGTGTTTCATGGCAGGAATAGTGGCCTTTAGGAATATGAGTGAGTGTAGCATTACCTTAACTGAAAGAACAGGCCCAAAGAGGTTCTAGGCTAGAAAAACTTTCCTGGTTGAAGATAAAGTAACAGGACTTGGGAGAACAGAAGTGGTCAATGTTTATAAGCAAGCCACAGACTTCTAAGCAACTCTTGGATATATGCTCCATCACTCACGCAAATACATTTTAATCCAGGGTGAGCAGAGTAGTATATAATTTCTCTCTGAGAGGATTTACTGTGTAAGCAGAGGCATCAACCTCAAGAGAGTACCTGAAAGTCATGGATATAAATACAAGTATATAGATAGTTAACAGGTATCATAAATATCAAGAACTACGGGCTGTTGTAACACAAAATATGCCCTTTGGTGCATTTTGTATACTTATTTCACTTCACCATTATGTCTATCCACTTAGATAAATAGGTTTTCTTCCCCCCAAATGGGAGAATTTAGTGAAATTTCAGGGGGAAAAATCCTGCAAAACTTCATTAAGAAGCCTACTACATGTACGTGATAGTTATGTAGTTTGGCCTTCTTGTGGGTGCAGGGACTGTCTCTAACTCTTTAGCTGGCTTTTGAAAACCTAGTCCTTGTACTGGGCTGCCTTTCCCAGACAAGGGAGGTGCTTAGTCTTACTGCAACTTGATATTCTATGTTTTGTTGATATCCATGGGGGGCCTGCTCTTTTCTGAACAGAAACAGGATGTTGTGTTCCACCAGAAAAGAATGTCAATTACCCTATTGTGTATAGACTATAGGCTTAAGTATTTAGCATTGCTATCTTTGTTATTGCTTATGGCTTTTAATCTCTAATTCAATGTTATACCATGATGTACATACTTCATTGTAAATTATCAAGTATTGCTTTAAATAAATACTAAGCAATGTTTATTGTGAAAATATATTTTATTTATTCTACACTGTAAGTGATATTCATCTTAACATTAAATAATATAATATTATTATTATGATATCTCACATCCTTATTTACATACAAAGACTTTGGAATGAATTTTATCCTCATCACAGATTACAGTTTAGTGAGCTAATATGTTTCTAATTATCTATCATATTAGACATACAAAATCTAAATATGTATTATGCATTCAATATTTACATCAAAATGATACTTTATTCAAAGTTCCTTTAACTTTTTTAATAAAGAAAATGACTTGAAATATTTTGAGTCCTCTCCCCCAAATATCCAAATAGTTGTATATTGTTTTTGTTTTGTTATTTCCCTTTACTAATAGAAGAAACAATTCTTGGCAGTTAATTTGGTTCTGACTAATAAAAATGAAAAATCTCAATGAAATCAGGAAAAACGAAACAAAACAAAAAACAAAAAACAAAAAAAAAAAAAAAAAAACAAAGAAAGAAAAGAAAAGAAATCCCTACAGAATGGTTTCCAGTGTTCAAGGCCTGAAATGCCATGAGTCTAAGAACACCTTGCAAAAAAAAAATATGCTAAAGTTAGTAATCAGTTAATGAAGTGTGAAGATTTTTCTTAGCAGAGAAAACAGACCACGGAGAGTGGTGTTAAGAAAATTCCTAGAGGCCTTAACAAGAGATTCTAGCAGCGGTTAATTATCAGGCTCCAAACAGAAGTAAAACACCTAGAAAGAAAGATGTACAATTGGCTTTTTGCCTTCAGAAAGAAAGAGCGCAGACTTTATTTTCTAAAATAAATACATAAATAAAAAATAATTTGAAAGGAAAAAAGTAATCTGTCGGCTTTTAAATTTTGGTATCTCGAAGTATAGATAGTCACTATAATGGTGCATACCTTTAGTCCCAGCACTTGGGAAGAATTCTGTGATTTAGACTCCATCCTGGTCTACAAAGTGAGTTCCAGGACAGCTAGGACTTTACACAGAGAAACCCTGTTTCAAAAAAGTCTGAAAGCAGAGAGCTCATGCCTGCGGAGAAGTTTAGGACCAAGGAATCTATACAAACTTAGACAGTAATGGACTCAAACTCCATCATCATGCTACCAATAGCTGTGATCCCTTCTAAATTACATTCCCAGATGGATAGACAAACTCCTATAATCAAATATACTCAGGTAAAATATGGAAGAGATTAGAGGAGAATGGAAACCTTGTCATGTTCCTGATTTTAGAGGAATCTCATTGAGTTTCTCTCCATTTAGTTTGATGTTGGCTGTTGGAATACTGTATATTGTTTTTATTATGTTTAGGTATGTTCATGTTATCCCTGATCTCTCTCTCCAGGACCTTTATCATGAAGGGATATTTGTATTTTCAAAGGTTTTTTCAACATCTAGTGATATGATCATGTTTTTTTTTTTTTCAGTTTATTTATATGGTGGATTGCATTGATAGATTTTTGTATATTGAACTATCCTTGCATCGCTGAGAAGAAGCCTACTTGGTCATGGTGGATGGTTTCTATTATGTATTCTTGGATTCAATTTGCCAGTGTTTTACTGAGTATTTTTGCATCAGTGTTCATGAGGGATATTGGTCTGTGGTTCTTTCTTAGTTTTGTCTTTGTGTGGCTTGGTTACCAAGGTATTCAATTCACAAATCCATTTATTAAGTGGAGTTATTGTATATCCAGCGGGAGTTGGGCATTATACTATAGTGTTATGTGTGTAGGGGGGTTATATAAGAATTTAGATATCCACAAAAGGTCTGGGAGACAATTGCAACTACTTTTGATGAAATTGCAGCTATAATGTTATCCTCAAATGTTTCATTGGGGAAACAAAATACAAGTCTTGAAGCACAAAGTTCATTAGATTGAGACAATCCTGCTACAGGAAGGTCTTACTTTTTCTATTTCCCATTGCATGCCAATAGGATGCCAATGTATTCCAAGGACAAATCAATATTAGTTCCATCTCAAAGGATTATCAGATATGTTTTTTTTGTTAAATATCATGCCCAAATTATTAACATCTTAACATGTAGTTGACATGCTATTATTAGAATATCTTACATTCTTATTTTATGTGTGTGTTAAAAGTAAGTAGTATGATTCTCCATCCTCAGTTGACTAGCAAATTTCACAGTCCTTCTATTTGTTAAATATCAGATTGCTTAATGAAAATAAATACTGCTTTCAAAACTTTCAAAACTGTATGAATGAATGCATAATTATCAACTGAAAACTCATAAGTATCAACTAATCAATTGTACATATAAAACATTTTCAGATGATCATAATAAAGCAATGGGAGTAACACAGAAGTGATTATATGTGCATATCTGTTGAATGAAAATATTTATGTCCTATGGATTTAAATGTTCTCTTTTATATTCTCAATATAAAAGGTCTTTTATCCACTTGGACTTGCATTTGTACAAGGTGATAGATAACATATTAATTTGCATTTTTCTACAAGTTTTCAGACAGTTATACCAGCACCATTTGTTGAAGATGCTTTCATTTTTCCATTGTGTATTTCTGGCTTCTTTATCAAAATCAGGAGTACATAGCTATGTACATTTACATCTGTGTCTTTTATTTGAATCCACAGTGACCAAAAAGGCGTGTCTTAAAAGTATTTCAATTAGTCGGAGTTCCTGCAGGCAAGATCCTTGATCCCCAAATCCTGGCCTCTGCCAAAGAACAAGGTCTCAGCTGGATACCACCAGTTTCCAGTGAGATCCCACTTTCCTGCAAAACCTTCTCAAGTTCCAGCTCAGCCCTCCTCCTCTTCCACCAGCTATTGGCCAGAGGTGAGTCAGGGCCCAATCTGGGCTGCCTGTCCCCTACAACATTTTTTCCGCCCTCCCCTGCCCGAACTCCCTGGGTTGGCCCCTGATCCTGCTGCTCCTGTCTCCTGTCCCCATCAAGAGCACCCTTGGAGCACTGATACACCCCCATCCATCCCCACTGCCAGCCTGCCCCCCCCTACCATGTGCCCTACCCCACCCACGGTCCTGCCGCTCTGGTTGAGCACTGGGACAGAGGGTGGAGAAAACAGCCCACCCTACTTCGGAGACTTCTCAGAGCAACTCTGAACAAAGGAGTCCTAACTGTCCTCGCAGGACCACTCACCACAGGCTTGGTCTCTGACCCCACCTCCAGTCTTCTGCTGGAGTCCCAGACCTCTCCCAGAGATCCACCTATCTCTGTGGATCCACTCGGAGTTCCTGCAGGCAAGATCCTTGACCCCCAAATCCTGGCCTTTCCCAAAAAACCAGGCCTCAGCTGGAGAGTGCCAGTTTCCATTTAGATCCCAGTATCCTGCAAAACCTTCTCAAGTCCCAGCTCAGCCCCTGCCCTCTTCCACCAGCTATTGGCCAGAGCCAGAGGACCACTGTGAGTACCTGCTTACATCTTCTGGATCCTCATCCTTGACCCCATCCCTGGATCTCTGTCTGTGGAGAAACCTCCTAGAGAGCTTGGACCACACAGAGCTACAGATATTGAATCTCAGACCCACATAAGCCCATCGGGGAAGTACCATAGGGAGAGGGGGGATACACCACCAACACATACTGGAAGAAGCTATGGGAAGAAGGCAATACAAGAGAACACCTAACAACAGAAAGACAAACATGACACCACCAGAATCTAGGGAATCTACACCAACTAGAATGGAACACAACAACAAAGCAGAGGAAGCAGAAGGGTACGACTTAAAAATTAACATCATAAAAATGATAGAGGCCCTCAAAGAAGATGTGAGAAAATCCCTTAAAGAAATGGAGGAAAAAACAAACAAAAAAGTGGAAGAAATGAACAAATTCCTTAAGGAAAGTACAGAAAGCCAAGAAAAAACAATTAACCAGGTGAAGGAGATGGTTCAAGACTTGAAAACTGAAATTGAGAAAATAAAGGCAACACAAACGGAAGGAATGCTGGAAATTGAAAAGCTGGGCAAAAAATCGGCAACTACAGACACAAGCATAACCAACAGAATTTAAGAGATGGAAGAGAGAATCTCAGGCGCAGAAGATAAACTAGAAGAAATAGATTCATCGACCAAAGAAAATCATAAATCCAACAAATCCTTAACACAAAACATCCAGGAAATGTGGGACACCATGGAAAGGCCAAACCTAAGAATAATAGGCATAGAGGAAGGTGAGGAAGCACAGCTCAAAGATGCCGAAAACATATTCAACAAAATCATCGAGGAAACTTCCCAAATCTGAAGAAGGACATGCCCATGAAAGTACAAGAAGCATACCGAACCCCAAATAGGCTGGACCAAAGAAAAAAGACCCATCGACATATAATAATCAAAACACCTAGCATACAGAATAAAGAAAGACTATTAAGAGCTGCGAAGGAAAAAGGACAGGTAACATATAAAGGCAGACCTATCAAAATTACACCTGACTTCTCCATGGAAACCCTCAAGGCCAGAAGGTCCTGATTAGATGTTCTAAAAGTATTAAGAGAACACGGATGCCAGCCTAGGCTACTATATCCAGCAAAACTCTCAATCAATATAGATGGAGAGAACAAGATATTTAATGACAAAACCAGATTTTCCCAATATGTATCTACAAATCCAGCCCTACAGAAAGTATTTGAAGGAAAACTCCAACCCAAGGAAGGTAACTACGCCCAAAAAAATGTAGGCAACAGATAATCCAACTACACCAGAAGCCAAGGGTAAAGCAGAACAAATATATTCACAATACCACTGCCAACAACAAACCTAAATCAAACAAGCATCAACAATCAATGGTCCTTACTCACCCTCAATATTAACGGTCTTAACTCACCTATAAAAAGACACAGGCTAACAGAATGGATACGAAGACAGAATCCATCCTTCTGCTGCATAGAAGAAACACATCTAAGCTTCAAAGATAGACATTACCTCAGGGTAAAGGGTTGGGAAAAGATTTTCCAATCAAATGGAAATAAGAAGCAAGCAGGTGTAGCTATCCTAATATCCAACAAGTTAGACTTCAAACCAAAATTAGTCAAAAGAGATGAAGATGGCCATTTCATATTCATCTCAGAAGAAATCCATCAACACAAAGTCTCAGTTCTGATCATCTATGCCCCTAATATGAAGGCACCCACATTTGTAAAAGAAACACTACTAAAACTCAAAGCTCATATAAAACCTCACACACTTATAGTGGGAGACTTCAATACACCACTCTCAACACTAGACAGGACCACAAATCAGAAACTCAACAAAGAAACAAAAGAATTAACAGAAGTTATGTCTCAACTGGGGCTAAGAGACATCTATAGAACATTCCATCCAAAGACAAAAGAATATACCTTCTTCTCTGCTCCACATGGAACCTTCTCTAAAATCGACCACATACTAGGTGACATAACAAACCTCAACAGATACAAGAGAATAGGAATAGTCCCCTGTATCTTATCGGACCACCATGCTTTAAAATTGGAATTCAACAACAACACTAATAGCAGAAAACCTGCAAACTCATGGAAACTGAACAATGTGCAATTGCACCACTCCTGGGTCAAAGAAGAAATAAAGAAAGAAATTAAATACTTTCTAGTATTCAACGAGAATGAGGATACAACATACCCGTACTTTTGGGACACCTTGAAAGCAGTGCTACAAGGGAAGTTCATTGCACTAAGTGCCCATATGAAGAAAACAGAGGATAGTCACATAAATGAATTAACAGCCCAACTGAAAACCTTAGAACAGAAAGAAGCGAATTCACCCCACAGGAGTAGACAGCAGGAAATAATCAACGTGAGGGCTGAAATCAACAAAATAGAAACCAGGAAAACAATACAAAAAATCAATGCAACAAAGAGTTGGTTTTTTAAGTAAATCAACAAGATAGACAAACCTTTATCCAAATTAACGAAAAAGCAGAGACAGAACATGCAAATTAACAAAATCAGAAAGGAAATGGGGAACATAACAACAGACACAGAGGAAATCCAGACAATTTTCAGGTCATACTTTGAAAATCTGTATTCCACAAAAATTGAAAATTCAAAGGAAATGGACAAATTTCTGGATAACTATCACTTACCAAAATAAAATCAAGAACAGACAAACAACTTAAATAGACCTATAACCTGCAATGAAATAGAAGCAGTCATCGAAAGCCTTCCAACCAAAAAAAGTCCAGGGCCAGATGGATTCAGCGCAGAATTCTACCAGACATTCAAGGAAGAACTAATACCACTACTCCTCAAACTGTTCCACAAGATAGAAACAGAAGGTTCATTGCCAAACTCTTTTTATGAGGCCACAATAACTTTGGTACCCAAACCTCACAAAGACACAATTAAAAAAGAAAACAACAGACCAATATCCCTGATGAATATCGATGCAAAAATACTCAACGAAATACAGGCAAACCGAATTCAAGAATACATCAGAGAAATCATCCACCATAACCAAGTAGGCTTCATACCTAGAATGCAGGGATGGTTTAACATATGAAAATCTATCAACGTGATCCACCATATAAACAAACAGAAAAAGAAAAACCATATGATTATCTCCCTAGATGCAGAAAAAGCCTTCGACACAATTCAACACCCTTTCATGATAAAGGTATTGGAGATTTCAGGGATAACAGGAACATACCTAAACATAATAAGAGCAATATACAGCAAACCAACTGCCAACATCAAACTGAATGGAGAGAATCTTAAGCCAATTCCTCTAAAATCAGGAACAAGACAAGGCTGTCCTCTTTCTCCATATCTCTTCAATATCGTACTGGAAGTTCTAGCTAATGCTATAAGACAACAAAGGGAGATCAAGGGGATCCAAATTGGAAAGGAAGAAGTCAAACTGTCTCTATTTGCAGATGATATGATAGTTTACATAAGTGACCCAATAAACTCTACCAGGGAATGCCTACAGCTGATAAACACCTTCAGCAAACTAGCAGGATACAAGATAAACTCAAAAAAGTCAGTAGCCCTACTTTTTTCAGATGATAAAGAGGCAGAGAAAGTAATCAGAGAAACATCACCCTTTACAATAGCCACAAGCAACATAAAGTATCTTGGTGTAAAGCTTACCAAACAAGTAAAAGACCTATATAATAAGAACTTTGTGACTCTAAAGAAAGAAATTAAAGAAGATACCAGAAAATGGAAAAATCTCCCATGCTCTTGGTTAGGTAGGATTAACATAGTAAAAATGGCAATCTTACAAAAAGCAATCTACAGATTCAATGTAATCCCCATTAAAATCCCACCACAATTCTTCACCGAACTTGAAAGGATTATAATCAACTTTATATGGAAAAACAAAAGACCCAGGATAGCCAAAACAACCCTACACAATAAAAGAACTTCAGGAGGCATCACCATTCTTGACTTTAAGCTCAACTACAGAGCTATAGTTCTGGAAACAGCCTGGTACTGGCACAAAAACAGACAGGTAGACCAATGGAATCGAATTGAAAATCCTGATATTAACCCACACACCTATGAACACCTGATTTTCAACAAAACAGCTAAAATTATACAATGGGGCAAGGACAGCATCTTCAACAAATTGTGCTGGCACAATTGGATGAGGGTGTGTAGAAGACTGCAGATAGACCCATGTCTGTCGCCATGCACAAAACTCAAGTCCAAATGGATCAAAGACCTCAACATCAATCCAGCCACATTGAATCTCTTAGAAGAGAAAGTAGGAGGTATCCTTGAACAAATTGGTATAGGAGACCGCTTCTTGAACATAACTCCAGGGGCACAGACACTGAAAGAAACAATTAATAAATGGGACCTTTTCAAACTTAGAAGCTTCTGTAAGGCAAAGGACACAGTGGACAAGACCAATCGGCAGCCCACAGACTGGGAAAAGATTTTCACCAACCCTATATCCGACAAAGGGCTGATCTCCAAAATACACAAAGAACTCAAGAAACTAGTCAACAAAACACCAAATAACCCTATTAAAAAATGGGGTACAGAACTGAAGAAGGAATTCTCAATGGAGGAAATCAAAAAGGCTGAAAGACACTTAAGAAAATGCTCCACATCCTTAGCTATCAGTTAAAGACAAATCAAAACAACTTTGAGATACCATCTTAACCCTGCCAAAATGGCTAAAATTAGGAACACCAGTGATGACTTATGTTGGAGAGGATGTGGAGAAAGTGGAACACTCCTCCACTGCTGGTGGGAGTGCAAACTCATACAGCCATTTTGGAGATCAGTATGGTGGTTCCTCAGGAAAATGGGAATCAATTTTCTATAGGACCCAGCAATCCCCCTCTTAGGAATATACCCAGAGGATTCACATCCATGCAACAAAGACATCTGTTCAACTAGGTTCATAGCAGCACTATTTGTAATAGCAAGAACCTGGAAGCAACCTAGATGCCCCTCAATTGAAGAATGGTTAATGAAGATGTGGCACATCTACACAATGGAATACTACTCTGCAGAAAAAAATAATGGTATCTTGAAATTCGCAGGCAAGTGGATGGCACTTGAAGAAACCATCCTGAATGAGGTAACCCAGTCACAAAAAGAGGAACACAGTATGTACTCACTCATATATGGATTTTAGACCTAGATCAAAGGATCACCAGCCTATAATTCACATCACCAGACGAACAAGGATACAAGGTGTATTCTAAGAGATTCATATAAAGTCCCTCACAGATCTGGGAAGGGACAAGTCCCCCAGAGCTCAGGTGAAGTGGGGGAAGACAGCGAATGGAGAGAGAAGTAGGAGAAAATGAGGGGGAGGAAAGGAAAACCTGTGCGACCAGGAAGATTGAGCCTCGTTAGGAATAGAAGATAGGAGAGAGAGAGAGAGAGAGACAGAGACAGAGACAGAGACAGAGAGAGAGAACATAAAAGAAGGAGCCAATATTGGTTTGCAGATAAAATTGAACACAAAGAAAGGTCGAGAGAACTACAAGACTGCTCCCAACTAACAATCTCAGCTTCCGTGGAAAGGCTATCATAAATGCCCTTCCCGGAGAGTGAGATCAACAACTAACTTCTCCATGGAGCCCTCAACTAATGCCTGTTGAAAATAGTAGCAAACACCCATACATAAACACTGAGTCGAACTAGAACCCAGTAGGAGATGGAGAGGACAAGACCACGTGGTAGAAGCACATAGAGACAGCTTACCTGAACAAGGAGGAGTTAACGGGCCCCCAGACTGATAGCTGGGAATCCAGCATGGAACTGACTCAGGCCCCCCTGAATATGGGTCTCAGCCAGAAGGACTGAGCAGTCTAAGGGACCTCAGACAGTGGAGCCAGGATGTATCCCTGGTGCACAAAATGATTTTGCGAACATATCCCCCATGGAGGGATAACTGCCTTAATCTAGAGACAGGAGAGAAGCCCTAGTCCCTACTTCACAGGACTTGTCAGATCTACATGACCCCAACTGGATGGCATTCCCCTACATATGGAATTGGGGTGGGGGGATGGGGAAGGGAGGGTGTTTAGAGTGCATGTAAGAGGGCAGAGATGGTAAAAGGGAGGGAAGAAGGGAGGGAGGAAGTGTTGGGGGGAGGGAGGGAGGGAGGGAGGGAGAGGGAACTGGGATCGACATGTAAAACAATAAATTAAATTAAAAAAATGCTTTGACTCCAAAATTTAAGTTGAAGGACAAGTTACTGGGGAAAAGGATTTCTATTTTTATTTCCACAGAAAATGAAAAGATGTGGATTCCTTCCAGACTAATGAGGTTTGATCACACCAGACCGCCTGAAACAGAGTACAAGCTGATCCTACATTCAAAACAGCTGGACAAAACAGCCCTACAGTCTACAGCCAGGATATCTGAATCTTCTTCGAATCCCCCCCAAGACAGTGCCCCTTACCAACAGGAAGTAGCTTGGAAAGAACGACGCCCAAATTCCCAAATATTTTGTATAAATGTTTGTTTTCATTTAATTGGACTTTGTTATATAAAGTTAAATAAAATAAAAAAAAATGAATACAAAAAAATGTATCTCATTTACCAAGAAGTTTGGAAGATGTGAACAAACAAGATGAGGGATGTCGATGAGAGAAGAGAGAAGAGGCTTAGACAAAGCAAAAACAAATATAATACATGCAAAATCCAGGAGAGGGATTTAGCATAAGTGAACCCATAAAAATATCAGGGGCCAAGTCATCAAGGACTTTGTAAATCACATGGAACAAAGTTGAGCATATGCATGAAACACTCAGTGGGAAACACATGTGGGAACACTCTGGAAGAAATCTGAACAGGATCTGATGAAGCTCAGATATGAATTATTTCAACTGCTCTGTGGTAAACAGATTGAAATGCAAGGTGGTATGGGGATCGAAAACAAAATGTGTATGCTTTCTCTTATTTAAGGTTTGTTCTCATGGCACATTGGAGTAGAAGAAAATTTATTTTGTCTCTGCTGGCATTGATTTATTTCAATATCTTTGTACTAGGTCACTTGATTATTCTTATTTCAATTTCCATTTTTTTCAGAGGCATAAACTGGCAACAGAATATCTTCTTTTCATAACCAGGGCTCTTGAAGCAAACCATAAGGGCTATCATATCCTTATGCTAAGTAATTAAATGCATTTTGCCATTAATTTAAAAGAATAAAATGACTGAACAATATTTGGCCTTAATATTCTAATATCTACAATCTCCTAAGTATTTCTGAGTGCAAGACTACCAATGAGCACAATAGATTCCCAAATACATACATGTTTTTACTTCTTTATCACCCTGGTGGCCTATCAAAGAAAAGACTGTAATTGCAAATTTACAATTTGCTTTCAATAATATAATGTGTACTACTATAAAATAAGATGCCATGATCAGATATACAAGACTTTAATTCTAACATTGAATCAGCAGCATGAACGGTCACAGCAGATCATTTAGATCCTCAGATGATATATAGTGACCCAGTAGATGCTGGATTTATAGAGGCTTTGGATACAGAACTTCAGGCTTAAGAAATAATATTTTACAATCAACTGTAAACAAACCTATATCCATATTGCTTTTGTTCACTTATAATATTTGACAGAAAATCAACTTCTTTTCTGAAAGAATGCATGTTGTCACTTACAATACAAGCTATTACATTGTTTACTATCCAAGCTTTCTGTAGAATCCTTATTGGAACAAAAACACTCAAAGATTTAACTGTCAAGACATGCAAAAGTAGAAAGACTCGCTGACAATTGCTTCTGAAATGAACACATATCTCCACATAGATATTCAGAGCATTTGATATGCCAATCAATATTCTAATCTTTGGAATACTTATATTTTAAATGTATTCCTAGTGCTCTAAGGGCACAGATTATAGTGAAAGCAATATCCAATTCTTCCAATTCTGAGTAAAGATGACAAAGTCAGAGAGACCACTTTCCATGTACTGTGATTCAAAAGATGTCAGCACTTGTCACACCCTCTGTAAAGTACCCGGAAATTGTTTCCTATGGTGAGAAGCTCATGAACCACAGACTGATAGCTGAAAAACCAGCATAGGACAAATCCAGGCTTCTGAACCTGAGTGTCAGTTAGGAGGCCTGGACAATCTATGGGGCCTCTGGTAGTGGATCACTATTCATTCCTAGTGTACAAATGGACTTTGGGAGCCCATTACACACAGAGGGATACTCCCTCAGCCTAGACACACAAGGGAGGGCCTATGCCCTGCTCCAAATGATAGGACAGACTTGGAAGATCCCTGGGGAGCAGAAAGGGAATATGATGGGGGTTGGGAGGGGCAGGAGGGGGGAGTGTGAGAGAACTGGGAGTGACATGTAAAACAAGCTTGTTTCAAATTTAAATAATAATATTATCATAAAAAGGACCAGCATGAAGACATGCTCATCAATACCAATTCAGAGACACTGCTTTCTTAGATTTAAAATATAATACAAATAAACAACTACATTGCAAATAAATTGGATGAAGATTTTGGTATTCCATTTATGGAAGTCATTTTCTAAATCTTGACTCACAAAAAGTAATTTTTGAAAAATTTTTGGTGTGTAATGTCATCTTAGCAAAGTATTATTAATTACCTCATTTTGTTTCCATCTCATTTCTGTAATGTGCATAAACATTAAAAGAAATGTATTGGCTTTATTTTATTTATAAGTGTGTATGGCTAAATGTATATGTGAGATCTCTGTATACATGTCAATATGGAACCCAGAAGAGGGAGTCAGATCTCCTGGCACTCCAATTATAACTAGTTGTGAGATGCTCCATATCTGTCTTGAGACTTGAAGCTGAGACATCTATAATAACAGTATGTTTTTAAACACTGAGTCAACTTTCCAGCCCTCTATACAAACATTTACTGAAAAAAATATTCTTTTCTCACATGATAAATCCTGATTGCAGCTTCCCCTCTCTAACCTCCTCCCTCTTCCTCCCAACTTCCCCCTTCAATCTGCCTTTCATTTGAGAAGAACAGGTTTCTAAGAGATAATATCAAAATATAATAAAATATGCCATAGTGTGATAAAACAAAGACCATCACATTGAAGTTGGACAGGACAAACCAACAGAAGGAAAGAAACACAAGAGAAAGCCCAACAATCAGGGACCAACTTGTTTGCACACTCATGACTCCCATCAAAACACTAAACTAGAAGCCATAATGTATACACAAAGGACCTGGTATGGCCCCATGTAGTCCTTTGTAGGATGCTTCTATCATATGAACTTTACTTGCATTGATTTAGAGGGCCTTGCTTACTTGTTGATTTCCACCTACTTTGGTTCCTAAACATTTTCTGCCTCCCCTCCAGGGAGGTAGTAATATATTGTTTATAACTTATTAAAGCTTGCCTGAATATTCAAAATGCAAAGTCAGTTACAAGCTATAGCAACCAGGCACACACCTTTAATCCCAGCAGCCAGAAACTAGGAGGTGGTGGTACACACCTTTAATCTTAGGACTCAGGATTAAGAGGTAGATGGATCTCTGAGTCCAAGGACACCCTGGAATATACAAGATTGAATCAGTCTAAAAGAGTAACAGATCACACACCTTCAATCCCAGCACTAGAGAGTTATAAAAGATAGAAACAAGGTCTTCAGTATTCAGTATTAGGTATTCATTCTCCAGCCACAATAAAGATAGAAAGGCTCTTTAGTAAGATATCCACCCCGCCCACACCTGTTGCACTTACCAATCTATGTTGGGCACTGATGTCTCTCCTTCTGGAGTCCATCCTCTCCTCAGTAATGGCCTCTTAGGCAAAGAACTGCCCCCAACTCGACCACTTTGGACATGCTGCCCTATTGTGCTTTCAGGAGACAAACCTAGAAGACTGCTGAAACTTGCCAAGTCATGGTAAGACAGCCTTTCTACCTCTCTGCTTCTGTAGTGGTCTGTCAGACACTGTAGGCCTTAGCCAAAACTGGTTACCCTGACATTGCTGTGAGACTTTAAGTGACTGTCTAGGTGGCCTGTTGTTTCTGTCTTTGCAGCACCTTTTGAAAGCTGTTTGCCTGCACTTCCTGCCTACTCTAACATTGTTATCTTCCTTTTTGAGTCTTTAATGAGGTTGAAGATTAGACTGTCACAATTATTTTTCTCTCTTCCTAGGTAAAAATATTAGGTTAACTTAAGTTTTCCAGCTTAGGGTAACTCTATAGTAATCTCTTTTATAGTAATCTCTTCACCCTAGGACTGGATATGTAGTTTTTGCCATTTACTCTGTAACCTCACTGGCAACAGGTCTTAAGTTTGTATTTTCTTAATTTTCCTTTTCCTAGAGCATACTTAATATTTACACTCTTTGTATATAGTTTTGGATCAAGTCTAAATCTTCCTTAGAGTAAAAGGGGAATTGTAGTGAGATATCTACCCTGCCTGCACCTGTTGCACTAACCATGCCTATTTGGAGTGTGACCTGGAGGGACTAGGTAGGCATCACGGACTCCAGCTCAAACTCTTGCTTCCTGGTCAGAGACAGAGAGCATCTGGAACAGGAACCTGTGGTGGTCATCTGTTTCTGGTATAAGTGATTTCTCCCTGAATAAACATCCATTAGCCTATCACTTCCCAGATTTTTATTTACCACTCTATAAGGCTCAATGTCAAGAAGGATAGGAAGACATTGAAGTCTCAGGATTTTCCAGCAACATTGAATAGTGGAAACAATTTGAGACTTTGTGAAGAATTCATGGATCAGCCTTTTCAGCCTGAGTTAGAGGTGAGAGTTAGCAGCTGGCTGCTTTGCTCCTCTGACCTTCAGGTTGAACTTGAAGGTACACTCAGAGGGGAGGAATTTGATGGAGACATTCCATTAAGGGATAAGTGTTCCAAAGTCTCTCATTCTCTTTCTATGGATTTCTGTATTTGTTTCCATCTAATGAGAGAGGAAACTTCTCTAATAATGGGTGAACAAGACACTGATATATGAGTATATCAGAATACCATTAGGAGGCATTTTACCAGTGCTTTTTTTTTCATTGTTATTTTAGACCAGTAGTATTTGCTTTTATGATGCCTCAATGCTAAACACAATACCTACCTACAGACTCATTGGGTATGGGGAAGTCCACCTGGTGCCTACATAGGGCTTTTACCCCTATATTCTAGCATCTTTGATACAGGAAGGTGCTGAGAATGTTACCAGAAAGAAACATATACACCAACCTAGTTACAAACCCTGTGACCTACAATGGTTACATGTTTGCAAAATATGCTGGAACAATGGTGGCACAAATCTTGTGGGATTAACCAACCAATTGCTGTGCCCCCAAACCACCAAGAGACCTGAATCCTATGCAAAAGCAGAATCATTTTTAATCAAGAGTTATCTCCAGTCCTCTGTCTGTCCTACATAGTGGGAGTAGGAGAGATCTCAATCTGCAGTGGGGATGGACATGCAACAGGAGGGGGAAAAAAAGAGAAAAGAAAATGAAAGGTCCAGAGACTGGTATTGGGGTGCCAGCTTTAAATTGAAGATCAGAGAAGCAAAGAAGTCAAGCCAGTAGATCTTACCACTACCCAGATGAAATGGCAATCCTGTGTCCATGAATCCTCAGAGGCAAAAGCTCTCAGTTTCCGTCTCCTTCTCCTTTTATCACTATCTCCATCCAGGAATATCACGCCTGTCTCCATCTCCTTAGTACTGAGATTAAAGATATATGAACCCAGGCGCTGAGATAACCTTTGTGTAAGCTGCTTCTTTCAGGACTGTATCAGTTTTTCTATATCCTTAAACTAACAGAGATCCATCCATCTTTTAGTCCAGAGTCCTGAGATTCAAGGTGTGTGCCTGGCTTTTATGGCTAATTAGTATGGCTACTTTGCTCTTTTGATCACCAGTGGCTTTAATAAAACAGAAACAATATATCACCACATTGGGGGCAGAGCAAGGAGCAAGGAGGTTTCTGTGGATCTGCTAGATGCATAGTAACAGTCTCAGGATTGGCACACCTCTGAGCTGGTGGTGGTGGGGGGGTGTTCTAAATTAATTTATCAGCTGCAGCTGCAAAAATGTTGCTATACCTAGAGGCAAACTTAAGATTTTGCTATGTACTACATTCCACTATTATCAGTTAAGCACATCCAGAGCCAGCCAGCTAATTTCTGACCGGTTCCTTACCAAACGGAGGCATCTGGCAGTCTTTCCCCAGTAATTAGGGCTAAGTCAGGCAAGGTCAAGAGCTTAGCACAACCTGCTGAGTTTGAGGCCTATATCTTTCTGGATCTTTTCTGCAGCCTGCCTTGGCTGCCAAAGTGGGGAGGGTGGCTGGGTGAGGATCTAAGCCCTTCACAATGTCTGATGGAGGCTCCCTCCACAAGATAGAACCAATAACCTATATTATCAAGAACCAGAGACTACAGAGCCCATATATAAACTATTTTATTAATTCTTTTTTAAATTTTGCATACCAATCCCAGTTCCCCTTCCCTCTTCTATTCCTGTTCCCAACACCACACTCCCCATCTACTCCTCAGAGAGGATGAGACCTCCCATGGGGAGTCAACAAAGTCTCTCATATCACATTGAGGTAGGATCAATGCCCCCTCCAGTGTATCTAAGTAGAGTAAGGTAACCGTCCTCCATAGGGAATGGGCTCTAAAAAGAGACAAGCCAACAAGTACATTAAGATACAGGGAAGTGAAAACATTTACAGTCATACTTTACTGTTCACATTGTTATGTGCAACGTATGTTAACAGATACCTTATGCATCATCTCCACTGTTTCAAAAATTACGAAAAACTATATAATCGTAGATTGAGGAAATTAAATCTTAACTTTTCTTTTACAGGGAAAAATAACTTGTTGTTTTGGACTTTGGCTGTATATCTTTGTATTTATAAATGATTGAGCTTTAACAAGTAATAATTTTCCTAACTTGCAAAGCAAAATCTAGTACTTACAAGACAGCAAATTTTACATGATTTATTTGCTAGTATCCTATTTTTAAATACCTAGGTTTAACCTTTTCTGTTAAATAAAAGAGTATATTCATACATTTTCATTAGGATAACAAAATGAATTCTTTCCTCATCAGAATTTAGAGAAAAGAATTGCCAATTTAGATTAAGGACTATTATCACTTGTTAATGTTAATTGAATACTTCTGGTTTTGAAAACATATCAATTAGAAAGAACTAAAGAGCATTAATAGATAATAGGAAAAGCTACCTACTTCAGAACAATTCCTGTGAAAATGCCCTAAAATTTAATTCCATATCAATTAAATACAGACAAATTAGTGTAATTGAGCACTATTGTAATAAAAGTCTGAAACCATCAGTGATGGTTGATAAAGCTGGACTTCTGTTTTCAGTTTAAAGTTCCAGGAATCCTTCCATCCAGAAGATTTCAACCTGTGATCAATGAAGACAAATCCACCCAGAGTCAGTTATCACTAAATCATATGAGCAAAATAATACTGAAAGGTATATGTAAGATGAAAGTCACTGTAATGGCTCACTCTTCCTATCAAATAGGAATGAATATAAGTAATAAAATTGTTGGGTTATCTTTTCCAAGAACAGGAAGGGGAAGTCCCTCTCAGCCAGTCTGCAGCAGCTCTTTAACCAGGGATTCTGGTAAATGTCTCAAGAAGTTTGAGAAAAAAATCTCTTAGTCATTATTTTTAATAGGCAGGTAAAATACATGATATTTGTGAAAGAGCTCAAAGTCAAACCTTGTATTTCTCCAGGATGAGTGAAGGAATTGGTAGCCAGGGAGTTCCTGGACGTATTTTCCTTAGTGATGTCCTGCTTTTTGAAGTGCAGACTGAAACATACCTTTTATTTCTCTAAGTTTCTTTTGGGCCATGCTATTTTTGACTGCAACAGAAAACAAACTGAAACATATTGTATTTGTAAAAGCTATCTATTTATTACCTTAGACATGAGCTCTATGAATGAGGTGAAACAGGCCTTTGTTTTTATTTATTCGGTAGGTCCATCACCAACTTATGAAAAAACCTTAAAGTTTAATTTTGGATAACACTAAACTTACTTAGCCTCTGAGCAATGAAAACAAATCTAGATAGGCAATATTTCTCCGATTCTGCCTCTGTTTAAAAAGTGCCTTCTCCTGAATCTGAGCACACACACACACATCATAGCGGCAAGAATAGGACTCAGGTAATGAACAGCAATAAACTCACATTAACAGACAGGATCTTGAAGAATTCATTATGGTTCAAGATTCTTTTAAGCTCCACTAGCTTTTTTTATTGCTAATATTTACAATAAGCTCGCATTTCCGGCTATAAAATGACAATTTCAGGTGCCTTCTTTAGACCAGTCAGACTTCTCCTAAACAATCATATCCAAATGCCAAGAAACATTACTTACAAACTTAGGGAGATTTTTGTTATCTATACCTTTAGTAGGACAATGAGACCTTTCTTGAAAGATCACAACCACTTATGAATTTATCACACAAATACTCACTGAATGCTTAAATCTCAGCATTTGTTGAGATCCAGTTATGGAAAAGTCAAAGTGAATCTGTGCTCTTTGTTCTCTTGATATCTTCCTAACACTTCAAAAATGATCAAAATGACATTTGAAGAGAAGGTGAAAAGTATTCTCAAAGAAAATACAACTTTTAGGAAAATATAACTTTTAGAAAAAAGGGCAGCATTTTTGCCCTCACATGTCACCAATTATTGGGTATGTCTGGGTAATTTTGCTTCAAGATTTTTTTCATTTGTGGTTCTATATCTCAAAAAAAAAATAAACTTTCAAAACTAACTATGAACACAGTCAACTTGTGTTTCATATAGCCTGTCCCATTCCATCCATCTTCAGTTTTTGGAATAGAGTCAGCTAGGAAAATCTTAAATCTCTCTTTCCTTAACTAATGGGATCAGTATAGTGTATATAAATAGGTTAATCAAGGTCCAGTAGTCCAGACACACTTATTAACATATAACCTTACTAGATATTAAGTACTGATGACAAAAGGATGCCTTTATTTACATTAATATTATTTAATTGTATTTCTTAATGGCTAAGTGCTGGACAAATACAAAGTTGTTAATTTTCTAAGTCAATGCAGAAATAAATAAATCGATATGTTTAAATATTTTCAAGCCCAACTTCTCAGAGGTCTCCTACTTTTACTATTTTATGGAAGAGAAAAATCAATTTTGCTCCTTATATAACTTATTTTACTATATAATAAAGTTCTAAAAACCACTTATTATCTTGTGCCATGAAGCAATTGTCTCAAGTGGGAACCGATAATTTGATCAACTATTTTTATTTACTATAAGAAACAAATCATAAAGATATTTATTTTAAATCATTCGGTTTACATATAATCTTGCAACTTATTAAAGGTGAAAATAAATGTGCATACTAATTAAATGCATGTTTCTATTTATTTTTTAAATTAAATTTTGACTGAATATTTTATACGGCAAGATGAAAAGAATCTGACATTTTTCAGTGCTGATTGAAATGTTTATTTCATAATTTTAGGGCTGAAAATGCTGTTTTGCATAAACACATAATAGAAAGTATCAGAACAATGTGTAGGACTATTTCAGAAATTGTTAGAAATTTTCTTCTAAACACAGAATGAATTCATTTAATATTTTTGGTTTTTATTTTATTTAATTCAAGAAAAAGACTCATAGTAATTCATAACTTAAAGGATATTTTTTCATATGTCAATATGTGTGTAGTATGCATATGTGTGTATATAATGATGTATGTGTAGGTGTGTACATTTTTGCATGAGCATATGGAAGTCCAAATCTGACACTGGAAGTTTTCTGTGATTGTATTCTACTGTACTCATTTGGGAAGGGGCTCATGATTAAGTACAGTTCTCATCCATATGAGTAGCATAGCTAGATGCTTGTTTGAGAATTCCTTGTCTCCTGACTTCCAAGTGTGGGAATTGCAGGGTAGGCACTCCACCCACCTAGAACTTACTAGAAGCTAGGGATACAAATTCTAGTCCTCACATTTATATGGCAAGTGCTTTACCCATTGAACCATCAGTCTTGTTCTCAAATGGCAATTTTAAAAATCAAATGTTCTAGGGCTAGAAATATCTCATATGTTAAGATTGAATATAGGTTCCAAAATTTAGTTCCTAGAAGCCACATGGAAATAAACAACTTCCTTCAACTCCAGTTCCAGAGAACTTGTCATTTCTTCCCAAGCCTCAACACACATGGAGTTATCCTCTTGACTGTATCTTAAAAATATAGCTTAAGAAAAAAAAAGAATAAAAATGAACTGAAATCAGTAAATCACCCATACTAATTGCTAATTCAGAATAAAAGGGTTGGAGATTATTCTATCAAAGTCATTTGAGCCAGTTAATGAGTTAGCTAAGAGTAAATAATTTTACCCATAGAGTCTTCCACATGCTTTAACATCTAATGAGGCCTTTATGTTAATCATGGTGATTTGTGTGCATTTAGGGACTTGTAAGAGTTATACTCAAGAAAAATTAGCTAGGCCTGGTGTCCAATCTTGTAGCTGGGGAAGGAAACTAGTTCATTGCCTGCCTGAACTAAACATTGAGTTTAAAGTCATCCTAGGCAACTAAGTTGGTTATGTCTCAAAAGGCAAAAATTATAAGGATAATAAAGAAAAAAGGGGGCTGGAATGTTTATCGGGCCTAGCATTCACAGAAACCTGGGATCAATTTCAACACTGAAAAAAAGAAAGCGGGGGAGGTAGGAAGAAAGGGAGACAGAGACCAATTATTTTTGTCTTCAGAATAAAAACCCACCCTCAGGAAAGTTTGTAATATGGAGAAATGATCATTTAGTTATTAGTTCACCTACGTTTAAAGTTACTTATTTGGCCATTCGACATTTGAAAAATATATGTTTGATGATACCACTTCAAAGGAAGGGCATACCCTAATATTAGGGGAGGGTCTACATTTACAAAAGAGTGAAACTGTCAATAAACAGTATCACTTAAGATGCTATGAAGGGCTGTGATTAGCTGTGCCAGTGACTGACAAGAACTATCACAGACATGGGAAGAAATCTCCACAAGAATTCACTGGACAGAGAAATCATGGGAAAACCTGGTGGCAGATCCTGAACAGGGCATCCTGGGCAGAGAACAAAGCCTAAAGTACCCTGTTTTCTGAGAGGGAGCTTCATGTTTCAAGTGATGAAGTCACAAAATTAGACAAGTGTAGTGTAGCAGGAGCAATAAGCTGAAATTGGATGTTTGAAGGCTGCTGTAAGAGGAGATAAGAAGTAATTACTCAAGTTTCCCAAGTCCATGCCCAGGAACAAGTCACTGATGTCTGGATGCATCCTATCAGCTCTCATCAGCTTGCTGTGAGGTGATGCAGCCTTTCTCACTCTGCTAAAATTCCAAGCCATAGAGCCTTGCTGTTCCCTGGAAACATCACCTTCATTATCTCTACATTGTGAGTAGGTGGCAGTGTCATTATGTCAGCCTTTATGAAAGAGAAATTATCATCAAAACCACAGAATATGGGGGTCTTAGAAATTCTTCCTCTAACAGCCTAGTGACAGCAGAAAGCCTGGGTGATTTTCCTCACTGCTGAATGAAGCTCAGGTAAACCCAGTCCCAGAACCCTTACCTCTGGCATTCAAATGTGGCCTTGGGAATCTAGAGGACTGGAGAACCTGGTGCTTCTCACTACACACAAGGGCACTGGGAATATGAATCTTGTTTCAAAACTGAGTCAGCTCAGTTATATTTACTATGTAAATCATTTTGGTCTAAGCTGCACTAACTAAAATGTTTATTTGATTGCAATTGGAGAAAGACATGGCAACCAAATAGTGAGGGCGGAAGACCTAGTGTCTTCTAAGACTGTTTTCCTCCTGCACAACTTTATAAGATAGCAACCAGAGCAGAGACAGAACAAATGACAAACTTTTATTGTGTAAACTTTTTCTCTGATAACACACACACACACACACACACACACACACGGGGGAGGGGGTGGTTCAAGTTGCAGGTATGTCTACAGGATCTATATATGTTATGTTTAAACATTACAGGAATTTTGTTAGTTTGTTTTTTACTTTTATTACCATCTTTACCTTGGGATCCTGCTATTTATACTGGAACTAAACAGTTTTTAATAAAATACTTTCTCATTTTAAAAAGAAAACCTATTGTTTGTGCTTGCTATCAGATTTTCACATTTTGATTTTTTATATTTTTTAAATGAGAAAATCACACTGCTTGAAGTAAATGACCATTGTGACTCAGACAGACAATATTAAAAGGAAACCAGAGAGAGCTTGGATGCTGACCTCTTTCATAGGGTAAAGGCCCAGTCTAAAATTCAAGGAGTTAGAAAAAGGGTTAACCAAAATGAAAGAAGTTCTTTCCTGAAAGAGTTTGCAGGCAATTGTCCTTAACTCCTCAGAGACTTCAGCCCAATGCTAATCAAAGTGGAGCTTATTGGGGGTAATTATTTTTCATACTGCAAATATAGAAAAAGAAAAAACAAACAAGCTTAAAAGGGAATGCAGCATTCAGTTATCTTTCATTGTGTGTATAATTTCAGAGTTATAAAATACTTCCTAATTGCTTTTGTTAGTTATGAAATTTAGCTTTTGAAGCAAAGGATCAAAACAGGGACATAACCTGTGCTAGATTTGAAAAATAAAACAGTATATAAAAATGTTCATAAAATTTTAAAATTTAGGAAAATGATAATGCCTAGAAAATTGTAATGATGAACATTTACTTTTTAAGGAAAATTCCACAAGCTGTACCACTTCAAATCCATATAAGTCATATTTAAAATTCATTTCCTTTGAATAACAAATCCTTTGAGAGAAAGTAACATCACAATCTCTATATGATTTATCTTGGACTAAATTTCCAGTAATATCTTATTAGAGAGACAGAAGACCTATCACATGTCAGTATATTAGTTTTTCATTAAACTAACTTAATCTTTCAACAAGTGGAGTGACAGGAAGATATATAATAACAAAAGAGACCCACTGCATCAAGATCCTTAACCCCCCAAAGCAGGGCCTCCACTAAAGAAAGAGGCCTCCACTGGAGAGTGCCAGTTTCCAGTGAGATCCGACTATCGTGCAGAAATGTCCCAAGTTTCAGCTCAGTCATTGTCCTCTTCCACCAGCCACTGGCTAGAGCCATTGGCTAGAGGCATCTTCTACTGGATCCTCATCCCTGACCCAATCCCTGGGTCCCTGTCTATCGAGAGACCTCTTATAGAGCTTGGACCACCCAGAGATACAGATATTGAATCTCAGACCCACATAAGCCCACCGGGGAAATACCATAGAGAGAGGGGGAGACCCCACCAACACCTACTGGAAGAAGCTATGGAAAGAAGGCAATACAAGAGAACACCTAACAACAGAAAGACAAACATGACACCACCAGAATCTAGGGAATCTACACCAACTAGAACGGAACACAACAACAAAGCAGAGGAAGCAGAAGGGAACGACTTAAAAATTACCATCATAAAAATGATAGAGGCCCTCAAAGAAGATGTGAGAAAATCCCTTAAAGAATTGGAGGAAAAAACAAACAAAAGAGTGGAAGAAATGAACAAATTCCTTAAGGAAAGTAAAGAAAGTACAGAAAGCCAAGAAAAAAAAAAAAAAACAATTAAACAGGTGAAGGAAACAGTTCAAGAGTTGAAAACTGAAATGGAGAAAATAAAGGCAAGATAAACCAAAGGAATGCTGGAAACAGAAAAACTGGGCAAAAAATAGGGAACTACAGATTCAAGTATAACCAACAGAATTCAAGGGATTGAAGAGAGAATCTCAAGTGCAGAAGATAAACTAGAAGAAATAGATTCATCGACCAAAGAAAATCATAAATCCAACAAATCCTTAACACAAAACATCCAGGAAATGTGGGACACCATGAAAAGGCCAAACCTAAGAATAATAGGCATAGAGGAAGGTGAGGAAGTCCAGCTCAAAGGTGCCGAAAACATTCAACAAAATCATCGAGGAAAACTTTCCCAATCTGAAGAAGGACATGCCCATGAAAGTACAAGAAGCATACCGAACAACAAATAGGCTAGACCAAAGAAAAAAGATCCCACAACATACAATAATCCCCTAGCATACAGAATAAAGAAAGAATATTAAGAGCAGTGAGAAATTCATCAACACAAAGTCTCAGTTCTGAACATCTACGTCCCTAACACAAAGGCACCCACATTCAAAAAAAGAAACACTACTAAAACTCAAAGCTCATATAAAACCTCACACACTTATAGAGGGAGACTTCAATACACAACACTCAATACTAGAAAGGACCACAAATCAGAAACTCAACAAAGAAACAAAAGAACTAACAGAAGTTATGTCTCAACTGGGGTTCATAGACATCTATAGAACATTCCATTCAAACACAAAAGAATATACCTTCTTCCCTGCTCCACATGGAACCTTCTCTAAAATCAACCACATACTAAGTGGCATAACAAACCTCAACAGATACAAGAGAATAGGAATAGTCCCCTGTATCTTATCAGACTACCATGCTTTAAAAATGGAATTCAACAACAACACAAAGAGCAGAAAACCTACAAACTCATGGAAACTGAACAATATGAAATTGCACCACACTTGGGTCAAAGAAGAAATAAAGAAAGAAATTAAGGACTTTCTAATATTCAACGAGAATGGGGACACAACATACACAAACTTTTGGGACACCTTGAAAGCAGTGCTACGAGGGAAGTTCATTGCACTAAGAAAACAGAAATAGTCACATAAGAGATTTAACAGCCCAACTGAAAACCTTAGAACAGAGAGAAGCAAACTTACCACTTAGGCATAGATGCCAGGAAATCATCAACTTGAGGAGTGAAATCAACAAAATAGAAACCAGGAAAACAATACAAAAAAATCAATGAAATGAGGAGTTTGTTTTTTGAGAAAATCAACAAGATAGATAAACATTTATCCAAATTAATGAAAAGGTATACAGAGAAGATGCAAATTAACAAAATCAGAAACTAAAAGGGGAACATAACAATGGACACAGAAGAAATCCAGACAATTTTCAGGTCATACTCTGTAAATCTGTAATCCACAAAAATTAAAAATTCAAAGGAAATGGACAAATTTCTGGATAACTATCACATACCAAAATTAAATCAAGAAAAGACAAACAACTTAAATAGACCTATAACCCGCAATGAAATAGAATCAGTCATTGAAAGCCTTCCAACCACAGAAACTCCAGGGCCAGATGGATTCAGTGCAGAATTCTCCCAGACATTCAAGGAAGAACTAATACCACTACTCCTCAAACTGTTCCACAAAATAGAAATAGAAGATTCATTGCCAAATTTTTTATGGGGCCACAATAACCTTGGTACACAAGTCTCACAAAGACACAACTAAGAAAGAAAACTACAGGCCAATATCCCTGATGAACATCGATGCAAAAATACTCAATAAAATACTAGCAAACTAAATTCCAGAATATATCAGAGAAAGCATACACAATGACCAAGTAGGCTTCATCTCTGGATTGCAGGGATGGTTTAACATATAAAAATCCATCAACATGATCCACAATATAAACAAACTGAAAAAGAAAACCATATGATTATCTCCATAGATGTTGAAAAAGCCTTCGACAAAATTCAACACCCTTTCATGATAAAGGTCTTGGAGAGAGCAGCCATAACAGGAACATACCTAAACATAAGAAGAGCAATATACAGTAAGCCAACAGCCAACATCAAACTGAATGGAGAGAAACTTAAGCCAATTCCTCTAAAATCAGGAACAAGAAAAGGCTGCCCTCTCTCTCTCCATATCTCTTAAATATTGTACTGGAAGTTCTAGCTAATGCTATAAGACAACAAAAGGATATCAAGGGGATCTAAATTGGAAAGGAAGAAATCAAACTGTCTCTATTTGTAGATGATATGATAGTTTACATAAGCAACCAAATAAACTCTACCAGGGAACTACAGCTGATAAACACCTTCAGCAAACTAGCAGGATACAAGATAAACTCAAAAAAATCAGTAGCCCTACTTTTTTCAGACGACAAAGAGACAGAGAAAGAAATCAGAGAAACATCACCCTTTACAATAGCCACAAGGAACATAAAGTATCTTGGTGTAATGATTACCAAACAAGTAAAAGACCTATATAATAAGAACTTTGTGGCTCTAAAGAAAGAAATTAAAGAAGATAACAGAAAATGGAAAGATCTCCTATGATCTTGGATAGGTAGGATAAACACAGTAAAAATGACAGTCTTGCCAAAAGCAATCTACAGATTCAATGCAATCCCCATTAAAATCCCACCACAATTCTTCACTACCTTGAAAGGATAATAATCAACTTTATATGGAAAAACAAAAGACACAGGATAGCCAAAACAACCCTATACAATAAAAGAACTCCAGGAGGCATCACCATTCTTGACTTTAAGCTCTACTACAGAGCTATAGTTCTGAAAACAGCCTGGTACTGGCATAAAAATAGACAGGTAGACCAATGGAATCGAATTGAAAATCCTGATTATTAATTCACACACCTATGAACACCTGGTTTTCAACAAAACAGCTAAAATTATACAATGGGGCAAGGACAGCCTCTTCAACAAATGGTGCTGGCACAATTGGATGAGGGTGTGTAGAAGACTGCAGATAGACCCATGTCTGTCGCCATGCACAAAACTCAAGTCCAAATGGATCAAAGTCCTTAACATCAATCCAGTCACATTGAACCTCTTAGAAGAGAAAGTAGGAGGTACCCTTGAACAAATTGGTATAGAAGACTGCTTCCTGAACATAACTCCAGGGGCACAGACACTGAGAGCAACAATTTAAGTGGGAGCTCTTCAAACTTAGAAGCTTCTGTAAGGCAAAGGACACAGTGGACAAGACCAATCGGCAGCCCACAGACTGGGAAAAGATTTTCACCAATCCTATATCTGACAAAGGGCTGATCTCCAAAATATACAAAGAACTCAAGAAACTAGTCAACAAAACACCAAATAACCCTATTAAAAATGGGGTACAGAACTGAAGAAAGAATTCTCAATAGAGGAAGTCAAAAAGGCTGAAAAACACTTAAGAAAGTGCTCCACATCCTTAGCTATCAGGGAAATGAAAATCAAAACAACTTTGTGATACCATCTTACTCCTGCCAGAATGGCTAAAATTAGAAACACCAATGATGACTCATGCTGGAGAGGATGTGGAGAAAGGGGAACACTCCTCCACTGATGGTGGGAGTGCAAACTCATACAGCCATTATGTAGATCAGTATGGTGGTTCCTCAGGAAAATGGGAATTAGTTTACCACAGGACCCGGCAATCCCCCTCTTAGGCATATACCCAAATGATCCATATCCATGCAACAAAGACATCTGTTCAACTATGTTCATAGCAGCACTATTTGTAGCAAGAACCTGGAAGCACCTAGATGCCCCTCAATTGAAGAATGGATAATGAAGATGTGGCACATCTACATAATGGAATACTACTCTGCAAAAAAAAAAATGGTATCTTGAAATTCACAGGCAAGTGGATGGCACTTGAAGAAACCATCCTGAATGAGGTAACCCAGTAACAAAAAGAGGAACATAGTATGTACTCACTCATATATGGATTTTAGACCTAGATCAAAAGATCACCAGCCTATAGTTCACACCACCAGAAGCACTAGGATATAAGGTGTATTCTAAGAGATTCATATAAAGTCCCTCACAGAACAGGGAAGGGACAAGTCCCCCAGAGCACAAGGGATATGGTGGGGGGGGGGAGCAGCGAATGGAGAGAGAAGTAGGAGAAAACGAGGGGGAGGAAAGGAAAACATGTGCAATCAGGAAGATTTAGGCCGGTTAGGAATAGAAGACAGGAAAGTGAGAGAGAGACAGAGACAAAGACACACACACACACAGAGAGACAGAGAGAGAGAGAGAACATAAAAGAGGGAGCCAATATTGATTTGAAGATAAAATTTAACACCAAGCAAGGTCTAGAGAACTACAAGACTTCCGCCAATTAACAATTTGAGCATCCGTGGAAAGGCTACCATAAATGCCCTTCCCGGATAGTGAGATCAACAACTAAATTATCCATGGAGCCCTCATCTAATACCTGTTGGAAACAGGAGCAAACACCCACACGTAAACCCTGAGTCAAACTAGAACCCAGAAGCAGATGGAGTGGATAAGACCAGGCCACAGAAACACATAGAGACAGCTTACCTGAACAAGGAGGAGCTAAGGGGCCACCAGACTGATAGCTGGGAAGCCAGCATGGGACTGACTCAGGCCCCCCTGAATATGGGTCTCAGCCAGAAGACTGAGCAGTCTAAGGGACCTCAGACAGTGGAGCTACGATGTATCCCTGGTGCACAAAAGGACTTTGTGAACACATTCCCCATGGAGGGATAACTGCCTTAATCTAGAGACAGGAGAGAAGCCCTAGTCCCTACTTCACATGACCTGTCAGATCTACATGACCCCAACTGGATGGTATTCCCTACATATGGAATTGGGGTGGGGGGATGGGAGGGAAGTGTGGTTAGGGTGCATGTGAGAGGGCAGAGAGGGTAAAAGAAAGGGGGGGAGGGAGAGGGAACTGGGATCGACATGTAAAATAATAAATTAAATAAAAAATGCTTTGACTGCAAAATTTAAGTTCAAGGACAAGTTACTGAGGAAAAGGATTTCTATTTTTGTTTCCATAGAAAATGAAAAGCTGTGGATTCCTTCCAGCCTAATGTGATTTGATCAAGCCAAACCGCTTGAAATAGAGTACCAGGTGACAAAGCAGTCTTGCAGACTACAGCCAGGATTTCTGCATCTTCTTAGAATCTGCTATGACAGTGCCCCTTACCAGCAGGAAGTTGTTTGGAAAGAATGACACCCAAATTCCCAAATATTTTCTACAAATGTTTGTTTTCATTAATTGGATTTGGTTATATAAAATAAATAAATAAATAAATACAAAACAAAACAAACAAACAAACAAACAAAAAAAAAAAACCAAAAGAATCTCATCAATGATCCTACTCAGTGACAAAGATAACTGCCATGGCAAAACACCTTGACCAAGGCAAGTTATAAAAAAAAAATAATGTTTAATTGGCACCTCACAGTTGCAGAGGATTAGAGTCCATGATAACCATGGTAGGGAGCATGTCAACAAGCTGCCAGGACACTGCTATAGCACTACAGAGAACTGGCATCCTTATCTACAATTTGAAGACACAGAAAGAGCACACTGGAAATGGCATGAGGATTTTTGAAATCTCAATGCTTCCCTTATTGACAGACCTTCTCGAACTAAGCTGCACCTCCTAAACCTTGCGAAACAATCCACCACTTGGGGACTAAGTATTCAAACCGGGGAGTCTATAGTTGTCATTCTGATTCAAACTACCGTACAAAACAATTAAGGAAATGAGCAACAGTTCGGCACAACACACAGTTTAGCAAGGATTTGTGGAGCAACATGAAGGTATACACTAAATAGTTTTGGGAAAAGCTGGTGGTGAGGGAAGGTAGCAGTGATAGATTCTGAAGTTGTTATGAACATTTATGAGCTAGGAAATACTCAAGAGAATAAGGTGACTTTCCTGAGTCATAGTAGACTGAGTCTCTCTTTCAGGGCAACCCTTCCTGTTATCCTCTTGGAAATTTTACAAAAGAGTTAAAACTACAATAAAGTGAATTAATGAAACTGGTTTGTACAATGAGCTTCAGATAACAGGAAAATCTGTAGTGAATGTTCTAATGGCTAATGGTGAATATTGCTATATATATATAATATGGGATACAATAAATGACTGTACAAAATTCACATCCCATGCCTGAGTAATTATCAGAATTCCTATTGTAGGAGAAAGGGAAAGAATACTAATTAGAATAAAGTAAATTGGTATACACGTTCATCCCACTAACGCTCCTA
Source organism: Phodopus roborovskii (assembly GCF_943737965.1). Lineage (NCBI taxonomy): Eukaryota > Metazoa > Chordata > Mammalia > Rodentia > Cricetidae > Phodopus > Phodopus roborovskii. The sequence continues at coordinate 37,896,930 of NW_026125295.1, read as the reverse complement.
TGATGAAATTTAGTTCCCAAAGCAACTGTGTTAACAGATGGCATATTTAGCAGGTGATTGGGTTATGATGGAAAGCCTCTTTGAATGGGATCAGGGCCTTAATATAGAGGACCCAGGAATGTTGGTAGCTTCTGCCCCCTCTGCTGTGCAAGAATAGAGGCAGAAGGCAAGTTTTACAAATCAAGAATGAGCCCATACCAGACATCAGTGAGCTCTCACAAACTAATCTCTTCTTAAAGAGCTAGCACTTTTCTGTGATAGTAGGGAAAGAAGCTGCCATTTTTAAGGAGTCAAATGACAGAAAATTAAACCATAATTTCTATAACAAAATATTGAATGTGATCTCTACTATGTTAGATCCAACAACTATTTTATAATAAATGCGTATGATAGAAAAATTTGCAATTAGAGATCATAAATATGTAGTCAGAAATTCATGTGCAAATCTAGATAGACAAGTAGCAAGGTTTCACTAACAATGCATTACAATCAAAAGAAATTACAGGAAAAAGGACATATTCTACTAAAGAATATTATGTAAAGTGATAACCATTTCAACATGGGTAATTTATTCATATTTATTTGAACATAGATGAAAATACTTTGTATGCAAGAACTGGAAATATGAATATTGAAATTATAAAATCATTTAAAATTTCAGCATCATAATTTACTTTTTACTTTGGTAAATTTACTTTGGTAAATTATCTATGGTTTAGTGATATACATGTAAAATATTAAAGATCAATTTATATACTTACTACCAAAGAGAAATCATAGTGAAAATGGAATGGGGAAGAAGAGAAATCGGTGAAGGTACAGATTTAAAATGACTAGCAAACATTATTCATTATTAAAGCAGAGTAATTTGTTCCCAGGGATCTCAATACTATTCTAGTGATTTGCTTTCTATTTTTATGTTTAATTTTTCCAATTAAGGACATTAAAAAGCAAAATTAGCCAAAAAAAAACTTAAGTGAAACAATGAGGTGCAATTTTGTAATTGCTCAGAGTTGACTGCATTAGTTTGTAAAGCAGTTGGCCAATATTAGTGATAAAGACCAATTTACCTAATGAAAGGCAGCCTTTCCAGGAATAGAAAATAGCTGGAAGCTGAGATAATGGTGTAATCTATGAAGAAAGTTTCTGAAGAAACACCAAACCCTGTACAAGTTTTTTGCTTGTGCTTTAATTACTCTGCTGCTGTGTTTTATTCTTGGCCCCAGCAAAGTAACAGCCTCATATTAAACATACAGTAAATATTTGTGAAATTATATATGATTTCTCTAGCTCCTAGACCAAACAGCATAGAATTCCAAATAAAAAATAGCCCTGGAAACCAAATGAGAACCAACATAATTACTATCCTATTTTTGTAATATATTATTATCAATGTATATTTGTATAGGCTGTGCAGAAATGGAGATGAGATGTGTTGGGAGACAACTCTTCACATTAGAGGCAACAGCATGGGAACAAGAATGCACAAGCTTCTCCTAGGTAAATTAGCTTAGAAATTATAATGTGGCTAGAAAGATATTAATTTACATTATAGATTAAATGTATATCCATTGCACAGAATTAAAATTTCTTTTCTGTTTGCTGCTTTATATTTTTCAATATTCTCTGAATTTTTTAAATTTTACTTTTTATTATTTTTTTCACACAATATATTTTGATCATATTCTTTCCACTTCCCAACACTTTCTAGATGTTTTTCCCACATCCCTGCTCACTTAACTTCATATTTTTTCATATTCTTTCTCACTCCCCCTTCTCTAAAAAATAAAGAAAAAACAGAAATAGAAACTAAAACACATACTAACAATTAAAAAGCAATAAGACAAAAAGAGGGGGGGCATAAAAGGCATGGAGTCCCTTTTGGTTTGGCCAAATACTTTTCAGCTTGGGACTTGCAGCACCATATAGTTGGTGTACCCAATAATATCTCATTGGCAAAATCTAATTCTCCCTTTTCCATCATATACCAATTTTTGTAAAGGTAAGGGACTTGGTGCCTTCTTTTCAGTACAGGGATTTTTGTCTGGTTTGAAACGATACAGGTTTTGTGCATGCTGTCACAGGCTCTGTGAGTCCTTGTGTGCATTAGTCCTGTTGTGCCTGGATGATACCATTTCCTTGGAGTTGTCCACTACCTGTAGCTCTTGCAATGTTCCTGTCACTTCTTCCACATATATCCTGGACCTTAAAGGTAGAGGTTTGATATAGACATTTCACTGATGGCTGAGTGCTCCAAAGTCTCTCAGTCTCTGGACATTGTCCCGTTGTGAATCCCTTTACTAATCACCACGTATTTATTGCAAGAAGAATCTTCTCTTATGATGTGTGAATGATGCACTAATCTATGGGTATACCAATATGTCCTTAAGACTCAATTTATTGCTGTGTTCCTTTAGCAGTGTGACAGCATTAGTTTTTTGGCATAAGACCCATGATTCATTTTATCTCGAGTTCTTGGCTACTTTAACAGTAGCAGGTATGAGTCTCATCTCCTGGAGTCAACCTTAAATCCAATTTACTAAAGTAGATGGTTACCCCCTTAACATTTGTGCCACTGTTGCACTACTATATCTTGCACTTGTCATAAATCACAGAGTTTACAGCTGGGTGATATTGATGGTTACTTTTCTCCTCCAGTAGCATACAAAGTAATTTTAAAGTATGCACTATGGATGTAACATGAAGACTGGACAGTAGGGGTGAAGCTGTTGACAACTTCATTTCTCCAAATTTGATAACCCAAGTAAATTATATTATCAATGAGCCATACAATCAGCCTTTAAAAAGGTAACCAATAGCTTTCACAGTAGCCTGTGATGTTTGGTGGTTTATGGGTCCCCTTTGGCTAACAACTCAAGAAGATATACCCCATTACTAAAACTGGAAGTTTAACATGATGGAAAAAAATGTGTAGTTTGATCATTTTCTTCCCAATTATATGATGACACCATTTAATTACCTGTAATATGTGTACATGTTTTAGAAAATTTCTATGATATTTGTTTTAGGAAGTTTGTTATGGATTTTACAATGGCATTTACATTCTCAAAAAATGACCATATCTAATTTCCATTATAGCTTGTGATATTGTGGAATATTGAATCTCCACTATTCATTGATTTATTAGTTGGTTCACATACATATACTAACTTTTGTGTTAGAGATCAGTGTTTTAGATTCAATAATTAACAGGGAATATTCTTTATTTTAATGGATTGTACTAAAATTAAATGAAATAGAAATATCAAGTAATTAGAAGCAATACAGTAAGCTCTGGTAGAGCGGTGCAGATTGGAGCTTATTACAGAAATGGAAATGTTGTCTTAGTCAGTAATTTAAAAGTTCAGAGGATTCTAGGCATATAAATATAATGACGACAAGATTTAGTATGGGGTGAGTAAAGTGGTGGTGGAGGGCAACAATATCATGGCACCTGATTCTGTAGTCACCTGTGCACAGCATAGTATAGGAATGATCTGGACCAATTCAGTCTATGAGGTCATTTTTTAACTTTGCAAAGTAGACAATTTCCAATAAACTAAAACTATATTAGAACAAGAAGAGTTGTTTTGCTCACCAGGATAGCCATAGTATCTAACATATTTTCTAAGACATATTATCTCGAAGAAATCTTCGCTTAATAGAGCACTGGACAGACAAATTGAAGAATGAATGAATGAATAAAAGAACAACATCGGTAAGATTTTAGTCAATATTTGTGTACGTTAAAGCTTGTCTTTCTTTGGGGCTACCTAAAAGGTAGCAAGTAATGTTGTAAGTTTCAATATTCCAAACGGCTTTCAAACTGTTCACAAGCATTTTAAGGAATAACAGCTAAATGGTAGTGGATACAAATAAATGCTGAGAGCTGTCTCTGGGCCCTGGCTTCCTTTGTAAACACACTTTCCAGGAAAAATTCATGCATCAACTCATGCATTCATTCAATAGTTGTCCACTTAATGCGTGCTAGCATGTCATAACACTTGAGATTGAGAATCAGAATCTCATGATAGTGGCCTTCAAGCATGTGCGCAAGTTAGAAGTGGAGGCAGGTAATTAGAAAAGCATATAAAATCTAACTGTTGTTCACCTGATCAAGAATCAATAAGGTAAGTTTGGTAGGAAGGACTTCTCTGTCCATTGAGCTGCCTTGGGAGGAATGTTGGAGTGGTAAGATGGTTGGGGGTCCTTCATATCTGAAATGTGGGCATAGGTTAGCCTTATTGGCTTAAAGCAGCTAGAAAGAGATTGAAAGAATTCCCTCTGAAAGAGGAATGGGGGGTGGAGATGACATGTATTTGGATAATATAGTGCATGCTCCTGGTACTGAGAAAGAGAAACAATCTTGCCTGGTGATAATCCAGGTCAGAAGCCACATTTTGACTCTTGGAGCTGGTTTGCAGAGGTTAATGAACTGCTTGTTTCCAGTATTAAGTGTCACGTCTACCTCAAATTGTTATTACTTTTGCATACACCCAAAGACAATGCTTTAGCAGAACTATTTTGAGATATTTGGATATAGACCACTATCCTCCAGGCCAATGAATTAATTTCTTTGATTGAAAGTTCAGACTTGTACCATTGTCACCTATATTAAGTGAGTCTAATTTCGTCTTATCCAGTTTCCTCATTTGTCAGAACTGAGTCAGTGATCTCTCACTTGCTCAGGTCAGCTGATTCTGTGGGTTTCCTCATCATGGCCTTGGCTCCGTTGTTTATATTTTTTGCTCCTTACATTGTATTCCAGGAGTTTGGCTCAATGGTTAACTGTGGATTTCTGCATCTGCTTCTATCTGTTTCTGGAAGAGGATTCTAGCTTTTCTTGTGTTGTAGATTGTAGGCTGGGTATCTTTTGCTTTTTGTCTGGTATCCACTGATGAGTGTCTTTCTGGGTCTGGGTTACCTCACTCAGGATTTTTTTTTCTAGATCTGCCCATTTATTTGCTTGAAAAATTCGGGATGTGGTTGTTTCTTACCCATGAGTAGTTTTCCATTGTGTAAATGTACCATGCTTTCTTTATCCATTCTTTGGTTGAAATGCATCTAGGTTGCTTCCAAGTTCAGGCTATTATGAATAATGTTGCTATGAACATAGTTGAGCAAATGTCCTTGTGGTGTGAATGTGCCTACTTTGGGTATATGCCCAAAAGTGGTATTGCAGGATCTTGAGGTAGATGATTCCCAGTTCTCTGATAAATTGCCATACTGATTTCCACAGCAGCAGTACAAGACCACATCCTCTCCAGCATAAGCTGTCATTGGTGTTTTTTATCATAGCCATTCTGATCAGTTTATAATGAATGGTATCTCAGAGTTGATTTGATTTGCGTTTCTCTGTTGACTAAGGGTGTTGAACATTTCCTTAAGTGTTTTTCCACTATTTGAGATTGTTCTATTAAGAATTCTTTGTTTAGATTTGTACCCCAATTTTTAATTGGGGTTTGATGTCTAGCTTCTTGAGTTCTTTGTATATTTTAGAGAACAGACCTCTGTCAGATGTGAGGTTTGTGAGGATCTTTCCCCATTCTGTGGGAAATTGTCTTGTTGACTTCATTCTTTGCTTTACAGAAGCTTTTCACTTTCAGGAGGTCCCATTTATTAATTGTCGTTCTCAGTGTCTGTGCTACTGGTGTTTTACACAGGAAGTGGTCTCCAGTGCCTATGTCCTCAAAGGTATTTCCCACTTTCTCTTTTATGAGGTTCAGTGTGTATGAATTTATATTAAGGTCTTTGATCCATTTTGACTTGATTTTTGTGCACGGCAATAGATATGGATCTATTCGAATTCTTCTGCATGTTGACAGCCAGTTATATTTGTTGGATATGCTTTCATTTTTACATTTTATATTTTTAGCATCTTTGTCAAAAATTATGTGTTTGTAGGTGTGTTGACAGATATCAGGGTCTTCAATTTGACACCATTTGTTCACCTGTCTATGGGTCTGAGATCTAACTCTAATGTACAGACTGACTTAATGGAGTCCATTCTTGATGGAGAGATACCATGCTCAACCTAGACACAAGGGGATGAGGGGTGGTCCTGCCTCAATGAGATAATGGGACAGAATTAATAGACTTCCTAGGAGAGGCCTTACCTTCTTCAATGAGCAGATGGGAGATGGGGAAGGGAGTGGGGGGGTGGAAGTAAAAGAGGAAGGAGAAACTGGGGTTAGAATGTAAAAATAAAATTTTAGCAAAAATAAAAAAAAAATTTATGTGCACAAAATAAAAAAAAAATGCTATTGAAACCTCAAAAGAGCAAAAGAAGGAAAGTTCAGATTCAATTTCATCTTTGTCATACCAAAGTCTTATAAGTTAATTAACTCAATATGTATTACTCCTTACATTTTTCTAGTAAACCCTTGTTAGTGTCAAGGTAAATATAACATTTCAATGATAATAAAAACTAGTGTGATCTTTGAGAAAATAGTCAGTACAAGTTAGTGATGAAGGAAAAATGTGACTTGGCAGATTCTCCAGGGGGCTGGGATTAGAGAAGATCTTGGTTCTTTTTAGGATCACAGAGCAAGCAACAGATCACAGTGATTTTCTGACTCCCTTTTCAAGTAAACAATAAATATGGAGATTATGAAAACAGTTCTCATATTTCACAAATTAGTACTCATCCTGGCAGAAGGCAGAGACCTGCAAGCTGAATGAGAAGTTATATACATCACAGGGTAAATTCACCAGTGTTTTCTGAGCCCGACTTCAAGGGAGCACTGGATCAGATGCTATGTGACAGGCTTACATTTCCTATTTTTAGAATATCTTGGAGAAAATGTACATCATTCTGACACTGACCCTCTTTCTGCTGTGAAGAGCCTCATAGAGCTGGCCACACTCTCAGAAGTCTTCTCGATTCACTTTCCTCACAAGAGTCCAACTTGATCAATCCACACTTTCTGGGACTCAGCATTTAGAATCCTCCTATCCAGTAACTTTCTTGGGACATTTTCAATACCTGCTTCAGATGGAAATATAAGAGTGCAAAATGCCTCTAGGTCTAGTTAGGAAGGCCATCCTAGGCTTTTTCCTTAAGGATGGAACCCTTCCTTCCCCTGCTCTTCCACAGGGACCTTCAAAGAACTGTTTTATGCATTCCATGGTGAGGGTGGAACTTGTCCTGATCAAATTGAAAGTTTTCCTTCAATGGCAGCTGTACCAGGACATCTTAGATAAATCATTTGCCTTAAGGGTAATGGAGTCCATGTTTCCCTCTCAGATCACATTGCTAGTAAGATCGTTGAGAGACAGACGGAGAAAGGCAAAGAGGAACTTCCAAATGGGGAAGGGTGAAGAAAAAATAGAGGAGGTTTAAAAGCCAGCTTTTTATAATGTTTTCTTTTTAGTAACAGAGGAGATTGGAACAATGGAAACAATAAAACAGGTTCAAAGAATTGTGTTTTTGTGTTCTCTCTCTCTCTGTCTCTCTCTGTCTCTCTCTCTGTCTCTCTCTCTCTCTCTCTCTCCCACTCTCTCCTTTTCTTTATTTGATTATGTTGTTTTAGAAATTGTCTCATGCTATAGCCCAGACTAGTTCAGAGCTCACTCTGTAGGCCATTCATACTGACTTCAAATGTGGAGGTTTCCTCCTACTTTAGCCCCTTTTTAGGGGTATGATAGTCATAACACACCTCAGAGACACAATTTCTGAGTTTGCCTTTGTCTTATTTCTGCATTGACTTCATTTCCCCTTCCTTCCTCTCCTCCTTTTCTTTTCCTGCCTCCTTGCTTTTTTTTGTTTGCTTTTGATTGTTTTTTTTTTTCACCCTAATGAAATTAACCTGGTAAACAACAGCTCCACTATTATTGCTGCATTTTGAAAAGTCAATATCCTTTCCAGCCTTTGTACTTTAACCACAGCCAGAAGAAAGCCTCAGCCTCTAGTAGCTATCTACTTCAGCAGCTTTCTGGAAGTACAGTATTTCGACAGCCTTAATTCTGTGGAGACATGTGTGTTCAAGACCATCTCCTCTCTTTCTGAGTGGTTCTTGTGTAGGAGAAAGCAGGTATGATTCACCTAGTATATTGCCTTTACCTTCCCAAGACAGGAGCTATCATCTTAAAGAACAATGGAAAACACAGAACTTAGTCACTTCCTGGGAGAAATGAGAAACTGTAGGCTGTGCTCCCACTTAACAAATAATTCTCTGCAGATTCTTAAAAGTCTTCAGGAGGGAGGGAGTTGAAATCTTGAAAGAGAGCTGTGGCATCCTCTACACTTCCCTTTTGTTGAGGGTTATGTAACAACTAGATGAACCAAGCAAATGTTAGGTGCTTCTTGTACATAGTGTAACCTCAGGAAATCGAGTAGAAATTATATTTAGGGCAGTGCAAGACTAGAAGCTTTCAAACCAGGGTCTTGGAGGGGTGTTTATGATGCTGTGTGGGTGGCTGTGCAGTCCACAATAGCTGTGACTCAAGAGTTGTCCTGCCCTAACTATTCAAGGATCATCACTACAAAAGAGAAATTAATGAGCTTTTTCTATGTATTAGAACTTGTGCGTATATGACCACATTTGATATCACAACATCTGCTTTTACAAATGGAAATCACTATAGGAAAATGATTTTTAAAGAGCTGAAACTTACATCAGCAAGAACAGGAGGACTAGTCAGTACCCAGGCAGATTCCAAACCTATATTAATTAATTCAAACCAATGTCCTTCCTCACTGAATTCTAATGCCTCCTGCTCACTAAATGTTCTTGATTTTTTATTCCCTTTATTTATACTTTATTGGTCTAAGTCCTCATATCAAGTGATGTTAGCATTAACCTACTTGAAAAATAACAAACAAGTCCTAGGAATTAGTAATCATGAAATGAATGGAAAAGTTTCTACAGCCCTAGAGCGAGTTCTTTCTTTTCTGGAAGAGCACAATGTGGAGACAGGGGTTCTACAGGCTCTCCAGCCCACAGAGACTGAGACAGATGTCTGAAAGATGCCTTTGGTGCTGAACCAAACTAACTTTCTTGAGGTGGGGACCACATGGAAGACTACTGTAGCATTCCTCTGCCAGTCTCTGGTTTCATGTACAGATCTTAGGAGGACTTGAAATTTTAAATAACTACTTAACAGAATAATATTATTCCAAAACAAACTCTTTTATCTCTCCTCGTATCTAAATAAACAATAGATAATATAAAACAGCTCAATTTTTAAAATTCTTACTACTGTTGTACATTTCTGGCGAAAGAAATTGTCTAATTAGTCTTAGCATAATGAAAGAATGGAAATATGTGAATATGGAATGAGTTTTAAAGAATTAGAAAGTAACATTTACCTCCAGTATTTGATAAAATCCATATATGAATTCACACTGCCAGAGAAACTAGGATACAAGGAGGATTCTAAGAGATTCATACAAGGTCCCTCACAGAAGGATAAGGGAACAAGATCTCCTGAGAATATTGGACAGTGAGTAGAGTAGGAGTTAGGAGAAAGAGAAGGGGCAGAGAGGAAAGGATGTGGGAGTAGGAAGATGAGAGAAAGAAAGAGAGAAAAAGAGAAAGAGATACGATAAAAGAGGGAGCCATCATAGGTTTGAAGAGAAAACTAACTCTAGAGAAATGTTCAGGGACCTACAAGACTGACCCCAACTAACAATCTGAGCAACATTGGAAAAGCTACCATAAATGCCCTTCCCTGATAATGAGATTGATGACTAACTTATCCACCATCATAGAGTACTCATCTAGTAGCTGATGGAAACAGAAGCAGACACCCACAGCTAAACACTGAGATGAACTGGAATTCAGATGCAAAGAGGGAGGACAAGGCCAGGCTACAGAAACCCACAGAGAGATGACCTGAACAAGGAGGAACCAATGGGCCCCTAGACTGATATCTGGGAAACCAGCATTAGACTGACTCAGACTCCCTGAACATGGGTCTCAGTTAGAAGGCCTGGGCAGTCTAAGGGACCTCTGACAGTGGAACCAGGATGCATCCCTAGTGCACAAAAGGACTTTCGGGGGGCACATTCCTCATGGAGGGATACTTCCTTAAGCTAGAGGCAGAAGGGAGGGCCTAGTCCCTACTCCAAATGACTTGACAGATTTTGTTGACCCCTCCTGGAAGGCACCACCCTTCCTTTGGAGTAGGGAGGGATAGGAGGGTGGTCTGGGGCACAGGAGAGAGGGAGAGAGGGAGGGAGGTGGAGGAAACTGTGATTGATATGTAAAATAAGAAAATAAATAAATAAATGAAAAGAAAAGAAAGACATAAAGAATCAAACAAAAGGTTTATATTCTCACCACTAATTAACATTGACTGAGAAACTACTGCCTGACATTATAATTAGGATATTGAGAGGGATAAGTGAAGTTTCCTACCTAAAAGGATATAGATAAGGATTATAGTCACATTGTTTCCATGGTTTGAATTTTAGCTGTCTAATCTCAAAGTTAAATAAAAAGAAGCACAATGTCATTCCTGTGACTATGTTAAATAATATTTGAGTTTCCAGTCATCAGTCAGTGAATATCCAGTAAATTACATTTAAAGCAATGAGTCCACCTGTGCTATGCACAAGTGCTTGTAAATCTCTGAAGAAGTTCAATTTTGGGGGACACTAAAATGTAGCTATGTAATCAGGGAGCTGGGATAGGAAAAGGATGAGGGGAGTGAGAGAAAGTGAGGGAGAAGGAACTGATATCGGTATGTAAACCAAGATTATTTTAATTTAAGTTTAAAAATATCTATATAATCAATGTTTATTCCCTCTGTTCTGTATTAGTCTTTTAATGATTGTCTATGTTGCTACCTTAGTATTATGAACCTATCTACCTTGTAGATGTATTCATTATAAAATAAGAAAGTGACTGGCTAATGTCTGTATATTTCAATTATTTCTGAATGTTTTTACTTGAACTTTGGAGCTCTAACTGAAGCAGATGCATTCAGTAAGTATTCATTTCAAAACACAGACATAATAACTATGTAGAAACTAAGGTAATTGTCTATATTTTAAAATGTGGTAAATAAATTCATCTGAATGATCACACATTCAGACCCAAAACTGATTGATGATGCAGTTTTCATAGCCTTGTTTGTATGGTGCTTAAAGAGGCTGGCAAGTATCAGTGTCCCCAACATTAATTCTGATAACTTCTCTTATTTTTTAGCATTCAACCTAGGAAACAAGTCTTTTTCACTTTATTTTCTTCTCTCACAATGAATTTATACATTTATTTAAATAAGTCATATTTTAAACCTGGCATGTATACATCTCTTTATATTAATAAAGATCCTCACAAGTATATTTTAGATTTGTGAACAATCAAAGTAAATTTTAAAAAAAGTACAAAAAAGTGAAATGGACAGTTAAAATGAGTGAACAGGAGTGTCCCCCCAGGGTCTCAATTGTAGTGGGTGTCAAATGCAAACATTAGTTAAGAAATGTTCAGGGTTCTCTGAATTATAGTAAAATTGAAACAGTTCTGAAAAGTAACAGGTTCTCATACAGTTAATTATTCATTTCCATTTTCTAGTGAGCTACTTATGCTCCAACTTCTTATGACTTAATATTATCAAAAAATTTTATTCTTCCATTCAACAAATGGTTATTAAATGTCTAAAATGCTACCATTCATTATTGTGTGAGATTATTGCTATGAGCAGGATGCACAAAAATGTTCATTCAGGGGATTACAATTTTGATTTAAAATTCTGTATTCTAAATTTAACCAAATATACCATTTTCTACAATGGAACTCTATCATAGCTCACTCAAAACAGTAGACTACTTTTGTTTACAAAGTGATGTATTTTTCCAAGTAACAGGTAAAATAGTTTTTCTATACATCATGTCTCTTTGCTTTGACTAACACAAAATTTATTTGTACCAGGGCATCTGCTTCTCTTGTTATGAATGTTGAGCCCACACTCTAATGGTTTCTCAAAAAAAACAAACATTTAATTATTAAAGATAAAGAACAGTCTTGTGCTATATCATACAAAATAAACAAAATCATTCAAGTATTCAGCCCTGCTTCTTATTTCCCAATATAGAAACATTGGGGAGAAAGCCAAGGAATAGATCTCACAATTATAATGTTCCATTTACAAACAGAATGGATAGAAAGCTAGGATGGCCAGTGCTCTTATTCCAGGGTAATCTTCCAAAAAAGAGAGAAAAAGAAGTTGAAGTTGATGTTTCCAACCTACAAGACACATTCTCTCCTGTAATTTACCTAAAGTTTATTAGCCCTGTTTCCAACATCAGAAAAACAGACCCTGAACAAAAAGGTACTGGCATGAAGGACTGTTATGGATGTCACTAGAGTTTTACTGCCAACTGTAAATTATAAATTTGCCTTAAAACATTGTAATATTGAACATCTTCATCTTTTCCTTCTCTAATATTTTACTCTTGTCTATGCATACAAAACAAGGAGTAATCGGACATAGAAAAATACTGATTAAATGGTAGAAGTATGATTTTTTTTTAAAGAATGGAAGAATCCTTAGGATAATCTCTTTTCTGCTGCTCTAATTTCCAAGGAAGAATTATCCTTGGCAAAGATAGCAAGCCAAACCTTCTAAAAGTCCATCTTAAGTTCTGTCTGGCTTCATGACATCTTTTCTTTCCTGTGGGAATGCCCCATGGTATCTCCAAATATAAAAGCCATCCCTGCTTGGGGAATCCCTGAGCAAGCATCTCAAGAACAAACACTGCAGAAGAAAGAATCCCCTTTTCAATGAAAGCATAGCCAGGTGTCAACTTTATCAAGACTGATTTAGTCTATTGCTTTCATTTAGCAGCAAAACATTCCTTCTGTAAGGGATAAAGGACGTGAGCATTAAAGATGTCTAGATCCTCAACAAAGAAAATTATATGAAAGTATGTGCATAGAAGTTCAAAAGAATCTAGTCCCTAAGGTGACTTCAGTCATGGAAATAGTGCAAGGGCAAAATATTAGGAAGAAAAAGACCCACATGCCATGGATCTGACAATGAAAACAATATGATATTCTGGCTCTTGGAACTCAATATGGGAAAAAGCAGAAATAGGCTGAAGAGCAAGATTTTAAATGGGGACAATTTTAGAGGAAGTTAATATACTTGGTCCATATGAAGAAGAATCATTCCTGCCCTAGAGGTCCTGTGATGTTTTCTTTAGCTGTGTGGAGGACAGAAGGAGGTTTTATACATTTGATAGACAAAGATATCTGTGTACAAAGAAATCCAAATTTAAAATCTATTTCTTCACTAAAATGTCTGTAAGAGCTTTAATGGAATACAATATATTTATTTAAGTGAATGTAGCATGTACTATAAATAGTGTTTGTGGAATAATGCTATGGTATTACATCTCTCCAGATGCCAACAATAACATACAAATGAACAGGCACAACTAAATACTGAGGCAAATAAAGAGTGATGAGAAAATTTAAGGAAAATTTCTAGACCTAGATCACATCCACAAGTTCCTAGTCATCCAATGGCAGTGTCCTCTTTAGAGTAAAGATTCCAATAACCAGAATATTGAAGGTTGTTTTCTAATGTATGGCCTTAAGCAATTTCTAGTATTCACAGTAAACTCTTACTCAAAACATTATTGATGGGAATATTGTCAACTTTAGAATAAAACACTAACATTGTTACAGAACAAAATATAATTATTTTATATTCATGTTTCAGTAGTTAATTAAGATGGATATCAAGTATAACTTCATTTTCAATTTTCCTTTACATAGAATTTTATTATTAACAAGAATTCATAGGCCATCTAATGAAGAAATTAGGACTGACTCAGACACCCTGAACATGAGTCCCAATTAGAAGGCCTGGGCAGTCTATGGGACCTCTGACAGTGGAACCAGGATGTATTCCTAGTGCATGAAAAGACTCTGGGAGCATATTCTCCATGGAGGAATATTCCCTTAACCTAGAGACAGGAGGGAGGGCCTAGACTATACTACAAATGACTTGACAGATTTTGATGATCCCTCCTGGAAGGTATCACCCTCTCTGTGGAAAATATGGGGAAGGGGGGGAGGAGGTTTGGGGGACATGGGAGGATGGAAGGGAGAGGGAACTGGGACCGATATGTTAAATAAGAAAAAATAACAATAACAAAAAATAAAAAGAAATAAGATAAAGTAGTATTAAGTTAAAGTTGAGTTGAGGAGTTGTTAAATGAGGCAGACTTGAATATAATCAGGGAGAGTAAAAAAAGGATAAGTGAAATTTGAGACTTTATTTGGTATATTTCTATCTGATCAAAATAATACTAATAATGATTTATAGACCATGGGTAAAGAAGACATTTTATCCTCCCTTCAGTTATATTTTCAATATAACTCCTGTTCACTCCAGTCTTTTACATCATTTAATCACCTGGGGCCAACCAATGAAAACATTCCTCTAACATTAACTCTTTTTACTATAATGGAGATTTCTAAATATACAAATGAACTCTTCTCATCTAGATTAAAACTTCCATTTCCTTCATCTGCTTCTCTAGAATTATTTTAACATTAAATATAATATTATGATATCACATACAAAATATCATTTCAGAACAGAAGAAAACACAGTATTTAGGCCAGATTATGATGACAAATACATTAATATGAGCATGGCTTTCTTTCATAAGAGTTTTTAGGTAATAATTTCTCTCTTCAGAATATCTTCCTTTCTGTCTGCTGAGCCTTATTTTTTATCAGATCATGGGATAGGCTTTCTTCCCAATGATATGGGACACAAAACTGTATTTGACTGGTTGGAGAACTATCAACTAGGGATAGTAGAATACCAACAACTCATGACAGTGCCTTGTGGAGTTACAATATTATGACTCATAGCCTGAATTGATATCTTGGAATATCTTGACAAATCTATTACCTGCCTGTGTGTTAGTTAAAAATATTTGTGGCAGGAACTCCAAAACTGCTTATTGAGGTTAATTTTAAAGACAGTTATTAAGAATGTAAAATTGAACAGATGTTGTTGTTGCATGGATATGGATCATTTGGAGTTTGGGAGGGAATGGAATGGGAGGGTGGTCAGGGGCCATGGGAGGGAGACAGAGAGGGAGGGAGAAGGAACTGGGATTGATATGTAAAATAAGAAAACTAAATAAGTAAATATATAAATAAAATCAATATAAAAAAGACAATCCTATTTAAACCCACCTTTTCTTCTGATGCCTTCTCCACAACTTCCCCTAACCCACTATATATGTGTGTGTGTGTGTGTGTGTGTGTGTGTGTGTGTGTGTGTGTGTGTGCGTATGTCAAAGTACATACCCTTCTGTGTGCACACTTTTTTTAATTCTGTTTACCTCACTTCCTCCTCTTAACAAATTCATTTCCAAACTAATGTCAATCCTCTTAATGGACCTCCTGTACTATATCTGTAGTTATTCCTTAAATAATTGTTTTGATTCTTAGAGATGAATACTTCTGTCTAGTACTGGGTATAGTGGCATGCCCAGATCACTGTCCAGAATGTGTCATGGACTCTTATGGATGGTGCCTTCCTGATGAACAAATCTAAATTCCAGCCTCTGCCCCAAAGATCAAACCTGAGTATGCTACTGGGAGAAAAGAGGCCCCAGCTCCAGTCCTTTAAATCTCCAAGCCAGTTTAAAGGAACCAGTTATTGAAGTAAATTTTCCATTGCCCCTTGAGTCGTGAACTCTACTTTCATTTCTTCAAAAATAATTGCTCTTTTTTTTTAATTCAAAGGGCTGAGAATGTTAGATTATGGGCCTATCATATTGAGATGCTTGTCACTCTGAGATCAGTCCCCATCTGCATCCTGAAAAAGTAAGTCCACATTCCCTGCCATTCAATCTGAGACAGTGATTTGAGAAGTCCCATTGTGTTCTGGCCTCCTAGTATCTCACATGAAAGCCATAAAAGACATGTATTACTCTGCCTAGCACCATGTGTGAAATCATGTAGACTAAACCACATGTCATGTAGATTCCTGTCAGCCCCTGAAAATATATACAATCCGGAATATCCCTTTGTTCAGGAGACTTCTCTGAAAGCTTGCCCACTGCCCTGCCATGGTGTCTGTCTCTTTGATTCTTTATTCTTTTACATTAAACTACCTTTCCTACTGTTTATGTAATGTTTATAATGCTTTCCCATCCAAAGACCTAATCATCACTTCCAGCATAACAAAACTTTATATATAAATGGAGCTCATTTCTGGAGAGTAATTTCATGTCAGCAGTTTCCCTGAACCTGCCACCCTGATTTCTAACAGGAGGCATTCAATGCTATTATGTTAGTTTACTGTGGCCTCCAAATCTAAACACCTCAAAATTGGGCACTAGAACAACAGAAATTTATTTTCTTATATTTCTGCAGGCTCAATGTCTACGGTGAAGTTAGATTAAGGGAAGTCTTTGCTCCTGGGATTATAAAACAATGTTCTTACACGTTCAATATTGCCCTTGCCCTGTGTGCACAAAGTAAAGGAGTCAGCATGTCACAATTGTAAGGATGCTAGCCCTATTGGATTAGGCCCTAACAGCAGAACCTTGTTTTATTTTAATTGCTTTCCCATAGGCCCTATTTCCAAATATAGTCACACTGGGATCCAGGACATTAATATATGAATAGTGAGGTTACAACTCAATTTAAGGCACTAAATTATAGATTCTCCAAATTTATGTCTTTATATGAAATTATTCACCTTACTCCTCTCTCCTCCAATTTTAACTACTTCACTAGGCAATTTCAAGTCCAAAATTTTATCTAAACGTGGATAATAATTGTACTGTGATTCATCCTCAGGCAAAATTCTTTTCTAGTTGTGAATCCATGAAACCACTTAAGTATTCTTCAAAATTCCAATGGTGAAATGGTACAGTATCAACATGCTCATTCTTACATAAAGAAGAAAGACAAAAGTTTCTACCCAATAACAAACAGAGGAAGATAAAGCTCATTACATCTTCAGGCTTAAGAAAAAGTTCATATATATATATATATATATATATATATATATATATATATATATATATATACACCCAGCAATGATGCAACTTCATTCTCAGGGCATTGAGCTGCCCCTATCGTGTATCTCTGGACATTGTCCTTGAGACAATTTTCAGGGACAACCTGGCATGCTGAGGTCAAAAGCAGGAACCAACTTGTTAAACTGAAGAGGAAGCAACTTTCCCCCTGACCTTTTGGGAGAAGGGCAGTTCTGGGTCACTCAATAAGCCACAATTTTCCAATTAAAATGCTTTTATTAGCATATATTAACCACATTTAGTGCATATGCATAATGTATTTAGATTATATTCACTCATTCCTATTATCCTTCTGTATTTCTTTTCTACTTCACTTAGCCCTCTTTTTGTTTCCAACTAATCCACTTTCTACTTTCATATCTATCTTTTATATGAACTTCTAAGTTCTATTGGGATTATTTACAAGAGCATAGGTGTGAATCTTTTTTTAACCCAAAGCCTGTGAACCTTACTTAAGTCAGTGTACCACTGAAGGAAGTGTCTCCCAGCTGATCAGCTCTTATTTGCACTTGCATATAAATATTTAAGGAAGCATATGGTCCCACAGCCTCCTCATGATCTGTAACAAGGTGTTGACAGGTCCAGTCCTGTGTATGTAAATCACTTTTTGTGAATTCATGAGTATAGCAGCCCTGCCCTGTCTATAGTCACCATTTCTTTCCACTCCCTTTGCATCCTATAATTCTTAGACTCTTTCTACCCCTTCTTCTGTGTTCTGTTCCCAAGCCTGGGAGGGAGTGTGATGGACTACTCATAACTAAGTATCCAGCACTCATTTATTCTCTCTACTTTGACTACTCATAAGTCTGTGCAGTGACCAGTGACAATTGCAAATAGGTAGCTTCTCTGACCAGCACACATTGCGTCATAATTCTATGTATATAAGCATAGTTAACTAGAAGGCAGTTTGACCAGCACAGCCTGTCCATTAGCAAAACAAGAGCAACAGCTTTTTCACTGGAGTCTGTGACCTCCCTACTGAGGGACTTTGACTAGATTTGAAGTACCAGGTATGAATTCCCTTCTGTAGACTAGGTATCAAATCCAATCAGGAAAGAACTGATTATTCTCATAAGAGACTTGTCATGACTGTCCCAGTGGGCTCATTATGCCCAGTAGGACATTGTTGCAAATGGAATCCAGAACTGGGTAATACCATCAAAGGAAATTCCCCTTCCACAGTGTACAATAGAGCTTCTAGCAAAGAATACTCAGTAGAAAGGAATCTGTTGCCCCAACTCCAGTTTAATTTCTTTCCTGGGACTAAGGTATGTGGTACTTTTAACAATAGTGGCTTACCAACTAGTTCCTAAAGGCAATCAACAGTAGGGTATGTACCAGCTTAGGGATCTCTTAGGGTAACAACTCCTATGAAGATAACCTATGTCTCACATTGATATTTTCACTTAACAACTTATGGCTTCTAAGAACAACTTTCCCTACCCAAACAGCTAATCCCCATTCAAACCTGTTTTATTCTACCTTTTGATTAGCTTATTGAACTAGACACTTTCTTGTTACTATGAAAATAAAAATACAAATACAATTTAAAGGAGAATGTTTATTTTGGCTAGTAGTTCCAAAGGAATATATCCCATCAAGGCAGGGAAATTGCAATGGGGCAGCCAATGACAGCATGGCAGTAGGAGAAGAGTCACTGAGCAGAGACAGAACAGGAACTAGGGCTCAACTATGAAGCTCCAGGCCTGTCTCTCGGGACCCACTTCCTACCTTGTAGCTCCACCGCTTAAAGGCTCTACATCTTCCAAAAGACCAGCAGCTGAGAAACAAGAGTCCAAATATGAGCCTGTGGGGACTATTTCATCCTTAAAACACTTGCCTTACCAACTATCAGGTTTTATATTATTTTTTGCTGGTCTTCTTGCAAAGACCATGTTTATCCCAATAGCTATGCTGTTCCATTTTGTAAAACCCTGGAGATCTGAAAATCTTCCTTTATTTCATCTATTTCCTCTTTCTTTCAATCCAAACTGGCAATGTGTCAGCTGCAAGAAGTCTACATTCACACCTGGCTTCTGCCAACTGCCCAATTGGAGTAACAGTCCAGTTACATCTTGTTCTCAGAAGAACACATGTTCTGAATATTGGAATATGGACAGATGGTGAAATTTTCATATCAAATCTAGTTTTTTTTTTTTTGTTTAATTGTTGTTTCCATCTATCTCTATCCTTCTGCTGTTTACTATAATCAATAAGATAGACCATTTTCTTAAAAACCTCAAGGATACAAGTCTAACCTTCCATAAAATAGCAGTCAAAGTGCAAAATGCATCCAAATTACTTTGCACCTTATAAAAATCTTTCTTCTAATTTCCAGTATGTTTTTCATTTGTATCTTAGACTCACAATGATTACTTTTAACATCCATGTTAATCAACCTCTCAAGATACTTTAGGCATTTTACAAGTAGATGAAATAAGACATAAATAAAAATGTCTCTTCCAGCTTCTGCCCATTCAAAAGACATTTACATATTTGTTAGATAATACTAAGATACATGCTATGGCAGCACCTCATTTTAGAGTACTAGTATCTATTTGTTGATACCATGACCACAAACAAGGTCTATAGCCCAGAACAGAACATAAATGTGTTCTCTCAAAAACTTATTCCTGCTAAGGCACTTTAACTTGCATTTAGATGTGTGCCCCTACATTGAATCAATCTCTGGCCTTTTCTCAATATGCATGGACTATAAGAGACAACTTTCCTGTTATCCTTTCTTATAAAGGTTAATGTATTAAGATTTACAACAAAACAAATGACTCATTTAACTTTAATTACCTAAGCCCCCCTGTCTACAAATACCATCACATTGTTAAGCATTCAATATACACATCTTGGATGAACACATGTCAGTTCGTCATTACCACTGTACCCTGTAATATTGATTACAAATACTTTATCACATGCAATAGATGCTAGCCATAACACATTTCAAATCATGTATTATGTGTACAGGATGTGAGTGTCAGGCTGCTTTTGCTTGAGCTAGTTCCCTCTGAAGTTGAGCAGTAGATAACCTGTGGTATCATAATCCTTGGGCATAATCTCCTACTTCAGAAAACTGAAGAAGTTAATGAAAAACAGACTACGGGAGATGAAAAATCAAAGGTATTCCATGAACTTCAAAAGCAGAAAGAAATGGAGCCTCCCATGTTGACCTCCTTGAGGTTCTGTGGTCATTTCTGTCCTGATGTTTCTCCAACCAAGATAAAAGGAAAGACAAAGAGTTTGATTTATCTTGTATCATGAATAGATCCTTTGTAATGAGGGGTTAAAAACTCAAAGTGCAGCCATCCCAAGGCTTTCATCAGTGGAGCCTAGAAGGCATCCAAGGAAAGACAGAAGTACAATTAACAACAGGACTAGACTAAGTAGTAAAAATTCCAAAAGTTCTAGCGGAGAAGAAAATGAGTGGCCACAGTGTGAGAATCAGAAGCCCAGCTTTGTCTGCTTTGGATCAATGCTTTCACACAGCTTCTCTGACCAATCAGATTCCTCATTTGATCTGCAAATGGAGAGATTCTAGCACTGCATCATGAAATAACTCCTTATAGGTCAGTATCTACTACTTTGCCATACTAAAATATGCTATTTCATATTCTTTCTCTCTCTCTCTCTCTCTTTTCCCTCTTGCTGTCACTGCCACTCCATATAAGACACAGTTGGGATGCACAAAATTATCACCATGTATATTATTGGAAAGCATGCTTATATGGTTATTTTTTATTAAAAAAATCTTTAGTTGCATTCAATTTTTTTCAAAACCTAGAAATGCAAGCAGATGACAAACTTTAGTATTTTGCATTTAATTTATATTTAATGATGTAGAAAATGGTAATGGAGTGAAGGTAGTTATTAATAACTGTATAAAATTGTTTTTAATCAGTGTCAGGCAGAGGGAAGCAAGCAAGTTAAGAAAATTTTTATTCAAAATTGGAGAAAAGTCAAATGCTGAAAAAGCCAAGAACCAATAACAATGAAGCAGCAGTGAGGAATATAGGGAAAGGGAAATAAAATGAAATTCAACAGTATAGCAATAAAATAGCAATGTGAAATGAAGTAGAACTGAGACATCAGAATCTTTTGTTAGAATAGCATTTCAGTACACTTTGCTGAATTGTTTACATAATGATTTCCACTCTTCAGTTACAACACCTGGATATGTTAGCTTATTTAACTCAATGCTATTGAGTGTCAAGTGTGGGCCAAGCATTAGTGAAATGCACAAGCAAATTCTCCTGTCATTCAGCCAGTGCATAGATTCAGCTGCATCCATCTATGTCTATCTGTCCTCTGACATGATCTGGAATGGCACAGAAGAAAGGAAATAGCAAGATTATTTTAAGTATGCATATTTAATTGAATTCTTTGATTATATTTGCACCCCATTTTAATTGGGTTGTTTCCTCTATGTGTAGGGTTTTTTTTTAGTTCTTTTTATAATTTAGACATTATCCATCTATTTGATGTATGGTTAGTAAAACTCTCTTCTATTCTGTAGCCCATCACTTTGTCCAAACAAGTGGCATAAAGGTTATAGGAGTAATCAAACAATATCTGATATATCTGATTGATTTAAGGCCCAATCCATGAGATGAAACCCATCTCCAACTCTGCTGGGGTGGCCAAGAACTGAGACTAGATAGCTGAGTAACCTAGGGGAAAACCAAATAGTACTGTTCTGTTAAAAGAATTTTGTCATAAAAAGGTTCCTAATGGTATTCTGCTATACTTGTAGGTCAGTTTTCTCAGTCAGCCTGAGAGAAGCTTCCTCTTGCACCAAATGAGAAGAAATATAGAAATCAACAATTGGACAGTAAGCAGAGAAGAGAGGGAGACCTTGGGACACTCAGTCCTAAATGGATGCCTCCATCAAATCCCTCCCCTCAAGGTTCAGAGAACCCTTTGAATGAGGATGTGGAAAGATTGTAGGAGCCAGAGAGGTTGGAGGACATCAAGGAAATAAAGTCCTTTAAGCATAGCAGTAACAATGCATATATGAACTCACAGAGATGTGAAAGCATGTGCAGGGCCTGTACAAGTCTGTACAAGATAGGGTCCTGGAGATGAGAGGAGAAGGGGACATAGCCTACATCCTTATCTCAGAAGCTATCTTCAATTGATAAGCACTTGCAAATTAATACAAATGATTGGGCACAGTAATACAAAACATTCTACAGGGAAGGCCTTAAGACCAGCAGTAGATGACCAGCACTAAACAAACGTAATAGTATCTCTGAAGGTTCTTTGTTTCATGCTTCATCAAGGAATTTTATTAATTAATTTATTTTACCTTACATGTCTTTTACATGTTTATTATGGCTTCGGTATACAAGTGTGTGCATGTCTGCTCCTATAAATGTTTCTCACACTTTTTTTGGATTTTTTTCTTCTGTGTATTTGTTTGTTTTTTGTACTATTCCTTATTCTGATTTGTTTACTTTTGTTTTATCCTATCCTATTTTAATATTATTCTTTAGATAATATTAATCTGTGGGTCATTACTTCTTAGAGGGTCACATATCAGATATCATAGATATCAGATATTTATGTCACAATTCATAAGAGTAGCAAAGTTACAGCTAGGAAGTAGCAAAAAGATAGTTTTACGGTTGGATGCCATCAGGAGGAACTGTATTAGAGAATGACAGCATTAGGGAGATTGAGAGCCACTGCCTTAGATACTTGTTTGTTTGGTTTGCATGAGAGAAAGGGTGTGAGTTTGGATGGGAGGACAGATGTAAAGGATCTCAGAAGAGTTGGGGAAGGGAAAACCATAACTTGAATATATTGTATGAAACAAATATATTTTCAATAAAAGAAAAATAGAGAAACTAATTAAAACTCAAAGGACTAACTTTATGGCTCATTGAGTCAACATTTCTGCCTAGCTTGAAATAAAGAACCAACTCCTAAAAATTGTCCTCTGATCTACTTGCCCTCTCTTACACACACATCTTACACACACACAGTTGCTACTATTTATTCAAACTATTATATATGTTTTTGACTCCATTTCTCTACATGGTGACTAAAACCTATATGAAGATCCATTTGAATCTTCCTAGAAAAAGTTGCAAACAGGTATATTATTATTTAGGCTTCATATTTGCTTTCATATAGTTTTACAAAATAAAGTGCACATGGTGTACATACCCCACAGACATTTTAATGGCTATAATATGTTTTAAAAATGAAATTTCTTACACTACAGTAGAAAGAGAGGTGTGGAATGCCAGGCTACTTGGTGTAGATGCTCTTGGTAAGTCACTGAGGAATAGCAGACTCTTCTGGAGCTAGCAAGATTATCTAGGTGCTGATCTCAGCATTCTGCATGACAAGATTTTCATTGGGAAATAAGATTTGTGTCAGTCTCATATGTTATAGATCCCGAACAGCCTAGCCAAAGTTTGGAAGAGTAACTCATTTGTAATAAAATGAAGCATGAGCTCATTGAAATGATATGAAATGTGGAAGCCTTGACTGTGGCTGCAAAATGAGGGTCAGCCTGATGCCCAGCATTTCTTTGGCACTATTGTACCATTTCCACTAGTACCTCGAGTGGTGGCTGACACATTCAATACTGGTAAGTTCCTTCGGTTGCCATGGAGCTTTTCACACAGAACCTGAGATGGATGCAAGGCTAACAATTTTATTAATACTATATCTCTGTTATTACAGAAAGCCATGCTAGACATAAGCCTTGTTCTAATGTGTACATACAAATGTGCTGTACCCAGAGGAAAACTTATGTAAAAAACGTGATCATCATTCTTTTTAAAGGAGAGAGAAGATAAAATAACTACTTAGGTCAGCTGACCAAGGTCATGTAGCAAAAATAAGGAACTCCTATTAGCACATAGGTCCTGTGGTTATGGAAAAGGTATGACATTTTGTATTAGATCTATGCAAATTTACTTAGCAGTGAGAGGCATAAACTAGACCCCTATAATACAGTAGCCACTCATGGAGCACTGAGGCCCCCAGAATACCTGCATTAAACCTTAAACCCTCTTAATTTCCTTTCCTAGAAAAAAACATTGTATCCCTGACAAGATCACTATGACCTCAACCTAGTTTCATTAGTGGTTTGCTTATTGGATAAGCTCAAATCCAGGTGTTCAAGCATGCCATTCCAAAGCAGGGGAGATTGAGGAAATATTTAATGGGTCTACTAATAACCCACTGAGCATTAAATACCTTTGGCCAGCTTTAACAAGGATATCATAAATTTAGTAGATTACAGTCAAGAAATATTTATTCCTTACAGTTCTTCAGGCTTGGAAAGCCAACTTCAAGCTCCATCAGATTCTGTGTTTTTTTTTTTTTTTTTTTTTTTTTTTTGACAGCATATTCATGTAAGACATGGCATTCTTACCATGCTGCATAGTCAAAGAAACATAAGGTACTGTATGAGGCTCTACTTCCTAATATGAAGAATGCCCCTTATATTCTAAGTACCTCAGCAAGGCTTTTGACTCTGATTTAGAGTGGGGATGTAATATTGAAAATTAACTTCCAATATCTAAAATTTTAAAATAGTTATACCATAATAAAATTTAAAAAGAGAATCACAGAAACTATAATTAAAGTCTGAAACCTCTATCAATTCGTTGAGATAAAGCAGAAACAGCCTTATGTAAAAGCACAGTTGTCCACATATTCAATAAAAATTATCTCAAATTTTCCCCAAAGAACAAAAAGAGTGACAAATAGGACTTGAATTAAATCCTAAAATGATTAAAGCTAAGAAAAATGATGGGACCTATTATAAAAGCAAGTGCTGTGGTTTAAGGAGACTGTTCAAGCCTAGGGGTTAATCTTGCCCATTATTCTCCTCAGCATAATGATAGTAAAAGATTCTCTTGTATTTAATCACCTGCAAATGTTGCTATAAGGGAAGTCATTAATATTAATATGCATATATTAATTTTATCAAAAATCCTATAGGATACATTGCATCTCCATTTTTAAATGACGCCCAAAGCGATGACTTAATGTTTGCAAGATATGGATATAGCTCTAAGGTAAGTGATTTGGCTGCATAGTTATAATTAGCTACCATGTTATACTTTTTTCTTCTGCTTGTTCAGAAATTTAGAGAAAGAGGATATGACACATTACAGCAGAATCTTTGCTAAAGCCATAGCATCATATGTGTACTATGGAACTATGGCGCTCCAACTATGCCTGCATCTTTGAATGTATCTAAAAACTCCCAGTCACTTTTCTGTATTTAAAAGATCTAAGGCTGTCTATCCCTCCATATATTAAGCTGCACAAGTGGGCAAATGTGAACATGTTTTCTTTTATGGAAATGATGACACTATTTGGAAATCTTACTTAAGCCCATCAAATACCAAAAAGATTACCCCCCCCCGAAAGATTACCCCCCAAGGTCTAGCTAAACAACATTAGCAGTCAACTTCACTGAGTTTTATCACTACTTACAAAAGTGATGCATTTTACTTACCTCTTAATTACTTTCAATTTCTCTTGGAAATCTAAATGTTCTCTCCATATCAGACTTTCATATTCAATCTTGTATCTTTTGATCAAGTTGATGTCTTACTCAGTGTAGCACTTGAATCCCAAACAATTTTAGTACTGTAGAAATTGAATAGTTCGATACAGTAATAAGGAAGTGTTCTTATGTTAGTGCCTACCTCCAATGAGTCTAAATCAGCTAAGCTGACTAATGTCCAGATCAGGATTATATATGAAGATTAATATTTTATGATTTTATATTTGAAGTTTCATATTCTGGGCACTGCCAACATGTTTTCATGAAATATAAAAATATCATAATTTTTCATCATTATTAACATGTCTTTCTTTTGAAAGCCAGTGCCCAGCTTGCCTCACTTGAAGGATTTTGAAGTAAAAGAATTTAAGTATCCATAGAGAAAAATGAACTATTCTAAGTTATATGATTTAAGGACAGTTTCAATGTAAATGTTGCTCAAGGCCATGCAGAATTATCCAAAAACTAAAAGGTTTCCTGGGTGGTGTAGTGCAATGATTAAAAAAAGTGTGTATGCTTAAAATTCTCAAGGTCCTACGTTCAACCTTCACTATCGACACTAAGATCTGAAAAGAGCTGGTAAATTTTGTTGAAGAATGCCATTGTATTAGTTCATGTAAGGGGTACCATAGTCCAGTATCAGGACATTATAGAATCTTCCATACTTAAAAATGTGCAATCATACTCTGCAAAATACTTTAATGCCAAAAACAGGATATGATGTCTAAATTTATTAGTAACCTGTTGAGATAAATAATGATAAGATATCTATTAAGATACTTGTTGATGGGTCTTTGTGAGTACTACTAAAAGATGTTAGCCTTTGAGTAGGTAGTCTGAGTGAAGAAAATGCAGCCACATTCACCAATGCATCAGACTTTTAGTTTATTCAAATTGTATGGACTAGAATGGTAAAGTGGAAAGGCAAATTCTCTCCCTCTCATTTAGTTCATACCTTCATATTCTCCTGTGTAGAGATTTTTCCATAGCCCCTATAAACCCTGAGCCTATAAACCCTAGAATAAGCATTTTAACACCTCCTTTTCAGACCTTTGGCTTCAGCAGAGTTACACCTTCTGTTCCCCTGTGCTCAGGCTCATATTGAAAATTAATTCCAACAATAGCTTTCTTGGTCTTCCAGTACTCAAAACACACTGTGGGTCTTTGAAACCACAATTCCTATAACACATTTCCTCAAGTATCTGTAGATGTCCTATTGGTTCTGTTCTCCAGGTTTCCCTGACGAATGCAATTACTTAAAACAGTTTCCATAGTTGCTATTCAGAATATATTATCTCTTTAAGTTTGAGTTTCTCCTTCATCTGCTCCTTTGGGAGAAAACAAGTCGATGTGTTCCCTTTGCTCTTAAAGGTTATGGTGTCTGAAATATTAACCTCTGCCACTTTTTCTGAGAAATTCCACCTTATATAGCCCATTCTCTTCCTTCCTTTCCATCAGTCCCTACTGTGTTTTGAAATCTTCACCAATTTCCTTACTCTGGTCCCATCAATAAATCACAAGTTACTTATCTACAATTCCTTACACATATTTTATTAACCATTCTGTACCCTGGGAATCACATGTTTTCCTACGTCTGTTCTACACTGCTATAGTAGATCAATGACTTTATAAACATGAACATCAATACCATTTTTACCTTATCTCAATTCCTTTTCTCTACCTATAGAATTCCATGCTACTCACAATATGAAATGTGAAATTTACTTTTGTGAAACATAACCAGTCAGTTTCTACTTGAGTTTCTCATTCCATTTCAACACCCCAATTTATCCACAATAACAGGTCTCATTAAGACTATGCAGCATTCTTCGCCCAAGAATCTTTCTTTATGTTTAAATTGAACAGCTACATATATTTATATGTAAAAAATTCCAGTCATTTTGCATTCCCTATTCCCTTCACTCAGCCCTCTTTCGCTTAAACCCTTCTCCTCAATTCCCCTTGCATTTGCTAAGCCTCCAGTTAAATCTTCATGTTGTCCTGGAGATCAGGAAATGAGTATTTAGTCAATTGTAAGATGCAAATGTTACAATGATCTGCCACTATGAGTGTGACAGTGAGAATGTCAGCAACCTACTACTTGCTCCACTATAAGGCGAAGTCACAGCTGTATAAAATTCTAAAGCCAAGCCAGTGTCTCTAATTGTAAGGAGTAAGGTTTTTCCACCCGCTGCTGGTCTTGTCCCACCAGCCCAGCCGCGCCAGCCCCAAATAACACAGAGACTCTGTATTTGATATAATTCTGTTGGCCAGGTACTAGTTTCTTATCGGCTAGCTCTGTCTTAATTATTAACCCATTTCTATATATTTCCAAGTGGTCTTACCAGGGAGAGGTGGCTGGCAGTTCTGCCTTCTCCAGACCCTCCATCTTGACTCCTCCTTACTACTTCCACTTTCCTCCTTGTCTCCTAGTCCCTCCTATCTTTCTTTCCTATTGGCCAACAGTGCTTGATTCATTAACCAGTATGAGAAACATATATACATAATGACATCTCCCATCATCTAATCAAGATCAGCCAACAAAAGGGATTTACTAAAGAGTACATGGTGACAAATTACCTATTTTATTTTTTTCTTTTCCACCCACATTATTGTCCTCAGAGTAACTCCTAGGGTAGCAAATTGACACTCAGAAAAAGTTCTATCCTCTCGCCCAAGGAACTAGGAAACAGACAATGGAGAACTGTGGGTAGCCGCAGATATTTTAGGGAGATGAGAATTATGGCAGAAATGCCATAGTGATGTTCATGGGCCAGTGAATGACTTATTCATGACCTACGGTGTATAGAATAGCTTCCAGCTCCTAAAACTCCATATATGTCATGGGGAGGGCCAAATATATTGACAAAGTCTTCAGAAAAATAACTGACCATGGACTCAATACTGACCGAAGGCAATAAAGAACCCCGAACACCTGTGTGGATTGTCTATAAACAAATACAGAAGACACATATCATTCTCCAGCAGATCCTAACAAAGTCTGCATTCCCACAGCAGTTTATGAATATGTGTTCAACATATCAACTAAAATTACTAGACATACTGAAAATACCCAGGGGAACATAAACTATGAATATTACCAAATCTGCAGATAAAATATAATTATCAGTTAATGACCCTGAGATGAGAAAACAATAAAAATTGTCCCAGAGACTTCAAAGATCAACCTTGAAAGAAAACATAGATACTAAATTTTTATAGTGGATGGAGAGTTTTCTCAACTAAGAGAATGTCTAGGAAAACAGCAATCACTCTCTCTCACACACTCACACACACAAATCCTCATTAAGCTAATTAAAAATTGTAGAAATAAAAGTAGTATTTGAATATGTTTGTTACACAACAGAAATATGAAGATGGGACAATTCAATATTTTTGAAATAGTTCATAGAAATAACACAGTACAAAAATCTAAAATATTTTAA
This sequence comes from Phodopus roborovskii, assembly GCF_943737965.1. Lineage (NCBI taxonomy): Eukaryota > Metazoa > Chordata > Mammalia > Rodentia > Cricetidae > Phodopus > Phodopus roborovskii. The sequence continues at coordinate 37,867,907 of NW_026125295.1, read as the reverse complement.
AAATGTTACAGCCCTAGAGTCCTGAGACCTGTAGGGAAACAATGAAATGCATACTGTCTGCTTCATTATACATCAAAAAGGAGAAGAGGAATATATTAATGCAGAAAAAATGTTTTTTGAGAATTTCCGAAATTTCTTAAATTCATTAAAAGATAGTGAACATATCAGACATTTGAGGAGTTCATCAAACCAATGTTAGATAAACCCAATTAAATTATAATTAAACTACTAAATTATCTTTAAACTACCTAGAATAAATGATTAATAAATGTCTTAATTCAATGCATGTAAGGGAAGAGGGGGGAATATCTCGAGTTTGGAAGACATGGAAAAGTACTCTTAAAATATTTTTAAAAAACTAATAGCCCATAATTGTGTGTTTTTCAAAATATTTTCCAGTAAAGATGAAATAATGACAAGTTAAAATGAAGAAAAACAAGTAAGTTGTGCTCAGAAAATCTGCTCCTAAAAGACATGCTTCCAGAAGATTTCAGACTGGTAAAGTTATGGCAGAGCCAAACTGTAACCATGAAGAATAGAGAGAGAGAGAGCAACAGGTGTGATGAATAGCTGAAAAAATATAAGGGGCTATTCCACAACTATGTTTGTGGAATAAAATGAAAAGGTATGTCATCTTTCATGGTTTTCTGTGTATGTAAATGAATACATGGAAACGTGTAATCTGAGCATGAGAGTAAAGAGAGTTTAGAAAGACATAATTACTGTACTGGGTCCAATTCAGAACATGTACAATCACTAAAGTGCTTTCATTTAACTTGAAAGTCATTGTGCCACTCCATTCATTTAGCCACAGCACTTAGATGGCACCTTTCCCTATATTACAGAGATAGGTGAGGGCTATACAATACTTTTCATGTCCCTTTAACCTGATATTTGGAGGTATACTTTTGCTTTGTTTTCCACAGCAGCAATGGCTTGAAGGATACTAACTGTTTATTTTACAAAAGGCTCTGAGTTTATTTTATTCTGATGTTTCCTCATAATTATATTTTAGCTATGCACTCACTCACACAGCTGCTGGACTACTACATCAATGATAGGAGTGACCTTTAGAGTATATCCCAATTGGAGCACACATTGTCTATCTGCCCTTTACAGAAGATGCTAATTTTGATGCCAATGTCAAAATGTTTCCTAGTTTCTCCACTGAATTATTATTATGGTTTTGCACCTAATAACCAATGCATGGACTGAAATGTTGAAATTCTATAGATATTTTCATTTCCATCTAACTTTACCACCTAGACTCAATACTCACTGATGTTTCAATATTTGTAATAAAATAATGATTTTCCAACTTTTTATGTCCCTGTACATCTATAAGTCAACAGGGTATTGTTAGAAGGAAACATTTCTCTTTCCAGCTATCTGCACTCTATTTTGTTCTAAAATACTTTAGTTATAAACTTTCTGCCACTACTTGAATTAAGATACATTTTAATTAATCACACTAAAGAAATCTGGTTTTTATCATTGCATGCAATTCTTCAGTTTATTCCCATGACAATGCTGATGATTCAAGGGGCAAAGGCAGTTTCCTTCCGAGACACTGACTGGCATGGTCCCCTTCTTGGTGATTGTGCCATGACAGTTTCAGCAGCAGTGAAGAGAATGGCTGATCACGATAGCTTTGCTATGTAACCCAATCAGGAAGTAAGTTTTCTCATGTTTTTGAACTTTGTCCTTTACAAATTGAATTTATATTTAGTATTTTAGAAGCACATATATATACAGATGTATAAAGATGTATACAGGTATATTCAAAAACTACTGAATTTTTGTCATGCTCTTTTTCCCTCATAATTATCAAAATGTATTATATATTGAGAACATTAACTGTATACCTTTGCAATTTATCCCAATTTTTTCATTTGCTATTTGATTTTGCTTATGATGTGCTTTTCTCCATGCAACTTTTAATATAAGTGATTTGCTATAAATATTTATATGTATATTTATGTGTAGTTCACATATAAATATTTATAAATATGAATATTTATAAAGTGCAAAGTAATAATCTTTTCCTTTATTGTATCCTTTGTTTTGACACATAGTTAGGAACCCACGCTCTCTGCACTATTATTAAGGAGTTCACTTGGTTTCCTCCACTGCTTAGTGTTGTGTTTTCTAATTAGAACGCTGGATCTTGTGGAGTTCTCTCTGTGTTTGTTTTGAGGAGACTGTCTCCTTTTAGTTTTCAGTAATGTTTATACAATCATCCAGATAACATTTACATGAAAGTCCAGTGGATTGAAATACTCTTTTATAATATATTAGGTTTGCATATGCACTTGCATATATTTCTAGACTTGTTTATCCAAATACTTGTACAGTGGATTTTGATATGAAGGTTTTCAGTATCTTTAAACATTAAAATAAAAATAGTCCCATGGCTCTTTTCATGTAGTGATATTCTAATTTATTTTAGCTGTACTGCAGTACAGCTGACAATTAAATTTCATGTATACAACTTGCTAACTTGATGTGATAAATGAGAACTATCTGGCAAGGACTTGTGTATGTGGGCACTTGCCATCCAATTGATGACATTGTGTAGGACACTTATAGAATATTTAGGAGGTGGCACCTTGACAAAGGAAGCACTTCACTGGAGGAGGGCTTTGATGTTTTATTGCTTCTCCCCCAACTCCCATATCCCTGTGTCCTATGTATTGATGAAATGTCATAGCTCTGCTTCTCGAGGCTGACCTCATGCTGTTGCTCCCGTGACTTCTCAACCGTGTTGGACTGTATCCCCTCTGGAACCACAAGACAAAGTCAATCCTTCCTCTTGATAAGGGCATGCTATCAGCACAATAGAAAAATCACTACTACCTAATACATGTTTATATTATCATCCAGTCACAATTAAGGTAACCCATTCAAAACAGCAAATGATATTGGGAAATATATGGGGTGAGTTTTGATAATATTAAAGATGTATGTTCATAGCAAATTTCAAGAACTCAATGCAAGGTCATTAACTTGTAGTCTTGTATATTAAATTGTCAGAAATTATTCATTTGCATATTGGAAGATAATATGCTTTAACTAGAATCTCTCTTTTCCCCCTCCCTTATTCCTAGCAACTACCATTCTATTCCCTGTTGTTTGTTTAACCGTTTTACACTATACTTTTCAGTGAGGAGGAGTGTCTCTAAGTTTATGAGGTTCGTACTGACTTGATGCCCAAACTCCATACTGCTAGTGAGCTCATATGTGAAAATTCTCAGCTTGAATACCAGTGATCTGTTCAACAGAACATTAGAAGTGTTGTGCACATTGTTATGGCCAAAGTTTGGAAACTAAAAAAAAAGAAAAGAAAAGGTAGATTCAAGAAGTATCTTAGGACAACTAACATAAAAAAGTAACTCATCAGAACATAGGCAATGCTGTAAGAGAACTGTAAAGGAGGAAATGTTTAGTGAGAAATCAATTAAAAAAAAACAGCAGTGATTTAGGTGCTCTGGTTTAGGCTATGGAGGAGGGTGTGGGGTTTACTCCTGGAGCATAGTAACTTCCTTCCTAGTTTCAAGTATAAAGTAAAATTAACATTCATAAACAGTCAAACTTTATTCTTCATATGTCAAACAACTAGAATTGGATGAGTAAGTGAAACTGTAATTTGGAAATACTAGAGAGGAGAAATCAAACAAACAAAGAAAAAAGGGGGTGAATCAACAAAGTTAAGTTGCTTTAGAAAAGTAAGCAAATTTGATAAAATTTTGGCAAGATTAGAAAAAAATTATCAGGCTCAAATAAATGAAAACAGAAATGAACAAAGAGATTTAACAATGAATATCTTAGAAATGAAAAGGACTATTAGGAGCAATAATTGCCAACACACAAGATAACCTGAAAAATGGGTACAATTCGTGAAAAAAGAAAAACAGTCAAACCTTAGTCAAAGAGAAAACAAGCCTGGGACTGGGTGTAGCCCAAGTGGCAAAGTTTCTTGTCTAGGATACAAATAGTTCAGAACTCTGTTCTCACCAGGAAATTCTAAAAAGTCATAACAAATGAGAATGAATCAGCAGTCATTCTTGAGAATGATGATAACTTTGTGAATAAATTCTAACAAATATTTGATCTTATCCCCTCTAGTAATTCATTTGTGGAATCATGAACACTTAACTTATGCTTCCAGTTACATATAATTAATATGATAATTCATATTAATTATACTAGCTTGCCATACTTAAATTGGCTCTTGGGTATCCTTGATACACTTATCTATGGGTGTGTTTGTTTTCTTGCACTATAACGGCTTTACAATCACCTAGTGTATTTTCTTTTTCAGTCTTGGAACCATTTATTTTATTTTATTTTCCATTTATTTTATTTTTACAAGTAAGCCAGAATACCATCTGAACGCAAAGATCAGCCCCTATATATTCATAGTTTGGGGGTTGTGATTGCGTTGAGTGTTCTCACTTAACATATAAAGCAAACACAGTGCATGAGGTTAAATTTTAAAGAAAAATGTTGAATGAATATTTAGGTTAATTGAGTAGAAGAATATCCTGAAGTTGCAAAGCACTGCATTTTAGTATTTTTACTTACAGAAAGTGCTTGGTTAAATTGGTATGTCCATAATGTTGTTCAGCCAAGGAAAATGTAAAAATGTTAACTATACAATGAATTAATAAAATTCTGAAGCTTAATCTATTAAATGGATGGCTTCATTAAGTGAATTTGGTGATACCCCTAAACTTGAATTAAGAAAATATATTAATGAAGTTTGTGGGTGTGTCTGCATATGCCTCTTATATTTTTTCTTTGTTTATTTTTGCTTTTGTTTTTAATTATGCTTTGTTTAGTTTATTTGTTTACTTGTTTATTTTCTGAAGACAAAAGATAATGTGTGCATCTGTGTAGTAGAGAGGTTGAAGGATGTGATAGGAATTAAGAGAGATGAAGCCATTATTAGAATATATTACATTAAATTTTTTTAATAAAAATAAAAAATATGAAATATATTACATTTTAAAGTATTTAAACTACATTATAAAATTATATTCATATATTTTCATAGTATTCAATTATATGATTTTGTATGAACATGATAAAATGTTTGAAAGTATTTACAAATTGTAGGTGGAAGGTTTTGAGGCTGGGCTGATGTTCCATTCCCACCCCTGGAAGCTTTGCCTGGGTACTGAAGATACTCAGCACTATAGCTCAATGGCAGAGTGCTTGTCAAGCGTGACTGAAGCCCTAGAATCAATCTCCAGTGCTGTCCCAACAAACAAATTTCTGATTGCAAAATAAACACGAACAAGACCATCTCTTTGTTCCCTTCTAAATATCAATGGGAACAATATTAATTGTTGTTTTTGCAGACAACTTACAAGAATATATACCACTCTGTAACAAATCTCCATGTAACCACATGAGAAGACGTATCTTCCCTTGAGCACCTTTTTGGAGCTTGCAGCTACTGATTCAGGCTATGATAGACTGCAAATTGTTAGAGACACCTGTTCCTTGAGGATGCTCAGCATGTGGCCCCTACCTTTACCACCTCCCTCCAGTGTTAATGAGAACAGGAAAGCTCTAAGAAAAATATCAGCAACTTCTAAAGTCTCCAGTTTTAGACTGTTTTTATTTTGTAGACAGTGTGGAAATACAAAATAGAGAAGAAGCAGTTACACTGTGAGAATGAGATGATAGTGCATGCTGTCAGTCATAGGCTCCAGCACTGCCATCGTTTCCCCTTCCAGTGAGGATAGACGATGCATTCTCTCTGCTTCCTCATATCTCAAACCCACTCTTTCTTACCCACATCATTACCTTGAAAAAGGCCAAAATTTTGTCTTTCTTCCCTTGTCCCTAGGAAAGAAAGGGGGAGAGGTATGGTAAGTGCTAATTTTTTTGGAATGGCTTCTTTGGAAGGAAGAGCTTATACTCAAATGTGTTGTATTCTTTAGCAAGGACATGGGGATAAAAGATGAACCTTCTGGAGTTTCTCTTTTATGTTTTTGGTTGTGAGCCTAGCTTTTAACAGCTGAACCATCTCTCCAGCGCCTGGAGTTTCTCTTTTAAATGGTTACATTCCCCCCAAGGATTTTGATGCATATTTAACCAGGGAACATGTTTTCCTTAAATACTAAGATCAGAGCCACAACTGTCATGGAATCCATTCACCTCCCCCACTACTACCTTCATTGTTGCCTGGAGTTTTCTCCTTTGCCATCAGAGTAACAGTGAGGAGTTCCTTGCTACTAGAGGCTGCACTTTAAGAACATTACATTTTTCCATTCCTACCAGCTTCCTTTAATGTGCACGAACAGAACATATTTGATCTTCTGATTATGATATTAAGGAATATTTACTTTCAGTATCTGAAGATCAGTGACAACAAACAGTACCTAAGAGGAAATTACAGCAAGCACTCCCTACAGGGAGGTCAGTTGTGTGAATTTACTGCATAACAAACTTCATAGTGACTAGCCAGCTGTCACAGGCAGCCTTATTCTCCCCTACTAACTCCAGCTCAGGTTCAAACTGGAGGAAATCTGGCCTTGAGAGTTCTCTTCTCCCTGTGTCTCTAATTATCCTTTGCCTTTCAGGAAGAAATACCATTTTTGACTTGTCTTCAGGTTTTTCTGCCTTGTGGAAAAAAAATGTGAAATGTGAAGAATGAGTTCAACTTTTCCCAAATGATATATACTTAGCACTTATGAGCAACCAGAAAAGTGATCAGATTCAATGGTTTAGATGTAAGTTTAGGTTACAATTGTGAGGTGTGAATGAAGTGCTGAATTAGTGTGTATTGTTGACATGAGCACAGCCAGGTCCAGGTCTTAAGAGCTCAGACCCATGAGACTTCCAAAGACTTCCCCAAGCCAAGGTCACAAAAATAGCAATGGCTTCCTCTGGTCCAAGTACTGATGGTAAGACCAGGCTTTATCTAAAAGCAGAGTATACAGAAATTATCAACTAATGCCTCTTCTTCCAACATGATATTTCACAACCTGAAACTTCCCTGCTACAGAGATCTCCCAATAAGATTAGATACCATGCCTCTTCACATCAACTCTGATATATCTATCTATACATATAGATGTGTGTGTCATATATGATACACCACACACACACACACACACACACACACACACACACACATCATAAACCTGCCTCCTCTCTCAATAGTAGACAATAAATGTACTGATTTCCATCTGCTGGTGTATCCCCATCACAGCTCATTTTCAGCCATCCCAGGTTCTCTGTGCATATGTTTGTATATGTGTCATGTTCATTCTCTCCTCACCCAAAAACTGTGCATGATAAAGCATGAAAGGAATGCAAATAAAATTAAATAAAGCTGCTAAGAATAAAATTTTCAACTAATTATGTTACACAAAGACCAACTAAAATTCAATTACATTAGGTAAATATAAGTAAAAGAAGGGATCACTGATAAGAATCCAAAGAAACACATATTAATAAGAAAGTATGTGTCTGGTGGTTTGAATAGGAATGGCCCCATAGTCTTTTATATTTGTTCTTTAGGGAGTGGCAGCACTACTTGGCAGGGATTAGGAGATGTGATCTTGTTATGTATGGCCTTTTGGAGGAAGTGTGTCTCGAGGGATGGGCTTTGGGGTTTGCAAAGCTCAAGCCAGGCCCAGAGTGTTTCTCTGCCTGCTGCTGAGGATCCAGATGTAGAGCTCTGAGTTACTCTCTAGCACTATGGTGCCTGCATTCTGTCATGTGTCTACACCTGATGATAATAGAATGAATCTCTGAAACTTCAAGCAAGTTCCATTTAAATACTTCATTTAAATACAGCATTTCATTGCTGTGATCATGGAATTTCATTACAGCAATAGAATATTGACTATGTGACACAATGTTTTACATATTGGTTATTTAACAAAGGAAATCTCAATGATTCCTCTCTTTCAAAAAAAAAAAAAAAAAAAAAAAAGGACAGAAAGAAAACACTATCACGGTATCACAGAGCTCATGTGCACAGACTGTAATCCAGTAGAATTAAGCCCCAAAACAGAATGTCAGATAAAATACATTTTGAAACAAAAAATCCCCTATTTTATCAATGTATGTTACATCTGAAATAGGCAGAAAAGTGAAATGCACAATTGCCGAATATGAAGTAAAATAAAAGTACTATTAAAAAAAAAACTAGTGAATTCAATGGTCATTCTAAAAAGACAAATGCTGAAATACATTTGACAAACCAAATTTCAGTGCTGAGAATTACACATAAACAAGTATAGAAAGACAACTTCTAAAATCACGTGAAGGAAGGAGTTATGATGAAAAAATAGTAGATTAAATAAAATAAGGAACATCAATGTGGTTGATAAAATGGGGTAGTAAAATGTATAAATAAGAATTCAAGTAGATATAACTAATAGGATCTGATATGCTCAACTTTGAAGGACTTACACTGCAAAAAATGACAAAGGAGAAACTTGTTTGAAAATCCTTTGGTTGATCTACAACTCTCTGTCTACAGACTTTGTCTTAGGGGTATTAGTGAGGTACAAGAAGAGAACATTTAGTTTTGTTACTGATTGACTGAAATTATTTTTTCAGTTTCTAATAAACTTGACACTGTTTTATAAGTTACTGTTTTGATAGATGCCTGTTCTTTAACTTCTTACTACCTCTATTTCAGAATGTGAGATTGACATGCAATGCCAAACAAACCAACCGCTCCTGACTCCCAGTTCTTTGTACCCACTGCTTATCTGGAGAGGTTTCTCAGCACATTGCACTCCTTCCCTCTGGCATAAGCATCTGACAGCATGTTAGTGTATCTCAGATTATGTTCGGAAGACTGCCACCACCCTTGAAATGATTGTCCCTGATCAGCTATACCTTATGTAGATAAGCAAAGGGGATACTGTGAGACATCCTGATGAATTTGCAGGGAAAGCTCGGTATGTAGAAACCGATAATAAAATAATAAAGGCTTGCATTGGTGTATCTTCTTATTATATCCCTCTAGTAATCATTATTTTATTGTATCTTATATCCTGGAACAGAATGGAAAAACAGCAACAGAATACCGACCCTTCAGTAGAGATAGCTTGAAAACCACGATTTAGAACATTCTAGCAACACTTAGAGATTCTTTTAAGAATTGGAAACAGCCAACTAAAAATTGCTACATGAAACAGAAGTTATGAATAAAATACCAGTGACATCATTGAAATTTGTTAGGTACACATTATGTTACACTTTCGGGTCTTGGTGACATTTATACCATCCCCACAGTAAGTAAGCAATGTCAGATATCATACTGGGCATGCTAAATATAGTGATGATCAAACCTGGTAGGCCTGGTGCTAACATAATATATAATTCAGTGGACATGTACTTCTCTGATACTATGGTCCTTAGAGTTTCATTGTTTTAGAAATACTCTGGTGTTAATGTATACATATAATTCTCTATCTTGCTCAAGGCTAACAGATGCTAAATGTTACTTCTAATGACAATAGATAAGGCTCAGGTGTAGTGGGGTTAAGGATGAAGGGCTAGATGTGCCTGACAGAAGAATTATAGTATAGATGAAAATGCTGATACATCTGGGTAAGCCCAATCATTGTTTCTTCCATTAAATGTGTCTCCCAGAAATTTCATCAAATTCATGGACCATGGCCTTGAGTCTGGTGTGTTTCGTTGCCCTAAGTTAAGAGTCAAATTCTAATTTGTTTTTGTTTTATGTTTCTTTAGAACATTCAAACAATTTATAAGAATATTCTTACTCAAAATCTATGGTATACATGGGGAGGCAGATACAGGAGGATCCTCAGGCTCACTGGATGACCATGCCCCATAATAACAAGGTGGGTAGGTATGCTGAAGATCCAGACATAAGTTCAACCCTGGCTTCCACATTCATGCACACACAGTGAAGATCCTGTGCTAGTAACACAACAGGAAGTTTTTTTGTGCCTCCTTGTGAAGCTTTATTTATTTGAAGCTGTTGAAGGTCCTCCTAGCAAAGAAAATAAAGTAGATGACTAAGTGCAAAACACTTATTAAAGTGTCTACAAACATAATCTGTATGGAAAACTGATTAGGCAATAAAGAGTGATTGGTATGTCAAGAATTTCATTTCAGGCAATGGGTTATTTTATTAGAACAAGCCACAGTTGTCTACACATTGGTTTTGTTTGGAAGATGTGACACAAGATAAGTAAAAAAGAGAATTTTGAGCACTGTTATCTGCAGTGCAGTACTTCTATTGTAAGTACAGATAATAACAGTTCTAATATTTTTTTCATTTCCTTGCATGTCTAGTCTCCCTCTCACTGCAGATGATGCTTTTTACACAGTGCCTGCTGCTCCAGGGACCTGAACAAATAATCAAACAGTTTGGCTCTTAGGGAAAGAAATATACTCTTATCTTTAAACTCAGTCTGTTGTACATCTTGCAAGGAATAATCAAAGTCTTCTTATGGGTCAGGATACATCTAGAGGAAAAGTCATTTGAAACAGGCCCATCTCATACTATTACTCATTCTCAACATAGATGTTCATTAAAAATAATAAGGTGTTAGGGGTTTGAGGAGGAGAATAAAGAGAAGATGAGGGGAGTAGATAAAGAAGATCGGGAAGAAGAAGGAAGTAGAAGAGGAATGATCATAGTCAGTTTTTATTCATAAGTAAGAGCACTCTACTGTCTCTAGCTGGACAGACTAGAGCATGATTTTTTGGGTTGTTCCTGTAGCCTCTTAAAATAAATACAAGGTTCATTCAGATTAATGTTTAACATCAATGTCTATGTATCCTTTCAACTTTGAAATCTTTACAGGTCAACAATTCCTTGTTTTCATTACATAATTGCCAAGAGTCATTTGAAAGTGTGTTCCAGCAATTGAAATACATAATTTCCTTGAGAGAAATACAGATTGCATTGACCACCTGACACAATAAAAAGTGTGCCCCCCTCAGTGATGACAAGACAAGTGTGTTAGTCACAATTTTCCTTCACTTCCTCAGGCTTCCCAAATAAGGCCAAGAGGCTGTCAACTTAAGATGCTACAGATAAACAAGGAGTAGATAGTGGAAAATTACCTTGGAAAACAGGGAGGGTTTTATGAACCAGTTGTTGTCAATCTTATTTATGAGGCTTCTAACTCACCAGGCATGGTGTAGGCCCAGACAGTTTTCATCATTCAGGGAACCCTGCAGAAGAAATGGAGAAGGGATTTTAGGACCCATGGGAATATAACCCACAGAATCAACCTAAGCAGGGCCCATAGGGATTCACAGAAACTGAAGGGACAACCAGGTTCCCTGTCTGAGTCTGACCTAGGTCTTCTGCATATGTGCTGTGGTTATGTAACTTGGTGTTCTTGTAAGACTTCTAACAGTGGGGGTGGGAATTGATTGTGAGGATTTTACCTGCTCTTAAGACCATTTTCCTTCTACTGGACTTCCTTGTCCACGTCAAGCCTTGACATGAGGGTATATGCCTCCTCTTATTGTAAATTGTTATGCCGTGTTTGGTCAATGTCCCTGGGAGGTCTGCTCTTTTCTGAAGTGAAACAGAAGAGGAGTATACCTGGAGGAGGAAGATGGACAGGGAGGAGTGGAGGGAGGAAAAACTGTGGTTGGGATATGATGGATGAGAAAAGAATAAACAAACCAAAACTTCATTTCTCTGCTTCAGTCTTGAGGCTGTACATCTTTTTCAATATTTGGATTATGAGTAATGCTTTGTTTGAAAGAAGAATAAAAGAAGTCTCTAAGATAAGCTCTGGAGTAATTGACTTCCATAATTTATCAAACATAAAATGAAGCTTATGAATTAGCTGAGTAATTTTACCAGATGCAAACCCAGACAATATATTATGACTTCAAATTCTCAAGTGTTAAAGGGCTAATATTACTCATCTTCATTTTTATAGAAATTTTGAAAATTCTATGTAGTGTTATATAACAATGTTTATGCACTTACAAATTTAATTCTGAACAAATCCGAGTTGGGCGTGGGATGTAATGGGAGGGGGGTTGGGAGACTTGGGATGGAGGGAGGGAGAGGGAAGTGGAATCAATATGTAAAATAAGAAAAAAGAATAAAAAATCTTATGCTTTCCATAACATTTGATATTGAAATACTAACAAGCATTTAAATTTTAAGTACAGTTTTTCTTTTTCCTGTCTTTTACTAAATATACTAATGTAATAAAATGGGTTTGAGCTGAGCACAGTAGCATTATCTGTCTGTAATGAAGGAATTTGGAGGCTGAGGCAGGGAGTTTTAAAATCTAGGCCAGTCCAAACTGCATAGAAAAATTCTACGTGAATTTACCTCAATTAATTCACTAAAATAAAAATGAGTTTGAATAAGGCAATTGAAATACATTAAGTAAATCAAACTCAAGATTAGTGGTCAATTATAATAGTTCATAGAGAAAATTATCCACATTAAAAAACAGCAGCAACAACAACAAATGTTCCCAAGAGCATAAAGGGGGTGGATCCAGATGGGAGGGGAGGTAGAGGGAATCTGGGAGTAGAGGAAGGGGAAACTGTAATCAGGATGTATTAATTAAGAAAAAGAAAACTATCACCATAAAAGGAAACAAAGCAAGGTTTTGACAACTCAATAAAAAGTTAAATCTGTAGCAGGCTCTTTCTATTGGGCCACTAACCAACTCCCAAATCATGACACAGAGACTTAATATTAGATATGAATGTTTGGCTTTGTCTTAGCTTATATTTTAATCTATTTCTCTTTATCTACATTATGTCTCAGTGCTTTTTACCTTTCTTACCTTCTTTCTCTATGTCTTACATTGACTGCTTCCTGTCTCTGCCTGGTGAACCCCTGGATTCTGACGCCAGTCATGTTTCTCTCTTTCTTTTCATTCTCCTCTAGGTCTTCTCATTCTTTCTGAGCCTAGATTTCTTCTCCTATTTGTTCTCTCTCTGCCTGACAGTTACATCTATACTTTAGTTATTGGACATTCAACTCTTCATTAGCCCAGGTACCTTAGTCAGGCAAGGTGCAACAATTGCAGCACATCTTTTCATAATTGAACAAATGTATAAACAAATGTAAGGGATCTTTACATTGTTAAGCGAATGCAGCATAAACAAATGTAATACATATTTACATAGTTAAAGTAATATTCCAAGACAAATGTCTTTCTCCAAACCCATCAGTGACTCAAATGTTTTTAAGGCAGAGAAATGTATGGTGAGGTTTCTTAGCTTTTATTTCATTGTCAACTTTAATTTCTTAGATGAAGGAAAGAATTCAACGGTAGTATGGATTGAACTTATTATAGACTTCCATGGGAAAAAAACAGATTTCCCCACAAAGGTGATTATTTCATACATAGGGCAACAGGTAAACAAGATAAACACATGACATATTTTTAGTTAGGAAAAGCAAAGTTATCAATTGGTCCCTGAGATCATGAAACCTACCACAGGAGGAAGCATGAAATGACTTTCATCAACAGATTTGGAGAAACTTGAACTCTGCATGAGCAACCAATATAATTCATTAAAGCATGTCATATGAGATTATTTTAATTATAGTGAAAATACCTTAATGCCCTGTTATTTTGGCTATTAACACACCAATCAAAATTGCAAAGTAAAGGAAAATATACATACATTTACACTGTAATCCTAAAATGAGCTCAATTTCAGAATAATTACTAAACAAAAAGAAAACAATGTTCTTTATATGATGTGTCCAGATTCAAAACATTCATTCTTACATACAATGTTTGGAGAAAATGGCAAAATTAGGAATATCATATGCAGTGTGAACTAACAGACATACAGAGTAATTTTGTATATACTCTAAAGGCATTCAATATGTTGCTAAGAAGTAACTAAGAGAAGAGAAATCAAGTTGACTCCAACTATTCCTGTTGACTCAATTGAACCTCCATTAGAAATGGAACAAAACATTTTTTGTTGAAAGATGTCCTCCAAAATGAAGTACACAGCATCCATCTAGGAAAGATTTATATCTAATAAGCATATCTCAGTCTAATCACACTTTTACATTAAACTCTGAAGCTAGAGAGAATGAGAGGAAATGAAATTGTATCTAAGGAAATGTCCAACCAAAAAGCAAAATTGGGAGTTTTCAGCATAAGAATCCCATAAAAACTTGAAAGTGAGCTGAGCAGTTTCAAAGGAGAAATAGAACATATCAAAAAAAAACTTAACTAAATTTGAATTTGATAAACAAAATGAATCCCAGAACTATATATGTGTGAATATGGAGATATTTTAATATACAATACAAATTAGGTAACATTATGAGAATATAATTAATTCTGACAGGTATGAGAATTACATACAATTGTGGATAGGTATGAAACTTAATGTGATATTTTATTTGTATTTTACTGATTCTTGTTATGATTTATCATTTACTTACATGGTTTTACTCATTCACTGAACTTCATATTGTCTATAGAACATATGAAGTGTGACATAAGGAGTGAGTCTCTCCAAGCAGAACCACCTCCTTCTTCCTTTGAATTTCTGTCTTATTTGTACAGTGTATCTCAGAGTGTTCTGTCACTATATGAGGACTAGCTGCAATTTTCTTTGCTTTTTCTATTCACTTACTGACTCCAAAGATCCAAATCTAAGCACTAACTCTATTTTCTTTGCTCTATTATCCCAAGTATACATTTTTATTAACCTACTTCTCCAAAAATTGATGTGACACTAAAAATTATTCAATAACTGTGCCAATTAATGTTTAAAACTGAAGTATAACATGCCAAAGTTAAATTTTATGAATTTCCAAGAAATATAGAATATTTTAATTGCTTTAAGTAATAACAAAACGTTTCACATGATAACTAAACTACTAGAAAGTAGACAGGTTATGCAAACTTTAAGCATAAATATCTCTAATTCAAGTTTTATATAGCACATACATATTTTGTGAATGCAGTGAAATTAAAGCACTTTTCAGACATAGTGAAATGTCCTTATTGGCTAATTTTAAATCCCCTTTCTTCTGTTTTGTTTCTGCTTTAGTGATTCATTTTAAATAATTTTCTACACAAAGCTTTATGATTTCCTTGGTAATAAAATAATTAACATAGTAAACACAATTCATATATCTTATAGACCAAAGCATATTCCCTTGCATGCTAATTAAGAACTCATTTATTATTTCTAGTCAAAACACAATGAAGAAAATTTGGATTCTCAGACTCCATACCATCTGCATTCCTTACAACAGAAACCAATCTGGTGCAGTCCCAGGGACAAATCACTTTAACTATATGTTACATTTGAGAAGACAGCAATGTACTAAATAAAACATTGAAAAAAGATGCAGCTCTGAAGAAACAATTTTTTTAATGCATATAGAGTATTTTTTATTTAATTTTATATAACAAAGTCCAATTAAATGAAAACAAACATTTATACACAATATTTGGGAATTTGGGCGTCGTTCTTTCCAAACTACTTCCTGCTGGTAAGGGGCGCTGTCTTGGGGGATTCGAAGAAGATTCAGATATCCTAGCTGTAGTCTGTAGGGCTGTTTTGTCCAGCTGTTTGGAATGTAGGATCAGCTTGTACTCTGTTTCAGGCGGTCTGGTGTGATCAAACCACATTAGTCTGGAAGGAATCCACATCTTTTCATTTTCTGTGGAAACAAAATAGAAATACTTTTCCCCAGTAACTTGTTCTTCAACTTATATTTTGGAGTCAAAGCGTTTTTTTTTTTTTTTTTTTTTTTTTATTATTATTTTACATGTCGATCCCAGTTCCCTCTCCCTCCCTCCCTCCCTCCCCCCCAAGCCCTCCCTCCCTCCTTCCCTCCCTTTTGCCCTCTCTACCCTCTCCCATGCACTCTAAACACCCTCCCCTCCCAACCCCCCACCACAATACAATATGTAGGGGAATGCCATCCAGTTGGGGTCATGTAGATCTGACAGGTCCTGTGAAGTAGGGACTAGGGCTTCTCTCCTATCTCTAGAATAAGGCAGTTATCCCTCCATGGGGGATATGTTTGCAAAGTCCTTTTGTGCACCAGGGATACATCCTGGCTCCACTGTCTGAGGTCTCTTAGGCTGCTCAGACCTTCTGGCTGAGACCCATATTCAGGGGGGTCCGAGTCAGACCCCTGTTGGCTTCCCAGCTATCAGTCTAGTGGCCCTTAGCTCCTCCTTGTTCAGGTAAGCTGTCTCTATGTACTTCTACCGCATGGTCTTGTCCTCTCCATCTGCTTCTGGGTTCTAGTTTGACTCAATGTTTATGTATGGGTGTTTGCTCCTGTTTTCAACAGGCATTAGTTGAGGACTCCATGGAGAAGTTAGTTGTTGATCTCACTCTCCGGGAAGGGCATTTATGATAGCCTTTCCACGGAAGCTGAGATTGTTAGTTGGGAGCAGTCTTGTAGTTCCCTCGACCTTTCTTTGTGTTCAACTTTATCTTCAAACCAATATTGGCTCCCTCTTTTATGTTCTCTCTCTCTGTCTCTGTCTCTCTCTCTCTTTCCTATTTTCCATTCCTAACCAGGCTCAATCCTCCTGGTCGCACATGCCTTCCTCTCCTCCCTCTCATTTTCTCCTACTTCTCTCTCCATTAGCTGTCCTCCCCCACTATACCTGAGGTCTGGGGGACTTGTCCCTTCCCAGTTCTGTGAGGGACTTTATATGAATCTCTTAGAATACAACTTGTATCCTAGTTCCCCTGGTGATGTGAATTATATGCTGGTGATCATTTGATCTAGGTCTAAAATCCATATATGAGTGAGTACATACTGTGTTCCTCTTTTTGTGACTGGGTTACCTCATTCAGGATGGTTTCTTCAAGTGCCATCCACTTGCCTGCGAATTTCAAGATACCATTATTTTTTTCTGCAGAGTAGTATCCCATTGTGTAGATGTGCCACATCTTCATTAACCATTCTTCAATTGAAGGGCATCTAGGTTGCTTCCAGGTTCTTGCTATTACAAATAGTGCTGCTATGAACATAGTTGAACAGATGTCTTTGTTGCATTGATGTGAATCCTTTGGGTATATGCCTAAGAGGGGGATTGCCGGGTCCTGTGGTAAACTAATTCCCATTTTCCTGAGGAACCGCCATACTGATCTCCAAAGTGGCTGTATGAGTTTGCACTCCCACCAGCAGTGGAGGAGTGTTCCACTTTCTCCACATCCTCTCCAACATAAGTCATCACTGGTGTTTCTAATTTTAGCCATTCTGGCAGGGGTAAGATGGTATCTCAAAGTTGTTTTGATTTGCATTTCCCTGAAGAAACAATTTTATTCCACCATTTATAAGTTCAGAAAAGAGTCAATTGTTAATTCAAATGTATCATATGGACATCTCACTCTGTGCCTTTTTGTTTCTTTCAAAGAACTAAGCTCAGATCTGAAGAAGAGTTTCTAACCTAGTGTAATTTCATTAGAATGTATGATTACTCTTACTTGTATGCACTGGAAATCTTATGGGGTTAATTTTTAAAATTTCAAGCATTTTATCATTGGTAGATGTTGAATGTTTCTCTATTTTTTTCTTTCTTTACATAAATAAATTTACAAATAAATTAAAATGATGCAAATACACCAGCCAGAACTATGTATCCTTCCCCTGACCTTTTCGGAATCACACAATGTCATGGATTAGGACTATCCTTTATTCATTTGTAAGAGTTATCTCCACAAAATGTGGGAAAATCCTTCTTATTTTACTTTTCCATTTATATCAGGCATTAACCACTTGGAAATCTGCATACAGAGATGTGCCATCAACTAAATTAAAAACATCATTTATTTCAGTGGGTGTGCTTACCATCTTTTTATTGTTAATGTTAATGGTTATACACACTTTTAAACAAGGTGTGATATCAGGTCTAATGGGAAAATAATTTAGAACAGAAGCCACTGTGTGAAAAGACTCTCTAGAGCAGTAGTTCTGAATGCTATGACCCTTTAATACAGTTCTTCATGATTTAGTGACCTCCGACCATAAAATTATTTCATTGCTATTTCATAACTGTAATTTTGCTACTACTATGAATTGTAATATAGATATATGATATGGAGGATATCAGATATGTGATCCCAAAAAAGTCATGACCCACAGGTTGAGAACTGCTGTTTTAGCTGCAAAACTATTCACAATCTTTGTACAACTTTTTTGGTGACTCCAATGAACACTGCTTGTTAAGAAATTGTACTTTCTTTCAGGAATATACTGAAACATATCCTGTGTCTTGTAAGTCCACTAAAAAAAATGGTTCTGTGGCTTTTTTCAAAGAGCTGTGAGCATAATTGTTACTTTAACCAGCATACTTGCTAAGCTCTCTAAGGACATGTGCACCCTATGTCATTTCAAGACTGCATTTTTACCATTGACTTTGAATGTTTCATGGTTAAGGGTTGCTGCTGCATATGAGGCTCTATCCTGTAAGAATGGGAACTTGGTTTATCTTATTAATTACTGTATCTACATTTTTTTAGCACTTGGCCGAACACACTGAAGTTATCCAATCAGTGTTCACTGATGGAGCATAATCTGTTGTTGATCACTTGTCAGGAGAAAGCTATAATTCAACAAGAAAATTTGAAAATGACTTCTATAGCATATTAAAAGCTTCCTGGTTTCTACAAGGGCTTAAAATTGTATAAGTCATGGCTATCTGTAACCTGAAGAACAGTTTATCGAACTTGCTTTACCCTTGTAAAAATGTGCCATTTTGTAGGCAAAGCTGAGTCACTCATTAAATCTTTCAGATTAACTCTCCCACCAGTACACTTGTGAAATCTGAATTAGTTCATTCTTTCAGTTGAGGAAAACTCATCTTATACAAACATGAAGGTGTGTGATGCCCTTGGTAAGTTCACAGGGCCACTTCAGAGCTGTCATTATGCATCATCATTCATGACAATGCACTTAAATGTTCAGATTCTTCTTTCATCCAGACAAATAATATGCTTCCAAAGTGACTTGAATCAATTGTATCTCTTTATAAAATAATCAATAAATGTAATCATCAATATATGATAATTGTTTTTCAGGATAATTAGTAAAAATACTCCCTTTGCTTTGAAAGTGTTCAATTTCAATCTTAAAAATAAAATGTCTTTGCATATCTGAAAACTATATATTTATGTACTGTTTTATTTTAAAGAGATATCCCTTAAAATACCTTTATTTCCATATTATGTCAAATGGTGAACACACTTCAGCAGAGCTCTGTGATGAACACATCTGTAATGCCATGAGCAAAGTATCATTATTATACAAGAGTTTTCAGTTTGTCCAGTTAAATAGACTTGCCAGTGTATGTGCAACTTTTACATAAAATTATGAGAAGTTACCACTTCTCTGTAACCTAGTATCAATTTATTGTTTTAAGATGAGAGTCATCAAAACAATATTCTCTTCACAATTATAAAGTCACACCAACCAGATCAGTTATAGGACATGCTCACAGCTTAAAGAGGCAGGATAATAGGGTGATGAAACCCAGCTTTCATGTAAGACCTGAGTAAAACAGTAGGGGTTCAAACTAGAGCAGCATCCAAAGAGTTTCTTAAAGTTATTTTTGACTTGGCACAGTATCTATATGTATTTGTGTGGTATAGTGTGATGTTTTAATAGGCTGGGTAATGATCAACTCAGAAAAAGTATCAAGTCAATCACCTTAGACTTTTATCATTTGTAAATTTGCTCTTCTTGTTACACATATTTTGAGACATGTGATGTGTTATTGTTAACGACAGTATTATCTTTATGCCACAAGACACCAGAATGTGATTCTACTCTCTTGCACAGAGCTAGTTGATACATACAGCTTAATAAGCATAGTCTCAGGCTTTATAGCTAAGTGAATTTGGGTTCTCTGTGGAGAACAGACTATGAAAGAATTTCAGACACAGTTACTCAGCCAAAAAACGCAGTTTTTGGTTTTTTTCCTTTTTTTTTTTTTTTTGTTTGCTTGTTTGTTTTGTTTGTTTCTTTTTTCTTTATTTTTGTTGTTTTTTTCAGTATAATACTTTTGTTGATTCTTTGGGAATTTCATATAATATAGCCACATCACATTTGCTTCCTAATCTACCCCTGTCCATCCCCTCCCTTGTGGCTTCTCCCAAGCAAAATGAAACAAAGTTTAATTTGTCTTATCTATATACTCACTGGATCATGTTTAAATTCTCAGTGGCCTGCCCCTTAAAGAGAACTGAGTCCTTCCTCCCTGGACCCTTGCTGAAAGCCATCTAGTGTGGATAACAACATTTGAGCATCTTATCACAGCTCCATTTATCAGTAATTAAATGTTTTCATTTAATTTATACACCGACCACACTTTCTCCCCCAAACCACCTTCCCATCCACTCCTCCTCCTTCTCCATTCAAAAAGGGGCAGGCCTCTCATGGACACCAACAATGTATGGCACATCAAGTTGAGGCAGGACCAAGTTCCTGCTTTGTCTTCATTGGCTGTCTACTTAGGCTATTACTATTTGACAGGTGTGTGTGTGTGTGTGTGTGTGTGTGTGTGTGTGTGTGTGTGTTTGTGCACGTGTGTGTGTGTCTGTATTGGATGAAGAAAGGGGTTGTCACAGAAGTCTTTCATGTTCCTCTGTCTCAGCTATGTATCTATAGTCACTGATACCAGTCCCAAAATAGCTTATTTGCTCTTTATGGTCCATAGGAGCATGGATCATGAGCTGGCATCAGCACAGTCCATAAACAGAGCTCCCAGCTACAGTAGGTCTTAGACTCAGACAAGGCCCTCTGATGAAACTGGGACATAAGCATGACTTCGGGCTACAGCACAGACCTTGGAAATTTGTGTGGGCACTGGTGGTAGCACTGGCAGAGTTGTTTCACAAGAAATAAAATTTATCTTTTTTTCTCATAAGTCTTATATAACATCAAGAGCCCATTAAGTAACATTGGGTATGAATAGAATTCTCAACAACCTAACTGCAAGTGTTAAATCTCTACAGAATGTGAAAAGATTTGCACCAACTCTACATCTGATAAAGGGCTAATATCCAAAATATATAAAGAAATCAAGAAACTGACATCAACAAACCAAATAATCCAGTCCAAAAAAAGGGGGAGGGGGGGTACAGAGGTAAACAGAATTCTCCACAGAGGAATCTCAAATGGCCTATAAACAGTTAATGAAATGTTCAACATCCTTGACCATCAGGGAAACACAAATAAAAATGAATGGCTGACATCAAAAACACAAGTGACAGTTCATGCTGACAAGGGAACACTTCTCCATTGCTGGTTCTGGAATGGAAAGCCACTTTGGAAATCAATACAACCTTTTCTTAGAAATTTGGGAATCCATCTACCTCAAGGCTATATATACCATCTCTTGCCATATAACCAAAGGATGTTCCATCCTACCATAAGGACACTTGCTCAGCTATGTTCATAGTAGCTTTATTTGTAATAGCCAGAAACTGGAAACAACTTGCATATCCATTCTACTGAGGAAGGATAAAGAAATTGTGGTACTTTTACAAAATATACTATCAGTTAGTTGTTAAAAAATAGCATCATGAAATTTTCAGGCAAATAAATATAATTAGAAAAAAATCATTCTGGGTAAGGTAATAATCCAAACACAGAAAGACAAACATGGTATGCATTCACTTAGAGGTAGATATTAGCTGTAAAGTAAAGGATAATCATGCTAAAATCCACAGCCTCAGATAAGCTAAGTAGCAAGGAGAGCCTAAGAGGAGAGGATGCATGAATCTCCATGAGAAGGGGAAACAGAAGACATTTTGTGGGTAGACTGGGGGCAGGTCAACATGGGAATAGAAAGAATCACTTTGGGAGAAGATGAAAAAAAAGAGAGTTCTGGGAGAGACAATGGGAATTGGGGGCCACTTTGAAGGTGAGATAGAAACCCGGTACAATGGAACTCCTAGGAATCCATGAAGGTGACCCTTGTTAAGACTCCTAGTAAAGGGGAATATATAACCTGAACTGGACATCTTATGTAACCAGGAAAGACTTCCAGTGGAGGGAGTGGAACACCAACAGTCTTAGAATTTTTCGCCGTGAAGAGATGCCATGACCACAGCAACTCTTCTAAAGGGAACTTTTTATTGGGACTGTCTTACAGTTTCTGAGGCTTAGTTCATTATTATCATGGTGGGACATGGTGGTGAGCAAGAAACATTGTGCTGGAGAATGAACTGAGAGTCCTACATCTTGATCCAAAAGCAGCAGAAGGAGATAGTGTGCCACAGTGGGCATATCTTGAGCATATAAGACCTCACAGTGACACACTTCCTCCAACAAAGCCACACCTACAGCAATGAGGCCACATCTCCTATTCACACCATTTCTTTTGGGTCAAGAACTCAAACATATGAATCTTTGCAAACCACCTCACCAATCCAGCCTCAAAACCTCTTGTCTAGAGTTTGTCCTGCCTGAAAAAATATTCTGGGGCAAAAATAGCACAGAAATTGGAAGAGTGGCCAACCAATATCTAGTCCAGCTTAAGACACAGGATAACAGAGAAATAGCCAAACCCTAACATTGCCTGGAGGGCCAAGAACCAGAGGCTGGATATTCCAGATACCTAAGATAGAACCAAACAAAACAATAAAAAAGTCAATAAAATGATCCCTAATGATATTCTGCTATACTCATAATGGGGGCCTAGCATAATTGTCAACAGAGAGTCTTAATCCAGCAACTAATAGGAACAAAGGTAGACCCACAGCTAAATATTAGGCAGAGCTTGGGGAATCCTTTGGATATGGGGAGAAAGGATTATAGGAGCCAGAGGGGAAAAGGACTCCACAAGAAACACAGAAACAACTAACCTGAGCTCATAGAGACACACAGAGACTGAAACAACCAACAAGGAGACTGCATGGGACTGACCTAGGCCTCTTATACATAACTTAAGGTTGTGCAGCTTGCTCCTCTTGAGGGACTCCTAATATTGGAAGCAAGGGCTGTCTCTGATGCTTTTGCCTGCTTATTGGGTCCTTTCACTCCCATTGGGTCTCCTTGTCCAGACATAATACCAGAGGAGGTTCCTAGTCTCATTGCAACTTGATATACCTTGTTTGTTTTATATCCCCAGGAGCCTTACCTGTTTATGAAGAGAAATAGAGGAGGAATAGATGGGGAGAGGTGTCAATGATGGGAGGAACTAGGCAGAGAGGAGGGGAGGGAAACAGCAATCATATATATAAGAGAAAAAGAAAAGAAACCCTTTAGATATTCACTATCACTCCTTGAAACAAGAATGAAGATGCAGTATTCAGGTATAATCTTGTAAGCTTGGGACTTACTCTACTTCCTACACTAATATTTAACATGCTTTGAACAAACTCACATCTTATTTATCTACATTGTGAGGAAGATGATGACTACAAAAATCTTTGGCCATTTTCCAAATCAGACACATTGTAGGTCCTTGACTAACATAGAATGAAATCTTGGTTTCTAAATCTCTCAAGGGCACATTTTCAAAGAAATTTTTGTAGATAGATGTGTGTGTGTGTGTGTGTGTGTGTGTGTGTGTGTGTGTGTGTGTGTGTGTATGATATTTTAATTCCTATTTCAAAAATAAAAATATAACTAGCTTAGCAGTGACTCTTATGACAAGTACATATGAACTATACATTAAGGTATAAAATGGATTCACAAATTTTATGTGAACTACACCAATAAATACATCAGTCCTATCTTGCTGTTGACATCTGTTTTACCACATTTTCTAGTTCTTTCTGGATAATAGACTAGTAAGTCAGTCAACAGATCAATAAAATCAAAACCAAACAATTCACAGAAAAATAGTCTCTGGAAACTTGTCAGTAAGATTCTTAAATTTACAACTACACTTTCATTTTACTGTTACAATCTATTAGATGCTTGAAGTCAGTATTATGACCAGGTTTTAATTCAATGGGAATATTTTCAGTGTGATTTTGATAGAAATAGTTTCTATATCTAAATGCAAATGCTGTGACAAGTGTGAGTGACATTTTACCAAGTATGTAACTTTGGTTTATTTATGGATAATGACATAGAAATGCTTTCCTTACAAAAGATTAGATGATCTCCTAGAGGCTGGAGAGATGTCTCAAGAGTTAGGAGTATATATTGCTATGGCAACAGACTATAGATCATGTTGGAACACAATTATCAACCAGCTCACAACAACCTGTAACTCTAGCCCAAGGAAAACTATATCATTTTCTGGCCCCTGCACATATTCCATCAGGTGCACAAAATCAGATTCTTAATATATACATAAATCTTATATAAATAGAAACATTTATAGACATGTATTAATGAGTGGTATTCATAATTCTATACATAGGTACATTTAGATTACTTTCGTTTTCAGTAGAAAAATATTCCAAACTTTGGTCATACCAAAAGTAGGTTGGATGGGGAAGAAGGAAGAATCTAGACGAACTTGGAGGAGGAGAAGTATATGATCAAAATATATTTAAATATAATAATTCTCTTAAGATAAGTATAGTAAAAATTCTTTTACATATAAAAAATCTGTAGTCCATTCTTTTTTATCTCTGGGTTATGTATCTTAGAATAAGCATTCTAATTTTGACATTACTTAAAAATTCAGTTCACCTTACTCAATTTGGTTCCGCCTTGGTTTTTATGAGATATATATCTGCTACCTTAACTTATCTTTTATTACATTATGTGGGGAAGTAAAGCAGGGATCTAAACTATTTTCTCCCCATAACTTTTAAAATCTGTTATACAAATTTTAAATCATGTATGTTCTTTTATCCACATTTGATTCATACATTGAAATAATGCCTACACTGTTTAAGATAATATTCATATAAGTATTGTTTAATATTCCACTGTTTGCAAAGTACTTGCTGCTTTCCAGGTTATTCCAATGGATAGCCACCATATATTGCTTCTTTGTTTTGCTTTTAGTACTGGCTTTATTTTGTACTTTCTCCCTCCCTGTGAATTTATCACAGATGTAGGTGTGCTTGTCTAGGGAATCTCTGAGTTCTTCCTTTGTAGGATGAAGAATTGATGAGAAAGACACACCCAATGAGAATGTGAAGGTAACAGCAATATCACTACTAAATTGGAAGGCCCCTGATGCTAACAGAGTCTGGGTTGGGTGGTTAAACGGCCCTTAAGTCCCTCCATTTTCCCCATTTGTCCTCTTTACCTACACATTCCCCTATCCACCTACTTAAGTGCAGACCCTCCTGCCATTTCTCCTCACAACTCTTCTGGGAACAAGAAGCCACTATCTCAGGTAACAAGTTTTGTCTTCCTCACCTATTTATGGCTAATTCTCTTTCACTCCCCTCTCTCAGAGCTCAACACTGGCTATCACTGGGAGAAGGAGCGATCTAAATATTTCATACTATAAGAAGATGGTATCTAGATGGCATCTATAAAGTAGGTTACTAGGCCTGATCCAGGGATAAAAAAGAGGAACTCTGAGGTTCTCCAAAGGGCCAACTAGGAGTTTATGTTACATTTTTTTCTAGAGACCCTGTATTCCCCATGGCTAGAAAGTTGAGATAGGACTCAGAAGCCTAAGAGATTCTCTTCCCAGATGTCTCACAGAATAATCAGTTATCTCTGTGTCAGAAAAAGATTGTATGGGGACTTTAATCAAGCAAGCCATAATTACCTGCAACAATGACAGTCTGAATAAATGAGGGCTACCCCTAAATGCTTGGCCAGTCTAAGACAATTATCTGACACTGAGTCAGATGTCTTGTTTAGAAAAGAAAAGCAATGACTCCTGAGGCTGATCTTGAGAGTGATGAAAGCAGGATATGACTTCAGGAATGTTAAAAAACTTGTTGATGTGGCTAGAATCACAGTGTGAGCTCTCTCAAAGATGCCAGAGTCAGACAGAGGGGAAAAATAGGAGAGATAAGGAGGAGGAAGAGAAAGAATAAAAGAGAGGAGAAGGAAGAAGATAAGGAGGAGGGAGAATTAGAAGAGGGGGAGGAGAAGAGGAAGAAGAAGAAGGAGGAGGAGGAGGAGGAGGGGGAGGAGGAGGAAAGAAAGAAAGAAAGAAAGAAAGAAAGAAGAAAATTTTAGCCACACTTGAATTACGGGTCTGCCTTTCTCCACTTCAGATGCTCGATGAAATATAAAACTCATAAAAAGCACCTTCCTTATCAAGAAGAAAATTATAAAATTATACTATTGAAATTAGTCTTTGAGTACACTTCCTTCCAGAGCACTTAAGATGTATTATATCCATTTATATGTATCTAATAGGGAAATTAATAAATACACCAAAACAAGAAGATCAATGGCAATAATTTGTTTTGTTTTTGAACCCCATGGACTTTTCTGACTTGTAGGAATATTTAGTGTGTTGCACTGAGGAATTTGTTCAATAATCTATGTCTTTTAACTCTTAAGATATGTGTGTGTGTGTGTGTGTGTGTGTGTGTGTGTGTGTGTGTTAAAGTAACTCTGAGGATGCAAAGAAGAGTAATAAATTCCACACACATTTGGAAAAATTGGGGAAGAACTCATTTGAGTAAACATTATGTAAAGCACTGCTGAACTTGTAAGATGCTTCCTGGTACAAAACATAGTCTGGGGCCTCATTGTAAGGAAAATTCTTAGAATGGTCAAAAGAAAATGAAAAGAATATAAAATCTCTAAAAGTATTCTGGAAAATGAAATATATGTGAATATGTTTGCATATATATTTTATTTTATAATATGTTATATATTATAAAATTATCTATAAATGTATCATATATTGCAATAAATGTATATGCTTAAATTTTTTATGCACGTGTGTGTGTGTGTGTGTGTGTGTGTGTAACAATAGCCTTTTTTGCTGTTTGAGGCAAGGGAGAAGAGCTGCTCTTATATTATTTGTTAATTTTGTTTATCTATGAGCAGATTGAGAATTTACTTATTTGAATAAACAGCAAGTATGCTATTTAGTCCCAATGCCTCACTAAAGTCAAATCTTCCAATGTTCTTCTAGAATCACCCTTATTTGCTTTCCACACTTCATGCTTTTCTTGTATCTTTTTTGAAATAAAATAATAACGAATATTTTTTATCAACTAAAGCATATAAAGCATAATGAATTGCTCAATTATTGGTGTGTCTTTAATGTACAAATCTAGTTAAGCATTCTAAGGTGGTATAAACTTGAATTATGTCAGAACTAAACTTTAAAGCCAAATAATTGGCAATATTGTAAATTCTTAGTGTTTCATTATTTGTGTTTAGCTCAATCTAAAGTAAAATGTATTTTATTATTTTACAAAAAAGTTAAAACATTATTAGAAGATTAAAATTGTGACTTTATTAATGGTAAAAATAGAAATAATAGTAACTGGACTAGAAGGATGATTCTGTGCGTACACAGTTTCTGTATTAGTATGAGGAGCTGAATTCAAATCTCTCCCATCTACCTAAAATTACTATGTACATCTATACAACCACAACATCAGTGCTGAAGAAGGAGAAAGCAGTAAGATCCTGGGGACCAGTAGCATAGACAACATTGCAAGGTTCAGTTTCAGAAGTCTTGTTCCGAAAATTAAAATGGGGAGGTAGAGAGGGCTATCGGACATTGACCTCAGGCCTCTGTGTGTATACATGGGTTAGCACACCACTACAAATAGAGATACAAACAACACATGCATGTCATACAAACAGAGAATAAATAATAATGACAATAGTAAAACTAAGATGAAATGCTTGTATTAAGTGAGGTGATCTCATAAGTATACTGCATACCTTACTTGATAAATATAATACTTACTTAGTCATCTCTAAGATACATAGATGAAGATGCTAAAGCTTAAAGTATGCTTCTAACTTGCTCAAGGTCAT
Organism: Phodopus roborovskii; assembly: GCF_943737965.1. NCBI lineage: Eukaryota > Metazoa > Chordata > Mammalia > Rodentia > Cricetidae > Phodopus > Phodopus roborovskii. The sequence goes on along the minus strand of NW_026125295.1, from coordinate 37,840,066 downwards.
GGAAGTAATAAATGGCTGAGCTAAAATTTTATTTTAATGTTTGATTAAAGACCATGCCTGTTAATACTGAAGTAATAATGAGTTGATACTGAATGTCTCCAGCCTTCATACTCCAATTATCTGATCTCCCATGCAAAATTTCGCACATTTGCAGGGATGTTTATATGATTGGAGAATATACAAGTGGTCACAAAATACAATGCTGCTCTGTGTGTAGCTAACTCATCTATTCAGAAATCAAATAGATAATGTCCTCCAGTCACCTGTGTTACCGGTACTGACTGCAAGAACAGATGGCATGCCAGAACTGCACACTTGCGTGAAGACATTCTAGATGAAAATAAATGGAAATTTAACATTAAAAGGCAATGCTGTGTAGGGATCCACTCTATTCTTTTTCTCTCTTTTTCAAGAAATTATTTGCTGTATAATCAAATTATGAATGGTATTTTGGATATATTTGCCATAATCTGACTATAATCATAGACATGAAGAGATGAGTATTAAGATGAACTGAATTAGATGACAGTATGTTTGATGCACCAGGTGTTAGTAGTGTGCTATTCCTGCCCCATTACCTACACAGTATAAGAGGTGGACAGACCTTTGCAAAAGGAGGAGGAGGATGTAAAGCCTTTGGAAATACTGAAAATATTAATTCATTATTCTTTATTAAGGATTTATATACTAATCATTGAAGTTAATAACCACATCTCATGCTTGAAAAAAAATCTATTTATTGAGAATATCACAGCCTGTGCCATTCCCAACAATCCCAGGTACTGTTTCAGATGTGCAGTTTTGTGCCCTGGCCTAATGAGTATACCTGAGCCACTCCTACCCAAGATGTCTCTACAGCCACTGCCCTAGCTCCAGCTGTACAGCTGTTGGACCAGTCTACCTGAAATAGTCTAGAGTCTCACATCAGCTATACAGCCAATAGAAGATGTCCAAAGGTCCAGGTCACATCATAAAACACAAACAAATATGAAAGAACAGACAATATGCACCCCTCAAAAAAAATGAAAATCTCACCCAGTACTTCTATATTGTTCTCCAATTAGAATTACCTAGATAAAACCCATGACAATTTTAAAAAAAATATTACAAACTCCATGTAAAACACGTATCCAAGTTAAAATAACTTGAATACTTAAGAAGACACAAACAGTCCAATGAATCTACATAAGATAAGGGGGAAAAAAACACCTTGACTGATGTAAAAGTAAACAGAAATACAGGATTGAATTAAATTATAAAACGTCAGGCTTTGAAAACTAAATTCACATATAAATAGAAATATTGTAGAACACTCCAGCTGAAATGGAAATAGAACTGGAAACATGCAACAAACCTATTTAACAAATTCTTCAAAGATTTTAAGACACACAAAATGAGTATGAAATAACATTGGAGCACAAAAAATGTACTAATTCTATTCATTCTGGCCATGGTAGAAGAATTTCAGGTTAAGAGTACAGACCAGAATCTTCAACAAGGGTCATAGAAGAAATCTACCCCAAATTAAGGAAAGACATATCCATGTAGATAAAAGAGGAATACAAAGAAATAAAACCAGAAAAAAAAAACTCCCCACAGTTATGTTTTCACTGATTCAGGTACCATATCCTCTCAATAGTAAGGTCTCCCACAAGATCACAATATAAAAATTAAATGCTGATAATTAACTACGGCAGTTCAGGAGTTACATATATTACTTATGTGTCAAGTGAGTGCTGGTTAAAACAGCCTCATGATCTCAATTGAGAAACACAGGAGGAAATGTCTAACAACATTAATTTTGAGAAAGGAGCAAGCACTAAAACAGCCCCATGCATAGCAGGTAAGTATTTAAAGATTTTCGATATAGGAAAATAGCAGGAATTTCAAATTTTCAGCATGGAGTTTTTCTCCTGAAAGAGGTAATAGGCACACAGGCAAAGAACATGAAGGTGCATTTAAATTCTAGCAATAAATGTAATTCTTGGGCTGAGCAATGTGTTCATTTTTTCTAATAAGAGGAGAAACTTCAATTATAAAAATTACAAATTCAAAGAACACATTATTTCCAGAGGATGCCATTCAAGGGTAGATATATTTGTATATTACTGAAACTTTCTTTCCTTCATTGAAATTTTATTGCCACCTATATAACTATAATTGTTACATAACTATTTTACTTCCATTACATTGGAATCTCCACAAGAAAATTTTCCATGTTTTTCATATTATCATGTCCTTCAAGCCCAACATGAATGTTTTCATTGTCGTGGGTGAGTACTCTTGAAATATGTGACTGAAAGCACAATAAAAAAATGAAGAATGTTATCTAAATCACTTACACTGTAAACAACTCAATATAAAATATACAAAATAGTGCTTTCAAAATTTTGTCACATTTTTTCCCATAATATTCCTTATCATACAATTCTGATTTAACAGGACAGTGTATTTTTTCAATACTAATATAAGACTATAGAGAAAATTTAGACTTTCCAATCTTCAATTCTAAAATTTCCGAGGGTCACTTTATAAATTACTTACTTGAATGGAGAGTAGATTTAACATTGTTGCCATTTATTTCTATGGTTGCTATGTTAAGAAATACAAGAATTGACTTTTCTCTTATTATGAGGAATTTAAGTAAATTCTTCAAATTTTGACCAGTATATATTTTATTTTGAATGTATTTCTCATCCTACCCTTGTAGCGTACAATTCATAACTTTTTAAAAATAATGAAATTTTCTCTTGGGGTATATAGATAGATATAGATATTATGTAGACATATGTATATCATGTATCACAAATAACTGATAAACAAAAATAACAGATTGTAGATTTCAATTAAAATAATTTAGCTTTTTTTATTTTTTATAACCAAGTCCATTTAAATGAAAACAAACATTTATAGACAATATTTGGGAATCTGGGCGTCGTTCTTTACAAACTACTTCCTGCTGGTAAGGGGCACTGTCATAGGGGATTATAAGAAGATGCAGAAATCCTGGCTGTAGTCTGCAAGGCTGCTCTGTCCCACTGTTTTGAATGTAGGATCACCTGGTACTCTGTTTCAGGCAGTCTGGTCTGATCAAAACATATTAGTCTGGAAGGAATCCACAGCTTTTCATTTTCTGTGGAAACAAAAATAGAAATCCTTTTCCCCAGTAACTTGTCCTTCAACTTAAATTTTGGACTCAAAGCACTTTTTAATTTAATTTATTATTTTACATGTCAATCCCAGTTCCCTCTCCCTTCCTCCCTCCCTTACTTTTACCCTCGCTGCACTCTCACATGCACCCTAACCACCCTCCCTTCCCATCCTCCCACCCCAATTCCTTATGTAGCACAATGCCATCCAGTTGGGGTCATATAGATCTGACAGGTTTATTGAAGTAGGGAATAGGGCTTCTCTCCTGTCTCTAGGTTAAGGCAGTTATCCCTCCATGGGGTATGTGTTAGCAAGGTCCTTTTGTGCACCAGGGATACATCCTGGCTCCACTGTCTGAGGTCCTTTAGACTGCTCAGTCTTTCTGGCTGAGACCCATATTCAGGGGGCCCTGAGTCAGTCCTATGCTGACTGTGGGCCCATTAGCTCCTCTGTGTTCAGGTAAGCTGTCTCTATATGTTTCTGCAACCTGGTCTTGTCCTCTCCATCTGCATATGGGTTCTACTTCAACTCAGTGTTTATGTATGGGTGTTTGCTCCTGTTTCCAAAAGGTATTAGATGAGGGCAATATGGATAAGTTAGTTGTTGATCTCACTATCCTGGAAGTGCATTTATGGTAGTCTTTCCATGGATGTTCAAATTGTTAGTTGGCAGCAGTCTTGTAGTTCTCTAGACCTTTCTTTGTGTTCAATTTTACCTTCAAACCAATATTGGCTACCTCTTTTATGTTCTCTCTCTCTCTCTCTCTCTCTCTCTCTCTCTCTCTCTCTCTCTCTCAGTCTTCTATTCCTAACTGGGCTCAATCTTCCTTGCCACACCTCTTTTCCTTTCCTCCCCCTCGTTTTCTCCTACTTCTCTCTCCATTCACTGCCCCCCCCATTTCCCCTGTGCTCTAGGGGACTTGTCCATTCCCAGTTCTGTGAGGGACTTTATATGAATCTCTTAGGATACACCTTATATCCTAGTTCCTCTGGTGGTGTGAATTATAGACTGTTGATCCTTTGATCTAGGTCTAAAATCCATATATGAGTGAGTACATACTATGTTCCTCTTTTTGTGACTGGGCTACCTCATTCAGGATGGTTTCTTCAAGTGCCATCCACTTGCCTGTGAATTTCAAGATACCATTTTTTTTTCCTGCAGAGTAGTATTCCATTGTGTAGATGTGCCACATCTTCATTATCCATTCTTCAATTGAGGGGCATCTAGGTTGCTTCCAGGTTCTTGCTATTACAAATAGTGTTGCTATGAATATAGTTGAACATGTGTCTTTGTTGTATGGATGTGGATCATTTGGGTATATGCCTAAGAAGGGGATTGCCGGTTCCTGTGGTAAACTAATTCCCATTTTCCTGAGGAACCGCCATACTGATCTCCATAATGGATATACGAGTTTGCACTCCCACCATCAGTGGAGGAGTGTTCCCCTTTCTCCACATCCTCTCCAGCATGAGTCATCACTGGTGTTTCTAATTTTAGCCATTATGGCAGGAGTAACATGGTATCTCAAAGTTGTTTTGATTTTCATTTCCCTGATAGCTAAGGATGTGGAGCACTTTCTTAAGTGTCTTTCAGCCTTTTTGATTTCCTCTATTGAGAATTCTTTCTTCAGTTCTGTACCCCATTTTTAATAGGGTTATTTGGTGTTTTGTTGACTAGTTTCTTGAGTTCTTTGTATATTTTGGAGATCAGCCCTTTGTCAGATATAGGATTGGCGAAAATCTTTTCCCAGTCTGTGGGCTGCCGTTTGGTCTTGTCGACTATGTCCTTTGCCTTACAGAAGCTTCTAAGTTTGAAAAGGTCCCATTTATTAATTGTTTCTTTCAGTGTCTGTGCCCATGGAGTTATGTTCAGGAAGCAGTCTCCTATACCAATTTGTTCAAGGGTACCTCCTACTTTCTCTTCTAAGAGGTTCAATGTGGCTGGATTGATGTTGAGTTCTTTGGTCCATTTGGACTTGAGTTTTGTGCATGGAGACAGACATGGGTCTATCTGCAGTCTTCTACACACCCTCATCCAATTATGCCAGCACAATTTGTTGAAGATGCTGTCCTTGCCCCATTGTATAATTTTAGCTGTTTTGTTGAAAATCAGGTGTTCATAGGTGTGTGGGTTAATAGCAGGATTTTCAATTCGATTCCATTGGTCTACCTGTCTATTTTTGTGCCAATACCAGGCTGTTTTCAGAACTATAGCTCTGTAGTTGAGTTTAAAGTCAGGAATAGTGATGCTTCCTGAAGTTCTTTTATTGTATAGGGTTGTTTTGGCTATCCTGTGTCTTTTGTTTTTCCATATAAAGTTGATTATTATCCTTTCAAGGTCGGTGAAGAATTGTGGTGGGATTTTAATGGGGATTGCATTGGATCTGTAGATTGCTTTTGGCAAGATTGCCATTTTTACTATGTTTATCCTACCTAGCCAAGAGCACGGGAGATCTTTCCATTTTCTGGTATCTTCTTTAATTTCTTTCTTTAGAGCCACAACGTTCTTATTATATAGGTCTTTTACTTGTTTGATAAACGTTACACCAAGATACTTTATGTTGCTTGTGGCTATTGTAAAAAGGTGATGTTTCTCTGATTTCATTCTCTGTTTCTTTGTCGTCTGAAAAAAGTAGGGCTACTGAGTTTTTTGAGTTTATCTTGTTAGCTTAATTTAAAACGTATGAGTAAACCATAAGAATGAAAGATTTTAGATATTTGTTCTCAGTGTTAATTTGCTTTTGGGTGATATTTTGTTTTCCATGGTAAGTACAGCAAATGTCATAGAAGGAGAAATTTTTCAGGCTTCAGGTGCCATTTAGGATAGAACACATACGATCAGAGGATTTTTTGACTCTTCAGGAAGACTATGTTGAAGGACACTATAGAGCTGCAGGTCTATAACACACCTAACACCCAGACCAATAAACAAAATAACTTCAACAAGTGTTGATTCCAAGGATGCTGCCCAGTATAGAGTCTTGCATAAAACCTAATCCATGTACTCAGCATCTCCTATTGCCTTAATTATGAAGAAGTACTCCAATTTCAGAAATTGAGGAGATAAAAATATGTGATCAGGAAATTTTTCTATGAACATCAGATTTCTCACATTTTAGCTCAGACCAGGTATAAAACTAACAAGACCACTTCAACATGAGCAGTATGAAAGAGTAACTGTAACATATTTGAAAATGGGGTGGTCTTTTTAATATCACAATATAATGATTCTGAACATGATGAACTTTTGTTAAGAGTACTTCCCCCCCCCCCAAGCCTGGTCCCAGAGCCATTTCAGTCCCAAAATAACATGCAGAGACTCTATTAAGTATAAAGCTTTTGGCCACTGGCTACTAGAACTTCTTATTGGCTAGCTCTATCTTAACTATTCACCCATTTCTATCCATCTAAGTGTTTCCATGTGGTCTGTTCTTAACAGAGAGAGGGTGCAGACCTCTTACTCCTCTTGGTCTTACATTTTGACTCGTTTTCACTACATCTCCCAGAATTCTGCATGTCTCTTAGTCCCGCCTATCTTGTTTTCCTATTGCCCAACAAGGCTTCATTCATTAACCAATAAAAGAAACATATTTACAGAATGGCATCTCCCATCATCTCCCCTTTTCTGTCTAAATAATAAGAATGATTTTAACTTTAACATAGTAAAATATATAACAAAATAGTTATAAAATAATTACCATAGTTAACAATATTGAGTCCATTAACATTTAGCAATATTTAAAGAAAATATTCCATGATCTATCCTATCTTTGTGAGTCTAAAGTTTTATATGTGTAGAGAGCCACCGGTGCCATTCCCGAAGATGGTACCGGTTTCCTGTCCATAAGCCAGCAAGGCGTGGATGTGCGATCCACGTCATGGGGTGACCGTTACAAGCATTGTGGGCTGCAAGTGTCAGTAACGGACACGGCTCCTCTGAGCATATATAAGCAGAGCCCTTTTTCCTCCTTGGGGTCTTCCCTCAACTTGCTGTAATGAGCCGTGCAATAAACATAGCTGCAGAAGAATCCTGTTGTTGAGCATCGTTCTTGCGGGCAAGGCGATAGCGCTCGACAAGTGGTGCCCAGGAAACTGACATCAACGGCACACGGGGAACCCTTCAAGAGACTGGAGAGGATTCAGAACTGTGGCACAAAGGTAACAAAATAAGGTAAGTTCTGATAGACATGCTATCAGGAAAGCATGTCAGAAGCAGAATGTGATGAAAAGTTGGGTGTGCGCAAAAAGAAAAAGGCTAGCAAAGAGAAAGTGAAAGAGCCCCGAGAGACTGATCAAAATAAAAATAAAAAAATAAAACAGAAAAGAAACAGAATAATAAAAAAAGCCACAGATGGAGAGAATCTGGAAACTCTACGGTATATTGTCTTTGTATTGTTTGACTGCTGAGGAAACAACTGTTAAAGCAAATGTTGCTGGATTAATTCAATTTATATATTTTAAAAATGCTTTGACTCCAAAATTTAAGTTCAAGAACAAGTTACTGGGGAAAAGAATTTCTATTTTTGTTTCAACAGGAAATAACAAAGCAGCCTTGCAGTTAACTCAGATGTTTCCTGTTTTTTTGAGGAGGATGGAAATCGTACTCATCAACCTTTGGAACATAAGCAGGTTAAGGAATTGGCTGAATCTGTCCGTGCTTATGGCATTAATGCTAACTACACCTCCTCACAAGTAGAGAGACTGTCTGATATGGCTATGACCCCTGCAGACTGGATGTTTGTCACAAAAGCATGCCTCACTATGGGGCAATATTTGGAATTGAAAGCCATATGGCATGATCTTAGCCAATCACAGGCCTCCATTGACTCACGATTAAAAGGAGGATTGATGGTAGTCAATCAGAGAATTGATTTGGTGCAGGAACAAATTGACACACTCTGGCAGCTAGCCCAACTGGGCTGTCAATGGAAATATTCCAGTTTATGTGTCACCAGTGTACAATATGAAAATTATACAAGAGCTGCAAACCTTTCTAAACAACTTTTCAGTATCTTTTAGGTGAATAGACAGGAGAATTTGATAGCCTGATGGACCAACTCCGAATGGCCATCGTCCATGTGAATTCCACCTGTGTGAACGCCTCTCTATCAGAAGGATCGTTCTCCTGGTTCTCCACTGCTTTTTCCCACTTTAAGGAGTGGGCAGGTGTAATGGGGTTTGGCCTGCTGTTATGTGGTGAGGTAGTGCTCCTGCTCTGGTTTTGGTGTGTAAGCTACATGCTCAACAGACACATGACAAAGTGGTTATTGCTCAAGCCCTAGCTATTATGGAGATAGGCTCCTCTCCCACTGTGTGGCTAAGCATGTTTAAAAATGGACATTAATTGTCCAATAGGACAGCCCTTGCACCCTGAGTCTTCTATGACATTGCAACAGGTTAGGGTGTCCATTTTTTTTTACCAGAAACAGCCCTAATGCTCTGCGGGGTTTTTTCCCATTGCACGCAGACAGGTGCTTCTTTAGTTTAGCCTACTGTAATAAATTCTTCACGCTCAGGTTGTTTGGCTTAGCACTGCACTCCGTGTTGACTCTGGCCATGAGCAGCTCCGAGAAAGGCAAGTCTAGTTGCATGTGGGTTGGAGTCCAAGGTCCCACCTCCAGGGAAAAGATGACGGACGGGTATGGCACTGACTTGGCTGACTACCAGGATTCAGGGTCATTACAATGTCCATCTCATTACTGGAGATCAGACCACTACCCTTGCCTGTTGCGTTTATAAAACAAAAAAGGGGGAGATGTAGAGAGCCACTGGTGCCATTCCCGAAGATGGCACCGGTTTCCTGTCCATAAGCCAGCAAGGCGGGGATGCGCGATCCACGTCATGGGGTGACCGTTACAAGTGTTGCGGGCTGCAACTGTGAGTAACAGACACGGCTCCTCTGAGCATATATAAGCAGAGCCCTTTTTCCTCCTTGGGGGGTCTTCCCTCAACTTGCTGTAATGAGCTGCGCAATAAACATAGCTGCAGAAGAATCCTGTTGTTGAGCGTCGTTCTTGCAGGCAAGGTGAAAGCACTCGACATATATGTGACTTATCTTTAATCCTAACAAAGGAAAACTATAACCATAATTATCTGTCTTCAACTCCTTCAAAGTCCACAGAAGGATAGTATATAAACTCTAGAATTGACAGAGACAACTTGCTACCTGGACAGTCATGCAAAGTTCTTCTCCAAATTGGCACATCCATATTTGGTCCATTGGCCATAGTGTGTCTGACAGACTCCTCAGCAAAGCAGGAAACTTTAAACTGGCCACCTGTGTTGGCAGTTTGTCAGTCACTTTTCTCTGTGCTGAAGAATTGTCTGACAGACTCTTCCATGAAACAGAACCCTGTAGCACTGTCCATCTTATTTCAGCAGTCACTTTCCTGTGGGTTCTGCATGTCTACTTTATAAAGCATATAGTTAAACAGTCTAGACAAGATTAGTATCTTTCCCAAATGGCTAGTCTTGCCATATTGGGAATAAACTCCATAAGGAGTTTCTTTGATGTCCTTCCTTTGTGATGCAAGGGTGTTGCCAGGAGCAGTTGTGCCTCACTGTTAAGAAAAACCCTAAACCATTTTCAATGCCATATTCTGTAGGTCTTTGAAAGGCTTGAAGAATGCCTATCTAATTGAAATATATCTCTCTATATTTATAAAAACCTAACAAACCTAACTATAAGTTATGACTATTATAGGTAGCTACTTATAATTTGTATTTAATTATACATTTTTAACGAGCTACATAAATACAATCCTTAAACAAGAGAAATATACATATCACAAAATTCACCTTAAATTTGTATCAATAAATGAAAATCCATTTCAATATAAAGTATTCATTTCTCTACCAAGATCCCCCTTTTTACATTTAAAAAAGGTTAGTTGTGATCATTAACCATTTATAACCAACCCCACTTAAATGAAAACCAACATTTATAGACAATTTTTGGGAATTTTGACATCGTTCTGCAGTGAGATATTCACTTTGTCCACATCTGTGGCACTGACCACACCCATTGGGGGTGGAGACAGGGGCAGAAGTGACCTGGGGAACAAGGTCTGAGGAGGAGCCCAGGAACACTCTCTTGTTGGTGGGATGCGGATAGGAGAGCATCCAGTGGAACCTTCTGGTGTTCATCTGTCTATGTTGTAAGTTATTTCTCCCTGAATAAACATCTATTCAACCTATTTGTTTATCCTGATCCTTATTAAATACAATATCATTCTTTCCAAACTGTTTCATGTTGATTGGGACACTGTAAAATGATGCGAATCCTAAGGAGATGTAGAAATCCTGGCTGTAGTCTGCAAAGCTGCTTTTTCCAAGCTGTTTTGAATGTTGGATCACCTGGGACACTATTTCAGGGGGTCTTGCTTGATCAAACCATGTTAGTCTGGAAGGAATCCACAGCTTTTCATTTCCTTTGGAAACAAAAATAGATATTCTTTTCCCTAGTATTCTTTCATTAGACTTAAATTTGGAAGTCATCGGTTTTTAAAAATATGCAAGCAGGATTAATTTAGCAGCATTGATAATTAAGTGTATTTTTAACAGTTATTGTTCCTTCCTTAGCAATTGAGCAATTAAAAAACAACACAATAGCATACAGTATCCAGACTGTCTGTGTGCTTTCTATCTTCACATGGCTTTTTTATTACTCTATTTCTTCTACTTCTATTTTTCCATTTTTTGAGATAGGGTTTCTCTGTGTAACTTTTTGCCTGTCCTGGAATTCACTCTGCATACCAGGTTTGCTTTGAAATCACAGAGACCTGCTTGCCTCTTTCTCCCAAGTGCTGGGATTAAAGGTGTGCACCACCACTGCCAAGTCACTTATGGTCATTCTTTAACCAAATATCCATGTTATTTTCTCTCCCCATCCTACGTATATTTTTAAACACACTGTAAATGCCTTTTATGTTCTACTTTATCTGAATCTGTCTTTACTGTATATCTCTACCTTTTTTCTAGCCATAATTCTTGTATCTGCTAAACAGCATTGCTAAAATTAAAGTGGCAGCTGTTTTGGTGGCTGGCTTTCCAATATGGCAGGGGTACATTTAACACCAGCACTAAGAACTTTTTCACAGCCTTGGTCTATGCTGCCATCAAGGAGCATGTTGCCAGCTTAGAGGCTTGGAGATGTGGTCACTACAACTGACAGCTGCTCGTACACAACATTATTGTTTGGTAGCCTTTTAGAAGAGCCCTGCGATTTTTTTTTTTTTTTTTTTTTTTTTTTTTTTGCTGCTTAAACAGAGTCAGGAAGACTTCCTTAAAGTAGCTGGGTGTGTCTGCTTGTCTCTAGGAAAACAGAGACTGCCCAAGAAAAATGTTGTTACCAAGAAGCCTTGCTTGTCTTTGTTCTTTTGTTTCCAAATCAGTTTTTAAGCTTTTGTCAGATTTTAAGTGGAACTTCTTAGTACCCATGTTGTGAACACTATTTTTATTTTGTTATGAGCACTTTCCCACCAGCCTTGTCCCAGAGTTTCTTCAGTCCCAAAATAACACACAGAAACTCTATTAGTTATAAAGCTGTTGTCCAATGGCTAGAGCTTCTTACTTTCTTACTGGCTAGCTCTGTCTGAAATAATAACCCATTTCTATCCATATAAGTATTCCTCAGCTGTGGGACCAGCCTGGCAGGAAAGTGCTCCTAACGATAAACCTATCAGCCAAGTATCCAAATCTTAATGTTGACTTATAAATTGTTGTTAATACTGTTTTATCTCATTATTTCACCTGCTCACAGGTCAATGACACCCAAAGTCCACAGGCCCAAAATGTGTTAGGCCCCAAGGAGCACACTCTTTAGTGAGGAGTGACTGGATTGGGGCTGTTGAAGTAGGAAAGATAGTGTAGCCACACATTTTGATATAGATTCATACATACATGTCCTGTTCTTTCTTCTCCAAAAGGCACACACACATTTGTATATTTTGTCATCAAGACAACTTTCATATTGTATTATTAAATGGTTCTGCAACAAACCACATGTGTGGTTTCTACTTGTGAAATAAGCAAGGTAGGAGTTACTATTTCCACTTCCAATTTCAGACAGAGATCGCAAAACCTAAATTTCTAGTCTAAACTCAAGAAGTTCATGTCTACTCTGTGAAGTTTCTGATGTTTCAGATATAAAAACAGTTCATTCTGTTCCTGTGACAGTTTGCCTTGTGTAGATGAGCTTTAGCTTCATGCCCTGTCACCTTTAATCATCAGCAAACCATCTTATCTAGGTCAAATGCACTTAAAGACATGCAGTGCACTGTCTTCTTTGAAGCATATACCAAAGCCACAATCAGACACTTATAGCACCTAATGTACAGAATATACATATAATCTTTTAATTCAGTTAAGATCATGAATGTAAACTGTACTTCAAAATAACCATGGCTGAAAAGCCAACTGAATGACAACTGGCTTGCCTGTGGGCAAGAAATAAAAGACTCCTAGAGACAATGGGAGCTTGGCTGGTTTGTTCACTTGTCGATAAGTTGACTAGATTGTTTTTAATACACTTTGATTGTTAAAAATTATTGAATTAAAATAACCTAATTGTGAAATCATATTTCATTAATATGGACAGTGGTATTACTAAGATACTTCCATGGTGATAACCTTTTGCTTGCTCCTTGGAATTCAAACAGGAAGTTTTAGGAGTAAAAATGAACACTAATATGGGCATTGGGCATGTTTATGAAGACTTTACTGGGGGTGCCATATATTTGTCCTGCATGGGCATCTGGATTCTTAGTAGAGCATGGAGAATAACAAAACGCGACATGAAACAGTGAGCAGAGCTGAAAAGAAACCTTGTGATGTCAGTAGCACATGCTGTAATTTTATCCCAACCTCTGCACAGGAGCTTCAGTCATTTTGGAGAACACTGGTATATCAGGAAATGGAAATTTCCAGACTATTTTTGTGAACTGTGCTTCCATGCTAATTATAAGGCTTAGAAATCCAGAATGGTACTTCACCCACAGGTCCATGTGGTAGCTTTGTTTGAATCAGCTCATAGATGGAAATTTTCCTTAAATATATTTTGTGGCCTAGTGGCTCTTTGAACCAAACAAGTGCTTTGTCACTGTGTTTTCAGATTGTATTCAGATAGTGTCTTTCTATGCATGTCAGCAAAATATAGAAATCTACAAGAATCTGGAACTTTAAAGTAAACAAAACTAATAAGAATGGGTTTTATTTTAATAAGGGTAACATTACACCTTTATTAGTTCATGTCAGTGTTCTGTACCACTTAAGACCTTTAAATCTTATTAAGGCTATGGCTGTCTTGCTACATTGACTATATTAGACTCACAGGACCTACTGGATAGCAAGCAGCAGGTATGCCAGGTGACTGAGAAGATATTATCACCAAGGAAATAGAGGAAAAGAAAGAAATAAAGATAGAAAGAAAGAAACAAAGAAAGATAGATGGATAGAAAGAAAGAAAGACGTAAAGATACAGGGCCTTGATTCCTCATTGAAGCTCTGGGGAATTCAGAAGTTGGGGAATTTCAGGACATTCCTTTGAAAATGAAAAATAGCTTGCTTTATTTTCCAGTCTTTATCACAAAGGATGGAGACTATGACATTGTGAAAATTTTTGGATTTTGTTGAAAAGTCAGACATTGATTGAATATATTGTTCTGAGTCACTTATTGATAACCCCCAAATTCTACCAGTATTGAGAAAGAAAAAATAGAAGATAGCCTAACTGATTAGAATGTCTGGCAAAAACTCACTCATAGTCAGGACAAGGAAATCCAATATCACTGAAAGTGTATGTTGCAGGCCAGATAATAGAGTATTCTAATGAACTCTTACACAAGGACTCACGGCAATATTCCTAAGTTTTTGTTTTCTTTTGGCCTGTTTTTGTTGTTGGTGGTGGTTGTGGTAGTGGTTTGGTTTTTCTGATGTTGTTGTTTATAATTAATGGTATCCTTTAAGATTATCTACTGTCCTTTGGAAAATAATTATTAGCTTATTAATAGGTCCTAATGCAGACTGAAGACCTGATTACAGAATTTGATGACCTGCTACATTGAGCTCTTTATCATGAGTGAGATGTTAGCAACTTGCATGAGCTAATGATATCAAACTTCCTTTTCAGATCTAATTAATGAAAGGAGAATGTGAGCAAGAGCTAAGAGTGATTCAATGGTGTTTATTGCTTCTTCCCTTCCCTCATCTGCAGATGGGGACACATGCTCTAAAACTGAACCAAAAGATGAACTGAACGCCTCTTGTAAAATGCTGGAAACAGGAAAAAAAGAGTTAGTACATGTCAGCTATGCTTACAGTTTAATGTTATATCTGTCTACCTTGGCAAAAGAGGAATCTTGATGAGACCAGGATAAGGAACTGCATATGTGAGCAGTGAAAAACCTCAACAGAGAGGTAGGATGTGCTGGTATATAAGGAGAACTTACAAGCTTCCTTTAAAAAAGAAGAATATACTTAAAATTTTGGATTGATTTAGAGTGTGAAGGAATTATCCAAGATGAAAATGCTGACCAAAAATCACCCACTACAGAGGATCACTCCATTTTCTGGAACCTTAACTGTGGCCTCTTGCCAAGCCTCCTTTATTCACTGAGTATGCAGCAACACTTTCACATTCTGAAGCTCACTGGCTCCTGTTTCTGCTGTATACACACATTCTCAGCACCAATGAAACATACTGAACCTACATGTATTATTCTCTATGCACTCAGTGAGCCTTATAATTGCATTTAAAGTGCTGGACCACTTCCATCTGCAGAATGCTGAGTCCTTCCCTCTGGACTTCCAAGGAGCAACTGCAACAAATGATATCAGGGAGAGGATTATGTTATGATTTTATGATTATCGTTATTGATTTTGGAATAACATTCAAGTACTAGGAAAAGGTACGAATAACTAGATTTTTAAAGTTTTATTTTGTGTTTATATGTATGAATGTTTGGCTTACATATATATATATATATATATATATGCATATATATATATATATATATATATATATATATATATATATATATATATGCATACATGCATGACTGCTTCCCAGGGATGAAAAAAAGGTGCCCTGGAATTAGAGGTACAATTGGTTGTGATTTACCATATGGGTACTAGAAACTGAATACAGGCCATTTGTAAGAGAATCCAATTCTCTTAAATGCTGAGCCATGTCTCCAACCCAGGATGACTACATTTTTAGAGTAGTTTTGATGTCTTATTAGAAAGCTTCTAGCTGTTTATATGTATGGTAATGGTGCATCATACTTCCAGACTCAGCACAACCATATGAAAATTGTAATTTGTTTTCTACTTTAACTTTTGAAATGGAGACCTGTTACATTTTTATGCTTGAATGTAAGTAACCTATAAACTGTACACATTACATATGAATGTGTTTCATTGTCATTTTTCTACACACTCATTATCTCATGTATTGATCTACCTGTATTATTCTCCTTCCTTACTTGTAGGATTTCTATTTTATGTTCATGTCCATTTTTGTCTCCTGCATGTAGTAGAGAGCATATGGTGCTTGCCATTTGTGTCTTGTTTGTTCTACTTAATATTGTGCCCTCTAGTTATATTTTTTTCACCAAATGTCGAGATTTCCTTCATGCCTGAGTAAGATTTCACTCTGCATGGAAGCATACTATCTTTTCATTTGCAGTTAAAATTAGGCTGACTTAATTATAACTTTGTCATTATGAATAGTGCTACACATGGACACTCAAGTATCGCTTTGCTCATAGGAGAGATCCAGTTTTCACTTTTTGTGAAATCTTCATATTAGTTATGGAATATCCCCAATAGCTGTGTTGATTTGTACTCCATTTAATATTGTGCAAGTGTTCTTTTTCCTATACGGCATCTAGTTTAATTGGTTTGTGAGATTTTGGAAGGTGGATATTTGCTTAGTTTTTGTTTTAATGTGGTCACTCTGAGTTCAGTGACTTCACTGTAGGTTTTATGTGCATTTCTCTGATGGTTTGTGCTAAGTATTTTCTTATATTTGTTGGCTTTTTGTATTTCAACTGTTGTAAATGGCTTTTCATATAATTAATAATTATGTTTTCTGGGTTTTATTTTATTTATTCATTTTTTTGCTTGTTCTGGTGTTGGTTTTGATTTAGATTTTTTTGTTTAGTTGTTTCTAACCTCAAAATTCTAAGATTTTGTTAAATGACCATTTGGCAGTTTCTTTTTCTTCCATTCTTATAGGTTATCTCTTCATTCTTGTTGATTATTACCATTGCAATTCAAAAGATTCTTAGTTTGATATAATCATATTTTATATCTTTGTTTTTCTTTATTTTGTTTCTTTTTGGGATCCAATTTTAAAATGTGCTGTTGTTGCAAAGTGTTTGCCCTGGTTTCTTCTCCTGCTTTCATAGTTTCATTTCTTCTCTTTTTATTAATTTTTAATTATTTTTATTTTATTTATTTATTTATTTATTTTGGTTTTTTTGAGACAGGTTTTGGAGGCTGTCCTGGAACTAGCTCTTGGAAACCAGGATGGTCTCCTACTCACTGAGATCCACCTGCCTATGCCTCCCAAGTGCTGGGATTAAAGGCATGCACCACCAACGCCTGACTGCTTTCAAAGTTTCCAGCATCAAATCTAGACATTTCATTCATTTAGAATTATTCTTTCACCCAGAAATATACAATGTAGTTTCATTGTTCTTCTAGATTTACAGTCTTCTCAGAACCATTTATTAAAGACTACTCTCAATGGATTTTTTTGTTGTTGTTGTCGTTTGGGTGTTATCTTGAGAATTAGTTGCCTAAGGATGCTTGGTTATATTTCTGATTATATATTGATAGTTAACATTATATTTACTACTAATATTCACCTAGAATTACCTTTAGAATTAACTTTATTGACATATACAATTTACCAATTTTTATAAGAAATTGATCTACAGTGTTATTTGTGTTGTTTAAATCTCTGAAAATTGTTTTTATTAATATCAGAAAATATTTTGTACATAGTTCTATGCTAGATTAGCTTTATGTTTATAAGTTCTTATATTTCACTTCAACAGAAATTAAAGAATTTACTGAAAACATCTTAAGCACATAATTTGATTGTGGAATTTTAATGCCATTCTCAAACTAAATTTGAAATTTTATTTCAGAGTAAAGCTCTGCTTTGACCTTGCATAAACACTTTGAGCCACATTTGGCTGTGTTCATTTGCTTTACATTCGTTCTATTTTAGGATATGGTCTACTTTCTCTGTTGTGCCTTGTTTGCTTACTGAAAAACAAGCAGAAGCTCAAGTGCTTTATAACTTGTGTCACCAAAAAGCACATTTCTACTATGTTCTGCAGTAACCTTCAGAAGACAGATTTTGTTTTATATTATATTTGATATATACTGTTCTGTAGCTCCGTCAGATTTAAAAAATAATAATTAGTTGTTTCAGAATTTCACACGTATTATTTTGATCATATTCACTTCTCTATCTTAATTTCTTCCAAAACCATGCCTTTCCTCATTCTCTCAACTTGGTGTTCTGTTATTTAAAGCCATAAAGACAAATTGGGCTGCCCACAAAAAACAATCCATAATATAAAAATCTACAATTATCCCTAAAGTCCATGCCATTTAGTTATATAAACAAATTATTAAAAGATTTAAGAAACATGCAAGAATCCATGACTTAATACAGAATAGACTCATTTTAAACTGAGTCATAAATAAGAATTTAGGCATATGATATGACTATATATCCATATATACCATATAAGAAGACTATATGGAGGAAGACTGTAAAATTACAGTGAGACTGACAAGAAGAGACAATGAGATTCAGGGGAATTATTTCAAACCAGATTTCAACAAAAGAAGTTCATAATATAAAACATTTATGATTGTAGATTAATAGGAATTTACATAAAAAGAACAAAATATTTTTGTGCCAATTTTTATATTTAAATCAGTCTCTTAACAAATCCTAAAATGTATAATGATCAAATATGTTATTAGCCTTTTTACAGATTAGAGAAAAATTATTCTAAACTTATAATACTAATTTCTATAAAACTTTACTAATTAATATATGTTAGGCACACAACCATGGAATGCTATATAATTCTGGAAAGCAATTATTCCAGTTGCCAAAATGACTTAATTGTGACCTATGAAGCTTAGAGAAGTAAACCTCATTTACTTCATTATGATGATATAGGCTTTGCCTTCCCTTATTCTCCTTTGTAATGAGCTATTGCTGAGTACAAGCAGTTAATTATAGAATTCAGGTCTGTGTCAATCACGACTTCAAGACTTTTATGCTATGGCACTTTTTAAAACTGTAAATGACACATGTTATACTTTTCATTAATTAGTGACATTGCATCATTTATTCAGATAGTGATGAGCTACAATGGGTCACCTTTTGAAAAGGTCACATTTCAAATAAAAGTACTGTAGAATTACCACTAAGTCTTCAGTAAGGTTAGAGATGCTGTCACTGCCTCTCAGAACTCTTTTTGGTACAATTAAGGGAAGAGGAGACTTTTCCTCACTGAATACATTTACCAAGTATGTTTTCAGATGAGTAGAATTGAATTTTATTTGACCCATAAGCTTTTTATTAAATGTTATTCAATTGAAAGATTATTGAGAACATTTAATGAAGGAATGCATAATTAAGATACATATCCTCTATCTCAGTATTAATGGAGAATGAGAGCTGAGCAATAATGTAAACTGATGCAAATATCTGAGCAAACAAAGTGTTTCCACACCTAAAAGAATGCACATGATGACATCTGGCTAAAATATTGTCTTTAAAATTATCTTTGGTGTACACTATGCACATAGAAGGAACAGAAACCAAAGGGAAAAACAGTAATGACAAGACATTGCTAATCAATATTTCTTAAGAACATGTAAAGAATGACCTCAATGAATTCATACAACAAACTAAAAAGCCTGCATTTAGCCAAGGTGTCTGTGCTGGTAGCGCCAGAATAGTGTGGATGTTAACAAATGTATAATATGACTTTTAAACATCTCTCCCTGCCCAGTTAGTGGTTTAACATATGCATGATTTTAGGCAACAGGGCATGCTGATATTTTTCAGCTCACAGAAAGGTTTTTCAGACTCCTAGAAGTCTGATCAGAGTTTCATGGTCAGTTTGACTAGAAGATCAGCACAACCAGGATAAGGGCACATGTAAGCAATCACTCTAAGAAGCCATGAATATTGAAGATGTACATTTTTTATGGATTTAGTTGCAGTTAAAGCCATTGCAAAAAATACCACATCTGACATTATATGAAATATAGATATAACATGACATATGGGAAAAATGTGTATCTTAGAAAGCTAAAGCTTGTTTTCTGAAGTCACCACAGCTTTAATAGAATGGCTTCTATTCTAGCCACAACTGTCAATGGCTTCCTGAAAAATCGCGTCAGTGATAATATTTATATACACCACAATATACCAAACATCATTATCAAAAGGTTAGGAATTAAATGCTTAAAACTTAACAATTGAGTATGTAAGTGGTATTTCATTGAATAAAACTCAAAATTAAGATTTCAGACTTTTAAGAAATAACTAAAATTAGAGCACTGCATTAATTGTTATGAAAAATGAAAACTTTTACATATCAGTTTTTAAACAGGAATATAAAAAGTGAGAAATAGAGAAGAATTTTTAATGAAGAGGATATATAATAAAATTCACAAAGGTATAAACTGTAAATGACATCAGTAAAATTATATAATATATATTACCATATTACACATATATGAAACAACTCTAATAAAATTTTAGAGATAAAATCTTGGCAAGTCTAAATAAAAGTGACACAAGTAAACACAATTAGGAATGTGTCTTAGTTCTTTTTCTCTTGCTGTGGGAAGACACCATGACTAAGGCAACTTACACAAGAAAGAATTTAAACTTGGAGGCTCAGAATTCCAGAGGGTTAGAGTCCATGATCATCTTGATGGGGATCGCGGCCACAGCAGACATGGATGGCACTGGAGAAGTGACTGAGGGTTTACATCTGCTCCAGAGGATGGGGGAGGGAACTAACTGGGAATACTTGGGCTTTCAAAGATCCAAAGCCATCCCCAGCGAAATACCACTTCCAAGGGTATACCTCCTAATTTTTTCCAAATGTTCCACCAACTAGGAAGCAAGCATTTAAACATATGAGCCAATGCGAATCATTCTAATTCAAACCACCACAGAATGAAACAGAGGATACAATCATCAAGTTACAGAAATAATATATTTAAAATGCTATAATATAACATGTATGCAAGTATTTTTACAAGCATTGTTCTCAACCTTCCTAATTAAAACATAGTCACAATGTTACCTTGAGACAGGAATGTTTAAGTTTAACAGAGTTACTTGATTAAAATATTTGTAGACTGAAGAAGAACTCTGCATTTTTATTGAGAAAATATGATCCACGGTGAACTTTTAGAATTATGACATTTTTCCAACAAATATTTATTTATTCACTAAACCTTTCTTAGAAATATATTGTATTAAAAAAAAACATCATGCATCAAAATTAAGCAGATTTCAAGTCTACACATCTCCATGATGCTGTATATGCAAGTAGAATATTCTTTCTGAAACTGTAGAGCTTCTTTAGTTTGGCTTTTAGATTTTTCACTAATGGATATATTTTATGCACTAGCAAATATTTAATTACCCATTTGTTTAGTAAAATTCCATTATCAGCATCAACTTAATAATGTTGAAATGTACCAAAAATTAAGGAGCTGTCCTTAGAATGTTATATAAAATGTTTGATAATTAAATAAGTACTACAGACTGTGACAAAGAAGATAAAAGTCACTAACACATTACAAAGAAACAGCTTTGATCCCCAAAACTAGAAAAAGCAGCTTATGAAGGGACTGAGTTGGATTAGAGCTATAGCATAGCAATCTTAAATACAATATTAAGAAACAGATCCACAGTGGCTGGAGCGATCACTCAATGGTTACAAGCACAGGCTGCCTTCCAGAGGACCCAGGTTTGATTCTTACCATCAATGTGAAGGCTCAAAACTCTCTGCAAGTTCAATTCCAGGGGATCCAGGCCCCTCTTCTGACCTGCTCAGGCACTGGTCATACACATATATGCTTCACAGACATACAAACAAACAAAACATCCATACATATAAAATAAAATTTAAAAAATAAAAAGGAAGCAAGAGTGAAGATTTTATTAAATGAATACTTTAGAGCAACACTATAGTCCTTGCTAGAGAAATGCAAATATACTAAAAAGAAAAATGCATTATTTTCATTCATTATATCAGTGTATTAAGACTTTTCATAATTAGATGAGAAGTAATTATAATATATGTGTGAAGGCAATTGAAATTAGTATTAATCCTTGATTTTATAAAGAGTATTCTAATATGGAATTATCATATATTTAAACTTAATAGGTATTTTAATATAAAGATACTTAATGAAGCAGTAACTCAGTTCCAATTAATATTTGCATAAGAATCCTCTTACTTTTTCTATTTAGTGCCAATTATTCTAAAAAGTCAGCTTTTATAATGATCAAAGAGATATGTTTTAAGATGAAATACATCAATAAAACTGGTTTGCTATGAATAAAGATACAAGCACTGTTGGGCTGGTGAGCACTGTACCAATGATGACCTGTGTCAGAGGTTGAGGATGCCAAAGCCAACTCAGACAGCACATTCTGAAAAATTTGTGGGCACACAATTGACCATGTTTTATCAAACATATCCATGTTCAGGACGCATCATTGAGAAATGAATACCTGGTGAAATCCACTTCCTAAAATGGTGACTGTGGAGTGCTGCCTTCCTGTCTTTATATTATTGTAAGCTAAAAGCTATTTCTGGGCTGAACTTCAAAAACTCTTTGAGGGACCAGCTATCACATAATTGAGGGATGATTTTTTCTTTTCACATTCTTTGACATTGATCTTCTGTTGAGTCTGTTCCTTTGTTATGAAATTATTTTTATTTATCCTTTGAGATTTTTCATACAATGTACTCCAATTATGTTGTTTTCCTATTCCAACTCCTCCAAAATCCTTCCCTTGCCATCCACCAATTCCAGGTTTTTCAATACCAAAACTAAGAACAAAACAAAAAAATAAATAAATAAACCCACATCACACACATACAAGTTAAAATTATTCTAAACAATAAAGAAATTACTTACACTATTCTTGATTTTAGTTGTAGTAGTACTAAAATACTAAATACTAAAATACTAAATTCTGAATACTAAATACTAAAAGCAGCATGGTATTGACATAACAGATACATATATCAATGTAATACACACCTGAATTTGAATTTTCAAGGAACCCATATATATGAGAAAAGTAAGGATCTTAACAAATTTTACTTAACTAGTTAGAAAATAGAATGTAGAAAAACAAAAATAAAACCATATCCATCACCCTGTACATAACTCAAATCTAAATGGATCAAGAATCTCAAAATAAGACATTATACTATGAATCTAATAGGAGAGAAAGCCAGAAATGGGCTGAGAGTGATTATCACAGAAAATGATTATCTTAACAGGTATTAAGACCAACCATTAATAATGAGACCTCATTAAACTTAAATGTTTCTATACAGCAAAATCTATATATAAATTTATATCATTTGAACAAAGACACAGTCTAAAAAGTGGGGAAAAATCTTTAGCAGTTGCATGTCTGACAGAGGGTTAATACCTAAAATAGACATAGAAGTCAAAACCTGAACATCAAGAAAATGACTTAGTGCAAAATCGGGGTATTAAATTAAACAGATAATTTTTGAAAGGTGAAACACAAATGACTGAGAAACAATGAAAACAATATTAAATATCTTTAGCCATCAGAGAAACATAAATTGAAACTATTATGAAATTATATCTTAGCCCAGTTAGAATGACCAAGACCAATAAAACAAATGACAGCTTCTGCTAGTGAATATGCAAGGAAAGGGAAACACCCATCCATTGATGGATTGATGGATGGTGGGAGTTCAGACTGGTATAGCCATTATGAAACTCAGTATGGAGGCTCCTAGGGAAGCAGAAAGTAGATCTACTTAAGCATTTATACAAATGGTTCTATATCTTACCACAGATGTTTTGATCATCCATATTCATTGCTGCCCTACACATAATACCAAGTAATTGGAAACAACCTGGAGGTTCATCAGTTAATGAATGGATAATGAAAATATAGCACAGTTACCCAATCGACTATTATTCAGCTATTAAGAAAAATTATATTTGCAAGTAAATGGGCAGAAGTAGAAACAATCATTATGTCTGAGGTAATCTAGAACCAGAATAAACAAACACTGCATTTTTTTCTTATATGATGATGTTATCTTTTATGCTTTAGGTATACATATTTAGAATATCTATCATTTAGTAGTAGCTAGTAAGGGACCAGGGTGGGAGGTGAAATCTTCCAAAGAAGAAGAAGTGTAATATAGTTTTATAAAGAGCTAAAGAAGTTTGAACAGAGGATTAAAGGGGAGGACAGGGTAGGAGATAAGATTATGGAGAGGTAAACCTAACCCTGAAGGCTTTTTGAAAAATCATATAGAAACCTACAACTGTAGAAGCATTCTAAAATGCATCCTATAGGAAGTTGATCTTAGTCAGAGCTTTATACCTGCAATAGACTTGGATGAGTTCTGTTTGTTGCAACAAAAATCACTAATAGACGCCGAAAGAGGTGTTAATTTTAATGCAGAAAACTGACCTTGTTCTTGTAGCTTTTTTGATCTGAAGTAAAAGTAAGGCATTAATTTCCACTAAAAGGTAAAACTGTGGTAGTCATACCATGTTCTGGTCCAACAGGTTTCTCTATTAATAGCTACAGTCACTTAGTATTAAGTCCCTTTTGATGATAATACTTCTAAAAATCCAAGGTCTATTTCTGTAAAGCAATGTTAGGAAGTTTAACTAGAGCAATAGTTCTCAACCTTCCCAATGCAGATACAATTCCCCATGGGTGATGACCCTAGCCATAAAATTATTTCTATTACTCTTCATAACTATAATTTCCTTCTGTTATGAATTATAAGGTAAATATCAGATGTTCAGGATATTTGATATGTGACCCCTGTGAAAGGGTTGTTCGACCCGAAGGGATTATGGCTCCACAGGTTGAGAACAACTGAGCTAGAGCAATGGCTTTTAACTACACAGGAGTAACAGAAACAAGTTGGCACACATGGTCCCCTGGAGAAGGGGAAAGGGACAAGATGTCCTTAGTAAATTGGGATCATGGGAGGGGGGGAAGGGAGAGGGAGTCAGGAGAAAGAGAAGAGGAGAAAAGGAGGGGAGAGGAGGACATGAGGGAACAGGAAGATTGAGTCCAGGGAAGAATAAAGGAGAGAAAGAAAAGAGATATCATACCCCCCAAAAAATGTGTTGCATTTGTTAAATTATGTAAAGATGTGTTCTGATTTTACTTTGCCTAAGGCACCTGATGGGTCTAATAAAAAGCTGAATGCCCCACAGTGAGGGAAGAGACATAGGTGGGACTTCTAGACAGGAGGAGGGGTTATTTAGCCTCAGGGAAGAAAGAAAAAGAGAGCTCATGGGGGGAGAGAACAGAAGGGGAGAATAGGAGGGGAGAGGTAGGCATGAGGGAGCAGAAAGATTGAGTCAGGAAAAGAATAGAGAAGAACAAGAAGAGAGATACCATAATAGAGGGAGCCATGGTAGGTTTAAAGAGAAATCTGGTACTAGGCAAATGTCCTGAGACCTACAAGGATGACCCCAACTAACAATCTAAGCAATAGTGAAGAGGCTACCTTAAATGCCCTTCCTGATAATGAGATTGATGAATACCTTATATGCCATTCTAGAGCTTTCATCTAGTAGCTGATGGAAGCAGAAACAGACATCTACAGCTAAACATTGAGCTGAACTTCAGGAATCCAGTTGCAGAGAAAAAGGATTAGCAAGGGTCAAAACCAGGCAGGAGAAACCCACAGAAACAGCTAACCTGAGTAAGGCAGAGCTCCTGGCCCCCAGTCTGACTGCTGAAAAACCAGCATATTACTGACTCAGATTCCCTGAACGTGGGTGTTAGTTAGGAGGCCTCGGCAATCTATGGGCCCTCTGGTAATAGATCAGTATTTATTTCTAGTGAATAAATGGATTTTGGCAGCCCATTCTACCCCACCTAGAGGGTTACTCTCTCAGCCTAGACACATGGGGGAGGGCCTAGGCCCTGCTCCAAATGATATGACAGACTTTGGAGATCCCCCCATGTAAGGCCTCACCCTTACTGGGAATGAGACAAGGGGTTGGTGAGGGCAGGAGAGGTGTGGAGGTTGGGGGAACTGGGATTGACATGTTTAAATAAAAAAAAAAAAAGCTTGTTTCTAATTTAAATTTAAAAACATTAAAAAAAAAAAAAAAGAATTTGGCAATTCAGTGTTGCATTACTTTTCCAAAGCAGATTCAGAAAAATCACTGGTTTTCTGTTTAGGGATAAATGAATTTCTATACCATAATCCCCTTTTTTTACATTTAAAAAGTTTGGTTGTGGTCATTAACCATTTATAACCAACCCCATATAAATGAAAACAAACATTTATAAACAGTATTTGGGAATTTGGGCATTGTTTTTTCCAAACTGCTTCCTGCTGGTAGGAGACACTGTAATGGGGGTCCTAAGAAGATGCAGAGATCCTGGCTGTAGTCTGCACAGCTCCCTTGCCCCAACTGTTTTGAATATTGGATCACCTGGGACGCTGTTTCAGTGGGTCTGGCTTGATCAAACCATGTTAGTCTATAATCCACAGCTTTTCATTTTCTGTGAAAACAAAAATAGAAATCCTTTTCCCCAGTAACCTGTCCTTGGACTTAAATTTTGGAGGCAAAGCATTTTTAAAATATATAAATTGAATTAATCCAGGAGCATTTCTTTTAACAGTTGTTATTTACTCAGTAGTCAAACGATACAAAGACAATATAATACCGTACAATATCCAGATTCTTTCTGTGCTTTCCATCTTTACATGTTTTTGTTTTTTATTCTTCTACTTCTGTATTTTCTTTTTCATTTTTGAGACAGGGTTTCTCTGTGTAACTTTTTTCTGTCCTGAAATTAACTCTGTATACCAGGTTTACTTTGAAATCACATAGATCTGCTTGACTCTGTCTCCCAAGTGCTGGAATTAAAGGTGTGTGCCACCACACTCAGCTACTCTCTTTTTATTATTCTCTTTTAAACCATTTTATCTTGTTTCTTTTTCTCTCCCAAGCCAATGTTTATTTTAAGACACATTGTAAACCTTTAAAGATTTTTTTTTTAATCTGAATCTGTGCTTACTGTAAATCTTTATTTTTTGTGGCCACAAGTCTTTTATCTGGTAAATAACATTGCTAAAATGAAAGCCACAGCTGTATTAGCCATGGCCTATCAAAAATGGCAGCGGGGGGCAGGTAATTTTACCGCCAGAACTGAGAGCTGTGCTTGCTGCCTTGGTCTATGCTGCCATCCAGCAGCATATTGCCAGCTTGGAGATGTGGTCACTGCCATTTCCAGCTCTTGTACACACCATTCAGTTGTGTGTAGAGCTCTTTAAAAGCCTTGCATTTTTTTTCCACTTATGCTGAGTCAGAAAATCTCCCTTATAGGAGCCGCACAAATCTCTGCTTGTCTCTAGCAAAACAGAGTCCAACTGAGAAAAATGCTATTACCAAGAAACCTTGCTTGTCTCTGTTCTTTTGTTTCTAAAACCACTTTTTAAGCTTTTGTCAAATTTTGAGTGGAAGTTCTTCAGTCCACGTTGAATGCCATTTTGTTAAGAGTAGTTTTTTCCCTGCCAGTCTGCTCCCACCACCATGCCAGCCCCAAATAACACAAAGAGACGCTGTATTAGATATAATTTTGTTGTCCTGTTTTACTAGTTTCTTATCTGCTAGATCTGTCTTAAATATTAACCCATTTCTATTAATCTAAATATTTCCATGTAGTCTTATCTTACCAGAGAGAGGGCCCGGACCTCTGTTCTCTCAAGTCTCTACATCTTGACTTCTCCCTACTACTTCCTTGAATCCTCCTTGTCTCCTAGCCGTGCCTATCTTGCTTTCCTATTGGCCAGCAGGGCTTTATTCATTAACCAATAAGAGAAACATTTACAGAATGACATCTCCCATCATGTGTTTATTGAGGAACAGCTTACACAGATAATAATAAAGAACCTCTGTGGCCTTCCTGCTCCAGAAAATGCAGTCCCTGCCCTTCAGATCTGATCAGCAACAGAGAGAGAGAGACAGACAGAGAGAGAGAGAGAGAGAGAGAGAGGGAGGGAGAGAGAGGGAGGGAGAGAGAGAGAGAGAGGAACCTGGTCCTTGTTTCCCCACCTTCTAGTCACTACATACCTGAAGCCATGCCCAAATGGTATGGCCACTAACACAGTTTCTCTGGCAAGAGGATTATTTGGGGAGATAAAAAGACATGTGAGAAAGAAATAAAGAGGATAATGGGGTATGAATATTACTCAAATACAATGGTAAATGTATTAAAATGTCACAAATAAATCCATTTAGGCACACTGATTAAAAATTGTAACAAATCTAGTTCATGCTATGAATAAAGCTATGGAAACCTTTGACCTAATAAATTGTGAACTTGTTATGTCAACATTCCTATTGACATATTGAAATCAGAATCCTGATTCATATTGAAATTTATATTAGTAGTAACCAGGAAGATTTACCATAGGAAGATATATGCTCTGCAATAATGTTGAAGTCTGTATGGTAAATAACTGAAACATGTGTTCGTATGTGTGTGCTTTGAGCATTACACTGTGATAATTGTGGCATGGGTAAAGAAAATGCTTTAGTAGTTTCAGAATGATTGCCATCTACAAAACTACTTTGAGTATGAACTGACTTGACGGCTATGAGTCAGGCTTAGTGATGCAACTTTAACCCTAACATTTCAGAGGCAGAAATAAGCAAATCTTTGTTAATTACAGGACTGCCTAGTCTGTGCAATGAGTTACTTGCAGGCCAGAGCTACATAACAAGCACCCATCTAAAAATGAAACCAAAGTCAAAAAAAGAACAACAACAACAACAACAAAATAGAGTTGACTCTGTGGCCTTGCTATTCATTGTATGCGTGAATCAAAAATATAATATCATCTGCCTAGGCCCTCTGAATGGGGGTGACATTGGTCTGTTGGAGGGCCCCTTGGCTTTTTGGAATATATTCCCTATGGTGAGATACCTTACTCAGCATTAATGCAGATGTGGGGGGCTTTGTCCTGCCTCAATTTGATATACTATGGCTTGTTTAATCCTCTGCTCCTTATAGGTCTCTGGACATTTCTCTAGAGTCAGTTTTATCTTCAAACCTATAATGGCTCCCTCTATTATGGTATCTCTTTTTTTTTTTTTTTTTTTCTTCTTTCGTCAATTTGTCCCCTAACTCAATCTTCCTGGTTCCACATGTTCTCCTTTCCTTCTCTTTCTCCTAATTCCCTCTCCACTCACTGCCTCCCCTCACTCCCAATATGCTCAGGAGATCTTGTTCCTTTCCCCTTCTGTGAGGGACCTTGTGGGGGGGGGTGCATGTGAGGAAGGGAGAGGGAACTTGAATCAATATGTAAAATAAGAAACTATATATCATCCACTAACCTTAAGTAGGGGCTTTTCAGAGTTGGCATGAGAATCTCTTAGGAGTTAGTGTGCTATCTTTGGGGGGGGGGGGAGTGGAGTAGCAACTTCTTTAACCAAGAGGTAGAACAGCAAAAGACAAGGCTATGTTTTTCCGTGCTAAGAATGCCAGGTATCTTCAAAAAGTGCAAGTCCTCTCTAGGTGTCTCCAGATTCTTACTAGTCAGAGCCATGCATGTTCAATCTCGAGTGGGTGTCAATGCACAGATTATTCTATTTTCCATGTAAAATGGAATAGCCCTTTCTATGTCGACGGCATCATCATAATCATTTTATCATATAAAATCACATCAGCAGAGGAATAGCCATTTGTGGGGGAGCAAGTGTGATAACTCTTAAAATTGTGGTTTAACATGAATAGTCTTTGTAGCTTGAAGACTGTCAGAAATAATATTGAATTAGCATAATCTTAATCAGGTGATGAGTTTAGCCCAAGCTCTTTTCCAGATGGGAGCTCTTTCTTGGAGCAAATCATCAAGCTCCAAGCACCTGGTATGCATTCCTGATCCATTTTTTACATTTCTTTTCCAATTATCTGAAAATCTCAGAAGTTATTTGTTCCCATCTGACAGAAAGAGCTGCACACATCCAGCATCCTGCAGTGGGGTTCTGGCAACTCCTCATAAATGGGCCACGGAGTCTATCAGTGAGTCCATAGGAACCCCAACCATCCCACAATCACAAAAGCCCCATCCTGGTCTCCTTTCCAGATGGAATCCTGATCAGAGAGCATGATAAAAAGAAAACGGGCCCTGGATGGCTTTTGAAGACAAACGGAAGTAGACACTTACATAAAAGCTGACACCTCAGAAGTTGAAGGCAAGCTGAGAGATCCCACTTTTCTTACCCTGTGCCACCCTATAAAACAGGACCTCATTCATGCCTCAGGTTAATTCAGGAAGTGACCCAAAGAAACAGCAGGGAAGCACTGACAAAGCAAAATCTGAAAAGAGGGCAAAGGGAATTTTTGGTAAACCCACAGCATTTGGACCTTCTGAGTAGTAAAGTACTGCCCAGCCAGGAACCGGCAAACAGTGTTTTTCAGCACAGTATCCCACTGATAAAAGATTATAATTGAAAAGTATGAAATCTCAATAGATTTTCACATGGTTCCATCTTATAGCATCAATCACATCACCTAAAGTAAAAAAAGTATATAGCACAGTCAGGCTTTTGTAGATCTATCAGTATGACTCAAAATTGTTCCTATGAACATATATCTGGCATCACCCATATTCAGCTAGTTACAGATTAGCAAGGAGCCATTAGTTTTCCTTCATTCCTCGATTGCATATGCAAAAACTGTGAGTGTAATTTGTAGTTTCCTCACACTATGGCACCAAACGAGCTTAGGTGGTCCTCAAACTTCCTATTGCCACAACCTGTTAATAACAGCTCCTCATGTTGTGACGATTTTCAACCATAAAATTATTTAATTGCTACTTCATAACTGCAATTTTGCTGCTGTTGTGAACTAAGATGTAAATATCTGATATGCCTCCTTAAGGGGGTCATGACCCACAGGTTTAGAACCACTGGCATAGGAACACTGAGGGCTGAGCTCAGCATCCTAGATAAGAGAACACTTGCTTTGGTTGGTTCCATAGTACCATTGAGAATAAAAGGTGGATTGAAAAATGAAATGGTTTACTGAGTGATTAGATGAAACTTCTAGAAAAATCTTCTTTTTTTTTTAAATGCAAACTCTGACTCAAAAGTTGGAATCAAATGCTTGTTAAAATTCCTTGGGTTTTCAAGATAAATAACACATTTGGATGTGCTATAGCAACCCATTTACTGAGTGACCCAAGGGCTGGCAATTTTCAATGGGTCCCACACAAAAGAGGGCTCTCTGCTGTAACTGGTATGACTAAACCACAGATTCCATGTTCTTGAAATATCTATGTCAGATTGTGATGCTGAATAATGACTCTTGCAATCTTGGTGGAAAATGTATAGCAGATGTCCTTGAAGTTTGTAAGTTAATGTTCTTCTTTTGACAGGCATTTGAATTCCAATAAAACGTAGAATACCCAACTTGAGTAAAGAGTCAAGAGCTTGGGTATCTTTTATTATCTAGGCATTATCTGAGTAATCTACTCAAATATAGTATCAGCTATAACAAGACAATCTTTTATGCATGACCATCATATGTAGGTTTCCCTGAGAATGCTGGACCAATATCTCTACTACTAGACTAGCCTTGACTCTCGTCTTGGATCTCAATGACTTCCCTAGACTTGAAGAAGGAGAAGAAAGCAAGTGAACTCTGGGTCAGAGTAGGTTTCTACGGAGAAAGAGTCCCACTTGTGTGGGGCTTCAAAGGGTACTCAAGGTGGGAAATGGGAATTACTTGCCGTTCCCATGGTTCATTGTCTCCTAGGTCACTTGTGATAAATTCAGAGCTTACAATTGATAGGAGATGTCATCCTATAAATATGTTTCTCTTATTGGTTAATGAATAAAAGCACTGTTGGCCAACAGGAAAGCAAGATAGGCAGGAGTAGGAGACAAGGAGGTTTCAGGGGAGGGAGTAGAGATTCAACATGCAGGACTTGAGAGAACAGAGGTTTGAATACTTTCTCTGGTAAGTTAAGGCCATGTGGAAATACTTAGATTATTAGAAATGTGTTAATATTTAAGACAGAGCTAGCCAATAAGAAATACTAGTAACAGGCCAACAGCCTTATATCTAATACAGCGTCTCTGTGTTATTTGGGGCACGGCTGTGAGACCAAGCTGCAAGAAAACAAGCTCATATCAAGAATAAACAACAAAACACAAGATGATTTGAGGTCAGATATGAAGAGAGAATAGGTCTGAAAGGTAAGCAAGCACACTTCTATTTTAAATACATGCTTTAAAAGTATATCCTATACAAAAGAGGCTTATGTTTTTGGTTGTGAGCCTAGCCTTTAATGGCTGAGTCATCCTAGAAGAATACTCTCTCAGCCTAGAAACACAGGGGAGGGCCTGGGCCCTGCTCCAAATGATATGTCAGACTTTGAAGACTCCCCATGGAAAGCCTCCCCCCCCCCGGGGGAACAAAAGGGAGATATGATGGGGGTTGATGGGGGGAACAGGGGAGGACAGGAGGGTGTGGAAACTGGGATTGACATGTAAAACAAGCTTGTTTCAAATTTAAATAAAAAGGATTTTTTAAAAAGAGGCTTACAATAATCAAATGTATATGGCATTTTAGCCCATGAATTCTAAGACGCTGATCTATGTCATTGACACATATATATGAATGAATGAGAAAGAGAGAGAGGGGCAAACAGAAACACACAAAGAAACACAGACACGTATAGCTATGCACAAACTCCTCTCATTTTATCTGCTTGGGAGAACACTTTTGAACTTGAGAGAGTTTCTGAAACCTGTATATTGTTTATATAAATATACAGCTATGAGAAAGACATTTGCATATTAAAATATATCTTATTTCCTTATCCATTGAAAATTTATCCAGTGTCTTTATAAACATAATAAAATATGTACTAGAATGACTATAGAAAAAATTTTTAGCTATCTCTAAACCCTAGACAAACCCTAGAGCATTGCAAATTTCCCATTGACATCCCTCTACACAAACACAAGTCACTCCAGGTTTCCCAAACATCTTTTGAATAGAATTTTTTCAAAATGTTTTGAATGATGTAACAGAAAGAAAAAACAAAACAAAACAAAATGTATTAAAAATATTTGGAATATTTTTCATAAATGGTAAGTGACTATTAATGTCAAATGTGTTTTCAACGTCATTTCCTATAAGGGAATAAAACCTAGAAACAGTAGTTTAGTATTACCAATAGATGGGTAGCTGAATTAAAAGATACAGGATACCCAGGATAACATGGATATATTATTTTATTTTCAGATCATATCCTTTAACCCTAACTACTAAAATAAAAGAACAAAACAAAAAAAATTCTACTGGTTGTTATTAAACTTACAAAATCAGCAATCTTCTATTCACTCTATTTCTCCCTAGAGGTTTGGGGAAGAAAATGTAACAAAATAATATAAGCCAGGCAGCCAGGCACATGTCTATCATTCTAGACTTTCGCAGGCTGAGACAGGAGGATTGCCATGAGTTTCAGGCCAGCCTGGCATACATTTCAAGATCTCATCAAAAAAATAAAAAACAAGAGTGAAAATATCTTGAGTAAAATTCTTCTCAACAATTTTCTAAGAAGAAAGAAAGATACCTTGCAACTGCTTACTTTTTGCTTTTTAGTAATTACTTCACACTCTTGTAAGTACAGCATGCTGCTGGTGCACTCAACTTCTCTCTTGTCTTTGCATACTATTTCTAAAGCATCCAGATGCATTTGAAGGGCATGATAATGGTACAGATTAGGATATGATTATTTATGAGTTGACTAAATATAATTTCTGCTCTGTCACTATTTCTTCATGAATAAAACGTGCCAAAGACACAGCCAATTGCATGTATATGCATGCTTGTGTAAAGCAAGGGGCTGGAACTATCTATTGATGCATTTATCAGGTTATTTTATTACTTTATTATGTTATTGTAACCAAAAGAGCAAATTTTCACTTCATCACTTAACCAAAGTGTGCTCTCAGATGGGCAACTGATTCTTGGTTTTGCTTTCCTTCCTTTCCCTGAGGACACCACAGAGCAACAAACAATGCAGACCTTCATCTGAAAAGAGTGGGAACTGGGAAATAACTGTGTATGTGAATAAATGGAGGAGAAGTAGCTGGGGGAGGGGGAAGGGATGGACAGTTAAGTCTCCCATGGTGGATGATAAATCATCAGAACAATTGGTACTCATATTAAGGGTTGTTTTCTAACTGATATAATTTGCCACTTTAAGGTTGTGAAAATCTTAATCTTTAGACAACTAGATACATATTATGCCTTGTGCAGTTAAATTTATCATTGTCAATTGCTTAGCTCACAAATAAGTAAGAAAAATAGTATACTTATTCACCCTGGATGTATACAGCAAAGATCACTGGACACAAATTCTTCAAACTTTAAATTGAAGTTTGACAGAGTACATTGGTCTTTTGTTAGTAATCTTCAAATCAAATAAATCGCCACTGACCTCTGTTTGCATGAGATTTTGGAGCCTATGGTTGATTGTCACTCTCTGTATTGTAGGAAGCTCAGCAGCTGATAGAGTCCCACTATGAATACCAACAGTATCCCAGTGTGATAAGTAACAAGACTATAAACACTTCCAAATGTTCCCATTGTGGAAAGTGTCCACTATTGAGAAACACTACATTAGACATACTAAGTGACTTAAAATCTTGAGGCTCTTGTGAACACAAACTGTGAAAAGATGTTTGACTTTTCCTATTCTATTTATTAACATTTAAGTCAACCCAACTAGTAAATGACATGTGTAAATCCATTATGTTTGCTCCCATAGTATAAGAATTTTCTGGAGTACTTGCAATGATATATAGGCACAGAATTCACATTGGTGAGTGAATGATAAGATTATCCAGTACATGGAAATACAGAGTTAGAATATTTGTTAATAACTAATTCTATTTCTAATATGTGACTACAATTTAGTTACTAATTTCCTCTACTATGATGAGACCTATCA
This sequence comes from Phodopus roborovskii, assembly GCF_943737965.1. NCBI lineage: Eukaryota > Metazoa > Chordata > Mammalia > Rodentia > Cricetidae > Phodopus > Phodopus roborovskii. Next base: position 37,805,604 of record NW_026125295.1, on the reverse strand, counting down.
GATATATATTTGTCAATTATTTTTGCAGTTTTTACCCACCAATTTTCATCTCCTTATGTTGATAATAAACTAGGAGTTTGCGAGGTGTGTTGGCATATCCTGTAATTCCAGAACTTGAAAAGCTAAGGTCAAAGAATAACAAAATTGAAGCTAGTTTTGGCTCTGTGTTAAGACTCTTATTTTGCTCCCTGTTGCTGTGACAAAACAACATTACCAAAAGCAAATCATGGAGGAAAGGGCTTATTTGAGCATATGCATTATAATATATCACTGAGAGAAGGACTCTCTTCAAGTCAGGAACCCAAAGGCAGGAATTGAAGCAGAAGCCGTAGAAGTGTTGTGCCACCAAATGGCTTATTCCTCCTGCCTTGCTTAGTTTGCTTTATTTTATGCCTCAGCCAACAGTGGGATGAACCCTTCCATGTCAATCATTAATCAAGAAAATGTTCCATAGGCTCAACTAAAGTCCAATCTGACCAGGTTAATTGGAATTTCCTCTTTTCAGACAACTACAGGTTGTGCCAAGCTGACAAAATAAATAAATAAATAAATAAAAACTAAAAACGATAATCAGCACAGACTCTATCTCAGAAAACACAAAATAAAAATAATTAAGTGAATGGGTGGAATGAAATTGGGACAAAGGACTTGCAGACAATTTGATCATGCCTGTGGAGTCAGCTCATAGCAAAGTAGGAACTGTGCTCAGTGTGATAAATCTGTTGATTTTGTTATGGTTTGGTTTAATGTTCAGCCACATTTTTCAATCCTGAGAATATCTGCTTCTAAGGCAACAAATATTGGCCTAAAAAGTAGAAACTTGCTTCTTATTCATGCTTTTTATGCAAGCCAGAGAATACTATATTAATTTCTTAATGGTTGGGGGTTTTCTAAAGAGAAGATGAGAAATAATGATTCACAGACCCAGGAGGTATTTATTTCTTAAGTGTGATGTGTTTCACTAAATTTCATTGAAGACTCTATCAGTCTGTTAAAATTTCCAAATAGCCACTTATAAATGTTGCAAACTTCCAAATATAAAAAGTTTTAAATTCCCATAATTTGAAGTAAGAATATTCTGCTCTGAAGAATTTCTATGCTGAATTCACAAAAAAAAAAAAAAAATAGAACTAAAACTATGTAGAGAAGATCTTCTAAACATTGCTGGCATACTATGTGGTAGGCATGAGGATCCACACATACTCTTACATGTTGCTTGTAAAATTTTAAATTATTACAACCTCTATAGAGTACCACTTTGTAAACACAGCAAACATACTGTTTCTAATACTTTACCTCACAAACATACTGGCCTGTGAAAGAAACACTCATTAAAGCATTGTATGTAATACTAAAAGACTGGAAACATTTTAGTATCATCAACTGACAACTGGGGAAATAGGTTAGGATCCATTCTTACCTATTGCAAAAGTATGAAACAGAATTCTGTTTAGGAACATGAAATACTCAACTGTTATGCGCCTAAAGATTTACAAATTATGCTAACATATCTGACTCTGTATATTAGTGCTAAATCTCTTAATGCATTCTATAGTTTTTCAAACACGAAGATCTCTGGCAGAATATACAAACTGTAGTTGTAATATTCTTTGGACTACCAGCCAGCTCCCAAATGAATATACAGAGTCTTATTATTAATTATGAATGTTTGGCCTTAACTAAGGCTTTTCTCACTTTCTTTCATTCTGTATACTCTTATACTCTACTTTCCTGCTTCCTCCATGTCTGGCTAGCTGGTCCTGGCATCTCCCTAGTATCACTTTTTCTTTTTTATCCCAGACGTAAACTTCTCCTCCTGGAAGTCTCGCTTGTAACTCCTCCCTTACTATTGGCCATTCAGTTTTGTATTATATCAATCAGGTACCTTAACCAGGCATGGTAAAACAGCAACATATCTTTACATATTTACACAAATGCAGTATACCTTAGCATAGCTAAAAATTTTCCACAATATTTCCCCCTTTTGTATGCATAAAAAGAAAGGTTTTACATTAATATAGTATAACTATATACAATAAGAACAATTATCAAGTAAGAATTACACTTATAATATCCAGTCCATCTGCATTTGATAAATTCAAAGAAAAATACTCCATTACTTATCCTGTCTTGGTGAGTACAAAGTTGTGTACTAAATTTGCTTTCTATCCTAAATTGTATTACCAACACAAAATTATCTTTATAGACCTTAAAACATTTTCTTAAGTAAACAATTTAAGCTCTTATGTCTCTCAACGGTACATACTTTATTCCTCTTTTTGTGGATTTTCTTTCCTGAACTTGGTAACAAGGAAAACTATAACTTCCTCATCTTTACCTACATCAGATACCCAAGAAGGATGTTTGATAATCAGCATTGAAAAAAATTAAAAATCACCAAAGCACCATCCAGGACCCATACTCCCTATATATTTCCCATCTTTATATGACTTAATCATTTTATATTACTTTTTCTTTTCTTTTCTTTCTTAAGAACCAGTTTAAAGATTTTTTTTTCCAATCTGTGCATGTTTTACTGTGCAGCTGTAACATCCTCTGGCCATATGACGCAAATCATAAACTGCTATGCAGCAGCTAGGCTCTCTGCTGTGTGGCTCCTTGGATCTTTGAGAAAACCAAGCCTTAACCCCCCCCCAGGCCCGATGGGGAACTAACTACCTTTAACTGGGAGCTACATTTAACCACCCCAGCTCTAGAAAGTTGGTGCCCACACTGGCGTGAATTTTTACTTAGCTTTTGTTTCTACTTAGTGTGCCAGCTACTCAAGTGCTCTATTGCATAGCAGTACCTCCTAAAGCAGCTGTGTCTTTTTTTTTCTGCTTTCTCAGGCATTATATAGAACTTCCAGCCCCACATTGGGTATTATTTATCTGTAGATTGTTTCTAGGGGAGATGCCAAGACCTCCCAAATAAAGACATGGAGACTTGCTTGGCCTTAGATTAGCCTTGTCCCACTAATTCTTTTAACTTAATTCAATGTTTCTATTCATCTACATTTTTGCCTTGGGGCTTTTGATCTCTCTTTTACTCTGTATCCCTTCTTTCCTGCTTCTTCTTTGTCTATCTGGCTGGCCCCTGACATCTTCCTGGTGTCTCTTTTCCTTTCTTTCTTTCTTTCTTTCATTCTTTTTTCTTTTTCTTTTTAAATTTTTAAAAATTTAAATTAGAATCAAGCTTGTTTTACATGTCAATCCCAGTTTCCTCTCCCTCCCCTCCTCCCCCACTAACCCCCTATCCAATTCCATTTCTGCTCCCCAGGGAGGGTGAGGCCTCACATGGGGGATCTTCAAAGTCTGTTAGATCATTTGGAGCAGGGCCTAGGCCCTCCCCCATGTGTCTGGACTGAGAAAGAATATCTCTCTAGGTGGAATGGGCTCCCAAAGTCCATTTGTATACTAGGGATAAATATTGATCCATTACCAGAGGCCCCATAGTCTGCCGAGGCCTCCTAACCAACACCCATGTTCAGAGAGTCTTGGTCAGTCCTATGCTGGTTTACCAGCTGTCAGACTGGTGTTCCATGAGCTCTGCCTTGCTCAGGTCAACTGTTTCTGTGGGTTTCTCCAGCCTGGTCTTGACCCTTTTGGTCATCACTCCTCCCTTTCTGCAAGTGGATTCAGGAGTTCAACTCAGTGTTTAGCTGTGGGTATCAGCTTCTACTTCCATCAGTTACTGGATGAAGGCTCTAAGATGGCATATAAGACGGTCATCAATCTCATTATAGGAGAAGGGCATTTAAGGTAGCCTCTCCACTATTGCTTAGATTGTTAGTTGGGGTCATCCTTTTAGATATCTGGATATTTTCCTAGTGCCAGGCTTCTCTTTAAACCTATAAAGGCTCCCTCTATTATGGTAGCTCTTTTTCTCCTCTATTGTTCCCCAACTCAATCTTCCTGCTCTCTCATGTCTTCCTCTCCTCTCCTTTTCTCTCCTTCTTTTTCTCCTAACTCCCTCACCTACCCCCAAGAGATCTCTGTTTCTTTCTTCCCTGAGCCTAAATCCCCCCTCCTTCTTACTCTCCCGATCAAGAAGTCCCACCTATACCTCTCTTTGGCAAGGTAAAATCACAACATAATTAAACAAATACAATACACCTTTTTTTGTAATTGAACAAATAGTCTGCAACAACAAACAAATGAAATAATGTGAAACAAAAATAAAGAAAAACTAGAATCCTAATGCAGGACAGAGAGACATAAATCCTTACTCCAAATTATGCTTTTGCAGTTTGAATTTAAGAGAATAAAATAACCCACTTTTTCCCAAGCACAGACTATGCAGACCCTGCAAACGTACAAGAAATAGCACCCTTCAGGAAAAACTGCACCCTTTTAACTAATGGCAACCCCAGCCCCTAACTGACTACCTTCTGAAATTCACTAAGTGTTTTGTTTCATTATTCTTTCTGGAACATTCTTCCAACTAAAGAGATATTTTATGAGAGTAAAGCATCAGGCTAGCCTAATCAAAACTAGGTGCACAGGAAAAATATGGCTTGCCTCCCACAAGCTAGATCATTTAGTTGCTACCAACAGGACCCAGATTTTGTCTAGAACCACCCTCTAGTTTTGTGTCTTCAGTTCTCCTTTGCTTAAAGGCTGAATGGCTGTGTAGAAGAAATAGGACTGTAATGATTAGGTATCATTTTGTTTTCTCATCATATGAGAAGGGCTTGAGCTTGAAGAGAAAATTGTCACCCAATGACAGCCCAGGTGCTCAGAAACAAATTAAATATGAAGAAAGATACTGGAACCCTTTTCACAACCCAAAGAATTAAAAAGCATCAGGATTGAATACAGATCCTCTCTGGATCATATCAAGATATTAGTATCAAGAATATTGCATTAATTTTCATGAAGGGAATTGTGTCCATTCTGATGAGGGACCAACGAATACCTTCCCAACTTCAAATTAACACACACACACACACACACACACAAAGACAGGCTTTCATTTTTTTGTTGTTCTAAAGGATTTCAAAACCAGGAAAATGTTATGGCCTCATTGTTAAATGTTCGTACTCTCATTAATCAGAGAGTACCAATTAAAATACTTATATTCAAGTCCATATCTCTACAAAGGTTCTCAACATCCCCAGTGTTCTGCTTACATTAGTTTATCATTATGAGACATGGAACTTCCACTCTTTCTACTAACCATTTTGTGATGGGAAATGTTCTTTTGGCTATATGTTTGTCTTAATGGTTAATGAATAAAGCACGGTTGGCCAGGTAGGATGACAGCTGAGACTAAGAGAGAAGGAGGATTCTGGAAAGTGAAGGCAGAGAGAAGTCATCATGTGATCCCAGGAAGTGACATAGCTGGGCACAAACCTGCCACTAGCTAACCATACAGGTCTGGAGGTCTATATAGACAGGTAGGAAGTGATGTAGCTGGACAGAATTAGAATATAAGCAGAGACAAACAGGAAATCATCCTCTTCTCTGCAGAGATGTACCAGGCAAAGCAGCTGCAGGTCTGGCATTCCCAGTAAGCCAAGACAATGTAGAAATACTTAGATTGATAGAAATTAGTTAATAATTAAGTCAGCGCTAGCTGATAAGAAATCATAGCCAATGGCCAACAGCTTTATAAGTATTATACTGCCTGTGTGCTTTTTGGGGGCACAGACAGACGGCAGGATCTTGCGAAGCCAAAAACCTCACATTACACATTTGCTTACCTCTTTAAGTTTTGATTATTATAGTACATGGACCCTTGTTTTACTATAACAATAGTTATTGCTTCCTACTTCACTTCCCTGTGCTTTTTCTCTACAAAACCTTGCATTATGATATGGGAGACAAATTCCCAGCATACTTTAAAAAATTTCAGTATAGTCCCAGCTCCTCTTCTGTTTCATAAACTTTGTCTTATTGAACTTAATGGCATGCTCTTTTTTTCTGTAATTTGCCACATTTTAAACCTGCCTCTTATCCTTTCTCGAGATATGTCAAAGCTTTTAATGGCTTAAGCTTCATGAGAGAGAAAAAAGCACAATTCTTTGTTTCCACTAAGAACCCTAGATGATAATTTTTTTCTAACTATAAAGAGGTAATAAAAAGAGCCACAAATAAGCCATGCTGACAACCAAATCTTTCTTTAGTACATTTTGTTCTTTCTGTAATCTGAAATTTCCTAACATCTCCAACTCAGTGAATTATCTACCTTCATTGTTTCTGTGAGTTTGTTCATCTTGAGACATGAAACCAAATATTGATTTAATCAACAACATACAGTGAGATTAATTTTTTTAAAAAATTCAATACTATATTTCTGAAAAATTATACATTAGTAACTTTACAACATTTGAAACCATGTTATTTTAACTCCTTCAACAATCAACAGAGTCCTGAATATAGTAGATTACCAATTGTTCCTTCATGAAAGGTGTAAGATTCAACTGTATAACAATAGGAAATAAGAGACTGTGTAAGGAAATAAGAAAATCTGGAAGATTCCTACCCTTGAATTTTAAGTTAATTTTCAGAAGTATGTCTACCTTTATATTTCCCAGGAAGTTGGGATGCCTTCCATCATAAGGAGGAAAGGGAAATGAACCATGAAGTTTTCATGGAGTTATATATCCAAAGGCCCCATGTCATCTTCACCTCCAGTTGCTATGTAAGGGTCCAAGAAAATGCTGATAGAAGACCTCAGGTCCAAATAGAATACAAGAGCCAAGAGAATTTATTTCCCAGCATATGCGGGGTCATTCACCTTACAAAATGGCAACAGCAATCCTGATTGGAGCATGAATGCTCCTTTTAAACACTGCTAGGGAAATTTTAGGAGCAGCTGAGTTATCTAAAACACAGTTGGTCAAGCAAGCACTAGTTATACTATTTTTGTATGACTGCAGTTTTAGTTTTTCTATCTTTGGGCATACGGAGCAAGTCCCAGCTTGTTTCAGGGCATTACAGGAACTGTCCTTTTTTGGTCACTGTCTTGTGATACTATGGGAGCTGGTTCAGGCCTTATACATGCTTTCCTACTCTTCTCTGCTGTCAGAGGAAGTATTGACGAATGATCCTCAGTTGAGAAAACAAAAACAAACAAAAAAAGCGTATTTGCAATAAAATAAAATAAAATAAAAACCTGAAACCTAGATCTGGTTGTAAAATGAGGGAAATTTAGACCTCTCAACTTCTAATTGTAAATGTGTACTCATAGCTGTGTTCCTGACTCTGTGATGACGTGATGCTCAATTGCTGTGTTGAACATCTTTTGCTATCAGATCAGTTAGGACTGGTCTTCACTAATTATATTTATTCCACAACTCATTTGCTTCAGAAATCCATCCTCTCTGGAAAATCTTTTTTCAGACAAGAGTAAAGAGATGAAAAGCATATTAACTGACTGACCATTTCTTTGAAATTAAAGCAAATTAACTGCAAAAAAAAAAAAAGTGTCTGTGAAGAGATTGTCTGCATTTGATTGCTTTGTGTTCCAGAGGTACAGGAACATTAGAGAAGCCACATGAGAGAAGTTCATTAACATTTGGTTATATGATCTGCTCCACAGAAAATCATGTGTTAATAAATATGCAAAAATTATAAAATTTTATTTTTTAAATATTTTATAAGTATTGATAATAGCTGAAATGTATAAATATTTCACTTTGCATGTGAAGATCAAACAAATCTTTTGAAATGCCCATTAAATAATATTCATTAAAGGTGTCAGGGAAAGTAACACAAATAAAACCCTTCTTCCTATTCTGGTTTGAAGAGTCAATAAGTCTTCAAATAAAGCATCACATATTTTTTCTTTATTTTGGAAATTATAATATCATTATACCATTTTCCTTTATTTTTCTGTTTCCAATATACCTCTCTTTGCTTTTTTTCCAAAAATCATCACTTCCATCATGACTTGTTATACACATTTGTGTACAAGTGTGTGTGTGTGTAGTAACCTGCTCAGACTGTGTAACATTACTTGCATCTATGTTTTCAGGGCTGACCATTTGTATTAGATAACCAATTGATATGCTTTTCCCTGAAGAAGACTATTTTCCCCATTTTTCATCATCCCTTTTTTGACTATAGATCTTTGTGTTGGGTTGAGGCTATGGGCTTTCTCTGGTCCACTTTAGCATGTCCACTGTGATTGTCCTTGTTCAGCTTATGCTTAGATAGATACCATATAATTTAATAAAGGGAAATTAAACAGGGATTAATCATAATATTGAAATTAGTACCATTTAAACTCTGTCTCTCAGATTTATTGTAATTAGAAACTTACAAACTTTTTTAAGATACATATCTTAAATTAAAATAAATGCTTTTATTTGTCTCATTTATTTTAAAATACAAAAAGCTTAAATTATCAATTAAAAATACCTATGTTTATATTTCACATACTTTAAATGAAGAAATGTCATATAACATGCTAAAAAAAAAAGCAAACAAACAAAAGCAGCAAGGTCCCATATAAACTGGAAAAATACTGATGCTGCTGTTAATTTTGTACTTTCACCCTACGCTGAATTCAATTGACATGAATCTTTTCCTGCCAACCTTTGAATTGACTCAGGGAGTCTTTATTTCATGAGCCAGGATGATTCTAGTTTGTGCTATTGACTGCTTACTACCTTACACCTAAACGTACCTGCAGTGTTATAAATGGCTTGACACACCAATTAATTTGTAAGCAGTGTATAAAGCCCTGTAAGTGTTTGAGAACAGATACAATTTGTTTAGCGTCAATAGTTAGTCTATATAGAATACAGGTCCATAAGAAACTGAATCTCAGAAAAAAGCTATTGTCTAAAGGCTAGAACTCCTGACCCAACAACACTCAAGAGTAAAGGCTCTTCAGTGTCCCCTGTAGACAGATTAGAAGGGAAAGTTTTATTTTTTCTGGAAGATCTGTCCAAGTGAGGTGTCCTATGGCCTACCTGATGATTTGTGTGGAAATATACTTAGTTCAACCACCAGCAAGCAAGGAAGTCATCACTCTTCTTTTTTTTTTTTTTTTTTTTTTTTTTTGCATATAGAGTATTTTTTATTTAATTTTATATAACAAAGTCCAATTAAATGAAAACAAACATTTATACACAATATTTGGGAATTTGGGCGTCGTTCTTTCCAAACTACTTCCTGCTGGTAAGGGGCGCTGTCTTGGGGGATTCGAAGAAGATTCAGATATCCTAGCTGTAGTCTGTAGGGCTGTTTTGTCCAGCTGTTTGGAATGTAGGATCAGCTTGTACTCTGTTTCAGGCGGTCTGGTGTGATCAAACCACATTAGTCTGGAAGGAATCCACATCTTTTCATTTTCTGTGGAAACAAAAATAGAAATACTTTTCCCCAGTAACTTGTTCTTCAACTTAAATTTTGGAGTCAAAGCGTTTTTTTTTTTTTGTTTTTTTTTTTTTTTTATTATTATTTTACATGTCGATCCCAGTTCCCTCTCCCTCCCTCCCTCCCTCCCCCCCAACCCCCTCCCTCCCTCCTTCCCTCCCTTTTGCCGTCTCTACCCTCTCCCATGCACTCTAAACACCCTCCCCTCCCAACCCCCCACCACAATACAATATGTAGGGGAATGCCATCCAGTTGGGGTCATGTAGATCTGACAGGTCCTGTGAAGTAGGGACTAGGGCTTCTCTCCTATCTCTAGAATAAGGCAGTAATCCCTCCATGGGGGATATGTTTGCAAAGTCCTTTTGTGCACCAGGGGTACATCCTGGCTCCACTGTCTGAGGTCTCTTAGACTGCTCAGACCTTCTGGCTGAGACCCATATTCAGGGGAGTCCGAGTCAGACCTCTGTTGGCTTCCCAGCTATCAGTCTAGTGGCCCTTAGCTCCTCCTTGTTCAGGTAAGCTGTCTCTATGTACTTCTACCGCATGGTCTTGTCCTCTCCATCTGCTTCTGGGTTCTAGTTTGACTCAGTGTTTATGTATGGGTGTTTGCTCCTGTTTTCAACAGGCATTAGTTGAGGACTCCATGGAGAAGTTAGTTGTTGATCTCACTCTCCGGGAAGGGCATTTATGATAGCCTTTCCACGGAAGCTGAGATTGTTAGTTGGGAGCAGTCTTGTAGTTCCCTCGACCTTTCTTTGTGTTCAACTTTATCTTCAAACCAATATTGGCTCCCTCTTTTATGTTCTCTCTCTCTGTCTCTGTCTCTCTCTCTCTTTCCTATTTTCCATTCCTAACCAGGCTCAATCCTCCTAGTCACACATGCCTTCCTCTCCTCCCTCTCATTTTCTCCTACTTCTCTCTCCATTAGCTGTCCTCCCCCACTATACCTGAGGTCTGGGGGACTTGTCCCTTCCCAGTTCTGTGAGGGACTTTATATGAATCTCTTAGAATACAACTTGTATCCTAGTTCCTCTGGTGATGTGAATTATAGGCTGGTGATCATTTGATCTAGGTCTAAAATCCATATATGAGTGAGTACATACTGTGTTCCTCTTTTTGTGACTGGGTTACCTCATTCAGGATGGTTTCTTCAAGTGCCATCCACTTGCCTGCGAATTTCAAGATACCATTATTTTTTTCTGCAGAGTAGTATTCCATTGTGTAGATGTGCCACATCTTCATTAACCATTCTTCAATTGAAGGGCATCTAGGTTGCTTCCAGGTTCTTGCTATTACAAATAGTGCTGCTATGAACATAGTTGAACAGATGTCTTTGTTGCATTGATGTGAATCCTTTGGGTATATGCCTAAGAGGGGGATTGCCGGGTCCTGTGGTAAACTAATTCCCATTTTCCTGAGGAACCGCCATACTGATCTCCAAAGTGGCTGTATGAGTTTGCACTCCCACCAGCAGTGGAGGAGTGTTCCACTTTCTCCACATCCTCTCCAACATAAGTCATCACTGGTGTTTCTAATTTTAGCCATTCTGGCAGGGGTAAGATGGTATCTCAAAGTTGTTTTGATTTGCATTTCCCTGATAGCTAAGGATGTGGAGCATTTTCTTAAGTGTCTTTCAGCCTTTTTGATTTCCTCCATTGAGAATTCTTTCTTCAGTTCTGTACCCCATTTTTTAATAGGGTTATTTGGTGTTTTGTTGACTAGTTTCTTGAGTTCTTTGTATATTTTGGAGATCAGCCCTTTGTCGGATATAGGATTAGTGAAAATCTTTTCCCAGTCAGTGGGCTGCCGTTTGGTCTTGTCAACTGTGTCCTTTGCCTTACAGAAGCTTCTAAGTTTGAAGAGGTCCCATTTATTAATTGTTTCTTTCAGTGTCTGTGCCTCTGGAGTTATGTTCAAGAAGCGGTCTCCTATACCAATTTGTTCAAGGGTACCTCCTACTTTCTCTTCTAAGAGGTTCAATGTGGCTGCATTGATGTTGAGGTCTTTGATCCATTTGGACTTGAGTTTTGTGCATGGCGACAGACATGGGTCTATCTGCAGTCTTCTACACACCCTCATCCAATTGTGCCAGCACCATTTGTTGAAGATGCTGTCTTTGCCCCATTGTATCATTTTAGCTGTTTTGTCGAAAATCAGGTGTTCATAGGTGCATGGATTAATATCAGGATTTTCAATTCGATTCCATTGGTCTACCTGTCTATTTTTATGCCAATACCAGGCTGTTTTCAGAACTATAGCTCTGTAGTAGAGCTTAAAGTCAGGAATGGTGATGCCTCCTGATGTTCTTTTATTGTATAGGGTTGTTTTGGCTATCCTGGGTCTTTTGTTTTTCCATATAAAGTTAATTATTATTATCCTTTCAAGGTCGGTGAAGAATTGTGGTGGGATTTTAATGGGGATTGCATTGAATCTGTAGATTGCTTTTGGTAAGATTGCCATTTTTACTATGTTTATCCTACCTATCCAAGAGCATGGGAGGTCTTTCCATTTTCTGGTATCTTCTTTAATTTCTTTCTTTAGAGTCACAAAGTTCTTATTATATAGATCTTTTACTTGTTTGGTAAGCGTTACACCAAGATACTTTATGTTGCTTGTGGCTATTGTAAAGGGTGATGTTTCTCTGATTTCTTTCTCTGCCTCTTTGTCGTCTGAAAAAAAAAGGGCTACTGATTTTTTTTGAGTTTATCTTGTATCCTGCTAGTTTGCTGAAGGTGTTTATCAGCTGTAGGAGTTCCCTGGTAGAGTTTATTGGGTCGCTTATGTAAACTATCATATCATCTGCAAATAGAGACAGTTTGACTTCTTCCTTTCCAATTTGGATGCCCTTGATCTCCTTTTGTTGTCTTATAGCATTAGCTAGAACTTCTAGTACGATATTGAAGAGATATGGAGAGAGAGGACAGCCTTGTCTTGTTCCTGATTTTAGAGGAATTGGCTTAAGTTTCTCTCCATTCAGTTTGATGTTGGCAGTTGGTTTGCTGTATATTGCTCTTATTATGTTTAGGTATGTTCCTGTTATCCCTGACCTCTCTAATACCTTTATCATGAAAGGGTGTTGAATTTTATCGAAGGCTTTTTCTGCATCTAGGGAGATAATCATATGGTTTTTCTTTTTCAGTTTGTTTATATGGTGGATCACGTTGATAGATTTTCGTATGTTAAACCATCCCTGCAATCCAGGTATGAAGCCTACTTGATCATGGTGGATGATTTCTCTGATGTATTTTTGAATTCGGTTTGCCATTATTTTATTGAGTATTTTTGCATCGATGTTCATCAGGGATATTGGTCTGTAGTTTTCTTTCTTAGTTGTGTCTTTGTGAGGTTTGGGTACCAAAGTTATTGTGGCCTCATAAAAAGAGATTGGCAATAAACCTTCTGTTTCTATCTTGTGGAACAGTTTGAGGAGTAGTGGTATTAGTTCTTCCTTGAATGTCTGGTAGAATTCTGCACTGAATCCATCTGGCCCTGGACTTTTTTTCGTTGGAAGGCTTTCGATGACTACTTCTATTTCATTTCGGGTTATAGGTCTATTTAAGTTGTTTGTCTGTTCTTGATTTAATTTTGGTAAGTGATAGTTATCCAGAAACTTGTCCATTTCCTTTGAATTTTCAATTTTTGTGGAATACAGATTTTCGAAGTATGACCTGAAAATTGTCTGGATTTCCTCTGTGTCTGTTGTTATGTTCCCCATTTCATTTCTGATTTTGTTAATTTGCATGTTCTGTCTCTGCTTTTTCGTTAATTTGGATAAAGGTTTATCAATCTTGTTGATTTTCTCAAAAAACCAACTCTTTGTTGCATTGATTTTTTGTATTGTTTTCCTGGTTTCTATTTTGTTGATTTCAGCCCTCAAGTTGATTATTTCCTGGCGTCTGCTCCTGCGGGGTGAATTCGCTTCTCTCTGTTCTAAGGTTTTCAGTTGCGCTGTTAATTCATTTATGTGACTATCCTCTGTTTTCTTCATATGGGCACTTAGTGCAATGAACTTCCCTCGTAGCACTGCTTTCAAGGTGTCCCATAAGTTCGGGTATGTTGTATCCTCATTCTCGTTGAATATTAGAAAGTCTTTAATTTCTTTCTTTATTTCTTCTTTGACCCAGGAGTGGTGCAATTGCACATTGTTCAGTTTCCATGAGTTTGCAGGTTTTCTGCTATTTGTATTGTTGTTGAATTCCAATTTTAAAGCATGGTGGTCCGATAAGATACAGGGGACTATTTCTATTCTCTTGTATCTGTTGAGGTTTGTTATGTCTCCTAGTATGTGGTCGATTTTAGAGAAGGTTCCATGTGGAGCAGAGAAGAAGGTATATTCTTTTGTCTTTGGATGGAATGTTCTATAGATGTCTGTTAGCCCCAGTTGAGACATAACTTCTGTTAATTCTTTTGTTTCTTTGTTGAGTTTCTGATTTGTGGTCCTGTCTAGTGTTGAGAGTGGTGTATTGAAGTCTCCCACTATAAGTGTGTGAGGTTTTATATGAGCTTTGAGTTTTAGTAGTGTTTCTTTTACGAATGTGGGTGGCTTTGTATTAGGGGCATAGATGTTCAGAATTGAGACTTTGTGTTGATGGATTTCTCCTGAGATGAATATGAAATGACCATCTTCATCTCTTTTGACTAGTTTTGGTTTGAAGTCTAGCTTGTTAGATATTAGGATAGCTACGCCTGCTTGCTTCTTATTTCCATTTGATTGGAAAATCTTTTCCCAACCCTTTACTCTGAGGTAATGTCTATCTTTGGAGCTAAGATGTGTTTCTTGTATGCAGCAGAAGGATGGATTCTGTCTTCGTATCCATTCTGTTAATCTGTGTCTTTTTATAGGTGAGTTAAGACCATTAATGTTGAGGGTGAGTAAGGACCATTGATTGTTGATGGTTGTTTGATTTAGGTTTGTTGTTGGCAGTGGTATTGTGAATATATTTGTTCTGCTTCACCCTAGGTTTCTGGTGTAGTTGGATTATCTGTTGCCTACATTTTTGTGGGCGTAGTTACCTTCCTTGGGTTGGAATTTTCCTTCCAATACTTTCTGTAGGGCTGGATTTGTAGATACATATTGGGAAAATCTGGTTTTGTCATTGAATATCTTGTTCTCTCCATCTATATTGACTGAGAGTTTTGCTGGATATAGTAGCCTAGGCTGGCATCCGTGTTCTCTTAATACTTTTAGAACATCTATCCAGGACCTTCTGGCCTTGAGGGTTTCCATGGAGAAGTCAGGTGTAATTTTGATAGGTCTGCCTTTATATGTTACCTGTCCTTTTTCCTTCGCTGCTCTTAATATTTTTTCTTTATTCTGTATGCTAGGTGTTTTGATTATTATATGTCGAGGGGTCTTTTTTTCTTTGGTCCAGCCTATTTGGGGTTCGGTATGCTTCTTGTACTTTCATGGGCATGTCCTTCTTCAGATTTGGAAAGTTTTCCTCGATGATTTTGTTGAATATGTTTTCAGCACCTTTGAGCTGGGCTTCCTCACCTTCCTCTATGCCTATTATTCTTAGGTTTGGCCTTTTCATGGTGTCCCACATTTCCTGGATATTGTGTGTTAAGGATTTGTTGGATTTATGGTTTTCTTTGGTCGATGAATCTATTTCTTCTAGTTTATCTTCTGCGCCTGAGATTCTCTCTTCCATCTCTTGAATTCTATTGGTTATGCTTGTGTCCGTGGTTTCCGATTTTTTGCCCAGCTTTTCAATTTCCAGCTTTCCTTCCATTTGTGTTGCCTTTATTTTCTCAATTTCGGTTTTCAAATCTTGAACCGTTTCCTTCACCTGGTTAATTGTTTTTTCTTGGCTTTCTGTACTTTCCTTAAGGAATTTGTTCATTTCTTCCACTTTTTTGTTTGTTTTTTCCTCTATTTCTTTAAGGGATTTTCTCATATCTTCTTTGAGGGCCTCTATCATTTTTATGATGGTGATTTTTAAGTCATACCCTTCTGCTTCCTCTGCTTTGTTGTTGTGTTCCATTCTAGTTGGTGTAGATTCCCTAGATTCTGGTGGTGTCATGTTTGTCTTTCTGTTGTTAGGTGTTCTCTTGTATTGCCTTCTTCCCATAGTTTCTTCCTGTAGGTGTTGGTGGTGTCTCTTCCCTCTCTCTATGGTCCTTCCCAGATGGGCTTATGTGGATCAAAGATTCAATGTCTGTATCTCTGTGTGGTCCAAGCTCTCTAGGAGGCTTCTCTCTGGCCAATAGCCGGGAGAAGAGGACGAGGGCTGGACTGGAACTTGAGAAGGTTTTGCAGGGTAGTGGGATCTCACTGGAAACTGGCGCTCTCCAGCTGAGACCTCGTTCTTTGGCAGGGCCCGGATTTGGGGGTCAAGGATCTTGCCTGCAGGAACTCCAAGTGGACCCGCAGAGATAGGCGGATCTCTGGGAGGGGGCCTGGGACTCCAGCAGAGGACTGGAGGCGGGGTCAGGGACCAAGCCGGTGGAAATTACAGGTGGTCCCACGTGGATAGTCAGGTCTCCTTTGTTCGGAGTTGCTCCGAGAGGTCTCCGAAGTAGGGTGGACTGTTGGCTCCACCCTCTGTCCCAGTGCTCAACCAGAGCGGCAGGACCGTAGGTGGGGTAGGGCACAGGGTGGGGGGGTAGGCTGGAGGTTGGGATGGGTGGGGGTGTATCAGAGCTCCAAGGGTGCTCTCAAAGGGGACCGGAGACAGGAGCAGCAGGATCAGGGGCCAATCCAGGGAGTTCAGGCGGGGGAGGGGGGTAAAGAGGTTGAAGGGAACAGGCAGCCCCGATTGGGCCCAGACTCACCTCTGGCCAATAGCCGGCAGAAGAGGACGAGGGCTGGGCTGGAACTTGAGAAGGTTTTGCAGGGTAGTGGGATCTCACTGGAAACTGGCCGAAGTCATCACTCTTCAACCCAGAGAGTAAACCTAGAACCTCTGAAGTTTGCCTCATTTGGCCTCTATAATGCAACCCACCTGTGTGTTCTTTGCTGACTTACTTTTGTGTCAGCTGGTCCTTTTTGAGCAGCTTGACTCACACCCTAACTATGACATCTTATTTGGCCTGTCAACTGGAGGTGACTGTCATCTGTCCTGATAAAACAGAGGTATGAACAAGATGATCAAGGTCTTGCTAAAAATATTCAAATTGGGCAATTCTGGGCTTGTTTGAATCGAATCATCTTTTCCTCTCTGCAGAAACCACAGTAAAAGCACTTGTCCAAGATGACTACTGTCCCTTTGTGACTTCAGTGTTTTCCCCATTCCCTCCATGGTGTGGCAGTGTTCTCCCCAGGGTAGTATGCATAATGAAACCTTAAAACTTTGGTTTCTCTTTCCCCATCAAGGTGTGGCTTCATCACACTCTCTTCACTTCTCCAATGAGAAAAGAAATGTACAAACAAAGGAGGTGAATGGATGGCCCCTTCAACAGAGGTGCTTAAAAGCACTGAACCCATAAGTGGTATTTCTGATTGTCAGCTTCCTAACTCACTTTTGTGATGTTTCACACAGAAAGCATAGGAGTATCATGCGGTAGTCATGAAAACCTGCATTCCCTGAATATCTAGAGTGCTCCTACCAGCCCTGTATGTGTATACACAGATGTTCAAAGCACATATTTCAAAGAATATTTGCACTTTAGAAAACATACCAGGAAAACAAAACTGTCTCTAACCACAAAACCACTTTGTATTTCATTACATAAAAAAGTCACAGTAAAAATTCTGACACTGAACTTTCAAAAACTCAATGTGCCAGGAACGGCCTTCCTTAAGTAACATGAATCTCATTGTTGAAGAAATATACTAAAATGGAAGCAACCGCTTAGTTACCCCTAAGACTCACACACTCCTTACACAATCAGAAGGGAATTCATCCTGATTTCCCCCAAATGCTAATTTCAATCTTAAATGAATGCAAAGTGTGAGTTTTATACCCTAGTCACCATGATTCAGAAACTAAACCAATCTACTATAGACAGATCTGCCTAAACAGCAATGCTTGCCTGAAAAATAAATGTAATATATATGCACTTAATCACACAAAAAATGTCAAACCCCCTTCGTCTTTGCTCTGTAAATGCTGCCCTAACTGCTGTGAGCAGAGCTTTCTACTACTGTGGTTTGGCACCTAATTCACACACTTCTTTGTACATACATACAATAACTAAATAATAAAATTTTGAAGTCCAATAACTTGTTCTGATTTTATTTTTGACAGCATAGAAATCAAAGATTCTTCTTCACATGCTGAAGGATAAAAATGCAAGTAACAGTTGTGAACTATTTAATTTTCATGAATGTACAGGGGAAACTGGCAGAATCTTACAGGAAGAAAATATGCAGTCTTCCCTACTTCTCTTGCTTCATTTACACACATACCAGACTTCAGGGTTTTGTGCAATCATTCAATGTTTTTACTGTAACTCACTGTTCCAATTATTTTACCTGGAACATGAGAAACAAGGCCAATATAATTATCTCTTACAGATGAGAATAATAAACCCATAGAAGCACTGAGCAACTAACAATAGTATCACTCCAACATGACTTTTTGGGTGCAATACTCAACTTACCACATATGGTAAGTTGTCATAGACAACCTATTGATAACTTTCTCCCCAAGATTACAGTATAAAGAAAGGAAGCCTTCAGTAGGTAATTGGATCATGATTGCTCTGACTTTATCAACAGCTTAATCTATTCATGAAGTCATAGCTCTTGTGGATATTGCAAGTTTTTAGAAATTTTAGGAAGTAGGGTCCTGCTAGAGAAAATAGGTATTGGAGTGTCCCCAGCCCTCTTTCCCTTTTTTATATTTCCTGTCTTTCCATACTGTCCTCATCAGGACATGGGCCTCATCATGGTCCAGAACCAATGGAGCCTTGGGACCAGGTGATAAACACTCTAAACCCCTGAGACAAAATAAATATTTTCTCCTTTAAGTTGGTTTCTTCAATATTTAGTCACAATAACAGAAATATAATAATACGATAATATAAATATAGTAATACAATAATAAACCTTATATACCTGCCCTTTTTCCAATTAAGAGACCTACATGATACAGTCAGGAAAGCACAGGAACCATAAGCCAGCATCACGTTAGGTCTTGAACTTTTTCCTATGAAATGCACAAATATAGTTATGTAGTCTGAAAGGAAAAAGGAACGCCTGGGAAGCTCTTCCATGGAAGGTAGGAGAGGGTCTGAAGATCCAGATCTCAAAGGGAATTTGAAGAATGCATAATGAACATTTCCGGTCAATGTTTCCCCTTCTGTGATATCTAAAAGACTATATGTGTGTGTGTGTGTGTGTGTGTGTGTGTGTGTGTGTGTGTGTGTTTGTGTGTGTGTGTGTGTGTTACAAAGTAGAGCATGAAATCAGATCATGTCCAATGTTTTTGCCAGCCAAATTACAGCAGATTTGTGAGTACTGATTTTTTTCACAAAAAAAAAAAAAAAAAAAAAAACCTCTTAGAAGCAAGGTGTAATATCAAAAAAAGAGGCCACCTTTATTATGAGCTAGTTACTGTCATTTAAATTGCTTATAACATAACAAATTATAGAAGATTGTAGAATCTTTTAGAGACAAAATAATCCACCAGAGGACCTGATGGCTGTGAGAAGCACCTTTTTGACTTAGAGGAAAAATAGAATTGTGGCAGAGGCTGAAGCAATTTGATAAAAAATATGAAGATGTGAAGAATAATTTGAAGGTCTCCCACACCCTGTTTCTTTGACTCAGCTGTCACAATGACCCAAGCAGTTAAGAGTGAGGATTGGAGTGGGTAGCAGAGGAAGTGGGGGGAAAGGGATTGGGAGGAGAGGAGGGAGGGGAAACTGGGATTGGGATGTGAAAATAAATGAATAAATTTAATTGATAATAACAACAAGAGTGGAACTTCTCATCAGATTCCCTTTCCTTAACTGTGGTTGCTTCACTCTCTGGTTGTATTGGGATATATAATACTAGACAAAAGCCTTCTTCACCATAAAAATGAAATGGTTTCCTGCAAAAATATTTCAGATCAAATGTCTCTTTAGGGCATGAACCAACCCACTGTACTCCACAAAACAATGCCCATTACCTGTTCTGGTACCACTTTATTAGAACAAAATGATATCCATTTGTTTATCAGAGACACCTGTCATCAATGGCACTGTTGAGAATTTGAGACAGATATTCAATGAAGCTCAAAACAAAAACAAGTACTGCTGGGACTCTCTGAAAAGACATTTATTTACCCTTTCTTTAGGGTTTCTTAAAGAGGACTAGGTTAGAAAACTGTAGTAACTGTCCTCTTGGATTGCAACATGGTTGGTGATGTCTCTCGGTGTTCATTCACTACTAGTCCATGCATCAAGGGCATTTGCCTTCTTTCCACTACTTCAAGCATCTCAAATGTCATGCCAAATAATTATCCTAACTCTGCACAGCATGCAGAGAAATTCTCTCTCTGCTTTCTAGTTAGTTTGGATGCGGGTTTGTCTATCTTGATTTTCTCAAAGCATCAACTCTTTGTTTCATTATTCTTTGTATTATTCTCTTGGTTTCTATTTTATTAATTTTAGCCTTCAGTTTGATTATTTCCTGCCATCTACTCCTGGGCAAATTTGTTTTTTGTTTGTTTGTTTTGCTTTTTGTTCTAGAGCTTTCAGGTATGCTATTAAGTTTTTAGTTTGAATGCTCTCCAATTTCTTTATGAAGGCACTTAGTACTATGACCTTTCCTCTTAACATTGCTTACATTTTGTCTCATAAATTTAAGTATTAAAGGAAGCCTTTATTTCTTTCTTAATTTCTGCCTTGACCTCGTTATGATTCAGTAGAGAGTTGATCAGGTTCCATGAGTTTGCCAGCTATTTTGGTGTTTCTGTTCTTGTTGAATCCAGCACAAAAATTCATGTAAACTTCCATGACTAACTCATAAAACCCATCTTGGCTAGTTTTGTGGAATACTTAGATGGAAAGCAATCTACTATTTCAGTACTTCACTCGCAGACAATCTTGTCACAAAAATAAATCATATAAAGTTCTTCAATTAGAGAAATTACTATATAATAGTCTAGAAAACATTAAGAGGTAGACTAAATTTGGGTAGTAAATATGCCATGGGGACCATAGTATATCATTCTAGGCCATTGGCTCATATTCTGTTTCTTTATCTTAGATAGAAAAAAGTCAAAGCTTTCTATTCAATAGACCCTTTGATTCCAGAATTATGTTTCAGACCAAAGACAATAGAAAATACCTATAATTCTTTCAGTTCTTCCTTAAACAAGCATTCATTGTCCTTCCACTTTTAGAACAAGATTATCAACTTCTATTACTTCACTAGCTTTTGCTTTAGTGAAAATCTCTGAGAGAACTGGTCTACTTCCCTATGTTGACTGTCCAATTCCCTCTTTACCAGAATGTTCTCAAATTTCAGGAGAATAAGAATCCTATGAACTCACACCTTGGAAAATGTACTAATATTTTAATTATATATGTAGCGTTTTGTCTCTTTGTTCATTCTTGTAACCTCTCTGGACCACAGAAGCATAATCAGTTTTAGATTACTAACTTGTGAACCAATATATCAGCATAAATGATCAAGAGATTTCCCTTCTGCTGTTAAGGATTACTGGAATAAGTCCAAAGAAAAAGGCAAGAAAGTAATATAATAAGCACTGCCACAGTAAAAACATGTGGTTTTGTAGATTATGATATAAATAATACATTCATAAAATAATATATATGTGTGTAATGTATATAATATATATTTATATAATGTAAAATAATTAGGTTTTTTGGATGGGGTAGACATCATAAATACTTCTAGTTACTGCTGTTCAAATATCTTTCCTTTTCAAAGTTCTTTTTCAGGAAGTTTTCTTTGGAATTACATTAATTGATTCAGTCTTTAACTTTAGGAATCTAGACAGTTTTAGAAAACAAAATCACCCTCAAATTTTATTCCACTTGTTTTTTCCTGTAGATAAATTTTGTTGGCAATTCTTATCTGTTTTTGGCCCAGACACATGAGGAAATTTTACATTGCAAAGTGAAATGCTGCAGCTCTAAAAATTTAATTACTAATTAATGTTTTCATTTACATGAGCAAATTGATCATCTGGTGTCTATTTCACTAAAACCCTTAAGTTAGCATTATTTCAACATTTATAACTAGTTGATAATGCACAGATCGGTTAAGGTCATAGTTTGTAAGCAAGCAAATTTTAAACAGAAAATTGCTTTTTGAACTGAAGTAGTATGTTTGAAAAGCAAATTTAAGCATGTATTTCTGACATTTCCTTCTAAGAAATCAAGTTCTGCCGGCTTTTACAGGCTGTGACAATGCAAACCACAATGACCTTCATTGTGTTGTGATGATGAGCTGGGCAGATGAGATCCAGGCTTTTACTAATGCTTTCCACCATTTGCTCCTAGGACATGTTATAGGCTTCACAGATTAGCCACATCAGATGACCTCATCCTGAAATAATCTAGGGACATGATGTTGGCTCAAGACACTGCTGTTCTTCAAAGGACAAGGACAGTCCTCTCAATAAATCATGCTAAGGATACCAAATGCTGCAGACAGTATAATGAAGACTGACCATTACATAAAATCTATATCCATTCATAATTCCAGCCATACAGAAGGTACTATAAGGAAGACTCCAACCCAAGGAGATTAACTATTCTCATGAAAATACAAGAAATAAATAATCTCACACCAACATAACCAAAGATACACACACACACACACACACACACACACACACACACACTTGTGATCACCACAACCAACAAAATAACATGAATTAATAAACATGGGTCATTAATTTTTCTCAATATCAATGTATTCAATTCCCTAGTAAAAAGACACAGGCTAACAGAATGGTTGTACAATCATGATCTATCCTTCTGCTGCATACAAGAAACATACAAGTAAGGAATTGGAAAATAATTATTCCAATTAAATAGATCAAAGACGTAAACTGGTGTCACTATTCTAATATCTAAAAAAAAAAAAATAGTCTTCCAACCAAAATTAATCAAAAGAGATGGGGAAGGACACTTCATACTCACTGAAGAAAAAAATTCCACCAAGATAATGTCTCAATTTTTGACGTTTATGTGACAAATAAAAGGGCACACAAATTGTTAAAAAAATGTAAAAGCTTAAATCACACATCAAACCTCTCACACAGTAACAGTGGGAGACGTGGATACCTTACTCTCACCAAAGGACAGGTCATCCAGACAAACTAAACAGAGAAACACTGGAGCTAATAGATATTATGACTCAAATAGACCTAACAGATTTCTGCAGAACATTTCACCCTAACACAAAAGAATGTACTTTCTTCTCAGCATGTCACAGAACTTTGCCCAAAATTGGTCATATATTCAGCCACAAAAGAAATCTCAACAGATGAAAAAATTGAAATAACCCCATGTATCTGATCAGACCACCTTTGAGTAAAGCTGGATATCAACAAGAACAGAAACACCAAAAAGCTGCCAATCTTATAGAAACTGAACAACTCTCTACTGAATGGTTACTGGGTCAAGGCAGAAATAAAGAAAGAAGTCAAAGACTTCCTTTAACACTCAAATTTATGGGACACAATAAAAATAATTCTAAGAGGAAAGGTCATAGTACTGAGTGCCTTCATAAAGAAATTGGAGAGCACTCAAACTAATAACTTAACAGCACACCTGAAAGCTCTAGAACAACAACAAAAATCAAACTCACCCAGGAGGAGTAGATGGCAGTAAATAATCAAACTGAAGACTGAAATTAATGAGATAGAAAACAAGAATACAGAGAATTAATGAAACAAACAGTTGATCCTTTGACAAAAATCAACAAGATAGACAAACCTTTATCCAAACTAACTAAAATGCAGAGAGAGTATATCCCAAATTAACAAAATCTTAAATGAAAAAAGGGATATAACAGTAGACACCAAGATAATCCAGACAATCATTAGGTCATTATTCAAAAACCTGTAGGACACAAAACTAGTAAATCCAAAATAATTGTACAAATTCCTTGGTAGATATTACTTACCAAAGTTAAATGAAGATCAGATGAACAATTTAAATAGATGAAAACCCCATAAAAATAGAAGTAGTTATCAAAGTCTCCCAACCAAAAAAACTCAGGGCCAGGAAGATTTAGTGCAGAATTCTACTAGTCCTTCAAAGAAGTGCTGATATTAATACTTCTTAAATTATTTCACAAAATAGAGACAGAATCAGAATTGTCAAATCCATTATTAGAACTGGAGTTTCTTTCCAGCTTGATCTCATAGCTGATTAGCCCCAAGTAAGCACACAGAGACATATTAATTATAAAATGTTTGGTTGATGGCTCCGGCTCCTTATTTGCTAGGCCTCTCTTAATTATTAATCAATTTCTATCAATCAAAGTATTTTCACATGGTCTTATCTTACACAGAAGAGTCCTGATCTGTTACTCCTTTCTCTGATAGATGTTGTCTTCCTAGCAGCTACTCTCTGCCTCTCTACCCAACATTCTCTTCCTCTGGTAGCCCTGCCTCTACCTCCTGCCTGGCTACTGGCCAATCGTTATTTTATTTATCAACAAATAAGAGAAACTTAATATGCAGAAGGACATTCCCCCTCATCTCCTTTTTTTCCTGTCTAAATAAAGAAAAAGGTATTAACTTAAACACAGGAAAATTAAATATAACAAAACAGTTACCAAGCAAGAACTATAGTGAACAATATTTACTTCATTAACATTTGGCAAAATTTAAAGAAAATATTCTATCATCTAACCTTTCTTTGTGAGTATAAATTTTATATGTAACTTATCTTTAATCATAACTAAGGAAAACCATAACCATAATGATCTGTCTTCAACTCCATCAGAGACCTTAGAAGGATAACATAGAACTCTAGACTTGACAGAGTCATTGCATAGTCACCCAAGATTCTTCTGTAGCACTGGGGCATCCATCTTCAGCCTATAAGCCTAGAGTGTGTAGGAGACTTCTCAGTGAAGCAGAAAATTTGAAATTGTACCACTTGTATTGGTAGCTTGTCAGTCATTTTTCTCTGTTCCTTGTAGAATATCTGACAGAATCTTCCAAGAAGCAGGAACCCTGCAGGACTGTCCAATTCTGTTTTGCCAAGTTTATCAGTCATTTTCCTTTGGGTCTTTCATGTCTAGTTTATAGAGACATGTTTCTTGCCCAAATGGCTGTTTCTGCCATGTTGAAGGGAAATTCCCATTTTCAATGACCATCTTCCACTCTGTTGCTCTGTTGTAATTAGTATTTCCAGGAGCAGTTTTGTCTCACTGTCATGAAAAAACCCTAGTAAACCATTTTAAATGTCATATTCTGAAGGTTTTTGAAAGGTTTTAAAGAATACCTATCCATCTCAAATATATCTCTGTATATCTAGAAAACCTAACATATCTGTAAGTTTTGACTATTACAGGTAACTATATATAATCTGTACTTAATTATACATTACATTTTTAAATGAGCTTTATAACACAATACCTAAACAAGAGGAGAGATATACATATAACAAATTGACCTTAAATTTGCATCAATAAACCAAAATCCATATCAAGGTAAAGTATTCATTTCTATCTCATATTTTCTATTTTTCTTTAGAAAGAAATTGTGACCATTAACCATTTATAACCAACCTCATTTAAATGAAAACAATGTTGTTAGAAAATACTTGGGGATATGGTCATAGTTCTCTCCAAACTGCTTCCTGCTGTTTGGGGGTGCTGTCAATTCTAAGGGGATCCTGAGAAAATCTAGAATCTTGCCCAAATCCTAGCTGTCCTAGTCTGTGAGGCTGTATCATCCAGCAGTTTTGTATATTGGATCACCTGAACCACTGACTCAGGTGGTCTTACTTGATCAAACCATATTAGTTTGGAAGGAATCCACAGCTTTTCATCATTTGTGGAAACAAAAACAGAAACTCTTTTCCAAAGTAGCATGTATTTAGACTTAAATTTTGAACTCAAAACATTTTCAAAATATGTAAGTTGGATTAATCTGGACGCATTTATAATTAAATGTCTTTTATAAGCTGTTGCTCTTACCTAAGTATCAAACAATTCAAAGACAATATAATAACAAACAGTATCTAGGCTCTCTATATATTTTACATCTTTACTTGGCTTTTTTAATTACTCTATTTCTTTTATTTTTTATTTATTTTTTGTTGTTTTGTTGTTTTGTTTTGTTTCTTGAGGCAGGGTTTCTCTGTGTATTTTAGCCTATCCTGAACTTCACTCTGTAAACCAGGTTGGCTTTGAAGACACAGAGATCTGCCTGCCTCTGCCTTCCAAATGCTGGGATTAAAGTCATGTGCCACCACCACCCAGCTACTCTATTTCTTTTGTTAAGGACTTTTTCTATCCTTTTAATTTTCTCTCCCACACCTTGATATATTTTTAAACACATTGTAAACTGTTTAGAGTCCCCACCCCGAATCTGTCTTAACATCTCTTTTTCTAACCACATGAGTCTTATCTGCTAAACAACATGGCTAAAATTAAACCAGAGGCAGACTCAACCCTATTCCTTAGCTTTCCTGACTTTCTAGTTTCATGTCAGAGTACTGGTGGTGCCATGCTTATTCCCACAATTCTGCAGAATTTCTAGGTTCTTGCCACCACCAAGAAGCATGCTGCTGCTGGCTGCTTGTAAATGTCATTTAATTGTTTGGTAACAGGCTCTCAAAAAATTCTCTGGTTTTTGCCACTAAAAATGAATCAGGAAGCCTTAGGTTTTGCCAATAATGTTGACTCAGGAAGCCTCTCTTGAAGGATCTGAAGCCTCTGCTTGCCTCTAGTAAACTGAGCCCAGCAAAGAAAATGCTGCTACCAAGAAGCCATGCTTGACTTTGTTCTTTTGTTTTTAGAATCCTTTTTTAAACTTTTGTCAGGTTTTATGTGGAAAATCTCACTCCACATGTGGGAACAATTTTGTTGATGCATTTTCTTTCTACAATCACCTTGATAACCAAATCACAACAAAGAAAATTATAGACTGATTTCCCTAATGAACACTGATGCAAAATAAAATACTCACAAACCAAACCCAAGACTACATCAAAAAGTCCAACCACTATGACTAAGTAGGCTTCGTCCCAGAGATTCAGGGATATTTAAACATAGCTAATATAAATATTAAAGAAATACAAATTGGAAATGAAGAAATCATAGATGATATAAGTAGCCCCAAATATTCTATCAGCAATCTCCTAGACCTGATAAACAAATTCAGAGATGTGTCTGGATACAAGATTAACTCAAAAAATCAGTAGCCCTCCTAAATACAAACAACAAACATGTTGAGAAAGAAATCAGTTAAATCCTACATGATAAAAGAACTTCGGAGGTATCACCATGCCTATTTCAAGCAGTACTATAGAGCTATAGTAATTAAAGCCACCTGAAAAAAAAAAAAGACCCATATTGTGGTTAAATAAGGATCAGGATAAACAAATAGGCTGAATAGATGTTTATTCAGGGAGAAACAACTTACAACCTAGACAGATGAACACCAGCAAGTTCCACCGGATGCTCTCCTGTCCGAGTCATGCCAGAATGAGAGCTGTGGTCACTGCCTTGATCTACGGGCAGCAAGCAGCAGGTGCCAGCTTGGAGATGTGGTCACTGCCATTGCCAGCTCTGATACACACCAATAAATTGTTAGCAGTGATTTTTTTTAAAGCCATGTGGTTTTTTTTGCTGCTTATGCTGTGTCAGGAAATGTTCCTTAAAGGAGCCGCGCGAAAAATCTCTGTCTTTAGCAAAACAGAACCCAACCAAGAAAAAATGCTGCTACCAAGAAACCTTGCTTGTCACTGTTTTTTTGTTTCTAAAACCCTTTCTTAAGCTTTTGTTAAATTTTAAGTGGAAGTTCTTAGCCATGTGGGTGCCATATGTAAGGAGTAGGGTTGTTCCTGCCCACGGCCAATCTTGTCCCGCCGCCACACCAGCCCCAAATAACAAACAAAGATTCTGTATTTGATACAATACTATTGGCCCGTTACTTGTTTCTTATTGGCTAGCTCTGTCTTAAGTATTAACCCATTTCTGTGTACCTAGTATTTTCACACGGTCTTCTCTTACCAGGGAGCCGGCCGGCATTCTGTTTTCTCCAGACTCTCCATGCTTACTCCTCCTTAATCCTTCCTCTTTACTCCTCATCTCCTAGTCCCACCCATCTTGCTTTCCCATTGGCCAACAGTGCTTTATTCATTAAACCAGTATGAGAAACATATTTACAGAATCGCATCTCCCATCATCTCCTCTTTTCTGTCTAAATAAAAAGAAGGGTTTTAACCTTAACATAGCAAAATATATCACACAACAGTTATCAAATAAGAATCACAGTTAACAATATTTAGTCCATTAACATTTAGCAAGATTTAAGTAAATATTCCATCGTCTATCCTATCTTTGTGAGTCCTATATGTAACTTATCTTTAAGACTAACTAAGGAAAACTATAACCATTACTATCTGTCTTCAACTCCTTCAAAGACCACAGAAGGATAATATATATAAACTCTAGAAATGACAGAAACATCTCACTGCCTGGTCACTCGAAGTTCTTTTGTAATCTTCCATCTTCAGCCCATAGCCCATAGTGTATCTGGAAGACTCTTCAGCAAAGGAGGAAACTTTAAACTGTCTTCTTGTATTGGCAGTTTGTCAGTCACTTTTCTCTGTGTCCTGAGTCTGGCAGACTCATTCATGAAGCAGGAACTCTGTAGCAATGTCCATCTTGAATCAGAAGTCACTTTTCTGTGGGTCCTGCATGTCCCGTTTAACCATCACAAAGTCAAACAGTCCAGACAAGAGCAGTATCATGCCCAAATGGCTAGTCATGCCATATTGGGAGCAAACTTCATAACTCCTTTCTTCAAGGTCCATCTTCCTTTCTGATGCAGGTGGTGTTGCCAGGAGCAGTAATATCTCACTGTCAAGAAAATCCTAAACCATTTTAAATGCCATATCCTGTAGGTCTTTGAAAGGTTTGAAGAATGCCTATTTATCTCAAATACATCTCTGTATATCTAGAAAATCTTACTCACCTAACTAAAGTTTTGACTATTATACATAACTATCTAAAATCTGTACTAAATTATACATTACATTTTTAAATGAGCTATATAAACAAAAGGAAAAATATACATATCACAAAATTGACCTTAAATTGTATCAATAAATGAAAATCCATTCCAAAACAAAGTATTCATTTCTATACCATAATCCCCATTTTACCTTTAAAAAGAATATTGGTTGTGATCATTAACCATTTATAACCAAGCCCATTTAAATGAAAACAAACATTTATAAACAAAATTTGGGCGTTGGTTTTTTCCAAACTACTTCCTGCTGATAGGGGGCGTTGTCATGAGGGAATCCTAAGAAGATGAAGAAATCCTGGCTGTAGTCTGCAAGGCTTCTTTGTTCAAGCTGCTTTGAATGTTGGATCACCAGGAACTCTGTTTCAGGGGGTCTGGCTTGATCAAACCATATTAGTCTGGAAGGAATCCACAGCTTTTCATTTTCTGTGGAAACAAAAATAGAAATCCTTTTCCTCAATAACTTGTCCTTGGACTTAAATTTTGGAGTCAAAGCATTTTTAAAATATAAAAATTGAATTAATCCAGGAGTATTTCCTTTAACAGACCCAGACAAAATCCTCACACCTATGGACACCTGATATTTGATAAGAAATCTAGAAATATACAATGGGAAAAAGAAAACATCTTCAACAAATGGTGCTGGTCTAACTGAATGTCAGCATGCAAAAGAATGCAAATCGATCCACATCTATTACCCTACAAAAAAATCAAGTCCAAGTGGATCAAAGACCTCAACATAAAACTTGATACAGTGAGCCTAACAGAAGAGAAAGTGAGGAATAGCCTTGAACAGGTTGGCACAAGAGACAACTTTCTGAATGGAAAACCTCAATAGTAGAGGCACTAAGATCAATGATTAATAAATGGGGCCTTATGAAACAGAAAAGTTTTTATAAGGCAAATGATACCATCAATAAGAGAAAATGAAAGACTACAGACTGGGAAAAGATTTTCACCAACTGCCCATCTGACACAGGGTTGATTTCCTAAAATATATAAACAACTGGAGAAACTAGATATCACAAAAATCAAATAATCCAATTAAAAATGAGGAACAGGCCTAAACATAATCACCAATAGAGTCTCAAATGACTGAGAAATACATTGTTAGTCACCAGGGAAATGCAAATCAAAACTACTTCGAGATTTCATCTTATACCTACCTGTCAGAATAGCTAAGATCAATAACACAAGTGATAGCTCACGCCAGCAGGGATGCAGAGCAAGAGAAGCACTCTTCCATTGCTTGTGGGAGTATAAACTTGTACAGCCAATATGGAAATCAATATGCCAGTTCCTTAGAAAATTTAGAATCAATCTACCTCAAGATCTAGCTATACCACCCTTGAGTATATACCCAAAGGATGCTCTCCATCCTACCAAAAAAGACACTTTCTCAACTATATTCATAGCAGATTTGTTCATAATATCCAGAAGAGGAAACAACCCAGATGTTTCTCATACAAAGAATGAATCAAGAAAATATAGTACTTTTATACAACTCAACTATTAAAAACAGAACAACATCATGAAATTTGCAGGCAAATAGATGGAACTAGAAAAAAATTATACTTAATGAGGTAATTGATACTCAGAAAGACAAAGATCGTATGTACTCATTTATAGGTGGATCTTAGCTGTAAAGTAAAGGATAATCATACTACAATACAAATAACAGTGAAGCTAAATAACAAGAAGGGCTCAAGGAGAGACATATGGTTCTCTCTAAGAAGTGGAAATAGAATCAGTTTTGCATGTGGATGAAATACAGGTCAGGATAGGAACAGGAGGAAGCAGGTGGGATGGAGGCAGAGAATACTGGGAGAAACAACTGGAATTGGGAGAGAGCATTCCTGCATAGAAACCTAGTGCACTGGAGACTCTAGGGAATACCCTAAGGAAGACATCTAGTAATGATGGATAAGGAACATGAATTGGCCATCCTCTGTAACCAGGCAAAGCTTCATGTGGAGTATCTGGGACACCAACTCAGCCAAAAAACTTTCCACCTACAATTTGTTCGGCCTGTAAGATATACGGAGTTGAAGGTGGACCAGAACATGTGTGAGTGGACAACCATGTCTGGTCCAACTTGAGAGCCATGCCACAAGAGGGAGCCCATGCCTGACACTGTCTGAAGAAGGTCCAGAGCCCAGAAGCTGGATAGCCCAGATTCATTGGAAAGAATCAAAAACAACCAGCAAAAACAAACACATAAACAAAAATCAATGTAATGATTTCTAATGATACTGTGTTGTACTTGCAGATTGGAACCTAGCATAATCATCACCAGAGAGGCTTCATCCAGCAACTGATGGGAGCAGATACAAAAACCCACAGCTAAACATTAGGTGGAACAAGGGGGAATCCTGTGAAAGAGGAAAAGGAAGGATTTCAGGAAGCTGAGGGGTCAAAGACACTATGAAAAAATGGCCCACAGAATCACCCTAACCAGGGCTAACGGGGGTTCACAGACACTGAACCAATAACCAGGGAGCCTGTACTGGTCTGACCTAGGTCCTCTGCATATATGTTACATTTATGTAGTTTGATGTTTTGTGGAAAACCTAATAGTGAGAGTGGGGCCAGCCTCTGACTCATTTGTCTGCTTTTAACACCCCTTTCTTCCTCCTGGGTTGCCTCATCCATCATTAATATGAGAAGTATTTAATCTTATTGCAAATTGATAAGCCATGTTTAGTTGATATCCCAGGAAGACCTTCCTTTTTCAGAAGGGAAATGGAAGAGGGGTGCATCTGGGAGAAAAGGAGGGTAGGAAAGGGGAGGAAAGGACGGACTAGGAGAAGAGATGGGAGGGGAGAATGTGGTTAGTATGGAATACATGAGAAAAGAATAAATTTTAAAAATCAAAGCATTGTATATTAATTTAAATAAAACTACTATAAATTACATCATACTCATGGACATGGCTTCTATCAAAGAAAGAAGAAAAGGAGAAAAGTAGGAGGGTAAAAGAAAACAAAACAGTTAGTGAAGAGTAGAGAAATTGGAGCCCTGGTATACTATTAATAACAATGTAATGAGCTATCCCCGTGGGGCCATCCTGAGTCCCTGCAAGCAGGACCCTTGACCCCCATCATAGGGCCTCTACTAGAAGCCTCAGCTGGAGAGTGCCTGGCCCTGTCTAGATCCACCTATCCACCAAGGAACATTGTGAGTCCATGCTGCCCCCCCATCACCGGGGCTCTGCTGGAGACCTGCCTATCCATGAGGGACCACCCAGAATCCCCACCTGCATGATCTCTGACCCCTACTACCTGTTCTCTTCTGAGTTAGGGCCCTTCCCAGAGATCCGGCTATTCCCTAGGGACCATCCTGAGTCCCTATCTTCTGGATCTTTGACACCCATTGCTGGGCCTCTGCTGGAGCCAGATTTTTGACCATCATCACAGGGCCCCTGCCTGAGAAGAGATTTCCTAGAGAATTTGGACCACCAAGAGCTACAGATATCGAACTTCTGACCCACCTAAGCCCACCTGTGGAGTACCATAAAGAAAAGAGAGAGAGAGAGAGGCCCCACCTGCACCTACTGGAAGAAGTGATAGGAAGACAGTAATGCACAAAAACACCTAACAATAGAAAGACAAGCATGGCACCACCAGAATCAAGGGGATCCACACCAACTAGACATGAACACCCCAAAGCAGATGAAGCAAAAGAGAATGAATTAAAAAATATCTTCATAAAAATTATAGAGGCCCTCAAAGATGATGTGAGAAAATCTCTTAAAGAAATGGAAGAAAAAAACAAACAAAAAATGGAAGAAATGAACAAATCTCTTAAAGAAAGTAAAAAGAGCCAAGAAAAGACATTAAACAAGAGATGGAAATGGTTCAAGACTTGAAAACCAAAATAGAGGCAATAAAGAAAACACAAACTGAAGGAATGCTGGAAATAGAAAAACTGGGCAAACGATCAGGAACTACAGACACAAGCATAACCAACAGAATATAAGAGATGGAAGAGGGAATATCGGATGCTGAAGATAAACTAAAGGAATAAGATTCAGTGATCAAAATAAATCATAAATCCAACAAATCCTTAACACAAAACATCCAGGAAATGTAAGAAACAGTGAAAAGGCCAAACCTAAGAATAATAGCCATCGAGGAAGGTGAAGAAGCCCAGCTCAAAGGTGCAGAAAACATACTCAACAAAATCATTGAAGAACACTTTCCCAATCTGAAGAAGGACATGCCCATGAAAGTATAAGAAGCATACCAAACACCAAATAGATTGGACCAAAGAAAAATTACCCCTCAACACATAATAATCAAAACACCTAACAAACAGAATAAAGAAAGAATATTAAGAGCAGTGAAAGAAAAAGGCCAGGTAACATATAAAGATAGACCAATCAAAATTACACCTGACTTATCCATAAAAATACTCAAAGCCAGAAGGTCCTGGATAGATGCTCTACAAGTACTAAGAGACCACGGATGCCAGTCCAGGCTACTGTACCCAGCAAAACTTTCAATTACTATAGATAAAGAAAACAAGATATTTAATGACAAAGCCTTATTTTCACAATACATATCTACAAATCCAGACCTACAGAAAGTTCTGGAAGGAAAAATCCAACCCAAAGAAGTTAACTACTCTCACAAGACATAGGCAAGAGATAATCCCACTTCACCAGAACCCAAGGATAAAGCAGGGCAAATATATTCACAATACCACCACCAACAATGACAGACTAACAGAATGGATACAAAGACAGAATCCATCCTTATGCTGCATATAAGAAACATATCTAAGCTTCAAAGACAGACATTGCCTCAGGGTAAAGGGCAGGGAAAAGATCTTCCAATCAAATAGACCCAAGAAGCAAGCCAGTGTGGTTATCCTAATATCTAACAAGTTAGACTTCAAACCAAAATCAATCAAAAGAAATGAAGACAGTCATTTTTGTATCCATCACAGGAGAAAAACACCAGCACAAAGTCTCAATTCTGAACATCTATGCCCCAAATACAAAGGCACCCACATTCATAAAAGAAATGCTACAAAAACTCAAAGCTCACATAAAACCTCACACACTTATAGTGGGAGACTTCAACACCCCAGTGTCACCATTAGTCAGGATCACCAGTCAAAAAGATAACAAAGAAATAAAAGAACTAACAGAAGTTATGTCTCAGTTGGGTTTAACAGACATCTATAGAACATTCCATCCAAACACAAAAGAATATAACTTTTCTGCTCCACATGAAACCTTCTCTATAATTGACCACATACTAGGTGGCATAACAAACCTTAGCAGATACAAAAAAATTGAAATAGTCCCCTGTATCTTATCAGACCACCATGCTTTAAAGTTGGAATTCAACAACACAAATCACAGAAAACCTATAAACTCGCGGAAATTGAACAATGTGTAATTTCACTATAAAGAAGAAATAAAGAAAGAAATTGAGGACTTCCTAAAATTCTACGAGAATGAGGATACAACAGACCCAAACTAATGGGACACCTTGAAAGCAGGGCTATGAGGAAAGTTCATTGCACTAAGTGCCCATACAATGAAAACAGAGGATAGTCACATTAGAGAATTAACAGAGCAAATGAAAACGTTAGAACAAAAAGAAGCAAACTCACGCCAGAGGAGTACACACCAAGAAATAATCAATTTGAGGGCAGAAGTCAATAAAGTAGCAACCAGGAAAACAATACAAAAAATTCAATGCAACAAAAACTTGGTTTTACAAGAAAATCAACAAGAAAAAAAACCTTTATCCAAACTAACCAAAAAGCAGAGAGAGAACATGCAAATTAACAAAATCAGAAATGAAAAGGGTGGCATAACAACAAATACTGAGGAAATCCAAACAATTTTCAGGTCATATTTGAAAATCTGTACTCCACAAAATTTGAAAATCAAAGGAAATGTTAAGATTTCTGGATAACTATCACTTACCAAAATTAAATTAAAAACTGACAAACAACTTATATATACCTATAACCTGCAATGAAATAGAAGCAGTCATCAAAGGCCTTCCAACCAAAAAAAAATCCAGGGCCAGATGGCTTCAGTGCAGAATTCTAGCAGAAATTCAAGGAAAAACTAATACCAATACTACTCAAATTGTTCCACACAATAGAAACAGAAGATTTCTTGCTAAACTCTTTCTACGAGGCCACAATAACCTTGGTACCCAAGCTCACAAAGACACAACTAAGAAAGAAAACTATAGACCAATTCCCTGATGAACATTGATGCAAAAATACTCAATAAAATACTGGCAAACCAAATCCAAGAATACATCAGAGGAATCATCCACCATGACCAAATAGGCTTCATCTCTGGATTGCAGGGATGGTTTAATATACAAAAATCTATCAATGTGATCTACCACATAAACAAACTGAAAAAAAAAAAAAACATATGATCATCTCCCTAGATGCTGAAAAAGCCTTCGACAAAATTCAACACCCTTTCATGATAATGGTCTTAGAAAGATCATGTATTACAGGAACGTAACTAAACATAAATAAACCAATATACTATAAACCAACAGCCAACAATGAGCAGAATGGAGAGAAGCTTAAGGCAATTCTTCTAAAATCAGGAACAAGACAAGGCTGCCCTCTCTCTCCATATCTCTTCAATATTGTACTTGAAGTTCTAGCTAAAGCAATAAGACAACAAAAGGAAATCAAGGAAATACAAATTGGAAAGGAAGAAATCAAAGTTTCTCAATTTGCAGATGACATGGTAGTTTACATAAGCAACCCCAAAAAAATCTACCAGGGAACTCCTAGAACTGATAAACATCTTGAAGAAACTAGCAGGATACAAGATAAACTAAATCAGTAGTTCTACTTAATTCAGACAAAAAAAGGGGGGGCTGAGAAAGAAATCACAGAAACATCACCCTGTACAATAGCCACAAACAACATAACAACATAAAGTATCTTGCGGTAATGCTTACCAAGCAAGTGAAAGACCTATATAATAAGAACTTTGTGTCTTTAAAGGAAGAAATTAAGGAAGATAACAGTAATAGGAAAGATCTCCCATGCTCTTGGATAGGTAGGATAAACATAGTAAAAATGGCAATTTTGCCAAAAGCAATCTACAGACTCAATGCAATCCCTATTAAAACCCCAGCACAATTTTTCACTGACCCTGAAAGATAATAAACAAGTTTATATGGAAAATAAACAGACCCACAATAGACAAAACAACCCTGTACAATAAGTGAACTTCCAGAGGCATCACCATCCTTGAATTTAAGCTCTACTACAGAGCTATAGCCCTGAAAAAAATCCTGGTATTGGCACAAAAATAGATAAGTAGACCAATGGAACTGAATCAAAAATCCTGATATTAACCCACACACCTATGAACACCTGATTTTGACAAAACAACTAAAAGTATACAATGGGAAAAGGAAAGCATCTTCAATACATGGTGCAGGCACAACTGGATGATGGTGTAGAAGACTGCAGATAGACCCATGTCTATCACCATGCACAAAACTCAAGTCCAAATGGATCAAAGGCCTCAACATAAATCTAGCCACACTGAACCTCTTAAAAGATAAAGTGGGAGGTATCCTTGAACAAATTGGTACAGGAGACGGCTTCTTGAACATAATTCCAATAGCACAGACACTAAGATCCACAATTAATAAATGGGACCTCCTCATACTTAGAAGCTTCTGTAAGACAAAGGACACAGTTATCAAGACCAAATGGCAGCCCACACACTGGGAAAAAAATCTTCACCAATCCTACATCTGACAGAGAAATGATCTCCAAAATATACGAAAAACTCAAGAAACTAGTCAACAAAACACCAAATAACTCTATTTTTAAAAAAATTGGATACAGAACTGAATAGAGAATTCTCAATAGAGGAAGTCAAAAAAGCTGAAAGACACTTAAGAAAGTGCTCAACATTTTTAGCTATCTGAGAAATGCATATCAAAACAACTTTGATATACCATCTTACTCCTGACAGAATGGCTAAAATTAGAAACACCAATGACAATTTATATTGGAGAGAATGTGGAGAAAGGGAAATACTTCTCCACTGCTGGTGGAGAGTGCAAACTTTTACAGCCATTTTTGAGATCAGTATGGTGCTTCCTCAGGGAAATGGGAATCAGTCTACCACAGGTCTTGGCAATCCCCCTCTTAGGCATATACCCAAATGATCCACATCCATGCAACAAAGACATGTGCTTAACTATGTTCATAGCAGCATTATTTGTAATAGCAAAACACATGGAAGCAACCTAGATGCCCCTCAACTGAAGAATGGATAAAGAAGATGTGGCACATTTACACAATGAAATACTACTCTGTGGGGGGGAAAGAAAAGCAATGGAATCTTGAAATTTGCAGACCACTGATTGGAACTTGAAGAAACCATCCTTAATTAGGTAACCCAGTCACAAAAAGAATTACATGATAGGTACTCACTCATATATGGATTTTAGACATACAGCAAAGGCTCACCAGTCTATAATTCACACCGCCAGAGAAACTAGGATACAAAGAGGATTCTAAGAGATTCATATATGGTCCCTCAAAGAAGGGAAAAGTGGCAAGATCTCCAGAGCACATGGGGAATGGGGAGGGAGTGAGTGGAGATGAAACTAGGAGAAAGAGAAGGGGAGGAGTAGAAAGCATGTGAGACTAGGAAGATTGAATGAGGGGAGGAATATATGAGAGAAAAGAGGGAGAGAAGCGAGAGAGGGAAAGAGGGAAAGAGAGAGAGAGAGAGAGACCATAAAAGAGGGAGCCATTATAGGTTTGAAGAGAAAACTGAATCTAGAGAAATGTCCAGATACCTACAAGACTGACTCCAACTAACTAATTTGAGCAACAGTGGAAAGGCTACATAAATGTCCTTTTCTGATCATGAGATCAAGGACTAACTTATCCTCCATCATGGAGCCCTCATCTAGTAGCTGATGGAAACAGAAGCAGACACACACAACAAAACAGTGAGCCGAACTGAAATCCAAATGCAGAGAGGGCAGACAAGACCTGGCTGCAGAAACACATAGAGACAGCTGACCTGAACAAGGAGGAGCTAAAGAGCCCCCAGATTGATAGCTGGGAATCCAGCATGGGACTGACTCAGACTCCCTTATCATGGGTCTCAGTTAGAAGGCCTGAGCAGTCTAAGGGACCTTGGACAGTGGAACCAGCATGTATTCCTGGTGCACAAAAAAGACTTTGGGAGCACATCCCCATGGAGAGATACTCCCTTAACCTAGAGTCCCTCCTGGGACTGCCTAGTCCCTACTTCAAATGACTTGAAAAATGTAGATGACCTCTCCTGGAGGGCATCACCCTACATATAAAGTGAGGGCAGATGGGAGGGTGGTCAGGGGCATGAGAGGGTGAGAGAGAGGGAAAGTGGAAGGGTAGGGAGAGGGAGTGGGAACTGGGATCAATATGTAAAATAAAAATAAAAAGTAAATTAATATACAAAAAGAATAACAAAAAATGATGATGTAATTTCATGGTCATTAAGAAGTTGAAATAGCAATTCATCAAAATGTTATAAGCAAAATTACCTTATGGTAATGCTTCAGTATATCTATATCCAACAGAATTGACAGCAGAGTATCAAAGAGACATTTGTATCAATGTTTCCATATTGTCAGCAACATGATTCTCAAAAGCAAACTACAGATATTGTTAACATGCCCATGAAAAGATGAACGGATAACAAAACCTTTACATAGTGATAATACAAAGGAAGGAAAAAATCTAACTGATTGTAGCATCTATGAAACTGGAGAACATTATATTAAATGAAAGAAACTATCCTGTCACCAAATAGACATGATGTGGATTAGTTAGAAAGGTCAAAAACAAGGAGTCAGGACATAGAATATGGGTTTCCATAGCCTGGTATGAATGAGATGAGAAATATCTGTTTTTGGATTTATAAGTCCAAGGAAGGATGGAAGTAGAATGTGGTGATGACTAAACAATACTGTAAATTGATTACACTAATAATGACTGTTATACCTATTTTACCAAAAACAAGATATTTTTTAGTTTTTGTTCATTTATTACTGTGTGTATTTATATTATATTGCTCTTAGGAGGTGGACCAGAAGAAGAAGACATTGTGGAGCTGGTGCTTTCTAGAGATCAAACTCAGGCTTATACAGCCAGGATCTTACTCACTGAGCCATCTTACTAACCCCAAAATATATTTATCACACAATAAAATATAACAATATGAAACTGGAACAACACCCATACAACCATAAACTTAGATTAGCATACCAGATGCTATCTTTGACATTTCTCATCACCACCATCCCTGTTCACTCATCCCAACAAATACAAAGGTACTGCTCTTCTCATGAATAACATTCCTCTCTACTGGAGATGCCTTTCCTTTCTCACTAACATCAAAATTCAAAACGTTTTGTGTTATCCTCAGCGTCAAGAAAAGTAATTTTTCTAGCCCTCCCAAACCATCTTCAGTGTCTTCAAGGGACAGTTTTAGTCACTTCAGTTGTCTTCCCAGGTGTCTTCAATACCTTTCTACTGCCCTCAAATGTGTATGCATCTCATGCTGTGGTCCAGCAGTCCCTATGATGCTATCACTTCCCTTAGAATTTTTTATTATCCAGTCACCTTTACCCATAATGCCTTTATCCAAAACACATTTTGAAACCCTATTGTAGAAATTTTATTTGTGTCCATTAAGGCAGTAAAATCATAAAATTTGACTTATAGATTAGCTGTCAGGATTAAATTTCAGTAGGAATATATTTAAACTAAATTCAATATCAAAAATCTACTAATTGCTCGAGAATAGGATAGGAAACCTCTTGTCATCAGACAAATGTGACTTTTCTCTTTGTACCCCTATAAAATTGTGCATGTGTCATTTAATAAGTTCTCTCACATATCTGGGGGATTGACTAATATTTGTGATTTATTTCTTTTACCAGAAACTCCCTTAAAAATTTAAGTCCCTACAGAATGCATCTTTTATACATGGTTTCTAGAATAGCAGATACTATATGCTGATTTTTAAAAATTTACTTCATAGCCTTTGAATCAGCCTGCATTCTTTATTTACTATAATTTTTCTGTGTCCTATATCATACCCACATACAATTATAATCAGTG
The DNA here is from genome assembly GCF_943737965.1 of Phodopus roborovskii. Taxonomy (NCBI): domain Eukaryota; kingdom Metazoa; phylum Chordata; class Mammalia; order Rodentia; family Cricetidae; genus Phodopus; species Phodopus roborovskii. The sequence goes on along the minus strand of NW_026125295.1, from coordinate 37,766,009 downwards.
GTTCTCAGTGTGTGTTGAGAATCCTTGAGCTAAAATCTATCTCCATAATAATACTACTGTACCATTTCCTTTTTACTCACATTTTCTCATACGTATACTGGGTAGTCTTCCACAAGCTATAAAATCTGTGATCACACCATGGATTAACTGCACAAGTGAGACTTCAAGATTTTCCTCAAAATATTAAACAGCAATTTATATGCTGAGAAAAGTGACACTTCATGAGAGTCCTGTGAGAGTCCTCAGCACTGTCTCAGTTCACTCAGTGACCTGCATCTCATCCTCTGGTAATTGGTGTCCCCAAACAGGCACTGAGGGTAGAACCAAGAAGAGCAGGAGCTGACCTGGGAGAGTAGCAGGAAAGTGACACTTAACAAAGACAAATATTGGGAAAATAACCACTGCCACTTGATCGTGCCTCCTTGAAGACATTGTTTCAACTGTCAACTTCTCCACAGCCTCATGCACAGCCCCTAAGACAAAATTAGACATTCTAAGTCTGGATTTGGACAAGTTCCTTAGGATCTTTAATTAATTCTCAGTTTTATTGCTAACGAGATAATAATGAGTAATAACTACTAATAGTTACAGATTTGTTACTTTCTGATAAAAGCTTACAGTGGCCCAATATTTATCACATGTGAATCACAATTATCATCCTCTGTTCACAGATAAAAAGTGATTTTTACCTTTCGTGACATGTTTATTTCAGAAAATATCCACTGATACTTTCTTAGTTAGACTTTCTTTCTTTCATTCTTTTTTTTTTTTTTTTTTTTTTTTTTGTAATAAATCACCATGACCAAAATGAACAAACTTGGTATAGAAAGGGTTCATTTCAGCTTACACATCACAGTCAACCATCAAAGAAAATCAAGGCAGGAATCTTCAGGCAGAAACTAAAGCAAATGGCAGAGGGAAGTACCGATTACTGGGTTGCTCCTCATGGCCTGCTCAGCCTGCTTTCTTAAACCATCCAGGAACACTCCTAAAGGTAGAACCACCCACCACAGGCCTAGCCTTCCACATCAACTGCTAATTAATAAAATGGATCACAGCCCAGTTTGGCTTTCTCAACTGAGTTTCCCTCTTCACAAAAGACTCTTGTCCATGTGAAACTTTCATAAAACTAGCCAGGATAATACTTGCTCAAGTGTTTTTTGTTAGCAAAACATATTCATAGCATATAAATGATTTTGAGAAACACCCTAGATATAGAAATTTGTAGTGTATAAGTACAAGAAATTAATCTGGAGTTTTCTCATTTTCTTGTAAGGGAAACTTTTTTTCTACACTGTTGGCCTCTATCTCAAGCTTTGGTTTTCCCTGGAATGCAGTGTGGTCAAGGACCTGCCCTCATCCAATTAGGTCAGAATAGGAGGTGTGGAGTCAGGGGACTAGTCGGGTCTGCCCACATCTGGTCTACATACTAGACCCCTGACTGGACACACAGACAGACAGACAGGAAACTTTATCCTAGGGGAAATGTCTAATGAGATATTCACTTTGTTCACAATTGTGGGACAGACCACACCCATTGGGGGTGAGGACAAGGGCAGATGTTACCTGGGGGAACTAAGTCTGAGGAAGGGGCTCTGGGAGTTCTCTTGCTTGCATCACAGGGACAGGAGAATATCCGGAGGCATCCTTGGGACCAGGAAACTGCTGGTGTTCGTCTGTCTATGTTGTAAGTTATTTCTCCCTGAATAAACATCTATTCGGCCTATCTGTTTCTCCTGATCCTTATTAAACCTCAATATCTGGTATCAGAAGTGGGATCCGGATTTTCATCCGACCTGGGACCTGGGTTCCACCTAGGTGGTAAATGCTGCTCTCTTCCCCCACCATCCCAGAAAAGGCAGGGTCTCTTGTCTAACTAGGGGGACACACCGCAGCTTGTAGGATGTTTGCCTCTGCTCTACAATTCCATTATCTCCACAGCGGCAGCACTCACCTCTGCTCGTCTTCTGTCCAGTCCCCCATGTTGCATTTGCACCCACTCTGCTTGTATGTTCCTGCTGCCTGTTTGTACCAGTCGGAGCAGGTCCCAGTAATTCACACAAGGCTCCTTTCATTTAACAAAATTTTGCTTGTCTTAGTTTGTTAAGAGCACTTTTACAGGGACTGGGATCAGAAGGATCGCCTGCTGATAGATGCTATTTGGTGGTACACCTCCAGGCATAACTACCAAAGTTGAGATCTACAGCTAAAAGCATCAAAGTTCCAGGACAGCAGAATTACACCTAAGGTAATTGCAATATCTTTCACAATTTAAGCTCATATAATATCTGAGATCAATTGTTCCATACCTATGGCAGGTAATCTTATGATACAGGATGTTCCTTTACTTCGTATATGGAAGGAATTTTAGCAGAAGAAAATTATGGCTTAACCAATATATACATTCTTTTTGTAATAGCAATGGGTTTCATCATTATTATGATATTCTTAAAGAAATGGTTTGAGATGAGAGCAAACAATAAGGAACTTGTACAAACCATAAGAGACTTAGTAATAAGTATTCAGAATATTGAAGATGGCAATAGAGAGCTGATAGGTAGAATACAAAACATGGAATATAAAAATGACCAAACCAAAACAGAAACAATGCAATGCATTAATATGCTTTCAGAAACAGTTCGTTCTTGGTCAGACTATGCTACTAATAAGGTTAAAAAACTGGAACATCAAATGGAAGTGTAGGAGATAGAATCTGTTCCATGTCTGAGGATAATGGCAAGCTAGCAGTTAGAACATTGTTTCTGGAAGGCAGTTTACATGCCATTAAGATAATATCTAAGGATGAGAATATTAAAAACATGTAATCATTCATAGTTGGAGAAAGCAAGAAACTAACTGATTCAATGAAGTCTCTAGAGAGTTATATGATTCAAGAAGTTAAGACACTCAGAGAAGAAATAGTGAATAGATTTCAGGCCTTACAAGAACTTCAATCAGCCACATTGGAAGAACTACAGGTAACAGGACATGAAAGAGACTTAAAATTTTCTACACCATGTAGGGTCAGGGGAGCTTTCCTATATTTATTAATGAAAAAACAGCAAAAAAACAAAACAAAACAAAAAAAACACCCAAAAGGTGTCATTGCATGTCAGTGGGAAACAATACTTATGAAAGATATAAAAGGTATAAAGGAAGCATTAGTCTCTTATGGCATGCACTCAGCATATGTGAAGCAATTCATAGAATCATGGGCAAGGAATAACAAGATAACCCCTAAGGATTGGGATCAATTAATATCAACTGTTCTTGAAAACTCCTCTCAATTAGAATGGAGGGCTTTTTGGAAAGAGGAAGCAAAAGCTCTTGAAATACAGGGCTTAAAGAAAGGTTATAAAGCTCCCCAAGAGAAAATTCTTGGTGAGGCTCTTTATGCTGACCTAGAAACTCAAGCTGCCTATGATGAACACATCTTGTACAGCAGCTTCAAATGCTTGGGATATGGCTCATGAACTAGGGGAGAGGATAGACTCCTATACCAAGATAAGGCAAGGACCAAGAGAATGCTTTAATGTATTCCCAGAAAGGTTGTCTAGGGCAGTACAAATTAGAAGTAACAGACACAGATTCTAGGCGAATACTCATAGAATCATTAGCTTATGAGAATGTGAATCCATGATGCAAACAAGTGCTTTGGCCTTTAAAAATCACATCAGCACCCTTGGATGAATGGGTCCTATATACAGCCAACATTGAGTATAATGACAATAACACTGAATCTTGGATAGGAGGAGTCATATCTAAAGGTCTGAGGAGACATCAAGATAACAGAGGTCTTAACTATGGTGACATAGAAGCCTGGGTAGAAGCCATCACCAAAGGTTTGAAAATATATCAAAATGTCAGGTGTTTTAACTGGTAAGATAGGACATCTAAAAAGAAATTGTGGGCAAAGAATTTCTAGAAAAAAAAACACTCCCAAGAATGAATCAAACAGAAGGCCTCAGCCTTCTGGGTTATATAGAGGTGTGGCAAAGGCCGACACTGGACCAACAAATGTAGATCCACTAGAGACAAGCAAGGAAACCCTTTAAAATTGGGAAACTCCTTGGGGGGGCCTCTTGAAGGCACCCATTTCAAAGGTGGTCCAGATATTCCCAGTCACTGTGGAGGACAATCTCCCACAGGACAATTAGAAAATCCAGTGCCTATTGTCAAAAAAAAAAAAAAAAAAAAAAAAAAAAAAAAAAAACTCATACCACTATGGGTGACACACTAGTGATGGAAGTTGAGTCAATCATGAAAGAAGGAAACAAAAAAAAAAAAAAAAAACATATATTCTGGCAAACTTCTATAAACAGTCAAAGGCCTAGATTGACAATTAAGATGAATAACAGACTGACATGGGTGCTGATGTAACTGTCATAACTAATAAATCTTGGCCTCGAAGATGGCCCCTGCAAGAGGTAAATGTTCAATTCTTAGGGACTGGAACCCTATCTCAGGTAAAACAGAGTGCGAGATGGATTGAATGTATAGGACCAGAAGGACAGAGAGGAAGGTTGAGACCATATGTGGCTGATATAGCAATAAATTTATGCGGTCATGATCTATTACAGCAATGGAATACACAGATTAACATTCCCCCAGTGTTAGATAGGAATCATAAATGACCTCATGATTGTGGAAAAAAATTATAAAGCAATATACACCAAATGTCCAGGCTGTACAAAAACAGAATATGAGTGCAAAACAAACAGAGGAATCAAAAGCCCTACCCTTAAAATGGCTAAAAGATAAACCTGTCTGGGTAGGACAATGGCCTAAGACCTGTGAGAAGTTAGAGGCTTTAGAAAACCTGGTTCAGGAACAGCTAAATGCTGGACATATCGAGGAATCCACCAGGCCTTGGAACACTCCTTATTATCAAAAAGAAATCTGGTAAATGGAGAGTGCTTACAGACACGAGGCCAATCATTAAAGTTACCCAGCCAATGAGCTCTCTACAGCCTGGAATGTTCTTGCCTTCTTTGATACCTAAAGAGTGGCCTATTATAGTTATTGATTTAAAGGATTGCTTCTTCACTATACCTTTACAAGAACAAGGTAAAGAGAAATTTGCCTTCACGGTACCTAATTAAATAATTCCCAACCAGTGAAGAGATATCAATGGAAGGTTTTGCCACAGGGAATGCTAAATAGCCCCACCTTGTGCCAATATTTTGTGCAAAAACTCTTGGAAAGAATTTGTAAACAGTTTCCACAGTACATATTTACCATTACATGGATGATATATTGTTAACTGATTCTAAAGTAGAAATATTAGAAAAAAATGTTTGAGAAAGTAAAGGAAGTTTTGCCTCATTGGGGATTACAAATTGCACCCAAAAAAAAATGAGATTCTATCAACTACTTAGAATATAAAATAAGTCTATAGAAAATTAGATCACAAAAAGTACAGATCAGAAGAGATTGCTACCAGACTCTTAATGATCTTCAAAAATTACTAGGAGAGATTTCTCAACTACAAACCATTTTTGGAGTAGAAGGGCATGATCTGAAAAGCTTGAAAGTGGCCGTAAAAGGGGACAAGGACTTGAATAGTCCACGAATACTATCAGCTGAAGCTGAAAAAGAATTAGAATGGGTAGAAAAGAGAATACTAGAAGCACATGTAGACTGTGTGGATCCAAAATTAGATTGTATTCTGGTTATATTACCATCTAGAGAATATCCTTCAGGGATTTTGATACAGAAGAAACATATCATATTAGAACGGTTATTTCTACCACATAAAGAAAGTAAAAAACTAAATATATCTATAGAAAATATCACTGACATGAGTATAAAAGGTAAATTAAGACTTCTCAACTGACAGAAAGAGACACAGCAGAAATTATAGTACCTTTAACTAAGGAAGAAATTTCGTACTTATGGAAAGATAATGAATATTGGCAGAGAACACGCAGAAATTTTTTTTGGAATGATTAGCAACAATTATCCCAAAAATGAAAGCATCAAATTTATAAAGAAAACGACTTGGATCCTTCCATGCATTGTAAGAAAAAACACCTATCTTGGGAGTGCCTACATTCTACACTGATGCAAACAAATCTGATAATGCAGGATATAAATCAGGAAAAATAAGTAAAGTAGTTCAAAGCCCTTACAATTTTGTACAAAAGGCAGAATTGTATGCCATTCTCACATACTTATGGATTTTACAGAGCCCCTCAATATAGTTATTGACTATCAATATGCACAGAGAGTTGTCTTACACATTGAGACTGCAGAATTTATTGCTGATGATAAAGAATTAACTTCATTGTTTATACAGTTAAAAGATACTATCATGAATAGGACTCATCATATATATATATATATATATATAACACATAAGATCCCATATGGGTCTACCAGGTCCTCTAGCACAAGGCAATGATGAAATTGATCAGTTATTAATAGAAAGTATGCTAGAAGCCTCGGAGTTTCATAAGAAACACCACATAAACAGCAAAGGTTTAAAGAAGGATTTTTCTATCACTTGGCAACAAGCTAAGGAAATAGTACAGAAAAGTCCTACTTGCACATTCTATAACCAAACTCCTTTACTACCAGTAACCCTAAAGGTATAAATAGGAATGAAATATGACAAATGGATGTGTTTCATTTTGCAAAATTTGGAAAATTAAAATAAGTGCACCACACCATAAACACATTTTCAGGGTTTCAATGGGCCCCTGCTCTAAGCTCTGAAAAGGTGGATTCTGTTATCACACACCTATTAGAGGTAATAGCCACTATGGGCATACCTGCACAAATAAAAACTGACAGTGCTCCAGCATATGTCTCCAGCAAATTGAACCAGTTTTTTTTTTAATATTATAACATAAAGCACATAACTGGTATACCACACAATTCTACAGGACAAGCAGCAGTTGAGAGATCCAATGGTACTTAAAGAAAATGTTCCATAAACAGGCAGAAGGGACCAAGACACCCAAACATAGATTATATAATGCCTTATTAAAATTAAACTTTCTTAATGCTAATGAAAAAGGAAAAACAGCTGCAGAAAGACATTGGACAATAGAAAAAACTTCTGAACTAAATCAGCTGGTCTGTGCACTTCAAGGATGTATTGACCTCAGTATGGAAACCAGGATATGTGTTACTTTGGGGTAGAGGTCTCACCTTTGTATCTACAGGAGAAGAAAACTATTGATACCATCTAAGTTGATCAAGATCTGAGTTGAACAAGAGAAACATCTCAATGAGGAAAAATGGCAAGTCATCAAACAAATTAGTTCCCATGAGATGTGCAGAGACCTCTCAAAGGTAGGGGAAGTGTTCTGCTTGTCCTTGCAGGAAAACAGAGACCACCCATCTTCAAACAGCCAAAAGACATTGAACATGTAATTACCTACAGACGAGAAGACAGGGCTCCAGAAAGAATCAATTAATGAAGAGGATTCTGATTTGTGGTAAAAATATTTAATTCTAGTAAACTACTTCTATACAGAAATCAATTTCTTTTTACTACCTAGAATTCCTCTAATCCCAATTCATGTGCTGGCTTTGAAGTTATATCTGGCTTTCCTTCCCTAAATTCAAGCATGTTGTTAAGATTAAACTCACAGTTTCTGCCTTTTATCAAGAAGTCAATTGGTGTAAGGCAGAAGAAAACAAAATCTGGAGACTCATTTGTTTATATGCAATTTTCTCTCTGAAATCCTAATTTTCTCATATACATTTTAATGCTTATTGTTGCCTTTTCCTATATGCATACCATAAAACTTGAAAATTTCACATTGATATTGATGTTTACGTTTTCAACAAGGAATAATAACAATTCCTAACAGCAGTCTTTGACCTCTTGGGAAAGAAGATGGGGTCCCACTTTGTCATTTCCACTTGACTCAACCTGATGTATCTGGACTACAAACATCACCATAAAACTGGTTTGAGACTATTTTGCTCGAGACAACTCCTGACTAGCTAGCTGTAATGGTGCACCTTCTTATTACACCCTGGCAAGAGTTTCCGATACAACTCAAGTCAAGCATTTTCTGCCACACAGAGACTAGCTACATATGTCACAGCTAGTCCTGTCGAGAAATTTTCTTGCTAAAAATTTTCTTCTTACAGGATCCCATGGATAAATCATCATCCCATTTCAGAAGGAAGTTACTTAAGATAACAACGCCCCCTTTCCCTACTCCTGGCATTTAAGGGATAATTTTTATCTTCTTTGGGTTGGTTTTAGTTACTTAGGTTTGGGTATGGAACGTGATGCTTAGACTTGAGTATGGTTTTAGATGCGATACAGGTAAATTAGCCTATCTTCTTGTGAATTATTTTAGTAATAGTGAGATATTAGTATTATGTAGCTTACATTGTTATAGAGTCTTATATGGTAACCTATGTAAATTTAAGTAAAGAAAAGTTCCTTTTCTGGAAGAATTGTATATTATATTTTGTAATATTGTGTAAAATCCTTCCATTTATGATGTTTTATGCACATTATCCTACCATATTTTATGTATGTATACTTTTACTTATGTTCAAGACATTTTGTATTTTGATACAATTTAGTGTATTTTTTTTTATCATGCTGCACTTTATAGTTCTACCTCTGGTCTAGACATTTCTATTCTACCTCTGTTTTAGAGATTTACATGTATATATACATACATAGTTATATTGCTTACATATTTGTTCCTGCTTTACTCAAGGAAGTTTCAATCAGTCTCATAGCAAGGTTCCTGAGTATTACAGATTGTCTTCATCCATGTTTGCTATACCTATGAGATTAGTCAAACATAGCTGCTTAATCTTCAAACACCTTATAGAACTGCAGAACATGGCATTTAAATGTTTTAATATTAGTACTCCGTAGACATGAGGCACTATTGCTCCTGACAGCACCATGCACTTTCCCAAAAATATGTTGGACACTGTTGTCGCTCCTTCTGGAGTTCATCCTTGTTTCCACTAATGGCTCTTGGGCAAAGAACTGTTCCCACCTTGACCACTGATTTGGATGTGCAGTCCTGTGTGCTTGCAGGAGACAAACTTAGAAGACTGCTGAACCCTGCCAAATCAGAGTAAGACAGCATTTTTACCTCCCTGCTTTTGTTGTTGTCTGTCAGGTACTCTTGGCCTTAGCCAAAACTGGCTGTACCAACTCAACTGTGAGACCTTGGGTGACTGTCCACGTAGCCTGATGTTTCTGTCCTCACTGTACCATGTGGAAGTTGCCCATACACACTTCCTGTTTACCCTAGTATTATTATTTTCCTTCTCAGGTCTTTGATGAGATTGACAATTAAACTATCACAACTATTATTCTCTTTTCCTAGTTAGACATATTAGGTACTAGACCTAAGCTTTCAAGCCTAGGACAACTCTATTGTAAACCCTGTTTTGCCTTCACCCTGGGACTAGATATGTAGGTCTTAAGTTTGTATGTTCTCGATTTTCCTTTTCTTAGAGCACACTTGTTATTCACTGTTTTGTATATGGTTTTGTATCAAGCCTAAGTCTTTTCTGTAGACTAAAAGGGGAATTGTAGTGAGATATTCACTTTTTCCACACCTGTGGCATAGATCACACCTGTTGGGGGTAGGCACAGGAGCAGATGTTACCTGTGGGAACTAGGTCTGAGGAAGGGGCTCTGGGAGCTATCTTGTTTGCAGCATAGGGTCAGGATAACATCTGGAGACATCCTTAGGATAAGAAACCTGCTGGTGTTCATCTATGTTGTAAGTTATTTCTCCCTGAATAAGCATCTGTTCCGCCTATCTGTTTCTCCTGATCCTTATTAAACCTCAATAGCAAAGCCTAATTAATTGTTACTTGTTTGTTTTGTTTTTCTCTATCTGCTCCTAGTCTGTTCTTTCTCTGTTCCGTTCTTCTAACCTGTTGTTTTCTTTCTCCTCCTTCTTCACAGTTGTCCTCCTCTTATATCTTTCCTTCTTTTCCCTTTTAACCTCTACATCCTTTCTGATGTTTTCTTTCTACTTCTCTTATTTCTCTCTTATCCCTTTTACACCTCCTAATACAAATTTTCTACACAAGAAAAGATTACCTTACAACCATAAATTACATATTTTCCAAAAACAAAATTAAATCTTTAGACAGGAAGAAATCACATATGGTCACAAGTTATATGTTTTTCTTAGAAGCCTACAAGTAGATAACATTTTCCTTTGTATTAATTTTTTCCACTATAACACCTTCACCCCCAAAGCAATAATTTTTAATATAACTGACTAATAAAACTTTAAGTAACCAAGTATATTTCAGCCAGTTCATTCTGTGCTGACAGACAGCTGTTTGCAATTACAAAGAGCCATTAATTATTTTATTATTTATCTCTAAGGGTAATCTCACAAAAATCTTAAACATAAATCTAAAATTTTATACATATACAGAATCCATTAATTTTTACTTAATCCTTAGAGTGCACATCCACTTATCAACAATATTGTATTAAATCATACCTGAAAGCTGAGAGCAAAAATGGCTACAAGAAATTGATCATTACCCTGGCCACCAACCCATCATTAGCAAGAATGGCACCTCAGCTAGTAATAACTGAGCTGCCTTTGTTGTTGTTCCTTGACCTCAACATGACTCTTGATCAACTATTAACAGTATGCCTTTTTAAACTTCAAATTATTCCTCAAGAAATTTTATATCAAAATCATTAATAAAAACATCTTAACCTAACTTTATTAACAATTTATGTCTCTCTATATTTCTTAATTCTTTCTAAGGATGGTGGTTGAATCATTAATCTTTTCCAGCAACAATGCTTGGAAAAAGTCAATCACTATTTTGGTAAGTATCAGTGAGTAGCTAGAAATCACAGATTATGAGGGACATGGTAATCACCAGGGCTAAGCAAAACTATGCTCCATAACAGCATGGGGTTCTCAGGAAACACAACCTTCAGGACTTTGCCTCTCAAAAACACAGCCACTGTGGTTATGCTGACCAAGGAGCCTGCTGACCAAGGAACCATTTGCCAGAATTGCAAAGTTGATTGTTATTCCTCTCTCATGGCTCCAGACAGCAGAGGCTAACACAGGCATTTCCCATGTGCTACTCAAGACTAATAAATACTGTTTATAATGGTTACAGAACTTTCTATCAAATGTATACAACATGACCCTTAAATCATTCTTTTTTGCTAGAATATAATTTATTCTTGAGCCTCGAGATGTAGAAACAACTCTTGAAGAACATCTTGAGCAGTTTCTTCCTGTAGGGCATAAATTTTTCTAAAAGCCTCCCATGTCAAAATCAAACTGACCCATGGCAGAGGTGAACATGCTTTTTTGTGCCCGATCTTGCTTGCCAATGCTGATTACTATCCTTTTTAGATGACACACAAATCTGCTGATTTTACAGCCTTAAAAATGCAATGTATGATTTTCCATCCCAATTTTCTAGTTATAAATAAACATGGACGTTTCCAGTTTTATACATTTCTATCCCCTTTCCTATAAATCATATGCCTTTTCCTACTTACACAGATTGCAGTTTCCCCATTTATTTGAGAGGTTTTGGATTGCAATGCACTTGGCCCCAGTTCATTTTTATATTTCTATTTACTATTATGTTTTATGTGCTATCTACTATGTTTTTTAAGCTAGGAAATTTGAATTACATTTTTTTCTGTATTCCTCATTACATTCTTTTTACTTCTTACAAAAGTGATCTTGTTGGGCTGTGGTTGTACACACCTTTAATCTATAATAGCACTCAGAAGACACAGGCAGGTGGATCTCTGTGAGTTCAAGGCTAGCTTGATCTACAAGGTTAGTTTCAGGACAGCATAGGCTACATAAAGAACCCCTGTCTCAAACCATATCCCTAGAAAATAAAAAATGATCTTAACATCCTTATTTACTTCCATTTTCTGGTACAAGTATTAAATAATAAATATTATTTATTGGGTCATTATAAAAGCAGAAAAAATAAAAAATAAAGAGCAACCTCTTAACAAGCACACACTTCCTAAATTCTGGCACCTTTCTAGAGCCAGAGTTATAGACATGAATGTACCATTATCTTTCCTGAGGTGACACAAGTTAAAAAGGAAAAAAAGAAACGAAGACCTTTGTGTTCCCAAAGTTGTTTGGATCTCATCACAAAATGTGTTATATTTTATTTAACTTAGTTTATAGTAAATCTCCAGCTACTTCTAATTAGTGTGATTCAGAGGCTCACTGTTTACAGATGAATCTCATTTTTCAAGGTAACACTATTCTATTAAAAAATCATAAACCACAAATTAATTGATGATTCACCAAAATACAGGTGTTAGTTTCCAAAAACTTTTGGTCCAAGCCTCTCACCAACTGGCCCTTAAGTTTGTCTTGTGTTTTTCTGTTTACAGATGCCTTGTGTGGTGTTAACTTTGAATTCATGACTAGCTAAAATAAGGATTGTATGAACAACTCTAACAAACATACATACTTTCTCCATAAGGTACCACAAAATGTTTTTATCATGTGGAGTGGTAGAAAATACTTCAACATTACACTCTTTCTTATTTTACATATTGATCCCAGTTCCCTCTCCCTTCCTTCTTCCCTCCATCCCTTCCTTCCTCCCTTCCTCCCCCAATCCCTCCCTTCCATTTCCCCAACCACCCTTCAATCCCATCCCCCCATCCACTCCACAAGGTTGATTCCCTCCTAGAAGGCATCAACATTACACTCTTACATTCACATTTTAAGTAGTGAAGTCACTAACAACGACAGAAACACAAAAACCATCCAGCCATAAACACTACAGAAAAGAACCCTTGTTTATAACAGGAGGGCTGATCCAAGAAAGCAAAGCTTGTTCAGACTCAGCTGGAAACATGCCTATTATAGGACACAAAGGTTTATGCACTCTGTGCATGTCTACAATGGCCCATAAGCACATGGCAAGGCACACACACACACACACACACACACACACACACACACACACACACACACACAAACTAGTTAGTAGATGATTTTTTAGCTATAGAATCCACAAGTAGCATTGCTTTACTTTTTATTAATCATTGATATCTTTCCATATCCATTGGGTTTTATCTTCTATACATCTAATTTTATAGAAATAAATGTGATCTCTAATCCTTCCATATATTTTATTTAATATTACTTTTAGTTTTCTCAATCACTTTTGACAATTTGAAAGGCAATTATTGCACTAAAGCAAATACTGAATTATTTTGCAGAAATACAATTCTTACATGGTGAGTAAGCTTCTTCTTCCCTTAGGTGGATACAGGCTTTGCTAGGAAGGTGAGACAGGCAGCATTGTCATGAGGCATGCTCAATGTTACCATATGTTAGTGACTTCCATCCTTTTATCTGTGTTCAAATGGGGATTTTGAGGATTATGAAAAACAAAAATGGAAACATTTTGAGCTAAACTTTTAAGGAACCAATCCCTGGATTTCAGTGATCCACTGTTGTATAATTTATCATTTACAGTGATTTTTATTATATAAAACTATGAATGAAAATCAAGACTTGGAGCCCACACAGGTTTTACTTCAGCATGGCAACAGTTAACCACTTAAAGTTAGTGAGTCTGCCCATCCAGCTCTCCCTTGAGGCTAAACAGCCATACATACTTTTGCCCCAGATCCTGCCTGCTATTTGAGGTTTGAAAATCACTTAAAGAAATGTACAGTACCTTTAGCCATGAAGTAAATGCAAATCAGCACACTTTGAGATCCCATCTTACAGAATGGCTAAGATAAATAACAGAATTGACAGCTTGTAGCACGAAAAATAATTTCAAGCTTCAAGCTCAAAATCAGAGAAGCAAAGCAGCCAACCCAGTAGACTTTACCTCCATGCAGATGAAATGACTCCATGAATCCTCAGAGGCAAAAGCTCTCAGTTCCTGTCTCCTGCTTTTTATTTCCTTCTCTACTCAGCCATATCAGTCCTGTCTCCATCTCTAGTGCTGGGATCAAAGGCCTGTAATCTCAGGCACTGAGACAACCTTTGTGTGAGCTATTTCTTTTCGGACTGTATCGATTTTGTGTAGTCAGTTTGGCCCTGAACAGAGGTCAGTCTACCTCTTAATCCTGATTAAAGGTGTGTGCCACCACTACTCAGCTTCTAAAGCTAACTAGTATGGCTTTTGGGATACAGGTGTGTAGTGTCACTATCTGACCTCTATAGCTTTTTGCTGGCATTGCTTTCTGTACAATGCCCCAAAGGGCATTCCATCTTACTACAACAGCATTTGCTCCACTGTGGTCATTGCAGCTTTATTCATAATAGCTAAAAATTGGAGACAATCTATATGTCCTCAACAGAAGAACAGATAAAGAAAAAAAAATGTGGTACATTTACACAACGTAGTATTACTAGGCTGTTAAAAATGATGACATCATGAACTTTACAGGCAAATGCATAGAACTAAAAAAATATCATCTCAAGTGAGGTAACCCAGACCGAGAAAGATAAATATGGTATGTACTCAGTTCTAAGTGGATATTAGCCATTTAATGAATGATAATCAAGCTATAATCCATAGACCAAGAGATGTTGGGTATAGAGGAGAGGTCTAGGGAGAGATACATGGCTATCCCTGGGAGGGGGGAATAGAATTAATTTTACAGAGAAATTGAAGTATGGGGAGAGAGAAGCAGGGGGGTTTGGAGGGAGAAAGTGTGGGGAGACACAGCTGGGATTGAGGTTCATTTGGAGGGGTTGGAAACCTAGCACAGTTTAAAATTCCCCAAAGCTATGAAGGTGATCCTAATGAGAACTCCTAGCAATGAGTAATATGGTATTTCAGCTGGCCATCTCTTGTTACCAGGTGAGGCTTCCAATAGTGGGACTGGGTTGCATTCAGTTGAGTTGTTGGCCAAGGGGATCCCATATAAATTTCCAAATAGCACAGACTGTTGCTAAGATAGTGGGTTGCCCTCCACAAACCAAAAGCAGGGTCCCATTGCCAAGGACAACACCCACACAACTCATTGAACATGGAGAAGTGGGGCTGGTGCCCATATGGAGCCTTCATCCCTACATCCTAAGAGAAATGCAGACACAAAACCAGTCATAAGACCTTTAACTGCAGTCTGTCCTGCCGGAAAAATATGCTAAGGCAATGGTGGCACAGAACTTGTGGGCAAAGCCAACCAACATCTGAGGTGACTTAAGGCCCACTCAGTAAGATGAACCCATACCCAGTTCTGTTAGGGTGACAAAGAACAAGACTAGATAGCCCAAAAATACAGGGTAAAAACAAACACAACTGGCAGGAAAAAAACTATCAATAAAAGACTCCTAATGATCTTCTGTTATGTTCACAGATTACCTTTTCCAGTCATCATCATATCATTTTAGAGAGGCTTCTTATAGCAGCAGATGCTGAGACCCACAGCCAGACATTACTCAGAAAGAGAGTCTAAGTGGGAGATCTCCATCAAATCTCTCCCCACTAAGCTTAGGAAATCACACAGAAACGGAGGTGGAAAGACCGTAAGGGCCAGAAGGAATGGAGGACAACAGGAGAAAAAACCCTCTGAATCAGGTAAGCAAGGTGCATTTGAACTCACAGATACTGAAGCAGTAAGCACAGGGCCTACTACATGTCCACTGTGTATATATTATAGCTATTAGCTTAGCATTTTATGGGAGCTACTGGTCATGAAAGCGAATGGATCTCTGACTCTTGTGCCTGCTCTTGGAACTCTTGGAACCCTGTTGTGTTGACATGCCCAACATCGATATGATAATTTTAGTTTCATCTTATCATGTTTTATTTTGCCATATTTGATTGTAATCTCTTAGAAACCTGTTTTTTTCTAATGAAAAAGAGAAAGGAAGTGGACCCGGGGGGGGGGGAGGGATGTGGGTAGGAATTGGGAAGTGTGGGGGAAGGGGAAACTATAAACATGATAGTTGTTGGAGAAAGTAATCTATTTTTAATAAAAGCAAAAAAACAAAAAAATAAATAAAATTATATCAAAGACAACACTTATATCTTGCAGCAGTCTGGCTGAAAAATATATTTTCTTTCTGTAATACATATTCACAGGCATTATTTTATCAATGTATTCTAAACTATCTTATCAATATTAGAAGTACATTTTCCATAAAAATTGTTATAGCCAAAAGGTGAAAGTAATAACATCAAAGTGTTTTACTATAAGACAAATACTACAGTCATTTGTACCTCACTAAAAACCTGAGTTATGTTGCCTGTCTCAAGAACTCTCCTTTTTCCACCATTTGTCTTTATAAGATGCATTTTTATTTGTTTAATAAGCTTTATTTGAGAAATTATACTAACCCTTTGATTCTGTTTCCTAAGCTGCAAAATGTTCTAAGAAATGCAGATATCAAACAAGTACACAGTTTTTCTCTCAAGATGCTTGTCATCTAGGTAGGAAATGAAGGTAGAAGGGAAATATATACAGTTTATGTCAAGGAATTATTTTTCTTAAGAAATAAACCTAAATGTGTGCACATAATTTGATTCATGACTATAAACATGTTCATTTAAATTTAATTTGATAATTAACCAGAAAACTAACCTCAACTAATAAATCAATAAATTTTGGAATCAGTATTTGTATTTCCAAATAAAGCTTAAGTTTTATTGATTATTTTGGAATTTCACATCATGCAGTCCAATCCCATTAATTTCCTAGCCCCTCCATATCTATCCTTCATCCTTGTAGTGTTCCCACCAAAGGTAAATTAAAAAGGAAATAATAAAAAATAAGATATAGGGGGTTTTGAGAAATGGCTCAGTGGTTAAGAGCTCTGGCAGGTCTTCTAAAGGTCCTGAGTTCAATTCCCAGCAAACACATGATGGCTCACAGCCATCAATGATGGCATCTGATTCCCTCTTCTGGCACTCTGGTATATATGCAGATAGAGCACTATATACATAAAAATAAATAAATCATAAAAAAGATTGATATAAAACAAATGAAAATTTAAACAAAATAAAGATGCAAATAAGAATATTAACTTAAAAGCAAACAAACAAAATAAAATTCACTCCCATCCTTCATCTTTCTTCCTTCTCCATTTCCTCTTCATTCATCTTGATGGTATTGGGATTGGTGTGTATTGCAGCATACCCTTCTGTCTATAAAGCTTTACTTACAAAGGTTCGTTGTGTAATGTGTTATTGGTCAGGTTCAAGGCCTCTGACCTCTGGCACACAATCAACTTCTGGACCCTCACCAAAATTCCTCTTGGATATATTGAGTCATGGAAATCCTGCTCTTATGGTTGCATATGAATAGTCCCTTCACATGCTCCAGGAGGTCACACATAGGTTTAGATATTGTGAAGTGCCCACTCAAAGCCCTGGATATGTGTCTGAAGGCAGCTGGGTTGTTCTGACTGAGCCACTAAAACCACAGCCCTCGGGTGAAGAATGAAACCAGCTCTCCCATGCCTGTGGTGAGGGGAAGGGCCACCTTTCCCAAGTGGAGAGACAGTTACTTTTTTAGAAGTGAGACTAGCTTTCTTTGTGGTGATTCATCAGGGTCTATCATCTCAGGACCATTCAGCTCTCCAGTGGTGGGCAGCAGTCCCTAGGACAGGGAGGGGAGGGGCTAACAGCACATGGTTCAACACATGGTTTACATGAAACCTTGTGGCAACATGGGCAATGGAAATCAATATAAACCCCAACTGTGGTAGGAACATGGACCTAGACATGACCAATAGCCACAGATTGGGCCTGGATGTTATCATGACCCCAGGTAGTAGTACAGATCTCTCAAACTGTCATGGGCCCAGAAGCAGCAAGGGCCCTGGACTCCAATGTAGTCTCATGCAAGAGCCCAGACCCTTGTCAGTTGCAAATCTTTTGATTGTAACAGGAGTCATGCACCTCAACACAAACCCTGACTGCTGTAGGGCCACAGACCCAGACATGGCCCTCTGCTGCAGCTTAGGTCCAGACATCTCTATTGTCCCAGGAGGCAGTGCATGCTACCCCGATATGTTAGGCCCTGGCAGCACAGTGACCCTTGAGCACCAACATGGCCTCAGGTATTGAAATATATTCCAGGCATCTGCACAGACTTCAATGGTAACAGGAGCCACTGCCATCAACACAGACTGAGTGCAGTCGGGCCGTGGAATTAGTATTATAATGCTTTTACTTATCTTTATTCTACAAGACATTAAATGATTTCATCAAGCCACTGACTCCCAATTCCAGCTCAGCCTCAAATAATTCATATAATTTTCCCTAAACTCCACAAAACCCAGTCTCATTTTCATAATCAGCCCATGCCAAGGTTGTGATGTTTATCCTCTGACCATCTCTTGACATAGCTCACTTCCTCATTCACCAAATAAAAGCATATGTCTAAAATAGCAGGCCTGATATAACAGTAAAATTAAATTAAAAGTTCCTTCTATTAATCATTATCAGTTATATTATGAAATGTTTTACTAATCCCTTATTCAGGTAGAAATGTGGATTACTGTAGCTAACATATATTTATACTATCTGGAAACAGAAAATTTCATTTTAACCTAAATTGTCTGTTCAACAAAACAGAGGAAGGATAAACATATGTTTAATCTCCACCACCAAACCAATTTGCTGACCATTGTATTTCACCTTATCTTCTTGGAGTTTAACTCAGCATTATGAATACACTAGTAGAGGCCTTGTGTTTCTGTGATTCAGTACAGTGAATATGATGGATATTTGTTAGATAGCCTATCTTTCCAAAATTGAAAACTAGAAACTCACAATAAGCAGCATTTTCCCTCCTGAACAAGAAAAGTGGTACATGCACTATGTGGACAGAATAAGAAAATGAAGGGATAATTTATGATTTAGGATAGAGAGACTTCATGCCAACCATGGCTTAGTTGAGTGTATAGTACACCCTTTATAAGTCAATGATAATCACTCATTTATCCCTGGACAGCTATGCAAGACCCGAAAATGTAAAATTTGTATTAACAATGACTTGACAATTTGATAATTTCAAAAGAAAATTTCATCTCCTTAAGGGAAACATAAGAAGAATTTTTTAAAGGAAAGTACATAGATTATTATATCAATAAAATTTACTTACATTTATTGTGAAAATATACCATTTTGAATTTAAATCAATGGATAGTTCTCAGAACTCCACTCACATGTGCCATCCGCACATTTGAAAATCTAGCTGTCATCTTGGAGTTCACACAAAAGCATTTTCTGTTGAGTTCTACCAGAACCTTGCCTTCCCAAGCCATTTTTACACTCTGATTCAACAGCTCATGCCTCTGCTCAGAATAAGGGTCAGCACAGAATCTAGCATCAGAAATACAAACAATGAAAGAAATTCACAATCTTATATCACCACACACACACACACACACACACACACACACACACACACACACACATACCAAAAGCATGAAAGGCAAAAATATTATGTCACTGCTTCCCAAATGCACCAGTCCTATAGACAAATTCTCCAGTGTGAATTACCTAAATGAGCCCCAGGGTACACAATTTAAAAGACAAATCATAAAGATAATAAAAGAAGTCAAGGTCTTGAAAACACCTCAGTGAACTTAAACAATACAGTAAGGAATTCATTCGTGATTCCAAGAAACCACAAATATATGGCTGAATGAAATGACAAAAACAGTTCATTCAAGATTTGAAACTGAATTCCTTATAGTCATAGACAACGAATGGAGAGAGAAGTAGGAGAAAATGAGGGGGAGGAAAGGAAAACATGTGCGACCAGGAAGATTGAGCCTGGTTAGGAATAGAAGACAGGAAAGAGAGAAACAGAGACAGAGAGAGAGAACATAAAAGAGGGAGCCAATTTTGGTTTGAAGATAAAATTGAACACAAAGAAAGGTCTAGAGAACTACAAGGCTGCTCCCAACTAACAATTTGAGCTTCCGTAGAAAGGCGATCATGAATGCCCTTCCCGGAGAGTGAGATCAACAACTAACTTCTCCATGGAGCCCCCAACTAATGTCTGTTGGAAACAGGAACAAACACCCATACATAAACACTGAGTAGAACTAGAACCCAGATGCAGATGGAGAGGACAAGACCAAGCGGCAGAAACACATACAGACAGCTTACCTGAACAAGGAGGAGCTAATGGCCACTAGACTGATAGCTGGGAAGCCAGGATGGGACTGACTCAGGTCCCCCTGAATATGGATCTCAGCCAGAAGGACTGAGCAGACTAAGGGACCTCAGACAGTGGAGCCAGGATGTATCCCTGGTGCACTAAAGGACTTTATGAACATATCCCCCATGGAGGGATAACTGCCTTAATCTAGAGACAGGAGAGAAGCCCTAGTCCCTACTTCACAGGACTTGTCAGACCTACATGACCCAAACTGGATGGCATTCCCCTACATATGGAATTGGGGTGGGGGGATGGGAGAGGAGGATGTTTAGAATGTATGTGAGTGGGCAGAGAGGGTAAAAGGGAGGAAAGGAGGGAGGGATGGAGGGAGGGAGGGAGGGAGAGAAAGAGGGAGGGAGAGAAAGAGGGAGGGAGAGAAGGAGGGAGGGAGGGAGAGAGGAAGGGAGGGAGGGAGGGAGGGAGAGGGAACTGGGATCGACATGTAAAATCATTAAAAAAAAAAAAATGCTTTGACTCCAAAATTTAACTTCAAGGACAAGTTACTGGGGAAAAGGATTTCTATTTTTGTTTCCACAGAAAATGAAAAGATGTGGATTCCTTCCAGACTAATGTGGTTTGATCAAGCCAGACAGCCTGAAACAGAGTACCAGGTGATCCTACATTCAAAACAACTGGACAAAGCAGCCTTACAGACTACAGCCAGGATTTCTGAATCTTCTTCGAATCCCCCATGACAGCGCCCTTACCAGCAGGAAGTAGTTTGGAAAGAACAACGCCCAAATTCCCAAATATTGTCTATAAATGTTTGTTTTCATTTAAAAGGACTTTGTTATATAAAATAAATTAAGAAAAAGAAATATTGAACAGAACTTAAACTAAAATGAAAATGGAATTGAAAAACTCAATAACCCAATTAAAATAGGAAAATGCCTTACCAGTTGAGTGAATCAAGTAGAAGATAGAATATCAAGGCTAAAGTGTAAAGGAGAGAAACTGGACCATCCAAGCAAAGAAATGAAAAATTAAAAAGAATATACTAAAGGAACTTACAGGAATTGTAGGACACAATAAAAGCTAAATCTTCTAGACATAAGAAATCTAGGTCAATATCACAGACATAATATGCAACAGGATCAAAGTAGAAAATGTCCTCAAAATAAGGACAGGCATAGCCATACATACACCATAAGCACACAGAACACCAAAAACACAGGACCAGAAAAGAAATTCCCCAGAATACACTATAGTTAAAATGCTAAATATACAGAACAAAAAGAGGATATTGAAAGCTGCAATAGCAAACTAAAAACCACACATATGTAAAGGAATCCATTAGAATAATAGGTAGTATTCTAATGGAAACTTTAAGATCCTGGTACAATGTACTTCAAGCTCTAAAATACCACAGACAACATAGAAAATACTAAGCTAAAAGAAAATTGGAAGCATTAATATTCCAAATTTCAAGTTATCTTAAAAAGCTATAGTAATAATACAATATGGTACTAGAACAACAATAGATATGTAGATAAATAGAATGAAATAGGAAACCCAAACATAAATACTTATAATTAACTTTTCTGATATTTAATAAAGGGGCAAAAAGTAGCATCTTCAACAAATAGTGCTGGGCAGACTTTATGTTCGCATGCAGAAGAGTGAAATTAAGCCTATATTCATTACCTTGAACAAAAATTAGATGAAAGTGGATCAAAGACCCCAATTCCTAACCTGAACTACTAACACTCCTAGAAGAAAACAGGAGGTATCCTACAAGAAATGTGTAGGAATGAAATTTATGAATAAGACACAATCCACCAAGGAATTAAGGCCAACAATTGACCTCATAAAATTAAAAAGCTCAGTACAGCCAATGAAACAATTACCCACAGAATGGGAGAAAATCTTTTTAAGCTGTAAATGACAGAGGATTGATATCTAGAATATACAAAGAATTAAACAGAAAGAGTCAAAAAAAATGACTTCATTAAAGACTCGGGTGTGGATCTACACAGAAATTTCTCAAGGTGAGAATTAAATATGCCTAGGAAACACCTCCAAAAAGTGTTCCAAGTCCTAATCAATTCTGGAAATGAAAATTTAAAAAAAAAAAAAACCTTTGAGATTTCATCTTATGATAGAATGACTAAAACTAACCACAAAACTGACAGCAAATGTTCATGAGGTTCTGTGGAAAAGGAAATCCTCATTCACTGTTGGTAGGAATACCAATTGCTTTGGCTACTCTGGAAATTAGTGTAGAGAATATTCAGAAAGCTAAAAATAAATCTACTATATAATACAGCTACACCACTCCTTAGCATGTACTCAAAGGGCTTGACTTTCGAACCCACAGATATTGCTCAGCAATGTTTGTTGCCACCCTATTCACAATAGCCAAGGGATAAAAATAACCAAAATGTATTTCAACTGCTAAATAGATTATGAAAACATGTACACTATTGAACACTATTCCACTTTAAAGACAGGTGATAACCATTCCATTTTATCATCTCTCCACACTCTCATCTTAGTGGCACCCACCCTGTTCATGCTTTGAGGAAGGATGGGGCCAGGTTGTTTCCTGCTGTCTTTCATACTTAACATTGTAGTATTCTAACACCTTCATTTGCTTTCCTCTATGGCACTTACTTTTCAAAATAGAGTATATGGAGAGAGAATGAAAAGTCCTTGAGAGTCTAGATGATGTGGCAAGAAAGAACATGGGAACTATGGGTCCTAGTCTCCCTTCTGTAGTCTTCCTTGGGTCTAGTCATTTTATGTCTAAGTCTAGTACTATAGTCAAATAATAAGGGTACTGGAATGTTCCTTCTGCATAGTGAATAGCAGGTAACATGAGGGCTCCAGCCTTACTGTAAGGGGAGGGCATCTGAATCGGGCCCTTTGGCTTCTGACCTTAAGGGTCAATCAGGAAGCCTCTTCACCCCCCCCCCCCACTTTTCCCACACACACATCATTTCCCTCTGTGAAACAACTCCACCTCTCAAACTGCTTTATGATATGACTAAACAAAGTCTGAAACATAGAATCTTTTTATGTGCCATAATAAAATAACTTAAAATGTGGTATGAACAAAGTCAGTTGGTCATTTAAGTTAGTCTTATTTGACTAACTTCTTCAAACTGTGTAAAACTATCTAGTTCATTGTAACTCATTCTGACATTAACAATGAAAATGTTTTGAGTTTAATATAACCTTTGACCATACCTGTATCAACCCAGCTATTTTGAATATCAGGGAGAAAAAAAAACTTTAGAAGGAGGTAAATCTGAGAAGTTGGGGGAATTACAGCCTGTTTACCTCTGCCTGATTGCATTATTATCTACAAGATAATATCTACAACATGATTGCATTATTATCTACAGGACTTTCCTATATTGCATCATCTAAATTACTTCTTCCAAAGCACTAAGTCCCCAATATTAGACATATATTGGGATTTTGTTTGAAGGCTTAGAGAAATGTATTATATCTCCCATGTCCTTCATTCTATATTCATATGGCTCAGATAAAATCCTATCCATATAGTTAGAGTCATTTTACTGGAGTCGAAACTTCAGTAAATGCATATGTCATATATATGTATATATGTATGCATGTATATATATATATAATAAAAACAACGTATCAAGGTACTTTTAAATAAGTAATTGCATGCCATTTTAGTTGTTAGCCTTTGAGGTTGCTGGCTATGAAAATCCTTCAAATGAGCCCAGGGTCTTCCCTGGACTTTGATCTCTTTATGTGTATCAGAACTTTAATAAATAGGTGATGAAAAGATGAACACAAGTCTTTGATAAACTGAACATGTGGCAGAAGCTGTTACAAAATATGCCATATTTCATCCTAGAACTTTTGCTAAAATGACATAGTTAGTTTAACTATGACAAAGGCCACATATTTCTGCTGGGTGAGAAATTTACCTGCGTTTTAAAATGATGAAATTCCTGAACTTACAGTGACTTATATGTTCTTTCAAAGTCACACCCCTTGAACTCTGAGATTTATGTGGCATTTCTTTTCCAATATTTTGATCATCTTGCCTTCAACCAATTCTCATATTTATGCTTTTCTACTGTAGAAACAGCATGTATACATGGCTGACTGTGCTGGAATTGGCGTCCCACACACCACAGTGTGACAAGCTTGAATGACACAATAATAGAATGACCCCAGGGACTCAGGAGTCAAGGCAGAGGTATTTATTGCTTAGCAACCTAGACTGATGTCAAGAGTCTCATCTTAGTAAGAGTGTTGAAAATCAAAATTGCTTTGCTATAATTCCCTTAAATTGGTGTCAACAAAAAATATTAATTAAATGCCCCAGTTATTGGTTTGATTGATAGACATAACAACTCTGTGGCCAAGCAGTAAAGTGGCATTTACAGCTGGCTGCTCACACTGAAGAGCCATGAACAACTTCTCCTAAGGACACTTGTCTGCTTTGCTGAGTTGACATTCAAGTGCCTTTTTCTGATGGTTGCTACCCAGAATTCTTAGAAAGTAATCAACAACTAGTGATTTTAGGTCACACTGAAAATAAAAGTATCTCACTTTAAAGCCAGTAATAAGCACTTTGTACAAACAGTTCTGAGAACAAATGGATAGTTCTGAGGGAGGGGTGCTTCAAAGGAAAGAGACTGTCAGGCTACACTCTCATAAGCACAGTTCTGTATTCTTTCCATTTCTAATGTGTTGCAGGAAAACACACGTAAAATATCAAACATTTCATTAAATCCTGACTTATTGGGCTGCAAAGATGGCTCCATGGCAACTGGCTGCCCTTTCAGAGGATCTAGATGCAATTAATTCTCAAGAACTATGTGGCAGCTCTCAACCATCAGTAACTCTCATTCCGGACACCCTCTTCTGATCTCTGCAGGCTTGTAGGTGGTGCACAGACATAGATACATGCAAGCAAAAACAAACTTGTACACATTAAGTAGAACAAGTCTTTAAAATTTTTATTTTTAGATGGCGACTTATATAAATCATTTACTCCCGCAATGAATGTGTTCCTGTGGAGTGTAACTTTACCATTCTCTACATTATTTAGTTTTGTATATAAAGTGAAAGGAATTTATTATTTACATGTTTGAATATAACACTAAAACATTAAACAGTCCAGTATAATGTCTGCATTCCTTTCTACTCATGAGTAGTGTAGTCATGTACTCCTAGCTCACAGGACACCAACATCATATGAACAACTGACATGATTTGGATTCATGCTTTACATGGAAATCTAGAATAGTATAAAACATGTTTAGGAGTTGTTGAAAATAAGACAAGACTTCCATTCACTTCCTGTTTTTCTCCTCTCTTTTTGTGAATTTTTTGCCAAATTAAGTAATATTTTAACGCTTTCTTATTCCAATTTCAGAGATGTGTATGCCTTCATAGAAATGTCTTAATCTGCTTCAGGGCTATCTAACTGGTTGACATACAAGCTGTCCTAAAATATCCTTATCATGTTATCATGTTTTTTATTTCAGTAAGATTATTAGTTAAATCTTTTTCCCACTGATTATTTTAATTATTGATAGATTTAGTTCTTTCTGCCTTCCTCCCTTTGTTCCTGCTTCTCTCACTGTTCTCTCTCTCCCTCTCTCTCCCCCCTCTCTCTGTCTGTCTGCCTTTATATCTCTTTTCCCCTCCTTTCCTTGATTCCCGCCTCCCTCCCATCATTCAATCAAAACTTTGTCAATCAATTTTCAAAGAACCAATTGATTTTTTTCCTTTGCTTTTTTCTAATTTTTAATGTTTTTTACTTCTACATATTATTTACACTTTTATAGTATTTGGTACAGTGTGACATTTCATACATGTGCCCATTGTTGCAGCAAGCAGAGTATTTAGTGTACCCATCACCTCATGATTTTCACTGTGAATGATGCAGTGAACCAGACAGTATCTCTCACTCTTTCATAGTGTAATCTTCATTTTACACTGCTCTTTGTTTGGTGTTGGTTCTTCTCTTCTTGCAGTGTTTAAAAATGGAAGACTATGCTGCAGTGTGTACAACTTTTCTTTGTAGT
The DNA here is from genome assembly GCF_943737965.1 of Phodopus roborovskii. Classification (NCBI taxonomy): domain Eukaryota; kingdom Metazoa; phylum Chordata; class Mammalia; order Rodentia; family Cricetidae; genus Phodopus; species Phodopus roborovskii. The sequence continues at coordinate 37,739,855 of NW_026125295.1, read as the reverse complement.
TTAAGCATTGTCCATTTGAATACTATGTTATATGCTTCCTCTAACTTTTGATCTGCTTCACTTTCATTCATTTTGAAGTCTTTTAATTTATCTGTTATGTCTTCAATATCATACTAGTTATTTGGGATAGTATTGTTGTTTGTTCTGTACAAGTTTATAACTTTCGAGTGTTCCTTCTTTAAAAACTCCCACACTAGTCTTACCCAACACCTATTAGAGAAGCTTCTCCTTGTGATAGATGCAAGTTTAAGCCAGAGAGGCACCACCTGGACAGTGTGCAGAAATTGATTGAGAGACTTCAGTTCAGTCAGTCCTTAGTGGAAGAACACTAGACCTGCCCAGGTTTGAGCCAGACAGATTCCCACACTAAGAATATACATGGACATGGGGTCCCACCCCTAAGCAAGAATTGATTTGCAATTGATATCTACTGACAACAGGAAAATCAGTTTTCAGTTTTCTCCAGTAGAGTGTCAGCCAGTGTATTAGCCACACTCAGGAGTAGTTGGCCCACATAAAATGAACTTCATGGGATTTTTGTGAGGTGTTCTTTTAAATTTGTTTTTGATAGAGATGTGTGTGTGTGTGTGTGTGTGTGTGTGTGTGTGTGTGTGTGCGTGTGTGTTTTGTTTGTAATTATTTTTGGTTTTTTTGTTTTTTATGGGATATTTTTGAAAGAGAGAGGGAGAGAAAGAACATACATTTGGCTGAGTAGAGGGGTGAAGGAGAGCCTGAAAGAAATTGGGGAAGAGGAAAACATGATCAAAATATATTGTATGAAAAATGTAAATAAACAATCAGAAACACCACCAAAACCTTCTGTTTTCTTTCCATCATGTTAAGAAGAAAACTTAACACTGGCTTTAACCTATAGAGTATTCCTCGGTCTGAAATGTGTATGTCATCTTCTGTCATTGGTTAATATGTGATGTAGGTATCTTCAAAACCTGGCTCTTTATAGTCAAAGATCAGTATGATCCCTAAATCATGATACCATCCAATTATTTTATTCAGAAGTGAAAGTGTGATTCTGAAGTCTTCAAATATTTTCTATTTGAATTATCCTCTTCTTCTTTCAATTTAGTCATGTCCTACTACACATATTTTGGACAATGTGATAATTGCATGTTTATGACTATTATATCTTTTTGATATCTTGACCTCATCATAACTACACAATGTCTGTCGTTACATCTAATGTTTTTACTACCAGGATGTTAATTGACATTAGTGTAGTCTATCAAGCTTCCTAAAGGTTGCAAACTATGAATTTTCTTTTAATGTATTACACCTTTGATGTTGAAATGTATTGCATATAGACAGCAAGTGATTGCATCATTTTATCTACTATGTCAATCTCCATTTTAATTGATACATTTAATAAATTTATGCTTAATGTAATTACTCACTAAATACATCTCCATCATATCAATTTTTTTATATTTGCAGGCATATTTGCCCCCATTGTTTTTCATTGTCAAATTCTTTTACATTAAATAAGTATTTTCTCAATATAAAATATTGCTTTCTTTTACTATTTTTTCATACTTTTTCATATTTCATGGGATTTTACTTATAACAATTTACAAATTCTAGTTCAGATTAATGCAACTTAACCACATAGCACAGCTCAGATGCATCCCCTTCCTTCCTCTCACCTGTGCTATGTGGTCAGGTTGTATTAATCTGAACTAGAGTTTGGAATTCTTTTAGCTATGACAACCACTAGTTCTCTTCAAAAACAAAGCATTTGCTTATGTAGAGACCTCCTCACACCTAGCAAGTTGCTTCTCTTTCTCCTTAAAAGATCCCCAGATTTTAAAGATTTGGGCTTTTGAATGTTTGCTTGTGTTACATTTTGTATCTTTTACTTCACATTTGTTCAGATCCTTGAATTATCATTTTTTTTTCATAAAAGTTGGAAAAAATTGAACTATTTTCTATTTAAACAGTATTTGGAACTCCTCTTTGGGAAAATGCCTCTGTGTGTGGGTTGATGAGCTTAACAATATTCTGAAGGCTTTTAAGGCCTTGTTTATTTCTTTACTTCATTCAGTATATTTCCATGAATGTAGAGTTTCAATTAATTTACCTACAAGATCATATCTATTATTGAAATTTTAAATTTCAGTTATAGTATTCTTAATATTAAATTTTTTAACAATATTCTATTGTTGAGGGCTGGTCTGATTCAAGGTTTTCCCTGAGGTCTTGATGTATAGAGAAGTAATGCAGTTCTATCCCTAAAACCAGGCATATGCTTGGCAAAACAATTAATGGCTTGGACCCATTGGGGGAGCTGAAGATTTCAGTCCTAAGAACCCAATTATTCACACCACACAAGGCTATGGCTATCAGTCAAGAACACTGTGTTCTTGGTCTGCAATGTACCTGAGATGCCCTGTGTTTCCTTGTACAAAATAGTTTGATTAGCTTCCTATTGACTTTGTCCCAGTTCTCCCTGGATATAGTATGTAAGTTGTACTTTTTAATAAAAATAGATTCGCCTACTTTGTACAAGATCTCCTTATCTGGAACTTACGTATTTCCTTATATTCTGATTATCTGGTTCTGATTCTCTCAGGACATAGTCACTAGAGAATAGCCTATTGTGTCAGATCATTCTGTAATATTTGTCAGTTTATCATTAACAGAACCAAAATACCTGGGGAATTTTGTAACTTGGAAAGACATTTATCTAGCTTTTGAGTTTGGGAGTTAAAGTTCAGTGAACCCATTTGTTCAGACTCTGGTGAACGTTTCAGCATAAATGGATGGTATCACAGCAGCAGTGACTTAGGTAATAGTCATAGGTTTAAAACCACCAAGGAAAAAATGCCTTGCCCCTGACTAGACCAAATCCTTGGGCCAAAGGAATGCATTCTAACCCTGAGGACTCCAGGACCAGGGCTTGAAAAGGCACCAATCTTTGAGCTAGCCCCAGAGTTAGACCACAAAAATCCACCAATCCCAAGCCACTCTTGGAAGCTCTATTCCTTAAGAAATTGTATATAAGGTCTATACCCTGTTTAGTTTGCTATTGTTTCTCACTCGGGGCAACCACACTCCTGGATTCTACCTTCACAATAAATTCTAGAGTGAGGTTTGTTTTGTGGTATGACATTTTTATTTACAATGGAGCAGAGACCAGCTGCAACAACTTGTGCCAGAATGGAGAAGAGCAGGGCAGAGTAGAACAGAGCAGAGAACACTTTCACAGGTGAGAGTTCCCCCTAGCAAAGCACAGTTGTTACACCTGGGGGAACATGAGCAGAGCTGTAACACTTCCATGAAGCAAAGCAGGGCAGAGCTGTAATAGCTTAGCTTGGGGCAAACCTCCCTTGCAGGAGCCTCAGAGTTGTGCCACTTGCTTTGCAGAAACCTTTCCCTGGAGCAGGGTTGTAAATTGTTACACTTCTGGCGACTTTATTGTATCCCTTGGTGCCCAACTTCCAGGATACCTTTCCATTGGAGCTGCTATGCTTACAATAGTGGTCACATCATGATACAGATGGCAAAAACTGCTAAGTTACTCTTGATCTTTTGTAACAACCACTTTTACAAGGACTTGCTAGAGAGCCATTGAACATTGTTTATAACTTCATATGGCACCAATGCCAGTGACCTCATTACTCTGAACTTTGAACCACCTCTTAAAATTTTCACCCTCCTAACACCACTGCCCCAAAGACCTTAACAGTTCCAGACTGAAGTGGGAGCATAAAAATTTTGTTCAGTGATTTGGATACCTTCTCCTTCTGTTGTTTGAAGTAGAAACAAAACAAAACAGAAAATAGCAAGTCTATTTAGAAGAAAAAGAAAGAAGAAAGAAAGGAGAAAGGAAGGAAGGAAGGAAAGAAGGAAGGAAGGAAGAACAGAAAAGAAAAGAAAAAGAAAAGAACTTAATAGTTAAGCTTCCATAGGAGAGTTTCAGTTAACTTTTCCCCCACTGCATAGGCCATCTCTCATTTTTGTGTACTTGTCTCATGTTGAAGCCTAGGCATTTTTAATGATATAATATATCAAGCAACTCAGGATATCAGAGTCTCCTTGCATTTAATGTTTGCTGGGGTTGCTGTTTGTTATTGATGTTTTTGAACAGATTCTGTTAAGTCTGAGTCTTTGTCCAGTCCCTGAATTGTCTTCTCAGCTATCTCAGCAGATAGCTCATGATTCAGTAGTCCTCATTAGGTATCTGAAAATAATGCTCTCAATATCTGCCAAAGGTCAGTATGAATTCAGAGAACCTATTAAACACTCTCTGTCTTTTCTTGGGAAAACTGAACAAACAACTCTTTGCTTCAGACAAATACAATTCCACCAAAGCCTAAATTAGTAAACCAGTCATTTGGGATGTTTACAGAGGTGTGGCTGAGTATTACTCACAGGACCTTAAACAACCTAAATGCAGCTGCATGGGAAACCCACATAATCATGGGTGACAATTCATGAAAGTAGCATCCCTGGAGCTTGGATCTCCATACACAACTTGGAGGCAGTTCAACAGGTTTGAGATCTATAAGTCTGCCTTTCTCTTCCATTTCTTTCCCTTGCACTTCTATCTAGAAGTTTTTATAGACTATATAACCACAGCAAAGGGGCTTGTGAACCTTGTAAATATTTAGCAGTCATCTCTAATTATTTGGGACAGTTGCTCTCAGAAAAAGGCTATTCTTATTAAGTGAACTCCACCATGTGCAAAGAAACTCAATAACATAAACATCACATGGGTAACATATGACAATCTTTGCCCTTGAGAATAGAGACTTGGAAGAGTCCTAGAAGTTGCTGCACTGCTAATGGGTATGGCTGCTATTTGACTTGTGAGAGTATACTGTTTCAAGGAGACTATTCAACTGGATGAGAAAACATAGGAATAAGAAACCAGCCACCAGCCTATTCTCTATGATGCTCATCTGAGTTCATAGATTCTGATTTGCCTTTGGTTAATTGTTACAGAGTTTTAAAATAGATTTTGACAACTTTAAAAAAATGAAAATATTGTTATGGAAGAAAGACTATTTGGAGACCCTATTTTTGTTGGTATCATATTCTAATTTAGTTTCAATTTCTTTTATTTATGGTTTAGTGCATAACTTTAAATGACACAAATGTCCTCACTTTATTGTAGGATCCACTCTATCTCCGACTACAGAATGTTAGACTATTACAAGACAGTTAATATTTATTGATGATGTCTTCTGCAGCAAGTGAATCTGCAAATCTTTATGTGTAGTGAGCCTAATAAAACAGCAATTCAATAGTTATTCTCTGTGCTTTATTATGTGTGTAAAAACCAGGAACTGAATCGTCTCTCCATCACCAGAGAGTGGGCTGTAATAAAGAATGGAACCCAGGATGTCTTTATGCTCAAGGCCATGTTCCTGTGTATACCAATCCAAATCATTGTGAAATTAAAATATCAGTAAGTGACCTGAGTTTGCCATGTAAAATGATTTCATAAGAGTAACACAAAGGAACATGAGACATTCACTTTGAATTTAAAAGTTGGTTTAGTCAGACACTCATATGTGCTCAACTATATTCATAGCAGTATTATTTGTAATAGCAAGAACCTGGAAGCAACCTAGATGCCCCCCAACTAAATAATGGATAAAGAAGATGTGGCACATCTACACAATGAAATACTACTCTGCGGGGGGGGGGACAATGGAATCTTGAAATTCGCAGGATAGAACTTGAAGAAAACATCTGGAATGATGTAACCCAGTCACAAAAAGAGGAACCATGGTATATGCTCACTCATATATGGATTTTAGACATAGAGCAAAGGATCACCAGCCTATAATTCACACTGCCAGAGGAACTAGGATACAAGGTGTGGATTCTAAGAGGTTCATATAAGGTCCCTCACAGAAGGGGGAAGGGACAAGTTCTCCAGAGCACATGGGGAGTGGGGGGCAGTGAATGGAGAGAGAAGTAGGAGAAAGAAAAGGGGAGGAGAGGAAAGCACATGGGACTAGGAAGATTGAGTCAGGGGAGGAATAGAAGACAAAAGAGAGAGAGAGTGTGTGTGAGAGAGAGAATAAAAGAGGGAGTGATTATAGGTTTGAAGAGAAAACTGAACCTAAAGAAATGTCCAGAGACCTACAAGACTGACCTCAACTAAGAATTTGAGCAACAGTGGAAAGGCTACCATAAATGCCCTTCCCTGATAATGAGATCAATGACTAACTTATCCACTATCATGGAACACTCATCTAGTAGCTGATGGAAATAGAAGCAAACTTCCACAACTAAACACGGAGCCAAACTGGAATCCAGATGCAGAAAAGGAGGACAAGATCACGCTGCCAGAAACACATAGAGACAGCTAACCTGAACAAGGAGGAGCTGATGGGCCCCCAGACTGATACATTGGAATACAGCATGGGACTGACTCAGACCCCCTGAATATGGGTCTCAGCTAGAAGGCCTTGGCAGTCTAAGGAACTTCAGACAGTGGAACCAGGATATATCCCTGGTGCACAAAAGACTTTGGGAGCACATCACCCATGGAGGGATACTCCCTTAACCTAGAGACAGGAGAGAAGTCCTAGTCCCTACTTCAAATGACTTGACAGAATTGGATGACCCCTCCTGGATGGCATCACCCCACATGTGGACTGGGAGGGAGATGGGAAAGGAGGGTGGTCAGGGTGCTTGTCAGGGGTGGGGGGGGGGAGAAAAAAGGAGGAGGGAGGGAGAAGGAACTAGGATCGATATGTAAAATAAAATTTAAAATTAAGAAATGGGAAAAAAAGTAATTGTTGTACAAGATTTCTGGGCCTACTTTAAAGAAACAATCCTCCAGTGGGGCAGAACCCACTGTAAACTAGTGTATCACTGTGTCCTCTGCCTGTGGATTGTACTGCTTGCTCGAAGGCTATATCAGTATTTGCAAATAGTTTCAAAAAATAATGCAACTCAGTGTATGTCTGATGTATGGTTTCAGTATTCATTCATTGATAGTTCAATAAACTTGTGAGGTAAAATGAACAATGTCAAACAATGAAAAGGAAGCTCTGCCAAGGTAATTTACTTATATGTACATATGCACATGTAGAATCATTTTGCATGACATGTGCAAGCCAGGAATCATTTTCAGGAACACTACACTCCTCCTTTGAGACAAGGTCCCACATTATCCTGGAACTCATCAATTATGCTATATTGGCTGCCTAGACAGCCTCAGGCATCCCACTGTGTCTGCTTCTCCATCACTAGCCCCTCAGGTGTGTTCACAGCCATGACTCACATTTTTACATAGGATTTAGGGATCAACTTCATGTCCTTGTTGCTTATAAACAAGTACATTTCCAACTGAGCTTTTCTCCCATTCCTGATAAGATAAAAAAAAATTTTTTTTCACACAAGTTGCTTTTATTAACTGTGAATATGCCTTGGATGGAAAGTTTTCTTTTTTAATTAAAAAAAATGGTTTCATTTTACATACTCACCCCAGTTTCCCTTCCTTCTCCTCCTTTTTCTCCCAACCCTGCACCTCCCCCTATCCCACTCTCTATCTACTCCTTAGAGGGAGTAAGGCCTCCCTTTGGAAGTCAATAAAGTCTAGCATACCAAGTTGAATCAGGATCAGGCCCCTCCCCAATACATGAATGCATGAAGGTTGAGTAAGGTATCCCACCATAGGGCATGGGTTCCACAAAACCAGTTTGTGCACACAAGATAAGTCCTGGTCCCACTACTAAACAGACCAAGCCACATAAGTATCACCAACATTCAGAGGACCTAGTTTGGTCCTTTTCAGGTTCCTCAGCTATCAGTCCAGAGTCTCTGAGCTCCCACTAGTTCAAGTCAGATGCCTCTGTGGGTTTCCCCATCATGATCTTGACTCCCTTTGCTCATATGATCCCTCCTCCCTCTTTTAAACTAAACTCCAAGAGCTGTGGGTCACTGCATCAGCTTCCATCAGTTACAGGATTACATTCTATCATCATTAATCTGATGACAGGAGTGCCTTCTCCACTATCGCTAGGAGTCATCCTTATGGATCTCTGGGAATTGCCCTAGCACCAGGTTTTTCCCTAACCCCATAATGGCTCCCTTTACGAAGATATCTCTTTCATTCCTCTCCTTCCCTCCCCCAACTCGACCACCTTCATCCTTCATGTTCCTATCCCCCATCTCCTGCCTTTCACCATACTACCAGTTTATCCAGGAGATCTTAACTGTTTCCCCTTCATGATTCCATTGTATTTTACAGTGGGCTAATACTCCATCTTCTATGTGTACCAAATGTTCTTTATCCTTTCTTCCACTGAAGTACATCTAAGTTGTTTTCAGGTTCTGGCTATTACAATAATATTGCTATGAACATAGTTGAGCAAGTGTTCTTGTAGTATGATTGAGCCTCTTTTGGGTATATGTGTGATATTGCTGAGTTCTGAGGTAGGTAGATTCCCAATTTTTTTGATAAACTGCCATACCAATTTTCATATTGGCTATACAAGTGTGCACTCCCACCAGCAGTGAAGGAGTACTCCCCTTACACCACATGCTCTCCAACATAATCTCTCATTGTGTTTTTGATCTTAGCCATACTGATAGGTGTAAGATAGTATCACAGTGTTGTTTTTATTTGCATTTCTCTGATGGCTAAGAATGTTGAGCAATTCCATAAATGTCTTTAGACAATTACAGATTCTTCTTGTGAGAATTCTATGTTTAGATCTGTACATCATTTTTTAAATTAAAATCAGCCCTCCTATATACAAATGGTAATTGGGCCGAGAGAAATCAGAGGATTATCACCCTTTACAATAGCCACAAATAACATAACATAAATTGGGTTAGCTTTAACTAAACAAGTGAAAGACTTGTATGACAAGAACTTTATTCTTTAAAGAAAGAAATTGAAGAAGATATCAGAAAAATGGAAGATCTCCCAGGCTCTCAGATAAGTAGGAACAACATAGTAAAAATGTCAATCTTACCAAAAGCAATCTACAGATTCAATGCAATCCACATCAAAATTCCAACACATGTATTAACGTCTCAAAAGAACAATACTCAACTTCATATGAAAAAAAACATAAAAGCTAAGATAGCCAAAACAATCCTATACAATAAAAGAACTTTGGGAGGCATCACTGTCCCTGACTTCAAGCTCTACCATAGAGCTATAGTAATAAAAACACCTTGGCACATAACAGACAGGTGGATCAATGTAATCAAATTAAAGATGCTGACATTAATCCCCACACCTGATCTTTGACAGAGAACACAAAATGTGCAATGCAAAACAGAAAACATCTTCAACAAATTCTGCTGGTATAACTGGATGCCAACATTTAGGAGAATCAAATAGGTCCATATCTATTTCCATGTACAAAATTCCAAAAGGATCAAAGACTTCAAAATAAATCACACTAAACCTAATGGAAGAGAAAGTGTGAAGTAGCCTGGAAAGCACTGGCATGGGAGACCACATCCTAAATACAGTATCAGTAGCACAGACACTGAGAGCAAAACTTGATAAATGGGATTTCCTGAAACTGAAAAGCTTCTGTACAGCAAAAGATATGGTCAATAAGACAAAATGGCAACCTACAGAATGGGTAAAGTTCTTCACCAACTCCACATCTGAAAGAGGGGCTGATCTCTAAAATATATAAAGAACTTAAGAAACTAAACATCAAATTACCAGATAATCCAATTACAAATAAATTATTAAGTGTAGAACATTATCTACACTTAATATTTACCTTATTTCCACAGGCTTGCTCATCTTCATAGTAATTCTGTAAAATAAACAAAAAAAGTATTAGTGATGCACCTATTTCATAGATGAGAAATCAGAGGCAGGAGATGTTCATTATCTTTCCAGTACCAAATGATAGTACTAGGTTTTGAACTTTAGAGAGCATAGCTATGAAAGGCAGTATTTGTGAAGTTTCAAATAATATTAAAGCATATGTTATGACCAGATTTCCTGTCTTTCTTTCTTTCTTCCTTCCTTTCTTTCTTTCTTTCTTTCTTCCTTTCTCTTTATTTTCTTGACAATGAAAAACAATTTATTTTAAAAATGCTGATTACATAGCTACATTAACAAAAAATACTTTAAAAATTTAAAAAGCTACATTCACAGTAGAAAAACTCAGAATGTTCTATGGGATTATGAAAACATGGAGCAGATTGACATAATATGACTTCTATACTTACCACAAAGGTACAAGAATCAAAATGTGTACAACATTTGTAAAAGAATAAAGGAGATGGAGAGAAAACAAGAACAGAGGCTGCAAAATAAACTCAACTATTTTTTGTTTTTGTTTTTGTTATATTTTATTTTATATATCGAGGCCAGTTCCCTCTCCCTCCCTCCCTCCCATTCCCCCAAACCACCCTACCATTACCCCCCCCAACTCCACAGGGAGGGTGATGACCCAGGCTTCATTTCAAGTCACAATGTGATACATGTAAATTACCAGGTTTTGGAACATTAAAATAAAGATCACAACCAAGTAAAGTTAATTTCAGTCAATATCCTTTATAGACTTGACTCAAGAATGACATTATTTAGAGACAGGAATTTAAGGAGTAAGGTTTTTCCCCTCGGCCTGGACCCACCACCATGCCTGCCCCAAATAACACACAGAGACCCTGTATTAGACATAATTATGTTGGCCAGTTACTTGTTTCATATCAGCTAGTTCTGTCTTAAGTATTAACCCATTTTTAATAATCTAAGTATTTCCATGTGGTCTCATCTTACCGGAGAGTGGGCTGGTGTTCTGCTCTCTCCAGTCTCCTCATGCTGACTCCTCCTTACTACTTCCTCTCTCCTCCTTGTCTCCTAGTCCTGCCTATCTTGCTTTCCTATTGACCAACAGTGCTTTATTCATTAACCAGTATGAAAAACATATTTACAGAATGACATCTCCCATCACAGGAATGGTGGCCAATACTAGATGCTTTGTTCTGCCTACAGATCCCTCTGAGGCATTCAGTGGCAGGAAGGGTCCGACAGCTTCTTGTCAGAGGACTCAGAGAGGGAGAGGTGGTCTGAAGGAGTCCCCTACACCTCTGGTACTCACCTTTCTACTGGAGGGTGGAGGGGAAAGACAGGAATGGCTGCCAATGCTGGATGCTAGATTGCAGACAGATCTGTATCTATCACCATGCACACAACTTAAGACCAAATATATCAAAGACCTCAACGCAAATCCAGCCACACTGTACCTCTTAGAAGAGAAAGTAGAAGGTACCTTTGAACAAACTGGTATAGGAGACCGTTTCCTGAACATAACATCAGTAGCACAGACAGTGAGGCAATTAATAAATGGGACCTCATCGATCTGGGAAGATTCTGTAAGGCAAAAGACACAGTCAACAAGACAAAATAGAAACCCACAGAATGGGAAAAGATCTTCACCAACCCTACATCTGATAGAGGGTTGACCTCCAAAGTATACAAAGAACTCAAGAAGCTAGTCACCAAAACACCAAATAATTCAATTAATAAGAGAGGTACAGAACTAAACAGAGTATTCTCGATAGAGGAATCTAAAATGGCTGAAAGACAAATAAGAAAGTGCCCAACACCCTTAGCCATCAGGGAAATGTAAATCAAAACAACTCTGAGATACCATCTTACACCCATCAGAATGTCTAAAATCTAAAGCACCAATGACAGTTTATGCTGGAGAGAATGTGGAGAAAGAAGAACACTCCTCCACTGTTGGTTGGAGTGCAAACTCATTCAGTCATTTTGGAAATTAGTATGGCAGTTCCTCAGGAAAATAGGAATCAGTATACCTCATGATCCAGCAATTCCACTCTTAGGCATATACCCAAAGGATGCACATTCATACCACAAGAACATCTGTTCAACTATGTTCATAGCAGCATTATTTGTAATAGCCAGAACCTGGACGCAACCTAGATACCCCTCAACTGAAGAACGGAAATAGAAAATGTGGTATATTTAGACAATAGTACTACTAAGTGGGGAAAAACCAGTGGAATCTTGAAATTCACAGGCAAATGGATGAAAGTAGAAGAAACTATCCAAAGTGAGGTAACCCAATCACAGAAAGACAAACATGGTATGTATTCACTCATATATGGATTTTAGACCTAGAGCAAAGGATCACCAACCTACAATCCACACTGCCAGAGAAGCTAGGAAACAAGGAAGAATATAAGAGAGACATACACGGTCTCCCAGTGAAGGGAAAAAGGACAAGAGCCCCAGAACAAATTGGGAGGGAGGTAGGAAAAAGAGGAGGGGAGAACAGGAAGGGAAAGAGAACATGAGGGATCAGAAAGATTGAATGCAGATATGAAGAGTGGAGAGCAAGAAAAGAGATTCGTCAATAGAGAGAGGAATTATAGGTTTAAAGAGAAATCTGGCACTAGGAAATTGTACAGAGATACACAAGGATGACCCCAACTAACAATCTAAGCAATAGTAGAGAAGCTACCTTAAATGTCCTTCCCTTACAATGAAAATGTTGACTATCTTAAATGCTATCCTAGAACCTTCATCCAGTAGCTGATAGAAGCAGAAGCAGAGTTCCACAGCTAAGCACTGAGCCAAACTTCTAGAATCCAGCTTCAGAGAGGGAGGAGTGACGAACAAAGGGGTCAAGACCATGCTGGGCAAACCCACAGGCACAGCTGACTTAAATAAGTGGGAACTGATGGACCCCAACCTGACAGCTGGTGAACATAGGACCAAACATAGGACCAAACCAGGCCCCCTGAATGTGGGTGTCAGGTAGGAGGACTGGGCAGTCTATGGGGCCTCTGGCAATGGAAACAGGATGTATCCCTAGTGCACAAAGGGTCTTCTTGAGCCCATTTCCCATGGAGGGATACTCCCTTAGCCTAGAGACACTGGGCAGAGCCTAGACCCTACCCCAAATGACTTGACAGATTTTGGTGATCCCTAAAGGCCTCATGCTCCCTGGGAAGTGATTGGGGGATGAGATAGGGGACTTTTGAGGGACATGGGGGTATGGGAGGGAGAGGGAACTGGGATTGATATGTAAAACAGGAGTGTTTCTAATTTAAATAAAATTTATTTTTTATGATGATGTTATTTAAGCTGAAATTAAGAAAGCAATATAAAAAGATGTCAACATTTGCTCAAAACTCCCTATTATTCTGAAAAACAATGTTTCCTCAAGGAAAATACATGAGGATGGAAACAAAGCATAAAGAACATGAAAGACTTACCCCCATGTCAACTGGGAGCTTTGCTGGGACCATGAGACTGCCTTTAGTGGCTCTTCCCATCTGTCCTCCCCTCAGTAGCTCTCTTATAAACATGGTACTTTCACCACTGAGCTGACATCTGGAAAATGCTGGTTCTTTCTCTCAGCACAGAATATTGAGACAATATGCAACAAATGATAAAAGCATCTAAATCAGTAGTTCTCAACCTGTGAGTCATGACCCCTTGGGGGTCACATATCAGACATCTCATATAACAGATATTTATTATGATTCCTAACAGTAGCAAATTTGCAGTTATAAAGTAATATTTAGACTCTCAATGAAGTACAGCTTGCACAAACAAAGACTATACAGTGCAGCTCTGTCTACATCTATGGCCACCTAGTTTCTCCTGGGTCCCTTTGCTTGTGATGATTTTCTATGAGTCATTTCTTTCCTTTTAGATGACTTGGCTCTAAAGTTAGAGTGGTCCAGTTTTCTCACTTTCCTGCATGAGAGTCTATATGTTTAAAAATCTTGTTCTTGATACACATTTTGACCTTTCATTTAAATTATGAAATATTTCCAATTCAACTGCAGTTTTGATCTATATTAAAGTCATCCTTCAGAAGCCTTTCGTCATTCAGTATACAAAACTCTGACCTCAGTCATTCTTCTGATCTTTAGGTCTTTAGGTACTGAATAAATTAGGTCCTACATGCTATTTCTACCTTGACTTCAGAAGTGATTTTAACTGTTCTATGTATCCTTGTAGTCCTATTCTAACTTCCTGATGCCTTTGGTTATGATTTTCTTGAATACTATACAATTCTAACAATTGTTTACTCAAAAAAGTGTTATTAATCATTTCAGGTTTAGAGGAAGAGTTGACTCTTCTATGGAGGCACTGTTGAGTTACAACGTCTGCCATCTTTGCCATCTGTTATCATGTACCCATGTAACTGTTCATTTGCCTATTTCAGAGGGCAAGGATTTCTCTGACAGAATGGTTCCAACCCAAAGTCTGATGGATAGGAATAACCTGATAAATATTTTTAATTAATCAATAAATGAGTGATATTGGTTCAGTTCCTCAACCCCTCTTTTAGACTCCACAGGCACCAGACACTTACATGGTATACAGACATATATGTAGGCAAATCACTCATACACATAAAATAAAATTATTTTGATAAAACTAAAAGAATTACTTATAAAGAGAGAATAGCACATCATATAGAGCTTGCATGGGTCTGACCTAAATGGGGTTGAGAGAAGTGGACACAGGCCCCCATCTAATCCACAAGTAATCTCCAATTGACCATTGCTCATGAAGGGAAAATTATTTTTCTCCATAGGTGTCTCACTGATTATACAAACCAAATCTAAGGGCAGACTCCATGCCCAGCAGTAGATGGCCAAAAGAAAACGAACTCAGTGGTATTTTTTAATGGGGTTCATTTAATGGGGTTCTTTGTCTTAGCATTTTTTTAGCCTTGGTGGTCTTTTACTTAAATATTATGGCTTCTGATTTTGTGTTTTTATGGCATTTCTACGTGCATGAGTGTGTATCTCTGCAGTTCTATGTGTTTCATGTGCTTTAAAAAAATTATTTGTTTTGTCCTATTATGGTTTGTTTACTTGGTTGGTAGATTGGTTTTTAGTTTCTAGCTTGTTTTCTAATGAGAGAGAGAAAGAAAGGGGTGTGGATTTGAATGGCTGGTGAGGTGGAGAGAATCTGGGAAAAGTTAGGGAAGGAGAAGTCATGATCAGAATACACTGTATGAAAAAATATTTTTCAATAATATAAATACATTTTAAAAGAGCAAGAAATAGGACGTAGATGGTTTTTCTTCCCTTGCCTTAGTGACAAGGTGAAACAAGGTGTTTTGAAATCATAAAGCATCAGCCAACACACAGACTGGTTCTAGTTTCTAGTCTGTTGAGGAAATAGTACATACCCTTGTACTATTTACTTGTTTTGTCTTTATGCCTACTGCATCTGTGCTTTAACCTATAATTATAATTGGCTTTCATATCTTTATGTGCCTACAAGCACATATGAAATATGTAATAAACATATTTCATAAGCCTAATAAATAAATAAAAGTGATCCTTCTGCTGTCTCTGCTGATTCTTTTTTACATTACAACAGTTTATATTGCTAATATTAATAGTAATAGTTGCCTTCTTTCTCATTTCCAAGGGGCAATAATTATATGAATGTTGTTTTCTTATTTTCAAAAGCCCTGAAATGTAGTTGTAATAAGTTAACAGCTGAAAAATAATTTTGATAAACCTTTTCTCAAAGACCAAAATTTCTTTGGAAATAAGGATAAGGAACATGTCAATTTAGGATGGTTATTTTCAATTTTCCTTTGTACTCTGTTTATGAATACAAGTCTTTTACTTCTTGTTATGAAGACATAGATCTTACCTTTATAAAAGGTAGTACAGTATTTACAACACATTGAACATTATTAAATCTGCACAGATATTGCCCCTTTCCATGGATTCTTTCCAGGTATCTCCTTATCCATTCATATCTTTAGCAATAGTTTAACCTATGACGCTTATAAATAAAGTCTTAAAATTTTGCAGGTTTCATTAGAATTTGGGACTGAAATCATTTACTACTTTAATGTAGGTGTCACTCTTAGTAGAGCCCCTGTAAAATTATTCTATTTCTGTATTAATATTTAATATTTAATAACTACAACTTCTTTCTAAATTAGAAAACTTCTAGGCAGTTTATTTCACTGCCTGTTGTTCTTCCTCTGCATTACTCAGAGAACAGAGCCAGCACATCGTAATTCTGTGATGAGTAACAGGCTTTACCTCTTGCCTTGAGTGCTGCTGACTGACATGTGCTGCTTACATGGAGAGATGGGAAATGTCCAGTCTTGTCTGCAAAGCAGCTTCCCTTTAATCAAATAGGGAATTGTGAAACATGAAAGGTGGTGCCATGAGCAGAAGAACAGGGTTGCAGCTGATGACAAGCATTGGCAGTTACCAGCTAAGAGGCTCTTGGATAAATACTAAGGTGCCTTCAGCTAAACACTGTCCTCTTCAGGGGAGAAGAGCTGTGACAATTGATTCTTTCTGCTATGGCTCACAGCTGCTTTCAAAATCACATATGTACATAACAGTCCACACTGATCAAACTCTTATTCTGAATCATATAAAATAAGCAGCATCTCTCTCTGACATTACAATTTAAAAGCTTAACCATATATGCACTATTTTGTACAACATGTGCAGAAAATGCCCCCAGTAAATTTCCACAGAATGCTAAACTGTATTATTACATTCTTTTTCCTCATCTTTTCTTAATTTCTATTTTTAAAGTGGCGCTTTTTTTTTTCAGTTGAAGCAACAGGAAGCACTTCATTCCATGTGACCAGTAAAATTGGTTTTTACCAAGCATGACAAAATGTGTGGGTTCCAAGGTAAGAAAAAACCTGGACAATAAAGAAATTTCATTGATCCCAATCAGGTTAAGGTGGCTCACTTTCCTGACCAAGGTAAGAGTAGAGGGACCTCCTCACAGCACTGACTCAAGAAGATAAAGTCCCTTCTGATGAGCAGTTGCCAAATTTCTGTGTTCAGGAGAAGCCCCTCTGTTTGAAGATGCCCCTGCTTCTTTACTCTTAGCAGGAATAATTCTATTTTGCTTTAGTTTTCATCTACTGGGGTCTAGTGCAACAAGTAAGCCCACAATAGCCTTCCAGAAGCTTGTTGAACAATGATCAGCCTATGTCTGACAAATGCTACAACTTCCTCCTTGCTTTTCACAGGCTAGCAGTTGGGTGTTAGCACCTAGCCAGAGATCAAACACTTTTCTAGTTGAGAAATTCAGTACAAAGGAAGAAAATATCTTTGTGTTTCTTTTTTATTCTACCAAAATGGAAACTTGTTTGTTAGAGGGTCTCACTCAGGGGCCTGATTTCTCTTTACTGATTCACATCTAAGCCAAGGGAGGACTCAGAATAACACCATTTGAAAAGGGCTTCTGGCTCAAGAACTAGCTTAAAATAGCAAAGGAAGAAATGAAAGTAACAGGGAAACAAAAAAACTAATACAGGAACCTCAGGGGGTGGAAGAAGACTCTCCCATGCACAACACAAGAGCCAGTTACTGAATCTCAGCTTCTACTGCCATATATAAACTTCCAGAGACCTGAGGCTAAAACCTAACTGACTGGTGTCCTTTGGGGTTCTACGGGGCTACAGTCAGCACTCATTCAGGGATATGTTTTCAGCTCACACTCCAGCCTTTAAAAAAAAAAAAAAAAAAAAAAAATATCGATTCCAGTTCCCCCTTCCTCCCTCCCTACCTCTTTCCCTCTCTCCCATCCTCTCATCCTCTCATATCCCCTCAGACCACCCGCCCCTTCCACCCTCCCCCACTCTACATGTAGGGTGATTCCTTCCAGGAGGGATCATCTAAAATTGTCAATGAAAGACCAAAAAATGAAGTTAAATGAAGGACGGTCTGACCTGGAAAACTAATCAATATCTGTTCCTTGGAATTTGCTAGCTTCCTCTCACCAGGCCCTGAGATGACAAGAATTCACACTGCCCCTCCTTTCTGCCCCTCCTTTCCTGTGAGTCAACAGGTTGTAAATAGGGTCCTTAGGAAACAAAGAGATAGCTGTAACTCTGGTTTGCCCAGACAAGATTAATTAGCACACCCTGAGGCCCTAAGGTCTGCTGACCCTAATAGCAGACCATCCGGCCTCCAAGGGTCATGTACTCAATGGACAGAGGGTCCCACCCCCTCCCTAAGCTTGTGGGTTTGCCTTTAAAAACAGCTGGGCCCAGGGGAGGGGGCTTCTCTCTAGCCTGCCTGCTGGAGGAGCCCGTTTGCGCAAATGTTTCCTGTTCATTAAAGCCTCTTGCGTTTTGCAGCAACTGGACTGGACATTGAGTTCTTGGGGTATCGACCGAACCTGGAAGACTCCTCATTCTGAGGGTCTTACAGTCAAGTCATTTGTAGTAGGGACTAGGACTTCTCTCCTGTCTCTAGGTTAAGGGAGTATCCCTCCATGGGTGATGTGCTCCCTAAGTCTTTTGTGCACCAGGGATATATCCTGGTTCCACTGTCTGAAGTTCCTTAGACTGCCCAGGCCTTCTAGCTGAGACCCATTTTCAGGGAGTCTGAGTCAGTCCCATGCTGTATTCCCATCTATCAGTCTGGGGGCCCATTAGCTCCTCCTTGTTCAGGTCAGCTGTTTCTGTGGGTTTCTGTAGCCTCTTCTGCATCCAGATTCCAGATCAGCTCAGCGTTTAGTTGTGCTTGCTTCTGTTTCCATCAGCTACTAGATGAGGGCTCTATGATGGTGGATAGGTTAGTTGTCAATCTCATTATCAGGGAAGGGCATTTATGTAGCCTTTCCACTGTTGCTCAAATTGTTAGTTGGGGTAAGTCTTGTAGGTCTCTGGACATTTCTCTAGGTTCAGTTTTCTCTTCAAACCTATAATGGTTCCCTCTTTTATGCTCTCTCTCTCTCTCTCTCTCTCTCTCTCTCTCTCTCTCTCTCATCTATTTCTCCTATGACTCAATCTTTCTAGTCCCATGTGCTTTCCTCTCCTCCCCTTCCCTTTCTCCTAGTTTCCTCTCCACTCACTGCCCCCCCCCATTCCCCATATGCTCAGGAGATCTTGTCCCTTTTCCCTTCTGTAAGAGACCTTATATGAACCTCTTAGAATCCTCCTTGTATCCTAATTTCTCTGGCGGTGTGAATTATAGGCTGGTGAGCCATTGCTCTATGTCTAAAATCCATATATGAGTGAGTACATACTATGTTCCTCTTTTTGTGACTGGGTTACCTCATTCAGAATGGTTTCTTCAAGTTCCATCCATTTGCCTGCACATTTCAAGATTCCATTGTTTGTTTGTTTTTTTTTCCCCCCTTTGGAGTAGTATTCCTTTGTGTAAATGTGCCACATCTTCTTTATCCATTCTTCAGTTGAGGGTCATATAGGTTGCTTCCAGGTTCTTGCTATTACAAATAGTACTGCTATGAACATAGTAGAGCACATGTCTTTGTTGCATGGATGTGGATCATTTGGATATATGCTTAAAAGGGGATTGCCAGGTACTGTGGTAGACTGATTCCCATTTTCCTGAAGAATTGCCATACTGATCTCCAACAGAAAACACACATCTTCAAACAGACAAACAGACAAAAGCCACTGAACATGTAGGTACCTACAGAAAAGAAGTTAGCTCTCCAGAAACAATCACTTAATGAAGAGAATTCTGATTTGTGGTAAAAATATTTAATTCTAGTGAACTATTTCTATACAGAAATCTATTTCTCTCTACTATTTAGTATTCCTGAAGTCCCAATTTATGTAAACCAATGCTGGCTTTGGAGTTGGATTTGGCTTTCCTTCTCTAAATTCAAGCATGTTGTTAAGATTAAATTCATGATTTCTGCCTTAAATCAAGAAGCCAATTGGTGTAAGGCAGAAGAAAACAAAATCTGGGGACTCATTTCTTATACGCAATTTTCTCTCTGAAATCCTAATTTTCTCACATACTTTTTAATGCGTATTGTTGTCTTTCCCTAATGCATACCTTAAAATTTTACTTTAATATTGATGTGTAACTTTTCCACAAGGAATAATAACGATTCCTAACAGCAGTCTTTGAACTCTCCGGAAAGAAGATGGGGCCCCACATCATTGTTTCCACTTGATTCAACCTGATGCATCACCTTAAAACCGGTTTGAGACTGTTTTGCTCGAGACAACTCATGACTAGCAAGCTGTAATGGTGCACCTTCTTATTACACCCTGGCCAGAGTTTCAAATAGAACTACAGTCAAGCATTTTCTGCCACACAGTGACTAGCTACATATATCACAGCCAGTTCTGTTGAGAATTTTGGTTGCTAAAAATTTTCTTCCTACAGGATCCATTGGAGCAATCATTGTCCCATTTCAGCAGGAAGTAACCTTAAGATAACGACGCCCCCTTTCCCTACCCTTGGAATTTTGGGATAATAGTCATCGTCTTTGAGTTGGTTTTAGTTATTTAGGGTTGGGTATGGAAGGTGATGCTTACACTCGGGTTTATCTTTTAGACAGAAATAGGGAATGGTTGGGAAAGGTATGGTTTAGATGGGATATAGGTAGATTAGCCTATTTTCTTGTGAATTTGAATAAGAATGAGATAGTATTTTACAGCTTACATTGTTATGTATTCTTATATGTGGTAAGCTATGTAAAATTAAGTTTATATTTTGTTATATTGTGCGAAATCTTTCCACTTACGATGTTTTATGCACATTATTTTTACCATATTCTATGTATATATACTTTTTTTGTATTCAAGACATTTGTATATTGATACAATTTGGGATATTTATCATGCTGCCCTTTATAGTTCTATCTCTTGCCTTGACATTTCTACTCTACCTCTATTTTAGGGATTTATATGTATGTATATAGTTATATTGTTTAAGTATTTGTTCCTGCTTTACTAAGGGAAGTTTTAATCAGTTTTTTAGCTAAGTTCCTGGGTATTACAGATTATCTTCACTCATGTTTCCTGTACCTATGAGATTAGTCAGATATAGATGCTTAATCTTCAATCACTTCATAGACATGCAGAACATGGCATTTAAATGTTTTAATATTAGTACTCCATTGACATGAGACACTGTTGCTCCTGACAGCACCGTGCACTTTCCCGAAAATATGTTGGACACTGTTGTTGATCCTGCTGGACTTCATTCTCGCCTCAGCTAATGGCCTGTTGGGCAAAGAATTGCCCCCACCTTGACCACTGATTTGGACATGCAGTCCTATGTGCTTGCAGGAGACAAATATAGAAGACTGCTGGACCTTGCCAAGTCAGGGTAAGACAGCCATTCTACCTCCCTGCTGTTGTTGTGGTCTGTCAAGTTCTCTTGGCCTTAGCCAAAACTGGGTGTACCAACGTTGCTGTGAGACCTAGGGTGACTGTCCAGGTGGCTTGCTGTTTCTGTCCTTGCTGCACCTTTTGGAAGTTGTCCATCCACACTTCCTGTCTACTCTAGTATTGTTATTTTCCTTCTCAGGTCTTGATGAGGTTGAAGATTAAATTATCACAACTATTATTCTCTCTTCCTAGTTAGATATATTAGGTACTAGACTTACGTTTTCCAGCTTAGGACAACTCTATTGTAAACTCCATTATGCCTTCACCCTAGGACTAGATATGTAGGTCATTTTGTTCTCGATTTTCCTTTTCTTAGAGCACACTTGTTAGTCACTGTTTTGTATATAGTTTTGTATTAAGCCTAAATCTTTTCCTTAGACTAAAAGGGGAATTATAGTGAGCTAGTCCTTCTGTGGCACTGACCATGCCCATTGGGGAGTGGAGCCATGGGCAGAAGTGGAGGGAGGTCAGAGAAAGAGCTGGAAAAGCTTTCTTGCTGGCATGACTCGGACAGGAGAGCATCAGGTGGAATTTCCCAGTGTTCATCTGTCTAGGTTGTAAGTTATTTCTCCCTGAATAAACATCTATTTGGACTATTTGTTTATCCTGATCCTTATTCAACCACAATAATGGTTAACATAGAATTTTGCCTCCCATACTTTGGGAATAACTAATCACAGAGAATACAATTGCTAAAATTTTAAGTAGAAACTTAGAAAATGAAAAAGCACAAAAGAAATAACTAACAGAGCAAAGAAGAGGAAAGAGAAAGAGGGAGCTGGTGCAATAAAGGAGGAAGGGAAAGAAAAAGAATTTATTTAATTTAGAAACAATCTTATTTTACGTATCAATCCCAATGCCCTCTCCCTCCCATCTGCCCATGCCCCTAACCGACCACTCTGACTGACCCTCCCTAACCCCCCATTCCCTCCCCAGGGAGGGTGAGGCCTTTCATGGGGGAACATCAAAGTCACATAATACATAATACAGGGAGCCATTATATGTTTAAAGAAAGAATATCTTGAAAAGAGTGAGATTTGGAGGAATTGCTTAAGAACTCCAGCTAGTTTCCCTGAAGTAAATAACTTCCATGTCTGGTAGAAAAACCTGACTAGCATCAGCACAAAGGATGATGGCTGTAAGCCAAAGAAAAGACATCATTATCAGTCTATGGCACGGAGAAAGAAATTTTTTAAATCTCTAGAGTTACTGAAATGAACCTTGAATTTGGAAGCAAGGTAAATGAGAAGACAGCAAAGAAGGCCCAACAAAAGCAGCTACATTGGAACTGTTGGAGAATGCAGAGTATGGAATGAGAATAGTGAACTACAGAGAGATAAGCATGATTAGGCACACTTTATCACATACAGGCCTCTCGGGGAAGGGTTCCTCTGGGATTGCTGAACTAGAGACTGATGGGAGATGTCATTCAGTAAATATGTTTCTCTTATTGGTTAGTGAATAAAAAGCATTGTTTTCCAATAGGACACAAGATAGGCAGGACTAGGGGACAAGGAGGTTTCAGTTGGAGGTAGGAAGAGAGTCAACATGTAGGACCTAGAGGGCAGAACTCTGGGCCTTCTCTCTGGTAAGATAAGACCACATGGAAATAGTTAGATTAATAGAAATGGGTTAATATTTAAGACAGAGCTAGCTGAAAAACTAGTAACTGGCCAACAGCTTTATATCTAATATGGTGTCTCTGTGTGTTGTTTGGTGCTGCTATGACTCTTGAACCAGGCTTGGGGGAAAACTACCCATAACAGGAGGCAGCATATTGCTTGTGCAGCTCTCACAGTAATCACTCCATCGGGGGGAGGGGGGAGAGGGAGGGATTTGTTTTATGAAGGAAAATTTTAAATTATTTTTCATTTTACATACCAACCCCAGTTCTCCCTGCCTCCCCTGCTTTTGTCCCCACCTCCCCACTATCTTACTCACCATCCATTGCTCAGATGGGGTAAGGTCTTTCTTGGGAAGTCAACAAAGTATAGGTAGGATCAAGCCCCTCCCGCACTGTATCAAGGTTGATGAAGGTCTCCCACCATAGGAATGGACTCCAAAAAGCCAGTTCATGCACCAGTATAAGTCTTGGTCCCACTAATAGGCCCCCCACCCCAACAGATCAAGCCATATAACTGTTACCCACATTCAGAGGGCCTCTTTGGTTCCAGGCAGGTTCCCCAGTCTGGAGTTCATGAGCTCCCACGAGTTCAGATCAGCTATCTATGTGGGTTTCCCCATTGTGGTCATGTACCCCCTTGCTTATAAAATCTCTCCTCCCTCTCTCCAACTGAGCTCCAGGAGCTCAGGCAGTGCTTGGCTTGGGATTACTGCATCTGCATCAGTTACTAGATACAGGTTCTAGTGTGACAATTAGGGTAGTCACTAATGTGATTATAGGGGCAGGCCAGTTCAGACACCCTCTCGACTATTGCTAGGTGTCTTAGCTGGTGTCATCTTTGTGCATTCCTGGGAATTTTGCTAATACCAGGTTTCTCCCTGACCCCATAATGGCTCCCACCCCTTACTTCACTGCCCTACTTCAGCCATCTTGATCCTTCATGTTTCCATCCCTCATCCCCTCCATTCTTACTCCCTCCAACTGCTAGTTTACACAGGAGATCTTCTTGGGGCCCTCCATGTGTATCTCTCTTAAGGTCTTTCTTTTTACCTAGTTTCTCTGGACTTGTGGATTGTAGCCTGATTATACTTTGCTTTGAATCTAACATCTACTTATGATTGATTTAGCGGTTAAAAAAAACACATAAACAAAAACAATAACATCTTGAAATTTTCAGGCATATGTATGGAACTAGAAAAAGACATCCTGGAAAGGGGAACACTCTTCCACTGCTGGTGGTAGTGCAAACTCATACAGCCATTTTGGAGATCAGTATGGTGGTTCCTCAGGAAAATAGGAATTAGTTTACCACAGGACCCGGCAATCCCCCTCTTAGGCATATACCCAAATGATCCACATCCATACAAGAAAGACATGTGTTCAACTATGTTCATAGCAGAATTATTTGTAATAGCAAGCAAGAATCTGGAAGCAACCTAGATGTCCCTCAATTGAAAAATGGATAAAGAAGATGTGGCACATCTACACAATGGAATACTACTCTACAGAAAAAAAACAAATGAAATGGTATCTTGAAATTCGCAGGAAAGTGGATGGCACTTGAGGAATCCTGAATGAGGTAACCCAGTCACAAAAAGAGGAACACAGTATGTACTCACTCATATATGGATTTTAGACCTAGATCAAAGGATCACCAGCCTATAATTCACACCACCAGAGGAACTAGGATACAAGATACATGATGGGAGATGTCATTCTGTATGTGTTTCTCATACTGGTTTAATGAATAAAGCACTGTTGGCCAATAGGAAAGCAAGATAGGCGGGATCCAAGCCAGCAGCATGCAGACCAAGGCAGTGCTGGCAGTAAAAGTACCCGCCACCATCTTTGGTAAACCACGGCAGAAACAACTATGACTTTCATTTCAGCAATGTTGTTGTTTACCAGATAAAAGACTCGTGGCCAGAAAAAGATAAAGATTTACAGTAAAGACAGATTCATATGAAGAAAAACCTCTAAAGGTTTACAGTGTGTTTTAAAAAAAAATACATAGGCTTGGGAGAGAATAAAAAAATGGTTTTAAAAGGACAGAGAACAACTGGGTGTGGTGGTACAGGCCTTTAATCCCAGCACTTGAGAGACAGAGGCAAGCACATCTTGTAATTTCAAAGTAAACCTGGTATGCAGAGTAAATTCCAGGACAGATAAAAATTACACAGAGAAACCCTGTCTCAAAAAGTAAAAAAAAAAAAAATAAAAGTAAAAGAAACAGAGTAATAATAAAGCCACGTAAAGATGAAAAGCTCAGAGAGAATCTGGTTACTGTATGGTGTTATATTGTCTGTGTATCTTTTGACTGCTGAGGAAATAACAACTGTTAAAACAAATGGTGCTGGATCAATCCAATTTATATATTTTAAAAACACTTTGACTCTAAAATTTAAGTTCAAGGACAAGTTACTGAGGAAAAGGATTTCTATTTTTGTTTCCATGGAAAATGAAAAGCTGTGGATTCCTTCCAGACTAATGTGGTTTGATCAAGCCAGACCCCCTGAAACAGAGTTCCTGGTGATCCAACAACATTCAAAGCAGCTTGAACAAAGAAGCCTTGCAGACTACAGCCAGGATATCTTCATCTTCTTAGGATTTCCCCCATGACAGCAGGAAGTAGTTTGGAAAGAACAACGCCCATATTCCCAAATATTGTTTATAAATGTTTGTTTTCATTTAAATGGGCTTGGTTATAAATGGTTAATGATCACAACCAATATTTTTTTAAAGGTAAAAAGGGGATTATGGTATAGATATGAATACTTTGTTTTGGAATGGATTTTCATTTATTGATACAATTTAAGGTCAATTTTGTGATATGTATATTTTTCCTTTTGTTTATATAGCTCATTTAAAAATGTAATGTATAACTTAGTACAGATTTTAGATAGTTACGTATAATAGTCAAAACTTTAGTTAGGTGAGTAAGATTTTCTAGATATACAGAGATGTATTTGAGATAAATAGGCATTCTTCAAACCTTTCAAAGACCTACAGGATATGGCATTTAAAATGGTTTAGGATTTTCTTGACAGTGAGATATTACTGTTCCTGGCAACACCACCTGCATCAGAAAGGAAGATGGACCTTGAAGAAAGGAGTTATGAAGTTTGCTCCCATTATGGCAAGACTAGCCATTTGGGCAAGATACTGCTCTTGTCTGGACTGTTTGACTTTGTGATGTATAAACTGGACATTCAGGACCCACAGAAAAGTGACTTCTGATTCAAGATGGACATTGCTACAGAGTTCCTGCTTCATGAATGAGTCTGCCAGACAGTCTGCAGGACACAGAGAAAAGTGGCTGACAAACTGCCAATACAAGAAGACAGTTTAAAGTTTCCTGCTTTGCTGAAGAGTCGGCCAGACACACTATGGCCTATGGGCTGAAGATGGAAGATTACAAAAGAACTTCGTGTGACCAGGCAGTGAG
This sequence comes from Phodopus roborovskii, assembly GCF_943737965.1. Taxonomy (NCBI): domain Eukaryota; kingdom Metazoa; phylum Chordata; class Mammalia; order Rodentia; family Cricetidae; genus Phodopus; species Phodopus roborovskii. The sequence goes on along the minus strand of NW_026125295.1, from coordinate 37,713,670 downwards.
ATGTCTCTGTCATTTCTAGAGTTTATATATATTATCCTTCTGTGGTCTTTGAAGGAGTTGAAGACAGATAGTTATAGTTAGTTTTCCTTAGTTAAGCTTAAAGATAAGTTACATATAGGACTTTAGACTCACAAATATAAGATAGATAATAGAATAGTTTCTTTTAATCTTGCTAAATGTTAATGGACTAAATATTGTTAACTGTGATTCTTATTTGATAACTGTTGTGTTATATATTTTGCTATGTTAAGGTTAAAACCCTTTTTATTTAAACAGAAAAGAGGAGATGATGGGAGATGTCATTATGTATATATGTTTCTCATACTGGTTAATGAATAAAGCACTGTTGGCCAATAGGAAATGAAGATAGGAGGGACTAGGAGACAAGGAGGAAAAAGGAAGAAGTAAGGAAGGAGAGCCAAGATGGATAGTTGGGAGAAAGCAGTATGCCGGCCGGCTCCCTGGTAAGAGAAATACATAGATCAGCAGAAATGGGTTAATACTTAAGACAGAGCTAGCCGATAAGAAACAAGTACCTGGCCAACAGAATTATATCTAATACAGAGTCTCAGTGTGCATTATTTGGGGCTGGCGTGGTGGTGGGGCAAGACTGGCGACGGGTGGAAAAAACCCTACTCCTTACAGGTGTATTATAAGAGATTCATATTAAGTCCCTCACAGAAGGGGGGAAGGGACAAGTTCCCCAGAGCACAGGGGAAGTGGGGGGGGGGCGTGAATGGGGAGAGAGGTTGAGGAGAGGCAAACACGTGCAACTAGGAAGATTTAGTCAGGGTAGGAATAGCAGACAGGAGAGAGAGAGAGAGAGAGAGAGAGAGAGAGAGAGAGAGAGAGAGAGAGAGAGAGAGAGAGAAGTACATAAAAGAGGGAGCCGAGAAAACTAAACCTAAAAAAAGGTCTAGAGACCTACAAGATTGCCACCAACTAAGAATTTGAGCAACCGTGGAAAGGCTACCATAAATGCCCTTCCCTGATAATGAGATCAACGACTAACTTATCCACCATCATGGAGCCCTCATCTAGTAGCTGATGTAAACATAAGCAAACTTCCACAACTGTACACTGAGCTGTACTAGAATCCAGATGCAGAAAAGGAGGACAAGACCAGGTTGCAGAAACACATAGAGACAGCTGACCTGAACACGGAGGAGCTAACGGGCCCTCAGACTGATAGCTGGGAAGCTAGCATGTGACTGACTCAGGCCCCCCTGAATATAGGTCTCAGCCAGAAGGACTGAGCAGTCTAAGGGACCTCAGACAGTGGAACCAGGATGTATCCCTGGGGCACAAAAGGTCCTTGCGAACACATCCCCCATGGAGGAATACTCCCTTAACCTAGAGACAGGAGAGAAGTCCTAGTCCCTACTTCAAATGACCTGACAGATCTACATGACCCCACCTGGATGGCATTGCCCTACATGTGGAATTGGGGTGGGGGATAGTAGGAAATGGTGGTCAGGGTGCATGTGAGGGGGCAGACAGGGTAAAAGGGAGGGAGGTAGGGAAGGAGAGGAAACTTGGATCGACGTGCAAAATAATAAATTTAAAAAAATCAAAAAAAAAAAAAAAAAAAAGAAGAGTAAAGAAAAAGAAAAAGCCATCCTGAGTAAGGTAACCCAAACCAGGAAAGACAACAGCAATATATACTCACTCATTATGTTTTCAGGTCTCTAAAAAATTATTTGATCAGTAAATAATTTTAGAAATATATTCAGGAAAAATCTCAGAATAAATAAATGAACTAAATTTTTTCTTCTAAAAATAAGACCTGGATATAAACAATTCTTTCGTGTTATTATCCTGTTATCATTTGACTTATTATAACGTGTCTGTATTTTTAAATTTTATATTTTGTAATGATGCCTATTTTGGAAATAATACTAAGATAAGATATTCATTTAACAGGAAATACACTTTTTAGCACACAAAAAACAAAGATGAATTCTTCAAACTATTAAAACATTTTTTAATCTTCAATCAAGTCAGCAATTTGAAAATTCTTATGTTCTATTTTGTGTCTTAGTGATAGTTGACTCAGTTGTTAACTTTTGTAGCTATAGCACATGAAACCATACTTTGTTGTTCTTTGGACGTGACAAAGCCTACTTTTTATAGAAAGAATACCATGTCCCCTTGATCTTTTGTCACCACATCATACTTTTTCTGCTTCTTTGGATGTTACTTTGAAATTTTAAAATATAGTTTCATTTTGATACTGATGTTATGGGTTATACAGTTAATGGTTTTTGTTTGTTTCAACAATTATCATTTATCCACCCACTATTTATGTTCTAATCTATTTTTATAAATTTGAGTATAAAATGTTTAATATGTGTATTAGTGAATTTATACATCTACTTTAACAAAAAGGTGGTTAAAACATGTACTATACTCCCTAATGGAGACAAAAAAAAAAAAAAAAAAAAAAAAAAAGCAGCAGAGACACTGAGGAAGCTAAGCTGGAAGCTAAGAGGCAGACAGTAGCCATTTCCTTACTTCAGTCCTTGCATGGTGTTCCTGATGACTCTGCTGCCTCTTGTCCTGTCCACAGGATACTCCAGTAAACAGTACTGAGGGTTCTCTGTTCTGTGCTTGTGTAACGCTCCTAGATTTGAAATGTCTCTTGAGTTCTCCTCCTCCTCCTCTTCTTCTTCTTTTCTTTTCGTCTTCCTCCTCCTCTTCTTCTTTTTTCTTTTAAATAAAACTTGACCAGGAGTTATAAAAGAGGAAAGATGGAAAATAGTCTTAGTAAAGGAAAAAGGTGAGGACATAAGCAAAAGGGAAAAGTAGTTCAACCCATCTCAGCCAAAATTGGGGAGGGTTTGGGCTGGCCATAAAAGCATCCTAGCATTGCACAGGCAGACAAACAGACAGCCCATGCTATTCCACGATGGGTCCCAGAAGAACACTTCTGCACTTCTGCTTCTTGCTTGCGAACTTCAGAGAGGCAGAACATCTAGAAAATCATCAAAGGGAGCTGCCTCACACCTTCAGGCTCTGTAAACTAGTTTAGATTCAAAATACACACACATCCCAAAACTCAGCACCAGGGGACTAGTACGTTTGCCAGCTTCATAAAAGAATAGATGAATTGATGCTGTTTTACTTTAATTGAATGTATTTAATATAACTCTGGCAATGATTTCTGCCTAGTGTCTCAGTTATTTTGAGCTGGGAAAAGTGAAATATGCCAACACAGCCTTATTTTATGAAGATGATTACTTAGAAAACATTTGCAAATAATACATTTGTGTTGTAATGACAGAAATAAAATCTAGAAATATTAATCTCCCTACTTGACAACCAGTTATTGTGTGGCCAGCCACACCATCCTGTACAATATCTGACACCAAACATATTGCTTTTCTCTGAGAAGTTGGCTAGTGAAGAAGACAGACTTGTAAACACTAATTGGGACAATGAGTGGGTGACTATTGGCGAGATGACAGCGGAAATAAATTTCTCCTTTGTTGTAGAAAGGTAGAAGGTATCTTATAGTGGTATGAACTGAATTCTAATGGGGGAACGCAGTTGTTGACCTTCAGGTTGGATAGTCAACAGCATATTGGATGTTCCTTGGCAATCTGTTTAGCAATCACATAGAACCCAGAATTAGCAAAGCTTAAGACATCAGGATTATGTTTTGCTCTGTTTTGTATGTTGTATGTTGTATTTTGTATGTTGTATGTTGTATTTTATATTTTGTATTTTGTATTTTATATTTTGTATGTTGTATGTTGTATAATAAACCAACCTTACTTAGAAAGTTTGAGGCTGATGAAGTTGCTCAAAAAGCTGGTGAAGGACTCAGTTATATTTAGCTTCTTAAGTATGTAGACTCAGTTATATTTAGCTTCTTAAGTATGTAGATTTAATACATGATTTTGTTTCGCACACAAACTGTGAAGGAAAGGATGCTGTTGTTTTCTTTGTGTCTATTATTATTATTATTATTATAGCTTCCCCTAAAGTCTTGCCCAGTAGGTCTTGGCTCTTTTATTATGGCTCTAAGCTGGATCATCTGACCATCTCTAAGGGAAGGAGAACCTGAGCAAGTGTTTCTAACTTGACACACTATCTACTTTAGCACACTGGGTTCTATTGGTGAGAAGATAGACACCTCACTATTTAAAATCTACTTGTATTCTAACCCACCCCCTAAATGCAACACAAAACCTTAACTATAAAACAAATGAAAGAAGATTCTGAAATATGGAGACAATATGCAGATTTGTGTTGCTGGAGAAATAAGAAACAACTCACTGGTGAACCTTATGGATTTGATGTTTGCTCCTCTATTGCAAATATGGCATTGATAGAGCTTACAGCCTATATATACCAGCAAGTGCAGGCACATAGAGCTGCATTGGGTTGACATTTACTTGAGACCCTGGGTGTAGGGTCTTTCAGTTGAAGCTGGAATGAGCTAAGAATGTTGAAATCTTGAATGAAATTAATGTGTCCTGCATGTGAAGTCAACATGACTTTAGGGAACATGAGTGAAATGCTTTGGTCTGAATGTTGCTGCCTACCCTAAATTCATACTCTAGCTTAATACACATGTATGAAATTCTCAAAGGGAAAATTTAATTAGTGTAAAAATAAAATACAATTTAAAAAAGTATTAATATGCTTAATATGATGATCTCTAGAACTGATGCATAACTGTGAGGGATTCTTCTTACTGGCTTGTTTTTCATAATTTCTTCAACTACCTTTCTTATACAACCCAGGGCCAATATTATAGGGTTGATACCAACCATCACTTAGCAATTAAAAAAAAATTCTCACAGACAACTACAGGCCATTCTGATAAAGGAAATCCTTCAGATAAGGTGCCCTCTTCCAAAGCGACTATAGTTTGTGTCAACTTGACAATAAGCATGTGTCTTTTAAAAAAAAAACTTTGTTCATTTTGTATACCCACCACAGTTCCTTCTCCCTCCCCTCCTTCTTCTCCCTCTCACCTCTCACCTCCCCCAAACCCACTCCTCCCCTATTAACTCCTCAGAAAAACAGAAACATTCCATTATAAATATCTCTGAAACAAGTAGAAAGATTTGCAACTTCCAAAAGAAATACAAGATATACCAAAAAAAAATCTAATGGAAAATTGAGAACTTAAGTGATAGAAGTGAAATAATTAGTTCAATAAATGGGCTGAAAGTTAGCAATGAATTAAGAGGCAGTAATCAGAAGGGTGGGTGGGGTTTTTTTTTTTTTTTTTGACAAAGAGACTATCTACAAGAAATATGCTAATTTCAAATGTAGCCAAGTATATGGACTTATAGAAAAAGGATTAACAGGTAGATCTTATAAGAGACAATCAGAGAAAATAAATAACAAGTATAGCACATAATAGGCTTTAAAAAAAATATTGCTATAGATAGAAAGGGGCATTATATAGTTGAAAAACCAATGTCAGTCTACCAAGGAGAATAGAATGATTTATAGGTATACATATAGAAGCCATTGATGAGAGAATAAATTAGAATTAAATTATGAAACATTGTAAGAAATATTCCATAAATGTATTTATTCTCAACCAATTTCTTTTCATTTGATTCTCATTTTCCACTCATTTCATGTGTGTATACTTTGAAGAAGGGAAGGGGAGTGATACATTTGCCTAATACAGACATTTGTAATGGAACTAACATTTTTAGCTCTCTTCTTACACAAACATACAACTATGGCTACTCTACCAAATTTTATCAATAAGAAAAGGATGTCAGTGACCTTGGATACAAGGTGAATAAGTAAAATTCTGTAATAAAACTTCATTCTTGGGATCTGATGATAGAAGCATATGTTTGGCTCCCAGGAAGTGCCAGTCGCAGGAGGCTTAAAACAGCAAAGCAGCCATTCTAGTTAGCCATAAAAGCCAGGCACAAATTTTTAATTCCAGGACTCAGGGTTAAGAGGTAGATGGATCTGTTAGTTCAAGGCCACATTGACTACACGAAATTGATCCAGTCCTCAGCACTTGGGAATACAGACCTTTAATCCCAGAACTAGGGAGGTTGAGACAGGAGTGATATGACTGGGCAGAGAAAAGAATAAAAGGTAGAGGAAACAGAAATTTGGAGTCTTTTGCCTCTGAGGATTCATGGAGAGACAATTACCATTTCAGCTGTGTAAGATCTACTGGCTTGGCTGCTTTGTTTCTCTGTTCTTTGGTTTGAAACTTGAACTCCAATATCTGTCTCTGGTTCTTTTATTTATCATACTACAGGACCACTTTTATTTAGGAATGTATATGTATAATTTTCTTTAATGGTATGTTTCAGGAAGGAAAATATTCAGGTATAGTTATAACACACAAAGTATGTCAACATAGCAAGATAACTCATTTTCACTCCATTAAATCTGACTCTCAAGTCTGCTCCCTGAGATGAGCAAGAGATAAAAATCCTAGAACATGTTGGTGGACATTAATGCTTATTCCTGGATAACAAAGGTAACCTTTATCATGTCTGTCACAATGTATGTCAAATGGGTGTTTATAAAGTGGCTTTTGGACTTGCTAATCTTCTTACCAACTTTTAAGGGAAGGAGAGAGACAGACAGACAGACAGACACTGAGAGTGGGTGCACCAACAAACACAGTTATGTGACATTTCACTTCAACACAATTGTGATTTTGAAATTTTACTCCAGATACTGGAAGTGGGATAGCTGTGTACTTTTAAGAGTTATGTTCCTTTATGAGGCCCTAGAGATAAGTTTCCCTCAATGCTCTCTAAGATTTGTGATGTATGTTGCAAAGTATGTAAGTAAACTAATATTTTCCTCTTAAGTGTTTGAGGTACTGGAAAGAAATATGTGTAATGGGGTTCTTTGTGACTATAAGCATAAGATTAAGAAAACACATTGTGTGCTGATAGAATGGTTTGAAAGGAAAAGACTAAGAATTTCTTCCAGAATTTCTTCTATTTGTCTGCTCTTTTGAGAAAATGGCTCCATGCACTGTTGACATGTTGCTTAAATAAAGACAGAGGGAATCAAAATGAGAAGCCTGATTGAATTTTTAAAACTCATGGGAGCAACTTCATCTAGGGATGCCATGCTGGACCTTTAAAAGCAGGCTGACTTGATGACAAAAGCATGGCTGGGAGCAGGGGGACAGTCACTATGTGCCTAAATCTAAGGAAAGTCACTCACCATTCTTGTGGCCAGGACTATTCATCTACAAATAACTGTGACTGCCGTCCTAGATGCCCACAGCTTCTAGTTCTACCTTCATGAGCTGGGGTATATTTCTTACTTCCAAGTCAAGTTTCTCACCTGAGGTAAGTTTGTTAATAAAGTAGTTATATAGTGAAACTTGAATAAGTCACTTGACACAAAGCATGGCCTAATTAGTGATTGTCCATTGTTACTAACTTCTCAATCATGTGCTAGACACAGGTACTATTGAGGAACAGGTCCCCAGTGAAGCAATGGAACGAACCTACAGGCCAGAATCCATCACAGCCTTATATAGATTTTATAAATGTTCTGACATGTTTTGTTTGGCAGACTATATTTAGCTTCAGAACATTTTCATTTTCCTACTTTGAATTATTTCTCAATATATAAAATTGGTTTTTTATAAATTTTAACCTTCATTTTCTCTAAAAATGTGAAATATCTGGTAATTTTAATCTTGCCAACACAAATGTCAATCATTAGGGTCAAGTTAGAGCTGCTCTCTTAAAAATCTGTGTGTGTGTGTGTGTGTGTGTGTGTGTGTGTGTGTGTGTGTGTGTTGGTGCATGTACACATGTACAGAAATACATTAACCTCAGGAATAGCTCTCAGAGTCATCTACTTTGATTTTCAAGCCAGGGTCTCTCACTAGGATGACATTTCACTGACCAGGCTAGACTGCCTTATCAATGAGCCCAGAGCTCTGCTTGTCTCTAGCTCATCTGGCTTCCCTCTCTCTCCACTGGCTCAAAACTGGGATTACAAATGTATGCTGTTGTGCCTTGTTTTTGTTTTTTTCTTTTTTCATGAGCACTGTGATCAAATTCAGGTTCTCATGCTTACAGAGACCAGCACTTTACTGACCGAGCCCCTCCATAGCCCCAGGTCTTCCTCTTCTTATTAAAACTCTCAAGTTTGCTAAAGTTTATACTCTGTTGCTATCATAAGGACAAAAATTTAAAATCTAGCATGGAAATTTCAAAATGCATATAAAACAATTATTTCCCTTAGATTTCCATCCCTGGGATAGGAAAGGTTTACAAGGCTCATGGCTCCCTTATTTTATCTAAAATATGTGATCTTAATTTTTGTTAGAACTATAAAGGAAGTTGAAATGAAGTGGTTTCTAAGCATTGTCATTTATTTGATGCTATAATCAGTCATCCCATCCTGTGTTAGTTCCTCTGCAAGTATAAAATATTGAAACATGAATGATAGACTGCATACATGCACTTGTTTTAAATGGGGGGATGCTATGTTCATGAATATTAAATGAAATTCTCATGAGTCTCAAAATATAGTGTCTCAATGTGTCCAACTTAGAAGTATGTTTTTAGTGTTTTTTAATAATGAAAAACTTTAACATTCCCTTTTCCTTTATATTTTATATTTTCCTTTTTATTTTATATTTTTAAAATCATACATATAATTCCTCAGTGGACTGGTATAGGATTTTGCCTTCTTTGGGAAAAATTGCTATAATTCATTTGTTAGTATATATGTTTTTTTTTTTAAGTTTTTCAGTGTGTGTGTGTGTGTGTGTGTGTGTGTGTGTGTGTGTGTGTCTGTGTGTGAATAATTGATAGGTAGCCATGGCCAGTGGAAGAAATTGAAAAGATGAAGAATTATTCTCCCATATGAAGTTTGCCATGCTTGATCCACTTGCCTTCTAGTATCCTTCAGGTTGATATACATTATTATTGCTTTACTGTCTATACTACTGGTGCTTACTACTACTAATAGAAGTAGTGGTATCATTATTACTACTGCTATAGTAGTACTAATAATACTCCAGTAGTAGTAGTATTGTATGAGGGTGTTTTACCTGCATAAATTTCTGTCTACAAATGCATGCCTGGTATCCTGGAGGTCAGAACCCTTTAACCTGGACAATTGACAGTTATGAATAACCACGTCTCTGCTGTCAATATAATCCAGGTCCTATGTAGAAGCAATCAGTGGTTTTAACCATGGAGCCATCCCTCCAGCTCCTTATGTAATACTGCTTTTCTTTAATCTTTGCTCAATGATATTTAGTAGCTTTAAGTTATTCTGTCTATCTATCCTCAACATGTTTATAACTTGTGTACAAGTTAGTCAACTAGAATGGGTTCTCTCAGCAATCAGCAAGCCCCCACACATGCACCAGGTTTTTCCTACTTCCATTTTCCCTATCCTCTCCCACAGAGGCTCAGTGGCATACTAAATAAGAGTAATATGACTGAATCCAACTCACAAGTCCAGGTTTTATGATCCAGTTCCAATGTGCTGTAGAAATGGATAATCCAAGTTTTCTTACAGTGCAGTAGAATCTGCTGTAGTTTTCTGAACAGTATCTTTCCATTCATACTTAGTGTTTTCTCATGATTAAAGTGAAGCTACACATTTCAGGGAAGGATGCCATCAAGGAGATGTGCTTGAATTACCCAGGATTACTCTAAACACTGTGATGTGTGGTAGAAAATCACTGTCATCTTCCTCCTTTCATCTGTGAAAACCACAAATCCTCTGCATAGGTCACTGTGAACACCTCCTGCTGCCTCTGTGGTTTCAGCTCTACTGATTGTATTTACATAGTTCTCAGAACTTTCTGAAAAGACAAATATAATGTACAGATCTTTCTGACAGTTTGATATACAAAACTATGGTTTTTCCAATTCAATGAAGGGAAGAAAAAGAACCAATGAGACAATAAATAAGAATATTTGAAAGGAAGGGTACTTGAGAATGAAGTCAGTAGGAAAATATTTCTGTATCATTTGCCTCCCCATCGTGCACATAAACTCACATAATCAATACTGGATGCTAGAGAATGACTTTTCCATTTTTTAAAAATATCAACTTTGTTAACAACTTTATTTCTTAATTTTTATATGTTTAATTTTTACATGTATGCAACCTCATGCTACAGTGAATAGCATTCAAGATTTGGTTCTCTGTTTTCACCACAGTTAGTTCTGGATATTTTCTTAGTCACAAGTATTTTTACCCACCAAGCCATCCTGTCCATGCTATAGTTTTATTTATTCAGCGGTTCCTTTTCCCCCTACACAGGAAAAGTGCATATCATTTAATTACCTGTAATCCAATACAAGAAAAGGCAATTTTTTTGCTTTGCTGTAGGATACAAATGAATATTTTTTCCTATAGTCTATTACTATATATGACATCTTAACAACACTTGAATTTCTGAACTGACTAAAACAGGAATCCAACTATAGTATTTTATTAAGGTACTTATTAAGCAGAAAACAATCAATACTTGTGTTTTATGCTATTCATTTACATGTTGCTATTTTGAAAAAGTCACAAACCAGTGCTTCTCCCCTAAAATTAAAATGCACATTTATTTAGAATCCATAAGATAAATGTAAGAGCACAAATCCATAAGTACTTTAATTAATAGAGATAAGGTAAACTCATTAGTACATGACTTTTGCTGCAAATACACGAGCAAACATTTCCTTTGCCATGATCTCATTACTGCACACTGATGTGCCTATCAAGCTATTGCATTATGCTTCATTGCTACCTACAAATTTTAAACTTAAAAGAGAAAAATATCCAACAATGGAAATATTTAAAATTTAGTAGATTTGGTTACAGAAAATAATTCTAACTAAAAATGAAATTTATTAAATAAGATTATTTCTATGTTTGCATTTGAAGTTCAACAATACCTGTAAAGTATACATGTTGAAATATCCCTTTGGTCTTCTAAAGTAAAATGCCTGTTAGGATCCATTACTATGTCTTACCTGATGGGACTTTCACCCTAGTGTTTCCATGGTGATTTTATACTTCTCACTCTGTTTTTGTTCCCTTCCTTCTTTTTTCCTTCTCTTTATTTGAAAATTACCTGTAACTTCATTGATTTTTAGAAGCTTTTTTGGTAAAATAACTTATAAACCAATATTACATATATTTAATGTGTACAACTTGATATCTTAAGTCATGTGCAATAATTTACAGAAGTATCACCACAGAAATATGCTACATCTTCCCCAAATTTCTTGTGTCCCTTTGGTTTTGTATAATTTTATTTTATGCAGTAATGACACATCCAATGGGAGATTTTTCACATTTATTAACATTTATTTTCTATGTTTTATTTTTAATAATGCATTAGTTGTGAAAATCAATGGAGTTTAGTGTGGTATTTTCACACACACACACACGAAGTATTTATTGATCCAATTCAGCCTTGTTTTTAATCCATTCTGCCTCCCTTCTTTCAAACATTAAATAATCACTATTTCACATTCAAGTCATTGTTTTAGCCATTTTTCAGTAAATGAAAGGCTTCGATATCGCGGTTCAATGAGGATCAGGATAAACAAATAGGCCGAATAGATATTTATTCAGGGAGAAATAACTTACAACCTAGACAGATGAACACCCAGAAATTCAACCCGATCCTCTCCTGTCCGAGTCACGCCAGCAAGAGAGCTTTTCCCGGCTCTCCCTCCGACTTCCTTCCACAGGTCACTTCCGCCCATGGCTCCACCCCCCCAATGGGCGTGGTCAGTGCCACAGAAGGACTATCTCACTACACTTCATTTTATAGTGAAATTATGCATATGTATATATATACATGTGCATACATACATATATAATTATATATATAAATATATGTTTATATATAATTAAATAGCTTTTTGTTTCAGGCTTAAAACTAAAGGAAAGTAATATATGTACAGGACCACATTTTATGTCAGAGAAACTATTAAAACTGTTAACATCTACAATTTCAGTCATCTCCCCCAGTGCTCTCTCCTTCTATCCTTACACCCCACCTGGTCTCTCCTGTTCCCATCCCACTCATCCCTAGTCCATCTCCCAAACCTCTTCTATTTACCTTCCCAGGAAGATTAAAAAACATCCACCTTTGAGCTTTTTGTTACTTAGGCTTTCTAGGACTGTGCATTTTTAACATGATTACCCTTTACTGCTACTATGCACTTGTTTGGCTTTCTGGGTCTGGGTTACTTCACTCAGGATGATATTTCTTTAATTCTGCCCATTTACCTGCAAGTTTTATGACATCATTTTTAACAGCTGACTAATACTCCACTGTGTAAATGTACCATATTTTCTTTATCCATTCTTCACTTGAGGAACATCTAGAGCTTTTCAGGAGTGAAGAACAAACAGTGCAATGGAAACTTGCTGGAATCTGTGAGGGTGAACCTAGTGGATACTACTGGTAACTGGGTATACAGAGCCTGAACAAGTCATCTTCTGTAACCAGGTAAGGCAAGGCTTCCAGTGGCTGGACTGGAACACCAACCAAGCCACAAAACCTTAGACCTACAATTTGTCCTGCTTGAAATATATATTGGGGTAAACGTGCAGAACTTGTGGGAATGGCCAACCAATGACTTGTCAAACTTGATATCCACACCAGGAGAGGGAGGCCACACCTGACACTTCCTGGAAGGCAAGAAACCAGAGGCCAGATAGCCCAGAGACCTAGGATAAAACCAATTATACCTGACAAAAAAAATACTTTTTGAAAGTCAATGAGATGATTCCTGATGATAACCTACTGGTAGACCCAAGCCTCTCTGATGACCCAATTGTCATCAGAGGCTGAGGCTTCATTCAGCATCTGGTAATAATAGAGGCAGAGAACCACAGTGAATTAGGAAGAGCTCAGGAATCCTGTGAAAGAAAGGAAGGGAGAAACATTTAGAAGGCAGAGGGTTCAAGGACACCACAAGAACATGGCCCACAGAATCAGGGCTCATAGGGACTCACAAAGACTGAACAATTGGGGAGCCTTATATGTTTGACCTAAATCCTCTGCATATATGTTATGGTTGTGCACCTTGATGCTCTTATGGGATTCAACAGTGAGGGTGGGAGTTGTCTCTGACTCTTTTGCCCGTTTGGGGGCCCTTTTCCTCCTACTTGGTTGCCTCTTCTTGCCTTAATATGTAGAAATGTGCCCAGTCTTGTAACTATGCCAAGTTTGTTGATATCCCTGGGAGGCCTGGTCTTTTCTGAAGGGAAATGGAGGAGGAGTAGGTCTGGAGGAGAAAAAAGTATGGCAACTGCAGTCAGGGCATAATATATGACAGAAAAATAATTAATTGAGAGAATGAAAGAGTGATGCTATCTCAGTTGAAGATATAATTAAGCAAGAAAACATATAAATGCACATATAATATATTCTAAATTATTTCATTTTTAGCTAGATTCTTGTCTCTTAAGTAATTTGTTCTCATATATATTCATATATGAGATATGAGGTAATTGGATCACATGGTAGATCTATTATTTTGTTTTTTAAGGAACCTCCATTTGTTCTGTGTAACAAGTGTACTAACTTCCATTCTTGTTGGTAGTAAATGAAACTTCTTTTGTCTACATGGTTTTGTTTTGCTTGTGATAATTGTCATTCTAATTGGGCTAAGATAGACTTTCATAGCTTTGATTTGCATTTCTGGAATGTCCAGTGATATTGAGCATTTTTTCTCAATACTTACAAGGCTATTTGTGATTCCTCTTTTGAGAAGCATTGGTTCAGATAATTTTACCCAATTGATTTATTTAATTGTAATTCTTCCTCAAAAACATTACCTCTCTACTTCTTTCTACTGTCCTTTCTTTGTATCAATGTAGACTCATTCTCCTCCTCCTCCTCATCATCATCACAGCCATAATTATCATTTTGTTGCTATGCAAGCTCTTCCAATTTTGGCCATCATTATGGCTATAAGGAAAAAATGTAGCTTTCATCTCATTTATCTCAGACAGGCAAGGCTCACTAACAAACATATTGTCAGATATCATTTATGTGACATTTTAAAGAATGTGCTATATCAATTTAATCATGATCAAATAATTAACAATTGCAAATTGGAGGACAGTACACAAAATATTTTGCCATTATTCTATAAACACACAAAATTCATAAAGACAGGGAAGACAGTTGGTCACAAACAAGAGGAAGGAGGATCCACATGAATAAATATGACGTGGAATTTTGTGTGTGGTACTGGGACGAAAATTGACAAAGCAATAGATATAAGCAAGGATAACCCAAATACTAGGTTCCAGTAAATGTAATTTAAGCTGAATTAGAAGAGTCATGCTAGATTGCAAGAATAGACTACAAACATCAGAACTAACAATATCAATTTGTTATGGCAAAGCAACAGATATAAGTGCAGTGGAACTCTGATGAGACACCTTCTTGTGATCACTTTTCATGGTCTTCTATAGGATAGACCCAAGTAATGTCTACCTACTAACAGACAGTGGCTTCTCTGACATCCAGCAAGCCTGTGACCTCTGATAAAGCCTGGATTCTAGTCTTACATTTCTTCCTTGGGCATACATCTCAACTCTGGGGTTAGTGGCTGATGTTTTTACCTACTATACCTATATTCTTTATAGAGTTTAATTTTTATTATGTAATCTCTCATTATTTCAATCTCCTTTTATTGCTAACAGCTCCTTCTATTAGCACTTTCTCCTTCCAATTACTACTTGATTATGGCCTCTGGTGGAGCTTTGAATGGAGGGCATGGTAGTATGAATAGGACAAGATTGGCCATGAGTTACAGCTGTTTGGACTGGTTGATAACTGCAAATGCTTGATTATACGCCTCTTTTTTTTTTTGTATCTTTAAAATTATCTATAATAGAAACACAGCTAAAGGCAGCTTTTTCCTGTGATGAAGTATGAATATTCATAGTGAATCATCATAGGAAAAAAGGAAAAAAAACAGAAAGAGCTCAACTAAAATTTTTCCTAACAAGACAGTGTGTTCCAAATTTACTGAAAACTGAAGTTTAATTTCTGGAACATTTTATCTATTAGAATAATATGACAATACAAATATACATAGTAGTGTAATTATTCAGAGGAAACAGACTATACATTCAAATTAGTCATTCAAAGAAGGCTTAAAACAGAGAGTATTTGTTTATATATGTAAGTGTGAGTACTCATGTGTATAATTGTGAGAGAACAACTAACTGCAGGTGTCAGTTCTCATCTACTACTTTGTGACAAGGTGTCTTACTCACCACTATGTACTCCAGATCTTCGGATCTGGGAACTTTTTCCTTCCCATTTTTCCCTGTTTTCCTTCCCATTTCACCATAAGAGCACTTCCGTTACAGACATGCAATCTTTACATGGTATAGAGTGATTTGAACTCAGGTCTTTATGCTTATGACACAAATAGTTTACCTAATGAGCCACCTCCTCAGCCTGAGAACAGTATTTATCTTAATAAATGGCAGGCACTGTGAACATACTAATAGTATAGTTCTTCTGCACCTAGGACCACCAATGTGAAAGCAAGGAAACTTGGTAAGAATGTTTTAGAGAGAAATTTACCTTGCAAGATCACAGAGCATAAAATCTGAGGTGGCTCCATAGGAGTTCTGACATTTCTTCCATCCTTCCTTCAGGTCTACTGATGCATCTAAGGAGAAACCAGTGGAAGGGGCTCTGGGCACATCTCTGTAGACAGATCAAGGTCTCTCAACAAAGATTAAAGTAGGTTTGGTAAATACTTCTAGAGCAACCAAAATAAGTGATAGCACAAAGATACAAAGGACAATATTCAGGAACTACTAAAAATTGGTAACATTAAGCAGTAGAAAGCAGAGTGGGGTGACAGGAAGAATAAGAAACAGGTATATTATTATGACTAGTGATATACTAACAAAGCCATGTTCCAAGCAATGGATGTCAAAAGAGATTGCATAAACTCACAAAGATAACAGTTAAATAAGAACCAGAATCGTGTAAAACATTAGGAGATATACACATGCCTGATCATGAAATGATATCTCTGTAGAGTCTTTCACAGTCACCATTAGCTTCCTGGACATCTACCAGACTAAACAAGCACAAAGTTATTCCCATAGCTTACAGAGAATGCTAAATTCCTTGATTTTTGCTAAACTTTTTGTTTAAACAGTGATATCTTAACATGCTTTAATCCATTTTCTCTTCCATAATGTGAATCAGTGTAACTCGTACGTCAGATTTCATATGGTCAAATCTATTATGAGTTCTCTAATCCATTTCATTATCTGTCTCTTCACTTACAAGTCTTAGGCTGTTGAAACCATACAAGAGTTTTGATATATTTTCACACCAAGTAGAGCATGGTAGAACTAATCTCAGGCTTTTTACATAGCTTTCTAATGATTTTAGTTCATTTATTTCTCCATTTGGATTTTAGCTCTTTCCAACTAAAAGATAAACCTGTTGGACCTTGTTAACATAGGGTTAAGTTACAAAATACACTGATTGAATTGGTTATATATTCAGAACATCATTACAAACCACAAATTTAAAAGAAATTGTCATCCCTGGGACATTACAGCCAGATCGCACACATACATAAAATGCTTGAGGACAAGGCTGATTGTGTGATGTTTACCGTCACATGTCTGAGTAAGCCACCAACATGAGAAGACAAATTGCAGGATGGGAAACATCAGTAATTAGCACAGATAGATTCAAACTTGTTAATTCATGATATAATTTATACATATATATGTATATATATACATATACATATATATCCATTCAGAAGTAATTTTAAATAGAGAAAAGGGTCAAAAGACATGAAGCAGCAGCTGACTCCATACTGGGTAGGAGCTCTTTGAGAGCAGACCCTGTAGGGCAGAGGTACATGTAAGGAGAGTGCTCTATGGAAACCACCTCAGCCTAACTCCACTGGTGGTCATCTGAACACTAGAGAAGGGATAAATGATCTATCTAGACCACTTGATCCAGTGTGGTTGAAGTCTAAAATTAGCCATCACGGAACAAAAGCAAGCACACATATACAAATCACCTGCATATAAATGAAACTTTTTAAACTTACAGTAATAATATAAATATATATTAAAACTACTCTGTTAAGCTGTGAAGAAAAGTACAAGGTCTATGAAATTACAAGTTGGTACAAATTTTGTAGAAGCCAATATTGAAATATGTATAAAGAATGTAAATCAAATGCCTTTGAGCCAGTTACTCCATTTCTCAAGCTGTATCATGCATTTGTTCTTACACAGCAATGTACCATATAAATTTGGTTATTAATTAGAAATCAATTTTAAATAGCCAAAGTAATTAAGCTACAATGTTTGTCTATAATGATCCATTGTGGAATTGCCAAAATGAATGGTATTTTCTCCATAAACTCTTTACTTTATTATGATGTGCTACTAAAAAGAAGTTACTATGTATAATCATCATTTCAACATACACTAACAGTAATAATAGATTAAATTAAATAAAAATTTAAAAACTAAATATACCCTGGACACATATATACAAGCTTAATTATATACTGCTGGTAGAAATAATGAAAAGAAGGTCTAAACATATTTACAGGCACACAATCCTCATATACTGGAAGAGATGATTTAGTAAATCTACAACTCTCCTCAAATTCCTTATGCTAATTTCTTTTTGAAGGTGTGTACATAACCATACATGTGCATATGTATAAGTCATGATAAAAAGCCATATGGAAAACAAATAACAGAAAATATCTAAACATAATATGTTGATAGAAAAGAAAATATGAGGTCACCTTCTGCCTGATGAGAAGACTTCCTATGATATGTGGTGCGCGCTCAAATGTGTGTGTGTGTGTGTGTGTGTGTGTGATGTTGGTTGGGACACATGTATCCATAGGGCATAGAACCGAGAATCAGTCTATACAAGCAGACACAATTCGTTATTTACAAAGGCACATGGCTTATTTAACAGAAAATGTATAAGTAGACTTTAAGATGGGCTTATTTAAAAGCTTAACTCTTTGAGAACTTCAAACATTCATACTAAATACTTTAATCATACCCATCCCTGATTCACAACTCGCCTCTATATATCTTCTTTTCCTTTTCATAGTTTATTAAAACCAGTTGGTGCTGTCTGTATTGCACATGGGTATAGAGCTTGCCATCTACTGAAGTGTAGGGAACCAGTCAGGTTTTACATACTTGTAGAAAACTGACTCTTCCTCCCCATTCAACAGTCTACCTGCAATAACTCCTAAACTAACAGTAAAATATTATGAGCCCTTTCCCCATACATTCTAAACTAATGACTAGCTTGCTTGGTTGTGTTTGTGCAGGTCTTCCACAGGCATTGATACCTATTTCAAAATAAAAGCTAATAAGAGTCATTTTTTTGGAACTGTATGTGTGATATGCTATTGTTTTGGGAGGAAGCAGGAAACTGTAAATCTTTTGGTTGTGTTTTAATATGTACAACAGAACTCCAAGTGGATACTAGTAACACAGATTGCCTGAATGTTTATATCTAGGAAAAAGGGTCACAGTGAGAGACAACTGTGAAAGGGAAGTCCATTTTATCTAACATGGCCATATTAATCTGTTTATTAATCAAAAATAAGTATTAAATATCATATAATGTGTAGAATTCACTAAACTTACCATGTACTATCCTTGTCATTCATAAAACTCAATGAGATGTTAAGAAACAAAATTACCTAATGTTGGTTTAAGAATATGTATTTAGATATAACCAGCAGAATTCATTATTATGTTTGCTCCCTTTTTTGCCATGTAAATTTAGTGAAACTTTATGAGTGGTCATCATTGGCCATAACACAGTTCATTAATTCACACTTGTTTCATCCAGATATGAAATCAATTCTCTTTTGACTTGGAGCTCTATGGGTTTCTCATCTGTGAAGCACTGTGCTTGAGGACTTTCCATACAGAAACAAAATATACTTTACAAAACTTGTAGAAGTGAAACTGGGATATGGCTTTATTGTTTTGGGGGGAAATAGAATGTGTGGTGTGTTTTGTACACTCCCCTAAAATAGAAAGCAAAAGTCAAAGAAAACTAAAATGTCAAAACTCAAAGGAATTCCTGAAACTAATCAAGAGAAAACTCTCTCTCTCTCTCTCTCTCTCTCTCTCTCTCTCTCTCTCTCTCTATCTCTGTGTGTGTGTGTGTGTGTGTGTGTGTGTGTGTGTGTGTATGTGTGTGTTGGGTTGGGGGGTGGGGGAGGGCTCTATAAGAATGCAGAGGCAGCAAAAAAATAAGTTTAAATACAATTTATTAAGGCTGCAAATAGAAATAAAATACATATTGCCCTAGGGGCTAAAGGAAATTAATAAATGCCAATATGCCCAGTGCTGCAAGAATGGAAACATGTTCTTTTCTTTACCTGCTATGGAAGAGTAAAGTAAAGGTGGCACCCTGGGCCCATCAAACATTAAAGATGCTCTGAGGTTCTACACATTCAAAGCTGCAGTGTTAAATGGCCATTTTTAGTAGATGTCTACTATATGTTTTTAATTACATTGTGTGGCATATTTACAAAGAGGTAAACAGTTTTGCCAATATTAATAGGAAACAGACTTTAACAATAAATAAATAAAATCCAGGAGCTTTAAATTAATAGGAAGGATACACAAGGGGAAACATAGCTATGTTAACAATTCCAAAATGAACCATGGAAGGGGAAAGTCCAGTGATTTGACTGCCAATTCAGTAAACTTAGGACAAAGCACACTGTGAATGAAGGATACCCAGGGGAGGCCTCAGTCATTATTAACAGGACTCCTATATTGCAGACACTCAACATAGTTGAAAGAAGGATAACAGCCTCCTCAACTAGAACACCTCCTACATATTTTGCCTACTCTCACACCCTTCAGTTCTACTCAAAAACATTCTCATTCAGGGTTGTTGAAACAAAACATCTGTGTTTCCATTTCCTTTATAGCACTCATTAACACTGCATATTTTGTATTTTGGTTATTGTCTGAATGCTCATTTCTGGTGTTTCAGCTCCAGCAAGGTAAAAATTATATTACAGCTGTATTTCCTTCTGCAATTCCAGAGTCAAAAGAATGAACAGTGCCAATGCCCATTGTCTACTCGGGCCTTTTCATGGTTCTGTAGATAAAAGAATAGTAAGGGGATGAAGTTACAGATGCCACAGTCATTAACTGTGTGTGCATGAAAGAATGAAGACCCGAGTTCAAATACCAGTGCCCACATAAAAGCCAGGCAGCAACATGAGTCTGTAACCCCAATGCTGGGGGTGGATTGCAGGAATTTACTGAGGACCTACCACACATGCTTATTCAACTACATGGTCATGTGCACACACTCATGAACACACACAAACACAGTCACAAAGAAAAAGGACAGTTAGAAGCTTGAGGTCCCTAATATTATTTGGTCTGTGGTTTCAAATAAACACTTTTGAATCCACAAATATGTCTTTTCAATTATACCATAAGGCTTGCTCTGTTGACAATGTGAGCTACTATTATCTGAAAATTGTTATCAAAACTGTGTAATGAACTGTCCACCTAAAAGTTTGTGTGTTTTTCAGTATATTCATTTGGCATACAGTATCATTTCTCCTTCATATATCTAACCTAAAGCACATCCTTAGGTATATCTGAGGAATTTTATATAATCATCCATAATACAGAATAATTTCATATTCCTTGGGTAAGCCTAGAAGTTAGTACAGAGGTACAAGTCTGGAAAATTAACCACATCATTTAATTTAGTAAAAATTTATTGAGTAAATGTTGATGAGTCAGATATTAGACCTTGGAAAACAAAAATAGTACCAGTTGCTAAAATGATT
Organism: Phodopus roborovskii; assembly: GCF_943737965.1. NCBI lineage: Eukaryota > Metazoa > Chordata > Mammalia > Rodentia > Cricetidae > Phodopus > Phodopus roborovskii. The sequence continues at coordinate 37,692,827 of NW_026125295.1, read as the reverse complement.
GAATCTTTATAAGGCACTTTTATAAAGCCTCAGTATAACATGCAGAATGAGTGGTCTCTGAGCAAAGGAAATTCATGACCACACTGCCTGTAAGAGTCCAGTGTCTTGTCATATGATGTTTTCTGAGGACCAAAAGGCATATATACTTAAGAACAAGGAGTGGTATAGACTCTCTCACCTACTAGAACTTTGAATATTCATATCACAGCATTCTCAAGGTGGTAGCTGGAAAGCCCTATCAACACATACACAGGAATGTAACAATGAGATCTTGATAAAGTTCAGTAAAAATGTCTTGCAAAGCCATCAGCAAGGTGCCTTGCTGAGCAGTAAGTAGCTACAAGTGTTTGTCTTGGAACAGGGGATTTTGATTTTTTTGTATCTCCACAGTTACATAGAAAGATAAATATCTCCAGGTATAACAATGGGTGCCCTTGCATACTTAGTAAGATTTTTTTTTTTTAGATTTGTTTTTAGAGACAGAGTTTCTTTGTATTGCTTTGGAGCCTGTCCTGGAACTTGCTCTATAGACCAGGCTGGCCTCAAACTCACAGAGATCTGCCTGCCTCTGCCTCCCAAGTACTAGGATTAAAGGCGTGCACCACCAATGCCCAGCTCTCAATAAGATTCTTTTATCTTGACACCCACATAATAAAATAGTATATGTGCTTTAGAAAGTCATATATGCTTGCCAGAGACCCAAGCATCACTGTTATTTGACAGTGAGAGCCAAGAACATAGGAGGGGTCTCAGGAGTAGGAAGCTACCCACTGTATAACTAAAAACGCTGGCCTCCTGGGACTTCACTAGTGTAGATAACAAGCTGATTTTTACAGAGTTTAGTTTCTTCTTCCATTGTTCATGACCTGAATCATTGAGAGAAGAGATGACAATTTATTTCTCCAACACTCAGTTGGGAATGTGGATGATAGATGAAGGAAGGCCACCAATTCTCCACATGGTTTTTCCTGCCTTTTCCTTCTGTTCTTACACTGCCTTCTCGTTTTGCAACACCAAGAAATCAATTTGATATCAAAACAATTAAGCTCACCAGAATAACCTGATCTGTCTTAATCTTTCTCCTTTCTTTGAGTATTTCTGCCATCAGAGAGAACAGCCCTAAATAGCTATAGTCAGTGTCAGTCAGCATGGCAGAGGGGTCATTTTCCTTTTCTCCACACCTCAGCCACCTAGTACCATCTTCTTATCATTTGACAGTTGCTCAATTTTTTGATCCATTGAGTCCACGAGAAGAGAAAGAAGTAAAAACATGTCCGTATTAAGTAAATTCAGTCAATCCAATATGCACATCAAAAGTAATTATTCAGGCTACCAAAATTTACTGCTGTGTCTACTACTATGATGCTGGTATTAATGCTGAAATCATATGAGGGAAAAAAGTACTAACCTTGCATAGAAATCAGGCCTTACTGACATAAACGTGCCTGATAAAAATTACTTTGTATTGTAATTGAAAAATATTTATTTTGAAAATGAGTAAAGGAAGACATTTAAGACTATCTTCATCCCAGTCTGTATAAGGGTTCTTTCAGTAAAACAGGGATGAGAAGCCTCCACCTTTGGAATCTGAGTGAGGTAGTATCCTCTAAGGCTTTGTTGTATCTGCATAACTGAACCAGGAACCCTCCACCCACACAAGTGCTCTGGTCCTCATCAGTCTCATTTTCACTCAATTTGTCTTGTGGATCAGAGGCTCATTGGGAAACCTGGATGAGCAAAGAGTCAAATAATTCCTTCCTTCAGATAATAATTCCCATTCCATTTACCACCTTGACCCTAGAACAATGGCTCTGAGCTTTCCTAATACTATAAGCCAGTAATATAGTCCTCATATTGTGGTGACCCCCAACCATAAAATTATTTCATTGCACTTCACAACTATAATCTTGTTACTGTTATGAATCAAAATGTAAATATTCAACATGCAGGATACCTAGTATGTGTCCCTCCAAAAGTGTCATCCAACTCCCAAATAGGTCTCAACCCACAAGTTGAGAACCACCACCCCAGAAGGTTCCAGCCATCACAATAAAGTACTCCATTGAGTACTCAGGAATTCTTCCCATACACTCCTCAAATAACACCTTGATGGAGATGCCCTTCTGTATGTTGTGAATATGTGTTTCTCTTGTTGCTTGATGAAAAAAGCTGTTTCGGCCAGTGGACAGGCAGGGTGTAGCCAGACAGGAAATATAAATAGTGCTATCTGGCTAGGAGAATTCTGGGAAGAAGAATGCAGAGAGTGAGTTGCCTGAGAGATGCCATGTAGCTACCAGGAAGGTAGGATGCCTGGGCATTCTCCAGTAAGCCAAGTCCTCATGGAAATACATAAGTGAATAGAAATGGGTTAATAATTAAGAAAGAGCTAGCCAATAAGAAGCCTTAGCCATCAGCCAAATGGGTTATAATTAATATAAGCCTCTGTGTGTTTATTTGAGACTAAAAGTGCTGTGGGACTGGGCAGGACAGAAACTTCGGTCCACAATGCCTCATTCCCTTAGAAATACTGTACTCATTCCAGAAGAAAAGTGTAATACTATGAAAGACTAAAATGTAGAAATTAGTATTGAATACATTTAATGAAAACAAAACTACAGCTATACAGAAAGCTCAGAGAGTAAGCTGTCCTTTTGACTTTGCTTTCTGATGCTAAGAGGTACTTGGCTTTTAAGTAACTTGATCCTTAGTTGTGAACTTTCTAACAGAAAATCTTCTAGATGTATTAGTGTGTTTTCTCCTTAAGTAAGTTATGGCCTTGAGTCATTTCTGATTATTCAGGTTCTGTTGGTATCTTAGAGCAGATATATAAAGAAATAATTCTATCGGTTATGTATTTAAAACTAAAGGAGTATTAGTAAATTAAATGTACTGAGCATCATTATGCAAAATAAAGCATTCATTCATTTGTTGAGTACTTATCAAGTGTACAGGACTTTACATGGCCTTGAGGTAAAGCAGTAATTGACACTAAATCCGAAGGACAATTGCAGGCTAAATACTCTTTTATGTTCCTCTATGAGACTTCTTAACTCTCTTCCTCTTCCACTGCTGTGTCCCCACTATCATAGTCTATATGATATTTGGCCAAATAATGATATGGATCAGCAAATTAGCTGGGAGTTTGCCTAGAGGATTAATTACTTACTGGTCAATCGTGAGGAACTGAATTTGTGTCCTTAGCTTTTATGTAAAAGCTGATTTCAGAGATATTCAATGCAATTCCATATAGGGAGATGTGGGGGAATAGCAGACCTTGGGGATACATATGCCAGCTAATCTACCTAAAAGGCATACCCAAATCAGAGAGAAACTTTAGGGGAAAAAGTGGAGGGAGGGGAGAAAATGGGATAAATGAAGAATGACATAATTCATGCCATACACACATGGACAAGTGGACTGCCTTAGTAGGGTTACTATTACTATTACTATTACACCATTACCAAGGCAACTTAATGAAAGCATATGATTGGGATCTTGTTTACAATTTTAGAGAGTGAGCACATGCCCATCATGATGGGCAGGCAGGCAGTCATGGTGCTGATCATCAGCTGGGAGTTTGTACATTGAGACACAACCAGGATTCAGAGAGAGAGAGAGAGAGAGAGAGAGAGAGAGAGAGAGAGAGAGAGAGAACTGGGAATGGCATGGGCTTTTGGGATCTGTAATCCCACCTCCAATGACTCACCTCCTCCAACAAAGCCACACCTCCTAAACCTTACAAAATAGTTCCACCAATGCAGAACAAGCATTCAAATAAGTGAGCCAATGAGGGCCATTGTTTGGGGTCCAAATGTCCCATTATGGCTACCATGAAGTTTCTAGAGTCCCATGGATACCTCTCTAAGAATCTCTGCATTATGTACAGTTGAGCAAATTCCTTTGTGTGTGTCTACATAATGAAAAATACTTATCAATTATCTGAATAATACCACCAATATTTTGGCATAAGAAATGACTCAAAGGACCGGGGAAGATAGCTCAATCAGAAAAGTGCTTGCTGAAATATATATAGGGACCTGAGTTCAGATTTTTGTATTAATGTTTAAAATGTAGTTGCAGGAACCTGTCTCTCTATAACTCAGGCCTGGGACTTGCTGACAAGCCAGTGTAGCCAAAATGTTGAGTCCTTGGTTCACTGATGGAATCTGTGCCTTCAAAAAAAAAAACAAAACAAAACAAACAAAAAAAAAAACCTGGAGAAAAGAAAGAGAATGTTGGGAGGGCAAGATATTAAAGATTCTTGGGATAATTTGGAGGGGACAAATGTGAGTGTGGCCAAGACACATCATCCATATATTTTTAAATAATATATGGAAGCATTTTAAAATAGAATTCAAGAAAAGTTAACAGGAAAAAAATTATAGAGTCCAAACATGACTTCTGAGCAAACACATGCACACACATGTACATATACATATCACACACATGTGAAAAGAAAGGAGAAAAAATGGCCCAGATACGTAAACAGATTTTCTGCTGTTTCTAATGTTTCTTTGCCTCTGATGTTCTCTACAGTTTGTTGGTTTGTTTATTGGCTTGTTCATATTTCCCATCAAAGGTCATTTTTGATGTCCTGATGGTAGAGTAGAGGGTGGGGTGGCTTCTGATATCTAGGGCAGAGCTGAAGCTGTCAAGTTTCTAAAATGCAGAAGACTGCCCGCATAAAAGAGTGCTGTCACCAAAATGTCAATAACACCAAGGTTGAGAAGCCCTTATCTCCGTGAACCAAGAGGTTGATATAACTTCTATAAGGAATGATGGGCCACAGCCACAGCTGATTCTGCAGAGGCAGGAAGGGGCAGAGCAACATCATTGTGATACAAACAGCCTTGCTCTCTTTCTTGACAGAGCAACTGGATTCTCACCTTACAGAGCTGAGTTTTTTATTTACTATATACTTATTGGTATACTTTTTAAGGGAAAAACAGATTTTGCTAAAATAAGGACACAAAAACATTAACTAATGCTGTCCCCAGGGGCTTACTTTTACTCTCCTTTTGGTTTGAAGTATCAGATATCATTTCATGAAGGCAGGTGATCTGCTTTGTGTAATGAAACGTCTCTGGCTGGTCCACCCACATTGAGGTGCTCAGCTGCAGAAGATGCTATAGCAAATATCTGAGTCTTACAGATATCACTGGTAACTGATGTAGTCAAAAAGTGAAAATAGATTTGACTAAGTGCAAGCTAACTGACCTTTAAAATGATTTTGTTGCTTCTGCCTAGTGTTTTGGATTACTGGGGACATATAACTACTTGGCATGCATTTGTGCCACCTGAGCAAGACAGCTTCTACAAGGAAGAAAAGCACCATGTGTCAGCAAGAGTCATCTGCTCAGAGCAACAAATGTTGGACAGCCACTCCAAAAGCTCAGAAATGCATGGTGACCATCAGAGATCACAGCTGGAGGGCTTATATGTTCTGGGTCTGGAATATACTGACATATTCACCATCACAAATTAGTCTTTTCTATTCTAGACTTGAGTACTCATGATATCTAAAAAGAAAATTCTTATGGAAATATTGAGTCTAAAATATACATATATCATATATCACCACCCATAATAGTACAGAGAGATAAGGTCTTATTTTCTTTTTATTTAATTTCACTCTCCCCTAAGCTCCTACAAAAGTTGCCTTGCATCTATACTTGTCTACAAATATATTACAAAGCACAAACTATCATTTCTTATTCTTTTATGTGCAAAGCCACACCATTTCAACATTATAGACCCAAATGAACTATAACATGAAAAAACTAACTTGTATTAAGGATGATGCATGATGTAAGGTGTTAAAACTTCAAGAACTACGTGTTATTTAAAATAAGTAAAAAGATGTCCTTTAATTTAAAAAAAAAAAAACACCAGCCAGAAAATAGCACTGTGTTTTAAATTATGAAACTGCTGGCCATTAGCTATGGCTTCTTAGTAGATAGCTCTGTGTTAAATATTAACTGATTTCAATCAATCTAAGTATTTCCACATGGCCCTGGCTTACCGGGAATGCTGGTCATGCATCTCCTTTGCTGACTACATCTTTGCATAAAAGAGAGAAATTTCCTGTTTTTTCCTTGCTTAGATTCTGATTCTGCCCAGCTACATCACTTCCTGCCTGTCTGTACAGACCTCCAGACTTCTATGGTTAGCTAGTGGCAGTATCTGCCATGCTACATCCCTTCCTGCCTGGCCAATCAGTGTTTTATTCATCAACCAATAAGACAAACATATATACAGAAGAACATTCCCCATCATCTCTTTTCTGTCTTAAAAAAAAGAAGGGTTTTTAAGTTTAATGTGGTAAAATTACATATAACAAAAAAGTTATTAAGAACTATAATTACAATATTTAGTCCATTAACATTATTTAGAATCACAAAGATAAGGATAGATGATAGATTATTGAAAAAAGCACCTTTTTTTATTTTATTTATTTATTTATTTATTTTTTGAATCACAGCACATCAGCAATTTCTAAACAGGATCAATAAAACTGGTCTGACCTCACAAAGTTCTACAAATCTCACTTCCAACTAGAAATGGGATTTTAACCAGGACAGCCTTGAGACAGACAGTGCTTGACAGTGGCCTCCTGGAAGCAGGATAAAGAGAAGGGAGATCTGCTAAGGAGCTGCCTTGCTTCAGAAACTATCTCTGGTGTCTGTTTACATAATACTAATAATGTAGTCCTCTTGCTAGTCTTCTAAGATAGATCTCTTAGTCCTGTTTAGAGAGAACACTGAAGTGTTTAGAGATTAGATCACTTGTTCCAAAACCCAAGTTGCTAAGAATGAAAGCAGCAAGGAGGCTTCTAGGGGTAGCATCATACCAAGGGACAGCACCGAAAGGAAGGAGAACCAAAAAAGACCAATTTTGCTTCCAAATGCTGCACAAGCAAACCTAGTACTTTGCATGCTAATTTTTAAAAAATAAAATAGGTAACTCCTCGAAAATAAAATGTTCTGCTGACTTCAAATGCCATTCAGCACCTGTTTTTCTTTGTCTGAACAGCAGGAAACTGGCATTTAATGAATGCCTAGGAAGCTCTAAGAGCCTTGTGGCCCAGGACTGCTTGGTAGCTTCTGTTATCTTCAGGGTGCTCACAAATAGAGCAGGGCATGCCATGCCCGCATTTACACAAGGAGACTAATACTTGAAGGCTGAGGTCATGTACAAGTCGTTCTGGTCTGGATTGTAATTACAAGTTCTTTCTAATTTCTGTATCTTGTATTCTCTTGTCTTTCATGTGAAACAAAGGATAATGGTTGGATACATAATAGTATTTTGAGCAGCATTTCCTCCAAGCCACAGGGGGCTTCCTTCCCATCCTTGCCTTTTCATTACTGCAGTAATCACTCCTTAACAAAAGCAGACCTTTCTTCTATGTCTGGCCTACACATGTATTTTAAGTCATTTTTATGAATATTTTCCCCCAGGAATCTGTCCTTTTTTTTGTTTTTTGTTTTCTGTTTTTTTTTTTTTTTTTTTTTTTTTTTTTTCCGGCTGTTTGCATAGTATTTTAGGGTTTGGAGGGAGGTCTCCAGGGAAGGAAAAAATAATTCACGAAAATCCTTTTAAAAAGTAATTGAATTGATAAAACACCCAACTGTAAAAGAAAAACAAAAGTATAAGCATTGAGAAAGCACAGCTATGTTATGAAAAAGAAAAAAGAAATCAAAGAAAACTGCACTATTTGAAAACAACTTGTCCCTGAATTGGCTTTTCCTTAGAAATTTGACTTAATTTAAAAATAGAGAAAATGGCTTGGGTTCCCAAGTTCTGGAGAAATGTCTGCCAGTAACTTTCCACAGAGGGGCACACCTACCAGGACCTTACAGAGAATAAACACCTGTGCTTAATATTGCTATAGCACGCAGTTACAATCATATTTTTATGCATCACATTTTTGGAAGGATCAGTGGGCACCAAATGTGCAATGGCTGGTGGAGGCTATAGTCAAACACAGGGTGAGGCCAGGAATTTGGGGACCAACTCAAGAGGAAATCTGGGTTCTCCACATATAATATTACAGTACAATTTACCCATAAATTCCATAAAGCCCTATCCATCAGAAAATAGTTTTCTCACATAAACAGACAAAAATCATACAGTATCTATTCCTAGTCTGGATGCAAATTATCTTGCTGGGGCTGTAATTATAATTATAATTATCTAAATTGAATTACCAGTTGGAATTGCTGGAATACCTAATTCACCACTATGTTAATAATATAATAAGGGAAGCAATTCATCCTCACAATAATACTGTCAGGACTGAGTAATGGACGGTGTTTAAGTCAGTACCCAGTGGTGTTAGCTCCTTTCTGAACTTCGAAAACAAAATTGTCAGTCATGCAGCTTTGCTGGAATCCAGCATGAAGGTCATAATCGTACATGAAGCATGCCAAATGGGAGGTTGTGAACTGCATTTTGTAATATGGAATGAAAATACACACTGGATAGCACTGTTTTCTTAGCTTCAAGTACTCACAGACAATGATAACTCAAAAATGCTTTCTGAAACTGGATTCCTTGGTTCTTATTTGGAGAATAAAAAGTGGCAAGGAGTTTCTGTGACACAAAAATGTTGCAGAATCCAGATTTGTCTGTCTGTGTGTGTGTGTACAAGTGTGCCTGTGTGTGAGTATATGTATGTGAGTGTGTGTGTATGTCAGTGTGTATGTGAGTGACTGTGTGTGTATATATATGTATATGAGAATGACTATATATATATATATATATATATGAATATAGGAGGGAGATTATCTGAAAAGAAAAGAACCAGCAAGAGGAGCATGAAGACAAGAGAGGGTAACAACATGGTGAGGTGAGAAAAATACAAAATATATGCATAATGTTATAATGAAAGCCATTATTTTATATAAGCAATATACATTGATAAAAAAAGTGCTAGCTCTTGTAGGATAGGAACATAAATGCTTAATTATTAACATAAATGCTTGGAAGTCTCTAAAACATAATAACAAGAGATAAAAATAAATAATTGTATTTACAAAATACAAATATATGTATAATATGTAAATGTCTGCATGGCTTTGTATAAAAAGAGCAATCCAATTGTAACAAATAAAACATTATGAAGGGAATAGAAGTTTTTGCTAGATATTAAGAATTATTATTTCCTTTTTAAATTTGTGTTTTACCATTTGTACTTTCACTAATGTTTTTTCATCTTTTTCTGAAGGCAAATCTCATAGTTAAAAATAGTTTAAAAACCAAGGGCTGTATTGAGGTCAGACATGTTTGCTGATTCACATGCAAGAGTGAACTGCTTCTTTTAGGATAGATGTATAGCTTCAGTAGAAAACATTTATTTCAGTGGGAACATTTAACAGTTGCTGAAATTAAGTATCATGTAGATAGACCTAGGAAACAAGAAAGGCAAATCTACCTGCACATTTTGTGTGGTTTTTGTTTATACACATAAGGAACAGTTGCTCCTCCACTTACCTCTGTGACTAAGACAACCTAGGTTTTCCTGGAGACCTCTATGATGCCAAGGTATCCCTGGATCAGTCTCATCATACTCCCCACAAAACAGAGTCATATAGCCACAAAGTGTCAGCCCTCTCCAGACCCACTGAATTGAAGTCTGCTGTGCTTCCTCTAAGCCAACTCCTCAAGTGAGTCATGTGCCCATTTAGTTATGGGAAATAGCATTGTGAAAAATCAAATGTCTTGACTTCTCATTTTTCCTAGGATCGTCACAGGCATACAGCCTGTGCGTGCTAAGCTTCATATTAAGAGCAGTATATACACATCACCAGTGAATCTCAACTTTGGCCATAGATGAGCACTATCTGGGCAGAAATTTTAAAATAAGTTAGGCTTGGTTTTCGTTATATAGTTCAATCATAAGAAATTGAGTCTGATGCTCATTGGGGGTGGGGACAGAGGCAGACATGACCTGGGGGAACTAGGTCTGGGGAAGGAGCCCTGAAGCTCACTCTCTTGCTTGCAGCATGGGCATAGAAGTGCATCTGGAGGCATCCTTAGGACCAGGAACCTGCTGGTGATCATTTGTCTCTGATGTAAGTTGCTTTTCCCTGAATAAGCATCTATTCAGCACCCCTCCCCCATAAAAAAGAAAAAAAGAATGAAAGAAATTGGGTCTGAACAAAGATTTTTTTAAAAAAATGAAGTTCAGTTGATAAATAAAATATACAACTCTAGTTAAAACACTTGCAATACCATAGTTCTTACCAGAAAACATTGGGATGAGTATGGTGTATTACAGAGGGACTTGTCCATGATTACCAAACATGCATTTAGTTGGGTCTTTCTTGGATTTCTTCTTGAGTGCTTCCATGTTATCAGGAAGTTATCAACTGCCTCCTATGTGATTATCTCATCATACAGCAATCTCTGGAAAAACCCAGAGAGATAGGGCAAAGTTGGAGGGACTGGAGGACCTGACACACGGGCATGGCTTGGGTGAAAAGATGAATCCCTGATATAATGTTCATGCCAAGGTGTTCAACTAGTGAAGACTTTAATTGTAGAGAGACTTGCCACACCCTGAATTAAGCAGCACACACAGAAGTACCTACAAAACACCCTGGGCACAAGTCTTTTACTAGTTGACAAGATCTCCTACCCTGTTCTGTCACAGTTGGCACATAACCACGATGGCCATCATACTTTGGAGCAAGAGATATTCTGAAAGCTGGTCATCCCCAAACAGGAGGACTAACCATACCCATGTGTGGTATGTTCCCACAGAGTCAGGGAGGAAGTGAATCATGCCTGCTTGCATCATTAAAGTAAGGCATGTGTAATATTTTAAAGGATTTATCATAAATGAATCCTTCCATAGCCATCTGCTCAGTTCTGGTACAGGAGCTATTACAAACCCATTCTTAGATTGCTGGTTAACAGCTTTAAAAAGATGTGTGTTTTGTGGTGGTGTGTGCAAATAACTAAAGGAAATGGGAATTTTCCTTTAGAGACTGTATTTAGAATGTTGTTAAGTCACTTTCTTCGTCAGTTGGCCCAATTGCTAGTATAATCCTAAAATGTGGATGTTTCCTTTGAAATTTCAATTTAATCCACAGATGTAATGGCACATAGATAATAGATAATGGCCTGCTGCTGACAATGAAGATGCTAATAAAGGCCATGTTGATGGCCAGCAGCAGTGGTACCACAGCATCTGTTTGCTTACTTGTTATGATCCGTCTGCTTCTGTAAAAATCATCTTTCTGATATCCAATACTCTATTGGCATTTATTATGATGTTGACATAAATACCAAGAATGCACAGACTTAAAGATTTAGCCTTCTGGGAAAGGCTGCCCTGAATGTATACTTTGCTTCTATAAAAAAAAGAACAGACATGTCTTTAAATGGCAAGTGCTATACCTTTGAATTATGGGTATATTAACATTACACCAAAGGAGTTAAAAAGGAAAGAAGGGAGGGGGAGGGGGAAGAGAGGGAGGAAGGGAGAAAGTGATGAGAAAATCCCTAATGAAAAATATTCAATTAAATCGTTTGAATTATTTTGAAATAAATATTTTCTCTTAACTTCTTCTGAATTCACTCAGTGCCATATTAGTAAAAGGCCAAACTACTTTAAGTGCTAAACTAAGAAAATAATTGATTATGCACATATGAAGAAACACTTGGAATGTATTTTGGGAAAATTGCCTTCCTGAGTTTTAAATTCTGAAAAATCTGCTACTTTAGTATCAGTGATAAAACCCCTCTGTCTAGACTCAGGGGGCTTTGTTTTCACTGAGCCCAGAAGAGTTAAAGTCACATGCAAAGCACCTAGCAAGAACTGAAACATCCTCACCTGGGAGCAGCACCATTGGCTGACTATTCAGAGGCGTTCTGCCCCCTGGTGGATGCCCAGGGTGGGTTTTGTTGCAAGTTGCAGAAACTCCATTTCCTTCCCACACCCTTCCCTTCTGAAAACCTCAGGAGATGCTCCACTTGAAAGCTATAGCCTCCTACACACACACACACACACACACACACACACACACACACACGCATTTGGAGCAACAATTTCCCTTTATATAATAAAACATTCTTGGCTTTCAAATCAGCTCTTTAGAGCTAAAATAAAAACTATAGGCATCACTGTTGGCTATGACTAAAAGAGGAAAATGAGGTGCTGAAAAGGGTGTGGATATGGACAGAGAATGTTTGATCTGAGAAAAGAGCCATAAATCTCTAGAAGGTGAGAAAGAAGGTTTAAATGTGAATAAAAGAAAGCTATAGGAAACTAAGCATGTGGCAATTTCACATAGACATTATAGCTGCTGGTAACCATCTTATGTGTTCCTTTTTCCCTTTGGACTGGGAGTCACCAGCCAAGAGAGGTGGTTGTGGGAAACAACTAAGTTCAATCAATTCTAATTTAGACAAGATGTCCCCGTTTCAGCTAATTGAAACTTCCTCCTTCTACCCTTTCAAATATCAATTTTCTATGCTACATGTAGATTGCATCCCTACAAAGGAAGCCCTTCAAAATAAGACCTAAGAGGAGGTGCCATTTCTGAATCCCACTCCCCTTCTGAAGTTTAATTTGTGTAGACTTTGAGTCTTTGCAACAACTTACATCTAGGAGGCATTTTGGAAAGAGAACCCCATATTCTGCCATCTACATTTATCATAGAAACTTTAGACATTCTGGCTCTAGAAGTTATCTCTCTGGATCTTTCATGGGTCTTTAGATATTGTGTCATACCCTTATGTCATACCCATGTCTGTTTTCACCCAGTTTCTCCTTTCTGTCATCTTGGGTTTTATTCACCACATGGAACCCCTGGAACTTCCAGATTCCAGAACTGTGAGGAGAACCTCCTTTAAAAATGCTGACCTGGAAAACTTCTTGATAGTGGATGCAACTTTCCCTCTTTTCAGAGTACACAATCCCTTTCCAACTCTTCCTACACACATAAGCTGAACTCTCCAAACCATGGCAGTGCACATCAATCTACCACACTGCACACTGCCAACTGCCACTACTCATTCTCTCGTGAAGGCTCAAGCCCCAGAATCAAGTGGCCCAGTCTTCCCATAATAACAGAACTACTCCTAAACACTCTTGGAACACAAAAAGGACTTTTATTTCATCATTTTCCTAAATTTAATTTCCAATTACACATTTTCTGAGAGCTGGAATACCAAAGGCAATTTCAGACACACAAAACTCCATCAAATACACAGAGACGTTACTGCTTGAGTGAGTTACCATCCTCTCAGTACTTCCCACTTAAAGAAGATAAAACTAAGATAATAGAGAGGAAATGTGAACAATATTGTTCTATAGGAAATTTGTCAAACTTTTTAAACATTCATTCCATGGGTGCAGTGTCCGTTATAAAAGGAAACTCTAAAGTTCCTACAAACACAAGACAATATTGGCATTTTTAGATGAGAATACATTCATATACTTATGTGAAAATTTGTGCAATTAAACAATATGGAAAATGGTACTTATTACCATAGCCGATGAAAGTAGATTTTCATTTCTATGTAAGTTAAATATTTCCATCTTCCATTTTATGTTCTGCAAAAAAGCCATGTTCCTAGTTTATGAAACAAATTATGCTCATATGCAGTAGTAACTGAATAGGAGCTGAACAGTTCTATCTGCATACCCCTGGGATGAATATACACCTTGCATAATCATGTGTAATGCTGGATGATGATCCTAGATCTCTTATCACTACAAAGGTTTGCAAGCTTCTATTTGATACACGATGCCCCAAATTCAGTCATTTCAGCCAAATACTCAAGCAATAATTAAGGTCAGTGATTTACAAAATGACAAACAACCCATTTCACTAAATTGACCATGTTTTGTTAACAAGATGACACAATCATTGTAGGTGCCCTATAAAGAAATCATTTGTAAGTGGCTATTTGTTTCAGTTACTTTTTACCTAAGGCTCTTAGAAGTTCACTTAATTGACTCTTGGGCCCCAAGAAAACAGGTGCATAAACAAAAGACCAACATATTAATAGTATAAAAACAAATATCAATATCATGCCCTATGTGCATTCCTCCACAGGAGAAATGTCACAAAGCACAAAGAAACTAGGGATCCAGCAGAAATCTATAGGATTACCTAATGCCTAAGATTTTATCTTACTCCAGTATCAGGTATAATGTTTGTTGAAATTCCCTTTTTTACCTACAGTACATGTGAACTTTTGAATAGCATCTTTTCAGAGTCATTACCCAGTGTGAACGTCTGCACAGTAGGCAAGCAGTGAAATTCAGCTCACTACATCTATTGTCTGATGATCTGGACTGGGCAGCTTCACACAGGGAGTGGATCCATTTTATAAAGACAACTTCCTTCTGCAGACAAAAGGTCTCAAGTGCAGACAGCCTCTGAAGCAAGGACTGTGAATCTTCTTTGGCATATTAAACATTCCACATACACATTTGTTCGTACAGATGACCCTTCAGAACTGCTTCTCTTCTTAAGAAAGTGCAATATATTTTCATCTTCTAGTATGTGATTTTCTGTATGTACCCCTTTGCATGAATTAAAAATAACCAAATGCCACTGAAACTTGGAAAGAGAGATACACTTCAATTATTTTAGATGGCAGGTCAGTAAAACATTTCCAAGGCTAGAAGGCTTGCCAGTTTCCTGGTTGTTTGTTTAGTAAGCCTGAGGCTTGGCTCTATGAATTATAAAGAAAATAGGTTCAATTTCAGGCTCTCTCGGTTTTTCTAAATTTCTAATATGTTATTTTTTTTCTAGCTGCTCCTACCCAAACTTCAATAATAAGGAAAAAAGGTAGAGTCCCAAGCTCTCTCTCTCTCTCTCTCTCTCTCTCTCTCTCTCTCTTTCTTTCTTTCTCTCTCTCTCTTTTTCTCAGGCACACTTTAATATAGTTTTGGGGGTTCTGGCTGCAATGTGAAGATTTCTAGACAGGGAATCTTGTTCTCTTATTTTCTTTATATATTTGCACACAAAGGGATCACAGATGGGAGAGAGTGCAAATGATTATCAAAAATCGTCTCATGCATTTGAAAATTTTTTACAAGTCAAAAATATACAACCTCTTATCTCCCCCTTTATTCCTTAATTATATAAGAAATAGCATCTCTTTCATCAGTCTTCTCCGTATATCACGGAATTGGATAAGGAATAAAGATACTTTCTTGTTAAGGAACTGTATACAACTCTAATCCATTTGCCAAGATCCTCTAAGAGTAGCAGTTTGGGCTGATTCACCCAGCATAACCTCTGTTGGTGGGGATTTAAGTGTGTAAAATGACTGGTACATGAGATTAGGAAACAATGCAGCCTGCAGACTTTGGCACTAGCACACATTATGTTTTGTTTGAGTTGTTAGAGTTGTAGTTTGATGATCACGAAACAGGAATTAAAAAAATTAGAAATCTGCAAAAAACAAACAATCTTAGGTGTCGCTCCTCAGTGTAACACTCCCCATCTCCCATTCCCACCCACCACCCCCATATATTTTTTGATTGTAATAAAAAATAGAGATCTTAGCATCAGAATTTCACTTTAACTCTTCAAGGTTGCTCTGAGCCATCCAAGCCATATTTAGTGTTTGAAGCACCAAATCCACAAGTTTCTCCAACCAAATTTAAATAAAAAAAAAATGAAGACTGGAGGATGTCAAAGTAAGTGTTCTAAAATTAAGCTGGGACACAATGTTCTCCCCAAAGCACAGGGGAGTAAGTGTCTAGTTCAAGTACTGCCAGGCTCTATGTGGATCTGTCCCAGACAGGCTTCAGACAACACCTACAAGTGCCACTGGCTTAGAGGGCAATGTCCACGACACAAAACAGGGCAGGGATAGCCCATCCATCATCAACATTAAAAAGTTGCAACCTTTGGTGTGATTGGTTGCAGAAGGACCTGTGCTGAGCCCGGACTTTGAGAGGAGGAGGTTAACCTCCTCAGCATGGGAGCTTTGCAGTAGTTTGAGCAGTTCACCTTCCAGAGTGCTCTGAGCTGCCCAGATTCTCAGGATCCATTGCCCTTGCCCAGCAGAGAGAGCCTTGCTTCCACCCAGTAACAGGGAAAGAAGATTTGACCTACCTGTGGAAAGACCCAACTTGGTCTCCAAAGGTCGCCTAGGCGACCCCACTGCCATTGATAAGTCAACCTGTGCACTTAAAACGAATCAGTTTATGGAATGCTTGTTTGAAGTCTTCATTGGACATGGTGTAGATGATGGGGTTGATGAGGGAGTTAAGATAGCCTAGCCAATTGAAGAAGTCGAAGATGGCCATGTGAAACCAGCAGGCATCCTTGCAAATAGGCATCACCAAGGAGATGATGAAGAAGGGCAACCAGCACACAATAAAGGCTCCTAAAATGATCCCTAGGGTCTTGGTGGCTTTGCGCTCCCTAGCGGCCATGAGTTTCTTCTTCTCCAGCAGGGCGTCTGAGACTCTTACTTTGACTTGGTTCACATATACTGGAGACCCGGACTCGCTGGGCACATCGGGAGCCCGAGAGTTAATAGAGGTGACCGAGGACGTGGACCCAGGCGAGTCTGTTATCAGCTGGGCTCGGGTCAAGCGCTTGCCGGTCTTGTTGGGTGTCTGTTTCAAAATCCGAGAGCGTGCTTCCACGTAGATACGGCCATAGAGGGCGATGAGGAGCAGGGTGGGTAAATAGAAAGCGCCCACCGTAGAGTAGACTGTATAGAGGACGTGGTCTGTGTTCACAAAACAGTCCAGCACCTCCTCCTCGGCTTTGGCTTGACGCCAGAAGAAGGGTGGCAGCGAAATAGAGATGGAGAAGACCCACACCAGCGCTATCATGATGGCCGCCCTTTTGGGAGTCCTTTTAGCGGAATACTCCACGGCATCAGTGATGGCCCAGTAGCGGTCCAGGGCTATGACACAGAGATGCATGATGGAAGCAGTGCAACAGGTGATATCCGACGACAGGAAGAAGTCACAGACCACCTGGCCAAGTGTCCAGCGCCCACTGACCGTGTACATGGTGCTAATGGGCATCACCAGGATGGACACGAGCAGGTCAGTGACTGCCAGAGAGGCGATCAGGTAGTTAGCCGGGGTGTGCAGCTTCCGGGTCCGATACACCGTGGCGATCACAAAGGCATTGGAGAGCGTAGTGGCCAAGGTGATGAGAGCCAACAATGCAACCAGCAGGACTTTCCAGGGCATGGCGATGGAGTCCTGGTAAATGTGGCTCTCAGCGCTGCAGTTGTGGGAGAGGTTGACAAGAGGTACCCCTGTCTGGGAGGCGGCAGGAGGTGGAGGGGCGCAGTGAACTCCCTGCTCCTCCATGGCTCTCCTCGCCCAGGCAGCGGAGCGCAGCTCTTGAGCATGGAGCGGACGAAGGAGAGAAGAGAGGATGGGAAGATCATGGAGACCACAGGCTTGTCTCCTTTTCCTAGCCAGTCCGTGGGCTCCTCAGTAACTCCTCCGCCTAGGTTCTTAGCCAAAACGAGAGGTCACAGGCGCAGCTACCAAGCCTGCGGGCGCGTCCCCTGCACTTCCAGTGCGCCCGGCGCTGCTGCCGAGTCTGCTAGCTCCTCTCCACGCCCCGTCTTCGCCCGGGTGATTAGAACACTGGCCCACCCAGTCCAGCTCCGCTCAGGCTCCCTGGAGGCAAACAGTGGAGAAGAGCTAAGTACCGCTTGAGGAGGGGTCTCAGGTCAACTGGGATCTCTTACCCCAATTGTTCAGGGCTCAGGTTCTCCTAACCCGGGCGCTCCGGAATCTGCAGACTCCGCCCGCAGGAGTTTCCTGGTTGGGCAGACCTAAGCTCACAGACCAGTGCAGAGACCTGGGCTTGCATGCCCGCCCCGCGCCCCCCGCCCGGAGCCGGGCCACTTTCGGTAGCCGCCGCCTGACTTGGGGATTGTGAAGTCTGCGAGCCGCGCCGCGCCGCGCCTGGCGCCTGAGCTCTGCACTCCCTCCTTTTTCACGCACTGGTCACACCAGCGAGCTGCCCCGCGGAGACGCGGCCACCAGAGGGGAGACTCGAGGGCCCGAGCTGCGGCTGCTCGAGCCACGCTGCAGCCGTCACCAACTCCAGGGTTCCAGCTGCACCGCTGGGAGCCATGCCGCGGGGCGCACAGGGCTGGGGCACCTGGAGCCGCACACCAGGAGGGGGCAGGTGTCTGGGAGAGCAGGAGGAACCCAGCGTGCCCCAGCCCGGGAACTGGGTGTGAGCCTCAGAGCCAGCGGGGCTCCTTTTATACTATCTGGGTTCAGCCTGGTCTGGCCTTGCAACTCGTGCAGTGAGGCGAGTGCAATCGCCGGCAGCACAGCACCTTCCCTTTTGCTCTCTCCCTCCCTCTTTTCCTCCCGCCCAGTACCATTCCTGTCCACAGAATCTCCCGCCGGGTCCTACCGCCCTCACTCGCAGTTTTCTTCACCTTGTCCCTTTTCCCGACCCTGACACTCAGAGTCGCCTTTCAGGCGGGGAACGGGGAATGGGACGTCCTGTTCTTTCCTCTGCGGGCTTTGAGTCTTAGCGCTCCGCAGTCAACCCACGCCCTTAGTCGCTGCCACAGACTTAGTGCAGGCATCCAGGTCTAGGCTTCCGCCTACCACCACCTCCCTCTCTCCTGGAGGTTGGTGGTTGGTGGAGCAAGCCCCAATCTCTGAACTCTCCTTTCTGGAATCTAACCCAACACCGAAGGCCACACCCAGGATGGAAGGAGGCGCCAGAGAAGCTGCCTTAGAAGGAAGCAGCCAATTTCTGCATTTTGTACTTCACGCTTGGGGCTTTGAGACATCCTTAACGCTAAGTACATTAAAAACACATTTTTTTTTTCCCTATCTACGTTTAGAAAATTGTGCTTGTCATTCAACCCTCCCCCTTTAACTTCGTGAGTCAACGGGAGAGAAGCTGTCTGCAAGACTTAAAACAGTGTCGTAAAGAAAAGCCAGCTACTCCGCGCGAAATCAAACATTTGGCTGCTCAGTGCCCGAGTTTCCAGGGAAGTTTTTCCCCTTAGCCCGCCCAGGAAAGAGAAAATAAAGGGGTTTTTGAGCCTTCATTCCTATACTCATCACACTGTCTACTTTGCCCTCCACGAAACGATAGTGATTCTGCCATAGAGGGCAGTAAGTATGGCAGCTAGGTCTCCAAACCCTGAGTAGATTCTCTATGCTAGTTTTTTTTTCCTCCAATCGGAACAGCACCAAACACGGGGGTTAGGGATGGTGGGTTTATGTACTAGCCGAAAGTTGTAAGTGAAAATCAGTGTCTTCTCTGTCTTGAGTACTAAGCGGTCTCCATTATAAGTCCCAAGAGCCTAAGTTTGTGTTTGGTATGTTGGATGGATCTAATAAAAGCCTCAGTATAATTCAGTTTATCGGGTTCTCTGCAAGCGTGTTTTAAAAGACTCAGATCATTCAGTCTCAGATGTGAGCCAAGGATCATGTGCTTGTAACCCATCCAATTTTAAGAGTGGAGTAATTTCAGACTTATGGAAGAGACTTTTACCTAAGGTGACATAGCCCCAAACCAAGTTCCCTGAATTCTTGGCCCTCTAAGCCATCCAGACAGGCAAAAATTAGAATGAGTAAATGATGGTAGATTAAATTCATAATTGATGCTGGGCAAATTCAGATCCAGTTTTTCAGCAGTTAGGTTCTAGGAGACTCAAAAACAGTCAACTAAATCACTATACTTTCATTTGACAGCAATTGTGGGGAAGAAAATACATCCAAGCTTCAAGAGGTTTACTAAGGGGTTTTAACTGGATTGCAGGAGATGCTGTGGAGATGGAAAAACAAAAACAAAACAAAAAAAATGTTTTTTCCTCTTTTCCTTTCCCTAAGGCCAGAAACTCCAGCAGATTAAGCATTTGTCCTCCACATTTTAAAGTGCTCCCCCTCTTTAACTCCATCCACCCACACCAGGAACCTTGACTATTTTATTAACCACCATGCTCAGTTAAAAGCTATTTGGAAGGGAAGGGAAGGGAAACTAGCCAATTTAAACCACTAGGTGGGGGCGTTGACCAGGATGGAGCAAGTGTATGGTTGAGGGGCAAGAATGGGGAGGACACCATTAAACTATTTTCTTGCTATTGTAGTTAATCTTTTAGGGCAGCTATGGAAGATTAAGAGAACTGCTCAAGAGATAAAAGGCGAGAGAAGAATATGAAGAAATAATGTGGGGTGGCCTTTTTACTTCTGTTTCAAAAGGAGACAGAAAGTACTTTCTTTATTGGCATTAGAGAAGCAGACACCTGTGGTATTACCACAGATGATTCCAGCTGATTTGCAGAGTCCCATGCCCTGAGCAGACACTATCACTTGCAGGCAGATTGTGAGTTTACTTCTTGGTTAGAGATGTGTGAACAGGCCACTGCAGCACAGAAGGGATTTTAGCAGAGCTCAGTGAAGATCCACAGTTCATTAAGCTAGCTTCTGAATTTCACTCATTCCATTCAGGACTTAAAATATATATTTTAAAAAAGCAGCTGTGAAAACAGCAGGGCATATTTTTGAAACAAGAAACTCACCCATTGCCCCTAGTCACCAATTCTTGGCTTTTGCTGTGATGGTTGTTGTTGTTCTCAAGTCCCAGGCCATTCAAAGACACCTTCTTTCAAGTTATCTGTGAAACCAGAGCTTCACAGAACAGTGAAAATCCACTGGGTAGAAAAAGCTCTTATTTGAGACAGCAGGACAAGATCAGGTACTGAATCATTCATGGTGTGGTGTGACCCACCATTAAGGCACTTTCCTATGTCACAGGGCTGTGTTGCTCCCACAGGGAAATTCCAGGTACAGTCTGGGAGGTTTTGATCTCGGTCTTCTCATACCTTTCAATAAAGAGACATTCCCTCTCCTGGCAACCCCAAGCAGTATGTCACAGGACTCAGAATTTGCTATCCAACACAGTACCTATCCTAACTGAAAAATATCCAAGGGGCAGGTCCTAATCACAGAATGTGGGAACTGGACAGATACTCCTTTCAAGCCTTACTTTGTCAAGTCTAAGCACAAGGTCAGATGTTATTACTGCTGTGACATTAAATTCCCACTGTTGAAATGATTAGCAAAGACACCAGCTGTAAACAACCTTGTTCTGTGTGGTAACAGCCCATAGCCACACATCCTCACTCATCTCAAACATCCTCACTATCTCTGACAGTTGATTAGTGTCACCAAAAATGCACACTTTCCTAAGGGCCTTGCTTAACTCTAGCCTCATGTCTTTCATGAGGAAAATATGGGAATGTTTGGGTAAGAGGAAAAAAAATGCAATTCCTACAAATTTTGAGTACTTCAGTGTAAGGAGTATGGTTTTTCTGCCCGCCACCTGGTCTTGTCCCGCCGCCACACCAGCCCCAAATAATACACAGAGACTCTGTATTCGATATAATTCTGTTGGCCCAGTACTAGTTTTTCATCGGCTAGCTCTGTCTTAAGTATTAACCCTTTTCTATGTATTTCCACGTGGTCGCCTTACCGGGGAGTGAGGCAGGCGTCTGGTCTCCCCGGTCTCTCCATCTTCCTTTCCTATTGGCGAACAGTGCTTTATTCATTAACCAGTATAAGAAACATATACAGAATGACATCTCCCATCACTTCAGAATTCTTTTGTACAATCATTGGCCTCCATAGTAGGCTTGTGAGCTGATATTCATGTCATTGTACTTCTATGCTGCTTAATTTCTTAAGGACTTTTAAGGTTTACTACACAATAAAGTCAGTTCTTTACCAGGTTGGTGTAGATTAGTTCCTAAGAAGGAACAACTCTGCTGTGTTTCAAGGTATGGTGAACAAGCCACAGTTGTATAAGGGAAGGAACAGTGACAAAATTAGAGCATATATGTGTGTATGTGTATATATTTTATATATACACATATGCATGTATACACATATATATTTATATGATATACATATTTCATAGTCTAAGATCTGTCTTTGTAATAATAAACACTGCTTTAGTTGGTGTTCTTTGGTTGTGAAGAGACCCCACAGCCATGACAATTCTATAAATAGAAAGAATTTAATTGGGGCTTGCTTACAATGTCAGAGGTTTAGTCCATCATGATCATGGCAGGTAGCATGGTGGTAGGTGGTCAGGCAGATATGGTAGCTAAGAGTTGTGCATCCAGATCCAAAGACAATAGGAAATAAGAGAGGCACTAGGTCAGGTCTGACTTGGACCCCTGAAACCTCAAAGCCCGCCACTCCGTGGCAGATTTCCTCCAATAAGACTACACTTTCTCTAAAAAGGTCATACCTCTTAATCCTTTCAAATAGTGCTTCTCCCTGGTGACTAAATATTCAAATATATGAAGTTCTGGCAGAGACACTTTAAATGGATACCTGCAACAAATAGAGTAATATTGGTTCAATGCTAACTCAGTTCAAACCTGGGTCTTGACATACCATTAAGTAACACTGGTACAAACTGCTTGAATGATTAGCTACCCAGCAGGAAATCTTTCTCTTTGAGAAGAGTATAATTTATATGTAATGAAAACTTTTCTGATGAAAAAGCAATGCTAACTGAGTCCACTAAAACTAAAACTGCTTTTAAGTAAGTAACATCATTGTAAAGCTTTGCTCAGGATGAATTCTGTCTAAAATAAAAACAAATCAGAGCATTTAATGATGAAATTGACTATCAAGCAAGACCAAAGAAAACAAGAAAAAAAAATGCCAAATGCCTCCTTCTATATTCAAAATAAGGAAATTGTTCTTTACTTTCAACTGGGGGTGGGAGTGGGGCATCACTGTGTAGTTTAGGTTTGCAGAGAAAGCAAGCCAAGCTGTGCTCTAAAGAGTCTGTACCTGTATTTCAGGAATAATTATCATTATCTTCACTGAACGCTGTGCACTGAGCCATATGCTGTGTGTCCCACTCACATTTCACTTTTAATTGTTACAACACTGACAATTGTCATTAGCATTCTCAGTTTCTGGATGAGGAAATTGAGATTGAGAGAATTTAAGGCACTCTGCTAATATCAAACAGCTGGCAAGTGCAAAATTGTCCAAACTCAAGTCTCTAAAACTTACTGCTCCATCCGTTTCCCAGTGTTCTTTGACAAACCAGACCTTCAACTCTGCCCTGGCTGCCTCTACTGTCTTTTTGTTGTTTGTTTGTTTGTATATGTATAAATAGAAGAGGGATTCTGCTTCAAGAGCAAAGTGAGAGCCTCAAAACCAAAAGATGGGTTGCTTTAGTTCACTTTGCAACTGAGCCTCAGGGAAATCTAAGAAATTACATACAGGGTTGTCCTAGTGTCCTAGTCCTCTTGAATGCTGTGTATATGTAGCTAGTGGCTTTTTCTTCTCCTCCTCTTCCTCCTCCTTCTCCTCCTCCTTCATTTGCTTCTTCCTCTTCCTGAAGGCTGCTATCATTTATTTTATTCTTTCACAAACACTGTGTCAGACTAACATTTTGTTATTTATTAACATGTTAATCATACAAAGTTTTATTATAACACTGTCATATATATATATGACATACTTTGATGATATTTATCTACCCCAACATTATGACGCTTACCCTTCTCCTTTGTCACCTTACTCTTCATGAATATGGAATTTTCTTTCTTATAATTTTGTTTAGCTTTTGTTTGTTTGGATATAGTTTTTGTTGTTTGAGACAAGTCCTGACTCTGCAGCTCATGTATCCCTGTAGCTCACTGTGTGGTCTAAGCTAGATTATTCTGGCAATGATCGTCCTGCTTCTGCCTCTTGGGGGCTGAGATAATAGAGATGAGTCACTATATCTAGAGCAGGCTAACACTGTTAATCGTGTATATAGAAGTGTTTGATTATTTGTGCTTTAAACTGACATGACTCTCCAAGGTCTTTTTATATTGCTGTCAATAACTTTAGAATGTCTATATTACACTTTCAGTCACATAGCAGCAGTTCAAATTTGCTTATCAAATTCAAACCAGTTCCAAGTTCATAAATTATGAGAAATTGATTTTTCTTCTGAATAAAAGATAGAAAATCACAAGGGTTGGGCATGCCTCTCACTCTCAAGTAATAACTGAAAACACATCATTTTCAAGTTTGAAGAGTTATACAAGCAAGAAGAATTTGACAAAAATCCCAGGAGAGAGAATTTCCCAGGTGAGCTGGTACCTGCTATCTGTGTGATGTCCTTGAGGTATTTTGTGATTCTGCCCCTGGGTGTGGTCAGGATGCCAATCAGAATTTCTTCAGAGAAAGGGGAAACAGGTAGAGATTTCCACTATGGCCAAGGTTAGTAACATCTCATCATTTGCTACACGTTGCAGCAAAACAGAACAAGGGAGAGATAAGAAAACTCTAACACATGATCAAAGCCACTGGTCTTTGAAAGCTCAGAAGAATAATGCCCCCTGAAGAGAAGGGGCTTACTATAAACTTTTCAGCTATTTTCCCTTCCAGCCATGGATGAGAGCTTGCAGCTCAGTAGGGGAAGTATACAAGAGCAGAAAGCAGAACAGAATCGGGTACAGTCTTAGGGCTAAAGAGGGCTAAAAATCCCTGAAGTCTCATCTAAAAGCAAGGCCCCAAGAACAGGGTGGGTCAGAGACACACTGAATCTAATTGCAGATCAACCTTGACTCAGCTCAGTCTGGAGGCAGCTGCTCTATTCAGGTCTTCATGATTTCTGCCTGACCCTGAGATGGGCAAACACTATACTCATTTGATGTCTCCACAGGCCTTTTAAGTATAATACCTGACTTAATTTTGTATACATTTATCACCACTTTTTACAAATTACACTATCTTTTTACCCTAATCTGCTAAGTAGAATGGGACTAATAATAAAACCCCAGACAATAGAAAGATTTCTATACAAAATTGAGATATTAGAGTTAGCAGTAAAGAATTTTATCATTAATATGGTAAGGAAAACAAAGGATAATAGATTTGTTTTAGAGGTAGCATAACTCTAAAGTAAGAATTTTAAAAGCAAAATAATATGGGCTTTCTAGAAATAAGACGGCACCATTAAGTTCTCATTGGATAGATGTATTGGATCTATTAGTACAACAGACTCAGCAGAAGCCAGGAGTAACAGTCTCAGAAAGTTAAAAGAAGCTATCAAAACATAATCCAGAGAAAAGAAAGGTAGAAGGAAAAGAACAGAAAATGGAGGCTGAATCACATGATTTAATGGCCATATACAGCTGGGTGCAGTGGCACATATGTTTAGTGCCCTCACTCAGGATTCACAGGCAAGTGGATCTCTGTGAGTTTGAGGTCAGCCTGGTCTACAAATGATTTACAACTCAGTCAGAACTACAAGGTGAGGTACTGTTTCAAAACAGTTAAAGTACAGATGCAGAAGGAGAGAAAACTGTGAATGGGAGCAGGGGACAGTGCTTAAAGAGATAATTCAAAGAATTTCTAGAAATACTGAAAGTATCATACAAACATTTCATAGAAAGCTCAAAGAAATCCATCTAAAAAACTCACAACAAAAAACTATAACTAAGCATAGAAGATGACTAAGCACAGAATGATATGATCAAAACAGGTAAGATAGGATAACAAAACAATCCATAAGACTGCAAGAAAAAAAAAGATAACATTATTTCAAAGTATCACCGGTAAGGCAGAAACTGCTTGTTAACAGAAATGGCAACACCTTTTAATAGCTGAAAACTGACAAATAATGTGTACACTGGGACTTTCACAAAATAACAAAATATATCTTTGCAAAGATAAAATATAGATGTTTTCAGATGGATGTTAAGATCAACATTTCTGGGACTAGGAGACTAGGAGGAGAGAGGAAGGAGTAAGGAGGAGAGCCAAGATGGAGGATGGAAAGCCAGCCCCTCTCTCTCCGGTAAGAAAAGACCAGGTGGAAGTACTTAAATTAATAGAAATGGGTTAATAATTAAGACAGAACTAGCTGATAAGAAACTAGTGACTGGCCATCAAAAGTATATCTAAAAAAACAAAAGTTTATAAAGGATTTTAGAAACAAAAGAACAGAGACAAGCAAGGCTTCTTGGTAGCAGCATTTTTCTCGGTTGGACTCTGTTTTGCTAGATTCAAGCAGAGATTTGCACAGCTCCTTTAAGGGAGGTTTCCTGACTCAGCATAAGCAGCAAAAAACTTCAAGGCTTTTAAAGAACTCTGTTAATTTATTGGTGTATACGAAAGCTGGCAATGGCAGTGACCACATCTCCAAGTCAGCAACATGCTGCTGGGTGCAATGTAGACCAAGGCAGTGAGCACAGCTCTCACTACTGGCAGTAAAGGTACCCGCCACCATCTTTGATAGTTCGCAGCTGAAACAACTGTGACTTTCATTTTAGCAATGTTGTTGTTTACCAGATAAAAGACTCGTGCCTACAAAAAGATAAAGATTTACAGTAAAGACAGATTCACATTAAGAAAACCTCTAAAGGTTTACAGTATGTTTTAAAATATATGTAGGCTTGGGAGAGAAAAAAAAATAAAATGATTTTAAAAGACAGAGAGGAGCTGGGTGTGGTGGTCCACACCTTTAATCCCAGCACTCAGGAGACAGAGGCAAGCAGATCTCTGTGATTTCAAAGTAAACCTGATATGCAGAGTAAATTCCAGGACAAATAAAATTTACACAGAGAAACCCTGTCTTAAAAAATAAAAAAATAAAAGTAAAAGAAACAGAGTAATAAAAAAGCCACAGACGGAGAGAATCTGGATACTGTACAGTATTATATTGTCTTTGTATGGTTTGACTGCAGAGGAGATAACAACAACTGTTAAAACAAATGCTGCTGGATCAATCCAATTTATATATTTTAAAAATGTTTTGACTTCAAAATTTAAGTCTAAGGACAAGTTACTGGGGAAAATGATTTCTATTTTTGTTTCCACAGAAAATGAAAAGCTGTGGATTCCTCCCAGACTAATGTGGTTTGGTCAAGCCAGAACCCCTGAAAGAGTCACAGGTGATCCAACATTCAAAACAGTTGGGACATAGGAGCCTTGCAGACTACAGCCAAGATATCTGCATCTTCTTAGGATCCCAGTGACAGCGCCCCCTACCAGCAGTAAGCAGTTTGGAAAGAACAAAGCCCAAATTCCCAAATATTGTTTATAAATGTTTGTTTTCATTTAAATGGGGTTGGTTATAAATGGTTAATGATCACAGCCAATTCTTTTTAAAGGTAAAAAGGGAATTATGGTATAGATATAAATACCTTGTTTTGGGATGGATTTTCATTTATTGATACAAATTTAAGGTCAATTCTGTGATACGTATATTTCTCCTTTTGTTTAGGTATTGTGTTTATATAGCTCATTTACAAATGTAATGTATAATTTAGTACAGATTATAGATAGTTACCTATAATAGTCAAAATTTATAGTGTTAGTTAGGTTTTTCTAGATATATAGAGATGTATCTGAGATGGATAGGCATTCTTCAAACCTTTCAAAGACCTACAGAATATGGCATTTAAAATGGTTTAGGGTTTTCTTGACAGTGAGACATAAATGCTCCTGGCAACACCACCTGCATCAGAAAGGAAGATGGACATCGAAGAAACGCGTTATGAAGTTTACTTCCAATATGGCAAGACTAGCCATTTGGACAAGATAACTGCTCTTGTCTAGACTGTTTGACTTTATGCTGTATAAACTGGACATGCAGAACCCACAGAAAAGTGACTGCTGATACAAGATGGATGTTACTACACAGTTCCTGCTTCACAGAAGAGTCTGCTAGACAGTCTGCAGGACACATAAAAGTGGCTGACAAACTGCCAATACAAGAAGATAGTTTAAATTTTCCTGCTTTGCTGAAGAGTCTGCCAGACACACTATGGCCTATGGGCTGAAGATGGAAATTACAGAAGAACTTCGGGTGACTTAGCCAGTGAGTTGTCTCTGTCATTTTTAGAGTTTATATATATTATCCTTCTGTGGTCTTTGAAGGAGTTGAAGACCGAGAGTTAGGTTATAGTTTTCCTTAGTTAGGATTACAGATAAGTTACATAAAAGACTTTAGACACACAAAGATAGGATAGATGAAAGAATATTTTCTTTAAATCTTGCTAAATGTTAATAGACTAAATATTGTTAACTGTAATTCTTACCTGATAAGTGTTGTGTTATATATTTTGCTTTGTTAAGGTTAAAACCCTTCTTTTTATTTAGACAGAAAAGAGGAGATGATGGGAGATGTCATTCTGTAAATATGTTTCTCTTATTGGTTAATGAATAAAGCACTGTTGGCCAATAGGAAAGGAAGGTAAGAAGGACTAGGAGACATGAAGGAAAGAGGAAGTAGTAGGGATGAGTCAACATGGAGAGATTGGAGAGAGCAGAACCGCCGGCCCCCTCTCTCCAGTAAGATAAGACCACGTGGAAATACATAGATTAATAGAAATGGATTAATAATTAAGACAGAGCTAACCGATAAGAAACTAGTACCTGGCCAATAGCATTAAATAAAAAAATAATAATAATAAATAAAATAAAATAAAAAATAAAAGACCAAATGAAAATAACCCCAAATGGAATCCTTGTTGAAAGAATAAAGAGGCACATGGGAAAACATAACAATGAACAGAAATATAAGAATAACTAGGGTAAGAAACATGGCTTCTATCACAAGTGAATGCATCCACTGTGTGAATAAACTGTAGTAAATAATTTGCATTCTTTAAGATGTAATTAAAGTGGTTAAGTGCAATAGGAATACATGAGAGTCTTAGTACTCTAGCTACAAAACAAGTAATATAAAATCTTTTTTTTACTTTTATTTAATTTTATATAACAGTCCAATTAAATGAAAACAAACATTTATACACAATATTTGGGAATTTGGGCGTCGTTCTTCCCAACTACTTCTTGGGGGATTCGAAGAAGATTCAGATATCCTGGCTGTAGTCTGTAGGGCTGTTTTGTCCAGCTGTTTTGAATGTAGGATCAGCTTGTACTCTGTTTCAGGCGGTCTAAGTAATATAAAATCTAATGGGATTCTAACAGGTGATAGCCCTGGAGTTCTAAATACTGGGCATTTTTATAAATGGCTGCAAACTAATAGTAAAAGAAGCACAAAAAATTTAGTGAAGTTATAAAAATGTTTGAATGGCATACTTGACTTTTAAATAAATCATATAGAAAACATTCTATTTCAGCAATTTCAAAGTAATACTCCTTCAAGACCTCAAGTACCATTTACAAGAAGGATCTATGCCAGGCACAGAGCAAGTCTCAAGCAACTGAAGCCAACAGTTCATCAAACAAGATGATTAAGAAAACAACTATAATCAAATGAAATAACTGCACTGTGAATCATCAGGTAAATGCAAAACAAATCACAGCAAGATGCCAACATAGAGCCTAAACCATACATAGCAATGTGCAGTTTGGGCATGGATGAACAGGAATTGGAAGCATCAGGTTTTTATTTCCTTCTGGTTTCCTTTGCTGTGTTTATTTTGTTCTTTTATATGTATGTGGGTGTGGTGTACCTGAATCTGTTGTATGAATATCCACATGTGTACAAGTGTGCATGCCCTTTTGTGTATGTGTGTAGAGGACTAAGGTTGACTAATAGTGATTTTCCCAATCCTTCTCCAGCTCACTTGTTGAGGCACTGTCCTTTGCTGAAACCAGAGTTTGTCATTTTGGCTACATTAGAGTCTTCATTTGTTTTCTGTTGATGTGATAAACACCATGGCCAAAAGCAAGTAGAAAAGGTATGAGTTTATTTGGCTTGCATCATCTAGGGAAACCAAGGCAGGCACTCAAGAAAGGAGCCTAGAGACAGCAATTGAAGCAGAGGCCATGAAGGAGTATTGCTTGTTGGCTTTCTCCCATGGCTATTATGCAGCTAACTTTCTTATACCTCTCTCGGGCTGCCTGTCCAAGGGTAGCACCACTCACAGTGGGCTGTGCTCCCCAGATGATTCATTAATCAAGACAATATCCTACAGACTTGCCTATTGGGAATCCAAACGATGGATTCTCTCAGTTGAGGTTCCTATTTCTAGACAACTCTTGTTGTCACAATGACAAAACACTAAGTAAGACATCCACCTAAACAACTCCATCAAGGATTCCCTGCACCTCTTGCTCACAAATAGGTTTAGACTATACATCTAGGTTCTGGGAATCGAAACTCAGACCCTCATACTTACATGACAAATGCTTTTTCTCCTGATCTAGCTCCTCAACCTTCAACTGGAACTTTTGTTAGTTGTCATATAAAATGACACAACCACTTTGAAAAACAGTTAAAAAGGCTGGCCATAAATCCAATGCATATATCCATGATCAAATGGGGTACAGAACTGAAGAAAGAATTCTCAATAGAGGAAATCAAAAAGGCTGAAAGACACTTAAGAAAATGCTCCACATCCTTAGCTATCAGGGAAATGCATATCAAAACAACTTTGAGATACCATCTTACTCCTGCCAGAATGGCTAAAATTAGAAACACCAATGACAACTCATGCTGGAGAGGATGTGGAGAAAGGGGAACACTCCTCCAGTGCTGGTGGGAGTGCAAACTCATACAGCCATTTTGGAGATCAGTAGGGTGGTTCCTCAGGAAAATGGGAATCAATTTTCTATAGGACCCGGCAATCCCCCTCTTAGGCATATACTCAAATGATCCACATCCATGCAACAAAGACATCTGTTCAACTATGTTCGTAGCAACATTATTTGTAATAGCAAGAACCTGGAAGCAACCTAGATGCCCCTCAATTGAAGAATGGTTATTGAAGATGTGGCACATCTACACAATGGAATACTACTCTGTAGAAAAAAAAAATAATAGAATCTTGAAATTCTCAGGCAAGTGGATGGCACTTGAAGAAACCATCATGAATGAGGTAACCCAGTTACAAAAAGAGGAACATGGTATATACTCACTCATATATGGGTTTTAGACCTAGAGCAAAGGCTCACCAGCCTAAAATTCACATCACCAGAGGAACTAGGATACAAGGTGTATTCTAAGAGATTCATATAAAATCCCTCACAAAAGGGGGAAGAGACAGTCCCCCAGAGCACATGGGATGTGGGGGGGGCAGTGAATGGAGAGAGAAGTAGGAGAAAGAGAAGGGGAGGAGAGGAAAGCACGTGCGACTAGGAAGATTGAGTTAGGGTAGGAATAGAAGACAGGAGAGAGAGAGAGAGAGAGAGAGAGAGAGAGAGAGAGAGAGAGAGAGAGAGAGAACATGGAAGAGGGAGCCAATATTGGTTTTAAGAGAAAACTGAACCTAAAGAAAAGGTCTAAAGACCTACAAGACTGCTACCAACTAACAATTTGAGCAACCATGGAAAGGCTACCATAAATGCCCCTCCTTGATAGTGAGATCAACAACTAACTTATCCACCAACATGGAGCCCTCATCTGTACCTGTTGGAAACAGAAGCAAACACCCATAACTAAACACTGAGTCAAAATAGAATCCAGATGCAGAGGGAGAGGACAAGACCAGGTTGCTGAAACAGAGATAGCTGACGTGAACTAGGAGGAACTAACAGGCCCCCAGACTGATAGCTGGGAAGCCAGCAAGGGACTGACTCAGCCCCCCCCCCGAATATGGGTCTCAGCCAGAAGGACTAAGCAGTCTAAGGGACCTCAGACAGTGGAACCAGGATGTATTCCTGGTGCACAAAAGGACCTTGCGGACACATCTCCCATGGAGGGATACAGCCTTTACCTAGAGACAGGAGAGTAGTCCTAGTCCCTAGTTCAAATGACTTGACAGATTTATATGACCCCACCTGGATGGCATTGCACTACATGTGGAATTGGGGTGGGGGGATGGGAGGAAAGGGTGGTCAGGGTGCATGTGAGGGGGCAGACAGGGTAAAAGGGAGGGAGAGAGGGAGGGAGGGAGAAAAGGAGGGAGGGAGGGAGAGGGAACTGGGATCAACATGTAAAATAAAAATTAAATAAATAAAATTAAAAAAAAATTCCTTTCCAAATTATCTAATAGAAGTGAAATTTATGTTCATAGAGAAAATTAGACGTGAATGCTTAAGTAGGTGTATTCATAATTACCAAACTTTATAAACAACACAGTACAGCCACATAATAGGATACTATTCATCAATAAGAAATGATAAACTAAGGGTTCCTATAACTTAATGAAGCTTAGCTGCATTTTACTTAGTGAAAGGATGCAGACTGAAACTTGTATGATCCATTGGTGTGGACCCATTCCCTGGACAGGGAATGCTGATTTATATAAGAAGAAGATAAAATGTGCAAGAATAAGGGTCAACACATTGGTGGAAAAGATTTCAGAATTTACTTAATTTGACAGATGGAAAAATAGCCACTTAAAAAGCAATCATCCATATCTACTGCATTCATTACAGGTATTCAATGGTCTGTTTCCAGTTTCTGAGTCTTAAAGTTATATGGTAAACTCTTAGAATGACTTAAGTTTACATCTCATCTTTGTATCCCAGAACTGCAGCTTCATCTGTCTTCATCTGACAGTAGACAATAGGGGCTGAGTATCAGCAGGTTAAAAAGGATGAGTTGTTAAGCTCTTGCTAGGTTCAACTATACCTGTTGTATTTACAACAGACTACCAAGGAATCATTTTGTTTGGGGCAATGAGCAACTATTTTTTAATATAAGTTCAATACTGAATGGGTCTCTAGGATTTCTGATCCTACATAATGTCTGAAAATTGAGGGACAACTGTCTCCCTTCCAGTACCTCCTTTAAACAGCTGTAACCTTTTCATGGTTAGCTCTTGGTTTGCTTTTGTAACACTTCTGGATGTTAGAAATGTCCCTATCTTTACTAAAAATATGATTCTTTCCAGGCTCAGGAAACAACCTTAGTAAATCAATTATATGTAAGCTTCTCTGAGATACACTATTACATTGTAGAGACATCCTAGGAAGTCCTACATAAGAGTGGCCATCAGAAGAAAATAGATTCTTCTGAGTGGGCTGGAGCAAACTTTACCAAATTATGTGGATTAGATTTGTACCATGTTTACCTCAATTTAAGAATCATCTATGGTAAAAATTTTGTGAAGTAATTTTAATTAAAATCTTGCTTTATTTTATGTATATGAACACAGTTTACATGATAAATAACACTATAATAGGAGAATGTTACATGTTTTGATCAGAAGAGAAAGGAAAATCTTTCAAGTTACAAAATGCTTTGCCCCCCCCCAAAACAAAAATACCTTTCTTAAAAAATTACTTTTGCTGAGTGGGTCAATGTTACATTTGTCTTTATTGATGGGACATTTACAATTCCTGTTGTATATTACAATGCTTAATGAGATTAAAAAGAAAGATCAAAGTTCACATCACTGCCTCAAAGCAACAGCACATGTTATATTCCTTTGGAATTCATAATATTTCTTGCTACTTTGGTACTTAGAAAGCTGAATTCACATAACATTCCATAGAAAGAGCACCAATTAAAATGTCAAATCTTTTTTGAGTTTTTATGTTTTTACCTTAAAAGATTTTTTTTCAGAAATTAAAAAATAAATTATGTATTTATAAACAAAATAAGCAAAAATGTTATTATACTATTAAAAACTCTTTCTTTAAGAAACAAAGTGTTCTTTTCAGAATATTCCATTCTGTCCTTTACATCATCATTATCTGTCACCTAATAAATTATGTTAATGAAAAACTGTTCTTTAAATTGAGACAATATGCTTGCTGGTTTAAAGTACTCACAGTTTTTAAACTCACAGTTAATAAAAAAAGACTTGCACATAAAGTATTCCATATTGTTTCATTTTCAATATATTTTCACATATCTTTTAAGAACTATAGAAAGGGGTACAATAAATAACTTTGATGCAAGTAACAGAGATTGTTCAATGCTTCTTTCCATAGGACTCCACCATCAAAATATAATGGAGAAGTGTTTGCATACTTCAGGATAGTTAATGGAAGTCACAAAACCAGATTCCAATGCCTAGACACTGATACACAAAAATAGGAAGAACAGAAAGTCTAGAAATGCAAGAAACTGAGCATGAGTCAGTCAATCACTCTGTAGATGAATAAATATATCTCTATTCAACTGAAAAGTTATGAAGAAATAACATATCAAGCTTTAAACCTTTGAAGTTCTTTTGGTACTATAAATAATTGTCACTAGTTTCTCTTTTGAAGTATTTTTTTAATTTAACACTAATGATTTTAGTGTTTTTCTTTAACTATTTTTATTTTTAGAAGACTTTCACTGGGTATCTTACAGCAATGAAGAAATCAATACTGCATAGTTCAAGAAATCATAATTCAGTTAATACCCATAACAAAGTGCATTATTCACAAACAAAAAATTATGTTCAAACTTAGCATTTACTGAAACTGAATTGTATCTCTTGAAAGTAAAGGTCATTTAAAGTAAGGTCTACATGTCAAAATATAACTTAAGCAATAGTTCAGAAAAGAATCCTTCAGATTTCTAGGTGAGACAGTAGACTAGGAGTTGCTCTTCATTAACCAGTGAAGAAAAACATATAAATCAAAGAAAAATTGAACCAGTAGTTATCAACCTTCCTAGTGCTGTGACACTTTAATGCAGTTCTTATGTTGTGGTGATCTCCAACCATAAAATTATTTCCTTTGCTACCTTATAACTATAATTTTGCTACGGTTATGAATCATAGTGTAACTATCTGAGATGTGCGATGGTCATAGGAAACCCTGTGAAAAGGTTGTTTGATCCCCTCAAAGGGGTTGCCATTCACAGGTTAAAAACAGATACCATCCTAGTTCACTGAAATACATTTGGTCTTATTTTAGACTTCATTAAGTCAATTGTCTAGTTTTAATAAAAATATTTAACTTGAAGAGCCAGTAATATTATATGTTTATTGTATTGGGGGGAGTTTATACTAGGAAAGAAATAGCAATTAAGATATTTTGGGATATATATGTTTTCAGGTGAATACAATCCATTCTCTAGCATTTGATTATACTAACTACCCTCATTAAAAGAAAGCCTGAGGATGAATATCTTTAAAAGTACCTCTTCTCATCCTTTGTAGGAAATACAGCAATATGCATGGAGAAGCTTCTGAGGAAACCTGCTTTGTAATTAGACATCTGAAGCCCTCCTAACCCTGAGAACAGTGATGTGCCTGAATAAGAAAGTCTCAGACTAGGATGCTGAAGCACATAGGTAGTGGAGCCCAGATTCCAGCTGATCCTGAGAAACAACTCTCTCAAGCCTAACTATTAATTCCAGATTTCATCAATTTTGTTAGGGTCACTGCTATTTCCAGATTCCAAATGTGTAGACAAAACCAATTCCAATACCTAAAGCATTTAAGACAGTCTTCACTTGTAAAATGCTTTAGTTCTTTCTTTACAAACATTTTCATGAGAATGATTGATCTTACAGCATTTACCTGGAACATCACTGCTTACACATTTTTTTCTTCATTCTGAAAATTAAATGCTCTGAAAATAGTTTCAGAGCAGCCAGGTATAAGGGCTTTAAAGATGAGCAGTGTATACTTCAAGATAAGTATTCTGGGCTAGCCTGCTGAGTATGTTTTGTTTAACCATGCCTAATAAACCAAAAGTAACTAAAATATAAAGTTGACAATTTCTGGATACCTACATTAAATTTAATTGCATAGTTAAATAAGTGCAAAGAAGTTAGTACAAAGAAGAAACACAAGTAAGTACATAATATAATTTACCTTCTTGAATATAGATGTTGAAATTTTATCAGTATTATCTGTCTCTAGTCATGTAATTATATGTTGTATAATGTTTTTAGTTTGGAGAAAGTTTCAATACTAATTCGGAAGACAAATTCTTTTGATTTTTATTAAATATTGATTAAAAGAAGCAATACCCAGGGGCTAGAGAGATGTCTCAGCAGTTGCCCTTCAGAAAACCTGGGTAAGATTACCATGACAAAGAGGCTTACAACCATATGTAACTCTATTTTCAGGGGATTAAGTAATTATACTTTCAGGAATTCTGATGCTCTCTTCTGAACTCTGTGGGTACCAGGTATGCATGCGGTGCACATATAGTATGCAAGCAAAGCACTTGTTCACATAAAGAAACAAAAAATAAAACTGGAAATTCAAACCCTGACATTCGGAATCTGTAAAAGGAGAGAGTAGGGAATACATTTGAATTTCCAGACACAGAAAAGAACTTCCTCTGATCAGTGCACTAGCAGTGTAGGTATAAAGACTAGTGATTGACAAGCAGGGCCTCATGCAACCAAAAATCATCTGTGAAACAAGGGCCACCATCACTCTAATGAAGAGGCAGCTGACAGAATATGAAAAATGTTGACTAGATATACACCTGACATAGTGAAAGACCAAAAAGTGAAGTTAAATGAAGGATGGTCTGACCTGGAAAGCTAACCAATATCTGTTCCTTGGAATTTGCTAGCTTCCTCTCACCAGGCCCTGAGATGACAAGAATTCACACTGCCCCTCCTTTCTGCCCCTCCTTTCCTGTGAGTCAACAGGTAAATAGGGTCCTTAGGAA
Organism: Phodopus roborovskii; assembly: GCF_943737965.1. Taxonomy (NCBI): domain Eukaryota; kingdom Metazoa; phylum Chordata; class Mammalia; order Rodentia; family Cricetidae; genus Phodopus; species Phodopus roborovskii. The sequence continues at coordinate 37,656,379 of NW_026125295.1, read as the reverse complement.
ACAAAGAGATAGCTGTAACTCTGGTTTGCCCAGACAAGATTAATTAGCACACCCTGAGGCCCTAAGGTCTGCTGACCCTAATAGCAGACCATCCGGCCTCCAAGGGTCATGTACTCAATGGACAGAGGGTCCCACCCCCTCCCTAAGCTTGTGGGTTTGCCTTTAAAAACAGCTGGGCCCAGGGGAGGGGGCTTCTCTCTAGCCTGCCTGCTGGAGGAGCCCGTTTGCACAAACGTTTCCTGTTCATTAAAGCCTCTTGCGTTTTGCAGCAACTGGACTGGACATTGAGTTCTTGGGGTATCAACCGAACCTGGAAGACTCCTCATTCTGAGGTTCTTACAATAGAACTGATGTCTACAATATAGAAAGAATTCAAAACACTATACTACATGAACACAAGCTACTTACATTGAAAATAAGACATAGAACTTAAGAGTTCTTGAAAGGTGAAATACAAATAGCCAAATATAATTTAAAAACTAACTGTTCAATATCCTTAGCTGGTAGGAAGATAAAATTAAAATTACTTTGAGATTTCATCTTATCTTACTGGGAATGTAAGGCAAAACACTTAGTGTTGGCACCTATGGAAATCAATGTGGTTTCCTCATAAAGCTAGATTGCAGTCTATTATATGATCCATCTGCACCTCTTCTGTACATATTACAAAAGGACTTAATATTCTACTACAGAGATACTTGTTCATGAATGTTTATTACTGCTCCATTCGCAACAGTCAAAAAATGGAAATAAAGAAATGTGGTACATATACAAAATGGGATTCTACTTAGCTTTAAATTAAAATGAATTTCACAGGTAGATGGATGAAGCTAGGAATAATAATTCTGATGAAGGAAACTGAGTTTCAAAAAGACAGATGCTGAATGTTCTCCCTCATATGTGGACGCTACCTTTGACTCTTTAGATGCATATATTTCAATAAAGGCAGAAAATTATTAAGGGGTCATGAAGAGCAGATTTGAAGGAAAAGGAGATAGAAAACACATAGAAACAAGAGTAAAGATGCATAATGGAGCAGGAAGAGACCATTGGGGTTTGGGGTAGTCGTTCAATGTACAAGGAGAAGCATAGGAATCATAGCCGACACTAAAAGTCTTTGAAAATGATGTATGAAAATGGACTACTTCAGAAATTTTCTAAAATGCATACATATACACACATAAAGGGAGTTTAAGAGGAGACACCCTACAACAGGGAAATAATATCTCATCCATTTGCTATCAAAACAAAAACTTCAGAGGTTAGTATAGGTTACTTCTTTTGGAGTTGTTGGGTCAGTAGGAGTCTATATACTCTGACAAACAAACATGGTGGTTTGAATGAGAATGCCTCACATAGGTCATTTATATGTTTGAATGCTTGGTGCCCAGTTAGTGGAACTATTAGGAAATGATTAGGAGATGTGGCCTTATTGGAGTGTTGGATGAGGTGTGTTACTATGGTTGGGCTTTGGGTTTCAAAACCCTCTCTCTCTCTCTCTCTCTCTCTCTCTCTCTCTCTCCCCTCCCCCGTCAGCTGCCTATGAATCAAATGTAGACCTCTTAGCTACTTCTACAGCACAATGACTGCCTGCCTGCCACCATAATCCCTGCTATGATGATAATGGAGTAACCCACTGAAACTATAAATTAGTTCCCAACTAAATGCTTTTTATAACTTGTCTTGGTCATGGTGTCTCTTCAGAGAAATGTAACAGTAACTAAGACACCCCCACTCAGAACTCTGGGTAGAATCCTATTGCTAAAGCCACTAAATATTTAAGTAACTGGAAAGGGAGAAATCAAACTAGTACCAACCTGGAAGCTTCCTCCCAAGTAGCTGATTTTCATAGTCCTAGAAGTTTATAAGTATGTTACCATGGAGACAAAATTCATCAGCAGTCCTACCTAACTCCAAATCCTTGGAATTATAATAAGGACTGCCTTGGCAAGGGAAGACTACTGCTGCAATAGTGACATGATTATTGTAGGACTAACCAAATACTTTCTCATTGGATTTAGTGCCAGCTTCATAACATGGTACCATGTCTGATCCATTATCTGAGCCTCAATTCATAACTGACTAGGCTCTGAGAAAAACCTACTATTATATCCATCCTGTTCTTATCTTTGCACTCAGAAATTAGTGTATCTCTCAACCCTCATTTAAGAAGCTTCATTTTGTACTAGAAAGTAAAGGATACAAAGACTCAAAATTGATCAGTATACAAAGAGTAAGAGACTGAGGAGTGATCTGCTCTAAATGGGACATCTCATCTATATCACATCCCTTTCCCTAAGGACCATCATAAATGAGAGGGCAGAACAATTGCAAGAGTCATAGGCAGCAGATGTCTATGTTAAACAATATTTTCCAGACATGACAGCACAGTTACACACATGAACTTGTAGCAGCAGTAACAACATGTGTAAGATCTTCACAAGATCAACTCAGCCAAATTCCTAGCATGGGTTGGGGAAAGGCTCAATAACCCTATCTAAGGGTTTATTGGTAGTGGGTGCCTCCTGGGAGAAGGACAGTCAGCTTTTTTTTTTTTTTTTTTTTTTAGGAATATGTGCTCTGGAAAGCTACCCATGCTCCAATTGATTCATGGATATTCAGTCCTCAAAAAGAGAAAGAATATGCAGCTGGGAATGAAAAGTTGAGGGATAGAAGAGAAATTAAGGGGAAGAAGATGGTTGTGGACTTGCACCAAACACATTAAATATGGTTAATATAATCACCTAATTAATTAATAAGACACATTAATACTTAAACTTATAAAGCTGACTGCTACAGTAGTAGCATGGTGGTAGCCAGGTAGCTCCAACAGAACATGGTAAGATATTATGTGAAGAGTCCCATACATACTTCTCTTTACAGAAGTTTCCTACAGTGGAGAATAAAGATGTGATAGCTATAGGAAACCAAGTGGGTTGGAAGGTCCTGATGTGTGTGAAACTCTTTAATTATGCTTTAATTTAGTTTTCTAAAACTGCTTTCCCCAAGAGGCATCATTATAAACTGTATTCATTACTTTTACCTGGAAAATATGGAAAACTGTAACCTGGACTGAAACCTTGAAAAATCTGTGCAGAAAGCACAGCCATACTTTGTTTATCAGCTGGAACTAGTTTGTCAAGAGTTTTCTCCCCTGGGATTTTTCCTCTTGTGATTGAATAAACAAAGTGAGTTTCCTCATGCTTCACACCACATTCTTTCTTCAATTCAAAGCTTTTCCTGGAATTTGATCCATTAAAAGTGGAATAAAAATTCTTTGTAATGCAAAGGTAAAAATTACTTACTTTCAGGTCTTGTAAGGGATAAGTAAAAAATTTCTGGCATAAAACAAAAAGAACATTTCTTTCTGGTACATCCAAAGATGCAAACCAATGTGTTCAATGTGTTCTTTGTCTTCGTTTTAAAATACAGTTTAAAAATAACATGTGCATAAATGTTTTAAACTTTTAAGATTTTCAATGCAAGTTGTTAATGTTAAATCAGCTTTGAAAGTTATCAGTTGGCTGTTTTTATAAAAGAAGTCTTTGTCTATATGTGGCTACGTACACTTCAAATGGAATTTAATAGCAATTTCAGTAAGTTTTATATTTTCAAGAGATAATGGAGCACCCTAAAACTGCTAATGCACTTTGTCACTGGGAAATATATAGTGTTCTGGGCTTATTGTTGTTGAGGTTTTGATTTTTAGGCAGTCTCTCTGTGTAGTTTAGGCTGGCCTTCATCTTGATATTTATCTCAAACTAGTATCACAATTGCAACCAACTGCATCCACAGCCTGATTTTATATTTTTATAAATTATAAACATCATTACACTAAGCCTAAATTGAATTTGTATCATCCACTGAAGGATGTGGCCAACTTTCAGTTGCTAGAAAAAATTAGCAACTAAGAATCATTAAAAACACACTTAATGCAATAGAAGAACACATTCCTAAATTGTTCTAAAGATTATACTTTAAACGGTAACTGGAAAGTAGTGACTTTATTTGCATAGGAAGTTGGGCTGATTTGAGTAGGTATATCCCTCATAGACTCATGTGTTTGAATGCTTGGCCATAGGGAGTGGCACTACTAGGAGCTGCATCACTGTGTAGGTAGGCATTAAGGTGTCATATAAATGTGAGCCACACCCAGTAGGAAAGTTCACTTCCTGTTGCCTGAGAGATGCAAAACTCTCAGCTCCTTCCGCAGCACCATGTCTGCCTACATGCTACCATTCTCCCTGCAATGATGATAATGGACTAAACCTCTGAAATTAAATGTTTTCCTTTAAAATAATTGCCATGATTATGGTGTCTCTTTAGAGAAACAGAAACCATAACTAAGACAGAAGTATAAAGACATAACATGTCAACCTGAACTTTTAATTCTATTTTTTCTTTTTCCTCATTGTGTAGAATGTATAATGCCCTTTCTGAATAACAAAGAGCTAACTGCTAATATTGAACCATCACAAAATCCAAGAAATGTGAGGTAAAAGAGGATTACTTATGGGAAACACAATAAAATTATTATAAAAATTTTGATAGTGTATATTTTCTTAACATCATTAAATGAAGACCATGAACTGAAAAGTACTCAAAGAAAAGTACTCAAAGAAAAATATGGAGGACTGGAAATGTAGTTTAATGCCAGAATGCTTGACAACATCTAATGGTATCAAGTTGAATAGCTATTCAGGTAACAAATAACAAAAGCTAAGGGAATCAATTTATTACAATCAAAATTTGTTTGATGTAAGACTCACAGTCATCACAAAGCAAAAATTTATAGTAAGCAGTTTAAAAGCAATAAACAGTCAATACAAGCATACTGTTAGAGTTACTTATAAAACTACCAAGGGAGATTATAAGAGATGGGGGGGGTAGACAGGAAAAGGAAGGAAGGAGCGAGTGAGTGAGGAGGAAGGAAGGAAGGAAGGAAGGAATGAAGGAAGGAAGGAAGAAAAAACAACCAAACTAGCAAACAAGTTGCTAGTATAACATATGATGTCTTTTCTTGGTTGCCAGCTTAACTACATCTAGAATAAACTAAAACTCAATAATGAAGTGCACACCTGTGAGGAATTTTAGCTGCATTTGAAGTGGAAAGATCTACTTCTAACACCACATATGGATCTTTGAGAAAGGAAACAAGCCTTTAATCCAGATCATTAATCCAGAAATAATCTGGGCCCCACCTTTTCCTGGGAGCCTGTTTAAGGACAGGGGTGCAGGAACCTTGGGGTTTTTCTTACTTGCTCTCTTTGCCTACTTGCTCTCACTCCTGCCAGCAAGTCAATTCCATCACTGACATTAGACCCTACGTTTACAGGATTCCAGTGTATACTGAAAATAAGTGTTGGGAGCCTTGCAGCCTAGTCTTGGATCAGCATTTAACTACCTGTTCAACAGGTTCTTTGGGGCAAGGTACCTGTGGAAACATACTCTCACCTTGCAAGTACCACGAGTTCACAGGACATTGTAGGAATTTTCTAAATGTGTGCAGCTTTCGGGGTCTTTTATCTCTTGTTTTATTGGTGATCCTTTTGGAAGTGTTTATGTTTACTTTGTCAGTCACACATATGGAATAGCTGCAATTTTCCCAGGAAATTCTGTACATTCTCTAATATTTCCCCCGAAGATTCCACAGTGGACTAATGCTTCTCAAATCTCTCATCTGGAATTAGTAACTACAACTTCTAATCTTGGGAATGTTTCTGACTTAATGGAAGCAGTTAGGTACATATGAGAAAACAGCACTTGGAATATTAACCCTGTTATTACATTCCTGGAAAGGAGAGTAAGGCATGCCTACACAGAATAGGGGAGAAAGCCTCAGAAATGCACATAGTGACAACTGCTGAGAGTAAACTCCATGGACACCAAGCATAGTCTCATTGGTAGGATCTATATGCTCCAAGAGGAAAGGACACAATGTAAAATGTGAGATGGATAGACCCATCTTTACTATACACTGGAGCTTATACTGATGGGAGAAGCAAGGTGTAGAGAGATGAAAACAAACAAAACAAAAAAAGAGTGCCTTATCAAAGTCTGCCTTTTACGGAGAGATTGAGACATAGGACCCTCTTGTAGAAAAAGGAACTACATAAAAGCATATCTTGCACACATGACAGAGTTGTCTGGGTAAGAATATTGTTGTTCTTAAAGCACTGTGCCAATGACTAGTAACCACAACTAGCTGCCAGCTGACATGAGTGCTACTAGAGCAGGGTATGTATGGCTCGATATTTAGTTAAGCCTGAAAAAATTACTGAGCTCTATATCTAGAATAAGGTTATGTGGGGTACAAGGGTGTATTTGGGAAGCAGAAAGGGGAACCATAGGGGTTTTCACAATGATCATGATGTATTCCTTCAATTATGATTTATTTCTTAAAGACAAAAATAGAAGCTAATAATAAAACTGTTTATGTAACTCTTTTAAGAAAGACTCTGTTTAAGTAGAAATAAAGCCGGCCTGAGCTATTCAGGGCCACTTGAATGCAATCCACTTGGTAGTCAGATGTTTTTCTTGTACTGCTGCCCCTTCTCCACCTCAGGACCAGAACCCACTGGAGCTGAGGTTAGACCCTGGCAGGGTGGCATCACAAACAGAGACCTGTGCTATGTATTGGGACTGTCTAGGGTTGCTGCACACCTGTCAGGAGAGTCCCTGGTTTAGGAAGGAACAGGTAATCAAAAAACTTGAGGCATGATGTAAGGAGCAAGGTTTTTCCTGCCGGCCTGGACCCACTGCGGGGCCAGCCCCAAATATGAGTGGCCTGTTCCAACAGAAATGTGACAGCTTGGTTGAAAAGAACTCGCTCTTTATATAGGTGTCATTAAGCATATGGTTTAAACAAAAGGTTTAAGAGTTTCTACTAGTCAGGGCATGGAGGTTTTACAGTTTATTGAGAAAGTTTGTCTTTGGTTTCCTATGGAGGGTACACCCTTGTTATCTCATTCAGGATCTAAAAAAAAGAGGCAACAAAGTATCATAATTTTGATGGCTACCCCATGCAATGCCTGACAGTAGATCACTCTACAGGACCCCCTGAGAAATGCAAAAGGGGGGCAGTCAGATTTGCTGCTGTGCTGTACATCAGGCCCACTAGCAGGGTGATTCATTGGTGAAAGAAAAGAAAGAGTAAGCTTATAAAATGTGTATGGGTGTGGCAAAATGGCTTGGAAAGGCTGCTTGGCTTGCTGACAATATCTATGTTGCTATGCCAGGCCACTAAAAGAAAAATGGAAATTACACAAGGCAATCTCCTACCCCAACTTTAATTCCAGCACTAGGGACAATTTTACTTAATCATCTCTCCAGCTGTTTCCTCCCCTTCCTGCTCTAACCACTTGTCTCTGCTCTCCTACCAGACGGATGTCACTATCAGGCTCCCTGATTTCTTTACTTTTATTATGAAATTCATACCTGTATGCCAAGAAGCTTCCTCTTGCCCTATTGAGCTCCTATCACTTGGAAAGGGACACCCTTCTTCTGTAATTTGGGACATTTCTCCCTACAGGTCTTTCAGTCTGTTTGGAGATGTCCAGGATTGAAATTCTTGTTACCACAACACTTACATCCCGTTTCCTCATAACTGTTCTTGGCTCTTTCCTGGAACTCCTTCACTTCCCCGTAAGAGCTGTTTATACTCTTCAATTCTCATTTAACCCTAAAAATCTTGCCCTTGTCATTTCTCCTTGCTTTCTCAGGACACAGTCTTAGTAGTTTGGAATAAACTTCTTCCCTTTTCACCCATGGGGTATCTATTTTGAATTCTTTGCAGAGGCCATTTTCATTCATGACATACTACAACAGGATCAGAAAGGTTGCCAGTCTCTCTAAGGACTATTTGATTAAAAGTTTTATTTTTATACAAAAGAGCTTCAACTCAAAATAATTATTTTTAAAGGCTAGCAAACAGAGATTGAAAATAAAGTCTTGGTCTGTTAAGGATAACTAAAAATATAAGTTAATGGTTAGTCATCTTATAAGCAATCAAATTCTTTAATATGGTCAACATTATGCTTATAGTCTTGCTAAATGCTATCTACTTAATTATAAAAATGAGCCTTACTTAGCCCTCTCTATGTTTTCAAAGTGTCGCCTAAAACAAGTAATTAAAAATAAAAAAGTTTCTATTAAAGTATATGCTTCAGAGATCTACATATTTAAAATGTCTATGATTCCAATAATAGATAAAACTGTCCTATGCTTTGCTTGTTGCCAAAGCTTTGCTTAAACTGTAGATACTTTGGGGTTGGTCATCCTACTTTGCCTGGTCAAAGTGAGATCATCAATTCTCTAAGTTGCTCATCTACAGAAAAGAAAATCTCAGAATTGGTTCTGGCAACCAAAGGCCTATGTTGCTCTGTATAACAGCTAAACATTAAATACTCTTCTATATAACAGACATCCAAAGACCCACAACTACCACCCCAATGAAACTATGGAGACCACCAGAACCTGGGGTAACTTGTCTAGGTAATAGTGTTTGTCATTTTAATTGATACTTAGACCACTTAGCTTATGTTTTTGGTTATAACTTGTTTATATTTGGATCTCTGAGGATTTTGACTGACTGTAGCTTTAAGAGCAACAAACACCAAGTTCCTTTGGCAAGACTTCAGCCAACTTCTCAGATCTCTTTTTCCTGTGAAAATAAGGCCACCTGGATTGATTTTCCTTATGTTTCTGGCCAAAGATCCACCTCATCCTGTTCTTCAAAGAAATTTATACAAGTTCTTTGGATCCACCAAATATGTTTATATTAAAGGGCCTCTGCAATCCTTCCCAATAGTAAGGGGCCTTCAGGCCTATGATACTGCTCCTTTTGTTATACTGAAAGGTAAAGACCTTGAATCTTAGCATATTTTAAAATTGTACCTGGAATCAATAAAAGACTCAGAGACAGATATTAGGGGTCCAGCTGAAGATCAGGGAAGCAAAGCATCAGGCCACTACCTTCTTACCTCTATCTCAGGCTGTATGGGCTGATCCTGTCTCCACCAGCTCTCACCGAGGCTCAGACTGTAACCTCTTCTCAGTGTGGTTGGAGAATGAATGCCCTATCCTCAATGTGGCAGGAGAATGAATGTCTCTCTGAATACCTGCTCCTGTTTTATTTTAGCCCTCAGTGCTGGGATTAAAGGTATGAGTGGTTATGAGTAGGTTTCTCGCCGGCCTGGTCTCTCAGCCATACCAGCTCCAAATAACACACACAGACACTGTATTAGATATAAAGCTGTTAGCCTGTTACTAGCATTTCTTATTGGCTATCTCTGTCTTAAATATTAACCCATTTCTATTAATCTAAGTTTTTCCACATGGTCTTAACTTACCAGAGAGAAGGCTTGGAGTTCTACCCTGTTGGGCCTACATCTTGAAACTCCTCCTACTTCCCCCGAATCCTCCTTCTCCCCTAGTCCCACCTACCTTGCTTTGTTATTGGTCAACAGTGCTTTATTCATTAACTAATACAAGAAATATATTTACAGAATGACATCTCCCATCAGTGAGCTATAATTCTCTTTTTAGACTGATTCACTCTTGTGTAGATCTGGGTGGTCTTGGACTCACAGAGATCCATCTACCTCTTAATCCTGAGTCCTAAGATTAAAGCTATATGTCTATAGCTTGAGGCTGACATTTTTTTTCTGATTCCTTAGTCAAGCTTTAATAAATCATGAATATCACTACATAAAATCAAATTCTACTTACAGTATTTCTTGTCTCAATTGTGCTATTATTAACTTTTACTCCAGGTGATAGATTGTTAGACAGCCTCCTTGTGTTTTGCTGCCTTTGTTTTATGATGCTGATATATATATATATATATATATATATATATATATATATATATATATGTATATATATATATATATGCACCTTGGAGACTGTTTCCCAAGCTCTTTCTTATCCAATAAGACTGTTACAGCTTTGATTTTGGGAATTACTGCCCTAATATTTACTATAGTTTCTGTGGCAGCATCTACCATAGCTCTGGTACAATAAGTACATACAGGTGATCATGTTAATAATTTATCCAAAAATGTTTGTCTGGCACTTGTTACACAAGAAAGTATAGATAGAGGGTTAGTGGATAGGGTTAATGTTTTATAACGTTCAAATTCAAAATATAAAAGTCAGACTCATGGTCTCTTATAATGCAGTATATAAACTGATATACATAATGATGACACTGCCTTATAATGACACTGATTTTACTTGGAAGCAGATTCAGTCACATATTAAAAAATTTAAGTAGTTCTTATATATATATATACATATATATGAATATTTGTGTTTTATATAGTCAGATTATTATTGTCTCACATGCTCATTTACAATTGTCTTCTCCAGAATGGATTCTACCTCCTTCCTTTCTTCTATCCAGTCTTATGTTTCTTCTTGGGATTTTAGATATTTTATTAATTTGGACATTACAGTAGGATTGTTTTTGATTCTGGTTATTCTTTGTCAAGTCATCATCAGCCGTTTGAGTTCTGCATTGAATGCTGTGATGTCAGCCTTATTATTTAAAAAAAATAAAAACAAAAAAATATTGGTGCTTGACAGCCTAGTATTGTACCAACATATGATTACCTGTTCAGTGGGTTTCCTCAGAGAAATGGACTCTTACTTGACAAGGACCAGTACTTCATGGTACAACATATGAATCTGCAAAATTTGTGTAGCTTGCTGGCTCTTTTCTCTCTCATTATATTGGTGATTCTTTGAGTGGATTTTAGTTTTACTTTGTCAGTCACACATGCAATAGCTGTAATTTTCCTTGGAAATTCTGTTCTTTCTCAAGTATTTCCCCTAAGATTTAACAGGGGGCTAATGCTTCTCAAATCTCTTATCTGGAATTTCTAACTAGAGCTCCTAATCCTGTGAACTTTTTTGACTTAATAGATGCTGTGAGGTACCTATGAGAAAACAGCACTTAGAGCATTAACCATGTCTCACAGTTTTTTGATGCAAATAATAGGCAAATGCCTCAGGAATAGACATAGTGTCAACTGTTGAGAGTAAATTCTCTGGACTCAAAGCATAGCATGATTTGTAGGATCTGGTATGTTCCAAGACAAACACACACACACAACCAAGGTTGAATCATGAAAAGGAAAATTTCTGTAAATGAAATCCCCCATCAAAGAAAAATCCAAGACTAGTCTCAGCAGGATCCACTACCAGCCAATATCCTTAATGCAAACAGACTTAGAAAATAAAATATTAGCCAGCCAAATTAGAGAATATTAGCATTCTTCTGGGATCATTCTAAGGAATCAAGGATGGTCCAATTTGTGCAAATAAATGATAAAGATGTCAACACAATGGACAAAAACCATATGGTCATCTCTTTTGATGTAAAATGTACATTCGATTAATATCAATGTCCTTTCACAATAAAAATCAAATAATCAAAGCACCAATGAGAATATATCAAGACAATTTTTATAAGCCAATAACAGCATAGTATTGAATAAAGAAAACCTGGAAGATTTATCTCTAAGAATAAAAAATCAGGAGAAATTAAGAATGCTTATTTTCTCAACGTTTATGCAGCATAGTTTTGGGAGTTGTAGTCAGATAATTTAGGTAAGACAAAAAGGAAGTCAAACTGTCACTTTGTGAAAAATTGGATTTTATATGTAGGAAACTCACAAAACTTTACCAAGAAAAGAAAATATAACTAACATATTATCTCATTAAATAAATTAAGCATTCAATGATTCAAGATGGGAAATGAACATACAAAATAAGGAATACCACTTTTTGCCAATATGATATTCTAAAAATAGGAAACAAAAAATAAGTTTCATTTTATAGCTACCATTTTAGCTATCAATTTATAGATAAAATGATTTTAAATTCCAAGGATATAAACTGACTAAAGATGTTAAATCTCTCCACAACAAAAATGTTAAAATGCTGGATAATGAAACTAAAGTAAATGAAAGCTTATACCATATTTTAGATTCATTGATTGGAAGAATCATCCACACTACCCAAGTAAATTAAGATGGGTATTTCAATTTCTCTCTATATAAATAAACATGACATCCTTCACAAAATTGGGGAAAAAAACAAAAAACAAACAAACAAAAAACACCTAAAGTACATATGGGATGAGACCAAGACAAAACTCTGAATCTTCAAAAACTTTTTGAGCAAAAAGAATAGTACAGGAGACATTACACAACCTCCCTTCAAAATATACTACAAAATTGTTGTAATCAAAACAGCAAAGCATTGGCATAAAAGAAGATAGTTGTATCAGTAGAACAGAATGGACAGCCAGGAAGTAATGTAGACATCTGTAAACAACTGATTTTTGACAGTAATGTGAATGGCATATACCAGAGAGAAAACATTTATTTCAATGAAGAATGCTGGGAATTATGTATATCTACATTCAATAAATTAAATTAGAATCCTCTTTCTTGCCACTTACAAAGTTCAAGTCAAAATAGGTTAACAACTTAACGTTTTTTTTAGCCTTATACTATGAAGTTATAGATGAAAACAAGGGGAGATTTTTCATATATTGGAGTGGAAAAGAACTTTTCTGAGAAGATCTCACAACATGAGAAACAAAAGCAAACATAGCCAAGTTGAATCACATCAAACTGAAAATGTGTCATACAGCATAGGATTTACCAGGCATAATACCAACATTTAGAATGGGAGAAAACATTTAAAAAGCATTTGTCTGGCAAGATATTGATATCCAGAACACATAAGGAAGTCAATAACTCAATAACCAAAAAGCAAATAACCCTACTAAAGAGTGATCATCAGCCTTAACAAGCACTTCCCAAAAGAAGATATACGTAAACACAGTGACATTCTAAAATAGCTGACATTACTAATCACCAGAGAACTGCAAATCAAAACCAAATGCTTTACCACATCACTCCAAAAACAATGACTAGTAGCAGAAGGTTAGCAGGCTAAAGATAACAAGTGCAATAAGACTGTGTAGAAAGTGGATTGTTTGTTCATCCTGCTTATATTTCTTGAGAATGTAAGTTACCAAATACATTATGTAAAGTAATCCTTAAAATGTTTCAGCTAGAATAGCCCATTTGCCTGAGAAATTTCACTGGTGCATTTATTATCCCTCCAAAAATGAACCAGTGTGCCAAAGACATTTGCACTTCTGTGTTTGCTACAGTACTATTCACAGCATTCAAGAAATAGAAAGCAATAAATAAATAAATAAAACAATAAAAAACCCCTACTGTCTATCAAGTACAGACTGGTTAATACAGAGTCACTGTACTATTCAATGCTACTCAATCATAACACACTTATATCAGTGTGGTGGACCAAGAAATCATTGTATTGTAAGACCCTCAGAATGAGGAGTCTCCCAGTTTCAGTCGATACCCCCAAGAACTCAATGTCCAGTCCAGTTGCTGCAACATGCAAGAGGTTTAATGAACAGGAAATGTTTGCACAAACAGGCTCCTCCAGCATGTAGGCTAGAGAGAAGACCCCTCCCCCAAGCACAGGTGTTTTTAAAGGCAAACCCACAAGCTTAGGGAGGGGGTGGGACCCTCTATCCATTGAGTACATGACCCTTTGAGGCTGGATGGTCTCATTATTAGGGTCAACAGACCTTAGGGCCTCAGGGTGTGCTAATTAACCTAGTCTGGGCAAACTGGAGGTACAGTTATCTCTTTGTTTCTAAAGGACACTAGTCACCACCTGCTGACTCACAAGAAAGGAGGGGCAGTGTGAATTTTTGGTATCTTGTTATCTCAGGGCTTTGTGAGGGGAAGTTAGCAAATTCTAAGGAACAGATATTGGTCTGGGTTAGCTTTCCAAGTTAGTCTGTCCTTAACTGTACTTTTTTGTCTTTCAGTATTAAGTTGATTTAAAAAAAAAAATTGGATAGAGCAAAGCTGTTGTACATGATCTCACTTATATGTGGAATCTGAACTTAATTTTATAGAAGTTGAAAATAGGACTTTCAGACCACTGCTGGGGACATCAAACAAGGTAAAAATCACCACCAGTAGCACATAGCACGTGTGATTTCATCTTTGTTACCTAGTCAGTTAGTTCATCCCTTTGGCACTGTATGTAACAAGCCCCATGGCTGGCAGTCTTGGCATCATTTCAAGTTATTCCTCCTCTCTTTTACACTCTACTAGTTTGGTGAATATAAAACAAAGTTTGGTCCTCTCCAATATTTTCACCTTCTCAACAATAAAATATTAGTTTTCATGAAGGCTATATTCTATGTGTCATGTTCCAATAAGATGTGAAGTCAACACTTTCTACTTCTGTCCTCACAGGATTTGTGATCCATGCCAGCCAGTTTGTTCTGCTATTTCCTCCTCTTTCTTTGCAGTGAGTTAGACAGGATCAACAGTGGCCCTCAGGGAGGGGAGGGGGCTGCTCGAGAAATCTCTGGTTGTACAGATTTCTCAGGTAACTATATCTTCAACCAAGGTTTTTTATGTTAAGGTAAATAGTCTAACCAAGAAAACAAACAAACAAACAAAAAAAAAAGTCATTCTTAGCCACGTTTTATGAAGGTGAGTTTGTTTCTTTTAATTTTCTGTTTTGTAAGTTTCTTGGGTGTCTTTTCACCCCCATCTTAAACATGAAAACATGTGTCTTCTGAGTTCCTGCTTAAGTAGTGGAATGTCAATCATGAAACAACTTGTCAAAACTGAGCCTGTTTGTTTCTCACTTGCTATTCTGTAGATTGGGTTTAGATCCCAAGATATCAGCATTCTTCTTCCCATTTGTTCTTCGTCATCCACCTCTATCCTTAAGAAGAAGACACATGCTGGTACTGGGAAGATGGTTCAGTGGGCAAAGAGTTTGCTGGGATGAGGATATAAGTTTCCATGCCAGAAACCATATAAAGCTGGGCACAGTAGTGCCCATCTGTATTCCAGTATTCCTAAGGGTACGTGGGAGATAGGACTAGAGAATCCTCTCAAGTACATGAGCCAGCTAGTCTGGATATTGGAGGCTAATAGAAAAAAAGAAAAAGGAAAAAAAAGGAAGGAAGGAAGAGAGAGAGAAACAAAGAAATAGAGAAAGAGAAATAGAGAAGGAAGGAAATAAGGAGGGAGGGAAGGAAGGCAGGAGAGAGGGAGGGAGGAAAGGAAGAAAGGAAGGAAGGAAAAAGGAAGGAAGGAAAAGAGGAATGGAAGAAAGGACAGCAGGAAGGAAACAAGGAGGGAGGGAAGGAAGGAAAGAAGAAAAGAAGAAAAAAGAAAAAGGGAGGGAGGGAGGGAGGAAGGAAGGAAGAAAAGAAGACAGATTTGAGGGAGGGAGTTTGGGGATGGGAGAAGATTTCCTACTTCACACAAGATGAGGACCAACATGATGGGAGATGTCATTGTGTATATGTTTCTCATACTGGTTAATGAATAAAACACTGTTGGCCAATAGGAAAGGAAGATAGGAGGGACTAGGAAACAAGGAGAAAAGAGGAAGTAGTAAGAAGGAGTCAAGATGGAGAGTCTGGAGAAAGCAGAACCGTCATTCCTCCGCTCTCGGTAAGACTACATAGAAATGGGTTAATACTTAAGACAGAGCTAGCCAATAAAGAAACAAGTAACTGGCCAACAGCATAATATCAAATACAGAGTCTCTGCATTATTTGGGGCTGGCACAGTGGCAGGACAAGACCAGCGGCTGGTGGAAAAACCTTACTCATTTCACCAACATGTGAGCTTGTCCTCTGTGAAATTTGCATGCCCACCAACATGTATACATCACACACTCACACACACACACACACACACACACATACACACACACACAAAAGAACGACCATGCCGATGGGAACTTTTATTAAAATCTGCCAAAATAATGTCATATTTGACAAACTAATATAGGAATCAAATGCTGCCCAATGCCCATTATGTGCAGAATTTACCATGGATCCAACTAATCTTTTCGTTTTTTGACAGTGTATAGGTGTTTTAGTGCGGGAGTGACAGTGTTGAGTACATATGACTGAGATTGTAGAGAAGGCAAAACCTGAAATATGTATTATCTGGGACTTTAGAGTCTGTTGACCCCCAACTTACACAATAAGATTGGAGATTGCTTTTTAATATTAAGTGCCCAGTGATCTAGCACACCTGTGACTGTATGGCTGTGTTCTAGAAATAATTACCACTGTGAGATTCTGGGGTGTAGAAGTAATGACAGGCCTAGGGATGTGAGCAAGTCTCTCAGGCCCTCTATCCTATTCCATTTAGGAGCAATCAGTAAATCCAACCATTTTTCCATAAGGAAGCCTTATGTTAAACTGTGAATGTGTCTAAGCTGTGATAGTTCAGTAAAGTGCTTGCTAGGCAAAGATGAATCTCTGCATTCAGATTCCTAGCTAACAAGCTAAGTGGAGGAGGAAGATGTGAAGGTGAAGTCAATACCTGTAATCCCATCATCACCTGGGAAGGATAGCCAAGCTAATGCCTGTGTCTCACTAGCCAGCCAGCGTATTTGAATTAGAGAACCCAAAATGGAGAAGATTCCAAGAGAGCTTTACCTGTGGCCTTCATATGCACACACACTTACATACATACATACATACATACATACATACATACATACATACATACGCACACATTTCATGTAAGTATTTAAGATGTTCGAGGCAGATCTTTCAGTGTTTGATACCAGATCGACCAAATAGTAAGGTGCACTTTAGGTATATGTTCATTTCCTTATGTTTAATTTCAAACTATCACCACATTATCCTTTGTTATCTTAAAAACTTCTACTTCCTGTTGCGTTTTCGTACCATGCTTTCTCATCTGCATGTGAAACACTTGTGCCCCTGCAGGTCTGCTTTCTTCTCTAACCTTATTATCATTTTCATCTCTAAGGAAAGGAGATAAACAATAAGTTAAACACATAAGCTATAGTCCCCAAACTCTGAACTTCATGCTTTCCCTGACCTAAAATAAGTGAGCTTGAGAAATACTGAAATTGCAGCTTTGTTCCCCTAAGTGAAACAAGGTTTTGTAGCATTTGCATTCATTTTGCAAACAGATTCCTGTACTGCATTTGGGTATACTTTTAAATGCCCAGATCCAACCACGTGTAGCTATTGTTCTAGTTGATTAATAAAATCTTAACGAAATCAGGGTCTTTTAGCAAGTCCCTAAATTTGAAATCTATTAGTTAGGAAAGAATGAGCCACTTGTTTTTGTTTTCTCCTAGCATAAAGATGAATGAGGCAGAACAGAAAGAATATGCTTATCCCACACATTGGATGAAAGTTGTAGCCCAGTTCTAGCAGAATTCTGCCCCTCAGGGGATGCACCTGAGCCACTTCTAATCTCTTTGATGAATGCTGCTACAGTTCAAGTTTCAGAATCAATTGGGGAAAAAATTTGAAGTGGGGCTCCTCATGAAGAAGTGGCAGGTCTGTTTGAGACAGGCATGCAGTAAATCAGACTTTTCACATTTCATTGCCCGGAACTGACTCAAACTGTCAGAATGTGGCCAGGTTTAAATCACACAGTTAAACAGGAGGGTGGACAACCTGAGCCTGGATATCTGATACTGGAAAGTTCCAAAAAGATTATGTTCTTTGGGAAATAATTGATCTAGCAAAATCAGTATTAAGATGCTTATGATGCTGAATAAACAGCTTAGAATATTAAAAAAAATGAATCAAATAGTATTACCTTATACTAATAGTAATAATAGAATGAATTTTGTTTAATTTATAATTTCATTAAGGAAATAAATGCTTGATATGTAGTTGCCAAGGATTAAATTTAGATTAAACAGTAATAAATGGCCTTTATAAATACAAACTCAATTAAATGTCCATTGATCCTGATTTTTGTTTGATTAGTAGTAAATTAATTTCTCATCCAACCATCGCTTAGTGTGCAAACTACAGGAGGATGTACATTTATTTTCTTTCTTGGGATTGGGTTTAAGAATTCAAACAAGGTCAAGAAAACATGTGTTGCTCTACTCCACTTTCATAGTGCTGATTTTTCCCATAAAAGTGACACATTTAGATCAATGATGGGCCTTAGTACTCATCTAGTTCATGTTCCTTTCTTCCAAGGTGATGGAGCTGAGGCTAAATAATGTTCAGTGGCCTACTGGATAGACAGCATGCTAGCTTTTAAGTAACTTATGAATTAAACTTCATATCATGAGATATGATAAGTCACTCATGAATTAAATGCAGAGAGATAGGAAGTAATGCTCAACTTCATTTATTTCTCAGAACTACGGTTTCTTCCTCTATGTATCTAAAGATGGGAATTTAAATGTGATTATATTTTTTATCCTGCTGAGATAGCTTAGTCTTTATTATAGTCCCATGATAGTTCATTCAAAATTAAGCCTTGAAATCTCTGTTTCCACCAGACTTGAGTCTATTTATAAGGTTAGAATCCAGGGTCAAAGTAATATATCCCTAGATTTTTACTTCAGGTTTAAATATCAAACTAGAAACGTGTGATGGTAGCCACAGTTGATAATTCTATGCTTAAAGTTCTCTTCAGATGAAAACTATTTGAGCTGAAGAATAAAAGAACTGGAAAGCTGGTGATGCGACTGGGCAGTGTTTCTACATCCTGCCATAGCCTGTCTTTAGAGAAAGTAGTCAGTGAAAACAGAGAGTTTTAGGTATGCCAAAAGAGCTAGAAATTTCTTTTCTCTCTAAACTGAAGTAGCAAAGGAAGTTGCTCTTGCCCCTCTAGCTGTATTGGTGATAACACTGAGATAGATCTGAGTGTGGGGTCATGTGAGCACTCATCAACTACCTCACATCCCCCACAGGACTTAAAGGAATTAGAGAATGATCACATAATTCCAGTGCACTTGAGAAAAGGCTGATGGGCTAGAAAAGGGCTATGCATATATCAGGAAGATCAAAGGAACCAAGGGTGAGGAATCTGACCTACATTACCTACTAATGTGACATTCCATGTCAGGTAGGGTGTACAGGACACACTTGTACACATAACAAGACAAGATGCTGATGTTAAAAATAATTAAAACTCTACTGTTGCTATACTTTTGAGAGGTCCACTGGTGGCAAAATTATTCATACATTCATTGTCAACATTTAGTAGTAGATCTTAGTCATTCTTGTATTTTGGATTAACATTAGATGATGCACTCTGAAATGTGTAGAACAAATTTAATTACTTGGAAAGTTACTAAGTCTAGTTATACTTATCAGAAGATTAGTTTATGATCATTTTCATCTGATTTATTAACAGCTTTAAATAATAAATTAAATTGGTAAATGTTAGGTCTAAAAACAATTCCCCCCAAAAGGCAGTACTGGTTACTATGTGCTAAGTAGGACTTTATGAACAGGCCAGGCATATAGGAGTATTTCTGGGTAAACAGTGGACTTATGTCTTATTTCTGTTAAACAGGAATCTTCTTTAATCTACCAGGAACTTCCCCAAAGGTTAACTACCTCAAGTAATGGCATCTAGTTCCCATTCAATCCAAACAGCCCATATCAGGTTAAAGACCCCATCATGTTGACTGTTGTCAAAAAAAAAAAAAATTCTACCTGCCTTTCTTCCATTTTGCTCTTCTGTCTGCCCCCTCTCAGCCTTCATGGCCTCTGAAGGAGCTCCTCCCTCCAGGACAGGATTTCCTTCAATGATAAACAACAATGTGGAAGTACAACAACAAATCCTTCCCTCCCCAAGTTGCTCTGTGTCATAGTGTCTCACCAGAACAATAGTAATCCTTCCTATGACATTATATATTAGCTATAACAATGGCAAAAATATCTTTAGATACAATGGAGGACTTCAACAAGTCAGTTGTTAAAAATTTAGTGTGGTTTGGTGGTATAAGAAAAAAGAGAACAAAGCAGAAGGAATCACTAGTGATTAGGAAAGAATATTGTTTATTAAACTCACTAATATTTTTGAAGTTTAAACATTATATTAACATGTTTACTTTATTGACAACCAACTTTTGAACTTAGAAGTAGGGAAAATGATCATATGTGGTCATGATTGTTACTACAGAAGACCTCTGAAGACAAAGCTTATATAACAAATTCATACATGTTATTTATTACTTCATTCTGGCACAGAGTAGATTAAAGCACTAATTAGTAATACTGTACTTTCCTGAGAGACAATATGTTGAGGTCAATGATTAATTATATTTGGCAACAAATTACAAAACACTTCATTGCTTTCATTTTTATCAACTAATGAATATTGAAAAGACTGTATATCAATGTCCATTTAAAACTACAAATATACAGAAAATAAATCTATGTGAAAAATATTAGTAAAACTATTGATTCACTTAAAAACCATAATGAACTAAACTAAAATAAAATAAGAAGACAAAAGAATGTATATATAGCTAATTTTATTTGAAGGAAGAAAATGGTAATTAGTGCTGAAGTTAATGCTCACAATGAACATTAACTCATTCAGAGTTCATTGTATTAACTAGAAAATTTCCACTTATCTTTGGACAAGTCAATGATATTCTTGGGTGTAAAAATGTTGATGGAGGCACTGTTTACTGCGGGATTCTGAATACCAAGGAACTCTAAAGGAAAATGTAGGCCCTTAGTAGCTTCCCAGACACCCTCTTTCTTATTGCTTACTGTTCTGTAGATGAATGTCAAAAGTAACAGTTTCAACATCACCCACGCTTCTGGTGTCTGGTTTATTGATACTACTTTATCTGAAGCAAAAGACCAAGACGTATATTTTGTCACTAAAATGGAATTTAGCACACCTGTGCCCATCCCAACCTTATATTTAAAGGCTCATGCTATCAGTCTGACAAACTCATTTACAGACTTAGAAAATGTCACCAGTAACCAGTGGCAGAGGGATAAGGAATGGAAGAATATATACTGTGACAGGAAAGAGAATTTTACCAAAGCTTCTGGTGTGTAGTGCCCTTGGAAGAGCATGCTGACTTTCAGCTGGTTTTGGAACCATAGCCATGTTGTTTTCACACACTAATGTCCATTGTGACTTGCCCCTGGACTAAATTGCAGCACTACTTAACTTCATCTCATATCTGTGACTTGACAATATCAGCATTTATGTTCCTGAAGAGGCAGTCTCATTTTAAATGTAAACAGAAAGCACTTGGGTTGGGAAACATAGGGAAACAAAACTAATATACATCTTGTTCTTGAGGTCATTGCCATGGTGATAGAAGCCATATTCCATTCACCTCCCACAATTGTTCAACCAAATGGTGGAAGGCACATATTTATCCAGCAATTCTGCACGGTTTGTTGAGTCAGAGACAAGTTAAAAGGATGCTTTTGCTTATTTGTTTGTTTTTTCTATTTTCCTGAGTCCAAATGAGGATTTGGTCTTATTTATTGTATAGCCTAAAGTTAATTCTAACTTCACTTTTCTTAACCAATAAAATGAGATTAATAATAAAGCCTACCTCACTGAGTTGTTGTGTAGATCAAATTAGCTGGAATTTGTCAATCAGTAAATACATTTGTTACAAGTAAAATCCAACACAGTGATATGAAAAATAAAGTTTATTTTCTCATATAGTAAATGGATTTGGTACAACTGTCTGGAGCTGTTGTAATTTCTTGAGGAACTTAAATTCTATGGATATTAAGTCATTAAACTAAAATACAAAACAAGCAGAAATTCAGATCTCCTTGTACTTTGAATGACTATGTAAGAAGTAAATAAGATTGAAATTCACAGAGAAAAGAAGTAAAATTTGGTTCTACATGATGTGACATGTTTTTTCCATGGTGGTTTGAATGAGAATGTCCCTTATAGGCTCAAATGTTTGAATACTTGGTCCATAGTCAGAACTGTTTGGGAAGGACTAGGAGATATAGTTTTGTTGGAGGAGGTATGTCACTGGGGTTTGGATATTGGGGTTTCAAAAGGTCACACCCTTCTCATTATCTCTTTCTGACTCCAGTAGATCAGACTGGAGGTCTTGGTGACCACTCCAGGGCCATGCCTATCCCCTGCTGCCATGCTCTAACCCATGATATTTGTAGAATCTAACACTCTGCCATAAATTACCTTGGACATGGTGTTTTATCACAACAATAGAAAAGTAACTATGACACCTTCCTATTAAGTAAGAATTTGAATCTCTGACTCTATCCTCTGTTATAATATGGGCATTATTATTGTTTCCCCAAATGGGTTAGTAAGGTACCTTCAAGTTCCTGAGTCAGAAATCATTAAATGAAACTGCTGAGAGTAGGAACCTAAAACAGGCTGTCTCTTTTCTGCTTTGACCTCAGACCTTTCCCAGTTCAATCATTTCACTAATAATTATAGCATAATAAATAAATGACACAGAGACAGTTACTGGGATTCAAGCTTCAAGCTGAAGATCAGAGAAGCAAAGCAGCTGGCTACTAGCTCTTACCTCTGCTTCAGCTCAGTCCAAAAAGGTGATCCTCAAACTGCTGCCAACTTCACTGCTCCTCAGATTTGCTCAGACTGTGGTGTTCTCCTCAATATGGCTACAGACTAACTCTCAGACTGAATGCCAACTCTGAGACCGTGATCTTGTCTTATATACTTCCCTAATGCTGGGATTAAATGTGTGTGATCCTAGGTGCTGATATCACCTTTGTGTGAGCTATTTCTTTTAAGACTGGATCAATTTAGTGTAGTCAGTGTGGCCTTGAACTAACAGATTGGTCTACCTCTTAATTCTAAATCCTTGGATTAAAGGTATGTACCACCACTGCCTAGCTGGAATTAAAGGTGTGTATCACCACTGCCTGATCTCTATAGCTAGAGACTAGGTTTTCATTCTGAATCCTCAACCACGCTTTAATAAATATTGACACAAAGAATCAAAGCAAGTATGATATTATCATTTATAGCTCTTGTTTTCTTCCAGCTAGCCATGGAAGATCTTATCGGACACATTGCTAAGTTGATGATATAGAATTTGCCTGGCCAAACTAAGTTTACAATTTCTCTTTGTCAGTGATAATTTTCTTTCTGTTTTCGTCTGGTTAATTCACCTATTTCTTGACCTGGTAAATTAAATTAAATCTATCACAGATATAACTAATAGTAGGTTTCACAAGTTAAACAACCTCTACAAGTTTTTTTTGTGAGTCCCTCTTGCCTTATACATGTTATCAATTTCAGTAAGAAGTACAGACTTGGAAACTGTAATGCTAGGGTTGTGGTAATGTGAAAATTGTTAAAAATATCACCCAGCCCACATCTTGTCTCTTCCTTGGGCAATGCTACTTGCTGAAGATGTGTAACACAGTTGCTTTGTACATTTCAAGCACCAGTTGCCTTGGCACATATGTAATATTTTAACTAGCCTATAGTCATTTGGAATTTTCCATATGCCTTTAATCAGGAATGTCCTTGGGACTTCCCAAACACCTGTCTCAGCCCAAACTGCTGCAAAGTACACAGCACCTCTTAGCCTAATTTGATGAAGTTGACTAGCTTTTTAGATTTACTTCCTCATGGCACAAAACCTCCCATTCTACATCTCCCATAACTGTCCATAACACAATGCCCTCTGTTATCTCTCAGCAGGCTGAAGCTTTACTTTAGCCCTGACTATACTACTGGCGCTAGTAAATCTCTCGCTACCCAAAGGATGATCCCACTCAGTGTCTTTCTTAAACCATGTCTCTCTTTTAAACTTAATGCTAGTCTCATGCTATTAACTGCCTAATAAATACTTTCAGTGTGATGCCTATATAGTGGCCATGCTCCAGCCCATCAGTATTTGCTCCTCACTCTCACCCCCACATGAATCTAACTCTGCTTTGTGTGTTCAAAACTTGACCCAACTTTCACCTTAGTCCACTGAGCTTTCACAAAGATTCCTTGGCTGCTTTCTGTTCTAAGAACTGTTCTTAACATCTCATATTAAAATCTTAGACAGAAAATAATTTATTTCAACTAAATGGCATAAGAAATAAAATTGGGTATTCATCTGTATGTAAAAGGAATATCTGAAGCATTGTCCTTCCAAGTGTATGTATGCTTATTTGGCTCCGTAAAGCATGTCACGAAAAATCAGTATACGAACGCACTTCTCTTTACATTTATGCAGAGGAAATAGCTCCAGCTATAGAATACTAAGCTTATGCCTGAAATAACTCACAAAACACTGCATGTGGACAATAGCCAAAGATTGTGTTTTCTTTCTTTCCTTTATTCAAGTGAATTTGGCTTACAGTTGACTTAGCAACTCATCAAGATCATCTGGAAACATCTTTAAAAGCAGATACATTAATAGAGGGAGCCATTATAGGTTTAAAGAGAAATCCAGAGATCCACAAGGATGACCCTAAATAAGAGGCTACCTTATATGACCTTCTAGAGCCTTCATCCAGTAGCTGATTGAAGCAGAAGCATACATCTGTAGCTATGCACTAAGCTGAACTCCAAGAATCCAGTTGTAGAGGAGGAGGAGTGATGAGAAAAGGGGTCAAGACCAGGCTGGGGAAACCCACAAAAACAGCTTACCTGAACAAGGGGTTGCTCACAGACCCCAGTCTGACAGCTGGGGAACCAGCATATGACAGAACCAGACCCCCTAAACGTGGGTGTCAATTAGGAGACCTGGGCAGTCTATGGAGCCCTGGCAGTGGAACCAGTATTTATCCTTAGTGCAGGAATGGACTTCAGGAGCCCATTTCCCATGGAGGGATACTCTCTCATCCTAGATACACAAGGGAGGACCAAGGCCCTCCCAGAAATGATGTGACTGACTTTGATGATCCCCTATTGAAGGCCTACCCTCCCTGGGGAGTAGATAGGAGATGGGATGGGGGTGCTGTTGGGGAGCATGGAGGATGGGAAGAAAAGAGAATTGGGATTTATATGTATAATAAGATTGTTTCTGATTTAAATAAAATATATATATGAAAACTCCTTCCACAGGTGCACTTAAAGAGTTTGGCTTGTATTATGCCTTCATCTATGAAAATACTTCTAATTCAGTGTCTCAGTGAAAGTTTCCATGCACCTATGGCTTTTATGTATATGCCCATCTTTGAAGCAAATGCTCTGGGGATGGAAGATATGAAAGAAAGTAACTTTATAATGTCCTTTGGAGTCAGCCCACTTATTCTTACACACTCACGAGCTCTCCTACCATTTGTTATAATGTGGTAAATTCACATATGTCTAAGGGATGAATTAATAAGACTACTAAAAGAATAAAATGCAAAAAGAATACTGTAAAATACATTTCCTCCATTATACAAATGCAATTCCTAGTGGGATAGAGAATTCCAGAGCAACTTGAAAGTTTAATATGATAAGGTCTAATAAAGTACTTTTAAAAGGTAAGAAAGTGTGGAGACAAGGTCACCACTGTGAAGGCAATAGCATATTTCCCTATCCCTGTGTCCTTGATAATGCTCTTAACATTTATAACTCCATTAATCTACAATTTTATATTTATAACCTTTCATTGCTATCATGGATTAGATACAAAGCAAATTTAAAAATGATAATGTAAGAAATAGGGAGGCAACGAAAAGGACAGCAATAATAAGAGAGACTCTGAAAATATGGACAGGACTGGCAAGTTGGGGAGTAATGACTGAATAAGGATGATTGAGCATTGTCTTCCCCCATGACATTTTCTACAAATTTATCTGTAACTTATATGTAATGACAAAATATACATAAAAGTGGATAATATGCAATGTTTAGTACATGTGAATATTGTATAATTTTATATCAGGTTAAGCAAATTTATCTCCCTCAAACTTTTATTATTTCTTTGTCATCAATGCCTTTCAAATCCATCCTTCTAGCCTCTTGAGAAATATAGTGCATTGCCATTGTAAGTAGTCACCCCATTGTGGAATAACACTCTGAAACTTTTTGCTCTTAACTAACTGTAACTTAGCTCTTACTGAGCATCTTTCTAGGACTGCTCTACTCACTTGACCTGGCCTCTGATAACCACTTTTTCTGGGAATCCACTTTATTTACTTATTTATTTTACATTTGAGTGAGATAATGTGGCACTTGTCCTTCACCAACTGTCTTATTTTGCTTAGTTAGCATCATGAGCTCCAACTCAGCGGCTGAATACTATCCCATGTATATGTTCTACAATTATTTGTTGTTGTTGTTCATGCTCATGGTCTGGACAGTGATTTTTTTTCATTTCTCAGCTATTGAGGATAAATGCTACACTTAATGGCATGCAGACATCTCTTCAATGTGCTTATGTAATTTCCTTTGGGTGTATACTGAATAGTGGGTTTGTGAGTCTTGTGTGATTATCATTTAGAATTTTTTAGAGTGCCTCCATGTTGTACCATCTATCTTAATTAATTTACATACTCAAAATAGTGAGTATATGAGCTTCACATTCTTACCAGCACTTGTTATTTTGAGTCTTGTTAATAAAAGTATTTATTTTGGGGTAAGACAGTATCTCATTTGGATTTTCTAGTCATTTTCTACACCTTCTTTTGGGAAATGTCTTCTTAAGTTTATTGCTCATTTTTCAATTCAATTAGTTGGTGATTGGGGTTTTGTATTTCCCTATATATTCTGAGTGTAAATCCCCCATTTATATGTATAATTTACAAACATATTGACAATAAAATTTTTCTTCATTCTAACTGACATCTTTGATGTCAGTTAATTATTTCCTCAGTTGTGCAGAAACTTTTTAATATGATTTTAGCTCTATTTTTTTTTTTTCAGATTGCCCTGGAAGTCTTTGTAAATAAAAGTCATTGCCCATTTTGTAATGGAGTCTAGAGACAAAAGCCCCCTGTCTAGAGGGCCTTGTCTGTTCTGAAAGTGAAGAAGGATTTTGATGTCCAGGAATCAACAAAGATGATGCAAAGAAATCAAAGGTAAGTGTTTTGTTTTTTAAATTTATTTTTTATTTAATTTATTATTTTACATGTTGATCCTAGTACCCTCTCCCTCCTTCCCTCCCTTTTACCTTCTCTGCCCCCTCACTTGCACCCTGACCCTCCCTCCCCTCCCATCCCCCCACCCCAATTCCACATGTAGGGCAATGCCATCCAGGTGGGGTCATGTAGATCTGACAGGTCATTTGAAGTAGGGACAAGGACTTCTCTCCTGTCTCTAGGTTAAAGCAGTATCCCTCCATGGGGAATGTGTTCACAAGACCCTTTTGTGTACTAGGGATACATCCTGGTTTCACTGTCTAAGGTCCCTTAGATTGCTCAGTCTTTCTGGCTGAGACATATTCAGGGGGGCCTGAGTAAGTCCCATGCTGGCTTCCCAGCTATCAGTCTGGGGGCCTACTAGCTCCTCCTTGTTCAGGTAAGCTGTCTATGTGTTTCTGCAACCCAGCCTTGTCCTCTCCATCTTCATCTGGATTCTAGTTCAACTCAGTGTTTAGGTATGGGTGTTTCCTTCTGTTTCCAACACGTATTAGATGAGGGCTCCATGGATAAGTTAGTTGTTGATCTCACTCTCCGGGAAGGGCATTTATGGTAGCCTTTCCACAGTTGCTCAAATTGTTAGTTGACGGCAGTCTTGTAGGTCTCTAGACCTTTCTTTAGGTTCAGTTTTCTCTTCAAACGAATAATGGCTCCTTCTTTTATTCTCTCTCTCTCTCTCTCTCTCTCTCTCTCTCTCTCTCTCTCTTCCTCTCTCTCTCTCTGTCTCTCTCTCTCTCCTTTTTTCTATTCCTACCCTGACTCAATCTTCCTAGTTGCACGTGCTTTCCTCTCCTCCCCTTCTCTTTTTCCTACTTCTCTCTCCATTCACTGCCCCCCCCCCATTTCCCCTGTGCTTTGGGGAACTTGTCCCTTCCCCCTTCTGTGAGGGACTTTATATGAATCTTTTAGAATACACCTTGTATCCTAGTTCTTCTGGTGGTGTGAATTATAGGCTGGTGATCCTTTGCTCTAGGTCTAAAATCCATATATGAGCGAGTACACACCATGTTCCTCTTTTTGTGACTGGGTTACCTCATTCAGGATGGTTTCTTCAAGTGCCATCCACTTGCCTGTGAATTTCAAGATTCCATTATTTTCTTCTGCAGAGTAGTATTCAATTGTGTAGATGTGCCACATCTTCTTTATCCATTCTTCAGTTGAGGGGCATCTAGGTTGCTTCCAGGTTCTGGCTATTACAAGTAATGCTGATATGAACATAGTTGAGCAGGTGTCTAGGTTGCATGGATGTGAATCCTTTGGGTATATGCCTAAGAGGGGGATTGCCGGGTCCTGTGGAAGATTGATTCCCATTTTTCTGAGGAACTGAAATACTGATCTCCAAAGTGGCTGTAGGAGTTTGCACTCCCACCAGCAGTGGAGGAGTGTTCCCCTTTCTCAAAGTCCTCTCCAGCATGAGTTGTCATTGGTGTTTCTAATTTTAGCCATTCTGCCAGGTATCTCAAAGTTGTTTTGATTTGCATTTCACTGATAGCTAAGGATATTGAGCACTCTCTTAAGTGTCTTTCAGCCTTTTTGATTAAAATAGGCAGAAAGCCCCCTTGGAGACAGGGTGGGAACACTAGAGTGCATAGACCACAATGCATTCTCTAGGCTGGGTTTTTAAAGGGCCACTAGACTCTCCCTTCCTTCACTTATATAAATTACTTGATCTGCTTGTCTGGGTGTTCTTTAATCCGGGGAAAAACATGATTGAGGTGGCATCAAAGCTGTTAGAGGAGATGCTATTCCTCTTTACAGTCCAGTAGCTATGCGGGAATATAATCTCTTACACACACCTACACTCACACAAACACACACACACACACACACACACACACACACACACACACACACACACACACCCCAACTTCTTCCCTGACAGTCTATTCTCTAATATCTCTAATATCTCCTCACAATATCCTAATGTGGTTCCTCTGTTTTCTTCTATTAGTTTCACAGAATTTGTCTTATGTACAAGTCTTTTGTTGTTGTTGTTTGAGTTAGGGTGTCAGTCTGTAGCCAAGTATAGCTTGGAAATCACCATAAAACTAAGCTGGCCTCAATTACTGGTATTACAAGTATAAGCCACCACACTTAAGTTATACTTAAAGCTTTAACCAACTCTGGGGTGATTATTGTTAAGTGGTGAGAACTAGAGATTAGGCTATTTCTTTTGCATGAGGCTATTCAGTTTTCCTAGAACCTTTTATTTAATAGACTGCCCTTTCTCCAATGCATGTTCTCAATACTTGTAGATATATGTTTGTTCTTATATTATCAATTTTATTCTATTGGCCCTGAGTTTTTTTTGCTTTTTTATGATAGCTACAGTAATGTTTTGATGATGGAATCTTTGTAGTGTATTTTGAAGTTGGGTAGTACAAAGATTCCTGCTTTGTTATTTTTCATAATATGCTTTCGGTTCAAGTGTGTTAGTATTTCCATATAGATTTTCAAAGCCTGTGAAGAACACAATATGTAGTTTTATAATAATTGCATTGAATATGTAAATTGTTTTAGGTAGTGTGCATATTTTTATAATAGTGATTTTCTTAGTTATAAATATAGGGTTTTCTAAATTTTTGCATTCTATATAATTACTTTCACTAATATTTTTTATTGTGAAGGTTATTTATCTCTTTGGATAAAATAATTCTCAGATATTTTAATGGTTTTAGCTACTGTAAGGTAGGTTGTTTTCTTATCTCTATTTCAGATAATTATATACTGGCATATGGCAATGTCACTGCTTTGCATGCTGATTTTGTATTTCATTCTTGCCACATTCATTTTTACTTTAATACCTCTTTGCTAACATTTTTAGGAATTACATATATTTCTGTCATATGCAAGTAGTGACAATTTGAATTATTCATTCCTAATTTGGTTGCTCTTTATTTCATCCTCTCGCTTAATTGCTCTACGTAGGAGTTCCTGGAACTCTGTTGACTAAAAATGATCAAAATTGGTATCCTTATTTTATGCCATACCTGAGAGAGAAAATTTTTCATTTTCAAAGTTTACAAAATGTTAGGTATTGGTTTATTATACAATCCCTTTATTATACTGGTATGTGTTTATTCTATATCTAAAAATTCAGTGGTTTTTATCATAAAGCACTTTGGATTTTTATCAAAAACTTTTCTTTTTCTATTGAAATATTCTTACACTATTTTCTGTTGTTGTTTCTCTTGATAACTGGTTTGAGTATATTGTATTCTTAGGATGACTCCCCTATGGTCACAGTCCTTTGGAACTAGTTGCTAGAGATTCTTTGCATCAAGTCAGGAGAAAGATAAATGAAAGCAAGAAAAGAAATACTTTAACAGAGGGAGCCATTATATAGGTTTAAAGAGAAATCTGGCACTAGGGAAATAACCAGAGATCTATAAGAATTACCCCAAGAATCTAAGCAATAGTGGAGAGGCTACCTTAAATGCCCTTACCCTATAATGAGATTGATGACTACCTTAAGTGCCATCCTAGAGCCTTCATCCAGTAGCTGAAGAAGAGACCCACAGGTAAGCATTGAGCCAATCCTGGAATCCAGGTGCAGAGAGGCAGGAGTGATGAGCAAAGGGGTCAAGACCAGGCTGGGGAAACCCACAGAAACAGCTGAACTGAACAAGTGGGAGCTCATGGATCCCAGACTGACAGCTAGGAAACCAGCATAGGACCTAACCAGACCCTCTGAATGTGGGTGTCAGTTAGGAGGCCTGAAAAGTCTATGGGGCCTCTGGCAGTGGAACCAGTATTTATCTCTAGTGTACAAATGGGCATTGGGAGCCCATTCCCCATACAGGGTTAATCTCTCAGCCTAGACACTTGGTGTCATATGTCAGACTTTGATGATCCCCCATGGAAGGCTTCACTTTCCCTCGGAAGGAGAAGGGGGATGGGATTGGGGGGTTGTGGGGAGGGACATGGGAGGATGGGATGGAGAGGGAAGTGGTATTGATATGTAAAATAAGATTGTTTCTAATTTAAAATGTTTAAAATGGAGGATGGAAAAGAAAAAGAAAAAGGAAGAATGCTGACCTAGAGGAAGGATTGTAGAAGCCAGAGATGTTGATTATATCAAAAGAACATGGCCCACAGAATCAACTAAGCAGGACCTATAGGGACTCACAGAGACTGAAGTAACAATCACAAGGCCTGTATGGGTCCTCTGCAAATATGTTATGGTCATGTAGCTTGAAGTTCTTGTGTGACTCCTAACAGTTTGAGTAAGGCTTGTTGCCTATTCTTGGACCCTTTTCCTCCTGCTGGGTTGCCCTGTCCAGTCTTGATATGAGGGTGTGTGTCTGGTCTTATTATAACTTAATATGCCATGTTGGTTAACATATCTGGGAGACCTAACCTTTTCTGAAGGGAAATGGAGGAATGATGAACTGGAGAAGAAAGGAGGTGGGGGAGAGGGAGTGGGAGGAGTGGTGGGAGGGGAACTTTAGTCAGGATCTAATAAATGAGGGAATTAAAAGAATAGAATGCTGGCCTATAGTCTCAACAACATTAAGTAGTTACTATAATCAATTGTATTGCCTTTTTCCTAAAGGATAGGCAAGACCTTCTAGTGATAATGACACACATCCAAAGAAAAAGAATCCTATTTTTTAAACCACATGTTCTTTTTTTATTATTATTTTATTTAATTTTATATAACAAAGTCCAATTAAATGAAAACAAACATTTATACACAATATTTGGGAATTTGGGCATTGTTCTTTCCAAACTACTACCTGCTGGTAAGGGGCGCTGTCATGGGGGATTCGAAGAAGATTCAGATATCCTGGCTGTAGTCTGTAGGGCTGTTTTGTCCAGCTGTTTTGAATGTAGGATCACCTTGTACTATGTTTCAGGCGGTCTGGCGTGATCAAACCACATTAGTCTGGATGGAATCCAGATCTTTTCATTTTCTGTGGAAACAAAAATAGAAATCCTTTTCCCCAGTAACTTGTCCTTCAACTTAAATTTTGGAGTCAAAGCATTTTTTTTTTGTATTTAATTTATTATTTTACATGTCAATCCCAGTTCCCTCTCCCTCCCTCCCTCCCTCCCTCCCTCCCTTGTTCCCTCCCTCCCTCCATACCTCCCTCCCTCCTTCCCTCCCTTTTACCCTCTCTACCCTCTTACATGTACTCTAAACACCATCCCCTCCCATCCCCCCATGCCATCCAGTTGGGGTCATGTAGATGTGACAGGTCCTGTGAAGTAAGGACTAGGGCTTCTCTCCCGTCTCTAGATTAAGGCAGTTATCCCTCCATGGGGGATATGTTCGCAAAGACCTTTTGTGCACCAGGGATGCATCCTGGTTCCACTGTCTGAGGTCTCTTAGACTGCTCAGTCCTTCTGGCCGAGACCTATATTCAGGGGGGCCTGAGTCAGTCCCATGCTGGCTTCCCAGCTATCAGTCTAGTGGCCGTTAGCTCCTCCTTGTTCAGGTAAGCTGTCTCTATGTTAAACCACATGTTCTTATGTATGAAAAACTCCAAGTTTTATAACAAAACAAGCAGATAATAAAAATAAAAACATGTCATAAGTTGTACACATGTCATAAGTTGTACACAATGGTCCAAGGATGCAGCTTTCATGAGTCCTTCTCATGATGGTGGTAAGTTTTTTGGTGATAGATGCCTTTTAGTTACTTGTGCCTTTACCAAGCTAGAATCATTTATTTATTCTGCAATTGGGTACCTATCTGGAGTAAACATAAATTTGCTCACATTATCCCCTACCCTGACCACTGAGAGAAGTGATGACAAAAATGAACAAAACAAAAAAAAACTATGAAGATACCAAGGATATTATTCACAAAATGAAACAGAAGATCTTGAAATTGGGGTAAAGCCATAACAAACCAAATATTCAAGACAATGTTCACCAAAATGAATAAACGGCAAGAAATGTCACACTACAGGACCTAAAAATACATGAAAATCTGCAGTCACCAAAGCAACTGCATATTAGTATAAAAACAAATTAAAAAGCTAAACACAGATTACAACTGATTTTTGAAGCTCAAGAGTGTACATAACAGAAAATATCATTTGTTGTTGTAGGAGAAACTAGATACTTAAATGAAGAAGAATGAAATAGGAGAACAGACAAAATGGATTAAAAAATAAAATTATAAGAACGCATTCATGATATTTCTAGAATATATCACAGGAGAATTGCATTGTGACATTGGTCTGGGTAAAATTTATTTTTATGTATCTATTATTTTTTCATTAGACCTCAAAAATACAGACAATAAAATTGGAAAGACAAATTAGCTAAACTAAAAAACTTCTGTTCAGCAAGAGAAAGAATCAAATACAATAACAACATACAAAATAGTAGAACATATTTGCAGATTATACATCTGTTAAGGGATGTAGTGAGATATTCACTCTGTCTGTGCTGACCACACCCATTGGGGGTAAGAACAGTGACAGATGTGACTTTGGGGAACTAGGTCTGGGGAAGAGGCCCTATAGCACTCTCTTGTTGGCTGGACAGAGACAGAAGGCATCCAGAGGCATCCTTAGGACCAGGGACCTGCTGGTGTTCATCTGTCTCTGTTGTAAGTTATTTCTTCCTGAATAAATATCTACTCCGCCCATCTGTTTTTACTGATCCTTATTATTCCATGATAAAGGGATTACTATTCAGAATATATAAGGAACTCAATAGCCAAAAACTATCCCAATTAAGAAATTGACAATATTTCTAAACATACATTACTCAAAAGAAGACCTACAAATTGTCAGCTGACATATTGTTGTATGTTTGTAGTGTTGTGTGTACAGTGTGAGAGGGGTGCACATTCTTTTGGGTGTTTAATTGAAGGCCAGAGTGGGTCAGTTTCAGATACCTTTTTCTATTGTATGCCACCTCAAATTTTGAGACATGTATTAGTCTCTTCATGGACATTGACCTTGCTGGTTGGCTAAAATGGCTAAGCAACAAGCCTCTGGGTTCATGCTGACTCCATCTCCTAGTACTGGGAGTATAAACATCTATTATCCCTTGCAGCTGTTTATGGGTGCTAGGATTCCAAAAATTTATCAAGTGCTTTACCCACTGAGCTATCTCTCCAGTCCTAAAAGGTGTATTCTAAAAATGTTCATCATTAATAAACACCAAGGAAATTCACAATGAGGTATCACCTCACAAACCATAAAAGAAGGACTGATGAAGTAGAGAATGAGGAACTTGCACAGTGTTGTTGAAGATGGAAATTAATACAACTATTACAGAGTGTAGACGGTCTTCAATAATAATAATAATAATAATAAAAGAATTACCATACTAGGTATATGTCCAAAGGAAATGATACTAGTATATCATGGACTGCAAATTATAACAGCAGCATTCACAATAGCCAAAATGTGGATACAGCCTAAGCATTCATTCCCGAAAAAGCAGAACATTAGAGAACATAAACTCATGGTGTGTGAATATACATTGACACATCACACTAATAGAATGCACACACATTACAGTAGAATTCATTCATGAAAAGGTAAACAAATCCTGTCATTAATAGCAATGTGACTGAACCCATAGGGAATTATGTTACATCAAGTGAAACATGACAGACTCGGGCAATTACACATGGTCTCATGGATGTATATTTTAAAAGAATGATCTGAAAGAAGTAGAAAGCAGAATAATGATTATTAAAGGCTGGAAAAGTAATCAAGATGAGAAAGGGGCGGGAAGACACCATTCAATGGATACAAAGTTGTTCAGGTAAGAGGAACAAGTTCTAGTGTTCCTTTGTACATAGAGATGTCTATAATTAACCATGCTCTTCAATATTTTAAACAGCTACAGGAGAGGACTTGAGTGTTCTCACCATAAAACATGTTAAATATTTGAAGTGACAGATATGATAACTATGTCTGAGACTTTCAAGGATATTTTAAATAACTAGCTAGGTGAACGTAATGGGGGAAAGCTGCAAATAGGAATGAGTGAGATGATTCCTGCCTATGGATTCTTTCAGATACAAGAAATGAACCAGAAAGTGTCTACAGTGGGAGGCAGTAGTGAAGGCCTCATCTTCTTCTTTTGTTCGCCTGGCACAGTTTTGTGTTGGCTGACTAGGGGACATGTGTGTTTGTTTCCCCTGGAGCACAACATGACTTGTGCATTAGACATTAATCAGTGGTGTCTTGCAGGACATCAAGAAACAGCATTTGCTGCCTTGGACCAGTCTTCAGCACCCTCCTTTCTGTTAACGAGGGTGCTCATGCTTTTTTGTCTTAGGCTTTTTGAAATATGAGCACAGAATCATTGGCGGTGAACATCAAAGTCATTTCCTGCTTTTCCTCTGTGCGATGACAATGTGACAGCCTGTTCTATTTTACCAGGAATCTCAAAAAAGGATTTGAAACTGACATCACCACTATAAAGAGAATTGGTAGGACTTCTAAGATCCCTTGCCGACTACATAACAGGAGAAACAATATCTAAAATAGTTACAAAACTTACCTAAAATGTTTTTAAAGGGATAGATATTCAGTTATAAATAGGTAATAGAATTCCAATATCTGCTCCCTCAGCTGTAAAATCAGTTCATCTATCAAAGACTATCTTAGAAAACATACACTAAATAAAATAATAAATCTTAAAATAAAATGAAATGAAAGCATAACAAGATACAATCAGACTAGGCACAATGACTTCTAACAGTGGGATCAGGGGCTGTATCTCATTCTTCCATAGGCTTTCAGAACCCTATTCACACTAGGTCTCTTTGCTCAACCTTAATAAATTGGGAGTTGCTTAGTCTTATTGAAACTTAATTTGCCATGTTTTGCTGATACGTAGGGGGGACATGCCCTTTCTTAAACAGAAATGGAGGAGAAATGCATTGGGGAGTTGGGAACAGAGGAGACATGGGGGTGCTGGGAGGAAAGGAGGGAGGAGAAACTACAGGAGAGAGGGGAAACTGAGTCCAGGATGTAAAACAAAATTGAGCTATACCACTCTTGGGCATATACCCAAAAGATGCTCAATCATACCACAAGAACACTGCCTCAGTTATGTTCTTAGAAGCTTTATTAGAAATAGCTAGAATCCAGAAACAATCTAGATGCCCATTAACAGAGAAATAGAGTTAAAAAAAATGTGGCACAATACACAATTTATTCAGCTGTTAAAAAATGAGGATACCAGGGAATTTGGAGGCAAGTATATGAAACTAGAAACAAAAAATCATCCTGCATGAGTTAACCCAGGCCAAGAAAGACAAACATGGTATGTACTCATAAGTGGACATTAACTGTATAATAAAGCATAACCACAGACCCAGAGAGACTAGGTAAAGCAGGGAGTTCATGCAGGGACACCCAGATCTCCCTGGGGAGGGGAAATAGATGAGATTCTGTGAATTAACTGAGGGTTGGTGGGAATGGGAACATGAGAAATTGTGGGGGGGGTGCATAAAGAGGCGGAGAATAGTGAGGGGAATCGGGGGAGGGGGAGACATTTCAGGTTCATGAGAAAGCCTGGTTCAGGGGTATCTCCCAGGGGTCTGCTGGGAGCCAGCAACCCAGCTTAGACTCCTAGCAGTAGTAGATAAATAGCCTGAACTGGTAGTCTACTGTGAGCAGATTGATGCCTGGCCCAATTGTCCCCAGAGATGTACCTTGCAGCATCAGGATGGAGGCAGAAGCAGAGACCCACAAAGAGGCAGAGTTCTGGAATCCCACAGAGAAGGAGAAAAGAGTATATAGAAGCCAAAGGAGTCAAAGAAACCATGTGAAGGCTCACAATCAACTAAACTCATAGGGGCTCAAATAAACTGAAGGGACAAGCAGGGATCCTGCATGGGACTCACCTAGGCACTGTGCATATTTCTTACAGTTGGGTAGCTCAATCCTCTTGTAGGACCCCTAACAATGGGTACATGGACTCTCTGACTTTTTAAACTGACTTTTGGGCCATTTTCCTCATACTGGGTCACCTTGCCAGGCTTTAATACATGGGGACTTGCTTAGTCGTACTGGAACTTGATATGACATGTTCCATTTACATTCATGGGAGGCCTTCCCTTTCTTGGATGGAGATGGAAGAGGAGGGGATTGGGGGTTGAGGTGGGTCAGATGGAGAAGAGTGGGAGAGGGGCTGGGAGGGGACGTTGGGAGGGGAGACTGTGGCTAAATTGAATAAAAAATGTTTAAAATTAAAAAGGTAAAAGGAAAAAGGTTCTCTAAAATATATGTGCATGAATGTCTCAGAATTTCTGATAGAGTAAGTAATAACTTAGGGATGGTGCAATTTCAGAATTTCTGATAGAGTAAGTAATAACTTAGGGAGAGTGCAATTATCATTAATAATCAATTAAATATGAAGCCCTAAAAATTCTGGAAAGATGCATAAATAATGAAATGCTTGAATTTCCGGATATTTTCCCTTTACCTACATCTTGAACAGACTAGAAAAAAGTGGTAGCAAACAGTAACTTCAACTTTGATAGAAACATGCTAACTAGCATTTTAAAATGGAAGCCAAATTGATTTTTGTGTTTTGTTTTTTTTAAAAAAGAAAACACGGTAAACACCAAATGATATTTACATGAGTTGTCTGTAAAAGCATTTAAATCTAAGGAATATCCACACTTTTCAAGACAGAGTAGGCTATGCACCCATGCGTCGGACAGTAGAATCTACAGTGTTTTTGAGTACAGCAGAAGCTCTATTTCC
The DNA here is from genome assembly GCF_943737965.1 of Phodopus roborovskii. Taxonomy (NCBI): domain Eukaryota; kingdom Metazoa; phylum Chordata; class Mammalia; order Rodentia; family Cricetidae; genus Phodopus; species Phodopus roborovskii. The sequence continues at coordinate 37,618,768 of NW_026125295.1, read as the reverse complement.
TCCTATTAAGGCCACCAGTTTATATTTACAGGACATTATTGAGATCAATGGAGAGAAAGTACAGCAGTGAAAATCACAAACTCCAAGAAGGTATATGAAGATGAAATTCTGCCAAATGTTAACGTGTGTACCATAAAGCTTGAAAGTGAAGGGAGGTTGATGGAGTAAAGCTTCAATAAAAGTGTAAAAGAAACAGTGATGGAAGCCAAGACCCTTGGTAGTACCATCTCTGAAATGAAGAACTTCGATGAACAGCTGCAAATGCCAGTCAGTAAAGGACCTTTTGTAGCAAGTTGCAGTAATCACTCCAACTAGACAAGATACTAGAAAATACCTATGAACATTTTGAGGAAATGATAATCTCTTTACATTAAACTCACCACTGGTTATAGATAAGAAGTGGGACTATTTGGAGGGCAGAAAATGTATCATAACAAGGCAGCACTTGTTGCTTCCAGTAGGTTAAAGTTGACACTTCAGGAAGTTATTAGTAGTCACAACCAGATTTTGGTTAAGTGTCTTTGTTATTGTTTGTTATTTTGTTGTGTGAGACAGGGTTTCATGTAGCTCAAACTCATGTAGGTGAAGCTGGCTTTAACTCTTTACCCCACCTACAGAGATTATAGACTCTTGACACAGTCACTTGCATCCAGATTGAGTTCAAGTTTTAATATACATTCAAAAATGTTAAAGGCTTCTATACTCAGCCATAGCTGGGTAATTGGTTTTCATTTCTCTTTCCCAACATTCTGCAAATCTTATAATGAAATTCATAAACTATGTATTGACAATCTAAGCTGAAAAAAGAATAGTGTTTTTTAAAAAATGAATCATATAAAACAGGACAGATCATCAGGGTGTTGAAGACCTAGTGATAGAACAAGAGCAAAATAAATAAAATTCCAGGCATGTTCAAACAGGAAGTTTGCCTGAGCTCACAGAAGAATGACTTGCTACAACTCAGAAGAGACTTAACTCTTTTAAGGTCAAAAGAGTGTCAAAGGTAAGAAAAAGTCACAAAAATATAGTTTTTTTCATTCTTATGCTTTAAAATTTTTTTCCTTATAGGCAACAAATATATCATTGAATATATCTTGGTAATTAAAACTCAAACTGTTTACACACATACACAACACAGGAATTGGTTAAGCACCCTAAAGGCTACAGTTAGCCCCTGGCTGATAAAATCACCAAACTCTGTTCCCAGCATCCCCAGAACATTCCATTCAGCATGGAAAACTGGCCTAAGTTACCCAGACTTACTAATGTACCTAAAAATACTACAGTTCTCTGTGTTCAGAAGTGTAAAGGAGCTCTTAGCCAAAGTAAAGAAGACTCAGAGTACTGTTGAGGATGGAAAATGTAGACAGTCAGAGATTGTTTCCTTGTATGAACTCAAATGTGTGCTATTTACATGTTGGGAAAGTTGATACATAGACCGGTTCTAACCAGAGAATTCGGCAGGTCTGGTCAGGAAAAGGAGCCTGTAGCCCCTGAGAATCAGTCCTCTTTTTACACTGTATTTTATCTACAGCCTGAAAGCCTTGAGATCTGGCTGGGGAAATTTTCTTTCTTTCTTCTTTTCTTTCTTTCTTACTTTTTTTTAAATTAAAAAACAAACTTATTTTACATACCAATCCCAGTTGTTCTCCCTTCCATTCTCCCATGCCCCCCCCATCGAAACCCCAATTCCAGCCCTCCATCCACTCACCAGGGAAGATCATCAAAGTCTGTTATCATTTGGGGCAGGACCTAGGCCCTCCGCCGTGTATCTTGGTTGAAAGAGTAGCCCTCCATAGGGAATGAGCTCCCAAAGTCCATTTGTGCACTAGAGATAAATACGGTTCCCCTGTCAGAGGCCGCATAGACTACCCGGGCCTTTAAACTGACACCCACATTCAGAGGGCTTGGTTCAGTCCAATGCTGTTTCTCTAGATGTCATTCTGGAAGCTGTGAGCTCCCACTTGGTCAGGTGAGCAGTTTCTGTGGGGTTTTCCAGCATGGTCTTGACCCCTTTGCTCATCACTCCTCCCTCTCTAAACTAGATTCCAGGAGTTTGGCTCAGTGCTTAGCTGTGGGTGTCTGTTTCTGCTTCTATCAGCTCCTGGATGAAGGATCTAGGATGGCATTTAAGGTAGTCATCAATCTCGTTATTGGGGAAGGGCATTCAAGGTAGGCTCTCCACTATTGCTTATATTCTTAGTTGGGGTCATCCTTGTCGATCTCTGAACATTTCCTTAGTGCCAAGTTTCTCTTTAAACCTATATAATGGCTCCCTCTATTAAGGTATCTCTTTTCTTGCTCTTCTCTATTCTTACCCCGATTCTGACTTCCTGATCCCTCATGTTCTCCCCTCTCCTCCTCTTCTGCCCTTCTCTTGTATTTTGATCATTCTTTGAAATTATTAGAAATGGAAATCCTCCAGTTGTTAAGACTTGTTGAATTTTGGAATTTAAGTGAAAAACACTGAAAATAGGAATGTCTTATGTCTAGATAATAGTCATATCTACTTAATTGGCATTTTTCTGCTGCTTTCTTGAGCTTATTTGTGACACTTAGAAAAAGCTAAGCACAGTCCTATGAACTCTCTTCTACTTTGTTTAAACTAACTTTATCTGCTATAATTCTAGGTGCAACAATAAATTACACGGCCATTTTAGATTTTTGTTATAGTTCAGGAAATGAAGAAAAACGCATCCCTTTCAGAATATATCATTTTGATTTTTCTGTTGTTTAAAAGCAATACCTTTATGTCAAATTGAATTTATAAAAAATCAATGTAAACAAATTTGAATTATGAAATTATTATGTTATATGTAAAATGTTATATTAAATTACCAATATTTTCTGATAAAAATGAGCAGTATTAACTTCATTCAAAATTTACACCTAGTTCTCTCTATATATAAAACGAGAGCTCTAAGTATCTACCAGTGCTTCTGAATATAGATGAACAATTTTGATAAACTTCTGAAAAACCATTCAGCAGAATTACTTTTTTCTTTTTAATGTATTTATTTTACATTCTGACTACCATTTCCGTTCTCTCTTCTTCTCCCAGTCCTCTCCCCACACCTCCCTTCTGCACCTGTCCATCCATCCTCCTTCCATTTCTATCCACAAAGGGGCAGACCTCCCACAGATATCAGCAAAACAAGGTATATCAAGTTCTTGTAAGACAACAAACCTCCCTCTGTATTAAAGATGGGCAAAGCAACCCCATAGAAGAGTAGAGTCCCCAACGCCAGCAAAAAGTCAGAGACAGACCCTGCTCACACTGTTAGGAGTCCCACAAGAAGATCAAGTTATACAACTTTCACACACTCATGCACATGCACACACAGGCCAGTCCTATGCAAGCTGTCTGATTTGTTGGTTCAGGTTCTGTAAGTCCCTATGAGCCCAGACTAGTTGATTCTATGGGTTGCCTTTTGATGTCAAGTTTGACCCTCATCTTCCTTCTGCCCAATTTGGAATTCTCCTTGCTTTTCCTCAAGATTCCCAGGGGAGAAGCTGAATTAATACCTAGGTATGGCCTTAATTTTGTCCAACTCATTGACTTGTCTGCTAAGATTTGTTGATGTTGTACTTTCTGTTTTCCCATTAGCCCTACTGATTCTCACTTTTCTTCTAGATGTATTGCCTCATGCGCCCCTTTTTACTATCACCTATAAACTTTATGCAATTTACTCTGACCTTCTGTGGTATGCGTTTGCTTTCTAGTTTTGTCCTCATCCTTCTTATTGTATCTTGGGACAACTCTCACTATACAAATCCACCCTTCTCAGAAGTATCTGATTGATTTCTTAACACGTCCTTCTCCTGGTCATTAGTTCCCTTTCAATTTCTGTCTATGTGCCTATATATATATGTATGTATGTATGTATGTATATATATATATATACATATATATATATATGCTTATATGTATGTGTATGTGGTCAGGATTGTGTGCATGTGAACAGTTCAACTTCAGGTATCTTCATTATTCCTGTATCACCCTCCTCCTTGCTTCCTGAGACAGTGACTCCCACTAACCTGAAGCTCATTTTGTGAAGCTGATTGGTTTTAAATCCTGAGTATGGTCAGTCTCCCCTTCCTGGGCTGTGCTATGAATACCCATTGCACACCTGGGTTTTAAATAAATGTGTATGTATGTAAATATATAAAATGTGTGTGCATATTTTGTAGGGTTATAGTATAATTACATAATTTCTGTTTTCCCTTTCCTTCTTTCAAACCCTTCTATAGGCCTCCTTGATTCTTTCAAATTCATGTCCTCTTTTTACTTAATTGGTGTTACATGTGTGTGTGTCTGTTGAGAGTCCAAACTCAAGTCCATATAAACATATAGCAAGCATTTTACCCACTAATCATCTCCACTGTCACTTCTCATTTTCTTCACCTTCCATCAATATGATCCTCATAAAAGTCTACCAATCAACTATTTCCTGTTTTTTGTACTTTCTTCTATTCAATCACATCTATACAATTAAGGGGGCTCCCTTAAAGAAATGTCCCCATGCCCATTGCTGTAGCCTCCAGTCATCCATTCTTACTATGTACTTCTCTCATTTATTCTTTTTTTTTCTGCTGTTCTTCTCTCCTAGACCTGAAGGTAATCAACTCTTGAGTCTCCCATGACTGAGCCAAGGTAGTGTGGCCCCACAGCTGGAACCAGATCTCAAGGAGACGCCAGAAAGCACTGTGGTCGGAAGATTCTAGCCAAGAGCTGGTCTGCAAAAGATGCTGTGGAGAGCAGGTTGCTGATGAGAGTGGAAACAAGAGAAAAGGCAGGAATGGAGGATTTTGTCTTCAAGACAGAGAGCGGCTTCTTAGAACAGGATGATTGATCCAGGGAGTCTGAATTTAATGAACAGGAACAAATCTTCTATGTAAGAAGTAGGCTCCCTGGCGTATTGGCCTGAGAGCTGGACTCTGGCCAAGAACTAGAGCAACTCAATTAGAGGCTATGCCCTGGGGATTATATACACCCATGCGGGTTCTGATTGCTTGAGCATATGCAAACAGGGTTAAGATTAACTATCAATATGCAGAGAGCCTATGAAAGTAGAGCAAGTTCTAGATCAGGGTCTCTATTCCATTTACCCACACCCACACCGTGTAGCAGCAAAAGCAGGAGAAAGGAAAACAACAAAGGTTCAGTAAATCCCCCTCAGTTTTCCATTCTCATTCCCAAATGTTAAGTCTCAACACAGACAGGAGCCACTCCTACTCCTGTCATTCCCTACCATGGAAACTTCTAGCATTTCTATAGTATGAATTTTGTCAACAGACAACTCATCTAAATTAAGTTCAATCTGTTACTTTCAAGTTTTCAACTTATTTTACTGGTATGTAGCATATGAAATAGTTAATGTATAAAACTATATTTTAGTAACAATTCTCCTTAGCAAAAATAAAAGTAGAAATGTGGTTGTATTCTAAATTAGACAAAGAAGTATAAAATTGCCCTGAAAAACAATATCATAAACATTTAGGAGAGCTTTAACATTAAAATAATGAAGAATTAACACCAGAACCCCACAATCTTGAGGTTAAATAGTCAATAATGTATATATTTCACATTAAGTAATCAGAGTTAGTTTTTTTAAGTTTATTTTTTCTGAAGTTAATGCACAAGCAATTTTGTACCATATGCATTAAAGAGTTTCTACTAAATGAGTATATTAAAATAATAGCATGTTTGCAGAAATCAAAAGATAGTGTTAATAGTTAAATGTATGTATTTCATGGCAAATTAAACTAAAATTAATATATCCCTGAATTTGATAAGGTGCTTAATCTTTCCCTGGACGTGATCAATAAAATAAAATTAAACATTTAGTGGCATGGGACTAAATTAATCAATTATGAAATATACTTTTACTTCTACAGAAATTAATTTCAAAACTAATTTGTTATCAGTTAAGTATAGTAGTTAATGTAGGAAACTGGGTTTGTTGCATTGTTTAAGGAAAGCACAATGATTTTCTTAGGATTGTTTATAATTTTGGATGTTTTAGATGCAGCAAAAACATTCCTGGTCCCCAATACAAATAATTTGTAGAGATGAATATGGCTTGATAAGTTCCATATCTTTAGCTTTCCTACTTGTTTGTCCTATATGCTGTTTAATACTGTCCTTATAAGTATATACTGGTTAGCTATTACTTTTGATTATATGGTAATCCTTGCTGCTGAAGACAACACTTGAAGAAATTCAGCTGGCTTTATTGCATAGTATCAGAAAATGCATTCTAGGGTACAATAGTCTTATGCAGTCATGAACTCTGAAAGCCACAATAATGACTGACCTGGCAAGATGAACCCTTTGGTGAATTAATGGCATGAATATTATGGAGATAACCAACCACACTGTGCTTGGATTTAAGGTCTGCTCCCCGAAATGACACTCATGCTCTCTACTGTAAAACTGACTAAGAACCCATGGGTAGGATGGTGATAAGCCCTAGGTGCTCAATAGACATGGTATCACAATGTATTATAAGTACTTATCTTTACACTCATATATTAGTGCACCTGCCCCACCTCATTAGAGAAGTTTCTTTTTGTAGTGGAAGAAGAGTGGTTACAACAGAGGCTCTCAGTAAGTCAAAGTGCTGAAAGTATGTGATACAGAGTGCTGAGCCCTAAATGTGCCATCTGTATCAAATAACCTCCCCACAAGGCTCACAGGTAACATTGCAGAAGAGGAAGTAGGAAATTTATAGGAGCCAATGGTTAAGGAGGACTTCTGTGAAATGGTGTCTTCTGGACAGCCTGTGGCCATTGCATTCATGAATTCACAGTGCCTGTGGCTGCCTACTCAAGACCTTCCTGCACAAATACACCAACTAGAATTTCAGCATGGTTATCAAGAGGGAAATCACTAGGCTTCATCCCTAGTGGATGAGGTGCAGACAGTTGACAAATACTGGTAGAAAAGGAGTCACTTTTCTTCAGGGTGTGGCTCCTACTTGGTGTATCATGTTCCATGGATGGCCTTATATTCATGCACATATAAGAGGCACTAACTAGGCATTTTGTTTAAAGGACATGAAGGTGGTACTAAGTTACACTATATGGAGGAATCTGAAAGGTTTTGAGTTGGAAGTAGGGTATAAATACAAAAAATAGATTTTATGTGTATTAACTTAAAATGTATTTCAAAATAATATCCATTGACTGACCACACACACACACACACACACACACACACACACACACACACACACACACACTCACGGTGTGAATGTGCTTGTGAACATAATTTTCTTCCCATGAATTGTGAATAATAACCCTATCTTTACTAAAATATTTTTATTGATGAATCCTAGTGATTTTCAGTCTTCAAGAAGATTTCTCACTATACCACTTAAGTCAGTACCTATATTTTCTATTCATGTTTCTTTTCTTGTTTATGAATTCTTCAAAAAAAAAAGGTAACAATTTTTCTTAAATATAGTTTCCAAAACTTGGAACTTCTCATTGAGAAGAAAACTTCAAAAGAAACATGAGTGTCCTTCATGCTAAGTCTGGAAATCCATTAGTAACCAAATGGTTAAAATTTGATTGCTTGTTAGGGAAAAAGGCCCTGAGATTAGTAAAACTGTTGTGATACTTAATGGGTCATTTTAATGCATGTTATATAAAGTTCCTAAATTGTAATTTGCAAGTAAAACAGTTGGTGGCACCTTTGAAGCAATTTTTTGTTTATGACAGTGTCTAAACTGCTTATAAATCACTGGACAATTACACTATTGTACTAATGTTTTGAATTTACACTGCTTATGGCAAAATTTCTGGATGTTCATGTGATTGATCATCTCAATATAACTTTTATTTTCTTATTATAACCTTAAAATTTCTACACAAACACAGGATGAAGATGAGAAGGCACAACATGACAGTGTGGTGCAGGGCAAGGATGCTACAAATTGCTACTTAAATTTCCCAAGTGCTCTATGACAAAAATCTTACAAGAGGAAGATTTTCTTTGGGTAAAAATATTGCAAACTCAGTGTAATCCCTTATAGGACAAATGTCCTTGAGAAGTTTAAGCACAGAGCTTCCTTCACTATTAGCACAAATCAGAAAGGGACTTAAGTTGAGTTAGAATACAAGGGAATTTAGTGGAAGATTTTATAGCTCTTCTTGGGGCTATTGAAGGTATAATTAACCACAATTCTTCCCCAAATGTAAAATGAAATGAGCAGTCTATGCAAGTATCATATGTAGAATACAGACTTGATAAAGATAGCTTAGTGGGAAAAGCACTTACCATGTAAATCAAAAAGCCTGAATTTGATCCCTAAATTCCACAGTGAAAGAAAAGAACCTATCTGGAAACTGTTGCTGTTGTCTTACCTGTACCATCAGCTCTCTCTCTCTCTCTCTCTCTCTCTCTCTCTCTCTCTCTCTCTCTCTCTCTCTCTCTTTCTGTCAAACAAACACACACAAACACACACACACAAAGAGGGGAGAGGCAGAAAGACACACAGAAACAATAGTAATCCAGTAAATTGAAAATAAACTTTTGTTGTGAATGCAGTGTTGTCTAGCAGCCTAGTTTACTTCAGAACACCTTGATTACAGGATTTCTTTCTTTCTTTTTTTTAATGTATAATATAATTAGAATTTTGATAATTTTTTTATTTTATTATTTTATTTTATATACCAAAGTCCACTTAAATGGTAACAAACATTTATACACAATATTTGGGAATTTGGGCGTCGTTCTTTCCAAACTACTTCCTGCTGGTATGGGGCGCTGACATGGCGGATTCGAAGAAGATTCAGATATCCTGGCTGTAGTCTGTAGGGCTGCTTTGTCCAGCTGTTTTGAATGTAGGATCGCCTTATACTCTGTTTCAGGCGGTCTGGCGTGATCAAACCACATTAGTCTGGAAGGAATCCACATCTTTTCATTTTCTGTGGAAACAAAAATAGTAATCATTTTCCCCAGTAACTTGTCCTTCAACTTAAATTTTGGAGTCAAAGCATTTTTTTTTAAATTTAATTTATTATTTTACATGACCTGTCAGGTCTACATGACCCCAACTGATTGCAGGATTTCTATTCAGTTTTTTGAGATAGGGTATCTATCTACATACTCCATGTTGCTCTGGAAATGGAGAGAACCATACAGTCCTCTTGGACATTAGAAAATCAAAGGTAAAAGAAACTGGACTCTAGTTAAAATAGTAAATATGGATCATAAGCAGCAATATATGATCATGACGGGGTCTACTGTGAATTGAGTTCAACTTGGATTCTACAGGGCTACCTGCTATTTCTTTTACATGTTTGCTTCTATGTGTTCTTATGACAGCAAAGCAGTGATGCCCTGAATAAAGTCTTCTATACTATGATTTCAAAATCATCATTGTGCTATTCTTTCTCTTACAATATAATCTCTTAAAGCAGAAAAGTAAGTTACAATGCTATTACTGTAGACAAGACACTGAAAAAAAAATATGTAGCCAAGAATGTATGTGTTAGGAGTAAGGTTTTTATCACCAGCCTGGACCCACCATGGTGCCAGCCCCAATTAGCACACAGAGACTCTGTATTTGATATAAGGCTGTTGGCCAGGTACTTGTTTCTTATTGGCTAGCTCTGTCTTAAGTATTAACCCATTTCTATTAATCTAAGTATTTCCACGTGGTCTCATCTTACCAGAACGTGGGCCCAGACCTCTGTTCTCTCCAGTCTCCCCATGCTGACTCCTCCCCACTACTTCCATGAATTCTCCTTGTTTCCTAGTCCCACCTATCTTGATTTTCTATTGGCCAACAGTGCTTTATTCATTAACCAGTATGAGAAACATATTTACAGAATGACATCTCCCATCATATATGTCAGTGGAATGTGTTTGCCTAGTATATGTTAGGCTCTGAGTTTTATCCCTAGCAACACACACACACACACACACACACACACACACATACACACACACACCAAAATAAAATAAAAGAGCCACATACGTGTAGCTGGGCATGAATTATATAACAATTCATTACTATCACAGCTAGAGGCTGTAGAATATAAAAGACAAACACATGGTAATATCCTCTAGCAAGTCAGTCCTGGGGAAATACGGGCAATACAAGATAATAAAATTATGTTACATTTAATTGGGGAAATATGAAGAATTGACTATAAAAACATGGAGGTTATAGATGAAGAAATGAGATATGTAAAAGTAAGAAGGGGAAATAGATGTGAAGTAGGAAACCCTGGGGACTAAAGAGGAACATATTTTCTGTGTATCTTAATTCAGGAACCATTGTATATGATCTATAAAATGGAGAGATGCTAACCAGATAACACAAGAGCACAAATAAATCATGGCACATTAGACAATGAGACACACCCCTATGTTGATAAAAGATGGTGTTTGGGAATCTTTTCTTGTGAGAGATTCCTCCCTTGAAAGGTTGCTGAGCGGGTATGAAAATTTGGCAGGTCTTTCGCATGCTTTGAAATTTGGCATCTAAGGGTAAAAACAGAGATAACTGATAAGGTCTTACTTAGCACAGGGAAGTGGAAGGGAGACAAGGCAAAGACACAAATTTTTGGAGGTTAAAAAATGCTGGGTGGTGGTGACATATGCCTTTAATCCTAGCACTCAGGATGCAAAGGCAGGTGGATCTCCATGAGTTCAAGGCCAGCCTGGTCTACAGGGAGAGTTCCAGGACATCCAGGGGAAACTAGCATTGTAACTATGAATCTTTGTTTCTGTCAATGAGGGAATATTTTTTTCACAAAGATACAGTAATGTTTTAACATACAGGCTTGTCTTGCAGAAGGCTTTGAATGACTGATAATGTTTACTTGTTTTATATCCAAATATTGCAACTTTTTTTTTCAGTTCAGAAGTGTGATTGGTATTTTGAAGTCTAGCAAGTATTGGGTAATAAATATTTTATGGAACACAAGACCAGCACATAGCTTTATAGTGAATAATGAATATAAATTAATGAAATCACTGTTAAAGTTTGCTCAAGCACATAGTCCATATCCCAAAAAACTCAAAAAGTAAATATTCAGTATAAGTAGACTTCAGGCTTTACTGAGTTGGAGGCAGTGAGGTGAGACTGGAAGGCTGAATATAATTTAAATGAGCAGAGGAAGGAAAGAGGAAATTAGATGAAGGTGTGGTTGAATACAATGTCTTCTCTGAACAAAGTAAAGTCTGGTTTTGTTTCCTGACATGAAGTTACGCATTGAGAGGCAGTGGAGCATTTAGTTGATTAAGCAAGTTAAGGGCTGTGATAGTTGGTTTTGGTTTGTCAACTTCGCTGGATTAATATATGTATGGTGCTGACTACACCTTTAACAACTTGTCTTAAATATAGGGTTGATATGTGTAACAGTCACTGAGGTACAAATCCCTGCCATAAATGTGAGTGACACTATCCTTGGGGCTGATAGTGTCATTAACTGATTGAAAGCCAGGCTTTGACTGTTGTATATGTCCATAATAAGTACTACTCAATGATAACTATTTGTGTGCTTAGCCTTGTTTTATCTGTAGGATACAGACATATAACTTATAACAAAGTCAAAGCCTGACACTTAAGTAGTTAATAACACAGTGAAGAGAGACAGGCTGCAGGTCAGAGAGCTAGCTATAGATGCCATGAGAGAAAGAGGAGGCTACTTGTAACGGAGTCAAGGATGCCAACAATAGGACAGGAAATAGACAGAGTTACCTAAAAAAGAAGAACAAAATTTCAGAATGTGCCTAAACATGTTAGGACATATATGCAATCTATGCCAGCCTTGGCTATTTAGTGAGACCGCATATGAAAACAAAATAAAAAAAAAAGCAAGCAAGCAAGCAAACAAACAAAAACCTCTCTTTAAACACTTTCACCATGGAGAAATATAACCGTGTCATTGAGAGAGGAAAAAAATGAGACATAAGTCTTATCCAAATGGAAAATAAATTTACCTTGAAAGACATTGAATATAATGTGATGGCAATGCGATGAATCCATGGGGGAAGAGGAGATTAAAAGCTAAATTTAAATAAATATATATCAGATGAATATAGTGAAAATATTTTCCTATAAATATTATAAGCTATGCTAATAGTCTAATTTATGTAATATTACAACTAGATCTATAGAATTACAAAATTTTAATGTGTTTTGAGACTTAGAATTTTTTTAATCAACAGAATAATCACTGATTATAATCAGGACAAAAGACTGTCCCAAATCAGCAATCTGTAACAAAACACAAGAACTGTTTAATACTGAGAGGATTTAGTAGGTAGATTCTGCAATTAATCCAAAACCACAGAAATTAAGAGATTTCTTTATTCCCGTTATTTGAAAATATTTTTTTCAGGTGGTTGACTTTTTATTGTAGACAAGGAAAACAAAGAGATTACTTGCTGTTAAACCATATATGAGGATTCTGCCCTTAAAGGCTGGTGCCCACACTCACATTGCCTTCTAACCAGCATAATATAGTACTGGATTCCAAGAAGTCGTTTACATAAGTCATTGTCCTCATGCTGAGGCTGCCTGTTGAAGCTGCATTGTGATGACCCTGTGATCAGCTAGGATGGCCTGTATATCAGAAATGCCTTACATGTCACTGAATGCACTAACGGAAAGCCCCATGTCTTCATCTACCATGTCAAAGGGCAGTGTCTGTAAGTGTGGCACATAGAATTCACTGATAGTACATTCTTGATCTGCTGCTGCTAGCCCTGTTTTGGTTTCCTGCACAGTGAGCATTTTGCTATTACTACTTATTTCCTAGGTAGATTAATCTTTTAGATAGCCAGCAATCTATTTATAGGGTTTTGAGAAAATAATATCATTCAAATGGAGAGGCACATGCAGGGTACACTATAACAGCATAATGACCTGCCTCCTGGATTCACACTGCTGGCATCCAGGGTCCTTGCTTGTCACTCTTGGGAGGAAACACAATATGATGACTCTACCATCTACATTGAAATAATTGTCTCTTTAAAACCTTTCTGCTTCTTCTGTTACAACTTGAGGAAGCCGAATATTACTCAAATTGGTAAATAGAACCAGGAAAACAAGCCTGCTATTAACCATGCTAACATCTGCTAGAATTTTCTCCTGAAAAGTTGCATAACTATAAGCATCAGTTTCCAGATAATTAATTTAAGGGGACAATCTGCAGTTATTCACAATTTGTAGCAGTTTAGGGATGTAGGCACATTTGCCAAGTGTCATTGACAATGTCTCATATTGTTTACAATCCAAACCACGAGCCACATAAAATATACTTCTTAAATTATCAAGAAATGCATATGACTTAGAACAAAACAGCATGAATACAAAACCAGAAATAACTGGTTGCCATCTTTTATAAATGTGTTTATTGGGACAAAGCTACTTTCCCAATCATTAAATAATAACATTATCATTCATTGATATGAAGTGCAATGTGAAGTATTAATATTTATAATATTTTCAAAAATCAACATCATGATGGACTGATGTTACAAAAATATTTAGACTTTTAAACCCAGTAAAGACTGACAAAAGATTTCAAATCTCAGGCCAATGCAAATTGATTAGGGGTAATTTACGGAACACTGTATTTTAAATTCCATGATTGCTATTTCACTGAGTGCCATGATTGACTGACAGTGGCTGCTGCAGGGATGGGGGAGCAATAATGGCTTTATTGCCATGAATTTGTCACCTCCACATGAGGACCTGGCTAACAATCTAGCAATGAGAGAAGTACCATGGTAACAAGGAGCAGTGACTGTCAAAGAATCCTTGTCCTTCTACACGTTTGTTACGTGTAGTGAAATTCCCTGTGCACTTGACATGAGACTAGTGTCACATTAAGTTCCTCAGCAGTAATTGATTATCATAGTGTGGCATGAAGGAGTGTTGGAGAGTTTATTCTTGGTTTCTATTGGTCAGATTAAACAAATACCAGAGTTAACCAATTACTGTGTGAAAGAGTTATTTTGGCCCACATTTTTCATATTTCATTCCAAGATCAAGTTTTAAGGCCCCAGTAGGCAGATGGTAGCAGTAAGGAGTCCATAGAAGAACAAACTGCATATCTCACATCCAGGAAACAAATGAAAAAGAGGAAGCAAGCAGAGTTCCCAAGTACCGTTCATGGGCATTTCTCAAGGACTGGGGTGCTTGCTGTAAAGCCCCACCTCCTGACCATCTTTCTACATCATGGTAGCACAATATTTGACACAGAGACTTGAGAAACTAATCAAATGAGTGCATCTTCCCTGATTCTCCTGCATGCTTATGCAGATCCTGATTCAAAATGCATCCTATTCAACCCCAGTGTCTGCAAGGTCTTAAAGTGTCTGGAACTGTTAAAAAGTCCAAGTTTAAATGTCTTCCAGTACTCAAGGTAAACTCATCTGTCAGCACCTATAAAACTAAAAACATGTAATTACAATTAAAAAACTGAAAAATTATGAAGTACAAACTACAAGGATACAGTTAGTGGGTAGGCATAGGTTAAAATCGTTGCTAAGCCAGGCAGAATAATGTCATCCTAAAGTTCATGAGACTAGACAAAGAGGGTCATACCCATATCAAAGAAATAGCATCATCCTGATACATGTGTGACAGCACACGTAAGACCTGCATAGGTTCAAACAAGGCAAAATCCTTGCATAGAAAAGGGAAAGTGAATACAAAGTTCCATCCACAAGCAAGATGCTATCAATAACTAATACCAGCTGGGAAGGGGAAACTGGTTTATTGCAAGAGGAATCACTTGTCAGTGGGTATATTAACCACACCCCAGAGCAGGACCCATGACCATTAACAGTTCACCAACACAAAATAGACTGTATTTGTGTGCATGTGTGCTTTATCTCTTGTTTTGCATTTCTTTCCTTAATAATTTTCCTTTTAGCTTTTTTGTTTTCTGTTTTGTTTTGATATTGCTTTTTGGTTGTTATTCATTTTTCTTTGTCTTTTCTTCTTTTGAGAGACAGACAGGAGAGGCAAGAAGTATCTTGGGGAAGGGAAAGAAGGTGATCAAATATAGTATATGAAGAAAACAAAGCACCATAACAAAAAAAAAAAAAACAAATTTATATCCCCCAAATAGAGTACTTAGAAACTGTTAAAATATTGACTAAAAGTACCATCAAAAGCAAAATAAATAAATAAATAAATAAATAAATGAAATTAAATAAATAAATAATACACAGATAAAATTATAAAATTCTCAAGTTCTATGTCCAGCATCATGGGTACAACAAGACAAGATGAATTCCCAGGTACTTGAGAAACTCTGCCCATGCAGTATTTCTAGAGTAGCACAATGTGCCTGAGCTAGCACTGAACACTTCCTGTATGTCTGCGTAATGATTCTTGTCATTCTTGTACTTTGGCTTTTACATATCAAAGTATGCTTTGCAACTGTGTTCCCACAAATATACTACCCAGAGATTTCCACCCTGAAGCACATGATTTGGCCTTGTAGGCCTTTCTCATAAATCTCAGTGGAAATCACAGTCACCCACAGTTATTTCATTCCTGGTTGCAAAACCAACTCACATGAAGGAGGCCGAGGAAAGCTTCATGAGCTGATTGAACCCACTGCAAATTTAGAATACTGCACTTGTTGACTGTCTCTGGTGCACTGGACAGGGCACCCTGGGGCAATTTTCTGAAATAATTTTTCTGTAAGAAATATTAAATTTTATTTCTGCCTCCTTGAGCCTGAGTGGTGTGCGGCAGTCTTATTTGCTTCTCAGCTCATCTGTCTAATTCCTCTGTATTTGTCTTCCTTCCATCCACTCTAATCTCTTCAGGAAGAACTTTGGCCTTATCCTTGCCTCACAAACACATGGGATTTCTCATCCCCTGACCAGCCTGCACACTGTCCAATTTTTTTCCACTCGGTTTTCTTGTCCTTCAGAATTACACTGTAAATTTGATTAAAATCATCTCATGATACTCATGGCACATGCTAAGTGATTTTCCATTTTGAAATTTTGTCTGCCAGGTAAATTTGTCCATGAGTGATTCTTTTGTTATTTGCTGTTGTTCTTGGAAACAGGATCCCATTGCCCAGGCTGTTCTCCACCTCAGAAACTTCACCAGCATAGGAAGTACCATTTCTGTTCTCATTTCCTTCAGTAACTTGAAGTCTTCTGAGCCTACAGGATAGTCATGTGTCAGGGGCCACTAAAGAATTTCAGGTTTCTTTCTCCTGATCTTACAAAGTTTCCTAAGATTCTACCAATCACATAAGTTTCTTCACAATAACTCAAATAAGGCTATAGTTAGAGGCCCCAGGTCTTAATACCAGGTTTCTCCATTAATTAGCTTCCTGCCTCTATAACTCTATATGAGAAAATAATTTACTTAGATGATATAAAGTTTATTTTTGCCTCCTGGTTTTGATGGTTCCCACCTGAGGTATAGTGACCTTACTGAGCATTCCAGATAACATTGGCAGGGAACAGATACTGGGGCACTCACTCTGAAGAAAAGAAAGAGGAAGTGCAAAAGGGAAAATCTAGTGTCCTACAATATCCTTTGAAAACATGTCTCTAATGACTTCAGGAATATACTCCACTTCATTAGTGTCCCATCACTACCCAGTAGCACCTCCTGAGGACCAAATGCTTGACCCAAGAGATAGTTATGTAACCCACTTCAGCAACACCCTGAGAGTTTTACTGAGTACTCAGTATGATGTTGGTGCTATAGGCATACACATGCATACTCATGCAAGCATACCCACAAACACAAACCCACCCAACACTCATTCTAAGTTTCACACGTGGTGGCTGATGTGCTGTTTCTTTCATGGGGTTGAGCACACTTCCATGATTCTTAATAATATCATTTTTTACTCAGGTCAAAATTCTGATGAGGAAAGCAATATATAAGTTAATTGAAGACCAAAGTTAAAGCATAATCTCATCCAATTTTAAAAATATCTTTTCTGGGGGTAGCTAATGTCTATACATAAAAAATGTATTTTTATTTTATCTATGTGTTTTGGCTTTCAGTATGTCTCTGTGTACAATGCCTATGGAGGCCAGAAAAGAGCATTGTATTCCATCAAACTAGTTTTAAAGATCATTGTGATCTGCTATATAGATGCTGGGTAGTGAACCCCATTTTCTGGAAGAGTAGTCAGTGCTCTTAAACACAGAACCATCTCTCTAGTTCCTATATAGTAACAAAAAAGTTGAGTGAGGAAGGTAAAAGCAAAAAGTGTGCTACATCAGAAAAATTGTGTTGCTTAGTCAGCAGCTGCAACTTATTTTTTTTTTAAGACTTTAGGGATTCGTAAACTAAACAGTCTCCTGTGGTGAGACCCAGCTGCATTGCTACACATCAAATCAATGGGTGTGTGAATAAGGACATCAGGAACAATTAAGTCAGTGAAGCTAAACTTATATGGCTGTATGTGTGTGCTGAATTTAGAAGAATAAGTAATTTGATCATCCATTTTGGTCCGAATTAGTTTTAAAAGCTGTCCTTATTTTGTTCATGTAATCATGCAAACTACATCTCTCAATAGGTCAACTTGCTCTGATTTTTCTTAGGCTGTTCTCCAAATTTCTTCTATACTGGATTTGTAGTCTCTATCACTGAAACCATATTAAGACTATTTTCAAGAAAGTGACAATGTCCACTGAGTTAATAAATTTTGTTTTTAATGATTGTCTTTACTTTTAGTGCTGTAGTCAAATAAATCAACTTTTACAGATTGGTGTTTTTATATCTTTCTTGTAACTAAAATTTCTGAAATTCACTTGTTTTCTGTATTTGGGGGTAGGAAAAGTTTAGAAAATTAAGCCAAAACTTAATGCTTATGATGAAATCATCATATATTCATAAAACTACTCATATAAACCACAGATAACATGTGTTCTTAAGAGTTCACAACATAATATTTAAATTGTGTTTTTAGTAGCAAAACTAAAATAAATGTTATCGATTAATTTGCAAAGAATATGGACATTATGAGACCAAAACTATGAGGTTTCTGGGTTTGGAATTTATTGTTTTACCTACAGCTTTGCAACGTGCTGAAAAGCTAAGAAATCAACAATAGCTGAGCATTGTGCCACACACCTTTAATCCCAGTATTTTGGAGGCAGAGGTTCGTGGCCCTCTATGATTTAGAGACCAGCCTGGTCTACATAGTGAGTATCAGAACAGCCAGGGCTACATATAGAAACCCTATGTAAGAAAGAGAAGGGGGGGGGGGAGTGAGGGAAGGAAAGGAACCAACAATAAAGAATAAATAGGGGAATAGTTCTGTTTATAGGTAGTTTACATCAAATCAATAGACAAATAAACCACTACCTTCTCTTTCCCATAATTTTTGCGAATTATTATTATAGGCATACAATCAAAGGTGAGATTATTTCTGGGAGACATGAACAAATAACTATTTACAACAAATAAGGTACTGAAGACAGACACAAGAAATTGTTCCTGTCAGGTCTGAGCTAGGTAAAGTAGTGTTTGTTGGGATCACTTAGAAGAGTAAAAAAGAAAGAATACTTAGAGGATCATAGGTGATTCGTAGGTGACTGCATCTATAGAAACCTACTATAGCATGGTCAACCATGAAAGCTGAATCTTTGCAGCTCCATGCACAATATGAAGGCAGCACCTCCAAAGACACAGTTCTTTACTGTTTATGTGACTTAAGGGAGGACACTGTGGTTCTTGTAATTTTCTGAGCTTCCTAAGCCTTTCAGATTCACTTCCTGGGTATTATAAGCCACACCCTTCCTTCCCTCTAGAAGGAACTGTTCCAATTCTGAGAAGATATATAAAAAACATGGGAGAAGTCAGAACCTTTTACTACAGAGCACAAAATACATTTCATGT
Organism: Phodopus roborovskii; assembly: GCF_943737965.1. Lineage (NCBI taxonomy): Eukaryota > Metazoa > Chordata > Mammalia > Rodentia > Cricetidae > Phodopus > Phodopus roborovskii. Next base: position 37,599,902 of record NW_026125295.1, on the reverse strand, counting down.
TGAATCAAGTATGGGACAATGATGAATCATACAATCCTTTTCAACTTTTAAAATATCAATTCTCTTTTATGTTTATGAGTGTTTTGTCTGCATGGGTTGCATGCACAATATATGTGTGCCCAGGCCTATAGAAGTTGGCAGAGGAGGTCAGTTTCCCTGGAAAATGATTGCAGTGAGACATTATGTGGCTAGAGGAACCCAAAACCAGGGCTTCTACAAGAGCAACAAGTGTTCTTAACTACTGAGCCATCCCTCCAGTCACAAGAGCCACGTTCTTAACAGAAATATTTTGATTAATGAACCATTTAAGTACATTTATTTAGGTCTTGTTCACATAGCCTCGTTTATTTTTCACACCATATATTTTTTAAATTACTGAATTCAGTACATTAATAAGAATTTTAATGTTAACAAGCAGATCATGTTTGAATGTTTCCTTTTTCCTCGTTAAAGTATGCTCTAGGTGTTTTAGATGTTAGTTTTTTTTTCTTTTTCTCCCTCTCTAACCCCTGTATCAAAGATTAGTTCTAAGCATAAGCACTCTAGGCAACTATTCTACCACTAAGCTATAATATCATCATCCCTGCCCCCCTTTATTTCCTCTTTATTTTGAGGCAATGTCTTATTCAGTCTGACTTTGATTTGTTCTATAAGTCAGGCAGGCCTTGAACTCAATGAGTTCTTCTTGCTCAACCCCTAAAATGGCTAGTAATACAGCCCTGGGAATAGCATGGCATGCTATTTTTACCACACTAAATTCTTTTCATTGTTCTGTATACCAATCACACTAAGAGAATATTCATAAATGTACTAGAACCGAATATTCCCTCCAAAAATAATCTGAAAGTATTTGGCCTTGAAAAGTAAAATAAAATTTAAGTGGAATAGAAATTTTAGAAAAAAATAATGTAAAGTAGTTGACATGTAAACAATGTATATGATAGAAGTGTGTTAAGGAAGAAATATGTCATGTAGTGTTGAAACTATTTTACTATTAATTTTACCAATCAAATCTGATATGATTCATAGTGACTAGATAATGAAGTACATTTATTTATAGTTCAGATACTTCAGTAGTAGCCTAATTTCCATATAACAATAAAAATTTTCAAGCATCTTTAATAGCTCATAGAGGTACAGTCAAGTTGGCAAAAGCAGGTCACAGACAAAATGACACAAGCTGTGCCACCAATCTGAGGCAAGACTGTTACTTGGAGAAACTGGAAAGGTACCATTTGGACAAATAAGAGTTTACTTAGTTAAAGACTTCACAGCCAATCAAAGATTCATTGGAATTTCAATCAAAATCTGCATGATTCCTTTTAAGAAACTGGAAAGCAAACTCTGAAATTTTCAAGGACAGGTGAAAAAACCAGAACAACCAAACCATTTTTGAAAAGAACAATGATGTTCAACAATTTCAACATATAATATGCCGCAACATTATTCAAGAGAGCTACTGAAATTGTGATAGGAATATACAGAATGGAACAGAATTGAGAGTTAGAAGCAGAGTCACACATATAACTCACTTGAATTTAGATGGAAATAATTAGGTAATTCTGTGGAAAATTGCACCCTTTTCAGAAATGCATACTGGAAAATCTGAAGACTTTTTTTCATAAATAAAATATTATAACCATGAAAAAATGATCCTTAACTATCAATTTCTCCTATGCACAAAATTTAAATCAAATGAATCATGAACCTAACAGAAAGAGCTCAAACGATAAAAGGGCTAGAAGTGTGCAGAGAAACAGTGTGATAGGAAAAGTTTCTTCAATGAGCTGTAAACAATCACCAAGCATACAGAAAGACAAGGAATTGAAGCCAGATACTTCCATATGCTCTACCACTGAGCTATCTTCCCAACTCATTTGGTTTAGTTCTATTATAGACACAATTAACAACACAGAAACACAAAGTCAGCTGTAAGGAGAAAATATTTGTAAAATGTTTATCTAAAAAAAGATCTTAAGCAGAACAGATAGAGCTTTTTAATAAAATATTATAAAGAAATACCCCAATATATTTTTGTGTTGGTTTTGATTTTTGTTTTTGCTTTTTAGTGGGCAAGATATCTACACATTACCAAGGGCTGAAAAGTAGTCGCATTGCTAGAACTCTTAGATATTTCTCATGGACTTGAAAAATGTAAGTATGAACCCTTGTAAAATAAACACATGGATGGATTCTACAAAGATAGACACTCTGTACACACACTTGCCATTAACCCAGCAACACCATTCTTAGCTATACACAAAAATATTCACATATACCTACATATCAAAGTTTATGTTGATTTTATCAATAGTAGACAAAATGGAAATAGCCAATAATATAACAACTAACCAACATATAAACAAATGTGGTATATCCATATTTGTAATGTTAACAATAGAAAGATACAAAATATTGATGCATGCAATAATGAGGATGAACATTTAAAGCACTATTATCCATATAAGTTATAAACAAAAGACTACAATGCATGATAACATTTACACTAAATCCAGAAAAAAAGCTATAATAATATAAAAGTCTCAGTACATATGAAACCCAGGAACTAAGAGAGAGAGTTACCTGGAAGGGTAAATGAAAGAAACTGGTGTACTGATCTGAATGTACATAGTACCTGGCTCTTCCTTAAGTAAAACAGATGCAACTCCTCTATATCGTATGAAGCAGCAGCAAAATCACAAATAATACATATTTTCTTTGATTTTAGTAACTAAAATCTATGTTATGGCAAATGTAGATTTTTTTAAAGTTATCAAATTTAGTTACTGGGTATCAAAGAACAAATTTTAGTAGTCAGTTCTTGCCTTCCAGCATCTCGACCCCCAGGTTGTAACTCAGGTCTGCAGACTTACAAATAGGCACCTTTACCTGGTAAGCCATTTTGCCAGCCAAGAAATGTAGACTTTGGTCTGTTACTAACTAGATATATGTCTATCAGAAAATGCACTATATTAAACTATCCGAAGAAAGGCTTCTCGAAGTAAGATATACATGGCTTAAAAAGAACTTCTCCAGTTCTGGTTACCTGAACTGATATTGCTATCAAGACAGTTTTTGATTAAGCCTTAGTGATGATAAACCTAAATGTAACAGTCTCTAGAGTTTCTAGTGTTTCTTTGTTTGTTTATTCAGGTTTATTTTGTTCATTTGCTTGCTTGTTTTTGTTTTTGTTTTGTTTTGTTTTTTAAGTACAGAAAAAAAAAAGGCTTAGAGTTGGAGGTGGGGAGAATCTGGGAAGAAAAAAGCATCATCAGAATATATTGTATGAAATAAATTTTCTTTCAATAAAAACAAACAAATAGGAGAGTTTGATCCTGTTTCACCTTAATGACTTTCTTGAGAATAAGAGCACAATTAAGTTATCCGTATATTCTGAGGGACCTGCTGCATTTGACAAAAGAGTTTAACTGTTGTAACATTTCAATAAAGAGATATGTGAATTCTGTTTTCCCAGCATATACTGGGCAGTGATTAGGCAAATTTTTAAGCATAAGATACTAGTGTAAAATTCTTAATTTTTGCTAAGTGGGCCATAACAACTAAAGAACAAGACACATTTTTTGTTTCTTTAGCAATTTAATATCACATCTTACATGTGGTAGCTTCTAAAATATGAAAAGAATCAACAAATCAGTGATTGTTCCATACAGAATGAAGACATATGATCATGGTTTGTTTGTTTCTTTGTTTTGGTTGTTGTCGTCGTTTTATAATACTAAGAGTGTCACTGAGAGCATTAAAATAACTTGGCAAAGAAAATTGTGTGTTTCCTATCTCACTCTTTCAAAATTCTATTGTCTGTTTGTTATGCTGAGGCTAGCACTTTATCTAGAACTAAAGATATGAACAAAAGGACATTCATTATAATACATATTCAAGTATACTTTGACCACCACCTGAAAAAAAGTCAGGCATCTCATGCTTATTCCGAGGGAATGATGTGATGGATCCAACCTTGAAAACAAAGGGACCAAGCAGAACTGAATAGAAATGAAATAAAGAGACATCAGGCTTCCCCACACGTTTTCTTACTATTTTGAAATATATCGTGTGCTGGATAAGATGTGGCTGCTACCCAGCTGCAAAACTCTGAGACACAGAGCTGAAATGAACCTGCTGAAAGTGATTTGCTGAGCTCTTAGCCAGAGACTACATTCATCTCTTTATGTTGCCTCGCTATCCATTGGTATCCATTTCTGAAAATAAAAATATGGTTTTCTGTTGCTGGGACTTTCTTTCCATTCTGGTCCCACAGCTGCTTTTTAGCCCCAAATAAGTACACACAGACTTACTTTAAGTACAAGTTCTCGTCCCTGTCACAAGATTCTTTGGTAACAGTCACAGACTTAAGTCCCAGAAATGGGTCATTCTCATTGTTTCCAGGAGGTCACACTTCTGTGCTCCACACAGGATTGTTCACACAAGAGGTCTATACAATTCTGGTGGTTGCAGCTCAAATGGTTTTAAATACCAGAAGAATGAATCTATTGGTGGCCAATAGACAAGTCATGCCAGAGTAAAACATTTTTCTGGATACAATACTGTGGGCAACCTATGACCAGAGGAAACTTGGAGACCCTGGGAAGCTTGAAGACTTGCTTCTGCAGAGAGTAAGAAAAGATGAGAGTATTCAGGTGTACTTGGTTGGCAGTTTTCCTGACAGGTTAACTTTATTAATGAAACTGGAGCCAGCGACACTAAAACTAATACATGCTTATTTTCACTGTCCCAAGGGTGGCAGCTGGTATGAAACAAGTGTTTTCAAACAACACTTGAACAATACTGTTATTATGTACAGCCAGTTTGTAATCCTGTTACTATTTTCATTTCTCCTACTTCATTGCATTTCTAGCGTGTCGAGTACAACTTCCTTTGTTCTGTATATTTATCAAAATATGGTTTTGTCCTTTATTTTTGAATATTAAATTTTATTTATGAAATAAATGCATATGCTTAAAATTTGGTTTCCTTTTGGGCAGGTTTTGTTTTTGTTCTTTAAAGTAAATAATGACCAAGGAGCACAAGCACTATTGTTCATTCTGTAGGTCCCTCTATATATCTCAACTTTAACTCTTCAACCATGAATTGCTATTTAAAGCCTTTTAGCGATCCTCCCACAGCCACCTTCAGAGGTTTTGATTATGGCTGCCAGTGATGCCCCTGAGCAGCAGTGGTGATACTTAGGCTTCTCCTTGAACATGGCTGGAAAATCAGGCATACAGGTTGCCACGAATCACCAGGGCTGGCTTTAGAGAATGTTAACAAATATTTCAAGTAGGAGAAGGTGCCTATAGTTTCACACACATTCATGAATTCTGCCAGCTGGGGTGGAAGGAAGGGTCAACATTGTCAAAGTTTGCACTCTGTTGTCCAATCAACAAGAGAGGTAGATCATTTTTATATAGCATCATGGAAAGAAGCCAGCCACTTGTTCAATTTACTCAATTGTGCATATCACTGATGTGTTAGATGTGGAGTTGTTAACCCTCCAAAAAAAATGTAGTTGAATTTGTAAGTCTGAGAATCTGACCTGTTGATCATGCTGGAAGATACATGTGTCCCATTTAAGTAAGATAAAGAGCAGAGCAAGAAGGAAAACCTAGATCCCAAGCTATGATCATATCATTGGAAGAACAGCTTCTGCCTCCATAGACTGGCCCAAGCCAGTCTAAGATCCAGCATCTCTCTCTGCTGTTCCTGGATATAATGGATGTGGAATACACTTTCTTCAGGATACACTTTGTATAGCTATTACCTATGGAAACTTATCTAAAAGTAATGCTTCAGGGGACAGGGTGTAGGGTCTATATGGTAACTCATTCTAATTATTTACTATATCTTAGAGCAACACTTACTCTTCCTGTAAATGCCTCACAAGCATTTAAGTTCATTCACTCTTACTACCCTGCAGCTTTCTCCTTAAACTCCCAGATTTAGGAATAAGGATAACCTGAATGAAAGGCATTTTGACTTATACAAAAACTTCATTTTTTTTTCTTAACTTGACTTTAGTTTGAAGCCTATGGTCTTTGCATGCTAATGTCATTATAACATTAATGATTATAGTGAAGATGGACTCATCACTTTCTTTGCTTTAACAACAGCTAAGAGACAGGTGAATTTTCCTTTACTCTATCACAAGGCTGCAGGATACAAACAGTAATACAACTGCTTACATAGTTTCTGGTGATATCCAGTAAGGGAAAATGGTTTATGGTTCTTTTATCTTCCAAGATGTTAACATAAAAAACAATGAAATGAAACACTAATTAATTTGAAGATTTTTTGACTGTTAACAGTTGTACAGATGTCATAAACCCAGAAAAGATAAATGTTCTTCTAAATATATTAAAATTCTTTCAGCAAAAGAATCCACAAGCAAGATGCTATGGTATGAGAACACAGACACCACGGAGTGTGCGACGTGTTTCCAAACCATCAGTCTAGTACAGCAGTGACAAGTACTATTACAAACCAACTATGGAAGAACCTAGTTAGTATTTTGATATTGCCAGATAATGTGGTATTGTAATTATATTGAAACTGAAGTTTTGTGTGATGGACTTCATATAAATTAGAGATACGTTAAGTTTTTCTTCACTCTAACTCATATACACCATGGTATGTGTTGTACTCCAGATACATTCTATTGCTCTGCCTCTCACCTTTCCTCATGTCTGTAAAACAGAACTAGTATATCCCCATATGTTAACCACAATCAGTTATCTTAAATGAGTTCTCACACTTTGCAATTTCTATTTTTTGTATAGTCCACTGACCTTCTGTTTCTTAATTGTAATAAAACCTTCCAATTTCCCCAAACTTCCTACAAGCTTGTTTCTTCTCTTTCTCTAACCTTCTCAGTGAAAAAGATGCCATTAAGAAGGCACTCTCTATTTTCCCTGGAAAACCTATAAAAAATGCCTGCATATGTATCGCTTTTCCTGTTATGGAAGTTTTGTTGCTTGTATCTGCCTTACCATTCCCATTGTCTTTGCAGAAAGGATGCACTGCCATTTATCCATTACAGCTCTTTCTCTTAACGAAGCATTTGTCAGAAACATGCAAGCACAATCAAATATCTCCTGACTCTAAATAAGCTTCCAACCATTATACTTTTTCACCACCCTCTCATAGCCAACTGTTTTGTAAAGTCATATATACATATGCCATACTGTTCTGACCATGGAGCCTATTTTAATTTCCATCTACACCCATATGCTTATATTTACTATATGAAATTTTAGATCACTATAAAATAATGATCATTTTCAAAGATACTCAGTGTTTTAGGTTTTTTTTTTTTTCTCTCCTCCCTCATTATTTTCTTGTGAGTGATACCATTTTGGTCCTAATCACATTTGTACATTCCATGCCCTCTGCAAATTCAGGAATATTGCCTGCGTGGAAGTGAGTGGATAAATGAATGGACAGCTGAATATTTTCTCAAAGGGACATAGAGTGTATTGGATTGCAGTACCACATTGAAGCTGTAAACAACACACATTTTTCCACTTGTAGCCCATTGTCCCAATATATTTTGAAGTGTTGCAATGTGAAAGTTAACCAGGTATTTAGTTCCTAAAGGAAAAGTCAGAGAATCATGTATCTAACAACCCTGTTGATGCCCTGCCATACTGCACACTTCAGGATTATGGCTAGTGAACAAAATAATAATAATTTATAATGCTATTTGAATTAAGGAATAAACATAAGTTAAGTAATAAACATGAATTTTTTTCAAGTGGCCTTTACCTGTGAAAGTAAAAGTCAAGATAAAAGTATTCAGAATATATGACTGTTATATGGCTAGTCATAATGAAATGCTGTTTTCCTACCTCACATTTTGAGTGTTCTCTGGCAGAAATGGCAAAATACTGCTTTAACCTTACAGTATAAATTAGATAGTAAAATGTTAGCCTAAGAAATAGAAAAAAATATAAATATATTACTGTATATGACCTGCTCAGTCCACGTAAAGTTCCTTGTGTGGTTTAGGGCTGACAGTTTGGCACTAGATAACCAGTTGGTGCTCTTCCCTAGGGAAGACAACCTCTCCTGCTCTCAGCCTTAGTCAGTTTCTTATAGTACTTCATGTGGGGTTAAGACTTCTTGGGCATTTCCTCATCCACTTTGATATACTTATCAGTGTTGTACATGTTCAGGTCATATTTTAGCAATCATGTTGGTAAGACTTAATGGATGTAGCTTCTGAAGTCACTAGGAGACACAATCTTACAGAAAACTCTGGCTCTTACCATATTTCAGCCTACGGTTCCCTGCATCTTAAGTGTGGGAGTGCTTTGCATCCACTGGGACTCCATAACTCTACATATTGATTGGTTGTGGTTTTTCTATATTAGACTATTGGACTCTGCTTGTTACAAAGACATTTCCTTGATGAGGTGTGAAGACTATGTTTATTTATGGGTTTGAGGACAAATTTTTATCAATTGCTGTTAGGTGTTATGCTGGTTTAGTAAATGAGTGGTTGCCACCTCTAACACTGGCTTCTCTGAATAGCCTGGATTGATTTTTGCTCCAAGTCGTAAGTTTTAATCTTTACCTTAGGAGTTTAGCATTTTCTAAATTTTCATCTTGTAACCTTTTAATATGGCAGTGAATATACTTATCTGTTGCATAACATCAGTGTATAATGTCAAGGCATTTTTCTATAGGTACTTAATAGACATGCAGGTATAGGAAGTCTACAACTACAATTATCTTTGTCCTTATTTAATTGGTAATATCCTCTTTGGACTTCAGGTTACATTTCAGAAGGATTTGTTTTATCTTGTGCTCCAAGGTATTCTTATAACTTAGAAAATGCCTGGTAAACAATAAAAACTCAAAAACATATGGTTAGTGGGTAGGTAATAAAGATCCTAAGACATTATAAATTCCTCAAATTCTTCCAGAGATTCAATGCAAAGTTAGTATGCTTTTGGAATTAGGAATATACATTGATACACTAATCCCTTGAAAAGAAATGATAGCTTATTGTTATAAAAATATTGGTAGCCTAGCAAATTTTAATAGTAACCAGAAATTGTGCCTATTTTTGTCTTCTGTCTTTAGAATTTATTTACCTCAAAATTGGAGAGGTTTTACATCTATGAATTAAAAACTGTCAATAAGGGATTTTAAAAATTTATTTCTAGTTTATACAAAGACATCTTGTATTTTAAGTAACAAAATATACTTCTCTCCATATCAAAAACTTGAATTTTAGTTACATTAATCAATACTTTACTCTTCATTCACAGTAAGACTGTTCCCTATTTCACTAGAATAGGTCATCTGAAGGTATTTTTCATGATTCCAGAAAAAGAAATAAACTATACTTCCCTATCTTTTCCTTCCATTTTTTCCCCTTCATCTACCTTCCAGTCTTGGGTCCAAGCTAAGGTGAAACAATGGGAAGAAGAGAAATAAAGGTGTGATTTATGTGTAATGTAGAAAAGTAGCCATGTGAGCTGCCATAGGTTTGCAAGTGTATTTATTGTTGCTCTTCAGTATTAAGGATTCTGTATAATTTTATCATAAAAACATTCAACTGTGTTTCTCTGACTAATCAACTGTGTTAAGAGAATAACACTACATCTGGTCTCCAGTGCTAGTCAGTCTCAGTTCTATCTCTAATTTAAAGAGCATACTCCCAAGTCTCTGACTGGGGATTCAGGTAACTATATTGGAAAGTATAGAAAGTATCTCTAAGATGCCAACTTCTTTCTATGTGAGAAGCCAACTTCCTTAATCTTTACCACCAATAAAACTGTATCTGTCATCTAGATCCAGATGCCTTTGCAGCTTGGAACAGGAGATAGGTTCTCTCTTACAAATTTGCAAGTGGAACTCAGACTCCAGTCCACTCTGTCTGGAAAACTGAAGAGATTTCTATAAAACTTCATCAATGGTCTTCATTAAGTCCTCTGTGTGGACCTGAGTGGACTCAATTCTACTTTAAGCAGTCTTTGTCAAGACATGTAACATAGCTTACTTCCAAGGAAATCTCTTTCCAAATCCTATTTCTATCTCTAAAATGTATCCTTTATTTATTGGGAATTATTATTCTAAAAATATTGAGTATTGAACCACACCCAAAACAGTTTAAGAAGTAAACAGTAATGCTAACAATTAAGAAGTAAAAGATTATTCAGTTTCTGTTCTTATTCATTCCTTTGTCTGCTGGCCAATCTTGAGAGCCTTCTACTGTGATGAACATGCCATCTCATTACTCCTATTCAGAACTAGGAGTAATGAATAGCAAGCCAAGCTCATATAGCATCATGGCAGTAGCAAAGGAATGAGAAAGCCCTTTCTGACATTATGCATCGTGTTTGCCAATATCTATTGACAAAACAAATAACCTGGTCAGGCCCAGACTCAAAGTAGGAAATGATTTCAAGGACATGGAAGCAGAAAGGGTGAATCCTTGTGCAACTGATGTAAACATTCTCCACAGTGCATGTGGAAAATCCAATTATTGACATGACAGTGTGTTGAAACACAAACCCAATAATACAGTTCCTAATGCATTTAGGCCTTAGTTGCAATTGAGCGTAAAAGTCACTTTTTAAAATTACTACCAAAAATACAGGTGAAGTTTTAATTTTAAAAAGTAACTAACTAGTCAATCCCTGAAAATATAATTGTGAGCCATTCTTGTTTTAAGGATGTACAAATGAAGAATACAAAGTTATAAGTTACCATGCTACTAACTACTTACCAATAAAAAACAAACAAAAAAATAACAACCCCCAAAAATATCAACAAAAATTCCTCTGTAATGCATGTAATTCATTTTATAAATATATATATTTAATTTTAATAAACTTTTCTTACCTAGGAAGACAGCATTCCATCTAAGAACCAAACTAACAAAAATCCCCAAATACCATATTGAGGGACTTCCAGAACATATAGCCTATTGCTATTGTCTTGGCTAGCCCCCCCCCCCACACACACACAACCCAGAGTTGGAAAGTAAGTTCCTATTGCTGAAGATACCATGTACTTCGGAAAGAGGGCCCAGATGCCCCTGAGCTGAAACAGACTAGAATGACCTCTTTGAGAATTGGCTTTAATGGTACCCAAAGGTACTATGAAAGCTTTCAAAGGAGGGAGGCAACCAAAAGCCCCACCCAACTATGATGCCTATGAACTACATTAACAACAAGCATAGCACTATATATAAACACACAGGTAAAGTAGTGGCACACAGATTTTGGCACTAACAAATAGTTCTCTAATTGGAAGACCCACTTAACGAGAGGGATGCCATTCCTGACTGGAAGCCTAGCTAACTACTAGGTGCTAGTAACATTATGACTATTAGAGAGTTTACAACCACTAATTTACTAAACCAACATAATCCTTAACACCAATACATAACCGTTTGTCCTTATACCCAGATAAGTTTTGTCTCCACCACTCATCAATGAATCTTATTCTTTGCAACAGAGAATGCAACTACAGAAAACCACAAGCAACCAATATACAGAGTTGTGAAACCCAGTATCAGTGGATATATCTACAAAACCCTCCCACAATTAAGGCTTAGCAACATGTAGAAGAGGGTGTGGAAATACTATAAGAGCCAGAGGATCAGGGAGCTTGCTATGCTATAAATTCTCAGCACCATGACCACTCAGATATAAGCTTAATGAGAGCATCAATAAACTTGAAAAACTATACAGGGAATAGCCCAGAATCCTTTAACTGTAAACAAAGAACTATAGGCAGATCAGTAAATCTGGGAGTGGGAAAGGTGGCCCTCCCCAGGGAAGAGCATACCAATTGGTTGTCCAGTACCGAACAGTCAGCCCTGAAAACATCTACACAGATAGCATTATATGGACCCAATAGATTATATTTGAGATATATGAGTGTATATATATATATATACATACACACACATATATATGTATATGTATATACATATACATATGTATATACATATATGCATTCAATAACATTTGATATAGAAAAGAGGACATGAATTTGCAGGAGTGGGGAAAGGTATATGGGAGAATTTGAAAGGAATATGCAAAAAACAAAACCTCAAGAAATAAACAAATAAGTAAAGAGTTACAATGAAATCAAATCACTGTACCAGTACATGAGTAGACGATGAGTTATTGTAATATAAGTGAATGAAGTTAAAATTTTTCATTTTAGTCTTATAGTAAATATGTAGTTGGAGTTGTGTCAATTAGAGAATGTACAAGTACTGGCTAGTACAAGCAAAACTGAAAAATCTGTGTCAACATCAGAGGACTTACTGAGTTTTGGCAAGTGTACGTTCCTACGGTCAGCAGACAAAGTAAGAGGCAAGAAAATTTCTGTGAGTTCAAGGACAACCAGTCCAGTCTAAGTAAGTTACAGCCCAGTAATAAGTTACAGAAGAGCCAGGGCTACATAAAGAGTTCCTGTCTCAAAAAAAAAAAAAAAGGAAGGAAGTAAAAAAAAGAAGAAAAGAAACAAAGCAAAAGAGAAAGGAAGGTAAAACAAAATATCAATTCAATGTCAATGTCTCAAGAATATTCTGGGCGGAATTTCATCATTAGAACCATGATCAGTGGTACTCAGCAACAGTGACTTAATTTTACCATTTTCCTGTCAAATTTGCAACAGCTGTCTAGCTTCAGAGCCCTGGCTGGAAACACTCTGTACTTAAATCCCTGTGTTTATACATTGGAAGTTAGAACTGACAAGACAATAGCTGGGTTCTTGAATTCTTGGGTTGGGATGACTGACTAGAAAGATGTTCAAATGAGAAAACATTGTGAAAGAATTTGGATTCACTATTGAATGATGCAGAAGGAAAAAAAATAAAAAGGTATAAACATGGCAGATAGATGAAAATAAATACAAGCAAATATTTAAGATTTAGAAATTCTTAAGAACAAATGAAGAGATTTCTGTTCCATGAGGAGTATTATCAGGTAATAAAGGCACATTAAAATCCTGACTCAATTTATACAAAATCTTAGACTCAAGGACTTGATATGAGAAAATAAAGCCCATTCTCATTCTTTTTGACAACTGCACTGCATTGGTCTTTGAGTAGTGAGAAATGTGCTTTCCAACAAACTCAAAGAAAAGTTAAGTGAAACAAATAATGTGAGAAATAATCAACACCTTAAATGGATATAATAAAATTAAACTATGATAAGGTCAATTTGTCCTCACGAATCTGTCACTGATTAGGTCCCAGGAAATGACATCTTTCCTTCTTGTTGTTGCTATTGTTGTTTTGTTTTTGTTGATTTTTTTATGAACTACATCTTTCTACTGGTGAACTACAGTAAACTCTGGGAAAGAATGAACGAAAAATTAGCTATTGATCTACTCACATTTCTTCCTTGCTTGTCTCTTACTTTAAGATCTGAAAATAATTATAGATAAAGCAGAGAAAGTATGGAAGACAAAAAGTCTGCCAAGATGTGTTTACTTCATTGCTATGAGCACTGCTCCTAGACAGTTTTGCTGTAACTAAACTTATTTTGTATCCACACAGGAAAATGTTGGGCCAGGTCCCACCAGTGTAATACAAGGCAGTTGGGCTCATTCATTCTTATCCACTGTATATATATATATACACACACTGTATATATATATATATATATATATATATATATACTGTATATATATATATACACACACACACATACACACACACACACAGACACACACACACACACACACACACACATATATATATATATATATATATATATATATATATATATATATATCAACTGAATTGGATTGGGTAGGGAGATGGGAAGGCTCTGGGAGCAATGGGGGAGCCAAAAATAAAAGCAAAATATAATGTATAGAAAAAACTAAAAGAAAGAAATATAGGGCCACTGAAATTTTCTCTAACCTCAAATATTATAAAACTGGGAAAGGATAGGCAGTTAATGGGGAAAAGAAGGAAAGGGAAAAGTAAGTACAGAAGGGGCAAAAGGGACAGAAAAAAATCAGACTATAGAAAGAGCTGGCCTGCCCTTTGTATGTGAGAAGTGCTACTCAGTTTGAGAGGATAGAGAATGTAAACGTCTCTTTAAAACAACAGCAACAACAAAAACTGAGCAACTACGGCTGATGTGAGCATGTGTCCAGGACCAACACCAATTGCATGCTTCTCTTCCCATCTCTCAAAGATACCTGAGGAGATAGTAGCAAGCACAGTGTCTGCTGAGCTAAGAAGGCACTGGAGCCAGGCAGCAAGCAACATCCAGGAGCCATGAGGCTTCTGGCAGTGCCTGGGATGCTTAAGTTTGTTTTTAAAGCAAAGCAATAATGGCAATCCCTCATCAGTTGGAATTTCAATAGAATGTTAGCAAACAGGTCTAAAGTGATGCAGAATCTGGGCCTGCTGGTTGAGTGTTGATGGATAAAGCCAGATGGCTATGCGCTAGCTACTGTAGTGAAGAGTACCATCACACTAAATGGAGGTCTACAATCATGTGCATGAGATACAAGGAAAAGAGTGATCCTTTCTGAAGGCAAGTCCGAATTCTAGAAATCCTTGCTGCCACCAGGCTCATTTTACCCAAGAGATCCTTTATAAAAGTGATACGTATTAAAATCTTGCATAAAAAATCACAGTTCTTACTATGCCTTGTACAATCATCTCTATTCACAGAATAAGACTTCTCATAATATAATTCTGTGACTTCCTAACGCAGCTCATTTTTATCAGCTTTATGTTTTGTTATTAATTATATGGCTAATTTATTAAACACTATACAGGAACAACATATACAGAATTGAATCTGCATTAAATAACCATGAAGTTATTCTATAACAATATTTGAATTTTCACTCCAGTAGAGGTTTAGTGTTCTCTATGTGATAAGAGTATTTAGTTTCCTTTGTCTCTTTTACTGTCTCTGATTCATAGTTAAACAGCAGACTTTTACATATGTTCTGGTGAAACAGCTTCATAGATAATGTAACAGAGACAAATTTTATGCTTTCTGGCATTTCTCTATCACTACTGGGGACTTCTTCCTTCTCATATGTAGCACACATATTTATGAGAATATTCATCATATATCCAGCCTAGTAAGCAAATAAACTTCATAGTAACACATGAAAGTTATATAATGGAATCAAATGTATATACAAACACTATGTGTGATTTTAGTGTAGGTAGGTCTAACATTTCTACCATGGAGTTTATATATTTTTTCTTTCGTCATAGTCCAATGGTTCTAGAAGTTTTGCGATAGAACTCCTAATCCTTTATTCTAAAGAAACTGAATTATTGAGGACCATAGAAACGCAAGCCAAAGAATGAAGTTATGAGCTCCTGTTCCACAGAAAACACAAAGCTAAGGCAATTGATATAATACTCATTGGGTATGATTGCAAATAATGGAAACAATGGCACAAATCATTGCCATGTGTCCACCAAAAAATATTTTTTAAAAATGTTTATCACATTTAATGTATGTGTGCGTATATGTGTGTGTGTGCGCGTGCACACACATGTGCACACGTGCTCTCACATGTATGGCGGCCACAGAATAATTTGAGAGACTAGGTTTACTCTACCATGTAGGTTAAAGGATTTAACTCAGATCATTGCTCTTTGGAACAGTCACCTTTACCTATAGAACCATCTTGCCACCCCAAGAATCAATAATACTATGTGAACACTAAATAATTAGCTAAAGGGTTGGCAGGGAATTTTAGGAAGGAAAGGAGAGAATGTAAGGGTCCTATACAGTCATCTCTTCAGAAACCTCTTGAGCCACATGAATATCAGTATGGCTTTTTCTTCAGAGGCAAATTTAATTGATGGATAATTATACATGGTAGATAGGATTTTAATTTTTAAAAAATTGAGGGGTAAATTTTAGACACTGTAATGGAAAATCTCCCAAACTGCTTACAAGTCATTTTCACTCACTGGCCTATTGTTAGATTTTTAAAAATCTAGCACTGGACTCTTGGTAAGTAACAAAGACCTACGGGCTCCTCGAAGTCAACTGCAAGACCAAAGATGAGCCATTGCCAGGGACCTTAAACCATCACAGAGCTAAAGGGTAGACTGATGACAGTAAATATAGTTCTTTCTTTTTCATTACTATTTTATTTTTAAAACAATCTTATTTTACATATCAATCCCAGTTCCCTCCTATCTTTCTTATCCCCCCCACCCTCCCCTTGCCTCACTCTCCTGTGCTCCACTTCCATCCACTCCTCAGAGTGGATGAGACCTCCCATGGAGAATCAACAACTTTGTCATATCACTTGAGGCAGGACCAAGACCCCCCCATACCCCCCACACACACCTGTATCATGGCTGAACAAAGAAGGTATCCCTCCATAGGAAATGGGCTCCAAAACCCCTGATAGTGGCCCCACAAACTGCTCAAGCCACTCAGTTGTTACCCACATTGGGTAACCTTCAAAAGAGTCCTCTGAATATAGTTCCTCTTTTCTAATCAAGAGCTATCAAAGCCAATAAGGAAACAGATATGGTTATCTGTCAGCCCTCTTGGTGTCAAGCACATCATGAATTCTAGGACACAGACAGCTGACTGCAAGGTTAAACTAAATGACACTAAGGTTAAATATTTGTGCTTACTCTAAAATGGTGAAGTGATGCTTCTATACCCAAGGCAAACATCATAACCCAGAAGCAGAGAAATTTTGTTCCCTCTTCAATAATCTAAAGTCTGGGTGCATGTCTCTTTCCTACCCCACCCCTGTGCCCACTTCATGCACTTATAGCTCTTCCCATTCCCATGAACCCATCTTGTCCCACAAGATGCACACATTCACAAACTTTCAACTGATGCTGCTATTTTCTCATTTTTTTTACTTTCTTCTTTTTCCCTTGACAAAGAGTTGGTGAGATTTCCAGCTTGCTGACTGTTTAGTTCCTCTAATCCCAATAAATTGTCTTCAGGTTCACATCTGAGTCTGTTTATTTAAATTACTTTATCAATGGTACCAAGAACTGCCAAGGGGGTGCTGCATCCTCATCCCAGGAAGGGTGATATTTAAAAGGGATATTTAAAGAAATAGAAAACACTTTTTTTTCTCTCTTTAAAATCAACATGAAACAAGTTCAGAGAAACCATTAAATACACATCCTTTGGAAATAACTGTTAAAAGTGCTTTCCTCACTTTTTGATATTAGGAAAGATATCCAAAGAAGGTAAGTTATAAATAGGGGTTTATGTGATGAGCAAAAGATAGGAAATGCAGTGAGTAGGAAAGGAAGCAAGGGAAACATTTTAAAATAATGCTTAATGGACTGAAAGAAACTCATAAATGGCGAGAGCCAAGATTAAGTGCATTCATGTGCACACATGGGTGGGGGTGGGATTAAAATGAGCAGGTCTTAGATATCCTATAAATGTTTTATCCATATATGTCATTTATGTAGTTTCTTTAATGTTCTCCAGTATTTAATCTCTACATGTAGTCATTTATTTGGAACTCGTTTTATAATTATTTTAGGAGCTGAAGCACTCCCTGTGTTCTACAGCCCAGTCTTGGGCTAGGAATTCCAGTTTCAGACTTCAGTGGAGCTGGGACCACAGCTTTATGAGATACTTAACTTGAATTTCTTTGTTATGTCATAAGAATAGCATTAGCCTAATAATTCACAAATTGATAAGCATCTCCACACCATACATTTAACATATGATATAAAGATTTAAAAGCACCAATGAAAGCTTCATCGTGTACTTTCTCCTTTTAAGAAAGTATTCCTGTTCATTGACTTGATTACTGATACTATTGAAAATATAGTATATATTTTAGTGAATACAAAATCAAGTTAGTAGTCATTGTTTCCATTTTATAAATGAAACCATGCTATTAATAATAGTATTTTTTATACATGAAGTTAACAATGTGACAGTTCCAAGAAAATACAGATGTAGGGATTTGGTTTTGTATATTAGGGTCAGGAAGATCCAACTCTCCTTTGTGCTCTGGAGCAGGGACTGGGCACTATTAGCAAGCATGCTATTAAGCACAGTGGGGCTGAGTTGGGAATGTGAGCTTTGTGTCGAGCTTTCTTAAGCCACTATTTGAAGTCACTTATCCTATGCTGATTGTTTTCATGTAAAAGAACAAAATCCTAACAAATGGCAATTCAGATCTTTGTGTGACAGTACATAGTTGTCTTTCCTTGCACTTAACTGTCTGGAACACAGTACTGTCCTTCAAGCACAGATTCTTCCAGCTGCTATAGACATGTTCTAATCACTCCAAGGACACTCTAGCTTCAAAGACCACTGAAACAAAAGCTACAGCTGCTGCTCCAAGGGTCCTTGCCCTCCGTACAGCCACTCCAGAAGACTGTACTTTCTGTGGAAGGCTTGCTGTATCCCAGGCAAGACAAAAAGATTCTGCAGCTCTTCTCTGTCGAAAGAAGTTGGAGGAGAGCCTCCTGAATAACCCAGAAACCATTAACAGAGAAGTGAAACAAAAAGCCCACATTTATCCTTTTAAAATTTTCTTTTAACTTTTAATATTATAATTAATAATTTCCCCCTTCCATTTCCTTCCTCTCAACCATCGCATATAGCCCTTCTTGCCTCTTTCAAATTCATGGCATCTTTGACCACTAATTGTTTTTTACATATGTACATACATACATACAACCTGTTTAGTTGTATCTGTCACTTTCATGCGTGTTTTCAGGGCTGACCATTTGGTTTCAGGTAACCAATTGGTGTGGTCTTCCATGGGTACGATTATTTCTCCTGCTCTCAGCATTCCTTAGCTGCCTCTATTCTTTGTGTAGAGTTGATGCCTTGTGGGTTTTCCCACTACTCATTTTAGGATGTCTGCCACTGTCCTTGTTTAGCAGCTAAGTAGAGGTGGCTAGGGTGGCCACGGTGAAGAGAAGTGGCAGTGCAGTGGCAGGAAAAGGGGAAGCTGTGGAGATCTAGATAGTGGTCGGGGGCAGAAGCAGCAGGGAGCAAAGTCAGCTGACACAACAAAGCTCAGTAGAAGTCAGGGAGGCCAGACTACAGAAGGCAGAAGGTTATGGGCAACAGACTGCATCTCCAATCATGGTAAAAGTTTCTCAGAACTGCTAAACCCCAAAAGGCAGGGGTCCTGGTACTGCAGGATAAGAACTGTAACATCTGCTACTGTAAAGACCTGGGCACTGACACGTAGGGCTCTAAAGCTGTAACCCCCACACTGATAGCTGCCAACTTCTGTCACTAGCTGCTACCTACAGCCAAATATTTCTCCATCTGCCAAGTACTGAGCTGTTGGAATTCTGAGCAGCCACCCCAATACGTCTGATTCTAAGGACTGCAATCTTTAGTCTCTGTTTCTCGGAGCCTGAAGCATGAGCTTCTAAGCCTGCCATCAGAGCTCAGAGCCCATAAATCCCTCAACACTACAAATATGGTTCCTGCCTTCTCATGATTTCAAAACAAGTAGCAATAGGATTACAGACATCTCGTTGTAAATAGTATCTTCATACCAATTACTCCATCCTCAGTCTAAACCATGGACATGTCCATTTATTAATGTTTTATTTTTTCATAATTCAATATACATTTTACTGCCCTTGCCATGGTGTATACATGGAACACTAGCTTTCTTCATGTATTTTTTTTTTTCCTTTTTACTGTTTTATCACTACTGTGAATTGAACCTTACCGAAATATCTTCAGCTTGGCTTCTTTATTTTAAAAGGAAAGTATTAGGTAGCTTCTGAAAAACATGTCTCAGTGAGTGTATTATCACCAGTGTTGGAGTTTATGAATGTTTTCTAAGAGAAGCCATCCATGAAGCCATAATTCAGAACATGAGGCACCTAGTACTGCTGTCTCAAGTGTTCACATGCCTTCTCAGTTATTGAAACCCCACCCCTCAGAGTTCACTACCCTCCAGGCTTTTAGCCCTTTGTCATGTTCTTTCTTGACATTGCATTTCACTAAGTGACTTGAGTCAGAGCCCAGCTCCTAAAGTCAAGTGATTCAACTTCTTCAGTGGCTGCCACTGTGCCATTTCATTAGCCATTTCTTACTGTGTTAGGTTTGGAAGAATGCACATTTTCAAATTTTCCCTATTTGAATTTTCTAATTTGTTGGCATATGAATTTCAGTGTCCTTATTTGTTTTTTGAACATCTATATTCTTTATATTATTATTCTTATGTTTCTGACTTGAAACAAGGTCTCACTATGTAGCCTACACTGGCCTTGAATTTGCCATGTAGAAGGGGTTGGCCTAGAACATGTGATCCTTCTGCCTCTACCTCCCAACTCTTAAGATTTGCAGGTGTAACCCTATAATAATCAAAGCCACCATGTCTGGTCTCTTTGCATTTTTATATTGAAAACATGTGACATCTACCATTTTTAAGAGCATTTTGATAGTTATCTCAATTAGGGAGAGTTTTATTCTTGTCTTTATGTTTTTAGAGACTGATTAGCTATTAATTTCTTCCTTTGAATTAGTGTATCGATGACTGACTTACAAATGATTCTTCTCCAATGCATGAGTTGAAAGGAATAAATTTCCTTTGATTAAATGATTTACCTTTACACCACAATTTATTATAATCAATTTTCACTTATATATTGTATATTAATTGTTCTCTGGTTTCTTTTGCCCCATGCATTGCATAGACAGAGTGCATTAAATCCTGATTAGAAAATTATTATCTGAACTAAAGTATGAACTGATCTATGGCTTCATGTGTGACTAAATTCTTAGAGTTACATCAAACATTTTTAAGAATTGTAAAATTCTTTCTGCACAAAAGGTCTCTTAACTATGTAGTTCAAATTATATGAAGTATCTCAACATTTCTTTAAACACTATCATGTATGTTCACCATAACACCTTCTTAGGAACCTACTAAAAGCCACATTACTCATAAATGGCTTTAGGATTATTTTAGTCCTCAGATGTTATCTAATTTGTAATTGATTCCAATAACCCAACCACCCTGCCATATACATCTTATAGTATTTTTTGATTATTTATAGTACTGTTTATAGTATTATTCTTGATTATTTTAGAAACACTTTATTGTATTAACTGTCCATTTATAATATTCATTTTATTGTGAACTGGGACAATTCTTCCACTTGCTCTTCTGGCTGCTAAATCTCTGTTCATCTAAGCCCATCCCTTTCATCATTCTTTTCTTAAATTTTCATATATTGAAGATCAGTTTTTGGAACCTATTTTCTTCTCTGCCATGTATGTACAGGATGTAATCTTTGCCTATGTTAGAGCTTTCTCTTGGTTTGCATGATTCTATCTTCTCAGTTGCAGTTCTATTGCTAAATTTGATGCCCGTCTTCTCTATGGTGGTTTTCTCAATGTCTGGTAATTATGGGTTTTCTTTTTTCTTTGTAACTCATATTCACTGTCTGTTATGTAATCTTTGAATGCCAAATCCTGCGTGGAACAGAGGAAATCCTGAATGAATGTTTATTGTTGAAATAAGCAAAGCCATGTCAAAACCCCCAATGCCTCAAAGTCATGGAAATGGCAAAACTTTCCCTTGTTCCCTGCATGGATGTTGACAGCATGCAGAGAAAGTATCACATGCAGCTTCCTTTTCCTGGATATTCACAGCCCAAGACTCCTCCCTATAGACACCACCATTAATGAAACATACATCTTTATGCTGCTATATACAATAAATCCACTTCTTTTATTCAGTGTATGTAAAAGATTGGTTATGTTTTAGGGCTCCAGAATCTCCAACAGAGTGTATGATCCACCTAATCACAAATTTTCTGTACGTGTGTGTGTATGTGTGTATGTGTATGTGTGTGTGTGTATGTGTATGTGTGTGTGTGTGTGTGTGTGTGTGTGTGTGTGTGTGTGTGTGTGTGTGTTTTCTTCATACCTCATTGTTCCAGTTAGGTAAATCTCTATGCAAAGAGAGTGATGACAAGGTTCTTTATCTTTGACAGAAATGATGGGATATTTACAAGAAAAGTAGTATAATCACCTTACTTTTTTCTGTTGTGGTTGTAGCTGCCTCCTGGAGGTTGGAGACTGACCCAATTATTGTTAGCAATTTCAGTTCTATCTTCTATTTTCTCAGTCAGTGTAGATTGATTTTCTACTGTCTGCTACTTGGCAATGGAAAGAGAGAGACAAAGTGATTTAGATAGATAGATAGATAGATAGATAGATAGATAGATAGATAGATGATAGACAGATACAGAGATAGACAGAAAGGAGGTTACAACATGAAAGAATTTAAGTATAGTTGAACTTTTAGTTTCTTGGTATTTTTTCTTGGTTTCCTTCTACTGCACAATTTTATTGAGTTTGGAGTAAACTCAAAAGGTACATGATTGCCAGCATCATCTAACCTTTGAGGATTTTAATTTTCAATTTCTCCAGCTAATCTTTTTTTACTTGTCAAAAATGTCTGCTTACATATTACCTTCCAATGTGCATACCAATGCTTGTAGTATTTTTCCGATAATTTAAGGTGTTGAAGTTAATGTGGTCCATATTGTTAAAAAGAGATAAATCACAGACTAATAATGTTCTTGATTACAAACACTAGCTAGCTTGTCTATAATAGCACTTAAAAGACAAGAAAAATGTGTAAAATTAGTGGTGATCAGACAATGGCTTAGCTCTCTTGCTCTCACTTTATTTATTGGCTTTTACAGGAATGTGACTAGGTATATAATAAGAGCTTCTTTAATCCGAAGGGCAAGAGCATCTATGGAATCAGTTCTATTATCAGATCCCTGAATGCCTGAAAATCTCCCTGGAGCCAAGAAGGCTTATTTCTAGCATTTCTTTTAATGTAAATATGATAACAAATCAGCAATATTCTTGTTAAACAAGGACAAAGAAACTTATACCCCCTTATTTGCTATATATAAAGTTTGCTGACTATGAAATGGCCTGCCTTCTTCCCTCCCTTTTACCCTCTGAAGCGGTTTGGAAAGAACGACGCCCAAATTCCCAAATATTGTCTATAAATGTTTGTTTTCATTTAAATGGACTTGGTTATATAAAATAAATAAAAAAAATCAAAAAAAAAAAAAAAATGAAATGGCCTGCCTTTTATTTACTTGACAATTGAGCTATTATTACCTCCATTAGCAGAGTACAAACCCTTTGCCATTAAAGCTTGTCTTTCTTCCTTCCTCCCCAGGATGTACCATATCTGACTCCAATTTCTACATAATTTCTACAAGTAGCTCTTATTAGAGTTATTGACTAGCTTATAATTAAGGACAATTTAAAATGCAAAGCTCATTGTTCTCATTTTGCTCCTTCTCCTGATTATTCTTTCTCCACCTGCAAAGTTTGCTAAGCACCAAATAAAAACACTGGATTCAAAGTGTTTAGTTAGCAGAATTTGTGGCATTTACTTATTTGAGCCGATACAACAAAAGTATTTATGTCAATTTCTCTTTGAGTTTGATTCCACAATTAACAGCAAACAAACTCATTCAGAGAACAGCCTGAATCCCCGGTATTAATATGTACCAGACTATCATGTTACCTTTAAAAAGCATTCCTTCCCACATGAAATATGAATATGAGAATATTACCCTCAAATTAATTCTAGGACACCCCCAGAGATGCCATCTGTGTCTCAATAATTGTTTGTGGAATTTGTTCCTTTCTCTCTGGTTTTTATGCTATGTTTTTAGAAGTCAGAGTCTAATAAAAGTAGTCCAAAAGTAAATTTTCCTTATGACATGTACATGTAGCAAAATAAAATGTCAAAAGTAGATTCTTGGTCATCATTGTTATATGTCTGGATGAATATTCAACTCATTAAATGTCTCAGAACAAGCTGCTCATTTCAATACAGCTAAGATTGGAGAGCAATCTTCAGCTATCCAGAGGAACTGTTCACACATTGAAATCATTGTCATGATTTAACTTCAAAAACACATTGTCTTGACATGAAGAGATAGCTCATCTATTAAAGGCTAAGACTTACTACCAAAACTTTAAGAATATCCATTAAATAAATCTGGCTTTGCCATGCATGTGGCATCCAGATAAGAATTCCTGACACACACATATACTTAATGTTACTTTAGCCCTTGGGATGCCCAAGATAGCATGATAGCCTGAAGGCTTAGAGTAATGATATTATCATTCCATCTCATACCACACAAACTACACCTGAGGCAAAAACAGATTACCATGATAGGAGTAAGAAAGCCAAGGAACTTGTGATAGCCCAGAAAATGGGAGAGAGGAAGAAGGAAAAGTATAATGATGAGAAAGAGACAAAAGGTAAAAAGGAAGGAAGGAAGAAGGGAGGGAGGGAAGAAGGGAGAGAGACAAGGAGAGAAAGAAGGCAGGAAGGCAGGCAGGAAAGGAGGAAGGGAGGGAGAGAGGTAGGAAGGAAAGGCAGGAAGGGAGGGAGGGAGAAAGGAAGGAATGAAGGAAGGAAGAGTAAAAGAAAGAAAGGAAAAGCAGAAAGGATTGCTCCTTTCTTTAAATATTTTCCATCTTCCATATTTCTATCGTTTTAATAGACCATCAAAATATGAACCCACAAATGGATCTGGCAGATTTTGAGCTCAGAATCTTCATGACCTAATCACTTTCTGAAAGTCATTATTGGTATGAGAGGAATAATAGTATCTCTTCCCACATCCTTTATTATCCTTGAGCACATTACCTTTTAAGGGCAGTTTAAATCTAAACCATAAGAGAAAGGGTGCTTGAGTATGCAAACTATTCAAAACTCTGTGATTTATCATTTCAAGCTTTCAGGAAATAACTGCTTCCTTTAATGGCAAAAATAAAACCGAATCTGACCATAGGATCACTCTTGGACAATGAAACAATTCAAGAATTACTGAGAAAACCAGTTTTAAAAATCTGAAACATTTTATAAATTTAAAAAAAAAAAAACCTTAAGCACATTATATGGTTACTATTGAAATACTCTATTTAAGCAAGCTTCCAGTTTCAAATGATTTAAAGAAAGTTTATTATTACTAGCATAACCATCTTAAATTACCAGCTTTTAAAACTTGACACACATACCCTGATTAAAATATTTCTTTATTACTTAATACACTTGTAAATTGAACTCAAAATCTATTTCCAGAAGTCTGACTTCTTATCTTCTTTGGACAGCACTGAGAGTCTCTTACATTTTGCTTAGTAGTATAGGTGAAATCAGGGAGCACATTATTGTATGAAGCACAAATGGGGCTTCAGTAAACAGATGGACTTGAGGAGGCAACCGTAGGGAATGACTTAACATCTTAGAACTCCAAATGATTTAGGTAAACACACACACTCTTCAAACAATTCACTTGGAAACCCACAACTCTTACCTAGGACAGACACTCAACTTTCTCTTGATTACGCAGCTAGAGACCTAGGACCCCCAACCTGCTTCAAGAAACACATATAGCCAGCTCTGAATAACGCAAGAAATTTCTCTCCATCTGACAACCATAATTCTCTCTGATGGATAATTTAGACTCAAATGTAATATTAGATATGCATGGGTATGGTAATGAGGAAGCTAATCAGTCCTAACTACTTTGGGGAAATAAATAAGAGAAATTGTCTTTTATATGAATGTAAGGAAAACCTCCTATTCATCTTCTTATTGCCATGCATGATTGGAAGTATATACATCTAAAATCATATGAAACATGGTAAGGAAAGTGCTCAGTAGAGTAGAGATTGTATAACCCAAACCTGTAAATCAAAATACAGCATTGCTCTTCCCTTTAGCAACCAGTTATTTCTTCAATATTCTTCAATAAACATACATATCTTCTTAATTAAACACATATTCAGAACCAGCTAAAGATGGAACATGATACCCAGCTTCCTTCTCTGTGCTGGGATTTGGTGTGGCTTGGGCTTGCACAGGTCTTATGCATGCTCTCACACTGCTATGAGTTCATGTGTGCAGCTGCCTTGGCAATGTCTAAAAAGACAGTTTACCTATAGTCATCTACTGCCTCTGGATTTCACATTGTTTCTTCCCTCTCTTCTACAATGATCCCTGAACTTTCTGAGAAGGGGCATGTTATATATGTTTCTTTTAGAGCTGAACATTCTGTATTCTTTTATTCTCTGCACCTTGCCAGTTCGGGGACTCTGCACTGATCATTATCCACTACAAACAAAATTTCTCTGATGAGGGTTGATAGGTGCACTAATATATGAATATAATAAGGTAATAAGCATTAGTTTAATATACTGTTTACTTAGCATAATAATATAGCAGGCTTTCTGCTATTGCCTATTTTTTGTCTAGGCATAGGTTCTTTGGCTGATAATGGTGCTAGGCATGGGTTTCATCTTTTGGATGTGTCTTCAATCCAATGGGAAAAAAAAGGGATTGGTTACTCCCATGGCATGTATGCCATTATTGTACCTCCCAGAATTCTCAGCTATGGACATCTAATCTTTGATAAAGAAGCCAGAGATATACAATACTGGGCTAACTGGATGTTATCATGTAGGAGAATGTAAATAAATCCATATTTACCACGCTGTGCAAAACTCAAGTCCCTGTGGATTAAAGAACTCAACATAAAACCAGACACTGAACCTAATAGAAGAGAAAGTAGGGTAATAGCTTTCCTTGAACACATCATCACTGGAGACAATTTCCTAAACAGGACGCTGATAGCTCAGGTACTAAGATCAATATTAATAAATGAGAACTCATGAAACTAAAAAGCTTATGTAAGTCAAAGGACACCATCAATAGGACAAAGCAGCAGGCTATAAGAAGGGAAAAGATCTTCACCAACTCCATTCCACATCTGGTAGAGGACTAATATCCAAGGTATGTAAAGAACAAACCAAATAATCCAATTAAAATGGGATACAGGTCTACACAGAGAATTCTCAATAGAAGAATCTCAAATGGCAAAAAAAAAAAAAAAAAAAAAAAAAAAAGCACTTAAAGAAATGTTCACGTCATTAACCAAGAGGGAAATGAAAATCAAAACTACTTTGCAATTCCATCTTACAGTTAACAGAATGGCTAAGATCAGCAACAGAAATGACAGCTCATGTTGACATGGATGTGGAACAAAGTAACACTCTACTGCTGGTGGGAGGGAAAATACCTACTGCCACTATGGAAATCAATATGGAAGTTCCTCAGAAAACAGGGACTAAATCTACCTCAAGATCCAGCTATACCACTCTTGAGCACATATCCAAAAGATGCCCTATCCTACCACAAGGATACTTGCTCAACTATTTTCACAGTTGCTTTATTCATAATAGCCAGAAACTGGAAATAACCTGGATGTCCCTCAACCAAAGAATGGATAAAAAAAATTGTTGTACATTTACACAATGAAGTATTACTTAGCTAGTAAAAAACAATGACATTGGAAAATATGCAAGCAAGTGGATAGAACTAGGGGGAAAAATCATCTTAAGTGATGCAACCGAGATCCAAAAAGATAAACATGGTATGTATTCACTTATAGTTAGGTATTAGCTGTAAAGTGAAGGCTAATCATGATATGTTCCACAGACCCAGAGAAGTTAGATAAAGGGGAGTTTTGGGGGAGGCATTGATCTCCCTGGGAAAGAAAAATGGAATAGATTTTATGGATGGAATAGGGTTAGGTAGGAATGTGAGCAGGAAAGATCAAGTGGGAGAGGGAGGGACATAGAGTATAGAGAAATAGGACTGAAATTGGTGGGCATTTAGGAGATGATATGGAAACCCAGTGCAGTGGAAATTTCCTGGAACCTATGAGGTTGACCCTAGCAAAGGAGAATATGGAGCTTGAACAAGCCATCTTCTATCAAAACAAGGCTCCAACTGGTGGGGCTAGGAGCACCAACCCAGCCACAAAACCTACAACCCACAACCTGCCAGCACAAGATGTGCTGGGACAATGGTGGCTTGGAGACTGTGGGAGTGGCCAGCCAACAATTAGCCTAACCTGAGGTCCACTCCAGGAGAAGGAGCCCATGCCTGACACTGCCTCCATGGCCAGGATCCAGAAGCTGAATGGCTCAGAGACCTAGGATAGAAACAAAAACAACTGACAAAACAAACAAATACAATTTAAGAAAATGATTGTTGATGATATTCTACTCTACTCATAAGATCAGTGCCTGGCCCAGTCATTATCAGAGAGGCTTCCTCCAGCAGCTGATGGGAGCAGATATAGAAACCCACAGCCAAAAATTAGGCAGAGCTCAGACAACTGAAGAAGTTGAGGAGAAATAATTGCAGAAGCCAGAGGATTGAGGACACCAGGAGAACACAGCTCACAGATTCAACCAAGGAGGGCTCATAGGGGCCCACAGAGACCATGGTAGTGGGGCCCATAAAGATGGGTCTGCTTCATCTTGCCTCAAGGTCAGAGAGTTCAAACAGTCCTTAATAAGTCAAAAGACCTGAAGGTCTAATGCTTGGCTACTGCAGGATGTTTTGGCCTTGGTAGTGGATGTCTTATCTAAATAACAACAGATTTGGGCTCAGGTGTGTTTACTCTTCACCCTGAAGGCCTGATAACAGGTGTGGCTATCAAATGCCTGAAGGATTAAGGAGTAAGTCTGTTTGCTCCTTATACAAGATAATAGAAGTCTTCTGCCATGCCCCCCACCCCTTTTTGGTTGGGTACTTAAGAATGTTGAAGAATAAACTGGGAGCTTCAGTATTCACTGGATTGCTCTTCTGACTCTATCCTGTGTCTATGTATTTCTCTTAATGCCTTTACCTACCCTTTCTCAATCCACACCTCCCCTCTCAGGTATGAACCAGACAAGTCAGCTGGCTCTGACTATAACCCCACAAAGACATCTTCCCACAAATGGTGCAGCAACATGGCGCTACTACAGAGGGTGACCACAACATGGAGTCTGCATAGGTTTGAACCAGGCCCTCTCCGTACATGCTATGGCTCTTTAGCTTGGAGTTTTTATTGGACTCCAACAGTGGGAGTGGAAATCTCTCTTACTCTAGCCTGCTCTTTGGATCTTTTTCCTCTTGCTGGGTTTCCTTGTCCTGACTTGATATGACAGTATCTCCCTAGTTTTTATTACATCTCGTTATTCCAAATTTGGTAGATAACACTGGGAGGCCAGCTCTTTTTTTGAAGAGATACAGAGGAGCAATGGTCTGGGAAGTAATGGGAAGGGCTAGAAGAGGGGAGACTTTGAACAACATATATTGTCTGAGAGAAGAATACGTAAAATAAAATAAGAAAGGAAGCTAGATCTTACTACTGTAACCCAGGAAAATAATGCCACGGTGATTCCTAAATTGTTCCTAAAAGACTAAAAGAAAAAGAAAAAAAAAGTGTTCAAAAACCTTTCACAACTCCCACATTCAGTTACAGGACACTGTTCAGAGTCACAGCCTACAGTTTAAAAGTCTGAGGACTAAGGCAAGTGGTAGTGCTCTCCTTTAACCCCAGCACTAGGGAAGCAGAGGCAGGTGGATCTCTGTGAGTTCAAGGCCAGGCTAGTCTACAGAACAAGTTCCAGGACAGCCAATTGAAACTCCGTTTCAGAAAACAAACAAACAAATAAAGATAAAAATAAACCAAGAAACTATATTATGTCAGGATGTATTAAAAGAAGAAACTTAAACAGAAATAGAAAAATTAACATATGAAAAAGAATTTGTAATCAATTATGACTTAAGTAGGAAGAAGTAAAATATAGAATTTTAGTAAGAAAATATCAGAAATAATTTAAAAGAAAAATCTTGGAAAGAAAAGAAAAGGTACTGTTATAAAACCCAATATAAAGCATATCAACATGCAGAGATGACTGAAATATCGAGTATATAAATATATCACATAATTACTTGAAAATGACCTTAATCACATGCTGATTAAAAAAACTAAGAATGTTCAAAATTAAACTGTGAAAAATTACATAAATACAAATAAACCCTAGCAGTCAATACAGAAGTAAATTTTAAAATTGTGTAAAACTTTATTACCAAGCAGCAAGCTCCTAAAGCTAGCAATGGGTTCACATGCAGCTGGGGTTGTAGAAGAGGGACCTGGAGATGACGTACAGAAGAACTGTTAAATTCATGTATAAATCTTGTCAGCTGTCTCAGCTTTCTTTTTCTCTATCCCACATTTTCTCCTACATGAACTCTTGAAGCATAGTTGAGAATACTTCATTTCTGTCAAGAGAGGTGATACTAAGAGACACTAAGAACATCTTGGAGAAGACTTAGAAGTGTCTGACTGTAATCACACATGCACATACACGAGACTCATATTAGTAGGATTCTATTCTTGCTATCTGCATCTATGGGTTCTAGATGTTACCTTGTGTGGAGTCTGTATAAAATGAAAGGGGCATGGCAATGTACTCTGCTGTATTATTTGTTCTATATTATGCAAAGTAGGATATGTTACAATTTGTATAAATACGTATTTGTTTAATTTTGCTTTATGTGTATGGGTATTGGGCCTGCTTATATGTATGTGTACCACTTACATGCACTGCAGAAGCTAGAAAAAGGCATTTAAATATCTGGCACTGGAGTTATAGACAGCTGTAATCTACCATGTCAATGCATGGAATGGTACCCAGATCTTCTGGAGAGCAACAAGTATTCTTAACTCAAAAACTGAAAAAGACATTGTAAAGCATCTATTAAGACCTTGGTATGTAATTAATGCTGGAAAATTAACTTTGAGAGTCTCATTTTCTTAATACACAATAAAGATGTTATTAAAGTCTATGTAGAGGAAGAGGCAGAAAGATTTTAAGAGCCAGTAGAGATGAAAGACAGATCACAGCAGGTATAATACACATAAAACCTCACAGTGACTATAGCAACATGCACAGGACCTGTACAGGTCTAAGCCATCTGGGGTCCCAGAGCTAAGAGATGAAGAGAACACAAGTTTCCATCTCTAATATAGAAGCTATCTCTAATTGACAATCATTTATAAAGGAAAAATTAGTTTTCATCAAGGTAACCTTACTAGATATCTAACCACATTTAAAGGAATACACACATACAAAAAAACAGTAAGTGTCCAATACAAGACTAACTCAGTGGTAGTTTGGGAGATGCTTTGTTTCATAGTGATTTATTTAATCATTTTTTATCTTTACATTTGGCTAATCTATTATGGTTTCCACTTTTATGTTTTTAGGATGTGTGTGTGTATTTCTCATGCTTTTTCTTTCTTTGTATTTTTCCACTTTTCTTTTCATCTGTTTTATTGTATTCTGGTTAGTTTAGTTTTTTTCATTTTTTATTTTATATTTTTATTGTTTTCTTTTGGCTTGTCTTCTTTCTAGGGAAAGAGAGAAAAAGGCCATGAAGTTGGATGATGGGAGGTAAGGAGGATATAGGAGGAGATGAAGGAGGGGAAACAATGATCAAAATAAACTTTATGAAAATATTTTTTAATAAAAAGCATAAATACAATTTTAATTTAAAAAGTTCAAAAACACCCATTGTAGGCAACAACGCTGCCAATGTTCATAGAACACAAATTACCTTAATATTTTCACATTTTAATGTTTAGAACACCAAGCTAGCCCTGGAAGAGATTTGTGTGTCTTCAAATTCTATCTCTCCAGGGAAATAATAATCTAAAAGGAGGAAGGATAAGTTTCTAAACTAACTATGTGTAGGCCATTAGAGTTGCTTTTATGTCTATCAACTGTGAGACACCTATCAACATTCTGCCCTCTCTTCAGAGTGTGTCTCATATTATGAAATCAGGGAAAGTAAACATCTTGACCATTGGTTCTTGCATAAGAAAGCACAAAAAAGGCTTGAGAGAGCCTTGTGACATCTGAACATTAACAATTATTGAAGACATGTTGTGATTTCAGAGTAAGTGCAAGAGTGATGAGAGAGATGTGGGAGGGAGGGAAGGACAGAGAGAGAGGAAACAGAGAGAGAGAGAGAGAGAGCACTTGTACTCTCAAACATGAAAGAAACATAGGCTAAGCCTAGAGATACCTGTTTTATTTATTTATTTATTTATTAGTTTTTTTAATTTTTTTAAAATTTATTTTATATAACAAAGTCCATTTAAATGAAAACAAACATTTATAGACAATATTTGGGAATTTGGGCGTTGTTCTTTCCAAACTACTTCCTGCTGGTAAGGGGCGCTGTCAAGGGGGATTCGAAGAAGATTCAGAAATCCTGGCTGTGGTCTGTAAGGCTGCTTTGTCCAGCTGTTTTGAATGTAGGATCACCTGGTACTCTGTTTCAGGTGGTCTGGCTTGATCAAACCACATTAGTCTGGAAGGAATCCACATCTTTTCATTTTCTGGGTGGGGGGATGGTATGGGAGGGTGGTTAGAGTGCATGTGAGAGGGCAGAGAGGGTAAAAGGGAGGGAAGAAGGAAGGGAGAGGGAACTGGGATCGACATGTAAAATCATAAATTAAATTTAAAACAATGCTTTGACTCCAAAATTTAAGTTCAAAGACAAGTTACTGGGGGAAAAGATTTCTATTTTTGTTTCCACAGAGATACCTGTTTTAGGGTGGTTGAAAGAGCAGTTAAGTAAAAAGGAAAAAAAAAAAATCATAAGCTCTATGTCCTCAGCAGCAGAATGTTTGGAACTAGGACAAAATAGGAGTATGAAGTACACAAAGTTGGAAAGAAAGCCTTTCATGTTTTTGTTTGTTTTTTCCCAGAGGTTATCCATAGGCCATGCCATACTTACATCATAGACTGCTTCCTGCCTGCTGCAGGGAGATTCAGGAAGGCATTCTTCTTTTTATGTACTCATTCTAAGTCTTGCTCTCTGCTCTTTGCTTTTTCTTCAAGATTTTGAAAATTAATTTAAAAGAGTAAAACATGTGATAATAACTTCTAAGCAAATCAGCAGAAATAGAAGTAGGATAAAGGAGAATGCACAGACAAAGCTCAGGTACCATGATACTGTTTCAGAGTCTAGAATATTGCTAAGCCCCTGAGATACCTCAGTATGCATATAAGAACATCAAAGCAGTGGTCTTACATCAAAGCAGTGGTCTTACTTTCCCCATTTTTTTCTCCTTTTCAGTAGATGAGCTAAATCATACTATTCTAGTTAGCTCTTCTGTTTCTGTGACAAAACAGTGACCAAAAACAACCTAAATAGAAAAGGGTTAATTTCACCATAGGGGGAAGACAGGACAAGAGCTCAAGTCAGGCTCTTTTCTCCAGCCGAGCAAGATGCCCAAGGGAAAGAAGGCCAAGGGGAAGAAGGTGGCCCCGGCCCCCGCCGTCGTGAAGAAACAGGAGGCCAAAAAGGTGGTGAATCCTTTGTTTGAGAAGAGGCCTAAGAACTTCGGCATTGGGCAGGACATCCAGCCCAAAAGAGATCTCACCCGCTTCGTCAAATGGCCTCGTTACATCCGGCTGCAGCGGCAAAGGGCCATCCTCTATAAGCGTCTCAAAGTTCCTCCTGCCATTAACCAGTTCACCCAGGCCCTGGACCGGCAAACAGCTACCCAGCTGCTTAAGCTTGCCCACAAGTACAGGCCAGAGACAAAGCAGGAGAAGAAGCAAAGACTGTTGGCCCGTGCTGAGAAGAAAGCTGCTGGCAAAGGGGATGTCCCAACTAAGAGGCCTCCTGTCCTTCGAGCAGGAGTCAATACAGTCACCACCTTGGTGGAGAACAAGAAGGCTCAGCTGGTGGTGATCGCCCATGATGTAGACCCTATTGAGCTGGTGGTCTTCCTGCCTGCACTGTGTCGCAAGATGGGGGTCCCCTACTGCATCATCAAGGGAAAGGCCAGGCTGGGGCGGCTGGTCCACAGGAAGACATGTACCACTGTTGCCTTCACACAGGTTAACTCAGAAGACAAGGGTGCTCTGGCTAAGCTGGTGGAAGCTATTAGGACCAATTACAACGACAGATATGATGAGATACGCCGCCACTGGGGAGGCAATGTCCTGGGTCCTAAATCTGTGGCTCGAATTGCCAAACTGGAAAAGGCAAAGGCCAAAGAACTCGCCACTAAACTGGGTTAAATGTACACTCACTGCTAAGTTTTCTGTACATAAAATACAAATTTATCTTCCATCTAAAAAAAAAAAAAAAAAAGAGCTCAAGTCAGGAACTGAGAGACAGAAACCAATGCAGAGAACACTAAGGAATCCTATTTACTGGTTTCTTTCCTCTGGCTTCCTCAGCTATTTTTCTATACAGTCCAGGCATACCTGCCTAGGGATGGCACAGCCCACAGTAGATTAGGCCCTCCAACATCAATAAGAAATTTTAAATGCCCATAGGTCAATCTGATGGAGATAATATTTCAATTGAGATGCCTTCTTCCCAAGTGACTCCAGTTTGTGTTAAGCTGAGAAAAACCAAACAGCACAGATATCTCCATCTTTCTCTAGTCTACTCTGTTTTACAACCTTTCTTTGTATCTCCTGCAGCCCTTCATTTCTTTTTCACATTGAGAAATGTTTTCTCTTGTATAAAGAAGAGTCATAGGGTAGATTTTTAACTAGGCATGGGCCATAAAAATTAATTAAAAGTTTAGCAAAAAGTACTAAGCATTTTTACTACTCTTAGAAAATAATCAAAATATTAAAATTTCAAAGATTAAGCAAAGACTTTAACACACCAAAAATTCATATTTAAACCTTAATGATTTTCATCACTCAAAGCATAGAGTGTACCAGATGGTTCTTTGCTGGCACAAATTGTGCTCCGTGTTTATAACAGGGTTCTGTAAGAGCATTTGATTGACAGCAACTAGTTTTGTTACAAAACAGTGTGACATCAGGTCAATCATGATGGAACTTGATAATGCCACATCAATAATGTGACATTTTATACTGTAGTTTGGAACAAATTGCCTAAAGGAAAGAAAGTGATGCTTACTAATGGATGAATATTCTAAACAAATGTTAGCTCGTCTCATTGCAGCATTTGCTGAAGATGTTGAGAGCCAAAAGAATTAAAAGAAAAAAAAAGAAAAAACAAAACAAATAAACAAACAAACAAAAAAAAAAAAACAACGGCCTTCAGAAAGTGGAATTGTTCCTGAGTTGAGAAAGAAATACTTTCCTTGACAAACAACCTGGCCAATTATTCTGATAAAAGCCATAGTACGATATAATTTATCTACATTCACATCGAGTCTTTAGACACAAGGAATACACATTTCAGGAGGATATATAAGTCCAAAAATACAATATGGCCTAAAGCCATGATTATAGTAGGAGCACAGTATGAAACAATGGTCTGCCTTCATCAAATAAGCAAATCACCATGTCATATAAAAAGAGAGCTGTCTCATCCTGGCCCCAATAAAAAAGCCAATGGCTTCCTCTACTCGCCTTGTCTATGATGTCCTTTGCCAGCCTGAGCATGCAAATGCTGAAAAATTCAAGCAGATAGTTCCAAATAGTCCAGAGTGAAACAGGCACTATTTGGCTTACAGAAAGTTTAATCAAAAGGAACAGGGCAGAGGATGGATGAAGTGCAATGGAAAGAATATACTACAGTGGGAGATTCAGAATTATCTATTGAACAATTTGGCTAGCTATCTTTTGTGTGACATAAAGCACATCTAAGACTCCCAAGTAAAAATACTTTATTTCATTGTTTTAGGTGATGTGTTGAAGCTGTGTTTCTGTCTCCAGCATGGGGACAATCTATAACAGTTGAACTGCAACAGTTCTAAAGTGAGTGACAGTAAGAATTGTAGCCTCAGTGGAAAATTCATGAATGCTAGTGTGTTTCTTTACAAGACCAGCTGACTTGCTGTTCTCTAGATATATTGATGCTTGACTAAAGTTTAGTCAGATTGTTTGTGTATCTTGTGGGTTTATTTGTGTATGTCATTGTGAAATAAAGTTTTATTAAATGTCTACTGGGTCCGTAGACATTATTGCCTTTAGTATGTGTCCATTTCCAGTAGAGTCCTGTAATCTTCCATCATCAGCCCATAGCCCATAGTGTGTCTGGCAGACTCTTCAGCAAAGCAGGAAACTTTTACTATAATATTGATGTTTAAGTTTTCCACAAGGAATACTAACAATTCCTAACAGCAATCTTTGAATTCTCTGGAAAGAAGATGGGGCCCCATGTCATAATTTCCACTTGACTCAACCTGATACATCTGGACTACAAACATCACCCTAAAACTGGTTTAAGACTTTTGCTTGAGACAACTCATGACTAGCTAGGTGTAATGGTGCACCTTCTTATTACACCCTGGCCAGAATTTCAAATTGAACTACAGTCAAGCATTTTCTGCCACACAGTGACTAGCTACATATGTCACAGCCAGTTCTGTGAGAAATTTGGTTGCTAAAAATTTCTTCCCACAGGATCCCATGGAGCAATCATCGTCCCATTTCAGCAGGAAGTAACCTTAAGGTAACGACGCCCCCGCCTTCCCTACTCTTGAAATTTGGGGATAATATTCATCTTCTTTGGGTTGGTTTTAGTTACTTAGGGCTGGGTATGGAAGGTGATGCTTAGACTCGGGTTTATCTTTTAGACAGGAATAGGGTTATGGTTGGGAAAGATATGGCTTAGATGGGAGATAGGTAGATTGGCCTGTGTTCTTGTGAATTATTGAGTAAGAGTGAGATAATAGTATTGTACAGTTTACATTGTTACATATTCTTATTTGTGGTAAGCTATGTACAATTAAGTTTATATTCCCTTCCTGGAAGAATTGTATATTATATTGTGTCATATTGTGTGAAATCTTCCCACTTACAATGTTTTATGCACATTATTCTTACCATATTCTATGTATGTATACTTTTACTTATGTTCAAGACATTGATACAATTTATGCACATTTATTCACATTTATTCTTGCCATATTCTATGTCTGTATACTTTTCTTGTATTCAAGACATTTTGTATATTGATACAATTTGGGATATTTTTCATGCTGCCCTTTATAGTTCTACTTCTTGTCTAGATATTTCTATTCTACCTCTCTTTTAGGGATTTATATGTATGTATATGTACATAGTTATGTAAGGGGTACGGTTTTTCTGCCCGCCGCCCGGTCTTGTCCTGATACCACGCCAGCCCCAAATAATACACAGAGACTCTGTATTTGATACAATACTGTTTGCCCGGTTACTTGTTTCTTATCTGCTAGCTCTGCCTTAATTATTAACCCATTTCTGCTGATCTATGTATTTTCACATGGCCTTCTCTTACCGGGGAGGCGGCTGGCATCCAGCTCTCTCCAGACTCTCCATCCTGACTCCTCCCTCCTACTTCCTATTTCCTCCTTGTCTCCTAGTCCCTCCTATCTTCCTTTCCTATTGGCCAACAGTGCTTTATTATTAACCAGTATGAGAAACATATATACATAATGGCATCTCCCATCATCTCCTCTTTTCTGTTTAAATAAAAAGAAGGGTTTTAACCTTAACATAGCAAAATATATAACACAACAGTTATCAAATAAGAATCACAGTTAACAATATTTAGTCCATTAACATTTATCAAGATTAAAAGAAACTATTCTATCATCTATCCTATATTTGTGAGTCCAAAGTCCTATTTGTAACTTATCTGTAAACCTAACTAAGGAAAACTATAACCATAACTATCTGTCTTCAACTCCTTCAAAGACCACAGAAGGATAGTATATAAACTCTAGAAATGACAGAGACAACTCACTGCCTGGTCACCCGAAGTTCTTTTGTAATCTTCCATCTTCAGCCCATAGGCCATAGTGTGTCTGGCTGACTCTTCAGCAATGCAGGAAACTTTAAACTGTCTTTTTGTATTGGCAGTTTGACAGTCACTTTTCTCTGTGTCCTGCATACTGTCTCGCAGACTCTTCCATGAAGCAGGAACTCTGTAGCAATGTCCATCTTGAATCAGAAGTCACTTTCCTGTGGGTCCTGCATGTCCAGTTTATACATCACAAGTCAAACAGTCCAGACAAGAGCAGTATCTTGTCCACATGGCTAGTCTTGCCATATTGAAAGCAAACTCCATAACGAGTTTCTTCAATGTTCATCTTCCTTTCTGTTGCAGGTGGTATTGCCAAGAGCAATTATGTCTCACTGTCACGAAAACCCTAAACCATTTTAAATGCCATATTCTGTAGGCCTTTGAAATGTTTGAAGAATGCCTATTCATCTCAAATACATCTCTGTATATCTAGAAAACTTAACTAACTTAACTATAATATCTGACTATCATAGGTACTTATCTATAATCTGTACTACATTATACATTACATTTCTAAATAAGCTATACAAACAAGAGGAGAAATATACATATGACAAAATTGACCTTAAATTGTATCAATAAATGAAAATCCATTCCAAAACAAACTATGCATATCTATATCATAATTCCCTTTTTACCTTTAAAAAGAACTGGCTGTGATCATTAACCATTTATACCCAAGTCCATTTAAATGAAAACAAACATTTATAAATATTTGGGAATTTGGGCGTCGTTCTTTCCAAACTACTTCCTGCTGATAGGGGGCGCTGTCATGGGAATCTTGGCTGTAGTCTGCAAGGCTGCTTTGTCCAAGCTGTTTTGAATGTTGGATCGCCAGAAACTCTGTTTCAGGGGGCCTGGCTTGATCAAACCACATTAGTCTGCAAGGAATCCACAGCTTTTCATTTTCTGTGGAAACAAAAATAGAAATCCTTTTCCCCAGTAACTTGTCCTTGAACTTAAATTTTGGAGTCAAAGCATTTTCAAAATATATACATTGAATTAATTCAGCAGCATTTGTTTTAACAGTTGTTGTTTCCTCAGCAGTCAAACAATACAAAGACAATATAATACCATACAGTATACAAATTTTCTCCATCTGTGGCTTTTTATTATTCTGTTTCTTTTCTATTTTTCGAGACAGGGTTTCTCCTTGTAACTCTTATCTGTCCTGGAATTACTCTGCATACCAGGTTTACTTTGCAAATCACAGAGATCTGCTAGCCTCTGTCTCCCGAGTGCTGGGATTAAAGGTGTGTGCCACCACACCCAGGTCCTCTTTGTCTCTTAAAAACCATTTTATTTTTTTTTCTCCCAAGCCTACATATATTTAAAAACCTTTAGAGGTTTTTCTTAATATGACTCTGTCTTTACTGTAAATCTTTATCTTTTTCTGGCCATGAGTCTTTATCTGTTAAACAACAACATTGTTAAAATGAAAGTCATAGCTGTGTCAGCCGCGGTTTACCAAAGATGGTGGCGGGTATTTTACCGCCAGCACGGAAAGCTGTGCTCACCGCCTTGGTCTGCGCTGTCACCCAGAAAGCATGCTGCCGGCTTGGAGATGTGGTCACTGCCATTGCCATCTCTCATACACACCAATAAACTGTTAGCAGAGTTATTTAAAAGCTGTGCGGTTTTTTGCCGTTTATGCTGAGTCAGGAAGCTTCCCTTAAAGGAGCCGCGCGACTATCTGCTTGTCTCTAGCAAAGCAGAGTCCAACCAAGAAAAATGCTGTTACCAAGAAACCTTGCTTGTCTCTGTTCTTTTGTTTCTAAAACCCTTTTTTAACCTTTTGTTAAATTTTAAGTGGAAGTTCTTACTAGCCACGTGGGCGCCATTTGTAAGAAGTACGGTTTTTCTGCCCGCCGCCCGGTCTTGTCCTGATACCACGCCAGCCCCAAATAATACACAGAGACTCTGTATTTGATACAATACTGTTTGCCCGGTTACTTGTTTCTTATCTGCTAGCTCTGCCTTAATTATTAACCCATTTCTGCTGATCTATGTATTTTCACATGGCCTTCTCTTACCGGGGAGGCGGCTGGCATCCAGCTCTCTCCAGACTCTCCATCCTGACTCCTCCCTCCTACTTCCTATTTCCTCCTTGTCTCCTAGTCCCTCCTATCTTCCTTTCCTATTGGCCAACAGTGCTTTATTATTAACCAGTATGAGAAACATATATACATAATGGCATCTCCCATCATAGTTATATTGTTTAGGGATTTGTCCCTGCCTTACTCAGGGAAGTTTCATTCAGTTTTTTAGCTAAGTTCCTGAGTCATACAGATTATCTTCACTCA
Source organism: Phodopus roborovskii (assembly GCF_943737965.1). Lineage (NCBI taxonomy): Eukaryota > Metazoa > Chordata > Mammalia > Rodentia > Cricetidae > Phodopus > Phodopus roborovskii. The sequence continues at coordinate 37,559,937 of NW_026125295.1, read as the reverse complement.
TGTTTCCTTTACTTATGAGATTAGTCAACATAGATGCTTAATCTTCAATCACTTCATAGACATGCAGAACATGGCATTTAAATGTTTTAATATTAGTACTCCGTTGACATGAGACACTATTGCTCCTGACAGCACTGTGCACTTTCCCGAAAATATGTTGGACACTGTTGTTGCTCCTTCTGGAGTTCATCCTCGCTTCGGCTAATGGCCTCTTGGGCAAAGAACTGTCCCCACCTTGACCACTGATTTGGACATGCAGTCCTATTTGCTTGCAGGAAACAAATATAAAAGACTTCTGGACCTTGCCAAGTCAGGATAAGACAGCCTTTCTATCTCCCTGCTGTTGTTGTGGTCTGTCAAGTACTCTTGGCCTTAGCCAAAACTGGGTTTACCAGCATTGTTGTGAGACCTTGGGTGACTGTTCAGGTAGCCTGCTGTTTCTGTCCTCACTGCACCTTTTGGAAGTTGCCTAGCCACACTTCCTGTCTACCCTAGTATAGTTATTTTCCTTCTCAGGTCTTGATGAGGTTGGAGATTAAACTATCACAACTATTATTCTCTCTTTCTAGTTAGATATATTAATTACTAGACTTAAGTTTTCCAGCTTAGGACAACTCTATTGTAAACTCCGTTTTGCCTTCACCCTAAGACTAGATATGTAGGCCGTTTTGTTCTCAATTTTCCTTTTCTAAGAGCACCCTTGTTATTCACTGTTTTGTATAGTTTTGTATAAAGCCTAAATCTTTTCTTTAGACTAAAAGGTGAATTGTAGGAGGATATTCACTTTGTCTCCTTCTGTGGTACTGACCACACCCACTGGGGGGGGGTGGAGCCAGGGGCCGAAGTGACCTGGGGAACTAGCGCGGGACAGGAGGACATCCAGAGGAATTTTTGGAACCAGGAACCTGTTGGTGTTCACCTATCTATGTTGTGAGTTATTTCTCCCTAAATAAACATCTGTTCGGCCTAATTGTTTATCTTGATCCTTATTAAACCGTGATACTTGGGTGAGGGTACCATGGACTTCACCTTTCTTCAGTGAGGAATCCCAACAGTCAAGAAACTCAGACTGATGATATTTTGCAAGTGGACACAGATGAACTAGTAGACAGTGGCAGTTTGGCTCAGAGGATTGTCAGGAATAAGGAAAGAGTGACTTGAGCTCTTATCTGCCATCTATCAGAGAAGACAGTAAATGATATCATCTGGATATAACATATGTAAGATATAGTTGATATATTAAACAGCATTCAGAACTGACTAAAGAAAGGGTGAACAAACCATAGTCTCAGGCTATAAATGCTGACCAATACAAAAATTAGAAACTTGCATAAAACATTATGAGTACTTAAACGGTTTAACTAAACCATGCAGTTCTTGTAAATGATCTTTGCAGATGACAAAGCATGTTAGTGTTTTGTAAAAAATGTAAAGCGAGAGAGAGAAAAAAGAAAGAACATATGCTCTCATGACCTACAGGGTATGCACTGGACACTACAGTATTTAATACATAACCCAAGACAATTTCTTAACTAATGTGGTATAGAGAAACTAAAGGATAGACACCCTGGATTAGAGAAATGTAGTCAGAAAAAGTATTTCTTTAACAATGTATTTTCTAGAAGGAAGAGCTGCTGCTTGTTGGTTTTCTTATCCCTCCCTCCCCATTCATTGATTCAGTAATTCATTTATTTTCCCTTCTTTGGAAATGGTTATGTAGGAACTGAGGTAGATTCCCCAGTTTCACTCATTTTTAGTTCATGTCTTGACAGAGACATTAAAACTATATACAATATAGTGCCCTATAGGTTATCCACTTTCTTTTTTTTTTTTTTTTTTTTTTTTTTAGCATTAAGTAGCTGCAAGTCATAATAATTACTTATTACAGTCACAAAGTCCTTTGATTAATCTTTGGAAGAATTGATCTCCTGTGAATTTGCAAACTCTGCCTAATATTACAGTCCCCCTGATACCTAAATAGGAACTTTTTTTTTTTAAAGTCATCTAAACAAAGTGGACTAATATCTTATGCCATGGCATGAAGTTCAAGCAAATAGTTGTGAAGATAAAATGTAGCAGTCATTCAGAGTCAACAGTTTCTAGAAGAGAACATTTAAATTAAATGTAGTTGCAATGTATTATGTTATGAGAAAATTTTTCCCTGCTGGCCTGGTCCCACCCCCACACCAGCCCCAAATAACACACAGAGACAGTGTATTAGATATAATTCCATTGGCATGTTACTAGCATTTCTTATTGGCTAGCTCTATCTTAAATATTAACCTTTCCCTGGAACTTTCTTCTCCGTCATGCTGGGGATTGAACAAAAGTTCCCACCTTGCAACATAATGTTTTACCATTGATTTCCATCCTCCTTTGCATGTATTCGTCATACCACCCAGTTCCTTTCTTACAAGATAGCTTGCCACCCAATGTAGCACCTTTCCAAATTCTTGGCAAATATATGGTGCAATCTTTTTGTCATTCATGTTTTTTTTTTACCTTGAAAACTGGTTGGAAATCTGTTAGAACCTGGAGCACATTACATTCTTCCTAAAATATGTATTTTCAATGTTGCAGTTTTGATCAGATCAAATAATATCTAAGATTCTTTACTAAATTGTGCCCTAATTTTACCTAATAGCCTACATAATATAGTCCTATTTACACAAAATTCAGAAAGCAAAAGAGAATGCAGGTAGAGAAAGAAAATTGCTAGGTATAAAGGGTTTAAGAGGGGAAATTGATGGGCAAGGTGAGATTAAAATGACACAAAACATGATATCATGATATACTCATTATTTTAGTTGTACAATTTCTCAGATATTAATATATAATATATGTACATCTATTTCTCTGACATACTTGTGAGAGTTTCTCATATTTCACAATTTAAAATGTTTGCAAAATTTATTATTTTACTCTTTTTTAATTGAAAATAGATTATTTTCTCATACAATATATCTTGATTGCAGTTTTCCCTAGCTTTAGTTCTCTCAGTTTCTCTAAACTTTCCCTCACACCTGGATCCACCTCTTTTCAGTCTCTTAGAAAGTAATAGGCTTCTAAGAGATAACAATAAAATATAACACGATAAAATATAAGGTAAAATAAAACCCATTCTCAGGCAGTGGTGGTGCATGACTTTAATTCTAGCACCAGGCCAGTCTGGTCTACAGAGTGGGTTTTAGGACAACCAGGGCTACACCAAATAAAAAAATAAAGAAATGTTTTTTTAAAAATCACATCAAATTTGTACAAAGCAAAATAACAGAAGAAAAAGAACCCAAGAAAAGGCTAAAGAATCAGAGGCCCACTCTATTTAACACACACAAAATCCCATAAAATCACTAAACTGAAAAGTGTGATATATACACAGAAGACTTGGTGCAGACCCATGCAGTTCCTGTAATTGCTGCTTCAGTCTCTGTGAATTCATATGAGCCTTGTTCAGCTGACTCAGAGAACTGTGTTCTCTTGGTGTCCTACAAGCCCTCTGACTCTTGTACTCTTTCTGCCTCTTCTTCCAAGAGTTTCCCTGAACTCTGAATGGAGGGATTTGACAGAGACCTCCTATTTGGAGCTGTGTGTTTCAAGGTCTCTCTCTGGCTCTCTCTCTCTCTCTCTCTCTCTCTCTCTCTCTCTCTCTCTCTCTCTGTGTGTGTGTGTGTGTGTGTGTGCAATGTCTGACTGTGGATCTCCACATATGTAGGAGGAAGATGCTCTGATGATGACTTAAAAAAGTGTTGGTCTATGAGTATAATGGAATACCACCAGAATTCATTTTATTGATCACTTTTTGTTTGTTTCATTTTTTGAGACAAGTAGCATTTGGTTTCACACTAAGTCTCTGGACTATCTAATCTCTGGTTTTTGGTCACCCACATAGTGTCTGGTTTGGGTTCCATCTTGTGTAGTGGGCCTTAAGTCAAAGATATTGGTTGGCTACTAGCAGAAGTTCTGAGTCACCATTGCCCTGGCATATCTTAAAAGCAGGGTAGATTATGTTAAAGGTTTTGTGGCTTGGTTAATGTTTATGTTTGTCTGCAGAGTACCTTATCACACCAAACACACAAAAAGATGGTGTAAAGGATCCATATCAGAACCAGCTCTACTTTTCTGTGTTCAATGATTTATGTGGTGTTGTGTGGATGTTGTCTTCAGCAATGGGGCTTTGCTGTCAGTTTGCAAAGAGCAACCCTGGCAATGGCCTGGATTGTTCAGGGACTTCCATGGTATCTCACTGGCCAACAGTCTCAGTGCTGTAAGCTTTGTTTACTGACAAGAGATGACAATTGGGACTCCATCTCTCTCATTATTTGGAGACCCATAAGATATATTCTATTTTCCCCTTTCAGGGAGATTTATGTGTCCCCTAGTCCCTTTCTCCATACCTAAGCCCCCTTGGTCTACAGACTGTAGCTTGTTTATCATTAATTTAATGGTTAATATCCACATATAAGTCAATATATACCACATTTATCTTTCTGGGTCTTGGATACCTCACTCAGGATGATTTTAGCTAGCTACAGCCATTTGCTTAAAAATGTCATTATGTCATAACTCAACAGTTGAATAATATACCATTGTGTAAATGTACCACATTTTCTTTATCCATTCTTCCATTGAAGGTCATCTAGATTGTTTTCAATTTCTGACTATTGTGACTACAGCAGCAATGAACATGGTTAAGCATGGTAGGATAGACTGTCCTTTGGGTATATGTCCCAGAGTGGTATAGCAGGATCTTGAGGTAGACTATTTTTCCATATTTCTGAGGAACCACCATACTGATTTCCATAGTAGCTGTACAAGTTTGCAACTTCCTCAGCAATGGAGGAGAGTTCCCATTAACATCTTTGACAATATGAGCTGAGCTGTCATTTGCATTATTGGTCTTAGCTATCTATTCTGACAGGTGTAAGATGAACTCTCAAAGTAGTTTTGATTTGCATTTCCCTAATGGCTAAGAATTTTGAACATTTGAGTGTTTTTAGCCATTTTAGTATCCTCTATTGAGAATTCTATGTTTGGATCTTCACACCATTTTTAACTAAATTATTTGGGTTTTGTGATATCTAGTTTTTTTGTTGTTTGTTTGCTTTTTTTTTTTTTAGTTCTTTATATAGTTTGGATATTACCTTCTATCAAATGTGGAGTTGTTGAATATAGTTTCCCATTTTGTAGCCTGCCACTTTGCTTGATCAACAATGTCTTTTTCCTTACAGAAAGTTTACATGTCATGGCATTTTATTTATTAAATGTTGATTTTGGTGCCTGGGTGATCAGTGTTCTGTTCAGGAAATTGTCTCCTGTGCCAATGAGTTCTAGGTTATTCTCCACTTTTAAGTATGTATGAAAACAACCATTTTCAGAATTGAAGAAGAGCCGTTTGAGGTAAAAAATTATTTGAAAGATTTTGGTGCTTTTAATAAAATTAAATATAACTGCTCTGTACCTCAAAAATTTTTCTGTCCTAGTTGGGGGGTTTCAACCAAAATTATGTGTTCACACAGGTTTTACACAAGAATAAACCTCTGTGGTTTACAAAAATTTAAAAATAATTTCCATATGTACAAATAAATTGTGATGTTTGTCTTCAGTGTAATATTTTTATATAATAAAGTGAATGAATTCAACAAGCAATGCTTTTTTAAATATTTTGTTGATCAAAGAAGCCAGGTAAGAAGGATTACAAATTCTGTGATTTCATTTATATAAACTATTATAAAATGAATCACCAGGTGTTTCCTTTCTATACAGATACATTGGGTAGGCCTACCAGTAGAGAAGGCAGAAGGGAACTTTAGAGAATATACATAATCTAGGTTAGGGTACAGGTAGTGGTTCATTAAGCAATTCTATATTTTAACACCAAGAATCACTACACTCTGCTTATGAGATAAGTGGATTTGGGGGGTTGGAGAAATGTCTATACAAGTTTGAGGATCTGAGTTTGAATCTTCAGCACCCATTTAAAAGCTAAACTGAATGTCACACATCTGTAATATCAGCACTGGAGAGACAAAGACATAGGGATTCTGGTTCAGTGAGAGATTCTGTATCAAAAACATGGGTGATCAGGGGTAGAGAGATCTTTCTGTCTGTCACTTATATCTCAATAATAAATAGGTAAGATGATACAATGGTAGGCACATTGTGTATGGGAATAAAAAGAAGATGCACCTTTTTATCCCTAAGAGAACCAGTGTGTTTCATAGAAGAAGAAATAGCTGAGATAAGAACTGAATAGGAGTTTGTCAAAATGCAATCTGAGAACAAAAATCACCGTAGAAAACACACAGCACTGTGGGAAATAATACCGTTTGAGAAGGTGATCTTGGCTTAAAAGAGAATTGAATACACCGTGGTAGATGTGTCTCTAACGTTAAAGCCATGGTGAATCTTGTAGTTCAGACTACCCACCTTTTACTTTTACAGTGTCTCACAAGGTGACGTTAGAATTGATTGAATGATAAAATACACCAGAGAACTTGAGAGATTGTAGCCTAAAAACATCCTTTTGTAGTCTCCGATTTTAACTTCAACCCTAGAAATCATGACCTAATCTATCAAGTGAGCTCATTTTCCAATTTTACAACTTTTACAAATTGAGCCATTTGTAGCCATGAATAAGAATAAGATTAGAAGCTTTCCTGATTTGAAACCAGCTTGACAATTTAAAGAAAATGCCAGTTTAGAGGGCACAGTAGAACCAGATTTCACCAGTCTGCATTTTGGATGGTGACTTAAAGAGAATGATTATTATTTTTTATTATTTATATTTTTTCTATGAAGTTAGTGTTTTAATCAAATTTATATAAATAAGAATTATATTTCAGAGAAAGAGAGTCGGTTTGAGGAGAACTAAGAGCGACAGAAATAGTCACCAAGCTACTGACAGACCCTGCCAAGAAGCCAGGCCATCAAGGGACCTTGAAATAAGAGAAACCCTCTCACTTTGAGTAAAACAGCTAAGGATGATGGGACCGTGCTTAAACCCAACAGAAAAGAACTGGGTTTCCCTCACATCTGAGGATTAATTATCATGCTATGTTTTTAAAATTTTGTTTTAACATACCTAAGACCTGTATTTTTCCATTCATTCTTTCCTTATAATTTGAGAAGTTCTTTTTATCATTTCTAAGGGGCTGCTGCATCAAATTGCTCAATCCACGCTGCCCTGGGAAGCAAAGCAGGGTAGTGATATTCTCGTTTTATGATAAGGAGTGTATTTAGACCTTGTCCCTTTAGTTCAAACCGGACACCTAAAGCTTCAAGAACGGTTCCTTTAAAGTGCTGTGGAAAGTGGCCTGGGCAGCTGCCCTAGCAGCCTTCTGTGATTGCCAAACTCCAGTGCACTTTAAAGCCACTGCTCCGCTCTAAACCCATGTGCTGAAACACAGTGATACTGCTTCTCAGGTGACTTCTTACTCTTAACACCTCTCTATATCAGATTTGAAAGAAAATTGAGACCTGAAAAATAGCGGTGTTTCTTTCAGTCTCAGGCCATTTGGCAAGCTGATTCCCATGAGCTACCATTCCAGAAGTATGAGTGCCACATACTCTGACCCAGCTGTTACCCGCAGCACACACGTGGCACACCTACTAAAACAGTAGTTCTTGGGATGACTAGAAAATGAAGCTGATAAGCTGAAAAACTAATTTCAGCCTAAGATGTCTGTAGAACAGGGCAGCAAAGCAACATTTTTTTAAAATGGGATCCTACCATAGTCATCTCAAAGACAGAAAAAGTTAACTTATTCTTCTTAAGTCACCATCTAAAGGTAACTCTCTGGATGCAGGTGAGTCAAGTCACTGAATCTGGTTCTTGGGCTTTCAAGCAGAAGCCAGCGAGAGAGAAAGAGATGGGTAAAGGAAGAAATGAAAACAGTTAAATTTCCCACAGTGAAGAGCTTCTTATGAAAAGTCAATGTGATAAATTGAATATATGACTAAAGCCACATGACAAGGGTTTCTGCTATTTAAAGAAAAAAATTACCTTGGCAAAGCAGTGACACCTTCTTTATAAGACTCTCTGGAATCCTAATTTTGTAATTTTATTTCAATTCCTCTTTCTTCGCCTTCCTTTCTTTTTTTAGCTCCCCCTTTCACATCTTTCTACTCCTCCATCCCATTCCACTTAAGTAAGATTTTTTTAACTTAACAATGATTTTAAAAGCTCAGATGACATCATCACACATCATATTTCTATCAGTTATCACATTTTCAAGTAGGTTTGAGATTCAAGTGTCTTATTTTCTTGTCTAATCCATGAAGAGAACACACATTCTGCTAAATGTATTTATTAGATCAAATTGGTATATTTAGATATATATATATACATTCAGGTATACTTGGTTCTTTAGATACAGGTTCACATTGAACTTATTGTCCTCTCAGGAACCCAGGGAATGTGCTTCCCAGGCAGTTTTCTAGAAGCTGGCTTAACAGCTCAAAGCTACTTTACATAGATTTGTGTCATTTGCTTATAGTTATTCTAAGTACTCCACAGCGTGTTCAGGGTTAGGAAGGAACCAGCCCTTGGGACAGCCTTCCATGCTGCTTTGCAAAATCTAAGGTATCCACTAAGCCCTTAGTCTTTTACTGTAATAACAATTTCTACAAAGGTTTATGGATGAGTTTTTCATAGAAAAAAGACCTCTATATGTTAAGAGCTTCCAAACTGTTATTGTTGTTACTTGTTCATAATTACTCCAGTTCCTTGGGACATCACTGTTCAAAAGTAAAAGGGCCCTGCTAAATTCTTCCTTTAGTAGAATGTAATATGTCTTATTGTTCTTTCAATAAATTCACTTTCAATGAGCTTTACACAAAACATTTGGTATTATACTGAAAGACCTAAAAAGTAATGTTAATGATGGACTAATCTGGAAACCAATATCTGTTCCTTGGAATTTGCTAGCTTCCTCTCACAAGGCCCTGAGATAAGAAGAATTCACACTGCCCCTCCTTTCCTGTGAGTCAACAGGTGGTAAACAGGGTCAAGAGATAGCTGTAACTCTGGTTTGCCCAGACAAGATTAATTAGCACACCTGAGGTCCTAAGGTCTGCTGACCCTAATAGCAGACCATCCGGCCTCCAAGGGTCAGATACTCAATGGACAGAGGGTCCCTAACCCTAACCCTCCCTAAGCTTGTAGGGTTGCCTTTAAAAACACCTGGGCCCAGGGGAGGGGGCTTCTCTCTAGCCTGCATGTTGGAGGAGCCCATTTGTGCAAACATTTCCTGTTCATTAAAGCCTCTTGCGTTTTGCAGCAACTGGACTGAACATTGAGTTCTTGGGGTATCGACCGAACCTGGAAGACTCCTCATTCTGAGGGTCTTACAATATGTTCATTCACATACTTTCCATCTTCAGAGCTCTTTATTCCTTTGTAATAAACTGTACATTTCCAGGCCAGGCCTTAGGATTTTCCTTTTGCCTGATGCCTGGACTTAACACTGTGTAAAGAACTTTTATCTGTCGTAATGTGAGGTAGTTGCTTTTCTAGTCTTAGACTTTCTCATAACCTCAATGACTAGTTCCTGATAAACACTTATGGGGGGACATCTATAGATTTCATTCATGTGTCCTCTCTGATTTTCTGAGAACTCCAGCTACCTTTGTCTTCCATGCTCCCCATCCACCCATTTCTTCACAGGTCCTACAGACATATCCTCACCTGATTGGTCCTGCATAACTGCAAGCATTCACAGGGCTCAGTTACAAACCCAAAAGCAAAGCCATAGGATTGATATTTGACATTGACAACAGCAGCTTTCCCATATAAGTTTTTGTCTCAGACTACCCAACAAAACTTACACTTTCCTTTTTTACTGTATCAGATAAACTTGTATAGCTTAAGTATTAGTCCCTAGCTCCCCAGAGAGTAACCTTATTAAAAATAGGACTGCTTAAGAGATAACTGTCAGATGAATTCTTCTGGAGCAGCATGAAATTTTAGTCCATTCTCACTGGGGGGGACCAAAGGGGCAGTGGTGGTGCACACCTTTAATCTCAGCACTCCGGAGGCAGAGGCAGGCAGATCTCTCTGAGTCTGAGGCCAGCCTGGTCTACAGAGTGAGTTTCAGGTCAGGCTCCAAAGCTACAGAGAAATCCTTTCTTGAAATAGATAAATAGATAAATAAAGTAACTGGTGAGACCATCGTATCAGTAGGTTATAGCAAATGGAGAAAATTCTGTTATAGGTTTCAGATATGGACTGATGGAAGCTTTAGTTTTAGAATTGTTGAAAGCCAATGGTCTGTTGAGTTCAGGGTTCAGGGAAAATTACTATTTCTAGAGGCAGAGACACACAGGCAGAGACATGTGACAAGGCAGAAGTGATGGTACAGTGAGACAGGCCACCACCAGATGCCAAACAAGAGGCATAAACATGAAGGATCAATAGATACACACATGGTGTTATTGACACCCTGAGTTTGAACATCTAAATTTCAGGGACAATATATATATATATATATATATACATATATATATATATATATATATTCTATATTCTAAGCCTCTTAGTTTTCAGTCTGCTGTTAAGGTAACCTTGAGAAACACAGTCTGAAATGTTTAAATGAATCTGATATTACAGTCCTTTCCTTAGACCTAATAAAATGCTATCAGTCATATCAGGTAAGTCTGCATTTTACCCCAGTCTGAATTCCTGTAAAAGCAAAAACAGAAAGTGCCTAACTTTGCCCAATAGATGTCAGGGAAATTCATAGAGGAGTTTATTTTTAATCTGCAGACTACATTTGGGTCAGATTTTTCCAGGCAGGAGTATACAGAAAGGAGCCAAGGCAGAGGAAATAGCATGTATACTTTTTCCAATATTTATTTCTAATAGTAATTCAGTTTAAAGGACCAAATCCATCAACTTTTTATTATTACCTGTTCCCCTTTTGCTTTCATAAAGTAGATTTAACCTCTCTGTCTTTCATTTGGAAATGCAGACTTTCTTTTACATAAGATCAATTGATCATGTTAGGCAATTGCATTTTAGACAATAGAGTATTAGAAACTGTAATACTCCACATAGAAACACAGACAGACCCTGTGTCTGGCAAGCAGAAGACTTCAATGAAACCAAGTGGCAGAAAATGCTATACATTTGAATTGTACACAGTAAGTCTAAGACTAAATACAACTTTAGAATACCATCTTTGTAAATAGCAAATATGGATGGAAGTTTATGCCCAGCCCGGTCTCACATCTGTCTAGTCACAAATAAACACTCAGAGGCTTACTTTACTTATAAATTGTTTGGCTGATGGCTCAGCTAGCTATTTCTTAATTATTAACCCATTTCTATTAATCTGTTTATTTCTGCATGGTCTTAGTTTACTGTTGATGCCCGGATCTCTTGCTTCCTTGGTAGCTACATGGCATCTCCTTGACTCCTCCCCCTACTTTTCTCTGTCCCTGTTTGGATTTCCCACTTGGCTAAATCCTACCTGTCCATTGGCCAAAACAGCTTTATTAATAAACCAATAAGAGAAACAGATATTCACAGCATATAAAAGGACATCACCCATCAAACAAAGGTTATTTGTATTATATTTTCTTATTTGCAGACCAGTGCAATCACTAGTATGCATATAGACAGATGATGCTAAATCCAATTCTAACTTTAAAGGGAATAAAATATAACAAATTCTGAGCCAAATATAAGTGAACAAACACAGAAACATAGATTTGGGTTTCTCCAATTAATATGAACTAATGTGGAAATAGTTTCATGAGGGTTCCTAGTATAAGGACATAAAACAAAGCACACATCAAGGCATATTTAAAATATATTGGTGGGGACATCATATTGGTAGGTTGTAGCAAAATGGAGAAAATTCTTCTGTAGGCTTCAGATGTCAACTTACTACAATCCTAGTTTGGGAATTGATGAAATCCAATGGTCTATTAAGTTTATGCATTTCAAAGATTTTACCTGACAGTTTTAAATATTATCTCAAATCAACAATAAATGGATATTAAATGGATGATGATAGAACAAGATAAATTGCTGTTGGATCTTTAACATTCCTACTCTCCACAATTACGAAGTTCTAATAACTCAGCTTTGCACAAAGTTTGATATACATGCTGCTATGTTTAGGAGGATGCTCTCTCCTCTCACACCTCTGTGTATCTGTGTGTGTAAATGTAAAGTAGTTTTGAAATTTTTAAAATGACAAGAGAAATCATGTAAAAAATGTGCTATTAAATTCATCTAGTAATATAGTGGTTTCTCCTGGCCTTAGAAGAAGGAAACTTATTGCCAATTTTTCTATTGTTTTGCATCTTAGTGTGAAAATAACCTGAATTGTCATTACAGATATGGAATCTTATAGATACAAAACAGTTTTTTGCATATAGGTTTCTAAATATTTCCTGTACAAGATCTAAGGCCACAAGAACTTGGTAGCTTAATGGTTGGCTTAATGTGATCTTTCCATTGTCTTTCTCAAAACTGAGACTTACTGACTTCATGTATGCTAACAGATGAGACAATAAGTACTTCTCACATATGTCTCTTTCTTTGATGCAATACTCTCAGCTTTACTTTTCTAACTTAAATATGTTTAAGAGATCACTTCAGATCTATATAGAATCCTGGAGCCATATGGAATGTAGTTTTAAACTGGGGGAGAGAGGGAGAGGGAGAGAGAGAGGGAGAGTGAGGAGAGGGAGAGGGAGAGGGAGAGGGAGAGGGAGAAAGATATGATAAATAGGTAGATAGGTAGACAGATACATAGATAAATAAAAGATAGATACATACATAAATAGATAAACCCATATTCGGATTCATAGGATTAGCATTATTACTGTGTAGCTTCTGCTCCCTCTGATCCAGTAAAGCCAGTTGTCCCCTCACTTCAATATCTTTAGCAGAGCAGACAACTGATGAATGCATTTTATTGTTAAATCTAAATTTAAAAATTTGTAATGTTTGCCATTGATGGGAGATGCCATTATGTATATATGTTTCTCATACTGGTTAATAATAAAGCACTGTTGGCCAATAGGAAAGGAAGATAGGAGGGACTAGGAGACAAGGAGGAAATAGGAAGTAGTAAGGAGGAGTCAAGATGGAGAGTCTGAAGAAAGCAGTATGCTGCCAGCTCCCTGGTAAGAGAAATACATAGATCAGCAGAAATGGGTTAATAATTAAGGCAGAGCTAGCTGATAAGAAACAAGTAACCGGGCCAACAGCATTGTATCAAATACAGAGTCTCTGTGTATCATTTGGGGCTGGCGCGGCTGCAGGACAATACCAGGCGGCGGGCAGAAAAACCGTACCCCTTACAAATGGCGCCCACGTGGCTAATAAGAACTTACACTTAAAATTTAACAAAAGCTTAAAAAAGGGTTTTAGAAACAAAAGAACAGAGACAAGCAAGGTTTTGGTAACAGCATTTTTCTCGGTTGGACTCTGACTTGCGAGAGACAAGCAGATTGAGCGGCTCCTTTAAGGGAAGATTCCTGACTCAGCATAAGCGGCAAAAAACCGCAAGGCTTTAAAAAAGCACTGCTAACAATTTATTGGTGTGTATCAGAGCTGGCAATGGCAGCGACCACATCTCCTAGCCGGCAGCATGCAGACCAAGGCAGTGAGCACAGCTTTCAGTGCTGGCGGTAAAATAGCCGCCGCCATCTTTTATAAACCATGGCAGAAACAACTATGACTTTCATTTTAACAATGTTGTTGTTTAAAACAGATAAAGACTCATGGCCAGAAAAAGATAAAGATTTACAGTAAAGACAGATTCACATTAAGAAAAAGTACTAAAAGTTTACAGTGTGTTTAAAAAAAAAAAAAATACGTAGGCTTGGGAGAGAAAAAAAAAAATGGTCTTAAAAAGACAGAGAGGAGCTGGGTGTGGTGGCAAATGCCTTTAATCCCAGCACTCAAGAGACAGAGGCAAGCAGATCTCTGTGATTTGCAAAGTAAACCTGGTATGCTGAGTAAATTCCAGGACAGATAAGAGTTACACAGTCAAAAAATGAAAAAATAAAAGTAAAATAAACAGAGTAATAATAAAGCCACGTAAAGATGAAAAGCACAGAGTGAATCTGGTTACTGTATGCTATTGTGTTGTCTCTGCATTGTTTGACTGCCGAGAAAATAACAACAACTGATAAAGGAAATGCTGCTGGATTAATTCAATTTATATATTTTAAAAATGCTTTGACTCAAAAATTTAAGTCTAAGGACAAGTTACTGGGGAAAAGAATTTCTATTTTTGTTTCCACAGAAAATGAAAACCTGTGGATTCCTTGCAGACTAATGTGGTTTGATCAAGCCAGGCCCCCTGAAACAGAGTCGCTGGTGATCCAACATTCAAAACAGCTTGGACAAAGCAGCCTTACTGACTTATAGCCAGAATTTCTTCATCTTCTTAGGATCCCCATGACAGCGCCCCCTACCAGCAGGAAGTAGTTTGGAAAGAACGACGCCCAAATTCCCAAATATTGTTTATAAATATTTGTTTTCATTTAAATGGGGTTGGTTATAAATGGTTAATGATCACAACCAATAACTTTTTAAAGGTAAAAAAGGGGATTATGGTATAGATATGAATACTTCATTTTGGAATGGATTTTCATTTATTGATACAATTTAAGTCAATTTTGTCATATGTATATTTCGCCTCTTGTTTGTATAGCTCATTTAGAAATGTAAAGTATAATGTAGTACAGATTATATATAATTACCTATGATAGTCAAAGCTTAGTGTTTAGTTAGGGTTTTCAAGATACACAAGATGTATTTAAGATAGATAGAAAGTCTTCAAACCTTTCAAAGATTTAGTTAGGGTTTTCAAGATACACAAGATGTATTTAAGATAGATAGAAAGTCTTCAAACCTTTCAAAGATTTAGTTCGGGTTTTTAAGATACACAAGATGTATTTAAGATAGATAGGAATTCTTCAAACCTTTCAAAGACCTACAGAATATGGCATTTAAAATGGTTTAGGGTTTTACTTGACAATGAGACATAAATGCTCCTGGTAACACCACCTGCATCAGAAAGGAAGATGGACATTAAAGAAAGACTTTATGGAGTTTACTTCCAATATGGCAAGACTAGCCATTTGGACAAGATACTGCTCTTGTCCAGACAGTTTGACTTTGTGCTATATAAACTGGACATGCAGGTCCCACAGAAAAGTTACTGCTGATTCAAGATGGACATTGCTACAGAGTTCCTGCTTCATGGAAGAGTCTGCCAGACAGTCTGTAGGACACAGAGAAAAGTGACTGACAAACTGCCAATACAAGAAGACAGTTTAAAGTTTCCTGCTTTGCTGAAGAGTCTGCAAGATACACTATGGCCTATGGGCAGAAGATGAAAGATTACAGAAGAACTTCAGGTGACTGAGAAGGCAAGATGTCTCTGTCATTTCTAGAGTTTACATATTATCCTTCTGTGGTCTTTGAGGGAGTTGAAGACAGATAGTTAAGGTTATAGTTTTCTTAGTATTAAAGATAAGTTAGACTTTAGACACAAAGATGGGATAGATGATGGAATATTTTCTTAAATCTTGCTAAATGTTAATGGACTAAATAATGTTAACTGTGATTCTTATTTGATAACTGTTATGTGATATATTTTGCTATGTTAAGGTTAAAACCCTTCTTTTTATTTAAACAGAAAAGAGGAGATGATGGGAGATGCCATTATGTATATATGTTTCTCATACTGGTTAATAATAAAGCACTGTTGGCCAATAGGAAAGGAAGATAGGAGGGACTAGGAGACAAGGAGGAAATAGGAAGTAGTAAGGAGGAGTCAAGATGGAGAGTCTGAAGAAAGCAGTATGCTGCCAGCTCCCCGGTAAGAGAAATACATAGATCAGCAGAAATGGGTTAATAATTAAGGCAGAGCTAGCTGATAAGAAACAAGCAACCGGGCCAACAGCATTGTATCAAATACAGAGTCTCTGTGTATCATTTGGGGCTGGCGCGGCTGCAGGACAATACCAGGCGGTGGGCAGAAAAATCGTACCCCTTACATGCCATATTTTTTTTTAGTTTTTTTTAAATTCAAATTTGAAACAAGCTTGTTTTACATGTCAGTCCCAGTTCCTGTACCTTCCTGGTTTCCCCTGCCCCACCAGGCCTCCTGTCTAAGCTGAGGGAGTATCCCTCCATGTGGAATGATGTCTGCCATATTCTTAACTCCCTGGTTCTATAGTACTCCCTGGTTCTATAGTACTCCCTGGCCCTTGACAGAAATAAAAATGATTTCCATTGAATAGATATAGGAATAAAATTATATTACTTCTCAAAGCTCTATCATTATAACACTAGAAAACATGCATTTCTATAAGTTTCAGCTATTAGAGCTATTCCACAGTTAACAGTTCTGAGTGAGTAAGGAAAAATCAAACTATTTTGTCACAAATAACCTTTGGGGAAAGAGCTAGCCTGGAGTGGGAAACTAGATAAAGCCAGGCGTCTACTCCTGACCTGGTCTGGAAACAGTCACAAGGATCTTGTGACACAGTTGTCCTTCTACTGCCCCATGAAGTAAAGAGCGGGAAGTAGGAATGGGTGTTGTTTTGGACTTCATGTTGCTGACCCATTAATATCAAGGCTAGATTTAAGAGGCGTGTTCTTCCATTGCATCCAAGGACATAGAACTTTATCTACAGGAGTATTTTTGAAATCCTCTTCTGGGTTCCTTCAAAATATTTTCTCTTAAGTGCTTTTTCTAAACTCAACAGTTTATATCTCTAAGCAAATACAGCATCACAATGAATTCTGTTCTCTATGTATGCAAAATTACAGTAAAACATTCTTTCCAAACCTTTTCATCAATATGATTTCCCTCATTTAAATCAGATACAGCAATTTTGTCTCTTTGCTTCCTGATTCTTTCACTATGGTCATCTAATTACTGGAGTTTCAAAGGGCCTGCTTCTTAGAAATGTCTTCTTTGTAATTATTTGAAATTGTAAATGTTTCTTTGCTTAACATTTTCTTTTATTCTCATTTTCCTTGTATATTTCAGTAGTTTTCAAATGTTTTGATTATTTGGATTAAAAGTCACAAGTTCTTGTTATTAGTTCATTTGCTAATATATTAAAATTTCAAATTTGGTAAATTCATACTTTATATTAATGCAGATGACATGACTTGACGTCACTCTAATCACTTTGTATTTCTTACTTGAAAATACTCATGCAACCAATTCACTTCATTTATTAGAAAACAAAAGAACTGTTTCTCCTTGTTAAGTTCTTATTTTAATTTTAATTACACAGCACATTATCTCAATACACAGATAACAAATAATTTATATTGTTATATGTAACTCACACATGCATGAAGTAGGTTATTGGGAAGGTAATCACACCTAATGAAATCCAGAAAGAAAAAATTAATAGAAATATAAACTTTAGTCTTAACAGAGAACAAGTTTTGACTCTATAACATTTTGTATCCAACCAACTAATTCAATGTATTACTTAATTCCTAGAGTTATATATGACTATGTTCCCCAAACCTGATCCCTTTTATAATGAGATGTGATGAGCTGGTGTACTAAGAATCAGAAATAAACCAGAAGCATCCTGTGGGGAGAGCTTTATACTAACTTCAATCACATGTAAAATTTTAATCTTCAGAAATTAATTCTATAAATTGATAATGCATAAGTCAAGTGAACATACTTATTTTTGAGACATATTTTACTATTCTTATAATAAAATTCTACTATTATCCAGGCAGGGTGAGTTCTGGATTAGCCCCAGAAAATGAGCCATGCTTGATGTTGTATTTTTTATGTTCTCTCATAGGGATTGTTAATTGTTTGAAGTATACTAATTCGGGTATGGAGAATTCAATGCTGAAATTGCTAAGGTGCCAACAGTTCAGAGTATCCACTTGTAAGGGCTCTGAAGCTATTATTTCTAACCAATAGTGTGGCTTGGATTTCCAACCCTATCAAGGAAAGGGCAAAGGTACCTGGTGCCCACCTTTTATACTGTGACTATAATCCCAAATGTCGTTTCATCAATGAATGTGGGGTTGTGATAAATGTGTCAGTAGTAAAAGGTTTCTGAAAGCATAATGAATGACTTAAATTTATCCAAAATCAAATACAATCATTTCAGGAAGCCAGGGATGTAGTATTTCCTTGCATAACTTCACTGCATATTTGGTTTTGAAAATGAAAAGGGAGAATTTTGCATTGCACTTGCTATTACTAAGCATGAAACCAACTAGCACTGCCCAAAATACTTAAACTCAGGTTGAAGATCTTCGTATGTTATGAATTGCACTTTTCTTATAGTATGTACAAATACCCACTTTTAGAAAAACAATGATTTAACAAAAGAAACTAAGACATGCCCCATTTTCCCAATGAAATAATACATCTTTGGAATGTATAATGTTAGATTTGGTTTTAATCTCTTTGAGTTGCTAAATTGAGTTTCATTTAAAAAGAAAGTCAATCAAATCAATCATTAAATGAATTTTGAGGGTAGAATGGCATATCTAGGAATTTGTGAAATGGCCTTATACATGCCCCTGTCATTTTGTACTGTTTTTTTTCTTTTTAATAAAATGGTAGTCTCAGAAATGATTATTACAATCTATTGCTTGTTAC
Source organism: Phodopus roborovskii (assembly GCF_943737965.1). NCBI lineage: Eukaryota > Metazoa > Chordata > Mammalia > Rodentia > Cricetidae > Phodopus > Phodopus roborovskii. Next base: position 37,541,308 of record NW_026125295.1, on the reverse strand, counting down.
CAATCTACTGCTCAATTATGAAAACTGCTAAAGATGCTCTATATCCTATGGTCAGTCATGAGGGTGCTATGTCAGGAATGAACACATTTGTGTCATTCCTCAATGTCACAATTTATTAAATCACAACAAATTCCTAAAGGCCTAGGGTTTCAATGTCAGTAATTTGTCAGATTTTCCTTGAGAGTTCTGGCTGAGTTGAACACATCTACCTCTTTCTATTCTAATTTTATTACTACTGATTAATTCTCAGATTTTACAATACACAGTACATGTAGTTATGCAATAATACAAATGGTTAAGAGAGCTCAAGAGGTCTCAGAAGTTCCCCAAAAGCAAGCAGGTTGATAGATGGATATGTAAATGGGCCCTTGTGATAAATGAGACAAAAGAATCTTTGGAGAAATTGTTGCTGTTGGCAGTCATGCCACTATGGATCAGAGTTTTAAGATTGAAGCTGAGTAGTTGAGACCAATTGCAGATGAAAAAGGGAAGGACTGAGTCCAGAGAAGCGAATGGGCCTGCAAATGGATGACAGGACCAGATGGACAACAAAAACAACAGTCAGAGCATCAACAGTGGGGATGGTGCCAAACTGAAGCCTCTGGGATAACATGAAGCTCTCTGCCTGTCCTTGATATGTATACTAGGTGATCAAATGACAGATTAGTGGCAGCCATCACCATCACAGTTAGGTGTACACCTCTTTATGGGATCCAAGTAAAGAAGTCACAGCCTTTTCTATGGGGTATGCTATGCCCTGTAAGGTACTGGGCCTGTTTTTTCTGTGATAATTATAACATGCCCATCTGCCCCCACATATATGTGACACCCTTCATATTCCCATGAAGAAGTCATTTATTCTTTTGTGTCATATGGGTGGTGCCAGACAGATGGCACAGTTCATATGTCCACTGGTCCTCTCTACCCAAAATGAAGCCAAAGCTTCTTGTAAAATGGAGTCTCTTGTGACAAGGCACAGTCTGAAAGAACCATTAATAATTTTTTTACAGTATAGAGTAACCTAGGGGAGCATATACTTATTTGAATACCTATCATACTGAATATGAATCCATATTTTAACTCTTTATGTTTTTTTTAAGTTCATGCGTCTAATTAGCCTGAAAATTTATTTTCATTATCTTTATGAAATGGTAAAATTACATTCAGTGTATCTGATTTTATGCTGAGGTCTTTTATGCACATGGACTTGAGTTTTGTGGTATGTATCTATTTGCTTTTTTTTTTTTTTCATATGCTGACTCCAGTTAAGCAAGCACCGTTTGTTGAAGATGCTTTCTTTTTACCCTTTTTACCATTGTGTATATAAAAATAATGTCAAGTGTTTGTAGGTGAGTATAGTTAAGTCTGGGTCTTTGATTCAATTACATTGATTAACTTTTCAGTTTTTGTGCCAATACCATGTGGTTTGTATTACTATAGCTCTTTGGTACAGCTTGAAATCAGACATGGTGATACCTCCAGAAGTTCTTTTATTGTACAGGGTTGTTTTAGCTGCTCTGAGTTTTTTTGTTTTTGTTTTTACATATGAAGCTGAGTATTGTTCTTTTAAGGTCTGTAAAGAATTATGTTGAAATTTTTATGGGGATTGCATTGAATCTGTAGATTATTTATAGTAAGATAGCCATTTTTACTATGTCAGTCCTACTGATCCATGAGCATGGGAGATCTTTCCATCTTCTGATAACTTTTTAATTTTTTTTCTACAGGTCTTTGTCATATAGGTCTTTCACTTGCTTGGTTAGAGTTATCCCAAGAAAATTTATATTATTTGTGGGTATTGTGAAAGTTGTTGTTTTCCTGATTTCTTTCTCATCCCAGTTTTCATTTGTATATAGAAGGGCAACTGATTTGTTCGAGTTAATCTTGTATCTAGTCACTCACTGAAGGTGTTTTGGATCTGTAGGAGTTTCCTGATAGAATTTTTGGGGTAGCTTATTTATGCTATCATATCATCTGCAAATAATGATACTTTGGCCTCTTTCTTTCCCATTTGAGGGACATTGCCTGGATGACCAGGAACGAGAGGCATTACAGCCCAGAGAACCAGGATAGAACCAAACTCAACTGGCAAAAAAATACTCAATGAAATGATTCCTAATGATATTCTGCTCTACACGTGGAAGGGTGCCTAGCCCAGTTGTCATCAGAGGGTGTCATCCAGCAACTTATGAGAGCAGATATAGACCCACAGACAAATACTAGGTAGAATCAGGGGAACCCTGCAGAAGAGTAGGAGGAAGGACTGTAGAAGCCAGTGGGGTCAAGGACACCAGGAGAATAAGCCCCACAGAATCAACTAAGAAAGGTTCATAAAGGTGCATAGGGCCTCACGAGACAAACCCAGCCCCTGTGTGGATCTGAGCTAGGTTCTCTGTATATATCTTATGGTTGGGGTTCCTGTGGGGCACCCAACCATGGGTATGGGGTGACTCTGATGGTATTGCCTGTGCCTGGGCCACTTTTCCTCCCACTTGGCTGCCTTATCCAGCTTTGATATGAGGGTTTGTGCCCATTTTTATTTTTTTATTGTATCTTTTTAGGCTGTGTTAAATGGCTATCTCTAGGATAGCCTTTTTTTTTTTTTTTTTTTTTTTTTTTTTTTTTTGAAGCGAAATGAAGGAGGAGTGGATTTGAGGGAAAGGGGAGGTGGGGGTAGGGACTGAGAAGAGTGGAGGGAGGGGAAACTACATTTGAAATGTAATATATAACAGAAGAAAAAAGTTTTTAAAATCCTAAAATTACATATATACTAAATAATTGCTTAAAAATAAATTTCTTTGTGTTATTAACAGTATTTAGCATTTATATTTATTCTATTTTTGTGCATGCCTGGCATGATGTGAAAAGTACCTTGGATGAAAAGAAGTCACATACAGAAAATTTGAAGAACTTCTGATCTACTGGCTTCATAGTCTATGATCTTTGGTATATAAGTCTAATCTGTCTTTAGAGCTAAATGTGTGTTAGACTATTAAGTATCCTCAGCCCTGGTTGGAGCACAATATTAGCTGAACCCTGGGGAGTCTGGGCAATCACTAAGAGACCATGTAAGAGAATGGATCCCCATCAGGGACTTTCCACAAGATTAGTTCAGGAATCTCCCAAACAGAAAAATTTTGTCTGCAGCCAACTTTGATGGGGCGAGGGTGTGGGGATGAGTGCAACTCATCACCATCAAGCTCCCGCTTTACAGTTTAAATTTCTGTCTAGGATTACCATTGCTTAGGTGACCCTTCTGTACATGGTAGGGATAGAATGATGAAATTCCTTGCATAGCTGCTCATGCTAATCTTCCAGGACAAACACTGAGAGGTCTGAATTGCCCTTGAAAGGAAAGTCAGGATGCAAAAGACCAAGTTCTCAGCACAAAAGAGTTTTACTTGTTGTCCTAGAAGGACAAAGAGAAGGAAATAAGAGACAAAGACAGGTTGAGGAGAAAGGAGAAGGGAACAAGGGAAAGGGGGCAGAGGTATTTGCTATGGAGGACAAAGCACTGTCCCTGGAGAGAGTGGAGACAGATGTGGCACACAGAAAAATGGCAGTTTATAAGTGTACAAGGGGAAATCCATGTTAGGCTGACTTAATTTTAACTGGGCTTATTAATTAGGTGAGCCACGGGGCTTTTGCTTCCTGAACTCTAATACTTCCATAGCTGGTCCTTGGTAGGCAGTCTCAGGAGGAGGGATTGGCCAAATAATGGGATATATTTTTGGGGCTAGCTTTAGAATGTAATTTAATGGATTTTAAGCAAGAAAGAGGGAATGAGAGAGAAAGACAAGGCCTGGCATTCATACCATGCTCAGGGTGGCCAGAGTCTCTTTAGACTCCCAATCACATGGCAAAGCAACACAGAAAAATGCATGCAAAATAGCTCACCCTAATCAAAGGAGGACTCTTCCAAAATGATGACTTCCCACAGTCCATTACCTTACACTACGTACTAAACTCATTGCTTCCTAGCCCACTGTTTTCCAGTATACAATAAACTTTTCAGTCTGTTTAGGGGAAGGGGCTGGGGAGAGGGTTGATTCACTTTATGCTAAGCATGTTTTTCTACTTAAACCCAAAGAGAGCAATATTATAAAGTGTTGTGTCTAGTATCCCCCATAAGACAGAAAATAGAATTTCATCGAATTAAAGAATTGGTTACAAGAGTAGCTTTGTTTCTGTTGGCTGCTAGATGGTATATGTCATAGAATATGATCTGAAATTGGCTGTTATTATAACAAGCCCCCTTTTATAAACAATATTATACATTTAAAAAATTTTGTGTATCTGTAGTGATTGCCTGAGTTTATGCATATAAGTGCAGTTATTATGGACGTCAGAAAAGTATGTTAGATACCCTTGGCCTGAAGTTACATATGAATGTTTTGGGGAGGTACGTGTATATAATAGGAACTGAATTTGGACCCTCTGGAAAAGTAGAATACATTCATAACTACTGAGCCACCTCACAAGCCTCCAAAACAGTCTTTCAAATATTATGCACCGCCCATGCAACTCCTTCCTGACACAAGCTCTCTGGAGGGCAGTGAAAATAAATATCTAGGAAGATTAGTGTGTCACGAAGTCACAGTCAAATTAATAAAATCTAAACTTCTATTGCTATTGTAAGAGAATGACTTTGGCACAGAGAATTGGTTAACAAGAAACTATTAGATGAGAATAACAAAATAAGAATAATAGTGTGTGTGCCTGCAATCCTGAGATGAGGAAGGCTGTGGCAGGAAGTGTTAAGAGTTTTCAGCCACCTTGGGCTACTCAGTCTAATTCTATCTCCAAAAATTGAGGATATTTAACTCTGGTAATTTATACAAGATCTACCTAGGTTCTACTCCAGTACTGAAAACGAAAAACAAAAAACAAAATCAACCAACCAAACAAACAACAACAAACAAACAAAAAACTGGAAGAAAAAAAAAAAAAAAAGACTTGGCTGCCATTTCCAGGGCTGGTAGTACTGAAAGGAAGAATTTAGTTATCAGAATCTCTCAGCTGGTTACGGATGATTGGACTCCATTCTCAGAGAAGGGGAGGATTTCTAGTGATGTTAACACTGAGGCTGGTGTAGAAACTTAGAAAACAATCTGAAAATAGAACCAGTTGTCTGTGGGAGGTAATCACTGCTTAGAGATGTTGGCAGAAAATGGTATTTTTTTTTCTGATGCCTCCTGAGCTTCAAAGTTTCATGTCTTACGAAGGGATAGAGCAGAGAAAGCAGAAACATTTGCTGAGCCCAGACTAAGCAGTGCTGTAGTGAGATATCTATCCTGCCCACACCTGTTGCACTGACCATGCCCATTGGGGCATGGAGACAGGTGTGAATGGTCATGACCTGTAGGGTCTAGGTCTGGGGTCCAGGATCCAGCTTGTTCTCTTACTTCCTGGTCTGAGACAGAGCATCCAGGGGCATCCTTGGAGTGGGAACCCACCAAGGTCATCTGTTTCTGGTGTAAGTGATTTCTCCTCAAATAAACATCAATCAACCTATATTGTGTCCCAGAATATTATTTCCCATGCAATACAGTGCCATAAAGCTAACAGTGAGTTTCACACACACACACACACACACACACACACACACAGCCTAGAAATATGCCAGTAGGTTTTTGTATTGATCCTGAAGTAGAGAAATTTAATACCCTTTGGGAATGATGATAATGAGCTTCCAAGAACCATAGATTGTCTAGCAAAAAACCCGGTACCAGACATAAAGAAACCACATTTTGTGTTGTTGGTCAGGGAAAGCCAAAAGCTTCCCCCAAATAGTAGAGGCCATTGCTGTTGCCCTTAGTTGCCTCCCTGAAGTTGAAGATGCTATCCTATTTTAGAGGCATAAGACTTACATAATTGAGCTAAATCTAATCTGAAAGCCTCCCCACTGAGGACTAGCTTCTTTAGTCCTGGAAGGTAAAAGGTAAGTTGCCAAGGGAAGAAAGCAATCAATCATGCTAACCACATCTACAAAGCACAGCAATGACAAGCCTTGAACAATATCCTCGAGTGGCATTTATATTTTGGAGAAAAAGTATGTCTGGTACTAGAAACCTAGCCAACTGTCTGTGGCAAGTGAGGTCATAGATCTCAGAAGAAAACAGTGCTTTCTAAACCAATATAACTCTTTACTACATTATATATATATATATATATATATATATATATATATATATATGTATTCTAATCCCACAATTAAATGTATCTCTCATTGTCATTAAAGAAGCTCCTTTTAGCAGCAGACAGAGACCATTACAGAAAGCCACAACCAGTTAAAATGGAGAGAGCATCTGATTGTGGGCTATTCAGACTCAATTTATTAATTTAAAACACAACCTCTACACTTAATGCTCAAGAAACATCTCAGGACAAAGGCATGGACAAATTATAAGAGCCAGGTGGTCAGGAAGACTTTTGCATGTCTCTGAATTCTAGATATGACAGACTACCCATGAAATTTCAACACTATAGCTACTTAAACATATTGTGGACAATGTCTGACATGCCAAAGTGGATAAGGAAAATACCATGGGGTGCCACTCCTAGGATAAGAACTATAGACAATTAATGACTGTTGTGAGAGGAGAATTAGTCTTCCCCAGGGATAAGCCATATAATTGGTTATCCAATACTAAAAACATATGTACAAGTAACACAAAAGGGATTCAGTAGGTTTTATTTATATGTTTATTCATTTCTTTGAATATGTAGGAACAATTAAAGAAAAAGGACTGTGAATTTGAATTTGAAATTTAAAAATAAATTTAATTTTAAAACCATGAAAGAAATCTTATCTTACAAGACAAAACAAAATAAGACTCAGAAGCAAGTATATTAAGCGATATATATCTTTGGAAAACACTATGCATTTTGAAGAGAAGGGTGATGACTATTCTCTGTTGTGATTTCATAGTTCTCTGCATAAAACATAATGATCACATTGTACATTTAAAATGCATGAAGTCCATTACAAGTCAATGTGTCAATTTTGACTCTTTTGTTTCCTTATGCATTGTGTAACATGTATTCATCAATGATGGACCATATATGCATCAGAGGTTGACAGATGATAAGTTGCTGCTTGTTAGTGACAATGTGGCTATTGAGATTTTTAAGCAATTCAATATACTTGTCATCATACAGCTACTAGTCATAAAAAATTTTAGTATGTACAAATATATACAGTATGGAATATTTGTCAGTGATTATAAACAACTATTATTGTTTTATTCACTATTTCATTATCATTTTAGAATGTTTTCCTTCTCCGTTGTAAAGAGAGCACATTATAAAACCACATGCCATTTTGCAACATTAGCTTTTCAAAAAGCTCATGTATACTCATTTTGCATCAGTTTTTCTTATACTTAATTTAGTCTTGGGTTGTTTGTTCAGCACATTCCTACGTGTAATATGTTGGCAAAATAAGGAAGAGAGCAGTCAGGACAAGCTAGCACATCACGGATTCTATTGGCTTTTTACTTTGTGATGCTGAAGTCTGCATGATGCATTATTGCTTTCTAATTGGAGCAGTTACCTCTACAGAAGATCCTCCTGTGAGGGTAAGGCATAAGGGTCCAAAGAGCAAAGAAAATTAAAGGGTTCTGCTACACAACAAAACTCAGTTTCAGCGTCATTCAATACTGAATGGAGCTCCCACCCTTGGCTTACATCAATAAAGATCAGCAATATTTTCAAAGAGCTCCCCTGAAACAGCCTTGATCTAGAGGCTGGCAGGACCTGGGAGAGATTTAATGTGCTATTAGTGCTGCTCATGGTGTGGTTCTGAGAGCCCTGCACTTGGCAGAACATTATTACAACCGAAGAGCCATATTAATGTCTTACGAGGCTGTAAACTTGTTGAAAATGCACCTGAATTCTCAGAGGTGGGAAAATGAAGATGTAAGTGAGCCTGGGGCAAGTGTTTAGCTTTGCAGTTTATTTTCTGCTTAACAATAATGGGATGGGAAGTAGCAAATTCCTACTACTTGTGCTTGACACAGCAATACACTTTCACCTAAGGTGGACAATTTTGGGATGATGTAACTGCATCTTGATGCCCAAGAGAGAGATGTTAAAGATTGAATTGTGCAGACTTGACAGTGTGAGGCAACGGACAATTTGCAGATACCTATTAGATAAAATTTATCCCAATTAATATGAGATCTTAGCATTTCCCCCAAAAGCACCTCCTAGGGAAAGCTGTAAATAGACTGATATTTTACAGGATCTGTTTAGTTAACCACCACATAAGGCATTATGAATTTTAGGCAGCCATTACTGTGCTTAACAAAGTGGCCCATTTCCCAGTAACAGATGCCTCTTTGGCTTGACTTTTCAAATCCCAAATCACTTTATTTCTATTCACTTCATTCTGTAGATCACATCCCCCAGAATGTAGAATTAGTATTAGTAAAGCTTGATGGACAGGCCTTACACAAAGAGTGGGCACCCTCGACTTAGAAATAGGGATGGAGAGTAGAACACAGAGTGACCTGGGAAGTCTGACGGCTTGTGACCTGATTGATCTGGGTCTATTTTAAACTGATTCTCATTTTCCTCATATGTCCCTTAAAAGGTGTGTCATTGGGTTACATTTCTCCTGAAAAATAATATGTTCACTTCCTTAGTTTTGAATTCTTCAAACACAATTTTATTTGTTTGATAATATTAAGGACACTCCAGCATGTTGCCCATTTAATAATTTCTATTAAACAACTAACAGATATTTACAACTCTTGGAAAATGTTTCTTACTTATGAAAATAAATGTTGGACTGCATCATTTTATTACTTCTCAATCTCTGGTGTATATGTGTGTGTGCTGCTCAGATAAACAAGAAGAGCTAGAACCTATTAATGGGATTTGAAACTAAGAAAAATCAGTAATACAGCATGTACTCCACACTCTGGTATCGGTATTAAGCTGAAGTAATGAGATAGTAAAGTCTCAGGAAAGGTAATGTAAAAATTTTGAACTAAGAGAATCAGGGGGCTACAGCCAACTTGAGTGGTAAATGGAAAAAAAAAAAAAAAAAAAAAAAAAAACTAGCCAGTGAGCTCTTGGAAGACCAAGCACAGGGGGAGGACCAACACAGGGATGATGTGTTGGGACTTTGCTTGGGACACATCCATTCACATTCATTCACATTTTGTATATGTGAGACTGTGTTGCTACACACCCTGCTGCTTAATGTAAATGTAACCAAATAAAATAATTCAAATCAGCTAAATGAAAAGGAACATGAAGCAGCATGTACAGGAACAGAGACACAAGCTCCAATGAGTCCTCTCTGAAGAACAAGGTAAGACATAATGCTGATTTGTGTTATTTCATTCGGCTATGTTTACATTAAGCAGTGGAATGTACAGCAATGCCCTCAGCCATGCACAAAGTGTGACTGAATATGAATGGGTTTTCCCAAAGCAAAATCCCAACACATCAGTGCTGTGTTGGTCTTCCAAGAGCTTCACTATCTCATTTTCCATTTGCCACTCAAGTTGGTCATAGTCACTGCCCCTGATTATCTTAGTTCAAAATCTTTACAACACCATTCTCAGATTTTACTATCTTCTGCAAAGGGTTTGTGTGTTTGCTTGTGGGTGCTTATATGTGCATGTGCAGATGCATTTTGGGGCCAGATGTTGTGATCAAATGTCTTCCTTGATTGTTCTCAACTTTATTTACGGAGACAGATTCTCTTGCTGTCCCAGATCTTGTTAATTCTAGTAGTTTAGCCAGTTAGCTTGCTCTGTAGATTCCTTGGCAATTGCCTCCCAAATGCTGAGGTTACAGGTAGCTACCACTACCTCCTGCTAATTAAGTAGGTACTAGGAAGATGAACTTTGGTCCTCATGATTGCATAGCAAATGTTTTATCCACTGTACTATCTCCTCAATTTGCCAGACACTCATTTTAGAAGTTTATTTCTATTATCTTTTTTACTTTATTATTTTCTGGAAGCCTACCATGGTAATTTCCCCAATAAATTAATACTTCCTGTGCTTTTTATATCTTCTATATGAAACATCCAATGTCCTAAAGTCTCATTTAAGTTCAAAACTGTCACCTTATATTTAAGTTTTAAATATTTTACATCTGAAGCAAATACTGAGAGACTGAAAAAAATTTACATTAAATGGATACCAAAAATGGCAGGATCAGAAAATTTACATCTTATTCTAATCATATTAATTGCAGATTCAAGGAAGATTTGTTTATTTATATATTTTTGTTAAAATGATCATTTGTTGGCTTTAGAATGTTCTTGTTATCTCCAAGTTAGCCCCATAGATAACTTACTGGTTATATGTTCCTGCTTATCATGGAATACAAATTTCCATTGCAAAGTCTATACTCTTGTAAAGTAAATATCAATGCCATTTGGCAAAACTCTAGTTGCTATTCAGATTGGTATTTTTATTTATGCCCATATTTATTATATTTATTTTTTATATTTATCCATTAATGACCATTTGCTTGATTTCATATTTTGGCTACTGTGAATATATTACTGCAATGAAGAAGGGAGTGTAGATACCTTTTCTACACTGATTTCATTTCTTTAGCTATATATCGAGGAGTGGGATTGCTGGTTCACATAACAATTTAATTTTAATTATGTTCTAGGACATCCACACTGTTTTACATAATGTCTATGATAATTTACATTGTCATTCTATCAGTCATTTTCCTTTTGCTGTAATAAACTACTATGACCAAACCTATAGCAAGACAGGTTTCAGAGAGATAAGAGTTCATCGCTGTCACAACAGGGAAATGTGACTGCAGGCAGGTATGGCAGTTGGAGAAGAAAGCTGAGTGTTGACATAACCATAGCATGAGGCAGAGAAAGCAAACTTGGAATAGTTTTAGTCTTTGAACCTCAAATGTATCTCCTAGTGACATAATTCTGCCAGTAAAACTATACCTCCTAAACCCATGCAAACACTGCCACAAACTGCAGACCAAGTATTCAGATGTCAGACACTATGAGGGACATTCTCATCCACTATACCAGACCTACCAGTAACAAACAATAGCATGAAGAGACAACTGTCTTAACTTTTTCTCCTGAAAAGAACAAAAAACAAAACAAAAAAAAACAACAACAACAAAAAACCCAGAGGAACCTGAAGAAGAAAAGAATTCTTTTCCTCACATTCCATCACTGTAGAGAAGTCAAGTCAGCAGAATTTGTAACAGCTGATCACACTATATACACTGTCAAGTTCAGAGAGAAATTAACAAATATGTGTTAGTGCTCAACTTGTTTACTTCATTCTTATACAATCCAAACTTCCCTGTATAGGAAATGGCACCACCCACAGTGGGTGGATCTTCCAGCCTCAATTAATGTTATCAAGTTACTCTTCCATAAACCACACTGTCTTAGCTACTTTTTTATTGCTGGATTAAACACCATGAAAAGAACAACTCTTTTTGTTTTTGCTTTTGTTTTGTTTTTGAAAAAGCATTTAATATGGAGCTTTTGGTTTCAGAATGGTATAGTCCATAATGGTGGAGCAAAAATATGGTGGTGGGAACATTTGAAAGCTTGTATCTTGATTTGAAAGTCAGAGTCAGAGGTAGCTAATTCAAAATGTAAGTCTTTTGAAACCTCAAAGTCTGCTTCCCATGACACACTTCTTCCAACTCAGGCATACCTCCTAATTCTTCCCAAAAGGTTATGTTCATTCAGACCACCACATCAATAAATTATACATAATCTCTCATTGAAATTCCTTCTTCAGGTGATTTATGATCATGTGAAGTTGCCAATTCAGTTTAACTATCACAACAGATTACTGGAAGAGAACAATTGCAAACTATGCCTTTGATAATGGGTTAATATCCTGACAAACCAGTAGCAGAAAGTCCATGTGCTTGCACAATCTAAGATGAACAGGGTCTCTGAATAAATATTTCTCAAAGAAACCACATACAGATAGTTAGCAAACATCTAAGGAATATTCAGTCTCTCTAATCATCAGGGAAGAACAAATCAAAGTCACAGCAAGGAATTACCCTACTCCAATTACAATAGTCATGTCACAAAGACAAATGGGGAACTTTTGTTCAAGGTTTACTTTTGATCTTTTTAAACTTTCTTAAGCTAAAACATAAATTTATTACTATTGTTTTCAAATACTTAATACATTTTACTTAACACTGAGTTTTTATTCTAAGTGATGTTTGGTGTGTATGTCATTTTTTTGTTTTTTTTTATGCATATAGAGTATTTTTTATTTAATTTTATATAACAAAGTCCAATTAAATGAAAACAAACATTTATACACAATATTTGGGAATTTGGGCGTCGTTCTTTCCAAACTACTTCCTGCTGGTAAGGGGCGCTGTCTTGGGGGATTCGAAGAAGATTCAGATATCCTAGCTGTAGTCTGTAGGGCTGTTTTGTCCAGCTGTTTGGAATGTAGGATCAGCTTGTACTCTGTTTCAGGCGGTCTGGTGTGATCAAACCACATTAGTCTGGAAGGAATCCACATCTTTTCATTTTCTGTGGAAACAAAAATAGAAATACTTTTCCCCAGTAACTTGTTCTTCAACTTAAATTTTGGAGTCAAAGCGTTTTTTTTTTTTATTATTATTTTACATGTCGATCCCAGTTCCCTCTCCCTCCCTCCCTCCCTCCCCCCAAGCCCTCCCTCCCTCCTTCCCTCCCTTTTGTCCTCTCTACCCTCTCCCATGCACTCTAAACACCCTCCCCTCCCAACCCCCCACCACAATACAATATGTAGGGGAATGCCATCCAGTTGGGGTCATGTAGATCTGACAGGTCCTGTGAAGTAGGGACTAGGGCTTCTCTCCTATCTCTAGAATAAGGCAGTTATCCCTCCATGGGGGATATGTTTTCAAAGTCCTTTTGTGCACCAGGGATACATCCTGGCTCCACTGTCTGAGGTCTCTTAGACTGCTCAGACCTTCTGGCTGAGACCCATATTCAGGGGGTCCGAGTCAGACCCCTGTTGGCTTCCCAGCTATCAGTCTAGTGGCCCTTAGCTCCTCCTTGTTCAGGTAAGCTGTCTCTATGTACTTCTACCGCATGGTCTTGTCCTCTCCATCTGCTTCTGGGTTCTAGTTTGACTCAGTGTTTATGTATGGGTGTTTGCTCCTGTTTTCAACAGGCATTAGTTGAGGGCTCCATGGAGAAGTTAGTTGTTGATCTCACTCTCCGGGAAGGGCATTTATGATAGCCTTTCCACGGAAGCTGAGATTGTTAGTTGGGAGCAGTCTTGTAGTTCCCTCGACCTTTCTTTGTGTTCAACTTTATCTTCAAACCAATATTGGCTCCCTCATTTTTTTGTTATTGAGGTCAAAATACAATTTCCTCTATAATTTTCTTGTTATTCTATTAATTATTTATAAACAATAATTTGGGGCAGTCTTAGTCAGTGTTTTATGGTTGTGAAGAGATCCTAAGACCATGGCAACTTTTATAAAGGAAAACATTTAACTGGGGTCTGCTCCCATTCAGAGATTTGGTTCATATCATCATGCCAGAAAGCATGGCAACACACAAGCAGATATAGCACAGGAGAGGTAACTAAGAGTTCTGTATCCCCAGCAGGAAGAAGGGAGAGAGAGAAAGAGAGACTAGGGCTAGCTTGAGTATTTAAAGTCCCAAAGCCCACCTCCAATGACACACTTCCTCCAATAAGGCCATATCTACTCCAACCCACACCTCCTAAATTCTGTCAAGTAGTGCCACTCCCGAATGACCAAACATTCAAATCTATGATCTTATGAGGGTCATTCTAAATTATAACCCCAAGTGCTGTTTATACATAGTGGCTTCGGTCATTTGAATGTCTTTTTTGGTTGGCTTTAATAATTATAATTAGGTTAGATAATACATTAATGGAATGTGTCATTTGGAAATTGCTAATGGTCTATGGTTTTTAAATATCATAGATAAATTATAAACAAATCCCAATGGTTTATTTACAGTCAGTGCACATTTTATTTCCAAGAAGACACTTTGTACATAAAATAAAAAGAAAACTATTGCTGAAAAATAACCATTATGAGATTGCTTCAAATAAGAACAAGAATGCCAATTTAAGGCCTGTCAGTCATAACTATAGATAGATTGACATGTATGTTTCTTTTGGAGCCTTAACTAGTTTATTTTGTCTGCCAGTCCAAAAATTAAAGGACAGGGGAAATTTTTTCAAGTGCAATAGGTAGCTGTAGAGAAAATATGAGACACATCAGTCAGCTGGTAAAGAAGAGCTATTATTGTGGCGAGGAAAGACAGACATCGAGGCACACACAGAAAGATTATCTTCAATGCATCAGGGGAAATCAAGAAATTAAACATGGGTTTCTTTTTATCTTATGGATAGAAGTTTTAAGTGTCTTTAAGGAGTTTTCAACAATTTTTTTTAATCAGTTTGAACAAAAACAGGGATGTTGATGTGCCTACAACATCGGAGGTAAAAATGTCCTGATTCAACCTTAAACTTATCTGGCTGGTATACTGGCAGGGCCCTCTTGGCTTGAGAGAAAGCCAGTTCTTTGTGCCTTTGTCTCTGGCCAGAAGTATGAGGAAGAAACAGGAATTATATCTTCTTTATCAGCTGCTTGTGTCTACCAAATTGTCTGGCTTCCATGGTTCTGTTTAACTCCTAGTCCTTGAGTATAAATGTGGTTCCCATAAGGGGCTATTAAACTCATTATAGCCTATAAAACATTTCATTGGAAATGCTAATTTATTAACAGATTGAGAAGCTCACAACCTGGAACTCAAAATCAACCTGGTTTAATAAAGATACTATTTCTTGCTTTGTGCATAGTAAGTTCTTATCCAAGTTGTAAATCTTAAACCTTGGTATTTAATTAACTTAATTTTACTTACTTATTTCAGCCACCTCCCAATAACACAGGATAATTAGTAATGGGGAGCAGTAGCAAACATCACTAACTGTCAAATCAAGCTGTAGTTTATTCTGTGTGAACACTATAACCGTCTTTTAGGGCACTGTTCATTCTCCACTTTGTTCTCTTTGCGTATATCCTTCTAGTAACAACAACACAATGCAATGGTCTTAAAATATTCTTGCAACTCTTCTGCAGTTGAAAGTGGCTCGGTTATTGTGTCTTGGCAAATAGAATGAAACACTGCATCTAGAAACATGATGATTTGGGTAGTAGATAACCAAATGCTTAGCTTACTTGATCAGTGAGACATCAGCTGCATTATAACAAATGTAGTTATTTATGCAAAGGCCATCATGGCAAAAGACAATTGTACAAATGTACAAGTGAGCCTTTAAGATGGCACAGCTACCTCTGGCAGTAACTGACTGAAAGTTTCTCCATTGCTTTGGAGCCTGTCCTGGAACTAGCTCTGTACCCCTCTACCTCACAGAGATCTGCCTCCACATCGTTAGAGTGGTATTGGCTTGATTTATTTTGTAGTAGTGTGTGTGTGTGTGTGTGTGTGTGTGTGTGTGTGTGTGTGTGTGTATGTGTGTGTGCGCACGCGCGTGCGTGAGGGCAAGCACACGTGTGCGCACACTCATGCATATCCATAACATCCTAGCTAATAGAGGGGAAAAATACTATTGCTTTGTTGTTGTGCCTGTGAATACTATCCAGGGCTGTCCTCGTGCACTATTTACCTTATGTGATACACTTAGTCCTCCATCTCTTCTCACGTATCACACTTGGAGATGCAAATTGGGATAAAGAACCAAATAATTTAGAATATCCTTTCCCAAGATAATAAGCTAGACTGCAAGGCTGCTGTTCTCCTCTACAAAATAACTGAGTTGTAGACACTATTAACTCATTCTTGGGGTAATACTCCATAACAAATTCTAATACCCTCCTACACTCACTGCTACCCCATATTCCGAAAAGGAGACAGCATTACACAGGAAGGCAAAGGCACACTTTGGTTTTAATGAAAGCCTTTATTATATAGGCCCTACATTGGTATGATAGGTTAACTACCCTGAAGTGACTTTAAGAATATTGGTAACCTATGACTGATTTGGTAGAAAAACTTGGCTCTGTGGCAATCTCAGGCAGGGCCTACTCCATCTGCATCTCTGTTTAGCTTTGTTTCGACTTCCTCAAGCTAGCAATCTCTTTAAATGACATCAGTAAGAAAAGTCAGTTGAAAGTTTTGCACTGACATCTTTCCAGGAGTGTAAGAATGATACTAGATTTGTTAGATAATGAAGACTGGCCTGAGACTTAAGATTCAGATTTGCACCACAGGCATGCAGGAGCTTACAAAGGCCAGTGGGAGCCGCAGAATCTGGAGAATTGGAGTCACAAGGGTTGTGAACAGCCATGGGATCTGAGCCCAGGTCCTTTACTACAAGAGCAATGAGTGTCCTTAACCACTGAGTTATCACACCAGCCCTGTAACTTGATTTTAAGGAGGGGCTTTCAGATTTAGGTTTTTCATTTAAAATTTTGTGATAGTAATTTCCTACATTTGCCTGTCTGATCACATTTATTTTTGCACATGGGAAAGCATATACATTTAGGAGTCTCAACTTCTTAGTTGATAAATCTTGCTAAAATAAAAATATGTGTTAGTCAGGTTTTGCTTTGGCAAAATATCTGTGTGATTCTCCTTAAGGGGGGTTATTTTGGTTCACACCATTTCACAGGTTTCTGTACATGATGCTCATTTCTGCTGATTTCTTTTTAGGCAGAATACCTTGGCAGAGGGAGCATGGGGCAGAAGCTCATACAGGCTCACACATATATAAACAGACACAGACAACCAACAATTTTATCCAAAAAGTAGCATTAGAAAAATTATTATTAGAAAATTATTAGAAAAATAATCAGACCTTTATTGAAAGGCAATTTTAAGAGGACATTTTCCAACTAAAGGCTCACCACAAAGTTTAGTATTGCATTTAAATAATAGAATTTTTTAATCATTAAATAAATATCGTTGGACAGTTTTTGAAAAAAAAGAAGACTTGGATTTGCAAGAGGATTTTTTTTCTATTTAAATTTAGGTAGAGTGCACACATTAAAATCATGGACCTTAAGACAATGTCTCCATGAATTTCCATATATGTAGATATTTTATATGCAGTTCAGATTAAGTTATATCTTATTTCTGGTCTTTAAAGGCTTCTTAACTGCCCTTTTCTTATCAGTATTCCCTACACAGTATAAATTTTTCTGGTTTTAGCTTTAGTCATACTTTGTTTTGTTTGACCTCCATCATGTAAGTGTAAATTTACAGTGTCAGCTATCTGGCTACTCAAAGTTATTTCTATGGAATCTGCTCAGGCAGTTGCACTATGGCCATTTGGTATTCCTGTGTTTACATGTATCACATTTTATTCCTTGACTGTGGATAGCCATTTGAGTTGTTTCCAAATTTGGAATGGAAACTTCTTATGATAAAATGCAAATCACATAAAATATACTCTCTGGTCCCTCTCTTGCTTTTATTGTATGAAACAGGGTTTAACCCTGTCAGAGAGTCATATCTCTGTCTCCTGAGTGCTGAGATTGTAGTCGTGTGCCATCACACCCAGCCACCTTGACCATTTATGAGTGTATAGTTCAGTGGCATTATTACAATCATTTTGCAATGAAATCTGTCAGTATTCTTCTCACTAAAGCCCTACTATTAATCAACATTCTCATTTCTCCTCCTCTTCCTTGACAACCATGATTCATCATTGTCTGCCGGAATTTGACTACTCTGAGCACCTCGCAGAGGTAGGTTCACCTTATTTGACATCTTATAATTCTTGCCCAACTTTGTATAATGTCTTCAAGGGAGGTTAATACATGTTCTAGTAAGTGTCCAAATTTCCTTTCTTTTAAAGGCCAAACATCAGTGTTTGTGCATACATAAACAGATAGATACTTTGGCTGCTCTCACATTTTGATATTATAAATAGTACTGCTAAGAATATGAGCATAAAATTATGTGAGTCAGTGCTCTTGATTCTCCTGTGTGTATATTCTGAGAAATCATACAGTAGTTCTGTGTTTACTTTTCCTCTAGGAACCACAATCATGTTTCTCAGGGGCTAAACCATTTTTTTCCAGCAACACACAAGTGTTCTGAATTCTCTACATCATTTGACAACATTTGTTAACATTTGTTTGGTTGGCTAGTTTTGTTTTGTTTTGTTCTATAATAATTATGCTAAAGGATGTGAGAGGTATTGCATAAGCAGTTGATAGAATATTTCTATTTACTAGAAATGTTGCATATCTTTTCATGGGCTTATTTTCAGTTTCTTTGGAGAGATGTTTGTTCAGGTCTCTTGCTCATTTTCATTAAGTTGTTGCACTTTTGCTGTTCTTGAAAATAAGTAAAAAAACTTCTACCATCCTTCTGAATCTCAGATTATTTTGTATTTATGAGACTGGTCTTCATATGAAAGCAGGGTTTGCTTTCTCATTTATCATCTCTGAACGTTTTTATTTAATGTGTACATAAATACATTTTAATTATATCTATTTGTACTGTCTTTACCTGTTTTGGACAAAGACAGAAACTCAGATTTTAAATAGAAAAAAAAATGGGTTGAGTGAGGATTCTTTTAACCCATCAGGAGATAGTCTAAATACCAGCGTCTTATTCTGTAATTACAACTCCAGAGAGGGTCACATATTTGGATGTGGTATTGTCATTTGTCAACGATAAAAAGTTATTTTGAGTTCTTAACAACCAAAAGTGAATTGACAGCCAACATATAATGGATCTGAGATGTTTCTGTGAGTTACATCACATGACTTCAGTGCATCTGTTGTCCTTCGCCAGACATCACATTAGGCAATATCAACCTCAGAGACCGTACTTGATTAAGATTTGAGACTATTATAGATTGTGAAGAGAAAAATTTTATTGTTTTGCTTTTCGGTATATACAAAATGTAAGTACCAAATTATTATGTATCAGATTGTACTATGTTTATGTTGTTTAGGTTTAAGTATTCCTGATCTAATTGTCTTTTGAAAAAACACCCAAATAATTATCTAATAAATCACTCACAATTTTTCATAACAAAAGGTTAAAGAAATAAATACCCAAGTGTGCATCAAATTATTACTTGAGAAAGATCATCATTCAAGGACAGCAGCATAGCTCCTCCTCCTTCAATTCAAGTTGTCTCATTCAAGAGACTACAAAAACATTTAAGGCAGGGATTCTCAACATCAACATTATAGATATTTTCAATGAGATATTGTTTTATCTTTTGCACTATAGTCAGTCCATCCAGATCTTATTATCTAAAGTCTTTTCAACCCAAGGATATAATAATAAAAATCCTTCCAGATCTTCTGATGTGACCCTTACAAGTAAAATTTTCCCTAATCAAGATCTACTGCTTTGAGAGGGAGGAGTGATAAGAGCAGGCTACAGAAATCCACAGAGATGGTATTGATATCAATAAAATATCTCAAAGACAAAAAGAAAGGAAGAAAAAAAAAAAAAAGAAATCCACAGAGACAGCTGATATGAGCAAGGGGAGCTCATGGAACCCCCAGATTGATAGCAGGGAAACCTGCATTGAATCGACTCAGACTCCCTAAACATGGGTCTCAGTTAGAAGGCCTGGGAAATCTAAGGGACCTCTGACAGTGAAACCAGGATGTATCCCTGGTGTATGAAAGGACTTTGGGAACACATTCCCAATGAAGAGATACTCCCTTAGCCTAGAGGTGGGAGGGAGGGCCTAGACCCTACTCCAAATGATTTGACAGATTACAGCACCCTCCTTGTGGAGTGGGTGGGGAATGGGATGGGGAGAGGGCCTGGAGGCGGCATGGGAGGGAGAGGGAACTGGGATCGATATGTAAGAATATTAAAATATATTTAAATAAAAAATACATTAAGAAGGTCTACTTCTTTTATTTATGAGCATCCCTTTGTTGTGCAATGCTTTACTTAGACTTATTTCTAACTAAGGAAGCAGTGGGTTGCATTTGGGGTCACAATTACAGATATAAAGTGTACCATTTAACCACTAAGGCCTATCTTAAAATGGTAGGCACCACTCTAACTTTGTCCAATAACATTGCTGTCCAGTTTTTGTTTGTTTGTTTTTTAATATAGGGTTTCTCTGTGTATTTTTGGAGCCTGTCCTGGAACTAGGTCTTGTAGAACAGGCTGGTCTTGAACACATACAGCCTCTGCCTCCCGAATGCTGAGATTAAAAGTGTGCACCACTACATCCTGGCTGTTTGTTTTTTAATAAAAAGAGGGATAGTTATGATGTGTGGCCTATTTATGCACACAAGCTCAGACTAATAGAAAGACAGAGAGAAAACTCTTCACTACATCAAGTAGGACTTTGTCATTTAGAAGATCTGTAAGAGACTCAATATGATGAAGATGGATATGTCCGTTTTGTTCTACCATCAGTGATGCAGTCAGACTTCGTAAAGAAAAGACATTTATTTTAGCCCAGAGGTTTGGTGGCTCAGTGGCATTTACATTAGAGTAAGCTCAGCTCTTCCGAGAGTCCCATGAGCTGTAACATTTTCAGCTGGTGCATATGTGTGAGAAACAAGTCACATTTCAAACAGAGAGCTTCAGCATGGTGGGTAGGGCCAGCCTCATGCATTTATAACAAAGTTATCAAGAGAATTATGGAGGGATCCCACAAGAACTGCCTTAATCATATCAATGTTCTAAGGACTTTCCAAAGTCCATATCTTCTACCCATGATCCTTTAGAGGACACAGAAACCATATCCGAAACACAGGAGCAGATAAAAACATCAATGAAACACAGAAAGGCAATTCAGCTCAGGATGGGGGAGGGGACACAGTGGTGGGGCAAACTGTGATTATGTGTATATCTAGGGTTGATCATACAATGAAGAAGTGAAGTAAGATCACAACTGCAAGAAGTTTGAGGTCTCATTGGGAATAAAACTTATTCACACATAGAAGACCATGTTGCTACAAAATTAGAATGGCTAAATATTCTAAAAATCTCTTCCTAAATGTTTTACATCCATTTTCCTATAGTTCTTTAATATATGACACATAGTTAAGCTTGAATACAATAATCAATTTCTTACTATCCTCCCCAGGCAAAGGCTGGCTCAGGAAGACTTAAGCACTCCTAGGTCTGGAAGCAAAATAATGGAAATTCACAGAAGTTTCTCAGAGTGATACTAACAAGCCCTTGACCAGAATAGAAGCTATCCTGCAACTGTGCTTCTGAGAGTTAACAAAAACTAAATGAAATGGGCAAGAAACGCTGGTAACACATGGGTGTTCAGTATAAAGAAGAATGCTGTTTCATCACTACTGTAGCTACTGTAGCATTCTGAAGTGCTTTATAATGAGGGTACTAATAGAAACTGGGACCAGAACTGATCTGTGACATGTCTGGGATGATGTCCTTGTGGAAGATCAGAAATAAGGCTCCTTCCTTTGTGACCTTTATGTGAGTATAGTCAATGAATTAGTCCTGCTTTACAGTATTATATTGTGTATCCAGGAGAGAAATCATTGATGCATAAGAAAATCTGGATAGATTTAAGGGATCCCAACAAGATTAAACTTACAAGAAATAGAAAAATCCTTCAGATATTTGCAAAATTATCTTTAAAAATACAGAGTCTGGTAAAATAAGTTATTTGTAAAAAAGAACAACAAGTTTCTAAGGAAATTAAATTTGGTAAAAATAGAATTCTGATAATATTTTGGGAAGACATAGTCTGAGAAACTGGAAAAAGAGCAACCAGTTTTTCTTTATACATCATTAAGCCCTACAGTTGAGGAAACTCAAACAATGCAAGTTTGTATAAGCAGTTTCACTTCTATGATCCAGAGCAATCAGAAGAAAGATAACACTTACTTTATGTTTGCTGTCTTAGAGCTATGAGGTAGTTGAAATGAAGTGAAAGAAGGAAAAATCAGTGATAGATAGATAATTCATTCCTCCTATATACTTCAGTATAACTATTATAAAAATTTTCTATCAAAATTACCATGTGAATACATTATACAGTAAATATGAATTCAAAAATTATTATTAATTTTAAAAATGATTATTTTTAAATAGGAGTAGTATTATGTGCTTCCTTTGTATAAAGCAGGGTAATTAGACAGACAGGATTTGTACTACAATTAAAAGTATTATGTGTTTACTTTGCTCAAATATACTAATTAACAATAAGTCACTTGTGCCTATCCCAGTAGAAGTTACTTATAAATGTGAAGGAAAACCATGAGGCTTTATATTCATATGTGTGTAGGTTTGAAAATTAGCCTTACTACCTTTCTTCTCACTAATTGGTTGCAAACTAAAATTAACAAATTGTTACAAAACCATGAAAAACTAAGAAATTATGACATTCTAAATTTAATTATGGTAATGAACTATCTCCATGATAAACTAATTTTATTATAGCAGAGATAAGACTGCAATGGTTTGGCAATCTATATTCCAAGAACAGAGAAAAGAGAAAAATTAAGATTGCCATATGGGAATTAATTATGAATCTTCTCATAATGGAATGAAACTGAGATATTCAAAGACATTATGTAACTTGATGTTACATAATGGATCTCAGGTCAAAATAAGTCTGAAGTAAAAGAAATGTGTCACTTAGAAAGTGAGTGAATGACTTAGGAAAACTGAAAAGATATGAAGTAGAGGGAACATGGTGGCTGAACACAGCCATCCCACTCAAAGGGAGAGTGGCTGACCCTGTTTTGTCTGACATCACTGTACATGGCAATAGTATGTATGCCTCTTGTTGAGACTATTGAGTGTTCTTGATCATGAAGTGTCATTCAAGTCATCCCTTTGCTCCAATTTCATGGCCATTAAGCCAGTATTATATAATCTAATAGTCTACACATTGAGATAAAGCACAACTCCTAGTGTGAGCACAGCAGTTCTAACAAAAACTGAAAATGAACGAATTGTGATTGGATCCTGTACACACTTTCTGAGCAAAAGGTTTTCTCCTAAGAGAGTATGACTTTGAGGTGCTAATAGCTATGCATTAGCATCTAATTTCTCATAGCTTCACCTACATAAATGCCATTTTGATATATCTTTGCAGCTTTTAGGCAGCTTCTGTAAATAGTGACTATATCCCCACATTCTTTAACAATATCGTATTAGTCTTCACTGGAACAAACTATTAGACAAAGAGAATAGCTGATGTTATTCTGAATATATGAATCTCATTATAGTTTGAATCTTACACATCCCCTCAAACCTCATGTTTTATAGGCTTGGTTCCAGATGAAAGTACTGTTGGAGGTGGTGGATATTTTGGTAAGTGACAGTGAGAAGAAGTTGGTTTTAGGGGGCATCACCCTGCACAGAATTTTATCAATTACTTTTCTATTGGTGTGATAGAACATGATGACCAAGGCAGCTTGTAGAAGGAACAGTTTATTTTAATTTACTGTTCCAGGAGAAGCATCCATTTTAACAGTGAATGGATGGCAACAGGAGCTGAAGCAGAAAACTTAGAGAGTATATCACCTACTGTAAACATGAAACAAAGCAAATTGGAAGTGGCTCAGATTACAAACTCTCAGTATTCGCCACCAATGACATACTCCCTTCACTAAGGCTGGGCCTTCTAAATATTCCATGTCATCCTCCAACAGTACCAGCAACTGAGGGTCAAAAGTGCACGTACTTGAGCCTATGGAGGACACTTTTTTATTCAAATCATCATAAGCTTGTTGAATTGCAGCCTATTCCTCTCTCTTCTGTATTCTCTGGATACTGTAAGATGAGCCACTTGTCTGTAACAAGCACTTATGATGTGAAGTTCTGCTTCACCACAGTTCTAAATCAAAGCACCAAATATCCACAGTCTGAAAGCTCTAAAACCATGAGCCAAAATAAACCTTTCTACCATTATGTTTATTTTTTCAGGCATTTTTATCAAAATTGTAGAAAGCTGACTTATACAATTTCAAATGACAGTTTGGCCACAAAGACCACCAAATATTCTTTTGTGTTTTCTCAGTCTCTGAGGAAAGTATTTACAATTTTCTTCACTGCTCAGAAACTTTGCATGTTCAAATCCATGAATCAGTGATGGCCTTCCCTTTCCTTTATATTCTCTTATAGAAATATAAGATGCATTTCATTTCCTATAATCCATTTGAATTATTTGAAATTACAAGTCTTTCAAGGAAAGAAATCCTCTAGTTCAGTCTCAGAGGCACAAATCTTTCTCTGGAGATCAAATTTATCATAAACGATTACAGTCTTTCATTAAGATTCTGTTTGTCACCAACTATTGTTTTCTTTGAATCAAACCCTAAAGAAATTAATATTCAATATTTTTTCCCAACTAATATAGAACATAAATGTTAAAAAACAAAACACATATTATCTCTTCTTACACATTCTCTTTATCCTCAACCTCTTCTCTCACATCTTATATACATGTGGAAATGGAGACTGAGATTCAGGGTCAAGATTCAGATTGGAAATATATAAATTTTCTATTTATAGATATTATTTGAAATGTGAATAATTTTAAATCATACAAAGTGTGATTGATTGATAAGGAGGAGCAAAGCAAGTGTATGAAAATAGAATATGGTATCATGAAGTGAGGCATTCCAAAATGCAAAGTGTTCTTTATGTATGTAGAGTATGTCATATATTATTCATGATTTATTAAAACTTGCATGAGGATTTAGAAAGCAAAGTTAGCCACAAGCCATGCAAGCCAAGCAAACACCTTTAATCCTAGGACTCAGGATTAATAGGTAAACATGTCTCTGTTATTTCAAGGACATATTGACTACATGAAATTGATCCTGTGCTAAGACAAACAGCTCACACAAAGGTAATTTCAGCACTTTGTATTATATGTCTTTAATTCCAGCACTAGAGAGGTATAAGAGATAGGAGCAAGGTCTTCAGTATAGTCAGTCTCGGAATTCTTCAACCACCTTGAGGAGAGCATAGCAGTCTGGGATTGCAATAAAAGGTTTGGAGGAGCCAGGATCACCTTTCAGTCTGAGGTAGGAGTAAGAACTAATGGCCAAATGCTTTGCTTTTCTGATCTTCAGCATGAATCTCAAACCCCAATATCTGTTTCTGGGTCATTTATTTATTGTATTACAATGTAGTGATGAATAAATTCACCCAAAGTAAATTCAGAGGTTCTAAAGATGAAGAAACTCAGAATCAAGTCCTGGGCCCATGTAATTCTAAGTGTTTAACAGAAATAAACATGGAGATATAGACATATCAATGAGATAATTGTGTTGAAATATAGCATGGAGATATAAACATATCAAGGAGATTATTGCATTATGGGCGATAGAAGGACAATGTGGGATATTATTAAAGAGAGGAAAGAAAAAAGAGTACTATGGTTTGATTTATGTCTCTCAAAAATATATGCTCTAGTTGCTGGAAGAATGTCCTAACAAATTAAATCCTTTATATTATGTAATATCTAAAAAGGGTACTTATTAGAAGGAACAAGTTTGACAGACACAACATTGAGTAGCCACACTTATGAAAAATTATAGGCATGAAGCTGTAATCTTAGAATTGTTAAAAACATCCAGAAAAAAGATGTAGAGGACAGTATTCTTCCCTGGAGCCAAAGAGAACACAGTTCTGCTGGTGGGTTCAAATGTGAGTGTCCATAACTGTGTAGCAATACACTGTTTCTCCTAAGTTGTCAGGAGTGTGATGATTTGCCATGTAAGTATTTGTAGCTGTCACAGATGTGCAGAGATTTTGATACACAATTAGGGGGTTTTCAAGTTGTCATTCATAATGGATTCACATTAAAAAAAATCAAATTTTTTAATATACAATCCAGATTCTTTATTTTTACATTTTTGGTCTTTCATCAAAGACATTGAAATCTCTATTTTTGTGAATTTTGAGGTAGAATTTATTGCATTATGTTCTTGAAAAACGACTCATTTCAAACTAAACTATGCAAGGAATGAGACAATTAGTTTTCTGAATCTATATCATTCTTGCCATGTTTTATAGACATACAATCCTTTTTTTTCCATTTGCATGAAGTTCATGCATCAGAATGCATGGTGGTCATAATTATTTTTAATAAAAACAGCAATAATTATGATTTTCTTTTACATTATCTTTTAATTTCTATGTTTAGAAGAAAGTGAAACTATGTATACCCACAGATCTTACCTATTCTAAGACCTGTTAAGTCTACATTAAGTGCAATGGTAATTTTCAAAGACTAGTATGGTTTTTTGATAAATGCATGCTAAACAGATTCAATTTATAAAGGAAACAATGTAGAGATACAGAAATCGTGATCATTCACAATGTCTGCTCTTCAAAATAAGACATCGCCAATAGAATGTGATTTTAGTATATCTTTGCATGTAAATTTTAGCATGGGTTTAGGTAATGTTTTATATTCATTCATCAGCTCTGATTAATATAAGATTATATTTGAAGAATGTTTTCCACTGAGCAAAAATGTATAGTAATTTATTTTTATTGAGAGTTTCATGTATGAATATTACATATTTTGATAAAAAAGAAGTCATCTACAAATATGTCCATTCAATTGCTTTTTATGTCTCACACAACTTTTCTTTGAAAATGCAAGTGCTCTTTTTAAATTATTTATTTTACCATTTCCCCCTTTTCTTTCCTCCCTCCAAAGCATCTCATACATGGCCTCCTTTTTTGTTAGTTCTCTCTCTCTCTCTCTCTCTCTCTCTCTCTCTCTCTCTCTCTCTGTCTGTCTCTCTCTCTCCCCTCTCTCACACACACACACACAAACACACCCACAAACATGATTACATTCTGCTCAGACTACATATTGTTACATGTTTGTATGTTTTCATGCTGTATTTGGTTTGAGATAACCAATTGCAGTGCTATTCACAAGGGAAGACTTTTTCTCTTGCTCAGAGCATTGCTTAGTTGTCTGTAGTTCTTTGTGTAGGGTTCATTCACTGTGGCAGGTTTACTACTGTTTTTCAGCTTCTGTTTAGACAATGGAATTGATGAGACTCCTGCAAGTAGCTGCTGGTATCACTAGGAGACACAATCTCCCTGACTCTCCACTCTTGCAATCCATATGTCTCCTCTTTCTTGTTTTCTCCTTGTTCCTTTTTCTTTATCCAGACCAAAGTCTCTCCTCCCTCCCCTCCTCCCAGTTCTCTCTTCCACCTTCCCTGCCTCATCTTTCAAAATAATCTCTTGAATCATGATAAATAAAAAACCCATAAATAGATATTGGAGTTCACGCTGATGGTCAGATAAGCAAAGCAGCCAGCCACTAGCTCAGAGTTCAATGCTCTCTTCAAATCCTCAGAGACAATAGCTCTTCCTATCTGGAAACTAAATCTCCACTTGAGACCCTTTTCTCTCTCCATAGTGCTGTGATTAAAGTCATGTGGTCCCAAGTTCTGAGATCACCTTTGTGTGAGCTGTTTCTCTTTAGAATTGATCAATTTCCTGTAGTTCTTGTAGCCTTGTACTAATAGAGATCTAGCTTCAAACTCCTGGGATTAAAGGTATATGACACCACCACCTAGCTCTATGGCTAGTTAGTGTGGCTGCTGGGATTAAAGGTGTGTGTCACCACTGCCTAACCTCTATGGCTTGTGTCTAGCTTTACCTTCTGAACCCTCAGGCTAGTTTTATTAAGTCATAAATAATATATTGCCACAATCTCTGAGCCTTAGGTACAGTTCAGGAGTTGCATTGTAGATGTATCCTTTAGGACTGGGCCTCACAAATTTACATTTTGGTTGGTTGTAGGTTTGGGTAATGGACTCAATTTATTGCAAAATGAAGTACTCTTTTTAAACACATTGTATTTATTTAGTCCTGTCAGCATGTTCATGGATGTGGGAATGGAAAGCTTCAGACAGGCTGTATGGACTGCCCCCCAAATTGACTATTTCTTCTTCAGTAGCTATTAATTGCCAATAGCCACAGCTAGAGATAGGACGTTCTCTGTTCTCCCATCCATGTTCACTATGGACTTGTGTATTACCTTTATTATATTATATTGTTTCCTGGATTTCTCATTTCTCTAGGACTTTTATGATGAAGAAGTATTAGATTTTGTCAAAGGTCTTTTCTACACCTAGTGGAATGATGGTGATTCTGTCCTTTAGTATATTTGTGTGGTAGATTATATTTATTGACTATTACTGAAATATTCTGTATCTCTGGGATGAGGTTAACCTGACCATCTTGGTTGATTTTTTTAAAAGAATTTTAAAAAAATGTATGTGTATTGGTGTTTTGCTAGTATGACGATATGTTCACCATGTGTATGTCTGGTACAGACACAGGTCAAAAGAGAACTGGAGTTACAGGTAATTGTGATTCACCATGTTGGAGCTTGGAACTGAACCTGGATCTTCTGCAAGATTTCCCAGTTCTATAAACTTTGGAGTGATTTTTATACATCCTATGGTGACAGACCTTTTCATGTGCTTTTGAATTCAGTTTTTAAGTATTTTATTAAGAATACTTGGATCTATGCTTATTGAGGAAGCTGGACTACAATTGTATTTTTATTTTTGTTGTTTTAAGTATCAAGTATAATGCTGGCTTCATATAAAGAATTTGGAATCATTCTCACCTCTTCTCTACTTTATAGAATAGTTTCAGAAACATTTATTTTACTTCTTTCCATAGAGGCCTGGTAGAATTATCTAATAAATCTATCTGGACCTGGAACTGTTTTTTGTTTGTTTGTGTGTTTTGTTTATTTTTTCACTGTTTAGAGGATTTCTTTTATTGTTTGTTCAGTTTCATTTCTATTGCTGGATCCATTTATTGCTTCTTGTTTTAACATTGGTATGCCATATGCATTGAAAAATCCACCTATTTCTTTTATATATCTCAGTTTCATGTAATAAAGGCTTTGGAGCTATGTCCTTTATTTTATTGGTATCTGCTATATTTCCCTTTTCAGCTCTGGTTTTATTAATTTTGATTTAATCTTTCATTTTTTTGATTGATTTGGGTATAAGTTTGCTAATCTTATTAACCTTTTCTAAGAGCCAGCATTTATTTCATTGATTCTTTGTATTTTTTTCATTTATATGTCTATCATGACAATTTCTATTGTCTATCTTATGTCTTCCTACCTCTTGTGGCAGAGGCTGTGGTCACAGTGAGTGAGGGGCAGTGTTCCCTATGGCCAGTCACAGCTATGGACAGTCTGAAGTAATTTTTAGTCACACAATAATAATCTATGTTTAGAGGATCTCAGTTCACTTCAATATACTATGTGATGGATTCTTTTTGTAGTTTTTTTTTTAAACATGATTTAAAATGCTATAATGGGCATTTTGATTATTGAAGTGTGTATTATTACATCAATAAGAATGGTAAACATGAGTTTAAAATTAGTATTTTTACACCAAACAGAAAGGTCGAACATTCTGAGAAGCACAGCAAATGCATATATCATAGTGTTTTCAAAATCTATTTTGAACATAAGCTTTTATAAAGAATTTATGCCCAAAATGTTGTCTAAGATCTTAAATTCACCCAGAATGTCATGGAAAACCACCCAAAAAACAAACAAGCAAACAAAACCTCTGGAGTGTATAGGCAGTACCTGAGATATTGTGGCCTTCTCTCATAATAGTTTAAGAGCTATTGTGACAAACAGAAATCTTAAGGGCCAAGCTATTAAAATTACAACTGACCTTGTTACCAGAGAAAAACACTCTGGTGAGATCGCTAAATTGTTTATGTTGGGTGGCCTATGTTGTATTTAAACTTATCTCATGTTCACTAAGGTAAGTTTGGAATTTCTTGGAAACCATTGCAATTGTTCAATTTGAAAGTCAAATAATGGCCTTGGCAAAAATCCTCACAATTTAGATTCATAGTAATAATGAAGGGGTGGTAGATAAATAATGAGGAAAATAGACTTAATTTTTAAATTATCATTATTTATATCATAAGTAAGTACTTACAACAGTTAAGATTTAGGACAGCCACTTCTTACAAGTTCATGTAACATAATATATTCTAAATTGTCAATAATCTACCTCATACATTCATATGTAAATGCGGAGGAAGTGCCAAAAGTATATCAGTCTTACTTTGAAGTTCATAAAATCTTTATGTGAAAAAAAGTCACTGAAGCAGTACTTGGGGGATATTACATTCTGAGCTAATATTAATAACTTGTGTGAAATATTGGAATATTTGACAAATCTAGCATATCAAATCTATGATCACTGCCAGAGGGTCCATGAAGTGTTTTCCGCCATCAATCTTCTAAAGTTGACCATAAAAGACAAAATCCATGAAATGCCATAGAATTGACTTTGCAGTCCCCTTTAAAAAAAATAATTAAGTAGGTCTTTCTAACATGACATGATAGAAATATTTATCTGGTCTCTAGAAGTTTATTTAAGATGAAAAGTTTTAACACAGACTATAATTCACATGTTAAAAGTGAGTTTTTATGGAAGTCTGCTACCAGGGGAGCAGAAAGGGAGATGGTGGGAGGAAAGGGGGAGGACAAGAGGGTGTGGGAACTGGGATTGACATCTAAAACAAGCTTGTTTCAAATTTAAATTTAAAAAATTATCAAAAAAAAAAAAAAAAAAAGGTGAGTTTGTTGTTCTTTTTAGGTAAGGTCTTTATGTAGCTTCGTCTGGTCTTAAATTTACTACAAAGAGCAGGATGTCCTTGACTTCCTGATTGTCATTTGTCTCCACCTGAGACAATGAGTGGATGAACAGATAATGTATTACCATACCCAGTGTGAAGGTTTTGATTTAGGGGATGGGGGTAGGGGTGGGTGTAGCATTGAGTTTAAAGATCAGCTTGCTGAACTTGGTTCTTTCCCTCCACCATGTGAGTCTCAGTGATCAAATTCAGATCATTGGTTTGGTGACAAATAATTTTATTGAGCAAGCCATCTCATTAACCTAATACATTTTTTAATGGTAATTTTTGCTTTTTAAATATCTTCCTTGGGGCTGGAGAGATGGTTTATGTTTAAGAACACTTGTTGCTCATGTAGAGGACCTGTGTTTTGTTCTTAGGGCACACATGATAGCTCACAACCATTTGTCACTCCATTTCGAGGGGATCTGATTCCCACTTCCAACTTCTGCAGACATCAAGCATGCACGTAGTATACAAAAAGCTTGCAGGCAAAGCACACACACACACACACACACACACACACACACACACACACACACACACACACACACGCGCGCGCGCGCACACACACACATGCACAAGCAGAGAGTAAAATAAATCTAAAGAAATTTTTAAAACCTTAGTCTATTTAGACTTTCTACTGTTAGTAGCTCTTTAGAATGCATTTAATAACTCTTTTTTTTTAAAATATACTGAATTTTAAAGATCTATCTTTGTACTTTGACCTTACAGTTTTTCAGAACTCCTCTCCTGGCTCTGTGGTGGTTGAGTGAACCCAGGGTTTATAGAATGTGAGAACTCTGCACCTTCAGCTACATCCACAGCCTATATCCCTTGTTTTTCCTTTTTAGCAAAAAACTTCTATTGTTCTTGCCATCTCTTCTCTTCTTTCTTTGACATTCTCTCTTTTGAATGCTTAGTTCATTTTTAAAGTAGAAGTTTGTAGTAATACATCATTTGATTTTAATCACAACTGTATACATTACACACACACACACACACACACACACACACATATATATATATATATATATATTTATATATATATGTCATTAATCAAGTTGCATTTCTGGCTGTCTGAAAATGAAAATAAAGGAAAAAATAAGTTCCGTGGTTCATCTTTCTCACTTATTATTGTTCCTACCTTTAAGCAAGCAAATCAGGGGCAACTTTGGTCATTTTCTTTTCATCTCACTTGGCTAAATTTGCTTCCTCTTCAGCAAAGTTCTAAAATATATATCCCTTTGTCCATGAGCTGTTGTGGCTTTTAATTTTTTTCTCTTCATGGTGTATATCCTTGAATGTAAATAAAACATCTGTAAAACTTTCCTCATTACACCAATCATTCAGTTAATTTTCTTGGTCAGTTTTCCAGATTAACATTGCAATACCATGTTTTCATTCTTCTACTCTTTATGAAGATTTATTTTCATTTTATTGAAAATAGTTTTTCCCTACATGTTATACCCTAATTATGGTTTTCCCTCCCTCTACTTCTAGTTCCTCTCCACATGTTCTCACATCTGGATTCACTCCCTTTCTGTCTTTCACTAGAAAACAAATAGACTTCTAAGGAATAAAAATAATATATAGTAAAATAAAATATGATAAGATAAATAAAAACTAATACATTAGAGTAAGACCAAAACAGAGTGAAAAGAACCTAAGAAAAGGCACTGGAAACAGAGACTTATAATCAGTAATCTCATAAAAACACTAAACTGGAAGCCATAAGTTTTACACAAAGGATCTATAGGGTAAAATGAGAAACAAAAATTAATAAAGTAAAATATGATAAGATAAAACAATCACTAACACATCAGAATTGGACAAAACAAACAAAAAGAAGTATGCCCAAGAGAAGACACAAGAAACGAGACCCATCAGTTCACTCACTAGGAATCCTACTGAACAGGAAGTCATAATATATATACAAAGGAATGGTACATATATACACATGTAAGTACATATATACATATATTTTTAAAAGAAGAAAAATCCCTGACATAACATTATAGGATGCGGAACCTCTAAAAATGCCATTTAGTGTAACAAGTCTTTCTCTGTCCAGCTAGCTCCCAAATAACTACATGGAGACTTACAATTATGAAAGCTTGGCTTTGGCTTATGCTTGTTCCATGTATCTTATAACTTAAATTAAGCAATTTATTTTAATTTATATGCTGCCACTTGGCTCATGGCTTTTACCTTTCTTCCTTTATGTCCTGTGTCTGGCTGGCAACAACCCCTTTCTTCTTCCCTGAGACCTCTCTGTCACCAGAAGTCCCAGCTAATCTCTTCCTGTCTAGCATTGACTATTCATCCCTTTATTACACCAATCACAGTGACACATCTTCACACAATGTAATCAAATCTCTCACAACAATTGAGTTTGTTTTGTGTTGGCCATCTACTTCTCAGCATGCAGCCTACCCTTAAGAGTAGTTTGTTTTCCCAGTGAGATGCCTTTGGAAGAAACTTATTTTCATTTTCAAGTGGTTATTGAATGGAGATATCTTCTGGGTCAGGGTGGGAACTTGGATCCACTTCTTTCAGCTCTGGGCCCTATCTGGTGCAGACATGTGTAGGTTCTGTGCATGCTGCTCAGAGTCTATATGTGTATCGATCCTGTTTATTTCAAGGGTCTTGTTTCCTTGGTGCCCTTCATTCATGCTGGCTCTCAACAGTTTCTGTCTCCACTTCCACAGGGTTTTCTGAGCCCTGAGGAATCCATCCCATTGAAGGCTTAGTGTTCCAAGGCCTCTTACTCTTCGCATATTGTCTGGCTGTGGATCTTTGTATTTGTTCTGGTGATTCCTGAGCAAGAAACTGATCTATGAATATAGCAGAATGTCATTAAGAATCAATTTATTGCTACATTTTTGTTTTGTTTTGAGAACAGTGATAATTGGTTTTGTATTATGTCACAGGGCTATCTAATCCGAGGTTCTTAGTTAACCAAGCAGCGTCAGGTATGGGTTCTATCTCATCGAGTGGGCTTTTACTCAAATCTGATATTGATTGTTTATTCCTGCAAGCATATTTTACAGTCAGGTCACCTTTGTAGATCAAGGGGTTTGAAGTTGACTTGGGTTGGTGTTTACATTTCTCCTTTGATGCCATCCAAAATCCTAGCACACAGTGGTGAAGGCTCTATGCAAGCCACTGCTTCAATTCTCCATGTTTGATGAATTATGTAGGTGTTATCTTCAGCAATAAGCCTTTTCCATCTGTTTGTAAAAAAACCACATACAGCCTTAGCAATAGCCTGGTTTGTTTGGAGGCCCCCATGGGATCCCTTTGGTCAACAACTCAATTATATGTTACCCAATCCTGTTGCTAGAAGCTTCATTTTGAGACAAGAGATGGCTAGTAGAGGCTCTATCTCCCCCATTATTCAGTGATTTATTTCAAACTGCCTTTACATATGTATATATTTTAGGAAGCTTTTATTGTATTAAGTTTCTATACTGCCTCTCAATTGACCCTTAATTCTACCTGTCTCTCCTTGTATTCCCTTCCTAGTTCCACTCTTTCTTCCCTTCCTCTACTTGATCCTATTTCGGTCCCATCCCCCATCTATCCAAAACTATCTATTCTATTTCTCTTTCCTAAGGATGTCTCTCTGCACAACCCCTACCCCCCACTACCCTTTTTCTTACACTACACCTAATATCTGTGATTGTATGGATTGTAGCTTATCATTTACTTAACAGCTAATATCCAAATATAATTGAATACATACCACATTTGTCTTTGTGGGTCTAAGTTACCTTATAAATGGAGTTCTTAATTGATCTAAGTAATAAAAACCTAGAGTCAGATATAGAGAAAAATGCTGACAGATCAGAGAGAAGGAACAAAACTTACGTGCTTATATCCTGTTTCCACCCAGCTACCTCACATCCTGTTATGTCTACACAATCCTCCAGACCTCTGTGGTTTAGCTAGTAACAAGCTCCATCTCTGACACTGTACAAGCAAAATATTACCACATTACCTCATTCAGGATTATTTTTCTAGTTTCATACATTTATCTGTAAATTTTAGGATGCAATTTTTTAACAGCTGAGTAATATTCCAATGTAGAAATGCACCACATTTTCCTTCGTCTATCAATACGTTAAGGAACATCTAGGTTGTTTCCAACTTTTGGACATTATGAGTAGAGAAGCAATGACCATGGTTGAGCAAGTGACTGTGTGGTAGGGTAAAGCATCCTTTGGGTACATGCCTAAGAGTGATATAGTTGGATCTTGAGGCATATCAATTTCCATCTCTCTGAGGATCTTCCACAATGATTTCTATAGTGTCTGTGCAAATTTACACTCCTACCAACAATGGAAGAGTATGCACTTATTGAATTCTTTATATTAGTGTAGAAATGACCATTTTCTACAATGATTTTTATTTTTAGTCAGTGTAGAATCCATTTACTTTTTCATGTTACCATTTCTATTAAAATTCATTAAAAATCCTTGAAATTGACTGTATTTTTCACTGTTTCTTTCACCTTGCAAATAAGTCATCTAAATGAGACAATTGACCAGATAATTCTTTTAAATCCTATTTTATTGATTTTATGAAGAAATTGGATTTTTATTAGTTCTTTTATATTTAATATATGGCATTATCACATCATTTACCCTTTCATTTTTTTCCTTCAAACCTTCCAACTCCCCCTTCTTGCTCTCATTCAAACTCATGGTCTCTTTTTTCATTATTGTTATTATATACATATATGTACATACTTATACATATATTCCTAAATATAACCTGCTCAGTTTGTATAATGTTACTAATAGGCATGCTTTCATAACTGACCATTTGGTATTGGATACCCAACTCATGTGCTCTTCCCTGAGGAAGACTATTTCTCCCACTCTCAGCATTCTTTAGTTGCCTGTAGATTTTTGTGTAGGGTTGAGTCCTTGTGGTCTTTCCTGCATCTATTTGACACATCTATTATTGTTGTCTTCATTCAGCTCATGTTTAGGTAGTCTTATTGGTGAATATATTGTTTAAGTGAGATGAATGTCAAAACAAAGTAAGAATCTTCATGAAAGAAATAATAAAGTAGTTTACCATGAGATAAGTATGAGTGACCATATTCTAGAAACATTGATTCGAGTTAGTTTAAAGATACGTTTCACCATAGAAGAGGTTACATTTTTTTT
Organism: Phodopus roborovskii; assembly: GCF_943737965.1. Lineage (NCBI taxonomy): Eukaryota > Metazoa > Chordata > Mammalia > Rodentia > Cricetidae > Phodopus > Phodopus roborovskii. The sequence goes on along the minus strand of NW_026125295.1, from coordinate 37,505,476 downwards.
TTTTAGATATAATTCTGTTGGTCTGTTACTAGCATTTCTTATTGACTAGCTCTGTCATTAACTCATTTTTATTAATCTAAGTATTTCCACGTGGTTTCATCTTACCAGAGAGAGGGTCCGGACCTCTATTCTCTCAAGTCTCTACATGTTGACTCTCCTCCCTACTTCTTCCTCTCTCCTGCTCATCTCCTAGTCCTGCTTTCCTATTGGCCAACAGTGATTTATTCCTTAACCAATATGAGAAACATATTTACAGAATGACATTTTCCATCTTACAAATATTTGATCTATTTATAACTATTTCTTATGTGATAAAACAGATGATATTTGTATTTCTGAATACAAAATTCAGTAATTCATTGTTTCTTTACCTAAAAAAAAGTCAGATGACTTTTCTATTTTAGTATGCTCTACAGACTTGCTGCAATTTGCCTATTGATTTTAGGATTACTTGTTGTTACTGAGTCTAGGGTTCTTTTACATGGACAAGCATATACCAGGAAACAAAGGCAGTTTTATATCTTATGTCTTGGCCTGCATACATCCAATTTCCTTTTCTTGTCATATTGTGTTGGCTTCACATTCAAAGTTCTGTTAACTTCAGTGGTAAGAGGACACACAGTATCTTGTTCTTAGTCTTAGAGGGAGACTATTGAGTTCTCTCCATTAAGTGTGATGTCACTTTAGTTTTATTGTTCATGTCCTAAACAAAGATGACATTATCATCTATGATATTTTTTTTCTCACTTCACTTCATACTTTTATTTTCTTAAATGTTTATTATGACAAAAAAGTATTTATTTTTTTATTTAATTTAGTATTTTCTATATTGATCCCAGTTCCCTCTATCTCCCTTCCTCACTCCCTCCCTCCCTAACTTTTACCCTCTCTACCCTCTCACATGCACCCCGACCACCCTTCCCTCCCATCACCCCCACCCCAATTCCATATGTAGGGCAATGCCATCCAGGTGGTGTCATGTAGAAGGTCATGTGAAGTAGGGACTAGGGCTTCTCTCCTGTCTCTAGGTTAAGGCAGTTATCCCTCCATGGGGGATGTGTTCACAAGACCCTTTTGTACACCAGGGATACATCCTGGCTCCACTGTCTGAGGTCCCTTAGACTGCTCAGTCCTTCTGGCTGAGACCCATATTCAGGGGAGCCTGAGTCAGTTCCATGCTGGCTTCCCAGCTATCAGTCTAGAGGCTCTTAGTTCCTCCTTGTTCAGGTAAGCTGTCTGTATGCATTTCTGCCTCAAGGTCTTGTCTTTTCCATCTGCATCTGGTTTCTAGTTCGACTCAGTGTTTATGTATGGGTGTTTGATCCTGTTTCCAACAGGCATTAGTTGAGGGCTCCATGGATAAGTTAGTTGTTGATCTCACTCTCCGGGAAGGGCATTTATGATAGCCTTTCCACGGAACCTCAAATTGTTAGTTGGGAGCAGCCTTGTAGTTCTCTAGACCTTTCTTTGTGTTCAATTTTATCTTCAAACCAATATTGGCTCCCTCTTTTATATTTTCTCTCTCTCTCTCTCTCTCTCTCTCTCTCTCTCTCTCTCTCTCTCTCCTGTCTTCTATTCCTAACCAGGGGCAATCTTCCCGGTCACACGTTTTCCTTTCCTCCCCCTCATTTTCTCTTACTTCTCTCTCCATTCACTGCCCCACCCCACTTCCCCTGAGCTCTGGGGGACTTGTCCCTTCCCAGTTCTGTGAGGGACTTTATATGAATCTCTTAGAATACACCTTGTAACCTAGTTCCTCTGGTGGTGTGAATTATAGTCAGGTGATCCTTTGCTGTAGGTCTAAAATCCATATATGAGTGAGTACATACTGTGTTCCTCTTTTTGTGACTGGGTTACCTCATTCAGGATGGTTTCTTCAAGTGCCATCCACTTGCCTGCGAATTTCAAGATACCATTATTTTTTTCTGCATAGTATTCCATTGTGTAGATGTGCCACATCTTCATTGACCATTCTTCAATTGAGGGGCATCTAGGTTGCTTCCAGGTTCTTGCTATTACAAATAGTGCTGCTATGAACATAGTTAAACAGATGTCTTTGTTGCATGGATGTGAATCCTTTGGGTATATGCCTAAGAGGGGGATTGCCGGGTCCTGTGGTAAACTAATTCCCATTTTCCTGAGGAACCGCCATACTGATCTCCAAAATGGCTGTATGAGTTTGCACTCCCACCAGCAGTGGAGGAGTGTTCCCCTTTCTCCACATCCTCTCCAACATGAGTCATCATTGGTGTTTCTAATTGTAGCCATTTTGGCAGGAGTAAGATAGTATATCAAAGTTGTTTTGATTTTCATTTCCCTGATAGCTAAGGATGTGGAGCATTTTCTTAAGTGTCTTTCAGCCTTTTTGATTTCCTCTATTGAGAATTCTTTCTTCAGTTCTGTACCCCATTTTTTAATAGGGTTATTTGGTGCTTTGTTGACTAGTTTCTTGAGTTCTTTATATATTTTGGAGATAAGCCCTTTGTCAGATATAGGATTGGCGAAAATCTTTTCCCAGTCTGTGGGCTGCCGTTTGGTCTTGTCCACCATGTCCTTTGCCTTACAGAAGCTTCTAAGTTTGAAGAGGTCCCATTTATTAATTGTTTCTCTCAGTATCTGTGCCCTTGGAGTTATGTTCAGGAAGCGGTCTCCTATACCAATTTGTTCAAGGGTACATCCTACTTTCTCTTCTAAGAGGTTCAATGTGGCTGGATTGATGTTGAGGTCTTTGATCCATTTGGACTTCAGTTTTGTGCATGGCGACAGACATGGGTCTATATGCACTCTTCTACACACCCTCATCCAATTGTGTCAGCACCATTTGTTTAAGATGCTGTCCTTGCCCCATTGTATAACTTTAGCTGTTTTGTCGAAAATCAGGTGTTCATAGGTGTGTCGGTTAATATCAGGATTTTTAATTCGATTCCATTGGTCTACCTGTCTATTTTTATGACAATAGCAGGCTGTTTTTAGAACTATAGCTCTGTAGTAGAGCTTAAAGTCAGGAATGGTGATGCCTCCTGAAGTTCTTTTATTGTACAGGGTTGTTTTGGCTATCCTGGGTCTTTTGTTTTACCATATAAAGTTGATTATTATCTTTTCAAGGTCGGTGAAGAATTGTGGTGGGATTTTAATGGGGATTGCATTGAATCTGTAGATTGCTTTTGGTAAGATTGCCAGTTTTACTAAGTTTATCCTACCTATCCAAGAGCATGGGAGGTCTTTCCATTTTCTGGTATCTTCTTTAATTCCTTTCTTTAGATCCACAAAGTTCTTATTATATAGGTTTTTTTTTACTTGTTTTGTAAGCTTTATACCAAGATACTTTATGTTGCTTGTGGCTATTGTAAAGGGTGATGTTTCTCTGATTTCTTTCTCTGTCTCTCTGTTGTCTGAAAAAAGTAGGGCTACTGATTTTTTTGAGTTTATCTTGTATCCTGCTAGTTTGCTGAAGGTGTTTATCAGCTGTAGGAGTTCCCTGAGAGAGTTTATTGGGTCGCTTATGTAAACTATCATCTGCAAATAAAGACAGTTTAACTTCTTCCTTCCCAATTTGGATCCCCTTGATCTCCTTTTGTTTTCTTATAGTATTAGCTAGAACTTCTAGTACGATATTGAAGAGATATGGAGAGAGGACGGCCTTGTCTTGTTCCCGATTTTAGAGGAATTGGCTTAAGTTTCTCTCCATTCAGTATGATGTTGGCAGTTGGTTTGCTGTATATTGCTCTTATTATGTTTAGGTATGTTCCTGTTATCCCTGACCTCTCTAATACCTTTATCATGAAAGGGTGTTGAATTTTATCGAAGGCTTTTTCCGCATCTAGGGAGACAATCATATGGTTTTTCTTTTTCAGTTTGTTTATATGGTGGATCAGGTTGATATATTTTCGTATGTTAAACCATCCCTGCATTCCAGGTATGAAGTCTACTTGGTCATGGTGGATGATTTCTCTCATGTATTCTTGAATTTGGTTTGCCAGCATTTTATTGAGTATGTTTGCATCGATGTTCATCAGGGATATTGGTCTGTAGTTTTCTTTCTTATTTGTGTCTTTGTGAGGCTTGGGTACCAAAGTTATTGTGGCCTCATAAAAAAGAGTTTGGCAATGAACCTTCTGTTTCTATCTCGTGGAACAGTTTGAAGAGTAGTGGTATTAGTTCTTCCTTGAATGTCTGTTAGAATTCTGCGCTGAATCCATCTGGCGCTGGACTTTTTTTTGGTTGGAAAGCCTTCGATGACTGCTTCTATTTCATTGAGGGTTATAGGTCTATTTAAATTGTTTGTCTGCTCTTGATTTAAATTTGGTAAGTGATAGTTATCCAGAAATTTGTCCATTTCCTTTGAATTTTCAGTTTTTGTGGAATACAGATTTTCAAAGTATGACCTGAAACTTGTCTGGATTTCCTCTGTGTCTGTTGTTATGTTCCCCTTTTCGTTTCTCATTTTGTTAATTTGCATGTTCTCTCTGTGCTTTTTTGTTAATTTGGATAAAGGTTTGTCTATCTTGTTGATTTTTTCAAGAAACCAACTCTTCGTTGCATTGGTTTTTTGTATTTTTTCCTGGTTTCTATTTTGTTGATTTCAGCCCTCAAGTTGATTATTTCCTGGCATCTACTCATAGGGGTGATTTTGCTTCTCTCTTTTCTAAGGCTTTCAGTTGCACTGTTAATTCTCTTATGTGGATATCCTCTATTTTCTTCATATGGGCACTTAGTGCAATGAACTTCCCTCATAGTACTGCTTTCAAGGTGTTCCATAAGTTCGGGTATATTGTATCCTCATTCTCATTGAATATTAGAAAGTCCTTAATTTCTTTATTTCTTCTTTGACCCAGGAGTGGTGCAATTGCACATTGTTCAGTTTCCATGAGTTTGCAGGTTTCTGCTATTTGTGATGTTGTTGAATACCAATTTTAAATCATGGTGGTCCGATAAGATACAGGGGACTATTCATATTCTCTTGTATCTGTTGGGTTTGTTATGTCACCTAGTATGTGGTTGATTTTAGAGAAGGTTCCATGTGGAGCAGAGAAGAAGGTATATTCTTTTCTCTTTGAATGTAATGTTCTATAGATGTCTGTTAACCCCAGTTGAGACATAACTTCTGTTAATTCTTTTGTTTCTTTGTTGAGTTTCTGATTTGTGGTCCTGTCTAGTGTTGAGAGTGGTGTATTGAAGTCTCCCACTATACGTGTGTGAGGTTTTATATGAGCTTTGAGTTTTAGTAGTGTTTCCTTTACGAATGTGGGTGACTTTGTATTAGGGGCATAGATGTTCAGAACTGAGACTTTGTGTTGATGGATTTCTCCTGCGATGAATATGAAATGACCGTCTTCATCTCTTTTGACTAATTTTGGTTTGAAGTCTAACTTGTTAGATATTAGAATAGCTACACCTGCTTGCTTCTTATTTCCATTTGATTTGAAAATCTTTTCCCAACCCTTTACCCTGAGGTAATGTCTATCTTTGGAGCTGAGATGTATTTCTTGTGTGCAGCAGAAGGATGGATTCTGTCTTCGTATCCATTCTGTTAGCCTGTGTCTTTTTATAGGTGAGTTAAGACCATTAATGTTGAGGGTGAGTAAGGACCATTGATTGTTGATGCTTGTTTGATTTAGGTTTGTTTTTGTCAGTGGTACTGTGAATATATTTGTTCTGCTTTACCCTTGGTTTCTGGTGTAACTAGATCTCTTGCCTACTTACCTTCCTTGGGTTGGAGTTTTCCTTCCAATACTTTCTGTAGGGCTGGATTTGTAGATATGTATTGGGAAAATCTGGTTTTGTCATTAAATATCTTGTTCTCTCCATCTATAGTGATTGAGAGTTTTGCTGGATATAGTAGCCTAGGCTGGCATCCGTGTTCTCTTAATACTTTTAGAACATCTATCCAGGACCTTCTGCCTTGAGGTTTTCCATGGAGAAGTCAGATGTAATTTTGATAGGTCTGCCTTTATAAGTTACTTGTCCTTTTTCCTTCACTGCTTTTAATATTATTTCTTTTTTTCTGTATGCTATGTGTTTTGATTATTATATGTCAAGGGGTCTTTTTTCTTTGGTCCAGCCTATTTGGGGTTCGGTATGCTTCTTGTAGATCCATGGGCATGATTTTTTTGAATATGTTTTCGGCACCTTTGATCTGGGCTTCCTCACCTTCGTCTATGTCTATTATTCTTAGGTTTGGCCTTTTCATGGTGTCCCACATTTCCTGGATGTTTTGTGTTAAGGATTTGTTGGACTTATGATTTTCTTTGGTCGATGAATCTATTTCTTCTAGTTTATCTTCTGTGCCTGAGATTCTCTCTTTCATCTCTTGAATTGTGTTGGTTATGCTTGTGTCTGTAGTTGCCGATTTTTTTGCCCAGCTTTTCTATTTCTAGCATTCCTTCAGTTTGTGTTGCCTTTATTTTCTCTATTTCAGCTTTCAAGTCTTGAACTGTTTCCTTCACCTGTTTAATTGTTTTTTCTTGGCTTTCTGTACTTTCCTTAAGGAATTTGTTCATTTCTTCCACTTTTTTGTTTGTTTTTTCCTCCATTTCTTTAACAGATTTTTTCACATCTTCTTTGAGGGCCTCTATCATTTTTATGATGGTAATTTTTAAGTCGTATCCTTCTGCTTCCTCTGCTTTGCTGTTGTGTTTCAGTCTAGTTTGTGTAGATTACCTAGATTCTGGTGGTGTCATGCTTGTCTTTCTGTTGTTAGGTGTTCTCTTGTATTTCCTTCTTCCCATAGCTTCTTCCAGTAGGTGTTGGTGTGGTGTCCCCCTCTCTCTATGGTCATTCCCCGATGGGCTTATGTGGGTCTGAGATTCAATATCTGTAGCTCTGTGTGGTAAAAGCTCTCTAGGAGGTTTCTCTGCAGACAGGGACCCAGGGATGGGGTCAAGATTGAGGATCCAGTAGAAGATGCCAGCAGGTACTCACAGTGGTCCTGCAGAGATAGGCAGATCTCTGGGAGGGGCCCAGGACTCCAGCAAAGGACTGGAGGTGGGGTCAGAGACCAAGCAGGTGGATATTACAGGTGGTCCTGCGTGGATAGTCAGGTCTCCTTTGTTCAGAGTTGCTCCGAGAAGTCCCCGAAGTAGGGTGGACTGTTTGCTCCACCCTCTGTCCCAGTGCTCAACCAGAGTGGTAGGACCATGGGTAGGGTAGGGCACAGGGTAGAGGGGTAGGCTCAAGGTGGGGATGGGTGGTGGCATATCAGAGCTCCAAGGGTGCTCTCGATGGGGACCGGAGACAGGAGCAGCAGGATCAGGGGCCAGCCCAGGGAGTTCAGGCAGGGGAGGGCGGGGAAGTGTTTGTAGGGGACAGGCAGCCCTGATTGGGCCCAGACTCACCTCTGGCCAATAGCTGGCAGAAGAGGACAAGGGCTGAGCTGGAACATGGGAAGGTTTTGCAGGATAGTCGGATCTCACTGGAAACTGGAACTCTCCAACTGAGGCCTCTTTCTTTAGCAGAGGCCTGGATTTGGGGGTCAAGGATCTTGCCCAAAGGAACTCAGAGTGGACCCGCAGAGATAGCTAAATATGTGTCCTCATACCTACAATAAGTGGACTTTTTGCTTATCAAGGAAACTTCTCTTTGCAACAGATGATGACCATTACAGAAAACTACAATCAATCAAAATGCAGAATTGTAGACCCAGTCCCAAAGGATGCATCTAAAATACACACTAAGGCTCAGAAATCCTGGCAGAAAGTTTCTTAGATCCAGTGGATCAGGGAATTTGATATTAGAATATATCTCTTAAGAGTGTCAGAAGCTATACCCACACAGTCTTAATAATATCGACTACCTAATCAACAGAATAAAGACAACAAAAATAGACAGACTAAATATAGGGAGGAGGGGTCAGGAAGCTCATGATGCTTGAACACTACACAAAGAAATGCAGGTAATTACAAAATACTGAACAAGAAATAGGCCAGAGCACACACACATGCAAGTAACATTATATGGTTTAAGAATGTTGTATTATACATTTAAGTACATTTATGTACCAACTCAGACAAATAGTTATATAAAAACAATTAATGAAAAAGGAGGTTATTAATTTGAAAGAGAACAAGGAAGGAAAGATGGGAGAGTTTAGATGGAAGAAAGGAAAAGAGGGGATGATGTAATTTTATTATAATCTCAAATAATGAAAAATAATTTGTCAAAATTGATCATGGAGCAATGACATTCTAAAAATCAAGCATTTCTATTATGAAAGACAGGGTAGGGTTGCCATCAGGATGGATAATTTACCTTAATTCAAAACTTTAATGTATTTTTATGACTTATTATTTGCTTTTTTTTTTTTTTTTTTTTTTTTTACATTTTGTTTGCAAGCATGTACATGTCTCTGTGAGTGCATTACGTCAGAAGAAGACATTGGATTCCCTAGAGCAAAAGTTACAGGCAGTTTTGAGCTACCCACCATGGATGCAAGGAACTGAACTTAGGTCCTTTGAAAAAGCAGTAAATGCTTCTAACTGCTTGTACGTCTCTGTAGACTAATGATGCGTTATTTTTCTATTTCCGTGTCCCCCTATATGCTTTGCTCAATAGTAGTAAGACTCCATAAGAGGTGTGCAGTATTATTGGTGACTGTTTAAGGCCATGGCTAAATGGATCCTTTCTTACTTCATCATGAGCTGACTAGCAGCAATAACATATTTTAAACTGCAAAGGAAAAATAAATCAAGAAACATTTGAGTGCTTATTATCTGTATCATTTACTATTGAAAATGCCAGAACATTAAATTGGCTTGGTATTTTAAAAATGGCTAGAAATGAATACTATCTGAATTACTTTTTGTACCCTTGGATTCTTTTTCTATATAATAGATAAATTTTGTGTAAGATTTTTTCAATTTTATTCTAAAATGCAGACAAATATCCAACTAGAAATGATTCAAACAGAATTGCACTCATCTGCTCACATGGGTAAATAATGTAGTTTTTAAATTAATTCATTGGACGAGCCAGTATGACTGTATGGTAGGAATGAAATATATAATATGAAGAAAATAGCATGTCTTCCTAATCATTAATGTGGCACTGACCACGCCCATTGGGGGTGGAGCCATGGGCAGATGCAACCTGTTGAAGGAGGTCTGAGGAAGAAGGAAGGCGGGGGGGGGGGGTGGGGTGGGGGGGGCTTGCTTGCTGGAGGGACTCGGACAGGAGAGAATCTGGTGGTACTTGTTGGTGTTCATCTGTCTAGGTTTGTAAGTTATTTCTCCCTGAATAAACATCTATTCGGCCTATTTGTTTATCCTGATCCTTATTTAACAGCAATACATCAATGTTATTAAAATATGTAAAGGGCCTTCAAATGTCTGGCTATGAAACTTGTGATCTTCATGGCTTTGAAAACTAAGAATGAAATCTTATTGACAAAGTTAGACATTTTTGGTGCTGACAGACCTAAAGAATAAGTACAGATTGCTATTTCTTTGATATTTTAGTAAGTTGAGGAAACACTATTTCTTATTTGTTTTTACTCAGTTGTGAGAGATCTAAATAATAACATACTATAATATATTGCATACTATTTGCTTTTGATTTCATCCAAATAGTTTTAAATTATTATCTTTTAATTTTTAGAAAACAATTAAATCTCTAAATTCTGATCCCAACACATATTGACTTTATTAATATTGATTTATGCCACCAAGCAACTCACATTTTATGTTATTAACAAAACTCTAGAATCCATTGATTCTTATACTTAAGAACTACATGGGTATGGAGTCAAATTAAATGTAGCATCCCAGGCCCAGTCTCTGAGTGGTTTTATTGAATGAGAATTGGAAAGGGATGTGGCTCTGATAAGCCCCCATTGTGTTCAGCGTGTGTACACCATCACAGGACATTACTGTTGTCATCATTGTACCTATGATGCATTGTGGAAACTGAGAGGATAAACTGGTAGCACAGGGATTGGAAAAAAAAAAAAAAAAAAAAAAAAAAGCTAAAACAAGTATCTTGAAGGCAGCTGCAATTATTTTAAATTTGGCTAAAATTAATTAAAATTTAATCAAAGCTCTTGACAAAAACAAGGCTGATATGCCTCTAGATTTGAAGTTTTCCAAAGAGCTCCTTTTAAAGTTTATTATCTCCATGTGTGGACATACTCTTGCCACAAAACATGTATGGAGGTCAGAGGATAGAAAGAATAGATTTTGGGAGCCAGCTCTGTCCTTATACTGAGGGTTCTTGGACTTTTAACTCAGGTCCTTAGGTTTGTATAACAAAGGCTTTTAACCTACAGAGCTGTCTTTCTGGCCCTAGCCTCTGACCATTAGATGGAACCCTATATATGTCATTATCCTTTATTCTTTTTTCAGTCTATTCTAGTGATTTGGCACTTCATTTCTGTATCTCAATTTAATTTAACAAATATTTGCTATTTACAAAGATCAATGTAGAACCCTAAAACATATACTTATTTTTGTCTTTTTTTTATATTTTAACAGAAACATTTTTCTTTGACTCTATTTTGTCTTAATTTATAGTGCAAACCCAATGAGAGAATTATATATCACTAAATTTGATATTAAAAATAAATGACTAATCATATTACATATTCAATAATTTTATATTTTGGATTGACTTAATAAATTAGCTATTTAAGCTATATAAAGCCTTAATGTGTTAAGCTATGAATTTTTAATATAGCAATTTTTTTGTTCAATTACAATATGCTTCTGGCAATAATTTTTGGAGGTGTAGGGAGCAGGTGTATCTACTTTGCTTTACTGTTGTCTTGTTCTAATTTTAGAAATAATACCAGAGACCATAACTTCTAATATAAGTTTTCCCTCATGGAAATAAACAATTTCTACTGGATACCTTTGCCAGGGAAAGTATGGATAGTCACACAGAATCTACAAATAGGAATGGTTCTATCTCTTCTCTAATGACTGTACACTCTGCTGAATCCATGTTTACATAGGACTGATAGCTTTACTGAACAAGGATCACAGTCACTCTGCTGAGAATTCTAAGTAGCAAGAGGACAACATGTCTGACATATTCAAAGACAATAAATACCTTTCCCATGTGCCAAGATCTTTGTTATGAGCTTATGGGAATATACTAATTTAATGTTCATATCAGTCCTATTGCATTTTTCATCGTCTATCTATGAACCCTAAGACTGGGAGACACTAATTTACTTTCCCAAGATGACTTGGTCATGAAGGAGCAATGCTAGTATTTGAAAGGAATTCACTGAATTCTAAAATGTGCACTTATAAACACAGTGCTGAATTAACAGTTCAGTATAGGCTGCAGGACTTTCATAAATCTTAAATAATGCATGTGCAGAAATGAATAGTTAATTGAGTAGAAGACATGTATGCCTGCAGCTTAATGGAGCATTGCATTTCAGAAGCATTTTGCCCTTCCCATAAAACAGTTGTATTTCAACACTCCCATTCTAAAGACTTCTGGGCAGGAATTAATATAATCAACAAAAGTATAAGGGTATCCTTAACATTGTTAGTGTTTTACCACCTTTTTCAATCTCCACCTCTATATCTTATAACTCATCACCAGAAAAATCTAGTGGCTTTCTTAACTTCATTTGAGCAATAAATTCTCATAATCTAAATATTTGAAATAGATTTTACATGCTTTAAAAGGAAAAAAAGAAGTCATCTTGGAGCAATCCATTCAAATATCTAATATTTCCACAGATTTGATTAGAAAAGTAGTTTCCTGAATATCCTTAGTATTTATTTCAAAGATACCTGCATAAATATTTCAATTTATAGTTTCCTGTTATTTCCCTACTTTGCAGAGGTGCTGAAATAAAGTTGTGTGATAAGGAATACAGGTCTGGCTGGCACCCATGTCATTCAGAACTGGCAAAGATCATTATGGATCTCAGAGGCTTCATTTGCTAGTAAAAGGAGATATTGCAGTTCTAAAGTTGTAAAAAGAACAGTTTATAAATGAAGCTTTAGTGCATTGAGTATGTTTTCACAGTGTTGCTGCATCTGTTCCATTAATAAGTCCTATCAAGACACAAAACAAACAAAAGAAAGGGATTCATGAAGGACAGATTTGAAGGCAGAAGCAAGAAAAAGATGAAGACAATATGCTTCTGATGAGTTTACCATCAAGGCAAACACTCACCTCCAGCTGTGATTTTAAAATGTGTTTATCTGGAACAAACATCAGGGTAAAAAGCAGTCTTCAAGAGAGCAGAATTTCTAAAAGTTGATCAAATGCTGAAATCATGGAGGACAAAGAGCTTTCATTATATGAAGATACAGTACCCGATGTTCCATTCTAACTTTTGAAATTATTATTCTTGAAAAAGCTACTGATTTTTGGCCTAAAGTGAATTACTTCAAAGGTTAGGTAAAACCCAGAATTTAAAAACACCATGATTTCTCATGAGAATATAAGATTCCAAAGATCATTCCACAGTAAATCATTAGATATCATAGTTACATCAGAGTTCAACTGTAGGTTCAAGTAGATTAGGACTCATACATGATCCTATAGGTCAAGAAGATGGAGTTTCAGACATGGTCCTTCCAGCATGGTTCAAACTATTTTTCTCTCTCATAAAAAAAATCACAATATTTGAGATTACTGGAGGTACATTTTTAGCATACACTTGAGTGTGCTAGGTCTCATTAGTTCTGCCTCCAAAGGCAGAACTGTGTGTGTTCTCTTCAAAGCACTGCTCATCTTCAGCCTAATATTTCCTCTTTCCCAGAGTCACTAACATCCTCTCCACAAGTGAATCTGGTATTGACTCCTATGTTACCCATGCCACCCAGTGTTGACAATTGTTAAATCACAAGCAGCATTGTTAACTCACCTGTGTTCCTTGTACAACTCTCAACCCTTTAGTGGGGATTTCTTCCCTCCCTCCCTCCTTTCCTTTCTTCCTTTGTTTTATTTTTTGAAAGTCTTGAATGGTAGCTCAAATGTCCAATCAACATTCTAGTATTAGTTACTTGTGTGACTGCTGTGACAAAATAACTTCAAAAAAAGCAATGTTGGGATGAAAAGGTTCTGGCTCATAGTTTGAAAGTACAATGCCTTGGGAGGGCAGTCATGGAAGCAGAAGCAGAAGGCACACTGTGATCATGATGAGAAAGCTGAGAATGAAAAATGTCCATGGTCCATTTGCTTTGTCCTTTTAATTCAGTCCTTGACCATGGCCAATGGAACAGTGCTGCCCCTGCTGAGGTAGCTCTTCCTACCTCAGTTAGTTTAATCTAGATAACCCTTCAAAGGCCATACCCAGAGTTTTACTTCCCAGATAGTAACAAATGATAGCCATGAAGAAACTCATACAGTTTTCTCCAAAGGCCTATCATATATAATTTTTAATTGCAATATCAAGAGCAACTAAGGTAAGCCTGGGTTTTGCCAATGATGTGTCAAGATAAGTAAAAAAAATTAATAGCAACCTAGAAATGTTTAACTCACAGCACACACAATCAACACTACACAGTTATTAATTTTCCCCTAATATGTACATATATGTCATTTAAAAACAAAAATAATGGTGAATGTAGAGGTCTTAGAGGAAGATTAATTTATATTAGAAATTTGACCCTTCCTCTCCCCAGACAAAGACAGTAGCACACTGCAAGGCTTTCTTGTGATTCTTCTTAGGCCTTTGCCCAGTGCAGCCCCTCACATTAAAAATAAAAAATAAATAAGCAAATAAAAATCATTTATTTATTTAGTGAAAGATATTTTAGAAGTAATAAAACAATAATTGTAATACAAAAGTTTGAAAGAAGTTGAGAAAGTCCATGGAAATCTTGCCCACATCTTTCATTCTACAGAAAAGTGGTGTTTCCCAGAATGACAATGCACTAGAGAACAGGATTTAGAATAAATCCCAGGCATTCAGAAACCAAATCTACTCTCTTCCCAAGTATGCTGTAGTTTCTTTTGATGGGAACAGAAATGGCATTTCCAGCTCTCTGTTAGCAATGAGATCAAATGATGTTTATTGCTTCATGTAATGTAAGTGCAAAAGAAAATGTCTGTTAATGTTTGTGTTGAAAATATCTTCTACGAGTGTAAGATGGTACCGCTGTGATCAAATGAACAACTCTACAAAATGTCATTTGGAAGAATGCACACAAATGAATCCTGGCTAATGAGAATGCAGAAGAAAATGGTTTGAGAGTGCAGTTAATTTTCAGTTTGTCATGTCAATATTGTATTTAACTTAGCCCTGAAGATGGCTCAAAAGAAAGTGTAGCCTGAAGATATGGTGGCCACCTCAACATTTTTGAGGAAGACACAGGAGAAAATGAGATTGTAATTTAAGAAATTCAAAATAAAGATGTGTTCAAATGAAAATTAGATCTTCTATGTTAAATCAAAGTCATATAATATCAATGTGAGTTGCACTGTGAGTAGGATTTTGTTTCCCTTGGAGAAATCCAACCCAAGTCCAGAAAGAGAGCCTTCAGCTCAGGGAGAGCAGTTTTTGAAGTGAGCTGAAACATTGACTTTGCTACTTTAAATGTCCAGATAACCTCTGTGATTTAATACTAGAGGGAAATAAAGTATTCTCTCTCTCTCTCTCTCTCTCTCTCTCTCTCTCTCTTTTGTTTTTGTTTTTTGTGTAGTATTGGGAATTGAATTGCAGTCTTCATGAAAGATAATATAAGAAAGACATGTTTAATTCATAAAGTTTTAATGTTTACTTGAGATATGACTTGCAGCCCTTTGCAAAGACTGTAGTATCAATGGATAATAGATAGCTGTCATTTGCTGTTGTCTTCACATACAGACTGTAGGGCCCTGCACGGACCCCCAAGGCACCTCGAGCAAGCCTGAAGCTGTTGGCTGGAACATCTTGCCCCCCAGAGTTTTTATTGGTGCTCTTCCTGTTTTGCTAACACACCTGCTGGGGAGGAGCTAAGCCTGAAAACTTGCATGCTTGACCCTGGGTTGTTTTCCACTGTACTTTGAGTTAGTTCATAAACCCACTCTTTCCTCTCAATAAACAGCATTCAGTATTATGCATTCAAACATTCTTGTTGAACGAATGATCGGCTGTTTTGTTTTATTTCGTCTCTAGGCCTTCGCCCGATTAGTGCAATAGATTGTATCATGGGCACCACAAATGGAGGTCCCACTGATATCGGGAAGAAAGGCTTACCTCGCTGGCTGGTAGGCAAAGTAAGTGAATGAAGGTGCATTGAAGGATGGGGGCCAGTAACTGAGGACATTCTCAGTGGGCAATTAGTGGCCCTATTGAAAATACAGGGCACTGGGATTAAAACAAGACAGCTAATGAATTCATTGTCATATTAGCGAAACATAGTCCCTGGTTTATGCACAGGTAGAAAGAGATCTCCAAAAGACTTTTAAAGTGGACCTAATAATTTCCCTATTGCCACCTTTTCCCTTTGGTGTCTGGTGAAAGATGTGCTCCTGAGCAATAATGTCAAAGTAAAAGAACAAATGGTAGAGATGAATAGGACTTTTGAGAAAGAACAAGATTTAGAATCTGTGAAATCTATCAGGGAACAAGAGGGATCTCAACTAGGAGATGATAGTCCTACTGTAACTAATGAAGAAGATACTTTGGAAGCAGAAATTGAACAGTTAAAGCAAGAATTGCTGAAGCTGATGAGCGCAAATGCTGTCCACGGCAGCACAACCCCTTTTGTGATCCCTTTAGTAGGGCCTCTGGGCCTTGAAGGATAGAGGTCCAAGATTTAATAACCAAGGTAGAAGCATTAGGAAAGGAAAGACAAGCTTTTCCTGTGATTGAGGCAGTGGATCCTCAGGGTAACAGGGTTAGGGAGCACAACCCACTAAACTTCAAGGATATAAAACAACTGAAGGAGCCTGTCACTGCTTATGGGCCCTGTGCTCCTTTCACTCAGGCAATTTTTGAGTCTTTTGCAGTATTAAATCACACCCAGAATGACTGGATGCAGCTCTGTAGAGCCAGGTTGAGTGGGGAGCAGATGCTAGCCATTACCTTTTCTCAGATGCTCATAGGTATGGCCATTTTTCCTGACCACTAATTATAGTCTGGGTAAGACAGCTATAAAATTACACTTTTGTCCAAAAGATAAGAATTTCATCTTCATTTCAGGCACTTGTGCTCTGGCTGCCTTCTTTTTTGTTGTAACTAATGATACTAATTTTGGGAGAAGTCTCAATTGTTGTCAGCAGGTCTGCAGACTGGTTAGCTGCTGGACATATGAAGTAACAGCTGTTGTGGTCCAAGTTCCTAGGTGGTACCTATGCTGGAGACCTCTACAGATGATCAACTTGTGCGGCATAGAGGAAAGGAGATATTTGGGATCGTAGCTGCAATTGTTATTGCCATTGCCGCCTCTACCACTGCAGCAACAGCTTCTAGGATAGCCCTCTCCCAATCTATAAATACTGCAAGCACTGTGGATCAGCTATCAGGTGAATTGGCTGTTGTAGCCTTGGCTACCCAAAACACACTTAATAATCTAGTACAAATTGGCATTTTAAAACTAAATCTACAAACAAGCCTCCTCCAGGAACAATTGGATTTATTGTGGGAGGGCCATATGGCTTCTTGTTCTCTCTCTTTCAAACGTATCTGTGTTACATCTGCTAAAGTTAAGAATGCATCAGTTGCAGTTAATTTTTTTTTTAATTATACACATGTTTTAGCCATGCAGATCATTAACATCAGTGAAACCCAAGTGCCACCTACTAGTGCAGAAGACCTTTTACAACTTGTGGACAGATTATTTAGAGAACGGGCAAGCTCTCTCTCACTGGGGCTCATAGCTCTTGCCCTTGGTGCTATCTGCCTGATCTGTCTACACCACCACAGCATTAGACCAGGCCAACTTTCAAACAAGACAGATTCTACTGTCTTTAGTTCAAGAGAATGCCTCTGCCCATGTATGGCTGAACTTACAGAGAAACTAATCACCCGAGACGGGTAAGGTAGAAAGAGAAAATATCCAACCTAAGACAGTAAGGTTACGGGCCTCGGTTACCTCTCCCATGACGGGTAAGGATTATGCTGATATCCTCGGGTACCTAAGACAGGTGTTAGTTTATATTAAAAGAAAGGGTGGACCTGTAGGGCCCTTCATGGATGCCCTTAGACACCTTGAGCAAGCCTGAAGCTGTTGGCTGGAACATCTTGCCCCCCCCCCCAGAGTTTTTATTGGTGCTCTTCCTGTTTTGCTAACACACACCTGCTGGGGAGGAGCTAAGCCTGAAATCTTGCTTGACCCTGGGTTGTTTTCCACTGTCCTGTGAGTCAGTTTATAAGCCAGCTCCTTCCCCTCAATAAACAGCACTCAGCATTCAGCATTCCTGTTGAACAAATGACCCACTGTCTTGTCTCTTATTTCAATCTCTAGGCCTTTGCCCAATTAGTGGAACAGATTGTAGCATGGGTGCTGCACCAGATTTGCCATTAAATACTTTGGCTGGGGTATTTTTATAATATTTTTTAAATTATCATATAAAATAACGAATCCCATTATGTTATTTTCTTACACACTGTGATTTTGTTGATGTTCTTCTTCCACTCCCCTGTATTCCTTTGCTCCATTTTGTTAATTCTTTTCCCCCTCACCCCAATACTTTGCTTTTTTTCTTCATGCCAATGAATTCTACTACTCTCATTCTCCCCTTAGGATTACCTCTTCTCTAGGACTTATCAGCCCATTATTGCTCGTCCAATACAGAGTAATCATCCCGGAAACTATACACATATGAACAACAAAATCAGACTTACACCACATTTATATATTTGCACACACACACAGATTCTATGTGTATGTATAAATTCATGTATTGTATGTTATATATTACGTATATTAAATGTATATGTTACAGTACCCAATAAAAAGGGGCTATCAACTTGAGATTGGGGAAAAGCATTGGAGGGTTAAGAGGGAGGGTACCTGGGAAGGACTGGAGGGAGGAAAGGGAGCAGGATATTGATGTAATTCTATTTCAATAAAAAAATACTTCTTCCTGTCTCATGGCCCTCTTTCATGTTATGATCAAATGTCAACATGACCCCCCTTGCACACGTGCACACACACACACACACACACACACACACACACACACACACAACCACAGCAGCACATATACAAACCCTGAGTTCTCCTCCCCCCCACCCCCGAAAAAAACCAAAAATCAAGACAAAAACTTCAAGTTGAAGCATCTTAACATCTGGTTGAATTTCCTATGCAAAGAAACATCAAATCAGCATAGGACATGAAATGACTGGAATCCAAACACACACCCAAGACCAAGTTCTCAGCACAAAGATTTATTTGCCCCAGAGGAACAAAGGACAGGAATAAGAGACAAAGATTGTAGGTAAATGATGAGAGGGAAGAGAAAAGGAACAGGGGAATTTTGTCCTGGAGGGACAAGGGACTATCTCTGGATAGACAGATGTAGCCCACAGGCAAATGACAGTTTATAAAGGGAAAGGGGAAGCCTCCTAAGCCATGTTCCGATAAAGTGTGTAAGTTTAATTGGAGATGTTAATTAGGTGAGCCAAAAGGGGACTTTTGACTGATGGACTTCTGTACTTTGATAGCAGGACCTTGGTAGTCATCCTCAGGAGAAAAAACATGCCAAATAGGGGAATAGATCTTGGAGTGGAACCTAATGGTTGAACAAAGTAGAGAAGGGGGGTGGGGGTTAAAAGGCAAAACCTGTTAAAGATGGAGACATGTTCGTTTGCCATGCTCAAGCCTGCTAGAGCCTGACCAGATGAAGCATGCATGAAAGACATCAGATGGAAATCTAGCCAAGAGATTGATAAATGGAAATAAAGGATTGTGGAGTTATCTGATTAGGTATAGTCATTACAATGATTCTAAAATACTGCAATCCTGGATAGGAAGCTTGGAAAGCTGTGTTAGTTAGCTAGAGAATGCTTAGCAATTCCTGAATTGCTACAGTGCATGTGTCTAGTATATGGGAGAGTGAGATGAACATCATAGCCTCACTATCAGCAATGACTACATCTTAGTCAAGATTAAAGCCAATTCTTGTGTCATAAAATTTTATGAGGAATACTACATCAAACAGTCCATGATTGCAGGACATAGAAAGTGTGTTTAGTATTTGCTTCTGAAATCATTTACTGGCCAGTTTGATACCAACTTGACATAAGCTGGAGTCAGTTGAGAAGAGGGGACCACAATTGTAAAAATTCTTCCATTAACTGAGTAATGGGGAAGCATGTAGAGCATTTTCTTAATAAGTGACTAATGATGTGGATGGGGCCATCTCTGGGCTGGTGGTTCTGGGTTTTGTAGGAAATCTGATTGAGCAATCTATTAGGGCAAATCAATAAGCAGCACTCCTCCATGGCCTCTGCATCAACTCCTCTCTCCAGGTTCCTGCCCTGTTTGAGTTCCTGTCCTGACTTCTTTCATAGATGAATTGCAATAAAGAAGTATAAGCAAAATAAATCTTTTCAAGTTTCTTTCTGTCATGGTGTTTCATCCCAGCAGTAGAAACCCTAAGACATTGATGATGCTTGATGGTAAAAACTGACTGTCACTAGAGTGCAAAATCATTGAGAATAATGACTTTCTTACCATACTTAGTACTTACATAAATGTTTCTTGAACTGTTGAATTAAGCATAGAGCCACCAATTCCTTTGTTAGCCTCTGTTTTGTTAAAGATAAGCTTTATTACTGTTTTCAAAATTACATATAACACACAACAAACTTTGATTTTTATTTTGCTTTCTCTTCTTTCAGTGCTGTAAATTGAGCTCTTGATCTCAAATATACTAGCCAACTGGATTCTACTCTACAATTCAGTCACTAAATCCCGAGATACAGGTGTTTTCCCTTAAAAAACAAGCAAACAAAGAAACAAAAAACAAACAAACAAAAATCCTTAAAGCTTTGCAATATCCTTAGAGAACAATCCATGCTTCCTTTGATATTTTATCAATTACTCTGTTGTTAGTGGTTAAGCTAGCTATCTTACAGTTAATTTTGCTTCTTGATTAAGTATTTTTAGTTATCTGTATGTATATATGCTCTCACTTGTGCAACATCACATGTGTGGATGTCAGAGTACAACTTCTTCGAACCAATCCTCTTTCTACCATGTGGATTCTGGAGATGAAACTCAGGTTGTCAGGCAGCTCAGAGGGAATTGCCTTTACCTGCTGAGCCATCACATTGGCCCCTTGATTGCATTTTTTTTTTTTACTCAGTTTACTCACACACTTACATTTGGTTTAAATAACTAATAAGACATTAGTCTCATCACCTAATGTTATCCATTTTTGTGAAACCATTTTCATTTGATTTTATTTGGATACAAGAAATTTATACAAAGATGCTGAGAAACAAGGAGATGAAGGTTCCTTGGCAGGCAGACCAAAGGGAAATGGGACTATTGGTCATGAATAAGATAGTGACCTTCCAGCTTCTTGACAAAGTCCTGGCAGGCTTTTTTTTTTTTTTTTTTTTTTTTTTTTCATGCCAGCAACACTCCTGCTGTTCCAGTTGACCTATCCAGGGTAGTCATATATACTGTCAATGCTGAGCATGGTTACCAGAACCTTTAGTTCAATAACCTTCCCCTTCTTTTCCTAAGATGACCAATAAGAAATAAGAGGAGGAGACACCATCTCAGGCCACCAATGCCCCAGCTCTATGGGGAAAAATCAGATTCTAGTTCTCAAGTCCTCTTCCCAGTTCATGGGGTGTCTTTCTCTGTGTGTTTGCTCTTTCTGTGTGTTGCCTATTTATTTTTTCACTTTTAATAAAGTTTGCAATTGTACTTTTATCTATCTTCTGTCTATCATCTGTCTATAAAATCCTTTAGAAAGGTGGCTTAGTTGCAGCCTCATTATTAGACTTTGACATTAAAAAATGAGTCTCTATAAAATGTTTAGAATTAAATGGCAAAACATAACTGGAGAGTCCATTACTTTATCCAATAAGCATGTATTGATTGGCCATTTTGTGTTTCATTAGTCTTGAGTCAAAAACTTGCATAATTTTCTTGAATTTTTTTTGTGCTATATAGTTCTAAAATATCTCTAATCACTACATCTGAAGATGTTCAGAGAAAACTGTTGGCATTATTGAAGTTAGTGAGTTTCTAAATTTAGATGTCAAAGAGTAAAATTCTCCTAAAACCGAGTCTGAGATTTTCTGCAGGATTTCAGTGGCTGTGCTGATTGCTAATTGTTACCCATTTGTTTTAATTATTAGACTGAATGTTCTGTCTTGAAGAGGGCTGTAGTCAGGCCTCACCCAGTGTCTGTCACATAACATTTCAATTTGCTCAATAAATGTATGAGTGTAATTGAAATAGAAGAGCATATATTCAGCAATGCAAGACAACCTTTCTACATCCTACTTGACTCTTGATTATCTCTGAAATGAACTTTGATGATTGGATTTTATATTACTCAAAGAAGAGCAGCAAATACAGTAAAACATTAATTTATTGTTCATTAACTGGAGTTCAAGATAATTCAATTTCAGTTTATGCAAAATCACTATTGCAAGATTAATGAAAAACTATATTAAACAAATTATATTATATTCAAAATTATTCACTTTCTTAAACAGGTATGCTATAGAACAACAAAGCTCAATATCTCCAAGACATTTACAACTGACTGCATGCAACTGTATGTCTAATAGCTTCATCTATGTAGGAGATTGAGTTGGGCTGATCCCCAACTATAATTTAAACTATACAGTTGCTAATTTAAACTATACAGTTATTGAAACTTATGCCTATTAGCAACGAAGCACTTTGTTATTAAAGACTACAGAAATGCCTTGAGGATGCTAGAATGTATTTTGCATTATAACATACGAGGGATTTCGGTATTTGAGGTAAAGGTAAATTAAAATTTCACATTAAAAAACATGACAGGTGGACAAATGAGAAACATAGCTGTAGAGAAATTACATTCTCCTTCAGGAAGTAAAAATTTAAAAACACCTTTTGGAAACAAGCAAGCAAACAAACAAAAAAAACCCAAACATTCTGTTTACCTGTCTGTTCTCATGTAGAACAGGAGTCAGCAGAACATAAGCTTTCCGGATACTTTATTTAAAGTTAAGGCCCAGGTCGTTTGGGCAAGTCAGCTCCTTAGAAACCAGCCAGTGTATCTGCCTATCTTACCAGAGGATCTAGACAATTGTGAAACCTCGCAGCAAGCACCAGAATGCAGCAAACTGCTTATTCCCGCCAAACCCGCTGCGAGCCTTCTCCGAGCCCACCCGAACCCGCCCGAGCCGGCCCCGAAGTTGGTAGCGCAGGGGCTTCTGGGGCTTGTGGTCTCGGCCCGCCTCCCTGTTGATTGGCACGAGAAGAAAGGAGCAGGGCTGAGTGTCGCTCTGGGCTCTGGCGCCTACCTGCGGGCCTCCTTCGCATCCGTGTGCATGGCCTGGAACACTGGTCCCGCGCTTCCCCCGCCGCCTGAGGGCGTCCTTCCTTCTCAGGAGCCCTAGTTTTGTGAAGCGCCAGCCTGCTCTCCTTTCTCTCAGGCCTCTGGTCCCCTCAGGAAGTGCATGCTCTCTAGTGCTGTGGCTTTGGATTCTGTGTTGCGCCCTTGCAGGAGGTAGGTCTCATCGATGGGGTTGGGTCTTTCTTCTTTTTTTCTTTTTTTGGTTTTTGTTTTGAGACAGAATTTCTCTCTAACAGTGTTGGTTGTCCTGGAACTCACACTGTAGACCAGGCTGGCCTCGAACTCAACAGAGTTCTCTGCCTAACGAGATTAAAAGCACCACTACTGCCGATCAGGTCTTTCTTAAACTGATTAAAGAAGATTGGATTTGCAACCTCAGAAACTTTGACAGGCAAAGCCTGTGTTCTGTGGTGCGTTTTACGTCGCTGAGTGTGTGCAAGCCTGATGACCATCAGTATTGTTTCTGAGGCTTCCCGGAGAAGAGGACATTTTTAGGACTGGTTAGATACTCGTTGATCAGATCTTTGATTTTGGGACTAGTCAGCCACCTGTTGATCAGATCTTTGAGCATGTACACACCGAGAGGAATTACAGAAAGTATTGAGGCTGTTCAAGGTGGGGCAGATGGGGGTCTCATGTCTCAAGGATCTGAATAGTGGTAGGATAAGACCCATTTATGGGCGAAAACCTAAGTTATTGGTATGTACCCTATCTGAGGAACCGGGACAGGATTGGGGTTTGGTGAATTTGGAATGTCCAAAGAGGCAGAAAATAAGTACTTTGTATTGAGTTAGGTAAAGTCTTGAATAGCTTTATAGTCTGCTGGTACATAGTTAGCATTTGAATTCCAGCAGGAATCGTAGACAACAAATACTTTGATAGTCACAAAATACACATATTGTGAGAAGAATTTGGTAAAAAGGTATT
Source organism: Phodopus roborovskii (assembly GCF_943737965.1). Lineage (NCBI taxonomy): Eukaryota > Metazoa > Chordata > Mammalia > Rodentia > Cricetidae > Phodopus > Phodopus roborovskii. The sequence continues at coordinate 37,482,124 of NW_026125295.1, read as the reverse complement.
TTACCAAATTTTTCCACATAGTTTGGATTTTTGAGGCAAGGCCTCACTCTGTAGGCCAGCCTGACCCCCTGTTCTCAAGACTCATGACAATCTGGATGTCTCAGACTCTGGGATTATAGTGTGAGCCACCAAGTTTGGATATATCAGGCCATTTTCAATTACAATGTTTGTATCAAATACATCACATACATCCTGATCATGTTTTTGGCTTCTGTATATTATCATTTTTTCCTACTTAAAATTATGAGATTTTCAGTGTATCTGGTGACTACAGTTATGAGATTCACGAGTTACCATTCATTATTTTAGTTTGTTTTGTTAACAGCTTTTGAAGAGATTTAGATCAAACACAATGTCTTTGGATAAGCATGTATCAGCCCAATGATTTTCAGGCTTGTCAGTGGATCACAAAAATGACCCATTAAGATGTAAAATTTGAGAATGAAGACTAGGAGCATAGATCTGTGACATTGAATTTATTTTAATTATTTTTTTATTAGTGACAATGGGAATATCAATATTTGGAATCAGATACTTAAAACTGTTATTATGGAAGCCTTGTTAAAACATGTATAATATTAATGTATGCCACAGTTTGGTATATCAAAGGAAATTTGAAATTTAATGTATTTTAGCTATAGGATATATGTTTGGCATGTATATGTTAATCTGTACTGTATGACAACATTTGAAGCCAAAAGTCAGAGACTCAATTTAATAGGCAGCTAAATTAAGTCAAATCACTTTACTTATTAGTGAGGTACTTAAGGACTGTTTTGTGGACAATGGTTAGGAGGAGTTGAGAGAACACTGAAGGGTTAGAAAAGCAAACAATGCTATTGAGTTGGAGAAGTGCGTAAGAAGATGCTCAGGGAGCTATCACTAATAAATCCAGAGGTAAGTGTTGTAGGAACAGGGGAATGACTATGAGTATCAGATACTGCAGCCAGAAGAAGGAGCACTGAGGATTTGGCAATTATGTTACTTGAAACAATGATCAAAACATTTAAGTCCATGGGAATATTGAAAATGTCTATATTTGAACAAAGTAATAATTTCAAAGAATTTTGTAAGTGTATGGTTTATGCCAAGCACATCCCACTTCATACCTCTCTGCTCTCCCTTTTCATACCCTCCCCTTTCCATCAGTTACACTTACCCCTCCCTTTGTTCTTCTAGACAGCTTTACTTTTGCTTTCATGTCATACGTATACACATGAGTTTGTGTATCTCTTTAAAATCTAGGAGCCACCATGAATGAGAGAAATGTTTGCCTATCAGGTATTGACTTAATTGCCTTAAAATGATCATCTCCAGTTGCATCAATTTTTCTAGAAAAGTACATGACTTTGATTTATTGTGTATCTGTAACACATTTTCCTTATCTCTTCCTCTGTTGTGAACACTTCATTGGTATTATAATTGGTTAGTATGAACAGAGCTTCAGTATCACCGATGTGCATGTAGTTTTGTGATAGCTTGATGTAAGTCAGTTGAGTAAATACCCAAGGATGATATAACTAGGTCATATAGAAGATTTATATTTAATTTTTGGAGAAACCTCCACTCTGACTTCCACAGTGGCTGAACTAGTTTACATTCCAAATATTCTTTTGTCCACATCCTCACTAGCACTTTCTGTTATTCATTTTTTTGTTTGCTTTGTTTTTGTGATTGTCATTCTCACTATAGTTTTTAAAAATCTTTTAAAACTTGTTTGAGATTGCAATACAATTAGACCATTTCTCCTCTTTATAGAGTTTCCTCTCTCTATCACCTCCCATATATACCTTCCACTTTGTTCTTATCCAAATTTATGACCTCTTTTTCTTTAATTGTTGTTATATGTGCATATGTATTTGTTTAAATATATAAATTCAATCTGCTCAGCTTGTATAATATTTTGATTTGTATTTTTTGGATGCCTAGGAAGGTTGGATTCTTTTTGCATATTTGTAGACTATTTGCATTTCATCTTTTGAGAATTGTCTATTTACATAAGTAGCCCATTTATTGTGTGATTCCCATTTATTGATTGGGTTGTTTGATTACTTGTTTATGTTTTGTGTTCTTTATATATTCTTGATATTAATCCTAAAAATAGCTAGTAAAGTTTGTTTCTCTTTCTGTATGCTTGCTTCACTCTGTTGTTTCTCTTCTGTGCTGAACAGGTGATCTTCCCCAGAAAAGAGCCCGCCAATTGGTTGTCCAGGGCCAATGGCTAGTTCTGAAAACATAAAAACATAAAAATAACATCATATGAACTGAACTAGTTATGTATTTAAGAATACACACACACATGTATATATGTATATTCAGTGGTGCATACTGTAACAATTAATGAAAAAAGAGTCCATAAATTTGAAGTAAAGTGGAGAGGGGTATATGTGACGGAGGGAAGAAAGGGAAGACAGAAATGTTGTTATGAGTTTATCCTTAGTTTTTGTTTTCAGTGTTAGGTATGGAGCCAGATCCCTAGAGCTAATAAGGCAAATGCTCTATCACTGAGCTACACCCTCTCTATGGGTGTCCTCAGCCAGTAGATGAGGTGGAAAGAACTGAAGAAGGAAAATGATTAGTGGAGAAGACATAAGGATTTGCTATGCAATTGCTGCAAGTTTTTGGATCATTGCTTATTGTATATAAGGACAGAAAGATACTAGCTGTTATTTTTGAGGCACATATCACAAAGTAATTACATTTTCTTTTCTTATGTTCCAGCGATTGGCTAAGGATCTAGCTTGCCTTTTTTGTTCATTCATTCGATATATTAATTGCCTAATAGTTTTCACTAGCCATCCTCTATTAGTAAGAGGGTTTTTGCTCTGGTAAAGGAGATTATGGTAATGACATTTAGTAACTACACAGGGATTTAGATATCAAACAACTAATTAGACAAAATGATCTAGAAGCAGTTCTGGTACTTGACAGGAAAGCAAGTAGGTTATGACCACTTTCATTGGGGGAAGTAACATGTCCTGTGGGTACCAAGGAAAGTGATTTCAAGCATGGAGTAAACTTAGATCCTTGTTAATGGGTTAGCTGTACCTCTCCCATATGACATGTCTTCACCTACCATTAACTTCTTCCTAGGTCTTATTTCAATGTTGGGCTCAGTATCCCATCTTGGGCATTTGAAATATATTTCCCATTGGGCTGGTGGGGTAGGTTGGGAAGACCTTAAAGAACCAACACTTTTTTTTTTTTGCATTTTTAAATTTATTTTATATAACAAAGTCCATTTAAATGAAAACAAACATTTATAGACAATATTTGGGAATTTGGGCGTTGTTCTTTCCAAACTACTTCCTGCTAGTAAGGGGCGCTGTCATGGGGGATTCGAAGAAGATTCAGAAATCCTGGCTGTAGTCTGTAAGGCAGCTTTGTCCAGCTGTTTTGAATATAGGATCACCTGGTACTCTGTTTCAGGCGGTCTGGCTTGATCAAACCACATTAGTCTGGAAGGAATCCACATCTTTTCATTTTCTGTGGAAACAAAAATAGAAATCCTTTTCCCTAGTAACTTGTCCTTGAACTTAAATTTTGGAGTCAAAGCAGTTATTTTTAATTTAATTTATTATTTTACATGTCGATCCCAGTTCCCTCTCCCTCCCTCCCTCCTTCCCTCCCTTTTACCCTCTCTGCCCTCTCACATGCACTCTAACCACCCTCCCCTCCCATCCCCCCACCCCAATTCCATATGTAGGGGAATGCCATCCAGTTGGGGTCATGTAGATCTGACAGGTCATGTGAAGTAGGGGCTAAGGCTTCTCTCCTGTCTCTAGATTAAGGCAGTTATCCCTCCATGGGGGATGTGAAGAACCAACACTTTGTGAAGTTCTTCCTCAAGCTTACTATGGCTGCTTCACGGTGATGGAATGTGAACTAAGCTGTCATTTTTTTTTATTCATGGTACAGTTATTCCCATTAGGGGAAACAAAGTTTAGGGAATGATAAATCGATGGTCAGCCACAGCCACCGTAGACTAAGCCTTTTAACATCCTTTGGAGAAAGCACAGCAAGTACAGTACCTGCCACTTCTTATTAGGAAGTTTTGGTGACAGCTAATGAGAGAATCTCTTTGTTTCCCGTTTCCTGTTTTAAATTTTAATGCTTTTTGAGTCAAGTGATTGGGGAATAAGTACCCACTCTGCAAAGAAGCAAAGTTACTGTTGCTACTATGATTTGGCCTTATAACACTGAGTGTTGGCTAAATGCTTTTACAATCAATTACATTGTTCAATTTAAAAGATAGCCTCAAGTCACCTCTGTCAAATGTGGTTTGGTATGATTCAGAATCTTTTCTTAATAAGGATCTTCTTTTAAAAGAGGCTCTTCCATGATGTAGAAGAAGGTGAATATTGAAGACTAGAAAAAATATAAGGCAGGGTTAACATCACTTGAAGGGAGTAAAGCCTTTAGTAGATAATATTATCCATGCGATTCTTTTTTGTTACCGGTATATATGGAAGTATAATTGAAATTAAATAATGCCATGCAGAAATATGATCTTGTAGGTTGCCAGCTCTCCTTATGATATGGTTTTTAACTAGGGCACCTAGATATGTGTGTGTGTGTGTGTGTTTTGCAGCATATCGACATATCATATGTCTTTTAATATAAATATACCATTTTTACAATACTAGATATTATTTAGGAGAAAGTTAATAAAGCATTTTATTTATCAGCAGAGTCAATTCAATGCTTTGTAGGCCATTTTATATATATATATATATATATATATATATATATATATATATATATTACAGCTACTCAGCTCTGATGTTCTAATGCGACTGCAGGTATACATAATCAAATGCATTTAAACATTTTATTGTATCTGGTTTTATGTTTTATACAGACAGGATGCTCTCTTCTGCATTATGGGCTATGGTTTACCAAACTCTTATTTATAACACTTTTGAGATTTCCTAGTGAATACTGAGTACTATAGAACAGAATGATTGAAAGCTGAATGCTGTGATAAAATCAGAGCTGGACTAGTTTTATTATCTGTCATATCTTTATTTCTATCACAGTGTGTGATAAGTAAGAGTTAATTAAACTTATTTGCTGGACAAAGTATTAACTAGCAAGTTTATCTGGTAGAAGATTACCTTAGGTAGACAATGACATTCTACATTTGATTTCCAGGGTATTTGACAGGACTCTAAAATACTACCCTTTGGGGCAGAGCAGATACTACCTTTGAGTACTTAGTTTTAGAGAACAAATCAGAGAAGATGAGTGAAAGAAACAAGATAGTAAGAAACAGTAGGTTTGTGAATCTCTCCCAGTAAAATTGAAAATTGTGTCCTTTGGAAGTCTACTTAGAGAATGTGCTTCAGTTCCTCTCACAGTCTTGGATTTTCCTTGTCCACCCTGTACTCTGTGTGGCTTTTTTAGCATCTTTAATGCATATCTTCCTCTTGTTTCTTCAGATGTTGTACCCATTCTTTCCATCTTTCTGCTGCCTGCTCCTCCCCATAGCTCCCATCAGATGCCCTATTCTTTTTCAACTCTCTCTTGCATTTCTCCTAACTGACCAAACTCTCATGCCTTACCCGTTGATCAGTGGAAGGTTGCCTCTGTTGTACTGTTGTCATTACCAGCTCCTGGGTCATTGTGTTAACATCTTAATTGTCCCCACTTTTAGAAACAGCCTTTAATAATTGCACTTACATTATTCAGACTGGGATGTCATCAGCTTTTCTATGAATCCTTGGTTTTCATAGTAGGCTTAACATTTTCCAGAGATATATACTGTGTGTCAAAGTATGACAGTTTAATCAACAGTGACTGTTTTTTATTTATTCATTTGTGTGTGTGTGTGTGTGTGTGTGTGTGTGTGTGCGTGTGTGTTCACACAAGCCATGATGCATGTGTGGTGGTTAGAAGATAACCTGTAGAAGTCAGTTCTCTCTTTCTGCCATGTGGGTTCTGGGGATCGAACTCAGACCATCAGGTGGCAAGTGCCCTTACCTCTACCAGCCTAGCCACCCATCTACATTGATCTCTTACAGGATCCAGGGTCAAAATGGTCATAGAAGGCGACTCACTTAACTCTGTAGCCAGAGGTTAGAATGTCTACTACAATTTTGTCACACCCTGATGTACTTGACCATTTTTAGTAGGGAACTCACCAGTCTTTATGTTCTCACACATGTTTAGATATGCCTGACTGATGGGATATATGTACACTCTTTCCATAGTCCCTGTCATCTTTATTGGGGCTTCATGCATCGAATATTGTTTATAACTCATTCTGTTCTTGACAGTAAACTTTCAGGTTCCTTTGCCACTTTTGAAATTAAGGTGCCTAGTCAGAATCTGTATTCAAACACGTTCTCTGATAGTGCTGGATTGAGTCTTGGTGGGAAATATTTCTTCACCTGGAAGATCTTCTCCCCTGTTTCCATTGATGCACTAAACTGTGGGTCTGTCCTCTTCATTCCTTACCTGTTCTTATGCAAGCTCCACAAATGATGTGAACAGTTGTGTTTGATGACCACTTCAGTTTTTTCTTTTCTACCATAGACTTAGCTATAATTGAAAACTTTGAATCAATATAAACTTTACTTTGTTTACATTTAAAAATCTATATAGTAAACATCACCACACACCTGTATCTTTAGTATCTTGTTCTATTTATTTTTCCTTTTTTAATTTTTGATTTCATTTTACATTCCAACCACAGTTCTCTCTCCCACCTCTTCTCCTACCCCTCTCACCTCCTCCCACCATCTTTCTTCTCCCCCCCCCCCCCAGCCTACCTCCAGTGTACTCCTCCTCAAGGCTAAGGGCTCCCATAAGGAGTCAACAAAGTCTGGTACAATAGGTTGGGGCAGGGCCCAGCCCCTCTGCCATGCATTAAGTCATCCCTCCATAGGGAATGGGCTCCAACAAGCTAGCTCATGTGCCAGGATTGTATTGTCATCCTGTTGCCACTGTTTATGTTTTGGAATTGAATTTCTTTTCTGGACCTTAATTCCTTCCTTTGTTCAAAATTATATTGATTAAATCTTAGGACCTTAACAAAATTGTATAAATGTATCACATTTTTGGTTGAGCATCAAACTAACTTTAAAGAAATATTTAGAAATGAGTTCTTGAGTGGATCATTAAAATTAGCTGGATTTTTTTTATATACTAAAAGTCCAATTTAATTTTTAGCAGGCCTCTCAGATAGCTGTTAGCTTCTCTAATCCTTCCTTCTGATTTATTCAGTGAATTCATTCCCTATTTCATTTTTGATTAGATTGTATTCACAATGGTAGAACTCTAGGAAATAAACCCTCCTGTAATAACACATTTTAGTTTAGATGGAATACATAAAATAATAAAAAAAGTTTATTAGAAAAAACAATTCTGATAGTTGGTTAGAGATGTAACATTCTTAATCTTTAGTATGTTAGAACATATTTTTCAAAGGCTGCTTCTTTTCATGTATCTTCCTTTTATTTACATGAATATCTGTCACGGTAAGATGAAAAACAAAACAAAGCCTTCTTATTATTTCCCCTAGTGCTGATTGTTTATAGCTCCTCAGAACAATGGGAAAGGTAAACTTACATTTCTTTTTTCACTAGTTGTATACCTGACCAAAAGTTTATTCATGTATTTGTAATTGTTTATTTTCTTATCCTTCTGATTCTGTAGTCTTCCCCTCTCTTAAAAGCCCACAGGGGACATACATCTCAGTCTCCAATCATTAATTCCAAATGCCTACTGATAATAATATTTAATATTCTGCCTTTCAATAACAGCACGCAGAACATTTAATGTAGTTCTCAAAATATTATATCTTCCTAAAACTGTACTTGCCTGATACCTACGGCCTAAATAATCTATTATTATGTAAGTTTTGCCTTTTAAAATGTTCATGGCTTTCATCCATTAATCTGATGATTAATCTTAACTATTGCAACTCTGTAACAAATATATTTTAAATATATATGTACACATATATATTTGACAAACTTTTCATCAAGATACATTTTCTAAAGCAAATGTGCTCATTTAGATGCTATGTCAACATTAGAGGGCAGAATCTAATTGCAGGCAGCATATGGAATAACTGGTCCTGACAGTGTATTTCATAATATGTTACTGTTAAATGGAGGTAAATAAATAAATAGAGAGCAGGTTTCCCAGCCTTCCCTAAAAACGATGACCATGGCTACTGCATAAAATCAAGTAAGGAACTGATTCAAATGACGTGGTGGGAAGTGAGGTCCTCAGTTATTAATGTGCCTGTCCCCTGTTTTAGCAGTCGTTGATAAAAACTAATGTTCAGTAAAGGATTGAGGAAGTCCAAAGCTCAAGTTTTGTGAGCAATTATTTTATCAGCATTATTTTGAATCCTTGTTGTTTCCCAATGCTTTTATTATGTGTTTCTTACTGGTGTCTGTCACTTCATTGACAGAGTCACATTAGAGCGTTATTTCATTGGTCTTGTCTAGTCCGGTGTCAACCTTCCAGAACTGTCCTTTTGTTGTTTGGACCTGGTTTTCCTTTTAGATTTCTCTATTTACTAGTGTCAGTGTCTCTCCAATTTTTTTTTCTTACCAACAGAATGCACTTCTTCAAATGCCACTCGGCTTATTTCACTTATCCACTCTGAAGGCTAAGCTGTCTTCTAGCTGTCTAGTATAGGTAGTTCAGATTTCATCACCTGACATTCAGGGCCCCATTTTCCCAATCTTATTTTTCCTTTATTCCCCAAACTATTGCTGAGAACTGACCTACAGCTTAATATCATCTTGGATGGGAGAGAGAAAAATTCAAGAGTAGTAACTGATTGTATTCATCATTAAATTTATGTTTGGCACTGAATGCCACTGGAGAGGACTTTTCAAGTTGGAGAATCAGCAAAGGATGCAGGCATGAGGAAAAGGAGCTGTGTTGCTGGTGGAGATGGGTGTGGAAACTGCAGTGAGCGAGCTTGATTGATCTATTCAAAGCCTTGGAGAGTGATTTAGGAAAGAGAAGTTTATGCTGCTTTACTGTCAGGCGTGGACTTGGGAATACCATTGTGTAGAGCATTTAGAAGGGACTGCTGAGAGTTGATCCTTAGGTAATCACATTTTCAATATTGCTCATGGCTGTGTAGTCTGGGCTACACTTCCACTTCTGTCATTTGTTGACAGACTAGATCATTTGTCTGATGTCAGCTCTTACATGTTCATGGTTTTGGCACTGCGTTCTTTTATAGTTGAAATGCAGTCAAATAGTTATTTTGCCACAGATGCTAATTTACAGTGTTTACTTGGCAGGCAGTATACAAGGTTGTACACTCAAATTGTGTCTTTATTTCTAACATTGTGATTTTGGGCAGGTTACTTTTTGTGCTTCTTTTTTTTTTTTTAATCACATGGTTATTATAAGAATCAGATATGTTGACAGGCAGTAATCCAAATACTTTACATCATAAATACCAGCATTCATAATAGCCTTTATTTTCCTTCCCTTCCTTTATGTAATGTTTTTTCTTTTTGTGTTGATGAGGATTGAATACAGATCATTATACATGCTAAGGAAACACTGTACCACTGAGCTACATGCACTCCAGACGCAAGATTTTCCTTGTTTTTTTTTTTTTTAAATGTGAAGTGCCTTTCTAAAAACATTGCACTCCCCACTTCAGAAAAAACCATCAAGTGTTAACGTGATATATCTGTATTGTTTTCTATAGCTCAGATTTTCTCTTATTTAAGTCCACTCCAAAATGCTTTTACCCATAAATAACACGTCATTTTATCCAGAATGATAAAAAGGTAATGGCAAATTAAAATTATTAGCTACATGGCACAATATGGAAAGATTGCCAGACTTTCTATATTTCTTTATCCTCCATTTTTCTGTTATTAAAAAGACATGCATAAAATACATGCCCCTGACTTTTGCTTATTGAGAATTAATTTGAGAGCTAGAGAAATGAGTCAGAGTTAAGGCCACATACACTGCTCTTCCAGGTGACCTGAGCCCTGTTCCTAGAACCCCAAACACATGGTGTATTCTCACCAGACATATACACATAGTCATAAATAAAAAGAAAAATCCAATAATTTGGGAGTAACCATTGGCTTTCTTAGTTGAGTTCTATATTTATTTATTTATTTCTAAGTAAATGATGCTTATTTTCTCATGCAGATGGAGGCTAAGTGTTCAGTGGCTGTTTAGGGTTCATTTTGAGGCCTGTGAGAAGGACTTTGTTCCATACACATCTCCTAGTCCCTGGTGGGCTTCTGGCAATCTTTAGTGTTCCTCCTGAATAGCAATCTTCCTGTGTCTTCATATTGATTTTCCCCTCCAGTATCCAAAAATATCTGTGTGTTCAAGTTTACTGCTTTTTTAAAAATATTTACTTATTTTCAATACATATACAGTGTTCAGTCTGCATATTTGTCTGCACACCAGAAGAGGGCACCAGATATCATGAAAGATGGTTGTGAGCTACCTTGTGGTTGCTGGGAATTGAACTCAGGACCTCTGGAAGAACAACCAGTAGTCTTAACCCCTGAGCCATCTCTCTACCTCCATTTTACTGTTTTTACCCCCAAAGGGGTTATTTTTAATGTATATATGTTTATGTGTCTGTTTGTGTTAATGCTTGTGGAGGCAAGAAGGGCATTACATCCTCTGCATCTGCAAATATAGGAGGTTGTGAACTACCTAAATTGGGTGATGGGAACTGTAACTCTGGACCTCTGGACTCTTTTTTTTTTAAATTATTTTTTTTTAGTTTATTATTTTACATGTCGATCCCAGTTCCCTCTCCCTCACTCCCTCCCTTTTACCCTCTGTGCCCCCTTACATGCATCCTGACCGCCTTCCCCTCTCACCCCCCCACCCTAATTCCACATGTAGGGCAATGCCATCAGGTGGGGTCATGTAGATCTGTCAAGTCATTTGAAGTAGGGACTAGGATTTCTCTCCTGTCTCTAGGTTGAGGCAGTATCCCTCCATGGGGGATGTGTTCACAAGGTCCTTTTGTGCACCAGGGACTCTTAACCACAGAGCCATCACTCCAACCCCAGTTTCTCTTCCTCTTTTAAAAGTAAAATATTTGATTCTTTTTGAGAAGTCCATACATGCATACAATGTATTTTGATCACATTCTCCTTAACTCCCCCAAGATTCATTCTTCCATCCCTCCCAACTGCATGTCCTGTCTCTCTTGGCTCTGATTCCACAGTGTGCTGGAAGACCCCTTAAGGAAGAAGCATCAACTGTCAATAGATCCATAGCTGTGTGAAGGACTTGGGATACCTTCTCCCTCCCTGCTGGGATATTAATTCACTTGTGCAAGACTTGTGCAGGCAACCAGAGCTGTTTTAAGTTCACAATTGTGCGTGTCTTTCTGGTGCTAGTTTATCTTGCTAGGTGTATGGAATTGAGTTCTGTGGACTTGAAAAGAAAGCATGTGCCTGTTTGTGTCAGTTCAGACACTTGCCCTTGAGTGTTTATATACATTCCAGACACATTAAACACACATAAAGGAAGATTTTTGGGTGTCTTTTTTTTTTTTTTTTTTTAACTAAAGATTTTAGTATTTCTTCACTTGTTGGAACTTTCATTTGTATTTAAAATTTCCAACTGTCAGGAGCATTGCAAGTTCCTAGAATGAGTACTATATAAAAATCTGTGAACAGTATTGCAATTTTTGGAATTTATTGTAAAAGAGATATTTTATTAAGTTCTGCCCAGCTCAGCTTTGTCAGGAAAGATATATCCCAGCTAATATTATCTCTGCTGCTTCATGAAAGTAACTTTTTCAGTTAACAAAGTTATTTCTCAGCCAGTTGAGCAAAGTTAAATAGAAAAAGCTCCATAATATCACCTGTTGGTCACGACTATGTGATAATGTTAATTTTAGTAGGTGTGCTAATAAATTTGAAAATATGGACCTCCCCCCAAAAAATCATAGTGCATTAACCCATTGCTTGCTTAAAAATACTCCCAAGTTTCAAAAGAGAAATTGATAAGTATAAGTAATGTGTTTGTGTGTGAGTGTGTATGTGCACATGGGTATATATGAGTGTGTATTTGCACATGGGTCTTATGTGCACATGGGTGCCTAAGAGTGTAGAGGTCAGAGGTCTTCAGTAGCTTATCAGCCTTTTTTTCCTCCTCCTCCTTCTCCTCCTCCTTCTTCTTCTTAATATAGGTTCTCTTCGTTAACCTCGAGATTGCCAATTTGGCTAGACTGTATGATCCGAAAGTCCCAAGGATCCTCCTGCCTCCAATTTTCCAGTTCTAGTAATATAGGCATGTGTCAGGTTCTTAAAATTTAGCAGTTATTCCAATAAGAAAATCCTGGATCCTATAAGATGGTTCAGCTGGTTGTTGCATGATTCTGATGCCCCTAGTACAATCCCTAGAGCCCATATAAAGATAGAAGGAGTGAACTGACTCCACAGTGTTGTCCTATGACCTCCACATGTGTGCCATGGCATGTATGTGCCTGCACTCACACAAAGACCTATAGTATTAACTAAATTTTCAAGAAGCTCAATACCATATTTTGTAAGTGTCAAATTGATAGCTCAAACTTTCAAAATATGATGTAAAAATTCATCTCATTTTGAAGGGAAGTATTATACAATACAATGACTACATTTGAAAAAAACTATAGGTGTTTATTATTTCTGCTATTTTTAGTGTCATCATGTAATAACTATACTGTAAGAGTTCAGATTTGGCATTGTACTCTCTGGTGCTGAACAAAAAGCTGAAAGCAGAGAGAAATGAATTCATATACATTATGCATATATTTTATATGGTACTCATATATGTGTATACATACATACACACATATTTATGTATATATACATATCCATATTATAAATGAACCATTAATATTTCTCCCATGTTCCAGGTACTTTATTAGTCTTTTGTATGAGTTATCTCATTTAATTTTCATCATAACTGTGTGAGGTAGCCTATACCATTTGCTTTCTTTTTATTTCTCAGAGAAGCAAGCAGGTGTGTGGTAGAGCCTATGTCTTCAACCAAGCTTATGTCCTTCACAGCTGGAACTTTTCACTCTCTATAGCACTTGTCTGGTGCTTGTGTAGTTAGAGATTCAGAATTGGAAAAGATGATAGTCAAACTGTATAACTTTCATATCAGGCTGAAATCTGCCCCCCACCTCAGGCTCATGGCTGTTCAGCTTCTGCTTGAGTAACTCCAGTAATTGGAGTTTCATAATGTCACGAGACAGCACGTTCTATTATTGGACAGCTCCTATCAGTAAATATCTTATTCATCTGTGTATTGCAAATTTGTCTCCCTGTGATTTCCATGTGTTGGTTCTAGTTCTGCTTCTGGAAAAACCCTGAATACCTGTCTTTCCACTTTCTCCTTGCAGCGTTCAAAGACTCTGCTCCTGGACTTGCTTCTGGCAGTTCCCTCAGGGTGTAGCATTCAGCAGGGAGGGGGGAGGCAGGGGGAGGGAGGCAAGTAAAGTGGTACTTGAGAGAACATTGTGGACTTAGCCACTGCCTTTCCTCTCCTCTCTCCTAGGTCTGCCTTTCCACCAAAGAGCTGGAGGACAGATGCTGCTCACATTCTGTTTTGAAATTAATAGTAATTACAATGTAATAATAATAGTTATTAATTTATGTTTGCATATACACATGCACCTAATGTATGAGGGGGGCCATGCTTGCCACAGTGTGTGTGTGTGTGTGTGTGTGTGCATGCACGCGCGTGCACCAGTAGGACAGAGGAAAATAATTTTGCATAGTCACTTCTCTCTAATCACATTTCCATATTTTCAGAGACTAAGCTCAGGTTGCTAGACTTGCATGACAAGGTCTTATACCCCTCTAAGCCATCTTATCAGGCTTGCTCACTTTCCTTGCAGAAGAAAATATACTCTTGGAAACTGTATTCATTTTTCTTTTGATCTTTCAGTTTTATACACTTATTGGCCAGTTAATTTCTTTGTGATTCAGGAATGTTGTCTGACAAAATAGTTTTCTGTACCACATTTCCTGGTGTTGAATATTATAATGCTAATATTCTACAATACTAGTTATGATGAAAAAGGAACTTTAACATTGATTTTATCTTTTAATAGCTCAAAGCCATAGTTTAGTGGATAAAGGAATGCTGACTTTTGGGGTATTAATAAATCATGAATTTATTTGTGGTCTTTTTGTATCTCTTCATCTTGATTTTTTGATTGACAGTGTATCTTACAGTTTTTATTTTTTTGTCCCTGAAAGTGACCACAGCCTTAGATAATTATATATTTCCACATTAGTACGTTTTATTAGACCTAGTAATTGAAAACAAATGAACAGATGAGCTGCTGTGACATCTACAAAATGGGAAGACTCTAGGGCAGTGGTTCTCAACTTTCCTAATGCTGTGATTCTTTAATACAGTTCATGTTGTGGTGACTACCCAGCCATGAAAATATTTTTGTTGCTACTTTATAACTATAATTTTGCTATGTTAACAACAGTAGCAAATTATGACTCATAATATAACCTTTTTTCTTTTATGGTCTTGGTTGATCACTGTCAAAGCACAGTTCAACCACCAAAAGTATTGAGACACATAGGTTGAGGACCAATTCTCTAGGGACGCTATAGTATCTATCTGTTTTTTCCCTAGTGGGCAGAGTTTAGGAAACTCTCCTTGAATCCTGAGAAAACCTCATTTATTTCAATAAGATGGATGTAGGATATAGTCACTAGGAGGAAGCAATTTCCAAACAGATTTCTGTTTTGTCATTAGAATAATGCACAGCAGATAGCTGATTTCAGTGAAGAAAACAACCAAAGTCAGCAAAATGTCTCATTGTAACAGGTGATCAGTCTATTGGTGGAGTGAACAGGGAAGAATTTTTTCATAATCAAAAGGTGTCGTAGGATGCACAGGGAAAAGATATACTTTCCATACCCAGACTGTTGACTCTAGACCTATGAATTATTGACATGTGCTGTTATTGTTGTGGAATGTTTGCACATCTATGCAGATCAAATGATGCTGCGAGTCATTAGTGCTATGTTAGAGTGTTCTGAATAAAATCTGCATAGTCAGGATTGAGCAACATGGCTGCTTACCTACAGTTATTTTTAATGGGTTTGGAAATTTTTTAATAACAAGGGGGCTTTTAGCCACATAATATGAATCTATCACCACTAAACACACAATCTTTGCAAATATGTCTGGCAAAGCAGATGATGACCAATGAATGCACTGTATCTTTACATACTATTTTAGATCTGATTTGGAGGGATTCATATTTTAGGATGATATGTATTTATCATGGGTATATGAAAATATCTTAAGGTTTTTGTGTAGTATATTAGAATGAAAACGATTTCACCAAGGATATGATTTCAGTATAAACCTTAATTAGTAAGAGCAATCATGTTGAAGCTTTTGTTAAGCTAACAGATACTGTTTCTTGGGAGTGAACATTAAGGTACGGATGTGAATAATTGTTTTTCCCATTACACACAGGGTTGTAATTTAAAATGGGCTCACAGACTACTGTTAAGGACGTAGGGAGGACTGGTCACTGTAATGGCTAAATAGAAATGACTAAAGAAAAAAAAAAGGGCAAAAATAAGATAGTCAAGGAACTTCTCTGACTCCTTTCTCTTTCCTAGATAAAAAGCAGTGTCACTGTGTAACTCTAACCATGCAACTGATGCACATTCATTGCATGACAGGTGTTACTGTAACTTACCATTTTCACTATTATTTGTTCATCTCTGTGTGTTCATGCAGACAGCACAGCACAGGTGTACCCTCAGGTGACAACTTGACTAAGTTCTCTCCTACCATTTTGTCCCTATGATTTAACTTAACAAGTTAAATCATAGGGACCTTTTGGCTTGGCACCAAGTGCCTTTACTGCTCTGCCCCCTAATTTTGACACAACCCTACACGATTACTCTTACTATTATATTTTTCATATACTGATGAAAGTGAAATGCAAAGATTGCTCTGAGATTCAGTAAGGAAAGAGTAGGACATGGTTTGAGTTCTGTGGCTCAGGACTTCCACTACATGTTCTAGTTGAGTATTATCTCCTTTCTTACAACTATGAGTGCTAATATAGCCTTCAACTATAAGGTGGTTCATTCTACTAGATAGAAACAATAACTCTATTGGTACTTGATTAACTTATTAACTCTTACTGTTCATGAGTTTCCTAGCATCACTGTCAGCTGGGACAAACACCTGAACTACCCTGTACAAGAAGATGTCCAGGAAGAGTTATGCTTTTAGCTTCTTAACAAAACATATTGCAGGTTTTAGTGTGCAGGTTCTTGTAAGCATTTTATAACTTCTTTATGTTTAAAGGGTTTTGAGACCAATTTAAAAATAGTTCAGATGTATGTGTACTTTTGATATGGGAGTTTCCACCACAAACACCACCTTTCTAATGTAGTGGAAAGATGAGTTCAAAGAGGTCTCAGGTAGAGCTGAAGAAAATACTCTGCTGACAAAGACAGGACAATGCTTTAAAATGGTAACTTTACATTTCTTGGTATAGTAAATGCTTCCTTCAGCAATTGGGCTAGGTTTGAATATTTGAACTATATGAATTTGTTATTCAGATTCTATCATTTGGCACCCACATTAAAACACTCCTGAGTTTATCCAGCCTTAATACATGAGTATATTTTGTAACATTTTCAGATATCCAGGAAGGCCCAAAAGGAACAACAATCACAAATCAGTGTGACCACTTCCCTGCTTTAAAACCAAATCTACAAGCAGGTACAGGAGACATTTCACACCACTGGTAAATTCCTACCTCTTTAATATAAGGTATAGTCTACCTTGTGTGAGGCTAAGACAGTTCTACTTTATTTATTTTTTGCTACTGAAGCTTTTTTGTTTAAATACATCAATTTTTTTCAGTTGTATTTATTGTAAATATTTAACCATGAATCACTTTTTTATATACAGTAAAGTTATGAATACTTGAATATTTCTCTATTTAATAAAGCCTGTATTTTGTGTTTATATACTATTTCTTATGAGTAGCTTTTTGACAGATTTTGCCCACTTTTTCTAAATGTTTTCATTCTCCTATTGATTTTCCAGTAAAATTTATGATTTTCTTTTTTATATTATTTAATTTTTTTATTTTTATTTTACATTTCGATCCCAGTTCCCCCCCCTCCCTCATTCCCTCCTTCCCTCCTTTTTTCCTTCTCTCCCATCCTCACATGTACCCTGACCAACCTCCACTCCCACCCCACCCCCCACTCACTCCACATGTAATGTGATGCCCTCCAGGAGGGGTCATCTAAATCTGTCAAGTCTTTTGGAGTAGGGACTAGGTCTTCTCTCCTGTGTCTAGGTTAAAAAGTATCCCTCCATGGGAGATGTGCCCACAAAGACCTTTTGTGCACCAGGAATACATCCTGGTTCCACTGTCTGAGGTCCCTTAGACTGCTCAGGCTTTCTAGCCGAGACCCATGTTCAGCGCTTCTGAGTCAATCCCATGCTGGATTCCCAGCTATCAGTCTGGGGGCCTGTTAGCTCCTCCTTGTTCAGGACAGCTGTCTCTGTGTGTTTCTGCAGCCTGGTTTTGTTCTCCCTCTCTGCATCTGGATTCTAGTTCGGCTCAGAGTTTAGCTGTGGGTGTTTGCTTCTGTTTCCAACAGGTACTAGAGGAAGGCTCCATGATTGTGGATAAGTTAGTACTTGATCTAATTATCAGGAAAGGGCATTTATGGTAGCCTTTCCACTGTCTCAAATTGTTAGTTGGGGTCAGTCTTGTAGGTCTCTGGACATTTCTTTAGGTTCAGTTTTTTCTTCAGTCCTATAATGGCTCCCTCTTTTATGCTCCCTCCCTCCCTCCCTCTCTCTCTCTCTCTCTCTCTCTCTCTCTCTCTCTCTCTCTCTCTCTCTTTCTCCTGTCTTCTATTCCTCCCCTATAATTTATGTGCTATAGTTTATGTTCTACTTTGGTTTTAAAAGACTTCTGTAATGACATAGTAAAACTTAAATATACTCTACAAAGCATTTCAAATGTTATAGATGAAAATTTTAATAAAGATCATTTTAAAACAATTGAAGAGACAAAAACTGACCTATCAACATAATTAGAATATTATTTAGCAGAACCATTTTAGTTAACACAAAATAAAGTTCAATATGGTGCCATCAACATTATATACATAAATTTACTATTCAAACTATATATTTTATATAGATAAGTCTGTAGGCCTAAGAACTGATAGATGGAAATTCCTGCTGCCTGGTCCCACTGCCCTTCAATTCCAAATAAACACACAGAGGCTCATATTAATTATAAACCATTTGACTAATTAATGGATCAGGCTTCTTAATTGCTAGCTGTCTCTTAATTATTAACAAACAACTATTAATCTATGTATTTCTATGTGGTCTTATCTTACTGGAGAATGCCTGGAGTCCTGTCTTCCCAGCAGCTACATCTCCCAGGTGGCCCTTCTCTGCCTTCCTCTTCCCAGAATTCTAGTCTCCTAGCCCCATCTATGCTTCCTGCCTGGTTACCGGTCAATCAGCATTTATTCATCAACCAATAAGAGAAATATATTCACAACATACAGGGCATCCCCCATCAAGAAGCCACTTATTTACAAAATTCTCATTATTCGAGGTTTACTAATATATCAAAGTGTACATGTGTATATTCATATTTCTTTATAGTAAGTTTGTTTTTAAAATCTGTACTTTATCCCACTGGTCTATTTATTCTGTCCATATTCTAATATTATAGTTAGTTTTACCTAAATTACAGTATATGGTGTTTAAGTTTCTCTTCAAGTATCTTGGATGTTCCCAGTTTTATTCCTTTGCTTTCTCTTCTGCGTTCAAAGCATGTTTCCCACATTAAAAATAAGATTGTTAGCGTGCAAAGTAGTTATCATGGCATTTTTGTATATATATAACATATATGACATATAAATTAATGTCATTATGCATTGTTCTAATTTGCCCTCCCCCTCTGTCCTCCTTCAGCCCCACTCCCTGCTTCTTCTTGTGTTCCCTTTCCCCCTCTACTCAGCCCTGTTATCTGCTTTTGTGTCAACACATTGCTTTCTTTTTTGCCTCTGCCTCCTCCCCCCTTTCAAAATCTCTTCTCTTTCATGCTTTCTTCTGCATTTCATTCAGGATCTTTGCTCATGGGTATTTTATGTCTGCACACACACACACACACACACATACACACACACACACATTCATACATTCCAGTCTAGAATTGAATATGAGAGACAATATGCATTGTTTTTCTAAATCTCCTTTATTTCTGTCCTTTTACATGAAATGCCATCGTTTCATTTTTTTTAAATAGCTGAAAAAATTCTATTTGTGCCTGTGGTGCACACATGTGTGTATGTGCATGATATTTTCTTTATCCATTTATGTACTGATAGACATGTAGGCAAGTTTCTACTTCCTAGCTATTGTGAGTGATGTAGCAATTAACATATATGGATATTTGATGTTTATTGTCTGTTTCTTAATATATGACATAGTGTTGTGAATCTAGAATTGTAATCTAGTTTGCCTTGAATTATAAATCCAAGCAGGAAAAAGGATTATTACATTGTCTTAGAAAAATGAAGCCCGAAAGAGGCCATGCAACACTGTCAGTCACTGGCAGGGATTTGTCGTTCCTTTCCTGTGATTTCAGAGGAACACAACATGTTTTCAGAATTAAAAATGAGAACCAAGGAAATTGTGTCCATGTGGTTCCTCATTTTTCTCTTGAGTTCATATCCTCAGATTATACAGAAGTAAAGTTCAAGTTGATGTTACATAATAGTTAATAAAAAGTTTTCTGTGTGTTTGTTTTTGTAATGCAGTATTTACAAATTGGACCTTATTGGATGGGTTTACGTTTGTACTATCTTGGAAACTTGCCTCTTCATCCTCCTCCTTCTAGTCTTTTACCCTTCAAAGCTGAATGCCTGCTAACCTGGTCCTCAGAAGGCAGCTGACTCTCCCAGGACTGGGGCAAGTGCTCTGCTACTTTTTCTGGATTTTTCTAGTCTATGTTTTGCATAGTCTCTTCATTTTATGATCTTTAGTTTTCCTCAGATCTAGATTATAGTGTTTAAAGGATACAGATTTGTAGAGTTTATGGGCTTGAGTCATAGCATTCCTCAGATATTTTATATACCTTGCAATTTACATGGGGTTTGATTTTGTTTTTTGGTATATTTTCAGGATTATACCATTTTCATTTTATAAAATAGCAGTGTAACTGAGAGGCACTGATGATTCTTCTAAATATTTTTTAAATACCAATCATTCTTCTAAACATTTTAAAAAATACATGTAAGCAGTAACCCTCTTCACCCATTTCCTTTTGTGGATCTATGAAGTGACATAGTATATGATGCTGTGCAAGCTGGTCTTTTTTTGGTAATTCCTAAAATGTCTGTGATACATCGTTTCCATATGTGTTCCTGCAAGAGTTCCAAGAAAATACATTCTTGGTTAAGAAGAAATGGGAAGGAGAGGGTGAGGGCATAAAAAGCAAAACCAGAAAATCAGTATCAGGAGGCTTGTATACTTAAAGGCTATGATTAGTTCTCTCTCTCTCTCTCTCTCTCTCTCTCTCTCTCTCTCTCTCTCTCTCTATCTGTTTTTAAAGAAGGAAAACAATTGATGGCTTGTTTTGATGAGACTGGAACAGAAATAGGAAAACAGAAAAAAAGAAATCTTAATAGGCAGTGTTGTTTTATCTTTACCAGCCTCCCATCACACACACTCTGTTAGAAATAGAAAGTCTTTTAAACTGCCTTCATAATTAATGTAGACAGAGCTGAAATCTTGACTAACTCCTGATTCTTTTATGTAAAACTTCATATGATGTTAATCTGCTGAGCACCTCACAGTAACTGTGTGCTGAAACTATAACAATAATTAGGGAATTTGTCAGCGGGATTGAATCTACAAATTAAATGCTAAGACATTGTCCAAACTTTAGGAAACTATTTTTTTTAAATAAATCTCATAATAACATATTTTTTTGTTATTTCCAGTGCTCTGCTGACCCAATATGATACTTCATTTTCTATTTTCACTTTTCTGATCACATTCATCTCAGTGGCCTAAGGAACGCATAACCAATGTCTTTTAGCTTGTTGTTTTATTGGACTAAAGCTCTGCTGCTTCCTTCTGAGCAAGTGGTCCTCAACCTTCCTAATGTTTGATCTTTTCATACAATACCTCAAGTTGTGGTGACTGAAAACCATAAAATTATTTTTTTTGCTTCCTCCTACCTCATTTTGCTACTGTTGTAAATCGTAATGTAACTATCTGTGTTTTCCTATGGTCTGAGGTGACTCCTATGAAAAGGTTGTTCAACTTGCAAAGGGGTAGTGATCCACAGGTTGAGAACTGATGTCTTAAACCAACTTCCAGATTCTATTTCTGAAATTCACCTCTGTTTATTTTCCTACATCTCATAATAAATGAATATTTCATATGTGAAAATTATATTGTTTTGTTTAATAAGCAAATATATGTATACATATATATTTATAGTATATACTGGAATATTTTTATATTTGCACATATTGAGAAATCAGTAAGTCAAACTAGTTCATATATCCTCCCATAAGTAAGTTTTTTTGATAAAAGTCTTTAAGATCTATCATAGCAATTTTTAAATTTATATTGTTATCAGTGATAATCTCCACGATATTCTCAAGGTCCTGACAATTTATTCACTCCAAGAGAAACTTTCTTTTTAATTAATATCGCATGACTACCCAGCAATAGTCATATTCTCTGCTTACATATGTTTCACTTTTTTAACTGTTGATTTATTTTATATCTCTCTTTTATCTTTCTCTCTTTTCCTTTGTTCCTTATTCAAAACGATACTTCATTTGTCTCTCTGTCCTAGTTTATGTCATATACAATGTATTTAGGGTTCACTCATGCTTTCTCAGTGGCAGAATTTCTTTCTTTTCTGAGATTTAATATTATTCCATAATACACGCATACATTATATACTTTCTCATTCATCTGACAGGCAAACACCTGCTGTGTTTTGATATTTGGAGTTTTTCTTCTCTCTTATTTTTTTCTCTTCCATTTTCTTCTTTTCTTCCTTTTCCCACATCCCACCCTTCCTCTCTCCCTTCCTCCCTCCTTTCTTCCCTTCTCTCTGTTCCTTCTCACCCCTCCCTCCCTTTTGTTTGTTTGTTTGTTTTTTTTTCTTCAGTACTTGGGGTGCAGCCCCGGGTAAGCTGGGCTCTCTAGCACAGAGCTACACTTGCTTAGAATCTTGTCTTCTGGGTAATTCTTTCTCCCAGGCAAGAAGTAAATTCTCATTGTATTTATAACCTGCATACTTCTAATGGTTGATGGTGTATAGCATTTGATCATGTATCTGTTGGCTATTTGTATTTCTCCTTTTGGCAAGTGTCTTTTCAGGCCCCACCCACATTTCTATGGGTTGTTTTCTTTCTATTGAAGAGCTCTTTTCATATCTAGCACATGACACATGTCATACATTGTCACATGGATTTTCCCAATAGATATATTTTGTTTTCATTTTGTTTATTGTTGCATGAGCATATAGACATTTATTAGCATGATACAATAATCAAGTTTTTCTACTTAATTCCCTTTTTTTTTTTTTTTTGGTCTGTGTTCTGCAATCATACTTGAAAACTCTTAGCAGAAATGTAAAAGCAGCCTTTGCATGTGTTTTCTTACAGTATATTTAAATTTCATCTTTTACATTTAACTATTGAGTGATATAATGTATTTTGGTCATATTCACCTCCCATCTCTCAGTTCCTGGGTCCACCCACTCTTTCCCTTTCCAATTTGTGCTCTCTCTCTCTCTCTCTCTCTCTCTCTCTCTCTCTCTCTCTCTCTCTCGCTCTTGCTCCTTAAATTTAAACCTACCAAGTAAATTTTTGCTTAGCATAAATATGTGACTCTCAGATGGGTGGCCACCCACTGGAGCATAGACTGGATTACCAGGTGCCACACTCTAAAAGAACACTGGCTCTTCCTCTCTTAGTAGCTATCATTTCCCAAAGAAATCTCAGTAAGCGTCTTTGTTTCACCTCCCCTCTCCATGGTGGAATTTTTCTATTTTGAGCTTGCATAGACCTTATGCTGTTGTCATGACTGCTGTGAGTTATGAACAAATTTCCTGTTATGTCTGGATAACACTGTTTCCATGTAGCCATGCACCATGTCTTGCTCTTAAAATCTTTTTGTCCCCTGTCCCACAATGGTCCCCGAGCTTTGGGAGAAGGGGTTGCAATACAGATGTCCTAGTTTGGATGAGCATGCTGGTGCTATTTGACCAGTTGTGGGTCCCTGTGCTAATTACCATCTACTAGAAATAGATGCTTCTCTGATGAGGGTTGAGATATGCCTTAATATATAGGTTCAATATGTCAAGTTATTAGAAGTCAGTCTAACAATGTGCCTGTTTAGCAGAATAATAGTAGCAGGTTCTCTTCTAGGGCCTATGGCCCATATAACCACAGGCTATTGACCTCAGGAGCCATGCCAGGTGTGTGTTTCATCTTGTGAAGTGCTCCATAAATTGGTTTAGAAGTGGATAAACATATTTGTACCACTGTTGCACTACTAGTTAAGTCTTGCTCACTGGTTCTTATTGTAGTTCCCAGGGCTCACTGCTGGGCGGTATTGATCATCTTGTAGCACTATGAAAGTTGCCAATCTTACTGCTATGTGACTATGATCATTAGCAATATCCCGTTGATATTTGGGCATTTGTGTTACCTCACTGACCAACCATTCCAGAAAAAGTAAACTATCTCTGGGCTTTTTATTTGTTAGCCTCTGGTATCTAATAGTGGGATTGTTGCTATGATGTATGTATGTATGTATGTATGTATGTATGTATGTATGTACGAATGACCTTTAGCTTTATTTATCTCTCCTCTTGTATTCTCTCGTCTATTCTACCCCTGAACTCCCCACCCTAATTTAGTCCTTTCTATTTTATTGCTTTTTTTAAATTTTTTTTATTTTATATAACCAAGTCCATTTAAATGAAAACAAACAATTATAGACAATATTTGGGAATTTGGGCGTCGTTCTTTCCAAACTACTTCCTGCTGGTAAGGGGCGCTGTCATGGGGGATTCGAAGAAGATTCAGAAATCCTGGCTATAGTCTGTCAGGCTGCTTTGTCCAGCTGTTTTCAATGTAGGATCACCTGGTACTCTGTTTCAGATGGTCTGGTTTGATCAAACCGCATTAGTCTTCAAGGAATCCACATCTTTTCATTTTCTGTGGAAGCAAAAATAGAAATCCTTTTCCCCAGTAATTTGTCCTTGAACTTAAATTTTGGAGAGAAAACATTTTTTTTTTTTTTAAATTTAATTTATTATTTTACATGTCGATCCCAGCTCCCCTTCCCTCCCTCCCTCCCTCCCAACCTCCCTCACTCCCTTCCTCCCTCCCTCCTTTCCTACCTTTTACCCTCTCTGCCCTCTCACATCCACTCTAACCACCCTCCCCAACCATCTCCCCACCCCAATTCTATATGTAGGGGAATGCCATCCAGTTGGGGTCATGTAAATCTGACAGGTCATATGAAGTAGGGACTAGGGCTTCTCTCCTGTCTCTAGATTAAGGCAGTTATCCCTCCATGGGGTATGTGTTTGCAAAGTCCTTTTGTGCTCCAGGGATACATCCTGGCTCCATTGTCTGAAGTCCCTTAGACTGCTCAGTCCTTCTGGCTGAGACCCATATTCAGGAGGGCCTGAGTCAGTCCCATGCTGTCTTCCCAGCTATTAGTCTGGTGGCCTGTTAGCTCCTCCTTGTTCAGGTAAGCTGTCTCTATGTGTTTCTGCCACCTGGTCTTGTCCTCTCCATCTGCACCTGGGTTCTAGTTCCACTCAGTGTTTATGTATGGGTGTTTGTTTCTGTTTCCAACAGGCATTAGTTGTTGATCTCACTATCCAGAAGGGCATTTATGCTAGCCTTTCCACGGAAGCTCAAATTGTTAGTTGGGAGCAGTCTTGTAGTTCTCTAGACCTTTCTTTGTGTTCAATTTTATCTTCAAACCAATATTGGCTCTCTATTTTATGTTCTCTCTCTGTCTCTCTCTCTGTCTCTCTCTCTTTCTTGTCTTCTATTCCTAACCAGGCTAAATCTTCCTGGTCACACATGTTTTCCTTTCCTCCCCCTCGTTTTCTCCTACTTCTCTCTCCCTTCGCGCCCCCCCCCCATATTTTATTGCTTTTTAAAAATAGTGCTAGAGTGGCATAGAAAAAATGTCTTTAGGATTAATACTGAGGCAGTTTTATGTTGCACATGTTTATTGTGAAAATTTTGGAGCACAGGATGATATAGACAAGGGATTATCACACATTCTTAGCTCACTCACTGTTTAA
The DNA here is from genome assembly GCF_943737965.1 of Phodopus roborovskii. NCBI lineage: Eukaryota > Metazoa > Chordata > Mammalia > Rodentia > Cricetidae > Phodopus > Phodopus roborovskii. The sequence goes on along the minus strand of NW_026125295.1, from coordinate 37,456,743 downwards.
ATCTGTCTTTACTTTCCTTTTTCATTTCTATCTCTTTTATTTTTCCTTTTTAAGTTTTCTACTTTTCCTCTTTTATTTTCAAGTTTCCATAATGTTTTCTAGTAGAATTTTTGAAAAAATTATTTTACTAATAATTTATATTGTATTGTATAAGGCATTGTATTCAATGCCTTAAGTGTTGGTAAAGTTTTCCCTTATTTAAAGAAACCAAAAAGAACATTTTCGTCATTTTATTATGTATAATAAAAATTCAATCTTTGTTATTAGCTGTTCAATCTGGCAACAGGTTTTTTTTTTTTTTTTTTTTTTTTGTTTTAATGATTAAAATGTCCTATATGTCATTTAGGGGAGTAAAATATCATATGTAACTATGAGTACTTTCTAAAGGCAAAACCAAGGCTCATAACTTTTTGTAGATGCTTAGAGCATATTAGGAATTGATTTTTGTGAATAATTATCTATTTTAATTTCTTACTAGTAATGATAGACGAGTGAGCTGTAGCTTTCGTTATTATAGGATTTTTATCAGTGTTCTTTGAAATTAAGCAACTTTAAAATTTTGTTATACTTCAAACATTTTAGGTAGTTCACAAGTTTTGATCATCAATATCATTATAATTCTTTATAGAAACAGAAGAGGGAGGGCAGCTAGTGCAGTTACAAAGCCATGTTGCCAGATGGAGAACCCAGGGACAATAGGATTCCACTGGATTAGTATTCCACAGTTCAGTGGAAGATTTTTTATGGTAAGGGCTGCTCCCAAGTGGAAAGAAAAAAATCGCATATAAACTAGTATGTGTAATATATAAATATCAAACTCTTTATTTTAAACTACTAAGAATTCCAAGACACTAAAGACTTGCTTGGGAAACATTAAATGTTCATTTTAATTATTGACTGCAATTATTTGGGTATAAATTGAATATAAAAAGTCTCTCTGAATATAGTTAGGAATTTAAAGTACTTTCGAGTTACAACAAATTGTCTAATTTTTCAGATACCAGTGGGGTGTCCCAACAATTCAGTTTATTTCTCACCCCTGTAACCCAAACACAATGTTAGACTCCACTGGTGTGTTTGCCTAGTTACAAAGACTACCACAAGATCAGGTGCCTGATGCAAAAATCTTCAGATTACTTGTGAACTGTCCACCTAAATAAGGGATTTCATAATCTACTAATCAGAAAGGAAGTATGCTTTTTAGAGTTTGCCACAAAGAGTTCTTATTGTGAAATATTATTTTAAGATGTGTTTCATTCATTTATGCTGTGGAATATTTGTTTAATTATGCAAAGACATGTTACATTCTTTTATGTTTAACTATGTAAAGCTGTGTTTCTTTGCTTTTTAAATTATCTGATTGGTCTACTAAATAGCTGAATGGTCAATAGCAAGGTAGGAGATAGTTGGGGCTGGCAGGCAGACAGAATAAATAGGAGGAGAAATCTGGGAAGAGAAGATCAAGGAGGGAGAAAGGAGGAGAGAGGACATCAGGGGCCAGCCACCCAGCCACCGAGCTGCATAGCCAGCCACAGAGTAAGATGTAAAGAAAGGTATATAGGATAGAGAAAGGTAAAAGTTCCGAAGCAAGAGGTAGATGAGATAATTTAACAAAAGCTGCCTACAAAAGAAATAAACCGAGCCAAAGCCTGGCATTCAGAAGAAAGAGTAAGTCTGTATGTATTTATTTGATGGGTGGTGGGCCCCTCAAAGAGCAAGGAGTCTTAAAAAACAAACAAACAAAACCAGATTCATGCCAGGGATGAATGGAAGACATTACTGGTCCTTGTGGTGTGGAATGCACAAAGCAGTGATAGTCATTTTCTATGCAATATCCTCCTAGCCCCTTGATGTGTTTATTAACTGGAAGCTCTGTCTTCTCCATTGTTTAAAGTGATTTTTTTTTTCCTCCTTATTTGATGCTAGGTGTCACTAGGTAAGTCATGATCCATTATTATCCCAGTCTTCTATCTCTGCTCTTCCACTGATGTTGAGGTGGGAGTTGATAATGGCAGTTTTCTAGCTATCTAGTTGTGGTTGGTGTCTCTGGCAGTCTTTTCCCATTTGGAAACATGCTGGGAGTTACCTCATTAGAATATAAGTATCTATTGCCACTTGGGAATTGGTAATCCAGAATATTCAGGAGCTTTGTGTCAAACACTGGGGACAAAGGCCAAATATATATTTTATATGTTATAGAAGCTCTCAGTTTGACTTATGGCTACTCTAAAATTAAAAGGACACACACACACACACACAAACACACACACACACACACACACACACACCATACACACACACCCCAGGAACCCAGTCTGTATTTTGGAGTCTCCATGTGTTCTCAGTTTGATTTATACCCCACAACTCTGTACTAGGCATCTCTATTAGCAATTGTGTATGCTCATTTGTGATTCAATTCTAATTAATGTTCAGACCCAGAGTTAGTAACAAACCAAAAGACTTAGCAGTTTGATCTTTTTTTTTTTTTTTCTGATTAATGATAGCATGATTTAAAGATGAATCTGGTACAAAGACTAAAAACCAAACATAAGTCAATCAAATGAATTAAATCAATTAATTATAACTAAAACATGTTTTTGGGAGTTGGCTGTTTTTATGATCTAGGGAATTTTTCACCCTGATGTTACCAAACTGTTTTTCTAGGTTACATTCCCACTATACATCTTTGCATTTGAGAATTTTTCTAACTGAAAGAGACTTTAATAGCTTATAAGTGTGTGTGTGTGTGTTTGTGTGTGTGTGTGTGTGTGTGTGTGTGTGTGTGTGTGTGTCTGTGTAGGGGAGTCAATATTGTTAAATATACAAACAAGGTTCCTTCTTCAGGGAAGGTCATCCTGTGACTGTGATTAGCATGCAGGGTGCTTCTCTGAGAGTAACAAGTGTCTGAGCCCTTAGCCCTATTCCTGACATAACAGATGGATGATGAACCAGCAAGTGGAATGGCCATTGCCAAAGTCAGAATTAGTGGGGTTGTAATTCTAATCAGTATGGCCATCCCACTAGCGTGTAAAATTTGGTGTTTTTATTCAGTAGTGGTGAGAGGTTCCAAAAGTGTCACTGTGCTTTCATTTTGAAAATTTATTCTTTAATAATTTAATATATTGTTATACATGTCCCTGAGAATAATTAGAACAAGAGACAAATGAAATTTTAAAAATCAATAATTCTATAGTTACATAATAGTACTAATTTATAGTTTTTGTGTTTCTGTATTTTGTGTAACCGAGGCCCTTACTATATTTAGATTTTCCTTTACCAAATAAAACATTCCCTACTAATACCTATTTTTGATGACTATGTTGCAGTCACTTTTATAATCATGACTTTATATGCATAAGTTCTCAGTTGTCAATCCCAGTTTTCAATATAAAAGCAGTGGTGTGAGGAGGATATTGTGTATACAGTTTTGTGTTAGCACAATTTTAGTGAATCATTAAGGGCTGGGGAGATTGTTCAGTTTTCAATCATGATGACTCAAGTTTGGATCTCCAAGACCCATCCACAAAGCAGAGGTGTGTTAGTGTGTGTATATTATCTTAGTGCTGGGGAGGCAGAGAAAAGAGGGTACAGGGCCTTTAAAGGCCAGCTTGTTTAACTAATGGGTAAAATTTTTGGTCAGTGAGAGAGACTCTGTCTCAAAAAATAAGCAAGGGGTTGATAAAGAAGACGCTCAACATTAATTTCTGGATTTCACATGTGCATGCATAATTAGGGCACTTGTCACAGTGTGCCATCTTATTTCCCCATGGAGGGTATCACATAGGCTCATGTGGTTGTGAGTGTGTCTGACTAATTCTCAGATCACCTTAAAAGTGCACTGCATTAGTGGTTGTACACTGCATTAGGAAGGATGTACAGACAGGTTTCAGGCAGCTATAAGGGAGTTGGGGTATCATAACTGGTAGAAATTCATTAGCAGAGATGTGAATGGAAATGGAAAAGAACTTGGGTAGTGCAGTCCTACTGGGGTAGGCCTAAGAAACTGAAGTTAAGAACATATAGGGTGTAATGTGAAATTGTGTTAGGATCAATGTGGTAACCAGACACTGAATATTTTGAAACGTTCCATGGTCATCACTGAGATTTGGGCAAATGGGTTCTAGGATCCCCTCAAATATGAAGATATTTAAATGCACAAATCCGTTATATAAAATGGTATACTATTCCCATATAATCTAGCACATCTTCCTGTGTACTTCAAGTCATCATTATAATACCTAAACATGTAAATAATATACAGAGTTGTTGCATAAAATAAATAATAACAATCAAAACAATCTATACATGGTCAAAACACCACAAAAATGGATGTGATCTGCAATTTGCTAAATGTATACAATGAAATTGGGAACTGTAGGCATGAGCAGCTACTGTACTTTTAACTATGCGGAAAACATTTATAGAGTAGGTTTTATGTTCAAAGCCTCTGTGGTAATCCAGTAAAATATGGAGGAAGCCAAAATGTACTTACCCTTCAGTGGAAATTAAGATTAAACTAATTAATTAAACTAAGGCCAATTGTGCATCATGTTTTCCCTTTCAATGTATTTATATTGCAAGACTGAAATGTTAATGGTGTGGAGAAGTATACTCAGGGCAGCCGTTGGAGTATTTGAAAGTACAAGATCAAAAAACTGCAGCAATGCAAATACATGAAAGATTTTTCTTGCTTATTTGAGATTTTACTATAATTACATTATTTTCCTCTTCTCTTTCCCTTATATCTCTCCTTGCTTTCTTTTGAACTTATGGCCTCCTTATTTGTTATTTTTTCATGCATATGTGTATATGTATATACATATTGCTAAAAACAACCTTCACAGCCTATATGTTTCCAGGGTTCACCATTTGGACTGGATAATCAGTTGTCATATTCTTCCCTGGGGAAGATGGTTTCTTCTGCTGTCAGTATTTCTTACTTTCCTGCAGTTTTTTGTGTCTACTTGAGGATTCTGAGATGGTCTTTTCTAGTAATGTCAGAAGCTACACCCATAATGTCTTACTCATATCACCACTTAAACATGAGTTGAACAAGGCAAGTATAGACATGCTAGAGTGGACAGTGAAAAATCATGAGGTCTCATATTATTTTTAATTCCTGAGAATTTTTTTCTGTTGCTTGGAATCAATTTATATTATAAACTTTTTAATTAGCACACCCCTGAAAGATCAGTTTTTCTTCAAATAAAACACTCTGAAAGTTAAAAGTAAGTTTTGTAACTCCTTTCATTTTATGATAGGGACAAAAGCCAAAATGGATGGTCAGACGTGGTATTTGAAAACTTCAAAGCTGGCACTGGCTTTGGCGATTATCCACACAAAACCAGCAGACAGAAGCAGCAGAGAGTATACAGAACACCTTGTGGCCTTGGTGACCCAGAAGGAGTCCAAATGTAAATCAAAAGTTGAAGCTCTAGAAGCTGAAGTTCTGCAATTACGTCAAGAACTTTTCCTGAGCAGGATTTCCTCAGGGTTGTTTAACAATGGTGAGTATGTGAAATCAGTTTTCAGTAATTTATAAACTGATTATTACCATAATTTACTAGAAATTTATTACAGAAACCTGAGAATGTTTATTTCTCCCCTTTGCCCCATATAACTTTTGTTACTTTTTTTTTTTTTTTTTTGCTTGTTGGTTTTACTTTTAGTTAATCATTACAAGTTATTGTTACTTTCTGATGAATGAAACCACATTAGGCTAGGAGATTAAGTTAACAGAATTAAAATACCCCAGAAGTGAGGACAGTTGTTTATTATTGTTGTTATGTTAATGAGGATGGAACCCAGAGCCTTGAATATCTTAGAGCAAGCATTCTACCATTCAGTAGAGGTGGTTTGAGGTTGACTGAAGAAATCCATTTTAAAATTTCATTGTTAAATGCAGTTATAGTTTTCTTTTATATAAAAGCTGTCATTTAAAAAGTACCAGTTCCTTGTGAATCATTAAGGCCCCACAATATACAAGATGAGGGGCTATTTTCTCTCTTGGTCACCTCCCATTCTAGTGGGAGAAACAGACCTAAAATTAACTCAGTTGTGATGTATTGCAATAGAGAGACGGATAAAATGCCAAAGAAGACTTTCATCCTTTTTAATTTTTCTGAAGGTTCCACAAGTGTGGTCTTGTCAATGAAATTGTTGCAGGGGATCTAGAAAATGGTAGAAGTATGAGAAGAGAGGGAGGAGTAGAGAATATACACCCATTCAGACACTAGCACTGCAACACTAGCATTTCATTTTGGAGTAACCAAACTCCTGTGAGCAAGTAGGACATGACAACAAAAAGGGAGAAAGCTCAGAAAGCCCTAAATATCAAGCTTCTCCCAAGAGTTAAACCATAGTAGAGATATATTTATATTATTAAATGTTTCTGGAGTTTTCAGTGTTGCTTTCTGTTTGTAACTGAACACTTCTTAAATTGAACGCTTCTTAAAACATTGAGAATCTGGGGAACATAATTTACAGAGTCAACTGTCCATTGAACCAATAGAACAGTCTAGAATTAGATAAAGCAGGACTGAAATGGTTTATAGAGCATCTTAGGAACCCAGATAATTCTGTATTCTCATTTCTTTTTCTTAACTTTCTTAGTGGATAAGTAGAATCTAATTGTAGCACTATACCTATTACCACGTTTTTATTTCACAGAAATGTTCAGTAGTAGTAGTAGTAGTAAAGTAGGAAGTGTAGAAAGAAAGGAGAAAGTGAGGGAAGGAGACAAAAGGGGGCCTCCTGAATACCTTGTGACATCCATCTCAGCCTTTTTGATGGTTTGTGCCAGACACACTTCTCTATTCAGTAAGGAGCTCCTTTCTTTTCTAAAGTTCGTCATTTTATTTGGAAAACATTCTCGTGTCCAGTTGGTTCACCCATAAAAGGCTTAGGGCTGTTTTTGAGAGTTTTGATCTAGATTTTGTGGAGCACAATTTTGGCCATTGAAAAGGAAAACAATTTGGAGAATCTACCTCTTTGGATGAAGAGTTAGAGGCCCCTGAAAAATAGGGATTAGAAAATCCCTTTTACTCTACATCTTCTTTCTTTTATGTACTCTGCCAAGCCCAGAGATGATTTGGGACTGTGGTAGCCATTAGCTAACATGGTCAGAATGGAAACCTATGAGGTTAAATGAGCCTGCAAGCCAGTGACATTGTTCTGTAGATGAAGCAGTTCTTGCTAATGAACATTTAAAAGGTAGAGGATGATAAAATCATTGTTAACAGGTTTTTGTTCTTCATTTCTGAGGAATGATTGGAGGTCATGAATGAGTGGAATTAATAATGAGCATAGTACCTTCTGTGCCAAGAATAAACACACAGAGGCTTAAATTAATTATAAACTGGCCTATTGCTCAGGCTTCTTAATGGCTAACTCTCTCTTAATTATTTACCCAATTTCTATTCATCTATTTATCTTTACATGGTCTTGGCTTACAGGAGAATCCCTGGGCAGCTACATGACCTCTCTCTCTCTCTCTCTCTGCCTTTTTCTTGCCTCCTTGATTGGAATTCCCACCTAGCTAAATCCTACCTGTCCATTGACTGAAACAGCTTTATTTGTCAATAAAAGCAGTGCACAGTTGCATCATACAAAGGGACTTCCCCCATAAGTCCACATCTCTAAGGCTCTCATTGTCTGACTGGGCATCAATTTGACATTATCCTTTAAGGTTCACATTCTTTCCCTGTTCTTCAAGTAGTCTTAATTTACACTTGTACCCTTTGGTCCTAATGTTCAATTTTTTTCCAGTTGCCTTTGGATTTTTATTTTTGCTTTAATTTTTCTGCTGATTTACTTTGTATCCTTGATCAGTGTTGAATGAAGATGCTCTAGAGTGATGAACTCATCTAGAATTAAGTAAAGGACAGCAAATAGAGTGGGGTCCTGTGAAACCCTCAACAATATTCTCCTGACATTAAGATATTTCCTTAAATCAGTAACATCAGTTGGGAAGTTGCTGGGAAAGAAAAAATGCTCAAATCCTATTAAAAACTGAAAAAGAAGCTCTGGACGCCCAGTAACCTATAACTTAACAACTCGTTTAGATGCTCATGATGAGTGTTGAAGTTTTAATTCAACTGGTTTAAAGAAATAAAATTGAAATATGCATTCATGAGACATCATCTAAAAATGGACCAGAATTGAGCCAATAGAAACTTAATTATTGCCTGGTAAAATAAATGCATGCAGTAAATGGAGAGGGCAACAGGCCTTGGACCATTTTATAATACCAAGCAAAAATACTGAGCCTGAAGTTCCAGAACTCAGTGTTCATTTAGAGTCTGATCGAAGAAGCAAAGTTAAGAGAAAGCAAGCCAGCAAACCCAACAGTAACAGTAGTAACTTTAGTACTGGTGTTGGATAGTGTCCCATACTGTTAAGTGAGCTGCATAGACAAGTATAACAAGAATTCAGGGATAGATTATTGTTGCTTCCTTTTCAGGGGACTTCTGCTTTTCTTGTCTTCCCTTCTCTTCCTGTATCCTTACTGCCCTCTTTCTCGTTAAACACCTGTGCTGTTTGAGGTCTACTAAGATATCCCATATTTTATGGTGTGAATTGTACCATTGTATAAGGCAGCTTTTTCTCTTACCCTCAAGAAAGTATCTGTTTCTTCTATCAGTTTAATGTAAGGAAAACATGATTATGAGGAAATTCTGTATATTGCATACTGACAATCTATAATGAATGTTAACGTTGATGAAACTGTAGCAATCATTTGAAGAGTAATCAAGGTAACTGATAATGCTGAGTAAATCCACATAACGCTAACCCGAGCAAGTGGGAGCTCATGGACCCCAGCCAAACAGCTGAGGAACCAGCATAGGACCAAACCAGTCTCCCTGAATTCGGGTGACAGTTAGGAGGCCTGGACAGTCTATGGGCCTCCGGCGTTGGAGGCAGTATTTATTCTTAGTGCACAAATGGACTTTGGGAGCCCATTCCCCCATGAAGGCATACTCTTTCAGCCTAAATACATGGGGGAGGGCCTAGCCCTGCTCCAAATGATGTGACAGATTTTGATGATCCCCCACTGAAGGCCTCACTCTCCCTGGGGAGTGAGTGGATAGGGGGTTGGGGCAAGGAGAGGGTTGGGGGGGGCATGGGATGAAGGGAGGGATAGGGAACTGGGATTGATATGTAAAATAAGGTTGTTTCTAATTTAAAGAAAAATATTTAAAAAAAGAAAATATATTGCTGTGAATGAACATCAGAAAATTATAGACAATAAGACAAAACAATCTTACCATGTAAGTAAAGTTTCATATCACATATGCTGATCAATATAACATATACTTACATTATGTTCCAGGACACATAGAAACCTAAAGTAACTGGCCTTCAAATAAAACATGTTGGGTGTATTTCTAAGAAGAATTCATGCAATAGCACATTTTGGTTTAAGTGGTACACAGTCAGCTAAGAGTACTTCAAAGGCATGTCTGGGGATATTGGTATGCTAAAGGAGACATTAGGGTATGAGCTGTTCTTAGCCAGTGAAAAGACCTATTGTTTCATATCATCAGTTTTGTACAAAGTATATGATTGTTTTGTTGCATCCAGTACCCATTTTTTCTCAAAGTTCAAGTAAATACTACTTATATGTCTTTAATACATTCAGGATATTTCTGCCAGTGTTTGTGCTGTAAAGTACACAAGAAAGAGGCTGTTCACTGAAATCTGGGTTTTTAATATTCTCAAAGTACTGAGGCTAAAACTATTTTTTTTTTCAGTTAAATTCATTTGAAAAACAGCTGAGTTGTTTTTCTGCTTTCCCATGATTTTCAGTTCAATGAGATCTTGGACATAGGTTTGCTCTCAGAAGATCTATCTGGGTCCAATGACAATATAATTTCAAATTAAGCTAACAGTTATGCAATAATAGAAATTATTTTCATGAGACTTGGTGAATTATTTTCAATGTAAATTAAATTGTAATTCATGAAAGGAGTTTAAATTTTATGTCGACAGATATATCTCGGTGAAAAGTAACTGATGAAAATTTAAATGCTTCTTCTACATAGTTCATAATTTTAAAATTTTTCTAATTTGTAATTAAAACAGAATCTACAGGCTTTAGGCATCTTGCATTTTGCTCATTGTTATTCTAATAACAAATACCGTTTACCCTGGAATTTAGTATAATTTGCCCATTTCTTTCCATAAAGTAGTATTTTTAACAGAATGCCCCCATTCTTTGACCTACTTAATACAAATTAGAGTGCAGTTTGCATATTTTAATACCTAATTTTGTTAATAATTTAGTGTGCTTTCAGTGACTTTAAAGCTGATTCTACCTGTGTATTGTATAAATGTTTAACCTCATCTGATTAGTTCTCATTCAGCGAACCATGAAGCATCTCATCATAGCTGTAATTTCTGAGCAGCTGTCAGTTCTTAGTGATAGGCTGCTTTGCATGACTATGTGCCTCTGCAACATAATTAGAGAGATAGCATGGTTATCTGGAGCCAGAGAGGTGTGTGCCTAGGTGATCTGGAGAGAGGAAGAGGTAGGGAGGGGGGCAGGGAGACAGATAGACAGACAAGACAGACAGACGGACACAGAGAGAAAGACAGAGACTGAGAGAAAGGATTTAGCCCTTATTATGCAGATTGTGAGTATATCAAAAATTGGGAGTGTAAGACTCTTTCCCCATGGTTCTGGTTTTGAAACGTGAAGAGGTCGTAGGGATAAGCTGAGCATTGTGAGAGGCCAAGAGATGCCATTGGTGAAGGCACATCGTCAATTGTAATGGAGATCCTGGGAATAAAAGAGTCATAGAGAGAAACAGAATCTTGCCATTGTAAGAGGCCACTAGCAGAGTTGCAGTGAAGCTGCAGTATATTGGAGATACCAAGACTGTGGGATGTCTGACTGGGACAGTGAAAAGTGGAGAGTGAAATTGATTTGAGCATACATACCAAACAAGATAGATGTGATGGGGTTATCATTAGCATTGCAAAGGTAGGTTCCAAGCCCTTTGGAGCCCAGAAGATCATGAGTGATTCTCGGATGTCAGATATTGAACTATTCCTAATGTTGAATTTAGGTTTTGCTTTGATCAGTAACTGTGCTCTGTTGTTCTTCTCTCTTACAGTAAGAAAGTGTATGCCTTATTTTAGATTTTTACAGGAGCCCATCGCCGAGGGAGACTTTGGATTTTTAATGAGGCCATGGACTTTTATTATGTCAAACTTTTTAAAGACTATGAGAACTTGTATAATTTCACTGAATGTGATATTTACATGAACTCTTGGATACAAAGAAAGGAGAAGTTATGGTTCAACGTGCTGTGTTTCTATGTCAAATTTGAAAAGGAGTGGATTGTGTGGGTTAGTTGTTGTCAACTTGATACAAATCTAGACATGCCTAGAAATAAGTAATCTCAGTTGAGGAACTGCCTTCAACAAATTGACTTGTGCTCTGGTTTGTGTGGTGTTGTCTTGACTGAACATTTATGTAGGAGGTTTGAGCCTGTCTGGGGTAGTATTATCCCATGACAGTTGGGCCAAACTGCATAAGGAAGTGTAGCTGAGCAAAGCAGAGGAAGTAAGCCAGTAAACAATATATTTCCTTGGTCTCCCACCTCCAGGTTCCTGCCTTGGCTTCCTTCAGTGATGTATCTGTAAGCCAAATGAAACCTTTCCTCCCCAAGTTGCTTTTGGCCTTGGTTGTTTAACACAGCAAAAGAAAGTAAACAGAACAAATGTAGAGGCCAACAAGTCAATGAAAACGTTCCATATTAGTACATTTTGAGACAAAAATAATATAGATTATTGAATAACCTACTGGCCATAAGAAGAGAAAGAAAAGGCTGCATGAAGGGGATTAGAACAGAGACAAAGTTTCTTTTGTTCTGACGTGGAGATTCTCACCTAGAACTTGCTGTGTAACACTGGCTGCCTCCGAACAGAAAAAACAAACAAACAAACAAAAAATGAACAAAAACAACAAAAAAACATCCTGCCCTAGCCTCACCAGTGTTGGAACACAGGTACATCAGGCCTAGCTTGAGGTAGAATTATCTTTCACACAACAGTGATGGTTGTCCTTGTGATTTAGCTATTGCCACTTACAAGATCTGAAAATATTTCCTACTTTAAAAATTTTTTTTTGTGGGGGAGGGCAACAATTAATGAGCCAATATTTTTTCCTTTTCGTTTCTTTCTGGTACTTGGAAGATACATTGTTGGATGTCTCCGTCAGTAAGTGCAGTTTTTACATAAAGGAGGAAGTAGTAATTGCAGATGCATGTGGCAATTCTGACCTCCTGGGGCATAGTAAGGGTTCAGGGCAGATTCCTCTCACCTGGGTTAATACACTTCACAGGGACTCTCAGTACCTACCTACAGACAGTAGTTAATACACTAGCTTTTGTAAAGACATTTAGATGTGTGTGTTATAGACTTTATCATGATAATCATCACCTAGAGGAAACATTGTCAGTAGTCACCAAAAGTGAAGATTAAAGAGAATTTTATAAATGTTTCTGTATTTCAGGAGTGCAAGATTATTTCTTTGGTGATGTCAAGCTATTTTAAGATGTAAAGCTTAGCAGTTACCTAGAGATAGTCTGAACTGTCAGTAGCTCTGAGTAGGAGCTAATAACTCCTTCCAATGAAGGGACATAGCATGGGACAGTTGCCCATTATAACTATATTGCAAGAAATTATATCAAAATAAAGTGGTAACCAAGAACACCTGAATTTTGTGGAATTTTTCCTTTCCTTGATAGAAAATAATTAGCTTAGTACCTGTGTCAGTAAGATTTTGGGAAAAAATTAGTATTATAATGTTGCACACTGAACTTTTTGATATCCTTTTAACATTACATTTCATAGACCAGTTTCAATATATGTAGTTTTTAAAAAATGATACCTTGAATCTAGACCAACCTCCAAAGCCTCTAGCTATCCACAGTAGGCTATAAACATACTCTAGTCAGAATGTGTTTATATCCAAGCCAGCAGCAGAGACTTGGGATGTTTCCTGATTAGTAATCTCATCCATTTCATCTAAGCAAATATACATTAATAAAATATGCATGGCTTGCAGAGGCAAAGCCTACAACTGCAGATAGACCTTCCCACATTGTATTCCAACAATATGGCTGTGATTTAGAGAGTGGAATTGAAAGGTGAAGAAATTAGGGTGTGATATAAAGTTACAGATGTCTTGTGTGCTTTTAAAGATGATACAGTAAGCTGACTATTTAGTCTGGGTGTTTATGGATTGAAAGTTTATGAAAACACTCAAAGTTGTTAGTTACAATATTTCTTAATACTCTTAAATTTGGAAATAAATACTGAGATTCTACTGAAATAGTGAAAATGATCAGCAGATACTTGAATATGTCATCTTTGCTCAGTGTGGTGCTTGAGTTTGAAGACTGGAAAAGAAGAGCCTGTTTACTCATTAGGAGCTTGTGTCTGGTAAGAGAGGCAAGACATCTTGAAATGGTTACATTAATTGATCAGTTCATTTCTTATTTAATACAACTCTTTTTTCTGCAGTTCCTATAGTGACAACACAGAAGTAATAGAATTTCTATTCATGTAACAGACAATAACTATGAAACAACTAGCAAGCGATATCAGAGTCTGTTTAAAAAAATTTGGTAGAGAATAAAGCAGGCTGTGTCACTGAATTTTCCAGAATAGAAAAGAACAGAAAAGTTAGACTGGATGGGCAGTGAGCCCCAGTACAGAAGGAAGTGGTTGAGCAACCTCCTCAAAAAGAAGTCTACTTCAATGTTCTTGAGAAAGGAATGCTCAGCAAATAGACAGAAGTCACACTGATTGTAGAACAGAAAGAATAAGGAATATTGGTGCTATGATGAAGGACATGGAGGAAGCAGTCATACGACTTATGTCTTTTTTTTTTCAGTTAGTAAAGTTTTTGTGACAGTGGAAAGATCCTTTGGCTAAATTAACTGGGAGTTTTAAACTTCTTGCCATCATTTCTGTGTGGATTGGATTGTTGGTGGGACAGGAATCAACACTGATGGGTAGGAAGGAGGTTATGATAAGATGAAGGAAATAATAATGACTTAGGCTAAGGTAGAATGGACAGCTATAATAGTAAAGCTTCTACCTTTGCAAGGCAGAAAAGGCAAAACATTCCAAATGCATGCATTTGAGAACTGCAAACATTTTGAGACTTGTATGTTTCCATTAATTCTGTGTCTGTGAAGGAAAAAAAATAGTGTATTTGTTATACACAAGTGACACTCCTGAAGTGTTTATTTAAGATACAAGTTTGATATCATCCTCGTAGAAATATGGAGTACCTGTCAATTACTCAGTGGTAGCTATTCAACTGTAGGATATTCTCTTTATTGATGTGAGTTAGGGAAATACTGCAATGGCGGAAAGAGTTCACTATGCCATTTTTTAAAAGTATATGTATATAAAGAATATGAAGAAGTTCCTTCTAGACAGCTCTGTGTACTGAGGGTGTTGTAAGTAGGAGGGAATAGTGTAAAGATAAATATAAATATCCTCTGGAAAACTGTTTAAGTTGATTTTGACAGAGAACAGAGAATAATGGTTGTTGTAGAAAACAATGAAAAACTAGGGTGGGTCATTTTCAGTGGATGCTTTTGCGGTTGGTGGTGAAGAGCCTTGTGGCTTTCCTAGCATAAAAACAGAAGAGTAATCTTACATTTATTTGACATATGTTATATATGTTGCAAGAAATATGTTTCCTTAAAGTATCCCTTTATATTATCTGAGTGATAAGTTATTTATACATAACAATTGGACATGGAATAGAATCTTCCACATCATAACCCCACTATATATGATCACATGAACATGGCAGTAAAAGGGACTGTGGTGATGGTAGATGTCATTCTATAAATATGTTTCTCGTATTTGTTAATGAATAAAGCACTGTTGGCCAATAGGAAAGCAAGATAGGTGGGACTAGGAGATGAAGAGGAGAAAGGAAGAAGTAGGAGGGAGATTCAAAATGTAGGACCAAGAGAAAAGAATGCCAGGCCCTCTATCTGGTAAGATAAGACTATGTGGAAATACTTAGATTGATAGAAATGGGTTAATACTTAAGACAGATCTATCCAGTAAGTAATGCTGGTAGCAGCTAACAGCTTTATATCTAATACAGTGTCTCTGTGTGTTATTTGGGGCTGGTCTGGTGGTGGGATCAGGGTGGCAGGAAAACTGCATGTAACACTGTGGTATAAATTGGGGTTTGGTTTGTTTAATACTGCTTAGCTCTTTCTGGGGATTACAGAGTGGGAGATACAGCAATAAACCAGGAAGGCTAGGTCTTTTTTGGAGCATACATTCTTAATCGTGAAGACAAAAATCTACCAGTGGGAAGTGGTTGGGAAGAGACAGTGACAGGTTAGGTAACCCAAATAGGAAGTTGGGATGAAGATTCATCTGAAGGCCTCCTTAGTTTATGGTGGCTAGAGAAGGCATTTCTGAAGAAATGACATCTAAAGAGATTTTGAATGACAGGAAGCCAGCCTTGAAAACCTTGTGAATAAGGCTTGAGAGAGCAGTTCACAGTGTTTAATACAAAGGAAGGTTCTAAAATGGGAATAGACTGAACAGAATTCAAAACTTCAAGGAACAGAAAGAAAGGCAGGATCAATATATGTTAGTGTATGAGGCTCACAAAATAGGTTATCAGGTTTCAAGCTTTGGAGACAGAAGGATAGCACTGGTATCAGGATCAAGTGTAAGGGAAAGTGCTTATTTTTTTCTGCCTTGGGAGATTTTAGGGGCAGAGGTCAGTCTTGTTGAGATAATAGCCAGAATGTGACTTGAATATAACATGTTCCCAGAGCAGTTCATTTGCTTAAATTCTTGATTCTTAGTGGATGCCACTGTTGTGGAAGGTTGTATTTATGCGCATATATATATATATATATATATATGAAAAAGTCCCGAATTTGATAAGGGAGTCATGGGAAGGATTGGAGGGAGGAAGGGAAAATGCAATTATATAATTACAAAATGTAATTATTATTTTATAATCAAAATGAAATTATCTTATATTTCCAAAAATTAAAAAAAAGAGTTATTAAAAACAGTTATAAAATGGCTTTAAAGGATGGAGAGATGGCTTAGTAGTTGAAGGGTAGGCTCACAACCAAAAATAAAATGGCTTTAAATAACATTTTCTGTTGGACCACTAGGTAGTAAACAATTACTTTTACATTATTCAATGCATGAGTATAAGTTGAATAATGATAATTAAATGTTGGAAAACATAATTGGTAGTGACAAATTATACATCCCTATGCTGAAAGTATTTGATTTGAAGGGATGTTACTTGAGTTAGTTATAATATATATGAATAAACACTTCCCCTCAGAAACTTCTTCCTTCAGTACGGAATCACTAGTATATTAAAAACACATTGAGATGTGTAGATATGAAGTGAATGTAAGGCTTTTCTAAGACTGGGAGAACCTGGAAATCTCCACAGAGATTAAGAAGCTGTATTTGAAGAAGAACCAGTATGTGTCTGGGGAACATTATGTGCATATTCCTTGCTATGTGAAAAATAGTGTAGCATGTTTTGTGAACTCTAGTGGACTTATTGCTACGTTCATGATATGAGGCTAAGGATAAGATTAAACTAAATAAGGGAGGCAAACAGAGATGGGATGTGTGTGCTAAGCGCACTTGGAGAGCTGTTATATAGCATGAGAGAAGATTGAAATATTTTCACTGAAGTGGTACTTTAGTGAAGGCAGGCTAGAGGAGCACATAACTAGAGGCTGATTTATCATGGAGGTGAAGATGTTGAATTTATGTGTTGAAGAGATGGAGGTGGCAGGAACCAATGTGGGGGAGTAATGGGAGGAGGACATACTTAAAAGTGGGTGTCTGGGTTATTCACTTTAACTTTCAGTTTGAATATCTGGGCACTCTTTGGTTAAGGGTAAGATTATTTGTGCTGGTAGACTGAAGACAGAAGATTGGACTGGCCTCATCCCATAGGTTGAAGGCTTGACCACAAAAGAAAGCTCATTTTGTTCTAGTAAGGGGACTTTTTCCTTCCTCCCTGATGGTTGGACAAACATTTCTATGACAAGATGTGTTACAAGAAGGCCCTAGCTTTATTTTGTTGAATATTATTGAAGTCTATTTTGAAATGACAGATTTTGTTTAGAATTTAAAAATAGAGAAATGTAAGGCCTATGGTTCAGCAAAATAAAGTGGAATATCTGTAGGATTCAGTGTGTAGAAGATAACAAACAGAATTTATAGAATCAGTGTATTCATTACAGCTTTTAGTTAATATCTCATTTCATCAATTTTGCATATCATACCTATTTTACTATAGATTTCTTAGACGTACTAGCATTTTATAGCAGTGGTTTATGTTTATTGAGTATATAATGTGTATTATAGTATAGTATCTATGTGTTTGTATGCAGTTTATCTCTATTAAGTCTACCAATACACATGTTAGGAAGATCATGTGTACCAGGTTGGAAAGCTGTTATTTTCCGTACTTCAGTATAATAGAAATAGCCCTCTCATTCAGTAGGATTTCTATTTACCCAATCATTTTTTTCTTCTGTGCAGAAGCCTCTTAATTTTATATAATCTTATGTTCATTTTTTTGGGTGTAATTTCTTAGAATCCTTGCTTGTGCTTATACCTTGAAGGGTTTATAAAATGATTTCCTTAATCATTTCAGAATTTTAGGTCATGTATTAAGCTCTTTATTGTTTGAGTTGACCATTTATACAGAGTGAGAGATGTGGATCTTATTTCATTATTTTCATGTAGATACCCAGTTTTTCCAGCATTTGTTGGGGAGACTGTTTTTTTCTAAGTATATATTTTTTGTCATCTTTTGCTAAAGTCCTCTGTTATTACTGTGAGGATTTCTATCTAGCTTCTCTCTTCTTTCTGTGTGTCTGGTTTTGTACCACTACTATGCAGTGTTGCTACTATGGCTCTGTAGTATAGTCTGAGATATGGATTATGTTGTCTCTAGCATTCATCTTTCTGCTTGTTACTGGACTGTTTAGAATCTGTTTTTCCCTATTTTTTCTCATTCTGAGAAGAAAATATCATTTCAATGAAAATGGCATTAATTTAAATTTATAGATGATTTTCAAACATAAACATTTTCACATTATTATGATAACCTGTGGTTGTAAGAGATCTTCCCATCTTCTAGTGTTGTCTTTAATTACTTACACAAGTATTTTCAAAGTTTAGGCCTTCATTCCTTGGTTAAGTTTATTCCTTGATATTTGAATTTTTTGAAGGCACAATGAATTGATTTCTTTCTCTGTTTATTTCTAGCATTTTGGGGGTTGTTGATTGTGTGTCCTACTACTCTGCTGAGCATGGTATCATATACAACAGTTCTCTAGTTCAAGTCTTTAACATAGTTTAAATCCTGAATCATGTCATCTGTAATTAGGCATACTTTTGCCTCCTTGTTTCCCATTTGTGTTTCACTTGTTTATTGTTTTCCCTCTTATTTCTTTCTCCCATCCTCTTACTCCACCAAGACTCCAAGTGCTATATTAAAAAGAAGTGGAGAGAGGGAACGCCTTTGTCTCCTTTCAGATTTTAGAGGTGTTGCTCTCACTTTTGCATTTAGTATAGAAATTACTATAGGATTGTTGATAATAGCATGTGTGTTTTGAGATGTGTTCCTTCTACTCCCTAAATTTCTTCAGGGTTTTGACCATGAAGGGATGTTAACTTTATCAAAGCCTTTTCTATATTGAGATGACTTTTGTACTGAATTAGACTTACTTATTCATGTACACTGAAACAGTCTTGTATTCCTGGAATGAAGCCAACTTAACCATGGTGTATGATCTTCTTAATGTGTTCTTGAATTCAGTTTGCCATTGATTTTCTTTAAGAAAATCTTTACTGGTAAATAATTTCTATAGCATGCAGTTTGCCTGTTTATACAGTTCAATGGCCTTTAATGCACCATATTCATTACAACTTTGAATTTTAGAACATTTTCTGAAAATTTCATTAATGTATATTGTATTGTACTTATATTCATTCCTCATTACCATCTTATTTTCCTCCTACCCATTCTGAATCCCTTGTTCTTGCAAACAATATCTTACCCCCCCCCCACATACGTGTGTGGGCTTTTTGTGTAGGTATCCTTGCCTGCTCTGTGTTTATAGTTGTAATAGCCATGACACATCTAGTAGAGACAGTGTTTCACAGCACTCTTCCCCATGCTCTTGGTCTTATAATATCTTTCTTCTCCTTCACACCATTTCCTGGGCCTTGGAGGGATGCTAACAGATGCCATGTTTAGAGCTGTGCACTTAACACTCACTCATTCTCGGTACTTTAACCAGGTAAGGATCTCTGTACCAACTGTTGCCCACTGCAAAAAGAAATTTCTTTAACCAAGATTGAGAAGAGCATTAGTTTGTAACTTTGAACACAAATGTTTAGAAGGCAGTTTGACTTCGTGACCATATAACAGACATCAGTAGTACTGCCCTCACCGTGCTATACCTCCTCCCAGCCTGGTCTGTGGCCTCCTAGGATAGGCTTTTGGCCAAGTTTATCATGCTAGGCATGGATTCCATTGCATGGAACTAATCAGAAAGAAGTTGGTTACCTCCAAAAACAATTATTTCAATGTTGCAGGTTTGCAGATGTGTGACACTGGCGATTACTTTTCTCATTCTGTATTATAAAGTGTCTACCTAGAATCCTATAATAAATGTAAGTTTGGGTCCGAATACATAGTTCAATGAAATTTTTTTTTGTCTGTGCTGACAATGCTCCCTCTAAAAGCTAAAGATTATCTAACCAAAAACCAGAACACAAGACATGAGTACATCTTTCAGGTTGTTGGTCTTGATTGTCCAAGATACTTCAGAAACATTACTGACCATTGCTATTGTTTTAGATTGTACATTTTTCTATAGAAGCTTGCACTTCTGAATCAGGGTCTAGAGGCCCCGAACTGGAACTGCTCTGAAAGCCTCCTCCCTTGCAACTAGCTTTTGTGGTACCAGAAAGTATCAACTCAGATGCCTATGAACCATGCATCGGGATCTGTTGTAAATTCCCACTTTCTCCCATAATTTAATAATTTGTGTCTCTTTCTTTATCTCTCTCTGTTCATTTTTCCTAGGGGTTTTCCCAACTTCTTTAGGTTTTCAAAGAATCATCCCTGCTTGCTTGAGTCTATATATTATTCTTTTAGTTTCCATTTTATTAATTTCTTCTCCAATCTTCATAATTATCTTGGATTTAAGAAATCTTAAAAATTAAAATATAATTATCACTTTCCCCCTCCTCCCTCTATTTCTTCCCATGTTCCCCTCCTTATTTTCTCTCAAATTTAACTTCTGTTTCTTTAATTATAATGTGTTACATATGTATATAATAAATAAATGTATAAATATGTAAATAAAACTTTTAAGTCTGCATAGTGTATGTATGTATTTTTGGGACTGAACACTTAATATTAGATAGCCTATTAGGGGTTTGTCTCTGGTAAAAACAATTCTTCCTCTCTTTGCAGTTCTTTACTGCCTATATAGTTTTTCATCTTCGGTTGGGTCCTTTGAAGATTTTATTCTTCCATGTTAGCATGCCTATTGATATTGTTCAGGTCTTCCTTAGGCAGCCATATTGTTGAGGTATCATGAGTCTGACTTTCTTGGCAAACTTTCTGGTCCTTTGGCTCTTACAATCTGTCTGTTTCCTCTACAGAAATGTTCTCCAAACCATAAGTGCAGGGGGTTTATAGTAGATGTATTAATTGGGGTTGGGCACCCTGATCTTTACAATTTTTTTATCATCTACTGCTTTTGATTTTTATTGTTACTGTTCCTTTAAGCATTTGTACTGCTTAATTATTTAAGACCACTCTTACCATTTAAGGAATACATATTGCTATTAATGTTCCTGTTAGAACTGCTTTAGCAATAACTCAGAAGTAAATTATGTTCCTATTTGTATATGATTCTAGCTACCTATAATTTTCCCTCATGACTTCTTCAGTGGCCTACTAGCTATTACAGAGTGCATTGTTGAAATTTTGAGTATTTGTGTAGTGTTGTATTTTTAAGATTTGCTTTGTGGCCTATAATGTGTGGTAACATACTAAAATAGGGATAGTTCTAGGAGCTGTTGAGAATAATGTGTGTTCTGTGGGATGAGGTATTCTGTACATATGTGTGAAGTCCACTTGGTATTATGTTTTTATTAGTTTTGTGGTCTCTGGAAACAGATCCAAACACATGAGTAGGTTCTAATTGCTGCTGTAGAATGCTTTCTCAATGGATCATGAGTACATTGCTGTTTCATGATGTATATTCTCAAACAGTTATAGGCTTTTAAAAACTTGTCTTTATTTGTAAATGCCTTACTAATAACCATTGCCAGAGATGATAATGCATTAATAGTGTCACTGAAGCTGTTTAATCCTCTCTAAGGAAAAAGTGTTTCTTCTTCCATCTTAATGACAGTCACTATTGATTCACTTGCCCTTTATTGTTTAGAGAGTTAAGCCATAAGTACTTTCTTAAAGAAAGTCTTGGCTGCTAAAGTAAATGTTAGTTATAGGTACCACCCTCAGAATTAAGAAACAGGAGAACAAATACATTGTACATTGGCTAAAAATTGCTAATTGTATGCCATGAGAAAGTATAACTTATTGTGAGTTTTCTTTCATGTTTAAACTGCTTATTGTAATAAATATCTACTTGTGTTTCTATTATGTCTCTGTAACTTCTTTGGGAAATTTTAATGATTTTATCTAAGTTAACAAAGTGTTGATCATTGCTCATTTTATCTGTTAACCATGAGTGATTTCTCATAGGCAGTAGCAGGTTACACACTGACCATTTTCTCCTATAAGTTGTGCATAAACCTTTATCAAACAGTATAAAAAGTAGGTAAAACTGAAATTGTTTAGAACTCTTTTCAAAATAAAATATAATTATTCTTTTACTCGGTTTCATAATTTGATTTAAGTGCTATAACCTGTACCATGTAAAACTTCACTGTGGTCCTCTTTTGCAGAGTGGATGCATTCCTTTCATGGAATGAGAGAATCTTCTCCATCTATTTTTCATGTTGTCATCTCCTGGGTGTTCCTATGACATTTTCCTGAGGGAATTAAAATGAAGCAGCTAGTATAGTCCATGGTCAGTCTGAGTACTGTGCTCTTCTAACACACACATGGATAGAATTATTCTTTTTGCAATTGGGTCGCTTGGGGATGAAGAGATACTCAGTGATCAGGAGCACTTGCTGCTCTTGCAGAGTGTCTCAGAACCATGTTTTATGGCTCACAGCTACCTATAACTCTAGCTCCAGAGGGATCTGATGCCCATTTATGGCTTCTGTACATTTCACTGAGGTGTACATACCCACATACAGACACACATGCATACAGACAATTAAAAATAAAACAAATCATTTTAAAAACAGTTTCAGTTCTGCATGGAGGATAATGCATGCAGTGATTGTGACTTCCTAGGAACATGCTTGCAGCTGAGTTAGAGATCTAACTGAAAATGCACAAAACCATTTCCTTAGTCAAACTAAACTACTTCTGTTTTGCCTCCATTCTGTTTTTATACTGTTTACTAAATGTTTGTGTGCATTTACGTTCTTTATGTACTATTCTCATTTAGAATAGAATCACTGTATTATTTTGAAGACATTTAGCTGCAGCATGATTATGCCTTTGTCCCTGTATGTTTCAGGACATGATGTTTCCCCTGCATTGCCAGATCAGGAGCCTACAAGTTCTGAAAATACATTGGCTTTGATGGATGATTCTGGATGTGTTTTATCAAATGAGCAAAGAAGTGAACCTGCAGAGCTGTCCCAGCATTTTGTGGAGAGCTGCAGCCCCCCACCGCTTCTCCCATTGCCTCTTGAGAAAAAGCCATGCAGCACCCTGAAAAATCCTCCGTCTTCTCACATGCAGTTCTTGCAACGTCTACTTGAACTGAAGAAACTGACAGAATCCAGTAGTCTGAAAATATACTTAGCCCACTTTGAAAAGGACTCTTCCACAGTTTCTGATTCTGTTTCCCAGTTGTTAGATGGCCTGATCACGTTTTACCGTAATCCTAAACTCCCTTTCTCAAGCTTTTGGACAGAAGCTGTTGGTACATTAGCTAAACTGGCAAGTGATTTTAATTTATCTAATCGTATTCTTAAAAAATGTTCTAAGAAGTTGGAAGAATTTGAGAAAACTCTCCTTCAGGCTATTTTAGGGAACAACAGTATAAACCGGGTAAGTAATATATCTTACCTATTTCTGACTTAAGATCTAAGCTGCTTCAGTGAATTCCCTTTGGTGGAAGTATTTGGTGGTTCTTTCACAATGGTGTCTGAGAGTCTGCAGTTGAGTCTGCGCACATGTGTGCATCTCTTCCCAGTTGCCTGTTTCTAGCATTTTGTTGCTGCAGTGCTGTTCCCTCTTGAGATGCCTCTGCCTTCTGCCTTTGCTGCCTCTAGTTTGAATTCCTTTACTTTGAATGCTTTAGTTTTTATTCTTTGAATTTTGCCTTTTTTGTTTGTTTGTTTTCTCTTGCCTCTGTTTATTTGTCATTGGTCAAAGGTTGAAATCCTTTCCAGATAATCACAAATGCCCGAAGTCCCAGCATTATGACTTCTGTAATAAAGTTCTTCATTTCTAATGGAAAAAGATGTGAGGGAGAAGTAAAGGCATAAGTTATTAACATTACCAGTTCTAGACAGAGAACCAGAAGTCAGAACACAGTCAGGTTTAAATTTTCAAAACAAAATCCATTTGACTACTATTGTAGGCTCTAAAGAACATGCATCTTTTGCCCCCCCCCCCCATTGTTCCCCGGCCTGTAAGCCTGATCTCTAGAACGATGAACTCACCATCTGCTTTCAGGCTTTGTGGTAATTGTTGAAGTGGCTAGAATAAATAAGATGTCCTTCTCATATGGCTTCTAGATTTTTAATTGTCATGCTAGTTTTAGCTTAAAACAATTGTGGGTCTGTCTCTTTTGCTCTTAGTGCTATTTCAAGCTGAGATCTGAAGGCTTATACATGGGTACAATTTTTCTTATCAAGAAGAAATTAGCTAGTGAGAAATAGTTGTCCAAGGAACACCTTATATAGACTTATAATGGTTGAACTATTGAACATACCAATCATTTTAAGTTTTGCATATACTTTCTTGCTGGTTAAGACATTGAAGCAAGACAAATTTTATCATGTCTTCCTCCTCTTTATGTGCTCCAAGGCCAGTTGGTGATCTTGTCCTCAGTCCTCAGGGGCCTCTTGTACTTGAGACAAATCTCTGCATCTTCTAAGCTTTCTTATACCAGCTCTTCCATCTTTGTGACGATAAGTCAAAGGCTTCACTTGGAAGCAATGAAGAACTCATTTCTCTGTACTGACTCTGACCTTTGTGGACTGGACATTTGTTAGAATTCACCATGTGGGGTCTTCATGACTTCATGAACAAGAGAACAAGTGATTCCCCAAAATTACAGAACATTCTAGAGATACCCAGCACCTCCCTTGGATCTAATTGACCTTGCCAAGAAAAGCAAAAAATAGTCTTCCTTTTAATCCACCTGATAACATAAAAATATAGGCCTCCAAGAATGGTTATTGAACAGGCAGAAGGCCAAATACACAAGCCTTATACTTTTAAGTACTGTGTAATATTTACAAGACCACCATGGTGGTTTATTTTGTTTGTTTGTTTTGTTTTCATTTAGACATATTGTTTTGCCTGGTGTAATTACTGATTTCTTTTCTTTATTTTTATTTTTATTATTATTTATTTATTTTTATGTTTTTTTTTTTTATAACCAAGTCCATTTAAATGAAAACAAACATTTATAGACAATATTTGGGAATTTGGGCGTTGTTCTTTCCAAACTACTTCCTGCTGGTAAGGGGCGCTATCATGGGGGATTCTAAGAAGATGCAGAAATCCTGGCTGTAGTCTGCAAGACTGCTTTGTCCAGCTGTTTTGAATGTAGGATCACCTGGTACTCTATTTCAAGGGGTCTGGCTTGATCAAATCACATTAGGCTGGAAGGAATCCACATCTTTTCATTTTCTGTGGAAACAAAAATAGAAATCCTTTTCCCCAGTAACTTGTCCTTGAACTTAAATTTTGGAGTCAAAGCATTTTTTTTAAATTTAATTTATTATTTTACATGTCGATCCCAGTTCCCTCTCCCTCCCTCTCTCCGTCCCTCCCTACTTCCCTACCTCCCTTACTTTTACCCTCTCTGCCCTCTCACAAGCAACCTAACCACCCTCCCCTCCCATCCCCCACCCCAATTCCATATGTAGGGGAATGCCATCCAGTTGGGGTCATGTAGATCTGACAGGTCATGTGAAGTTAGGGACTAGGGATTCTCTCCTGTCTCTAGGTTAATGCAGTTATCCCTCCATGGGGATGTGTTTGCAAGGTCCTTTTGTGCACCAGGGATACATCCTGGCTCCACTGTCTGAGGTCCCTTAGACTGCTTAGTCATTCTGGCTGAGACCCATATTCAGGGGGGCCTGAGTCAGTGGCATGCTGGCTTCCCAGCTATCAGTCTGGTGGCCTATTAGCACCTCCTTGTTAAGGTAAGCTGTCTCTATGTGTTTCTGCCACCAGACTTGTCCTCTCCATCTGCATCTGGGTTATAGTTCGATTCAGTGTTTATGTATGGGTGTTTGCTCCTGTTTCCAACAGGCGTTAGTTGAGGGCACCATGGATAAGTTAGAGTTATTTGGTGTTTTGTTGACTAGTTTCTTGAGTTCTTTGTATATTTTGGAGATCTGCCCTTTGTCGGATATAGGATTGGTGAAAATTTGTTCCCAGTCTGTGGGCTGCTGTTTGGTTTTGTCCACTGTGTCCTCTGCCTTACAGAAGCTTCTAAGTTTGAAGAGGTCCCATTTCTTAATTGTTTCTCTCAGTGTCTGTGCCCTTGGAGTTATGTTTAGGAAGCTGTCTCTTATACTAATTTGTTCAAGGGTACCTCCTACTTTCTCTTCTAAGAGGTTCAATGTGGCTGGATTGATGTTGAGGTCTTTGATCCATTTGAACTTCAGTTTTGTGCATGGCGACAGACATGGGTCTATCTGCAGTCTTCTACACACCCTCATCCAATTGTGCCAGCACCATTTGTTGAAGATGCTGTCCTTGCCCCATTGTATAATTTTAGCTGTTTTGTCAAAGATCAGGTCTGTTAATATCAGGATTTTCAATTCGATTCGATTGGTCTACCTGTCTATTTTTGTCCCAATACCAGGCTGTTTTCATAACTATAGCTCTGTAGTAGAGCTTAAAGTCAGGAATGGTGATGCCTCCTGAAGTTCTGTAATTGTATAGGGTTGTTTTGGCTATCCTGCGTCTTTTGTTTTTCCATATAAAGTTGATTATTATGCTTTCAAGGTCAGTGAAGAATTGTGGTGGGATTTTAATGGGGATTGCATTGAATCTGTAGATTGCTTTTGGCAAGATTGCCATTTTTTACTAAGTTTATCCTACCTATCCAAGAGCATGGGAGATCTTTCCATTTTCTGGTATCTTCTTTAATTTCTTTCTTTAGAGCCACGAAGTTATTATTATATAGGTTTTTTACTTGTTTTGTAAGCGTTGCACCAAGATACTTTGTGTTGCTTATGGCTATTGTAAAGGGTGATGTTTCTCTGATTTCTTTCTCTGTCTCTTTGTAGTCTAAAAAATGGATGGCTACTGTTTTTTTTTTTTTTTTTTTTTTTTTTTTTTTTTTGAGTTTATCATGTATCCTGCTAGTTTGCCGAAGGTGTTTATCAGCTGTAGTAGTTCCCTGGTAGAATTTATTGGGTCGCTTATATAAACTATCATAAGATCTGCAAATAGAGACAGTTTGACTTCTTCCTTTTCAATTTGGATCCCCTTGATCTCCTTTTGTTTTCTTATAGCATTAGCTAGAAGTTCTAGTACAATATTGAAGAGAAATGGAGAGAGAGGGCAGCCTTGTCTTTATTCCTGTTTTTAGAGGAATTGGCTTTAGTTTCTCTCCATTCAGTTTGATGTTGGCAGTTGGTTTGCTGTATATTGCCCTTAGTATGTTTAGGTATGTTCCTGACTTCTCCAAGTCCTTTATCATGAAAGGGTGTTGAATTTTGTAGAAGGCTTTTTCAGCATCTAGGGAGATAATCATATGGTTTTTCTTTTTCAGTTTGTTTATATGGTAGATCACGTCGATAGTTTTTCATATGTTAAACCATCCCTGCAGTTCTGCGATGAATACAAAATGACCTTCTTCATATCTTTTGATTAATTTTGGTTTGAAGTCTAACTTGTTAGATATTAGGATAGCCAAGCCTGCTTGCTTCTTTGTTCCATTTGATTGGAAAATCTTTTCCCAACTCTTTACCCTGAGGTAATGTCTATCTTTGAAGCTTAGATGTGTTTCTTGTATGCAGCAGAAGGATGGATTCTGTTTTCGTATTCATTCTGTTAGCCTGTGTGTTTTAATAGGTGAAGTAAGGCCATTGATTTTTGATGCTGGTTTGTTTTTGGCAGTGGTACTGTGAATATATTTGTTCTGCTTTACCCTTGGTATCTGGTGTAGTTAGATTATCTGTTGCCTACATTTTTGTGGGAGTACTTACCTTCCTTGGGTTGGAGTTTTCCTTCCAATGCTTTCTGTAGGGCTGGATTTGTAGATACGTATTGGGAAAATCTCATTTTGTCATTAAATATCTTGTTTTCTCCATCTATAGTGATTGAGAGTTTTGCTGGGTATAGTACCCTAGGCTGGCATCCGTGGTCTCTTAATATTTGTAGAACATCTATCCAGGACCTTCTGGCCTTGAGGGTTTCCATGGAGAAATCAGGTGTAATTTTGTTAGGTCTGCCTTTATATGTTACCTGTCCTTTTTCCTCTGCTGCTCTTAATATTCTTTCTTTATTCTGTATGCTAGGTATTTTGATTATTATATGTTGAGGGGTCTTTTTCTTTGGTACAGCCTATTTGGTGTTCGGTGTGCTTCTTGTACTTTTATGGGCATGTCATTCTTCAGATTGGGAAAGTTTTCCTCGATGATTTTGTTGAATATGTTTTCGGCACCTTTGAGCTGGGCTTCCTCACCTTCTTCTATGCCTATTATTCTTAGGTGTAGCCTTTTCATGGTGTCCCACATTTCCTGGATGTTTTGTGTTAAGGATTTGTTGGATGTATGATTTTCTTTGGTCGATGAATCTATTTCTTCTAGTTTATCTTCTGCGCCTGAGATTCTCTCTTTCGTCTCTTGAATTGTTTTGGTTATGCATTTGTCTGTAGTTCCCAATGTTTTGCCCAGTTTTTCTATTTCCAGCGTTCCTTCAGTTTGTGTTGCCTTTATTTTCTCTATTTTAGTTTTCAAGTCTTGAATCGTTTCCTTCACCTGCTTAATTGTTTTTTCTTGGCTTTCTGTACTTTCTTTACTTCCCTTAAGGAATTTGTTCATTTCTTCCACTTTTTTGTTTGTCTTTTCCTCCATTTCTTTAAGGGATTTTCTCACATCTTTTTTGAGGGCCTCTATCATTTTTATGATGGTAATTTTTAAGTCGTTCCCTTCTTCTTCCTTGGCTTTGTTGTTGTGTTCCATTCTAGTTGGTGTAGATTCCCTAGATTCTGGTGGTGTTAGGCTTGTCTTTCTGTTGTTAGGTGTTTTCTTGTATTGCCGTCTTTCCATAGCTTCTTCCAGTAGGTGTTGGTGGGGTCTCCCCCTCTCTCTAGGGTACTTCCCTGATGGCCTTATGTGGGTCAGAGGTTCAATATCTGTAGCTCTGGGTGGTCCAAGCTCTATAGGATGTCCCTCCGCAGTCAGGGACCCAGGGATGGGGTCAGGGATGATGGTCCAGTAGAAGATGCCTGCAGAAACTCAGAGTGGTCCCTCAGAGATAGGGGGTTCTCTTGGAGGGTCCTGGGCCTCCAGCAGAGGACTGGAGGTGGGTCAGAGACCAAGCAGGTGGAAATTACGTGTGGTCCAGCATGGATAGGCAGGCCTCCTTTGTTCAGAGTTTTTCTGAGAAGTCCCGGAAGTATGGTGGACTGTTGGCTCCACCCTCTGTCTCAGTGCTCAACCAGAGCAGCGGGACAGTGGGCAGGGCAGGGCACAGGGTAGGGGGGCAGGCTTGCAGTGGAGATGGGTGGGGGTATATCAGAGCTCCAAGGGTGCTCTTGATGGGGACAGGACACAGAAGCAGCTGGATCAGGGGCCAACCCAGGGAGTTCCGTAATTACTGATTTCTACAGGGGAATTAATTAAGAGTTTTCCCCATTTGCTCCTCCAGCACTACTCTGATACCAAAGGGAGCTGAAATGACTAGATTTGAAAAGCACATGTGATTTTACAGTAGTCAAGAGAAAACATGGGAAAACATAGAGCCCAACCTTAACCCAAAGGATAAATTGTAGGTGCTAGACAACCTACTGCTAATGGGCAGCTACAATAGCCATAGGGAAAGAGAAGTCAGCCTCCTTATTATGACATAAAAATGTGCTGACCTTATTACATGGCAGTGCAGCTTATGCTAGAATCTCCTCTGGGCCTCCCATTTTCAGGATGCCATTAGATATCTAGGGAAGTTGGAAACAAAAATCAAAACAATAACAAAATGGGGGACGAAGATTAGGATATGGGACTGAATGAATGCCCGTGTTACATGAAATTCAAGGGTTACCAGGAAGTTTTATGGTTTATATGCCATATGATTGCATTAAATAAGATAGAAGTTAAATCACATTGCTTTCTTCCTCTTGATCTGTGTCTAGCCATGGTGTCTGGGTGCAGTCTCCCTGAACAAGGGAACAGGTGACTCCTGAGCATCACAGAATATTTTGAGAAGTGCCACAATCCCCTGGGACTTACTGGACCCCAGGGAACAAGGAAGAGAATGTTCTCTCTTTGGCTCCCTTTTATCACATTGGTTAGTTTGCAAGTATGGTTATTGAATCTCAAAGGTTAGTTACACCAGTCTGCTACTTTTCACTTTGTGAAATATTTAAATACAATTTGAAAAAAGAACAAATACTTAAGTAATCTTTGATTGGAAACACATTTTTATTATTTTAGCCAGTTCTTGTAATTATTATGGAGATTATTATGCTAACGGGTTTAAGCTACAGTTTGACTTCAGTGTATTGAATTTTGAACTTTTGCATGATATATATAACATGCCAGACTCTTGCAAATTACATAAATTTTCAGATTTCTTTTCCATTCTGGAAAAAAGAAACATCAGGGTACAATATGGGGCATATTAATATTATTTAATATTACCTTATTAAAACGAAGTTGAATCCAAATTGCATGCATTATAATATTAATATTACCTGTGTACATACTGTTAAAAATGCTGTACTTAGTACATTCCCAGATAAACTTTATAGAAAAACAAAGCAGTGTGTAGAATAATCCATTATAATCTTGATGTTGGTCTTGAATGAGTGTTTGAAAAGGCAGCTGTGTCGTCACTTTATTAGAATCAGTTTGTCCCGTCTGCAATAAGGTAGAGACAAAAGTAGATAAATAGAGACATCTTGGGTCAATGTTGTTTCTCCCTCCCTTTATTCCCTAGTTCACATAGATGAGCATTCCAGTCTGTCTTCAGAGAGTAGTTAGTGTGGTCTAGTCTGTCCCATGAACCGATCTGACTATATATGTGATTTCTGTACCTTACCCATGACTCAGTCCATTACCATCTCCTAGTTTCCTCCTTTCATGAACCACAGAAAGCTCCGTGTGAAAGCAGAAGCCATTTATCTGTGTTCTGAGTCCTGCTGTCATAGCCTCACATGATCTAGTGATCAGTCACAGAATCTGATACAGAATGGAGGCAGATAGGCTCAGCTCATTAGCCCATGGATCCACTGGGGGAACCCAAGAGTCAAGATTGATCTTCCCGATTCTGAGACCCATCCACCTACGGATTCAGAAATTGTAGTCACTTGCAGAAATCTGCTGACTATTAATTCTAATTCCAATAGAGGAGAACTAGGGCACACTTAGAGCCACTTCACAAAAAACTAAAGCCGGACACTGTAAACAGCTCAGTGTCCAACATCTAGGATTCACTCATGTACTTTTGGGATCTAAAGGACTTGGGCAGCTCTGTCCAGTTCTGCCTGCCAAAGCACACACAGCACATCTGGTCATCACACAATCCTGGCACTTCCTTTGACTTTTATGCCACCAGAACCGGTACCATGTGGGAGATTCTTACACATTACCAAGTTTGGCTGACAGAATGAAAGGCAGCTTTGGCCCCTCTGGACCACAGTCTCTGTGTGCTGAATCTTAGTAAATACTTTACAGAGGCTTTATCTCAATGCCACTGTTCCCATATTAGTCACAGCTCTCATAGCTGATAAGCAGACTTAGCCCTCTCACAGATTTGCCTATGATGCCCATCACTTTCCTATCTGATCCCTAGACAAACAGGCTGGATGCCTTTCAGGAGATAATTCATTATGAGAGCTTCACACCTGTAACTTGGATCCCAGTCTGATGTCACCCAAGTGAAAAAAGTTACATGAAGGTCATGGGTACTTTTAGATTTGGCAAGCAGAGTTTCAAACCACTGATATTTATCAACCACTCTGCCAACTGTTCAACAAAAACTGTCAGTTTGTATCCACCTTCCCTATTAGATCTCTCTACATAGCCATCATGCCAAGGGTTCAAAGTTGGAACAAGTATCAGTCACAGAGAGAGTAGTTCTTGAAGGGCAGAGATGTAGAGCTATTCCTCCCAATTAGAACACAGGCATATATAATTGGGAGGAAAAGTGGACATTTGCAAGGACACGTAGCCACCAAGAGTATCATCTGTTCTCATGTCCTCTGTTGATAGGGACCAGGGCAGTGTCAGGCCATAGGAATGATGTTGGAGATGGAAAAGCAGGATCAAAGACAGGAAAATTAGATGCGGCACATTCCCTCTTAACCATAGGAAGCCAGAACCTAGGATGTTTGTGGAAACCTATCTTTGTGTGCCTTCAGTTGGTTGCAGCCGACTTCCCCAGGTCGTACCTAAGACAGGGAGTAACCTTTATTTATTTATTTTAACTCTAAGATCATTTTTAATATAAGCAAAACTTTCATTCCCATGATATACACATGTTATCAGAGACACAAATGAATGTTTGTCTTAACAGATGCTTCTCTTTGTAACCTAGGTGATAGAAAGAAAGTGAAAAAGAAAAAATAGAAAAAGAACCTGGGACAGACACTCATGCCATGAGTTTGAAATATAGATAGACAGTAAGTTTTGCTTTCCCCTTCTTAAAGTAAGAAAGCAGATAAGTTAGACAAATTCAGTGCCCCTTGCAGGGTCTCATGATTGGCTGTTTCATACTCTTCTTTCATGTAGCAAAATAATCTCCATGCAATTGATTTTTACTTTCATAATTTGCACTTTCCTTTTTCCCCCTGTGTAGTTTGAGTCCTTTGTCTTTATTACTCTAGTTACAGCTAAATCCCATTGTTGAGACTTACCTTTAAGTAGTCTTTTCCCTTTTTCTGCAATATTTGCACAAAGGAGAGTGCTCAGCTGACACCTTTCTCCATTTCTTTTTTGGTTGTGAGGCTCTTTCCTCTATATTTAGGGAGGATTATGGGTCAGCAAGCATACTAACAATGACTGTTGTTCAAGATTTTTACGTTACCACTTCATATTTTATGGTCATAATGGCCAAACATGAGCATGCATTGCAGTCCTGCCAGCCAGCTCTCTGAATAAGCATGCATTCTTTTCTCTAGTTCATCTAAATTCCTCTAAAACAGCATTCCAATTTCATTTATTTATCTATTCATGTCAGTGGTGTCACAGCCCATATGTGGAGGTCAGAGGACTACTTTTAGGAGTAAGTTGTCTCCTTCCATCATGTACCTCCTAAGGATCAAACTCCAGTCAGTCAGTATTAACAGCAAATGCTTCTGAGCCATCTTGCTGACCTCCATTTACCTTAATTCTTCATTGTGTCTTAAAATAGTTTGCTTTTCTGCATTGGATCACATGAATGCAACTCAGTGACATCAAACCCACTAAAGTACCCAAGAATGTCTACTAAACCTAGAAGAAGGATCCACACTAAACCAGAGAGACATTTCCTATGAAGAAATGGCTTCCTAAGGTCCTCATGGAAGAAGACAGAAATTTCTAGGAGAGTTCCATTTTAGGCCATTTATAATTTGTTACATGCAATCCTGCCCAAATGTGTATCTAATAGCTATTATATGCAAAGATATCTTTTTGAATGGGCTTGGAGTAACTTTTTTTTTTTTTTTTTTTTTTTTAATACATTGGGACCTTAAGGAATTCCTATTCATATAAGATCTAAGATTCAGGAAAACTCAGGAGGAGATGTTTCCTTTCATCCTCTTTTTCTCAGATGTGTAAACTATAAACAAATCTAATCCATTCTTAGAGAGTGCATTATTTACAGTGTGTAAGTATGGGATGGATGCCTTTGTCCCCTTTCCTGTGTTCATGTCATAGCAAATGGAAGTGAAAACAAAAGTGTTTGGGGGCAGGGGTGGGCGTGGTTAGGACATGATGGGGCCAAGACAAAAGCAGATGTTGAGGCACATGGTCCAGTCCTTTTTCCTTTTCTTGAACTTCTCTCTCTCTTGTTTTAGGTCACTTTTGATAATAATCCTATATATTTTGAAGTTCTTTCTATATTTAGAAAGGTTTTAAGAAGATTAGCTGTGAGATCTTGTTTTTGTTTGTTTTATTTTTATGGAATTCATTTGTGAAAATAGGGTGGCTATTGACAACATTTTTCTTCATTGTTATTACTTACCTTGTTTCATATCAGCCTGTCCATACTTCCTTCTTCATTCAGTATTGTTTAAGTTCTATTTTTCTAGGAGTTTCTCAGTTTGTTAAGATTGTTCACATAATGATTACTTAATATTTATTTTATTCCCAAGGCATCCACTGTAATGTTTCTCCTTGTCCATGTCTTTTTTTAAGATTTGTTCATTTTTTCCATTATATAAAATTCATGTCTATTTGATTTTTAAAGTGTTCTTTTACTCTCTTTTCTTCCTATTTTAAACTTTACCATTGAATTCCTCCCACTAACTTAGGACTTTGTTTGCTCTTTTCTTAATAGACTTAAATATTTCATTTACAGTAATGGATCGCACATCTGGAGAGAAGGTCAATAAAGGAACAGTGTAGGCCAAATGGTTTTAGTTGGCATTGACAAAGCTCCCCACTCAACAAAAGAACTCAAGCACACTTACAATGTCCTCCAGAATAAATCACATCTAAGTTGCAGAGTAAGCCTTGGTGACTTTAACAGACTAAAGTTGTTCTGTGTATCTTTTCTGACAACAGTGTAATAACACTAGAATTGAATAAAATTAAATAAAGTGGGAGAATTTACAAGGATGTAGAAACTAAAAAAGAAAAAACAACATTTAGCAGTCATGAAGAGTAGATTAGGATAAGTAGAAAATCAAAAGTAATTAAAAAAGTATCTCAAGGCAAATGAAAATTTATCAAAATGTGTATATTTCACTAAAAAGTTTTATAACAAGAAAATATAGAGGTGAATGCCTGCATTAGAAGGAGTCAAAAAACAAATAAAATAAGCAAATAAAAGCAAAACTGGTATTTGAAACACAGATTTACAGCTTAAATAGTACATTGAAAGTCTTATTTGCCAGTTGTGACCTTGAATAGGTTACCTAACTTACATGTTTGTGAGGCAGAACTAAGAAATGTGACTGCATTATAAGACTGTTGGAAAATTTCACTCAGAAAAATCAAGTACTTGGCTTGCTATTTAACATCATTTAAACACTAAATATACATTTGTCTTTCCTTCTTGAAAAACAAACCCTTTCTTTTTCTTCACTCTGCCCAAGGTCACACCAGTATCCCAATGAGGTCTCTTTCTTGGAGAAATATTTATTTTAATTTAATGTGCATGGTTGCTTTTGCCTGTGTATATACATGTACAAAACATACATGCAGTGACTGAAGAGGTGAGAAGCCTTGAATCCTCTGGAGTGGGAGTTACAGACAGTTGTTAGCCTCTGTGTGGCCTGGAGAGAAGCCAGTGCTCTTACTTGTTGAGCTGTATTTCCAGGCCCCTGGTGAGGGCTCCTTTTAACTGAAAATAAGGGGCGATTTTTTATATTACCCACACCCTGATACATTAGAAGACCATTAGTTCCTTCCTTAGCAGCATGTCTCACTGGCATGGTTGATGCATTCCTGGCATGCTTGCATTGTCAGATCATTAGCCATTAGACATTGGTGCACTCACCAGCCTTCCCCAGGTGTGGCTTGCAGTGACTTCTGTTTTGATTATGGAAGTCTACTATAAATTAACTATTTGAGTGTCAGTTTCATTGACTGTTTGCAATGGTCCCATCTCATAAAGTTCCGTCATGTTGTGACTCTGATCAAGAATTTTATAGTTGATGATTTCTTCAGAGATGACTCCTGTTTGTTGTTCTTTTTGTTGTTTGTTTGTTTTGCCTGAGTCGAAGTGATACATGCTCGGAGTAACTTCAGGCAATTCGTGAATAAATCTGAAGACTGTGGCTCACGGAATCCGGTCTCCTTTTCCCCATAACTGTGTTCCTAGTGATATCTTAAAGTCCATTCTTGTTATAATCATGGTGCTCAGGGAAGCACATTACCATTTGAATTTCACTCTGTACAGGTAGTAATATTGATTGCAAATTTCTTCAATGTGAGGTAGAGTGTCACTGCAGTAATGCCACAGCTTTTCTTCTTACACATTTTGTTCCTTCTCAAAACCTCTGCTATCCTCTATCATTTTTGTTTTTGTCATAGGCATGTATCAGTTTATTTAGAGTGTGCCAGAAGGACTTTTGTTAAAATAGACTACATTGGCCTTGTTTCACATTGTTTCTCAGGGGTAAAAATTAAGTGGACTTCAAGGTTAAGGTTTTGTCTTAGTCACTGTTCTATTGCTCTGAAGAGACACCATAACCAAGGCTACTCTTACAAAGGAATGCATTTAATTAGTTTCAGAGGTTTAGTCCACTATTATCATGTCAGGGAATATGGCTGCAAGCAGACGGTCATGTTGTGGAGAAGTAGCTGAGAGCTACATCCTAATCCACCTCTGGAAGGGAGAGGGAGAGAGACATGGGACCTACTTTAGGCTTTTGAGAAGTGAGAGGGAGAGAAACATAGGACCTAGCTTGGGCTTTTGAAACCTCAAAGACCAATCCCATTGACACACAGACCACCTAATCAACAAGGCCACACCTAATCTTACCCAAACTGATAACTAAGCTTTCAAATTATTGAGCCTATGGGGACCATTTTATTTTTCAAAGCACATCAAGTTCCATAACTCAGTTAGACCTATGCATAGAGCTAATTTTTAAATATAGGATTTTTTTCATACAGTTTACATCTAGTATCATAAGTATTTATTAAAACATTTGTGTCATAAGGTGCAATCTTAGAGCTCATTTTGATAACTGCATCAGTGTATAAACAACCCATTTTTAGATTTTCACAGCAGTTTTTTTACATTCAATGTTCAGGTTGAGAAAGAGGCAACACACAGAGCAGCATTTGGTTCGATTTAATATCAAAGCCTACTGTGCATTCCAGTATCTCTTTCTGAGATAATTAATAGCAGTCTGACTCCATAATCTACCTTTTGACTTCAAAGGCACTCACACTGAGAGGCTATTATCTGTTCTGACCACAACTCAGAAGCACGGAATGGCTATTCCTGCTATCTTCAGTTTATAGATGAACAAACTGAGATCAGGCAAGTTAAAAGACTCATTCAAAATACTTAATTAACTGGTAATGAAAAGCCTGGGTCTCAAATCTAAGTATGTGATGACAAAGTCTTCTTTCTATCATATTTCCATTTCAGTTTTTAAAACTAGTTGTGCATTTTTTTTTTCTGAAATGCAGAGGAAACAATCAGACTTACACTTATGGGCTAAGATATATTCAGTGGTAAACAAACACCTTAGTGATATTTCACCCAGTGTCGTAATGAGAATATTTACAGTTTGCTTTGGTATGTGTTGCAGAGATCCATATTTGTAGATGGCTGAAAAGGAAAAAGCAAACATTCTTCTCTGTGGCACAATGTAGAATCACCTTGTTTTCTTTATTGGCTGTTAAGTAACTATACCTTGGAAACTTTGCAAGTGTATGTCCAGCTTTAGAATGTCCTTTCTAACTGAATATAAATGATATAGTTATGGATGTATATACGTTAAAATGTCTTCCTCCTGCTTCACCAATTTTTGTGAAATGGTACTTTGATTTCTCTAGAAGCTTCATAAATGAAAATAAATGGAAAATTGCTTCTGCATAGCTCATGGTTATTTCTTCATCTCTAGGTCACTAAGTTAATCACTTCTGTAAGAGGCTTTTTATCACATGAGGCAGTATTGATCACAAGTT
Source organism: Phodopus roborovskii (assembly GCF_943737965.1). NCBI lineage: Eukaryota > Metazoa > Chordata > Mammalia > Rodentia > Cricetidae > Phodopus > Phodopus roborovskii. The sequence goes on along the minus strand of NW_026125295.1, from coordinate 37,419,309 downwards.
CTTGGGACTTAATGTAGATATCTTTCTGGAAGACTTTTTTTTCTGTCCATTCTACTTACTTAGCATTTATTTTCCGTATGGCTCTTTAGATTTATTAAATTGTCTACTTGTTTCTCCATGTAACCATGTATCCCTCCCATAGTTCTGTGATCTAAAGTTAGTTCTTACTTCCTCATCTCTGACAAGAATAGAAATAAAGTGCCTCAGGCCGAGGCCCAGGAGGGTCTTCCTCTAGCTTTCTGGTGGTTTCATTTCATTCTTTGTGGGATACTGAGAATCAGTATCTCGTGATGATGTAAGGCTGGGATCTTACAGTCATCATCCTATATCAGAAGGGCTAAACAGCCATGTTAAGGAAGACGAAGCCTAAGGAATGAAATAAATTTTAACAAGAACTAGGTTAAGACATCCCCGAGGCCTACAAAATTTATAGATTTCCACTCATATGTGTCAGTACATTTTGTCAGCAGTTAAAGTGATCTAAGTTATTATTTTTTCTTTGAAAATTCAAGCACAACAGGGACTAAATGGATAAACCTTTAAAAATGTGGAATTCAGTCAATAGGTAATGGAAAGTTACTGATTGCTTTGGGTTTCAAATATCTCACTTTCAGTATATTAGCATTGTTGGTTAGAAATAGAGAATTAGTTTAGTTTACCTGCTCAGCATAAGGGAAGGTTTTTCTGGAATAAAAATGAATGTCACAAGAGGAAAAACACATGTGTTCTAGTATAAATTATTCATTAAAAAGAAGGTATTACCACACCCTGAGACATATCCGTCATCCCCTTTAAAAAACATAAGACTCCCTAATTGTCCTTTAATTGTTGAGCTAAAATATGAGCACATATTTCAAATTTCCTAAGTTGGACCCCAATAGGAAAACTTGACCTTGTCAGTAGCACAAAGGAACCCAGAGAGATAGCGTGAATAACATAGACATTTGAACTGTACAGACATGTATGCACTTTAATCCTCTCAGAAAGGCAAAAACATGCTTTGCAATCACAAAAAGAATAAGGAACTTTAAAGTTTTTTTCAGGAAGTGAAAAAGACCTTTGAAAAGGTAAGAACATGGTAATAAAATATACAAATTAAAAACTTAGAAGGTCAGATAGGAAAAACTCCCAAGATGTACAGGAAAGGGAAAGGAAAATATATAGAAACAGTAGCAAAAATGAGAGTCTACCTGTAGAGCAGTGTTTGAAGGGTAGGATTTCCAGATAGAGGGAACTAATAAAATTAGGGGGGGGGGTGAATTATATATAATATTTCAAGATCTCCCTAAAAATTAAACCCTGCAATTCAAAACTAAAAACCCACTAAATATCCAGTGCTTTCACGAAAATAGATTTTATATTAAGGCAATCATTGTGAAATTCTAGAACACTAGGACAAAGGAAAATCAAAACCCTGTATACATATAGATAGAAGAGGAAAACAGTAATCATTAAAAAAAACCCACCGGGGTATTCAAGCAGAATGTCAGGAATATAAGCACATCAGAGTTTTCAAATACTATAGTAGAAGAATTTAGAGATATGGAAGCATCCACAATGTTGACCTTTACTGTCTGTTTTCCATTTTATTTTGTTTCTGCAATGTTAGGAATAAGTTGAGTGAGTATATTTTCAGACATATTTTATCTAATTGTCTTAAAAGATACTCCTAGACCTCTAACAGTCAGAGTAGGCATATCTGTTTCATCTACTCTTGAGTGTCTTTTTCCTTCTACTGGATGGCTTCAGCCTCATCTTATCTGATCTTGTTATGTCATGTTTGATGGATGTTCCTGGTAGGCCTGCTCATTTCTGAAGGATAACAGAGGAGGGATGAATCTGGGAGAGAGAAGAAGTTGAGAGGGGGTAAGGGTGGGGTCAGTGGAGGGAGGGGGAACTGCTGTCAGGATGTGTTGAAAACAAAACAGTAAACCTCCTAGATAACCCTTCTTGGATTCCTACAAATGAAACAAAATGAAAGGTATTAGTTGAAAGTAACTCAAAGAAATGAGGAGAGACGACGTTGCTGATAGGAGACTTTAGGGTGGGTGGCAGCTGTGTGATAAGCTGAGAGAGCCCCCATTGGGTTTGGGGTCAGTCAGATTTAGTAGAAAGTAAGAAAATTATATTACTGGAATATATAATATATATGAACATCTTGACAATAACTAGGGATGAGTCTTTATTAAATATATAGCCCTGTGAATAATACAAAAACAGTTATTAAAATAGGAAAAAATAATACTGTATGGAGCATAGCTATACACATGGTGGTGGTGTATGTCTTTAATCCCAGCATTTGGGAGGCAGAGGCAGGTGGATCTATATGAGTTCGAGGCCAGTCTGGTCTACAGAGTGAATGCCAGGACAAAGCTACACAGAGAAACTCTGTCTTTAAAAAACAAACAAAAAAGAATTATTAATGCTATTAATACCAACCATTGAATAATATTTCACATGGTGGTATAGATGTCCATGGAAGGGCAAAACAGAGATTCTCAACTCCTCTTTTTATTATTTCTTAATTACAAAAGCCCATACCCTTGCAGTTAGATTTTTCAAGGGCCTGCTATTCTTTCCCATAGCATATGGATGCGGGTCCTGTTTTAATATCTATTAAACCTTGCTACTCAGAATGTGGTTCACGGATCAACCATGTGTGCATCACTTAAAAGCTTGTTAAAATACAGACTCTTGAGCTGCTATCTCAGAACAATGAAATTTAAATCTGTATTTTAACAAGGTCCCCAGGTATTTCATACAGACATTAAGTCTTAGAAACACCTCATTAACAGATTTTGATTCCAACTCCTAATTTGTTAGGCCTACTCTGAGTTCTTGCTAACTGCTTTGAAATGATCAGTATTTGCAATTTTAGAAACAGTATGGAAAGGTGATTATCTCTGCCTTACAGATGGGAACACTGAGGTGTAAAGAGGTGACATAACATTCCTGAGAGAGCAAACATGTCAACCCTGATCTAACTTTAGTTTATGAGTTACAAGTACTTCCCTTGAACAAGATGGTTGCTGCCTTCCCAAATCTTTACTTCTAGCTTCAGCCCATAGTGTTCCAACCCCTTGTTTAGCAGTTCACTAATTTCTTTCACTGGAACTTTTACTGTGAGCCCCGAAAGTGAGTTGTTTTGAATGAAAGGTTATATATCCTTTTATCCCAAAGGAGATTGTTTTTTTAAAATTAATCTTTATGGTATGGTCTAAGGTTTTTTGTTTGTTTGTTTTTCATGAAAAAAAGAACAAATTGAACAAAATGCTCAATATTAGATGCTTCCAATGTGATCTTATCATAATTTTTAATAAAAGTAAATTGTAACATTTAATCACTGATACATGTCAGCTAATATGTAAATATAGTTATATACAGCAGGTAGGTTCTTAGTTTTACTCTTCATAAAGTGAGAAAGGACCAGATTATCAGCTGTGAGGTAATGTCTTCTATAAATGATAGAGAAGCTATACCCATGAAATCTCAAAATTATGGTCACCTAAACAAAACCTCCACTACACCATCAACAGTTTGCATGCCAGAGTGAATGAGAAGTCTCATATGGCCCAAAACCTAGAGAGGGATATTCAGTCTTCTCCTGGTGTGAGTCCCTATAGGCCATCAATCCCAAGGGGTCAGCACCATATACATATGCGTGTGAGCCACACTAAGTGGATGCAGTATACTATACACCACACAGGCACACACACACACACACACACACACACACACACACACACACACACACACACACACACACACAGAGGTAACTAAAGGAAACGAGGATAAGACTTTGAGAGTGGGTTGGGGACACCGGAGTAGTTGTAGGGAGAAAGCAAGGGTGGGAATGGCGTAAATGCAGTACTCACATGAAATTCTGGAAAACACAAATTTAAAGATGTTTCCTTTTTCTTTTATTTTTAATTACTTATTTATTTTTCTTATTTTACATATCAATTCCAGGTTCCTCTTCCTCCCTCCCTCTTTCCCACCCTCCTATGCCCCCCAATCACCCTCCCATCCCACTCCCCACCCCCACTACACAGGGAGGGTGATGCCTTCCCGGAGGAGTCAACAAAATCTGTCAAGTCAGTTGGAATAGGGACTAGGCCCTCCCTCCTGTCTCTTGGTTAAGGCAGTAACCCTCCATGGGGAATGTGCTCCCAAAGTCCTTTCCTGCACCAGGGATACATCCTGGTTCCACTGTCAGAGGTCCCTTAGACTGCCCAGGCCTTCTAGCTGAGACCCATATTCAGGGGGTCTTAGTCGGTCCAATGCTGGATTCCCAGCTATCAGTCTGGGAGTTCATCAGATCCTCCTTGTTAAGGTCCGCTGTCTCTGTGGGTTTCTGTAGCCAGGTCTTGTCTTCCCTCTCTGCATCTGGATTCCAATTCTGTTCATTGTTTAGCTATGGGTATCTGCTTGTGTTTCCATCAGCTACTGTGTGAGGGCTCTATGATGTTAAAAGTGTTTTCTTTTGAAAATAAATCTAAAACTTTTAAATATACCTTCCATAGCTAAACTATGAAAAACAAACTTAGAAAACCTCAGTGTAGAATTCTCACAATGTATGTACTCTCTGATGCACAACCAACAGTGTTCTATATTGATCTTTGACCAATGTTACAAAAGCCCCACCAGGTACACTGGATCTCATGATGTGTGAAGTTCCCAGAGGTTCCACTAATGAGTTTAGGGATTAAGGCTGATCAGAGCAGTCATCTCTATTCTAAAAAGCAGGGTATTTAAGTATGTATGTGTGCAAACACATAAAGACGTAATCTATTTAGTTTGACAGAACAAACTGTCATTTCCATTTGCATTTAGTGTGAACTTAACACCTCTTGTGTTAGAATGAACACTAGTGTCTTAATATGGTGTTTGCTCCCTCTGAAGTTGTTGTTCAAGAGACACCTATCATTTGCTTTTTTTTTTTTTTTTAAAGTCTATTACAGTCACAGCCTGACTCAGCAACTGGAACATAAATTTTAGAAAGGATGTATAGTAGTTTTGTGTAAAAATAGGTTAGTGCATTTTCTAGGTACACTTTAAATCTATGAACCTGAAGTTTCATTTTCCATGAATTAAGTAAATGCCAGGGGGATTAATGCTGAGGAAAAACTGTACATTCATAGGTGCAAATGTCAACTAAAGCTGGCAGCACAGCAGCTCAATAACAGGGGTTATTACAAAGCTCTTTTAAAAACCTGAAACCTGTTATGTATGAGTGAGTAACCTGGTGCTGAGCACTGTTAAATGGAAATGCCAAAGTAAATTGACTTGCCATGCATTGCCTTTCCAGATTGCCATATTGGCTGGCAAATGTTCTGTTTTCCTACCCCAAGATAAAAAGAAAATAGGATATAATTGGCTGTATGGATACTGTTTAGTTGCTCTTCTCAGCATCCATATTGTTTTCTCCTTTTTCTAATGAGTGACTCAGAAGTCAGTTATAAAGCATAATAGCATCATTAAGGACTAAGGACCACGAGAATTTACTGAAAATGGATCCTGCCATCCTACTTGATTTTGTGACATCAGACACTCAGACAAGAATTTCTGTATCAGATAAATATTTGGCATAAGGATTGTGTAGAACTCAGGAAATTAGTTAAGGATTTGTATTAGAAAATGAGAAAGCTTTTCACTCACTAGAAAGTCACGTAAGATCTCTCAGACTGCATTTTATCCTTTGACAATGAATTAGAAGAGGATAAAATTGTATTTGTGGAAGTACTTTGTAAATTTGTAAACCTTTATGCAAATACTATTATTTTATTATTAAAAGTAGTTGTCTTTCTGTAGTGAAAGACTATGTAAATATGAAACTAATCATCAAAACAATTGTGAAGATGTATTCCAAAGAAATCCCCAAGTATGCATGCCTGCTTAGGATGAATAATTCAATACTCAGGTGTTCTATATGTTATAATAATAAAGATTTTTGGAATGGAGAATAGAATAAAAGGTAATAGGAGGAGAATAATAGACACATTTATTTTTTTTCTCCTTTCATTCTTTTTTGAGCTTGTCATGTAATTATGTAAAGGAGTTCCATAGGTTTAAATGATGAAAGGAAAGCATGTGAACGATTGCATATGTGTGTTAATCTAGTTTTTGCAAGAAAGAGAAATTGCTAGTGTCAACTTTAGGATAGGCTAACAAAGTATTCATTTCAAGCCCACTCTTCATAAGAAAACTTTTGGTCTTAGATAAGAGTCATCTAGCAAATATAGCTTAGATGAGTAGAGTTAGGGAAAATGGAGAAGGAAGACATTAGGTAGGAAGTTGAACTAAGATTGAATCATAACTCTAATTAGGTATTTGTTCATTACTTCTGCAAGCTTTGCATCACTATCACACCTATATATCTTGGCAGGCAGGTCACCATTGTATGTAAAAGGGGTTGTAGCTGGTTTCATATTTAACTTTCGTTTCTCCTTTTTATTTACCTTTTATTTCTCCAGGTCACCATTGTATGTAAAAGGGGTTGTAGCTGGTTTCATATTTAACTTTCGTTTCTCCTTTTTATTTACCTTTTATTTCTCCTTTGGCAGCATACAGAGTAACTTCCAGTACCTTGATCTTTATTTCATAGAGGTGAAGGCTGTATGTAGGTACCAGCTTGGCTGTTCTGTGTTCAATTAGTTGTTTAGGGGTTGTCTTGAACAATACTGTAATTTTCAATTTTTGTATTTGGATATCAGTTTCTAATATCACTATGAAAGAGACTATTCTTGTCTTTGTCAGAAATTCATTGAACAAGACCTAATTGAAATATTTCCCCTTGAGATTTGTACTAAAGAGAGAACAGCAGATGTTTCAAGAAAAAAAAAGTAAATTGTTGTATATAATGGAAATTATGTATGGCAATTTTTCCTAACAGACTCTTATAATTTAGGCACATTCAGAATGCATAAAGAAAGATCAACCAAGCAAACAAACAAAATAAAGCAAATAGTAATATTTTATTTCCCTAAAACTGCCCTACAGAAGTCAAAGAAAGATGGCATTTTCAGAAAGTATAAAGTCATGGGAGTTTCTCATATAAAATATGTTTTTCTAAGAAATACCAAAGGTGAATTCTTTGACTTAAACAGAAGGACATTAAATAACAAAATGAATAATCTTTTTACTGTGATGGTGCTTTGCAAATTGCATATAGTTATAGAATAAAGGTTAAACAACAAATTGTAACTTAAATCAAGTCACACTACCACAAAACCTTAATAAATCAAAGGAGAACATAGTAAGATGACATGTAGAAGAAACTCCAAAATTGAAAACAAAAAATATCAGTAGTAAACTCTTAGATATTAAAAATTATTTTAAATGTAAATAGTTTTCTGTTGTTTTCATCTTGTCATACTTCATGATGTTTCAAATTGAAAAGGAAGCATGACAAAATATATGATAGATCAAAATCATACTTCTTACATATAGAAGACATTAATTTAGCATAATTTAGCATCAGATAATATAATTCATTTTTCTTACTATTTTCTTTTTAGTGTGGTAAATGTGCCATTTATGTGATATTTTTATTTTTTCATTTTAAAAATTACTAGGGAGCTGTAGAATTTGGATATCAGCTTTAATCAGAATGGTAATATTTATTTGACACTTAGGAATCAAATTGGTGTATAGTCTAGAAATTCAGTTTCTAAATAATATTTAGATTTTAATTTTGTGTCTGTACATTTACCAAATATAATAAATGAGGAGATGGTTAAAAAATGTATATCAACTTTAATGAATAATTATTGCCATGTATTTAGGTAAAACCAATTTGGAGGTTTGATATTCATCCCTTGTTATATGATATTCCCTTGAAAACTATAAAAACAAAAAGATTAGGCATTTGGTTTGTGCTTCAAGGCACCTTACCCAGGTTCTGAAGCTAACCTTATGGTCAGACATTTATCTCGTATATGCTATTCCTTTGAAAACCATAAAAGCAATATCTGATTCTTTTTTTTTATTTTATTTAATTTTTTATAACAAAGTCCAATTAAATGAAAACAAACATTTATACACAATATTTGGGAATTTGGGCGTCGTTCTTTCCAAGCTACTTCCTGCTGGTAAGGGGTGCTGTCTTGGGGGGATTCGAAGAAGATTCAGATGTCCTGGCTGTAGTCTGTAGGGCTGTTTTGTCCAGCTGTTTTGAATGTAGGATTAGCTTGTACTCTGTTTCAGGCGGTCTGGCGTGATCAAACCACATTAGTCTGGAAGGAATCCACATCTTTTCATTTTCTGTGGAAATAAAAATAGAAATCTTTCTCCCCAGTAACTTGTCCTTCAACTTAAATTTTGGAGTCAAAGCATTTTTTTAATTTAATTTATTGTTTTACATGTCGATCCCAGTTCCCTCTCCCTCCCTCCCTCCCTCCCACCCAACCCTCCCTCCCTCCTTCCCTCCCTTTTACCCTCTCTGCCCTCTCACATGCACTCTAAACACCCTCCCCTCCCATCCCTCCACCCCAATTCCATGTGTAGGGGAATATCTGATTCTTTGGTATGTACTTGAGATACCAAGTTCTCACTTGGGTCTAAAGGCCTGTGAGAGAAATACTTATTAGCTGTTGTTTTGATGTCACTAGTTTTTGTTTGGGGAACTACTCCTTTTCTTTTAGGATCAATTTGAAGCCAAAATATAAAATGTTCAAATTATTGACCTATTCCTCCAGAAATAGTGTTGATAAATTATTTGCTAATTGAACATAGTTCTCAAGACAGTTTCATATTGACGATGTGTGAGCCTAGGAGTTAGGGCAAGTCAGTTAGAATAGGCATCACTTCCTGAACTTTAAATACTCTTAAAGTAATGACAATAGTATCCATCTTGTAAATCAGGAACTTATCATACTTAGGGCATACATTTGATGTATATTGTGTCACTTTCTAGGGGTATGTGTGCTTTTTATGAATATGGTCCATGTATGCATGTAGAGGCAGATGTGTGTCCAAATCTGTCATTCTACCCTTCTAAGTGAGTGTCTGCCACTGCACTTGGAGCTGAGCTGGTAACCTGCAAGCCCAGTGATCAACCTGACTCTTTCCTCCATGATAGAACTAAGGTTATGTAAGTGCACAAACATACCTGCCTTTTAGGTCATGCCAGGATCTGAACTCATGTCCCCATAATTGTACAGCAAGTGATCATATCCATTCTTCACATAGTTTGTATTTATATGAGATTCTGATATGCTAATAAAAACTAAAAGAATGAAGAAAATTAATATGTCCCTCCTGATATTTTTTAGTAAACCTTCAGTTCACTAGAATATCATGACATGGTGAATAGAAAGGTCCCAACTCAATTCGGTAGAACTGTTGGTGATGAAGACTTGTTCTGTATCGAGAATGTTTGTCAACCCTACATGTTAGTACAGATAGGATGCCAGTATTCTACACAAACAAGTTTCATAGCAACTCTACAGGACTATTCTTTATGTAATTATTATAAGTATGACAACTTCAAAACTAAGTAAGAAAAATCAAAAGGCCAAAGAACCAAGTCAATGATGATTGATTCTTGGGAACGTTGAGCCAAACTGAAACATTGTATTTTTAGCATGCAGAAGCTGAGTGATTATGCATATGGTGTGGAGTGTATGTTATACAATCAGATTTAGGAAAGTGTGTTGGAGTTACTCAGGTGAAATCTGTATTTTGGAAGAGAAAACTGGAAACTTTCAATTCTACTTAGCCTGTTATAGATGATTTAAGAAAATGTTTCTCCAGGGTTGTGATTTTAACTGTGTTTAAGGGGCTCTGTCTGTACCCATGTTCTCCTTAGTTTCAAATTAATTACAAAGAAGTTTGCCATAAGCAAACAAGAGCTGCCATATATACTCCTCTAGGTATTTAGAATTAGAATACAAATCTGAGACAGCCATTGGAGAATACAGTATGTTGGGTTTTGGTTGTTTTTATGTTTTGTTTTGTTTTTTTTTTTTGTTGTTGTTATTTTGTTTGTGTGTGTGTGTGTGTTTTGTTTTTGGCTTTTTTTTTTTTTTTTTTTTTTTTTGGTAAGCAATCCAAAGTTGGCAGATTATTGGTTTGTGGGAAAATTAGGGTTGTGTCTTTCAGAAAAATATTAATGTGAATATAATAGTAGAAATAAAAATTTCTGTGGTTCCCAACAGAGACAAAGGATCTATTGAAAGTCTGTGGAACTAACCATTGGCGAGCTTCATTCCTTACCTGTCTCTATGTATGCTCAAGGGTCTTACAGAATTCAAACAAATATTTAGTGACAAAATGTACTAGTTAGGAAGGGTGGCAGGCAAACACTGTACATACCATGGTTCTCAGAAAGAGATGCGGAAAGGAAAGAAAGAATTCTTGGGTAAGAAGGGAGTTAGAAAAGATGGTGGTTCTGTCTCATCCCACATAAGTAAGCTCTTAGTATGATGCGAATGTATGTTGCATGATGCCATACATTTATATAAAAGTAGATATGGCTGAAGCCCATCTCATGTCCTTTTGGTGTGGTGTGGTGTGGTCTCTCCCCCTCCCTTCCTTCCTCCCTCTCTCCCTCCCTCCTATTTTCCCTACATGCACCCCGACACACTCCCCTCCCATCCCCCCCACATGTAGGGTGATGCCATCCAGGAGGGGTCATCTAAATCTGTCAAGTCATTTGAAGTAGGAACTAGAACTTCTCTTCTGTCTCTAAGTTAAGGGAGTATCCCTCCATGGGGAATGTGCCCGCAAGGTCCTTTTATGCACAAGAAATACATCCTGGTTCCAATGTCTGAGGTCCCTTAGACTGCTCAGGCCTTCTAGGTGAGACCCATGTTCAGGGGATCTGAGTCAATCCCATGCTGGATTCCCAGCTATCAGTCTGGGGCCCGTTAGCTCCTCCTTGTTCAGGTCTGTTCTCTTAATGTGTTTCTACAGCCAGGTCTTGTCCTCCCTCTCTGCATCTGGATGCTAGTTTGGCTCAGTGTTTAGTTGTGGGTGTTTCCTTGTTTTCAACAGGCACTAGATGAGGACTCCATGATGGTGGATAAGTTAGGCGTTGATCTCATTATCAGGGAAGGGCATTTATGGTAGCCTTTCCATTGTTGCTCAAATTGTTAGTTGGAGTCAGTCTTGTAGGTCTCTGGACATTTGTTTAGGTTCAGTTTTTTTCTTCAATCCTATAATGGCTCCCTCTTTTATGTTCTCTCTTTCTTTCTCTCTCTCTGTCTCTGCCTCTATCTCTTTTCTGTCTTCTATTCCACCCCTAACTCATTCTTCCTAGTCACATGTGCTTTTCTCCTCCCCACCTCTTCTCTTTCTCCTAGTTCCCTCTTCATTCACTGCCCCACCCCACTCCCCATGTTCTCTGAGTGCTTTTCCCTTACTCCTTCTGTGAGGGACCTTATATGAATCTCTTAGAATTCACCTTGTATCCTAGTTCCTCTGGCTGTGTAAATTATAGGCTGGTGATCCTTTGCTCTAGGTCTAAAATCCATATATGAGCGAGTACATACCATGTCCGTCTTTTTGTGACTGGGTTACTTCATTCAGGATGGTTTCTTCAAGTTCCATCCACTTGCCTGTGGATTTCAAGATTCCATTTGATTTTTTTTTCTTCTAGGTTCTTGCTATTACAAATAGTTGAACAGATGTCTTTGTTGCATGGATGTGGATCATTTGGGTATATGTCTAAGAGGGGGATTGCCGGGTCCTGTGGTAAACTGATTCCCATTTTCCTGAGGAACCACCATACTGATCTCCAAATGGTTCTACAAGTTTGCACTCCCACCAGCAGTGGAAGAGTGTTCCCCTTTCTCCACATCCTCTCCAACATAAGTTGTCATTGGTGTTTCTAAGTTAAGCCATTTTGGTAGGAGTAAGATGGTATCTCAAAGTTGATTTGATTTGCATTTCCCTGATAGCTAAGGATGTGGAGCATTTTCTTAAATGTCTTTCAGCCTTTTTGATTTCCTCTCCTGAGAATTGTTTCTTCAGTTGTGTACCCCATTTTTAATAGGGTTATTTGATGTTTTGTTGACTAGTTTCTTGAGTTCTTTGTATATTTTGGAGATAAGCCCTTTGTCAAATGTAGGATTGGTGAAAATCTTTTCCCAGTCTGTGGATGTCCATTTGGTCTTGTCCACTGTGTCTTTTGCCTTACAGAAGCGTCTAAGTTTGAGGAGGTCCCATTTATTAATTGTCAATCTCAGTGTCTGTGCTACTGGAGTTATGTTCAGGAAAAACCTGCTATACCAATTTGTTCAAGGGTACCTCCCACTTTCTCTTCTAAGAGGTTCAATGTGGCTGGATTGATGTTGAGGTCTTTGATCCATTTGGACTTGAGTTTTGTGCATGGCAATAGACGTGGATCTATCTGCAGTATTCTTCACACCATCACCCAATTGTGCCAGCACCATTTGTTTAAGATGCTTTCCTTCCCCCATTGTATTCTTTTAGCTGTTTTGTCCAAAATCAGGTGTTCATAGGTGTGTGAGTTAATATCAGGATTTTCTATTTGATACCACTGGTCTACTTGTCTATTTTTGTGTCAATACCAGGCTGTTTTCAGGACTATAGCTCTGTAGTAGAGCTTAAAGTTGGGGATGGTAAAGCCTCCTGGAGTTTCTTTATTGTACTGGGTTGTTTTGGCTATCCTGGGTCCTTTGTTTTTCCATGTAAAGTTGATTATTATCCTTTCAAGGTCATTGTGCTCAGATTTTAATGGGGATTGCATTGAATCTGTAGATTGCTTTTGGCAAGATTGCAATTTTTATTATGTTATCCTACCTATCCAAGAGCATGGGAGATCTTTCCATTTTCTGGTATTTTCTTTAATTTCTTTCTTTACAGACACCAAGTTCTTGCTATATAGGTCTTTCATTTGTTTTGGTAAGTGTTACCCCAATATACTTTATGTTGATTGTGACTATTGTAAAGGGTGATAAATCTTTGATTTCTTTCTTAGTCCCTTTGTCTTCTGTACAATGTAGAGCGAAAGGTTTTTTTTTTGTTTGTTTGTTTTTTTGTTTTTGTTTTTGTTTTTTTGAGCTTATCTTGTATCCTGCTAGTTTGTTGAAGGTGTTTGTAAGCTGTATGAGTTCCTGGTAGAGGAACTCATATCATCTGCAAATAGAGAAAGTTTGACTTCTTTCTTTCCAATTTGGATCCTTTGATCTCTTTTTGTTGTTTTATTGCTTTAGCTAGGACTTCAAATATAATGTTGAAGAGATATATATAGAGAGGGCAACCTTGTCTTGTTTCTGATTTTAGAGGAATCGCCTTAAGCTTCTCTCCATTCAGTTTGATGTTGCCTGTTGGTTTACTGTATATGGCTCTTATTATGTTTAGGGATGTTTCTTTTATTTATTATCTCTCCAAGACCTTTATCATGAAAGGTTGTTGAATTTTATCAAAGGCTTTTTCAGCATCTAGGGAGATGATCATGTGGTTTTTCTTTATTAGTTTGTTTATAGGGTGGATCACGTTGATAGATTTTCATATGTTAAACCATCCCTGCAATCCAGGGATGAAGCCTACTTGGTCATGGTGAATGATTTCTCTGATGTATTCTGGAATTCGGTTTGCCAGTATTTTATTGAGTATTTTTGCATCAATGTCCATCAGGGACATTGGTCTGTAGTTTTCTTTCTTGGTTGTGTCTTTTTGTGGCTTGGGTACCAAGGTGATTGTGGCCTCGTAAAAAGAGTTTGGTAATGAACTTTCTGTTTCTGTTGTGTGGAACAATTTGAGGAGTATTGGTATTAGCTTTTCTTTGAATTTCTGGTGGAATTCTGCACAGAAGCCATCTGGCCTTGGGCTTTTTTTGCTTGGAAGGCTTTCGATGTCTGCTTCTATTTCGTTAGGGGTTATAGGTCTAATTAAGTTGTTTGTATGTTCTTAATTTAATTTTGGTAAGTGATAGTTATCCAGAAATTTGTTATTTCCTTTGAATTTTCAAATTTTGTGGAGTACAGGTCTTCCAAGTATGACCTGAAAATTGTCTGGATTTCCTCTGTGTCCATAGTTATGTCCCCTTTTCGTTTCTGACTTTGTTAATTTGCATGTTCTCTCTCTGCTTTTTTTGGTAGTTTGGATTAAGTTTTGTCTATCTAGTTGATTTTTTGGAAAAACCAACTCTTTGTTGCATTGATTGTTTGTATTGTTTTCTTAGTTTCTATTTTATTGATTTTAGCCCTCAAATTGATTATTTCCTGGCATCTACTCCTCCGGTTGAGTTTGCTTCTTTTTGTTCTAAGGCTTTCAGTTGTGTTATTAATTCTCTAATGTGACTATTCTCTGTTTTCTTCATATGGGCAGTTAGTGCAATGAATTTCCATTGTAACACTGCTTTCAAGGTGTCCCATAACTTCAGGTATGCTGTGTCCTCATTCTCATTGAATTTTAGGAAATCTTTCATTTTTTTCTTTATTTAATCTTTAACTCAGGTATGAATCAATTTTGAATTGTTCAGTTTCCATGAGTTTTTAGGTTTTCTACGATATGTGTTGTTGTTGGAATTCCAATTTTAATGTATGGTGATCTGATAAGATACAGGGGAGTCTTCCATTTTTTTTTTTTTTTTGTTTGTTTCTGTTGAGTTTTTTTATTTTGCCTAGTATGTGGTTGTTTGTAGAGAAGGTTCCTTGTGGAGCAGAGAAGGTATATTCTTTTATGTTTGGATGGAATGTTCTATAGATATCTGTTAAACCCAGTTGAGACATAACTTCTGTTAGTTCTTTTGTGTCTTTGTTAAGTTTCTGACTGGTGGTGAAAGTGGCAAGCTGTTGTCTCCCACTGTAAGTGTGTGAGGTTTTATGTGAGCTCTGAGGCTCTGAGTTTTAGTAGCATTTCTCTTAAGAATGTGGCTGCCTTTATATTTGGGATGTAGATGTTCAGAATTGAGACTTTGTGTTGATGGATTTCTCCTGTGATGAAATCAAAATGACTGTCTTCATCACTTTTGATTAATTTTGGCTTTAAGTCTAAATTGTTAGATATTAGGATAGCCATGCCTGATTGCTTCTTGGGTCCATTTGATTGGAAGATCTTTTCCCAGCCCTTTACCCTGAGGTAATGTCTATCTTTGAAGCTTAGATGTGTTTCTTGTATGCAGCAGAAGGATGGATTCTCTCTTCATATTCATTCTGTTAGCCTGAGTATTTTTTATAGGTGCGTTAAGACCATTAATGTTGATGGAAAGTAAGTACCATTGATTTTTAATGCTTCTTTGTTTTAGATTTGTTCTTGGCAGTGGTATTGTGAATATATTTGTTCTGCTTTACCCTTGGGTTCTGGTGAAGTGGGATTATCTGTTGCCTATGTCTTTGTGAGCATAGTTAACTTCCTTGGGTTGGAGTTTTCCTTCCATAACTTTCTGTAGGGCTGGATTTGTAGATACGTATTGTGAAAATCTGGCTGTATCATTAAATATTGTTTTCTCCATCTATAGTGATTGAGAGTTTTAAAATTTTTATTATTTAATATGTCCTGATTTAAAGATGTAAATGATTATTTGCTGAAGACTCCCCCCCACCCAGAATTATGGTTTAGGAATTTGCACCTTCAGAATTTTTGATATAAGGAATCTAGACCATTCCAGATTTTATCATTTGGAATTATGGTGTTTGCGAATGTAATATATGGGCTAAACTCATTTTTAAAATATTAAGTTTTGTTCAGAAAGATTATCTGTGTTTCAGTGTAATTATTTAGCATATGAAATTTGTCTATAAGTCATTTTTCAGATATTGGTGAACAAAATGTTTTTAACTTTTATGATATATCAAAATACAAGAAGGTATCAGAAGGTATTTTTATTCTAAATGGAGATGATTATATCATGTTATTCAGTAGAAGATAACTTTAATTGAAAAGATAAATAGTATGTGAGACTTGACACAACCCAGACATAGAGCAGAACTCTGTTGCTTTCAGTTTCCATACTTCAGTTTCTGGGAACAGTATGCTTTGAAGGTAGATCGAATAGGATCCTTTGATTCTTTGAGTGATCACCATGCTTTACTGTATGTTTCTTTTTCCAGGTGACTCATTAAAGTTTCCTGAGTTTTCCACCTCCCAATTTATATAATGCTATGCTCATTTGTTTCCAGCTAGATATGTGATATAAAACTATGTTTAATGAACCTTCTATGTAACAATTGCTAAAATATACTTTATTGGGAATGGCATCATTTCTTAGGGTGCAAAAGAAAAGAACTTGAGTTGATTTTCAAATTATATTTCTATTCCAGTTGAATATTAATGAGAACTTTACATTATTATGAAAAATGAGGAAATAAGACCAGTATTAAACAATTATTTACTAATACTAGTGGTTTACATAAGAAAACTAAGTATTTTAAATAGCATTGCTCATAATATAGAGATTGAGAATCAGGGTCTCCCATTGGAGTAATGCATTTCCAGAAGGATCAAAGCAGATAGCTTAGCGATCATTTTGCAGTGATTCCAAGTATAAGAAAATCTTATTCCATCAATTAGATCCTCTTTTTCATCTTTGCTGAGAACAAGAGAAGAGCAATATTACTCCATTCTAGACTTAAACCAAGAGTTCTTTTTGACAGAATAACTTAGATTATTGGAGATTACATGAGCAGATTATTAAATATTTTCTGAAGACCCTGAAAATGGAATCAGTTTTTTGTTTCTTCAGAGGGTAATCTCCAATTAAATCAAAGAAAATGCCCTGACCTCTTATGATTCCTTCATGTGGCCTGTCCAACCTTTATTAGTGTTCTGGAAAAATAAATATTTAATAAAGATGGCAACAAAAGTAATAGCTCATAACAAGGCATGTGCATGAGATGCATTTGGGACATGCCATTGAATTATGTGTAATATTATGTCTATGTAATTGTTGCTTTGGGTTTTAAGAAAAGGAACTATAATTCCCCTTTATTAGTGCCATTCATCTGTCTTTTTATAGAACATAATATCACTTTCAGATCCTGAAATTAGTTTCTGTGTTAATGTTTCTGCTGCTCTTTGAAACTATCTAGACATGCCATGATCGATACTTCAATGACAGGATAACAGAAGCAATGCTTGGGGAAATATGTATGGCAAATGTGAATAGATTATACACATATATTTACATAAGTGTGCTTGTGTTAGTGGACTTCTATGACATGAGATAGAAAGGCTTGTTTAGATTTATATTCTAGTCCATCATTAACCTTGTTGACTGGGCCTGTAAAGTGTATCTTTACAGCAACCCATGTCATAGGCAAGAGGTTCACTTCATGACAAGGGAGCAAAAGAGAAAGGAAAAATGAGAGTATCATAATTCTGTCCAAGGGCATACCCCAATAACATATACCTCCCAGTAAAAGATCACTCATAAAGGCTCCATCACATTCCCAAGAGCATCAAGGAGTATAGCAGATGTCTTAACACATGAGCCTCTAGGGAATATTTAACGTACAAACTATAGCATTCTACCCCTGACTCCAGGATGATTACGGCCATCTTGTAATGTAGAATTCATTAACTATATATTACCAATTTCCCAAATCTTAACCTTCAAGGGCATTTATAAGTCCAAGCCAAAGATCTCCTGTAAGATTCAATGCAAACTACTTAGCTATGAGCTTCTGTACAAAACCCAATGAAATCACATACTTATATGACAAAGAGTAAACATTTGTATTTCAAAAGAAGGAATGAGAAAGTAGGAAGGATAATCACACTTAAGCAAGCCCAAAATCTAAGAGGATAAATATGAAATTTCACAGCCCCATTTTAATTTCTGTGTAACTATAACAGAATATGAGCTCTCAAACTCTTTGGTAGTTATGTACCTATGGCCTTTCTGTTTGCAACCCACTCAGCCATTGTCTAGGCTTGCTTTGTCCAGCATCCTGGCCATTCTGCTTATGTGTGGGTCAGGGATTGCTGGGCCATCTGAATAGGTAGCTGAAGGATATGGCATCTGGAGGCTGTCAACAGCTGTCTCCATGGCGTAGGTGACAGTGATTCAGTGCATGGGTATCTAGGTGGTACATCAGTGCCTTCCAGAGAAGACAAATTATATCATCTTTGTTTATCTTCTTTCTGAAGAGAATTATTTACTGCCAATGTTATGCCTGGCAGTAAACTAAATTCAGGTAGAAAAATGTGCAAAGGTACTATCACATATTGTAAAAGTGCAAAGAATGAATGAGCAGTCATATTATGGCAGACATGGTGTTGGAATTTACCTCGGCTTTTTTAAGTGTATCATGAAGATCTTGACAATAAAAATTAATAGAGTAGCATAAGTCCAGACACACAAATAGCAATCAATGAAGTAGTTCTATTGCAAACATTAACGAGTTATGGTTCTTCATGAAAAGTAGACAGTTAAGGTCCTTTATTAAAAACTTCAATGACTCATATAATGATATTTTTAGTTCATATTTTTGTAGTCTTCACTTCCATTCACATAGTTAATTATCAACCCTGTACATTCAGTGAAAATGTATGATCTCCATGTAATAAGTCACAATAATAGACTTTATAGGCTGTAACAAGGACTGTGAGAATTGCCTAAGCCCCCTATCTTTGCCTACATCATCCACACCTTTTCCATCAAGTAAAAGCTGACCTTCTGCATGTTTGGTGTTATAGATGGCTTAGATATCAGTTGTCAAGTTCAAATATAACACATGGATTGTCAAATCATTCGGTATAACTTGTTTATTCAAAACAAAAGTTAATTATTGGGAATTAAAATTAACTAGGCTTCCTGTAGTTTAATCCCCTAAGTCTGGCAGCTCTATTTGTATAATTCAATAAGAATTTACTTCTTTCTAAACTCTGCTACACAAATTTACAAAAAAAAAAAAAAAGTAATTTACTAATAGCATGTGATTTGACAACAGTGGAAATATAAGGTCTGCCAAATATGTGACTTATGTTGATGGATGCTACTGAATGTGAATTAAAGTGAGCTAAATTAATGCATGCTGAGCAAGTCTGGCTGGGATATGTTGCCCACTCTCAGATGTGGAATCTCATTACTGTCCACCACATCTTCCCAGGTGAGAACAGACAGGAAAAGATGGTTTTAATGAGTATAGAGGTGTACTTGGCAGATGGTTCAGCATTTTTTGATGCCAAACTACAAAAGTTGCAGTTAACACTTGACTAAATCTCCAAATCTTCCTCCAGGCCACCTGTTAGTGACTGTGGAAGCCAGGATCTGGAATCAGGGTGGTAAATGCTGTGGAATAAAGAACTAGGAGCAGTTTATCTCAGTTACCTATGACTGGACTTATCTGTAGGCTGGCTGTGATCCAGAGAACATAATTGGTAAGAGTTTGATTGCACAAGTGTTAATGTTTGTTAACCCAAAAGGAGATGAACAATGCATCTGTTTAGTGCTAGAGAAGAGAAGGGAAGGCATCCAGTCCATAAATGTAAGAGGATTTGTTTAGGCATCAGAGTGAAAATTTCTAACTAAGCTATTATTTCATGGCATTAAAATTAGTAGAATGCAGACATTGTAGGCTTTTTAGTATTTCTCAGTAAATGGAGATATTTTATCTCTCACCTACTAGTTCTCAAATAAACACTCAAAGACTTAATATTAATGATAACTTTTTTTAGCCAATGAATCAAGCATATTAATAACTAGCTCTCACATTTACATTAACTAATTTCTATTAATCTGTGTATAACCACCAGACCATAGTTTACCAGTAATGCTTGGATATCTTTCTCCTTTAGTGGCTAAATGGCATTTCCCCGACTCTGCCTTCTTCCTTTCTGTTTCTGTTTGGATTTTCCACTTGTCCTGCCATAAACCAAAACAGCTTTATTCAGCAACCAATGAAAGAAACATATATTTGCAGTATACAGAAGGACATCCCACACCATTATTCCTTAGTTACTTCTTTCAAGGGGAAATGCATGTCATGGCTGTATATCTTTAATTCTTAATAATCAAACATTAGTACATGAACAAATCATAAATTAGAGTGGAAATACTTGCCAATAGGTTGTTTTTCTTTCAAATGTCTACCAGGGATCTTTGTTTTTGTTCACATCTTAGTGCTGTACATGTTTCCTTTTTCTTTTGTAACTATCTATGCTCTGTCTCAAAATTAATGGATTGGAATGTATCTCCTTGACTAGATCTCTGTCTGTAAGAAAAGACAGAGGAAAAACCACTAGAAATCAGAACTGGTCCCATTGAAATTGATTATATGATTGAGTATTCAAAATATTTAATTGAAGCTTAGTTGTCCTGTAATTTTCTTGTAAAATTGATGAGACTGTGTAAATAGACGCCACATACATCATTACATTGTTTACAGCTGCATCTCAGTTATTGGAAACTAATTTGTTTAAGTGAATACATGTATTCAGTAGTTTGGTATTTACTTAACAATACATTCTGGCATCAGATTGTTAGGTACTCTGGGTTTCAGTTTTACTTGTGCCAGTTCTTTGTAGTGAGACCTTGATGAGTGCTAACTTAGCTGTTATGATATGATAACTTATTGTGGCTTTAATTTTAATTTGTCTGATGCTTAGAAATGGTGAGTGTTGATGATATTTGGGTTTTTTTCCTTTTTCTTATTAGTTTTTCTTATTTTACATATCGATCCCACTTCTCTCTCTCTCCCTCCCTCCCATGCCCCGGACTCCCCCTCCCATCTCACTCCCCCTTTCTACATAGGGATGATGATGCCTTCTAGGAGGGATCATCAAAATCTGTCAAGTCATTTGGAGTAGGGTCTAGGCCCTCTCTCCTGCCTCTAGGTTAAGGGAGTATCCCTCCTTCAGGGATGTGCTCCCAAAGTACTTTTTTGCACCAGGGATACAACCTGGTTCCACTGTCAGAAGTCCCTTGGACTGCCTAGGCCTTCTAACTGAGACCCATATTCAGAGGGTTTGCGTCGGTATAATGCTCATTTCCCAGCCATCAGTCAGGGGATCCATGAGCTCCCCCTTGTTCAGGTCAGCTGTCTCTGTGGGTTTCTGTAGCCTGGTCTAGTCCTCCCTCCCTGCATTTTCTTGCTATTACTAATAATGCTGCCATGAACATGTTTGAACAGATGTCTTTGTTACATGAATGTGGATCATTTGGGTATATGCCTTGGTATTTTTATATGCTGTTTTGTAACTGGAATGCCTTTGTTTAATAAATGTCTGTTCTAGTTCTTTCCATATTTAACACTTATTTGATTTTATCCCATTAACTTTGAGTCCCTAGGTTATGGTTATTAGTTCCCATCTCATGTATTGCTTACAAATGTTTTCTCCATAAGGGAAGGTAAAGAATGGTATCTTTATTGCTCTGTACAGAAGTATTTTAGATTTTGTTTACTTGTTTTTTAAATCCTATTTGCCTGCTTTTATTTTCATTGTCCATGTTTTAAGTCAGTTCAAGAAATGTGTACTAGCTGAGACCATGAAACTTTATTCTTGTTTCCTTCTTTTGTAGTTTCAGGTACTAATTTTTAAGTATTCAGTTCATTTCAGTTTTTACATTGTTTTTCATTCTTCTCCATGATATCTGTTTTCCTTAACAATATTTGGTAAAGAATATTTTCATACTATGTGTGTTGGCTAGCTTTGGTTGTCAAGTTGATGCAATCTATAATTTCTTGGAAAGTGATTCTTAGTAAAGGACTATCTACATTTGAGTTGTCCTGTAGGAATATTCATGGAGATTAGTAAGTTATGTAGCAAGATGGTCAGCACCACTTGTATAACAAGAGAACTCTGTAAGAGCAGTGAAATTCACTGAGTGCAAGAAAGCATATATCCTAGTTTGCTTTCTGTTACTGTGATAAACCCGATGACCAAAAGTAATTGAATAACAATGTATTTGTTTCTTAACTACAGCTTATAGTCTGTCATAAAGGAAAGGAATGGCAAAAACCAATGGCAGGAACTTGGAGTAGCATTACCATGGAGGAACACTGCTTATTAGCTTACCCACGACTCACGTAGCTTATTTTTTATGCAATGCAGGACCACTCTCTCAGGGTTATAAAGTTCATAGTGGTGTGGGCCCTCTCACATCAATCATTAATAAAGAAAATGCCATATAGATTCGCTTAGGAGCCAACCTGAAAGAGTTGTTTTCTCCATTGAATTTCCCTCTATCAAATACTGCTCAGAGCAGGACTCATTCTCAGGAGCATAGTGTGTGTGTGTGTGTGTGTGTGTGTGTGTGTGTGTGTGTGTGTATGTGTGTGTGTGTGTGTGTGTGTGTTGCCTTTGTTTTTAAAGTAAAGAACATGGAGTTGGGTCGGTTGAAGGGAAGAGGATCTAGGAGGAGGATTGGGGGGAAGAGAAAGGATATGAGGAAAATATATTGTTTGAAATTGAAAAAAAAAAACAGACTAGAGATGTGACTAGAGATGTGACTAGTGGCTACATGTTTCACTCTGCCTTGATTTCTTCAAATGGTGACTGTGACCTGGAGTTTTAAGCCAGCTAAACCCTTTCCTCCTGTCTAGTTGGGGTTTCTATTGCTACAATAAAATCCCATGTCCAACAGTTACTTATGGGAGGAAAGGGTTAATTTTGCTTATACTTCTGCATCAAAGTTCAACTTGGAAGAAAGTCAGGACAGAAACTCAAGCTGGGCAGGAACCTAAGGCAGCAGCTTATGTAGAGGCCCAGGAGGGTTTCGGCTTGCTGGCTTACTTCTCTGCTTTCTTCTGCTTTCATGCGCCATGAGCTGGGCTCTCCCACATGAATCACTAACTAAGAAAATGCTCTAAGGGATTTCCTACAGCATCGTCTTATGGTCTCAGGTGATGTCAAGTTGACATAAAACTAGCTAGCTAGCACATCCCCTAAGTTGTCTTTTGTTAGTTTATTTTTTTTAATCACAACAACAATGAAACTAGGGCAGTGAGTAGTCACTGACCATAAGTGTGCAAGTTTATTTTTTGATTTCCTGTTATATTCTAGTTATCAATATGTCTCATATTCTTCAAAATAATATGCTGTTTGTTTCACTGTAGCCTTAGTTTTAAAATAAAATCCATCCCTTTTATCTGTTTATATAAGATGCAATACTACAACGTGGGTGTGAAGGTTAGAGAGGAGCTGTTAGGAGCAAGTCTTCTCTGTCTCCTGTGTGTGTTTTGGAGACCAAACTCAGATAATTAAACTTGGCAGCAAACCTTTGTACCCACTGAGCCATCTCATTGGCCCTACCATAAACTTAAATATCTGATAGACTCTATTCTGCTTTGTCTGAATTGCTTTTGTAGATTGATATAAATTTTAAGTTGCTCTTTTTTTTTAATTCAAGTGTAGAATAATGTTGGAGTTGTGATCAGAATTACATTGAATTTTTGTATTGCTTTGAATAGTATGAATAATTTACAGTATTCTTCCAGCTCTTGAACATGAGATATGGTCTATTTCTTTGCATCATCTCCTATTTCTTTTGCCAATGTTTTATAGCACTCAGTATATAGATCTTCAACATTTTTTTGGTTAAATTTCCACAGACGTATTTTCTTTTATGACATTATAAATGGGATTCTTAACTTGTTTGTCAGAGTTTCATTAAATCATCTTTCTAATTCATAAATTGTATAGTGTATGTATATGTGTGTGTGTGAGAGAGAGAGCACACGTTTACTGTTTTTCAGGTTTTCTCTATATAAGACTTACTAGTCTCTTTTCTCCATTCTTTTTGAGTGCACTTGTCATAAACTACTTCACTTTTTAATCCTACAGTGGCCTTTTCTTGTTTGGTTATATCTTCTTATTGTTTAAAGGACACTTCTGCCTCCTTATTTATTTTTATTTTTAATGTATATGAAATCCGTAATTTTAAATGAGGTGTTTTTAGTGTATTAAAATATGGCTCTAGAGAATTTTCATTTTTGTGTACACTTACAAAGTGGAAAGATTTTTCAAAAGACTTACTATTGAAATTATTGGTTCTCACTGCCTAGAAAATATTAGAGAAGGTGTCCAATAAAAGCTAGTTCAGTTAGCTTGCTGAAGACAAACCCTGTAGTGTCAGGAACATCACAGCAAAAGTGAATTGGGAGTAGCTTTTTACCAGAGTTTGAGCTTATGCTGTGAAAATTACGGGAAAGATTAAGAAATGGAAATTGGTTTCAGAACTTGTTATTGTCATGAGCAGGGACCAGTTTATTAAGTGAATATGTCTGTAAACTTTGTCCAGGAGATTAAAAGAACAAAGGTGGCCTCAATAGTCATCATTATAAAAAGCTGACTTCTGCAGAGGAAGGACTTGCTCTTCAATTCTATAGCTATGCCATGGACTGGCTGCATACAGTGATAGATACATTTATTCTCTAATAGGAATATCATGGTCCACTTAGCACCTGGGGTTTCTTTCTTTCTTTGTTCCTTCCTTCCTTCCTTCTTTCCTTCCATCCACCCTCCCCCCCTCTCTCTCTTTCTTTCTTTCTTTCTCAGAGTATAATCCATGCTCAATGTACATGTGTTGTCTTAATGATTAATCCATTTCTATTAATCTAAGTATTTCCATGTGGTCTTATCTTACCAGAGAGAGGGGCCGGCATTCTGCTCTCTCCAGTTTCTCCATGTTGACTCCTCCCTACTTCTTCCTCTTTCCTCCTTGTCTCCTAGGCCCCCCCCATCTTCCTTTCCTTTCTTTTCCTTTCCTATTGGCCAACAGTGCTTTATTCATTAACCAATAAGAGAAACATATTTACAGAATGACATCTCCCATTATCTCCTCTTTTCTGTCTAAACTAAAAAGAAGGGTTTTAACCTTAGCATAGCAAAATATATCACACAAAAGTTATCAAATAAGAACCACAGTTAGCAATATTTAGTCCATTAACATTTAATAAGACTTTAAGAAAATATTCTATCATCTATGCTATCTTTGTGAGTCTAAAGTCTTACATGTAACTTATCTGAAATCCTATCTAAGGAAAACTAAAAGCTAACTATCTGTCTTCAACTCCTTCAAAGACCACAGAAGGATAATATATAAACTCTAGAAATGACAGAGACTACTCACCTGGTCAGTCATCTGAAGTTCTTCTGTAATGTTCCATCTTAAGCCCATAGGCCATAGTGTGTCTGGTAGACTCCTCAGCAAAGCAAGAAACTTTAAATTGTCCACCTGTATTGGCAGTTTGTCAGTTACTTTTCTCTGTGTCCTGCAGACTGTCTGGCAGACTGTTCCTTGAAGCAGGAACCCTGTAGCAATGTCCATAATGTATCAGAAGTCACATTCCTGGGGTCCTGCATGTCTCATTTATATAACATGATGTCAAACAGTCCGGACAGAGCAGCATCTTGTCCAAATTGCCATATTGAAAGCAAACTCCATAATGATGTCCATTCTTATGATCCCCCATGACAGTGTCCTTTACCAGCAGGAAGTAGTTTGGAAAGAACGGCGCGCAAATTCCCAAATATTGTTTATAAATGTTTGTTTTCATTTAAATGGGGTTGGTTATAAATAGTTAATGAACACAATCAATATCTTTAAAGGTAAAAAGGGGATTGTGGTATAAAAATGGATACTTTGCTTTGGAATGGATTTTCATTTATTCATATAAATTTAAGGTCTATTTGGGGATATGTATACTTCTCTTGTTTAGGTATTGTGTTTACAAAGCTCATTTAAAAATAATATATAATGTAGTATAGATTATAGGTAATTACCTATGATAGTCTAAACTTAGAGTTAAGTTAGTTAGGATTTCAAGATACACAGAGATGTATTTTAGATAAATAGGCACTCTTCAAACCTTTCAAAGACCTACAAAATATGGCATTAAAAATGATTTAGGGTTTTCTTGACAACGAGGCACAACTGCTCCTGGCAACACCACCAGCATCAGAAAAGAAGTTGTCCATATTCTTAATCTGTCCTCATATGCTCTTCAGGGGGAACACACTGTAAAAGTCATCTCTGCTTTACAGAATTGGATGTCTTTTCCAAATGAATTCAGGACCATTTATTTTTATGCTAAAAACAATCTACTCTCTTCATAGTTAGAACTATCCTTATTTCCTTTTCTATAAGCCAGAGCTTGGGGTGAGAGCACACACCTTTAATTTCAGCAGTCTGGAGGTAGAGACAGGTGTAGCTCTGAGTTCAACCACCTTGGTCTACAGAGGGAGTTCCAGGGTCGCCAGGGCTACACATATAATATATACATATTATATATGTGTGTGTCCATATAAATAAACAATGACTTTTATTCATTTTAAAAAGCTTTTTTTTTATCAAAATATACTTCTTTTAAGAGGAAGACTTAATTTAATCTCAGATGGATCATAGCTGATTCTTTTAAAATGTTTAGCCACTCATTGTGTGTGTGTATGTGTGCATGTGCGTGCGTGCGTGCATGCGTGTATGTATATGTGTGTGTGTGTGTGTGTGTGTGTGTGTGATTCAGTCCTATTTCAAGTGTCTTAAATGTAGCTTTAATTTTAAACAAATGAATAGTTTTATTTTACTAGTAGTGCTCTGGATTCTTGATTCCTTGACTGCTCTAAACAGAGAGCCATCACCTTGACCCTTAGATAACATCTGCATGTAAAATCATGGGAGATGATATAGCACTTTCCTGAGGAGATTAAAAGCCTTCCCTTATTTTATCAGTAGAACACATGCATTTAAAACTGCTGGATCTTCTTGGGTGTTGTTATACTCAGAACCCAAAACTGTGCTTCAAAAAATAATAATAATCAAATGTGGCTTCATCTGACACTGAACAGAGACTTGTGGTCATTCTTCTTGATGCTGTAGAATGATTATTCCTTTTTTCATTGTTGCCATGTAATGAATCACTCTAAAATTTGTCCCTTGAAGGTGTAATTTCAACCCTTTCAAAGTGGTTAGCATCCATGGAACATTCACATACTAAGAAGAGTGAAGAACAAGAAGACCCCATACACAAGCAATAGTAAGGAATATTAGAGTAGGCTCCATGGAATTTCAAACTAGAGGTTTCTAAAACGACTACAATTACAGTCATCACATAATTCATTTATACCACACTGTCTTATGAAAGCAGAGTAGATGTGCATGCATAATTTAGTTAAATTTATTTAGCCTTTAAGGAGAAAGCATCATATTTTCAGGAAACTGAATGGAGACCATCATGTTAAGCAACATAATACCTACCAGATTTTCTCTTCTGAGAAGACACTAGATTTTACAAATCTATTGAAAGGAAGAAAACCAGCTGTGGCTTCAGAGTTGCCCAAGTTCCTAGAGTTCTCTGCAGGGTTTTTTACATCACATTGAAGCTGCTGAATTCTCTGTGTTCCACTGAAAGAGATTATGAGAGGTATAACATTTGGGAATGTATACTGGGCCAGGCCTGGAAGTAGTGTGGATAATACCTTCATTTGTTGACAAATGTCTTTTCCAAACAAGCTTAACTTCTAATGAGTGAAAATATTCCCAATATGTTATTACTACACATCACTGAATAGATATAATAACATATAAAACTGCAGTGGTGCCTTTGGATTTAGGTTGAATAATAGTTAATATTTTGGGTCTGATCAAGTAAAAAGTAGAGTCTAAGTATAGCCTGAATATGTGAACAAATAATAACATTGAAGATAAAGTACATGTAAATACTGGCAACAATTGTGAAAACAAGTGGAAATTGAGTGCTAATTCTGGCCACATAAGTCAGGAGTATTTATCATTTGCAACATTGCCAACTCCACATGATTTATGAACTATTTTTAAAAGATCACTTGGAATCAGATTACAAAATTTACTCTTATTTGTTCCAAATAAGAATGTGTATGCTTAGCAAAGTCAAATGAATTGGATTGGACTGAGTGTGTGTCAGGCCACACTGAAATGGTAAAGTTTAAGTTTAAAATGGCTAATAATGATTTAAATATCTACTTGATAACAATGATTTTTAAATTTCTGTAGCATAGGAAAAAAACATTCATAGTCCTACAGACATGAGAAGGGGAAAATAAGTGGACATTACAATGGAAAAGACTAGATTGCTTGCAGACATATTAAGAGCAAGAAGTGACTGATGGGGACTTACTCTAGAACACAGGCATCAAGGGCAAAACAAAGCAACATTTTGCAACTACAGGAAAGAAAGGTCTACTGACTCCATAATGTCAGTGAGAAAAGAAGTAGTAACCTGTTTGTGTTAATAAAAATGTCTTGCTCATAAAATATTAGCCTCATACTTCAAGTGTTCAACACAAGTGACATGAAGGGTATTAGAGAGATGCCCTGAAGGGCTCTGTGCCAGTGGTATATATCGTGAGGGCACATTCAGAAATTAGTTTTAGCCTCTGGTGAACAATAAATCTGCCTCAGATCAATAGAAATCAACTCATGAACAAAAAGAAGGGAAGACCCGGATGATATGAAACAAAATTAGATAAAGCCCTGTGAGTAAGGAAATCTGTACAAGGCACCTCCATACCACTCTTCTGACATAGCCTCTCAGCCTGTCTTCTGCCAGGGATTTATTTCTACATGCTGTGTGAGCTCCTAATTCCAAATCTGACTCTACTGTTTCCTTGATACCTGAACGTAGTAGCTATTGATATTTAGACAAGCAAACATCACTGTCCCTTCCTATAATTACTACCATTTTTCCCTTTAGACAAGCAAACATTATTAGCCCTTCCTATAATCACTATCATTAGCACAATGGAGAATTTAAATGAAATAACATGATTCCCACAAAATCTTTCTTTCAAAGCAAGGGTAAACATGTAGAAAAGAAGGTACATTCTCTTTCCTCCCACACATGTCATTTCACATCTTCCTGTGGAAAGGATTCCTATTTTTAATTCTTTATTTTGGCATGCATGTATGCCACTGCAACATATGCATGCACTGCCTTCAGAGTCAGAAGAGGGCGATGGATCCCATAGGGACAGGGTTGAAGGTAGTTGTGAGGTGCCATGTGGATGCTGGTAAGTGAACCCAAATCCTCTGGAAGAGCAACCAGTTTTTTTTTAACCATTTAGTTGTCTCTCCACTTCTCCCTCCATTTTTGTTTTTCTGAATAAATTAGTAGACTTAATAGATTCAAGTAGGAGAATCTATTGTTCAATTTGCTTAAACCTTCAGTCTTATGCCAAGACTCCCAGCTGCCCTGTGTGTGCTAACCCTGATGCTTGAGTTCAGTTTCTGTTATACATTCTTATTTTAAAAAGCATCATGCCTGTATTACTAATTTTTAGAAATCATAATTTATACATGTATGTATGTATACATGTATGTAACCAATCATCAGCCTCAGGTCAAGAAAGTAAATAGCCAACACCTGGACTCCATGTTACCAATTTTGTGTGTGTGTGTGTGTATGTGTGTATGTGTATAATTTTGACTTTTATTCTATGACTTTTCTTCTTTCCTTCCTTAAAATAGTTACATTGCCTTGTGTTACTAAAGAACTAAAGAATATAGTTTAGCTTTTTTTTGCACATTATATAAGTTAAAATATGGGGTAGATAATCTCTAACAACTTCCTTTGCATTGTATGTATATCTGTTGGGTATGTATCTATTGCTAAATTTTTCTGGTGTATGTAGGTGTGTGTGTGTGTGTATGAGAGAGAGAGAGAGAGAGAGAGAGTACAAGCACAATGCATGGATATAAACATGTGCATGGAGTTGTTGTTT
This sequence comes from Phodopus roborovskii, assembly GCF_943737965.1. Classification (NCBI taxonomy): domain Eukaryota; kingdom Metazoa; phylum Chordata; class Mammalia; order Rodentia; family Cricetidae; genus Phodopus; species Phodopus roborovskii. The sequence goes on along the minus strand of NW_026125295.1, from coordinate 37,389,702 downwards.
GGCCTTATGGTCTGTATTTACTGTTTTCATAATATTTTTAATTGAAATAGAAGTACATCAGTTTCCCCTTTATTTTCCTCTCCTCATTCGCTCCCTGATACTTTCTTTCAAACCCCTATCATTAACCTGTAGTGTCAAGTTGATAGCTTATTTTTCTTTATTATGGTTGTATATGTACGTATAGGTACAATTATGTAAGCATGTATGAATCTATGTAGTTGTAAGGCACAACACACACATTTGTGTTTCTGAATCTATTTTAGTATTACGTCTCTGGCTTTAGGGCTGACAACTCTGCATTGTACAACCACTGAAGTCCCTCATTCCTGGGAAAGGATAGTTCTCTCACATTAGTCATTAGTTAGTTGTCTATTGTTCTTTGTCTAAGATAGGAACCTGTGAAATTTCCATTTGTAGTTACTTTCTTAAATACTTACACAAGCAGCATTTATTATAGCTATTCTGTTTTATGTAAAATGTACATCTATATTCTATTCATTTCTATTACATATTTGTTATCCTTAGTGTAAGCAATAATCATAACTATAAAGCTAGGTCTTTTCATACTTCATGGTTATGGTTTAGAGAAATTTCACTTAAACTTAAATGTAAGAATTTATCTCTTGACAGTATCTTGAATCTTTTTGAATGGTTTAGCCCCCTAAGTATAGGAACAGAAAATTTGTCTGAATGATAGAATATGTTGAGGTCATACATGTAAGAGATCTAGAATGTGGCTCATCCTTTTCTCTTCCAGAGAGGAAAGCCAAAAGAAGTGATAAGAGCCATTCTTTTTATGGAAGTAGTGTCTAGATAAGATTTGGATTTAGAATACTGTTTTTTTTTTCTTTTTTATTTATTCATTTATTTGTCTATTTTTGTTTTGAGATTTTTTTATTGTTTCATTTTTATTATTTGTTTTACTTAAATTAAAACCAATCTTATTGGTGAACTGGAATTGATTTGAGATTTTATAAGTCCTTCCATTACCATCATCTGATAACATGATCCCATACTAACAGTTTAGTTGGTAGCTCCTCAAAATTTTTTTTATTCAAGAATTTTTATTTCCATAATATTTATTTATTTATTGTTCTTTGCTACTTTATTCTTCACCCATTCTGTGTCCCAATTAAGCTCAATTTGCTTTTTATTTATGAAACTTACTTTTCCCATGTCTTTGTTTTCTCACTGTTCAATTATTGTGTTACCAACCCATCCAACAAACATTAATCTTGAGATATGCTGGCCTTTGATGTAAACTGAATTGAAATATGAAACTAAATACAAAACCATTTTAAAATAGGGCCAAGCATGGCAGTACATGCCTTTAATTTCAGCACTAGAATAACAGAGGCAGGAGGATCTCTTCAAGTTCAAGGCTAGACTGATCTATGACGCAAGTTCTAGACTAGCCAGGGCTGCATTGTGAGATCCTGTTTCAAAAATATTTTAAAATAGATGAACATAAGTAAAAGGAAGAAGGCCCTTGGACAATGTGATGCCCTTTGTTATGATTCCATTACTGATGAACTGACTCATATTTCACACATTGATTCTCCTTTGTGAAGAATAGTTCTGCTAGATACACGAAATTATATTTAATAAGTACTCTGTTAAGGTGTTATGCTTGTAGTAGATCATTGGAGCTTTCATTGTTCTGCTGAATAAATATGTTGTCAATCTTATTACAATTTTCTTTCAATATTAACAATAGTTCTTTTATCTGTGAGATTTATTGTTCATTATACCTAGAAAGTTTTCTTCCTTAATCCTTCCATGATTTCCCTTCCCTTGTGCCCTCCTTGCCACACTGCCTTTTTTTCTTTATCAAGGACCAACCCCACAGATGTGTACATTCTAGACCATTCTGCCATGTACTGTACCACTGAGAAATTGAGTTTCACCTTGTGCTCTCCTTTCACCCTCCATCAGTCTCTCCTTTGCCTTCCTTCCATTTTTCAAACTCTGAATAAGATGTAACTTGGGATTCTGTTCTGGCTCTCTTAGCCTCTCTCCATATACCACAGATATTTTTCCTCATCTAGCTGATTTCTTTTCCTTTATTTTCTCAGTTTACTTCCTTCCCCTTTAATTTCATGTCTATTTCATTGACTTAGTTAAACGTTTTGTCTTCTATTTCTCATTTACAGTTGTTTTTGCTTTTATAGTGCTGACCTAAGTTTGACCCCTGGGAGCCATACATGAAAATAAAGAACTACCTCTCACAAGTTTTCCACTGACCCTTGCTTGTCCATTTAGCACATTTTTACACACACACACACACACACACACACACAGAGACATACAAACATGTACATGCACAATAAATAAACAAAAATAAATAAATGAAAATAACTAACAAAGAAGAACTCAGACTGTCAGGTATGTATTTTCTCCCCATACATATAAAGAAAAGTTCTCCACCTTGTTCTGTCTCCTGTAGAAGTGGAACACACAGAAAATCCTTAGTTCTCCTATCCTTCAATGTTCACTTACCACCTTTTAAATCTACTTGTTTGTCTGTCGATTTGTCTTCTATTAACTGTGGACTTAAAAATCAGGTTTTTTTTTTTTTTACTCACTTTATTCACCTAGTCTAAACTCAAACTTTCCACTTCAGAGCTCTGTCATACATTTAAAACTTTTGCCTGATCAAAAAAAAAAAAAAAAAAAAAAAAAAGGGAGAAAAAGAAAGATAGTGGTGGTGTACACCTTTAATCCCCGCACAAAGGAGGCAAAGATAGGCAGATCTCTGTGAGTTTGAGTCTAGTCCAGTCTAGGACAGCCAGGACTGTTACACAGAGAAGCCCTGTCTTGAAATCCAAAAGAGAAAAAAACAAAACTTTTGACTGTTACTTAATATCGCAGTACCTAAATAACACTACTTTTTTCACAGTTTGTCTCAGTACTAACCCAGAAATATGCTAACATCTTGTTCTTCCCCAGCATTTACCTTAGAAATAAGTCTTAAGAAGCTGCAATTAAATATTAAGATGTGATAGGAAATAGAATCTCACTCAATATTGTTTGTAGTTCCAGGTGCAGCATTACATCGCTCAGAGTCTATTAACCCTAGGAAGTTGCAGCCTTTTGAGAAAGTCTATTATATTGCTACTACTATCAGAAGTGAACAGCTTTGTGGACCACCTGGGAGCCATCAATCAGGTATGTGCAACTTGAAGCTATAACTTGTTAACTTGAGCTTAACACAACTATCAGCTTTTGACTTTTTTCTTTATCTTTTTTCTGTCCTTTATTGATGTATTGATTTGGTGCTATTTCACTTGTAGCATTAACTCTAATACATGTGAATATTTTTGCTTAATGGAATTATACAAGGTGCTTCAGCCAGTGGGGGTTTTGTATGTTTGTGGGTATGTATGTATGTTTGTTTGTTTTGTAAATAAACCCATCTTGTCTTCTTCACTGGCACACCTCTACCAACGTTCCATTGTTCTTAGCAAAGGAATGTTTAGATGAATAGACTTAAATATCCCCAATTGTAATATACATTGCAATGGTGAGGGGGCAATGGTGGACCTGAGAGGATCCTAAATAGAGAATGGTCCTTCTACCCAATTGCCTGAGAGAACTTTCTAGCTGAATTTGAAATGCCATTATCAAGCTATACAAACAGGTCTCTGAAGTGGGATAGTGGGCATCAGCATTGCAGAAGCATGCCTGGGAATTCCACTATGCAGCCTAGACTTACCCCCCAGTGCTTCTAGCCTTTTACCTGTACAACCTTTTCATGTTGCCTCTGAAAAACATATAGGAATACAAGCCATTCCCAGATTCTGATCTTGATACCTGATGTTACATGTGTTTACCCTGTAGTTGCTTCATTATTCTTACTATCTCTCTTGTACAATTTAGAAAGACTATTAAAAAAGAAATCAGAGATAAGTTGGCATATTTATGTGAAAGTGAAATAAATTCAATAACTCAAATATATCATAGCTTTAAATTGCCTTTTAGCTAAGTATTTACCTCTGACTTCTCTACATTTAATGGAATGGTCTCAAAACTGTTATTATAGTCTTGTTCAGAGGATGATATGGTAAAATCTAGTCAGAAATTGTTTAGGTGATTCTGAGAAATAAGTTTATAAAGTCACTGTGACAAATCAAAGGAGAAATAAATAAGTCAAGTTGACTATTGCAAAAAGACCAAAATGATGAAATAAATGTCTGGTAGTGTTTGTACAAATTCCAATGTCAAAGAACTGGTCATAGTAGTTTACAAGCTCCCAAAGTACTTCCTGTCAAAGGAACAACTTAAATAAAAATAGATTTGAGTGGTATCAGCAGAGACTAGCAGAGCACAAAGGAACTTGACTGTTACATGTAATAAGATGTTTCCCAGGGATTCTGGGGAAACAAGATAGGTTTGCAACTTAACCAAAGACTGTGTAGAAAGTAAGCTTAATTGAATTGAATTATTTATTTGGAACATGAGGACAAGTTGAGAAGCCAAAATTTCATGTTTTTAGTTTAATTTAATTTTGAAGTAGCATCATTCTTCTTTTCCAGCTCATAGATATGGAACCAAGTCTTAAATCACTTAAGACACTTGGCCATCACTGCAGAAGAACATCTGCAAAAGCCATAATTTAAACTTAGGTGTTCTGTTATGCTACTGTAAGAAAAAGGGGGTTGGAGAGATGGGTTAACAGTTAAGACTACTTATGGTTCTTGCAGAGGACCCAGATTCAGGCTCAAGCAGCCATCAGGAAAAGCACTTGTGTGGACAGAGTTTGCATTTGGCTATGCTGACCTTGAAGAAACATTGAAGTGACCTAAATGTGGGCTGATGGAAATAAGAGACAATATTTGAAAAGAGCTCTTAGCTGATTCACAGTTGGATACCTGTCTTCTAGACAACACTAGAAAAACAAAGTCAGTAACATGCCTTTAATGTCTTCTCTCTAGACATGTAAAACAACAGGGATGTATAACAAATGACCTTTAGGGAAAAAAATGAGTTAATAGAAATAAACCCCAAAGAGTGTCTGAGAAGATGACTCAGTGACTAAAACCAACATATGCTCTTCCAGGGGACCCTGGTTCAAATCCTAGTAACTATAATGCAGCTAAAATGAGGCAGCAAATCCTAAGTGATGCAATAACCTCTTCCACCCACGTAGGGCACTGTACACATGTGATACATAGACACACATGCAAATGTTGGTGCACATAAATAAAATGAAAAAAAGTGATGAAAGGTAATGACATTGTTAGTTATTATAAATGTGTTATGATAGTTTAAAGATATCTATTACAAATATGTTGAGTATCTTAAAGAATATGAGAATGAAAATAAGAAAATGGAAGATTTCAGAAATAATATTGCAAGCAGTATATCTATAAATAAAGCAGTGAAAACCTAAATAAATATAAAAAGAAAGGAATCCTTAGCAGTTAGCTTGATTATTTACATTAATTACATATCCCTTAGTTGCCAGTTTGCAAAATTAACTGAACATATAGAATATTTTAATATCATTTAGCAAGTTAGGCTGTGGTACTTTTGGAATAATATAGGCCACATTATCATCACTTATACTCAACATGGTCATGCAGATAGAAAATCTAAAATCATTTTCTATGGCTAATGATCTGTTAATAATTCCTCATACATAAAGCCAATTGATTTTATACTTAGACTTTAAGATAATTCCATTGGGAAGATTGGGGCAATGCTCATTATGATAATGGGGTACATATTTGAACAGTCTTTGTAAAAAGTTGCTATATTAGTGGTAAGAAAGAACATGAATTATTCAGGACAACAGGAAGGTAGACTGGATAGGATTGCTAATACAAAAAAAACTAACAGTACTGAATTTTTAAATTGTTATTGGGACTGTAAAAAGGCAAACACTTTCTCAGAAAGTTAAACATTCTCCTAAACCACTATTTTGCCACACAATTCAATAACTATGTTTACATTTTAAAAATTTACATGAATGTTAGTTTCATCTTTGTAATATTTTGATATAAATGTCCCCAATAGGCTCTGGTATTTGAACAATTTTAGTTGCCAGCCAGTGATGCTGTTTGGGAAGGTTTAGGTAGTGTGCCCTTGCTGGTGGAAGTATGTCACTAAGGACAGTTTCAGAGTTTAAAGCCTCACACTTCCAGTTTTCTGTGCTTTTTTGCTTTCATTTGAACCTGTGAGCTCTCAGCTACATGATCTTGCCTGCTTTTTCTCCATACCTCTCTGCTATGATGGGCTCTTATCCCTTTGTTCATTGGAGATGGAGTTTTCCTGTTCCACAGCCACTCTCAATCAATTATAAAAGCTCGAGCTATAACTCAGGCTTGTTACTAGCTAAATCTTACACTTAAATTAACCCATATTTCTTATCTATGCTTTGCCACATGGCTGGATGTTACCTCTTTTTTTACACATCCTGCTTTCTTGGCAGCTGGCTGGGGTCTCTCTTGACTCCACCTTCTTCTCCCCAGAGTCCTGTGCTTCTGAATGTTTCACCTATACTTCCTGCCTGGCTATGGTCCTGTCAGCTCTTTATTAGCCAATGAGAGTAATACATACAGTACACAGAAAGATTATTTTCGCAAAAGATAATAGAATTTGAAAGCATTATATTGAGTTAAAAGGGAGAATGAAATATCCAGGAAACAGAAATACTTAAATGTATCAGCTATAAGATTATAGATAATAAACCATTGTACACATCTAACACTCTTCCAGTATACACATGATTAAAAAACTGTCTTCAAAATTTCATAGACTCTAAAGTATTACATGACAAAATATTACTGTTTAAATTTTGTATATTTTATGAGTGAACACCTGTGGCTTTTGCATTATAAATATTTTATATTGAAGAGAAAAATTCCCCTTAAGTATCAGAAATATGTTGATCAAAGATGAAACTCCAAATTTAATTGCATTTTTTCCAGAAATGTTTTTCTCCTTAGATGCAGTTCACAATGCCATCTACTAAGCATGATTTTGGGAACAGTAGCCAAACTATTAAAATGAAAAGTACATTTGGAATATTGATAAGGATCGGAGAGATCTGAATTCTGAGTAGCATATTCATATTCATATTAAATAGTTTAGAGACCTAGTATTTACAAAGTACATAAAATTTCTACAAGATGACAGTCTTAATATTTAGAATAAAAGCATAGTAGGAAACAAGCTCAAAGCTGTGTTGTTTATTCCTTTTAGATATCTGTTTTCTTGTTAATTAAAATAAAACTAAGCAATTTATTAATAAAAGTAGTCATACAATATTCTGAATATAGCATTTTATGCCATTATATAAAGCTAACTATTTTTTTATATATCTGGATAAACTATACCAACAAAATAAGTATTTTAATAAGAGACACTGAGAAAAAAATAATAATAGCCATAAATCTAATCAAGAAACAGCTGGCCAATTTCATATGAGAGTAAAACTATATTCTTTCAAATTTACTAATTATTAATGTTTTAATGATACTGCAGATCTAAGAGCCTTGGCTCAATCACAAGTAAGTTAATTGATCATTTAAAATATCATTTATATCAATCTGCTCAAATAGACAAACTAAAGATTATGGGACCTTGGCATGGGCTTTTGCGTTTTTATTTTATTTTATTTAAAATGACCTAGGAGAAATTTCTGGTGACAAGTCTGATTTATCACACAAGTACATTTCTCCCTTTCCAATATTCCTATGTAAACATCATTCATTGTGTATGAATAGAGCAAGGCTCGAATTTCCCTAAATTCAGAATTAAAATGAAAATATAAAAAAAAATATATAAATCTCTATATTTTCTGAAAGACTGTTTAAAACTGTTTTCCATTGCCCCCCCCAAAGAAATTCATCAGTCAGTTCAATGATCAAAGGAGCTAAATGGTCTCTGGATTGTTCATCACTTACATACTAGGTTGTTTGTTTTATTTTATTTTTACATTTTTTGAGAATGTTATACATGAGTACTATATTTCATCATTCACTACTCCAGTTCTTCCCATGATGTCTCTCTGTTTCTCTAATTCATGACTGCCTCTACTTTTAAAATTATCAGTATTATTATCATTACTATTATTATTAGGGGTGTGTGTGTGTGTGTGTGTGTGTGTGTGTGTGTGTGTGTGTGTGTGTGTGTATGTGTGTGTTGAGCAGCTGTGCATTTCTGAATTTCTTTGATGATGTCCATTTACTCCAGAATGAAGTTTTTCAAGTGGTGGAGGGGTGTGATGGAAGATCTAAGGAAGTAACTTGCTTGGTATATGGTAAATACGATAGGATAGGTTATGGCTTGCTTCTTAAGTGTCTCTAAAAAACCCACATGCTGTCAGTTTGCTCCCAAATGTATTGAAACAATGAGCCTTGGGATGTGATTGACTCTTTAGGGCTCTGTCCTGATAAAGATGTTGATTTATTTGTGTATTTATAGTTTTGTGCTGGCAGTTATTATCTTCATGACACATGCTAGAGACTCTTGGAAAGAGGAAATTTCAATTGGAGATGTCTGTGGGGGCATTTTATTTTTTATTGATGGGAGACTGCAGCCCACTATGAACCTTGTAGCCCTTGAGCCTTGACCTTGGGATGTGTGGCTGAGTAAGCCACAGAGCAGCCCAGCAGGGGTACTCCTCTATGTCTCTGAATGAGTTCTAGCCTTCTAGTTCCTATTTTGAGTATTTTCCCTAATGCCCCTCCATGATGGTTTAGATCAGGATGTGCCAACTTAATAATTCCTCTCCTCCCCTATCTGCTTCTGGTCCTGATTTGTCACAGCAATAGAAAGAAAGCAGAGACATGTTTAATGGGTATGGGGCAGAAAACTCAGAAATCATGTGGTAAAATAAATCTATCTCCTTAACATTGATTTTTCTCTGCAGTTCCCCCCACCCCCGCCCAGTGATAGAAGTCTAATGGAATGAACTGTTTTTCTTATGTGCTATAAAATGTAGAATACAGCATTAATTGGTCTATGTGGATATAATGTAAATGTCATCTAAAATGTGTTCAGGATATCGGGGAGCTATGATTATAAGGTGCCTAGTTGCAAATGACATATTAACACTAATACTGATACAACCAGAATAGAAATCATATGGAGCTTACTCAGAAAACTAAAATGAGAACTTTTGTATAACTAGACATACTCCCTTTGGTCATGTATAAAAATGACTTTATATAATACCACAGAAATAGTTATACATCCAGGTTTATTGCTGCAGTTTTCACAATGGCAAGGGGATGGGACCATCCTAGATGTTCAACAGCAGATGAATAGATTATGAAAATGTATTGTAGGGGCTGGAGCAATGGCTGGGTGGTTAAGAGGACTTCTGCCTCTCAGATGACCTTGGCTTGGTTACCAGTATGCTTCTTGCACTGATTGTACTACCACTTACAGGGGACACATTATTCTCTTCTGACTTCATATGTCACCAGCCTCTCACACATTGCATGTGCACATATAAAGCCCAAACATGTACTATATGCTTAAAAACAAAGAAAAGTATTTTTTAAAAAGAAAGTGTATTACAAAAATATGAATAGAATTTTATTTAGCTATAAAGTAAAATGAAATTTACAAAAACATGACCAGAACTTGTAATTATTATGTTCAGTGAAGTTGCATAGAACGACAAATTCTACATGTTATTTCCTATACAAAAACGTGTGTGTGTGTGTGTGTGTGTGTGTGTGTGTGTGTGTGTGTGTGTGTTTGAATAAATGGCATGGAGTTAGAGAGAGGACCATGAGGGGGCGCCTAAAAGTTTTAAGGAATGGAGGTATGGTAATAGAGCACTTGTGACATGAAAGTATTATATAAAGAGGACTTTATAACATTAGAAAGATACATGGGTATGAGGAGACAAGATATAAATTAGGAGAGGTTCAATAAAACTATATCACATCTGAAAATGACACAATAAAACCAATTACATGCAGGTTAACTAAAAAGAACACACATAAACAAAACCCAAACATGTAATTAATACCTTTAGTAATATGTAGTTTCTTCTGGTGGTGGATGCATGCATACACACACACACACACACACACGCACACGCACACACACACACACACACACACACACACACATATATATATATATATCTTTCCAAGTACCATTTATTGGAAAGATTTATATTTGTCACGAACATGTTTTGATAACTTTTGTCAACAATTGAAGGTTCATACTATATAAATGTATTCTTGGATCCTTTATACTGTTCCATTGTTCTGATGTCTGTTTCTATGCTATACCATGCTACCTTTGTTGTTATATCTTTGTGGTAAAACTCAAGGGCAGGCATTATGATGCTTGGTATTTAAAACAAATCTGTGGTGTTATGTATTTAGTATGTGTTTCTAATATCGTTGAATTTTTATTGAATTGAATCTATAATTTTGGTAATGCATTTTCACAGTATTAATTCTATTAATCCAGCAGAATGTGAGTTCTTTTCACCTTCTAGAATCTTCTTTGATTTTCTTTGTTTCTTCATCTCAACTATTTCATTATGAAGATCTTTCTCTACCGTAGTCAAGTTCATTCCTATGTACTTGCTAATGGGAAATGGGATATTTTTCACAATTTCTGTCTCATGTAGTTTATTACTATTACACAGAAGCCTACTTGTGTCTGTGCATAGTTTGCCAAACATTTAAGTTTTAAAAGTCTATGATAGTTTCCAGGGTCTTTTAAAATTTAATTACGTTCACCTGTAAATAGGAATTGCTTAGTCTCTTGTGTTTTCCTATCATTTGTACCTTGCTTTTGTCTAATTGCTTTTGTTAAGAATTTAACAGTGTATTGAATGAGTTGTTTCCTTACAGATTTTAGAGAAAATGCTCCAATTTCCTCATTTAAAATTATGTTGCCTATAGATTTGTAACATATATTATGTTGAGATATATTCTATTTTTATTTCTTTCAAGACTTTGATCATGAAAGCATGTTGACTTTTGTCAATTCTTTATCTACATCTATCAAGATGTCCATGTTATTTCAGTTCTTAAATATATCATTGTAGTTTATTACAATTATTGATTTGTTTATATTGAATCAACTATATATTCCCCACAAGGAAGCTAAATTGTTCTTGGGGTGTTATTGTTTTATTTATAATTTATTTTTTATTTAGTTGAAAGTGATTATATATTTTCTTCTTCCATTTTCACCTTCAAACCCCTCCCATATCCTCTAAGCTCCCTGTCAAATTCATGAACTCATTTTTTATATTATTAATGTATTCATGAATTTGGCTTGCAAGTATTTCATTTAAAGTTTTACATCTATTTTTATTTGTTAACTTGGCCTGTACTTTTCTTTATTTTTATCTTTCTTAAAATGTGTGTGTGTGTGTGCGCGCCCGCACGTGCGCGCGTGTGTGTGAGCATGCACCTTCTGTGCATGTGTCATGATCAGAGAACTGAAGTCCTCCCTGTGAGTCTGAGGGAATGGAATTCATAACCATGGCAGGCAATGGTAGGGGAGAGGCTAAATCACATTCAAGAGTTCTGGCCTTAATCCTTTCCCTGGTGGGTCTGCTCTCCATTTTTGTTTTTCTATAGCCAGGGTTCCTCTATTGGAACCTCTGGTTGGTATTACTCCTGGAAATATTTCCATGCCAACAAGAATTAACATGAGTATTGGCAATATTGACTGTAGCTACTGCAGTGGTGCCAGTGAGAGTGTCTTAACTTGGCTTGGGCATCTAGTAGCTAGGTCCATTGGTAGGAGTTCACTAATATGTAAGTTTAAGGATGCTCGACAAGTCAAAGTGTTTGGAGCACTGGACCAACATTCTAATCCTTTTCCTAACTATATTTGTTCTATCATTCAGAAAAAGGGGCTATCCTCCTTCTATCTGTTAGAATGACAGCACTCTCAGTCCTTTTTGTCACCTTAAGTGTTTTTGAATGACAAAAAGACTTTTGACCTTAGGGGTTTCAACACTGAGAATAGTGTTAAGTAAGGGGTTGTTTTAGACTTTTTTTCCAGATGTGATGACTTTACCAGCCATGCCTTGGACCAAGAATTCATGGGTTCTTGACTAATAGGCACCCTGGATAGTGGAAGAGTTATGAATCTGTCTAAAGATTTTTAAAAGCATGAAGTTGAAGAGGAAGCTATAGAATTCTTAATTATTCAAATGAATGTATTGGTCCATTATATACACGTAGTCAAAAGAACATTGCATTGGGTGTACATATATGTGTGTGTGTTTGTGTGTGTGTGTATTGCAATGATTACATATATGTCATATATGTAATGGCATATAAAGTAGGAATAAAGTGTTGAAGAGTTGTTTTTTTCTCTTAATCAGAGCAGAGATTCTCTGTCCCACAACCAAAACAATCAACATGAATAGTAAAACTAGTGATAGCAAGAAGCTTTATTCAGAAATAAAATTAGAATTATCACTCCTTGCAGCAAGCCTCAATAAATTACTAAGTAGCATTTTATCATTTCTTTGGAGTTATTTTTTTTTTTCCTGAAAATGGGCCAATTTGGTCGTGGCTGTATGTGTAGCATGAATAATAAAAATGCAGAGACAGTTATTGAGGTTCAAGCTCAATATCAGAGAAGCAAAGCAGCCAGCCACTAGCTCTTACCTTTACCTCTACCTCAGACCACAGTGATCCTGTCTCCATGAATCCTCAGAGCACAATCACGACTGCACTGGTCTCCACCAAGCCTCCGAATGCAGTCTTAGACTTTTGCCTCTCCTCAAAGTGGCTGGTGACTAATTCTCACATGAAACCCTTTGTTTCTTCCTTTTATACTTCTCAAATCCTGGGATTAAAGGCATGAGCTCTATTTCACTCTTATGTAGCCAATGTAGTCTTGGACTCACAGAGATCTATCTGCCTTTGTCTCTTGAGTCCTGGGATTAAAGGTGTGTACAACCAATGCCTGAACTCCATGGCTGTGAATAGCTTTGCTTTTTGATGCCCAGTGACTTTATTAGATCATAACCAATACATCACCACATGTATGTAAATCAGGCTTTGAACTGGAATGCATCTGTTTTAATAGGTACATAATGGGGGTTTGTGAGTGGCCCATGAGTCAGGTACAAGTCTCCACATTCAAGAAGTCTGCTAATACCTTCCAAGAAAAAGGAAAAACACAGATGTGAAAAAGAGTGGCTGTAGTTAGCTGGCATCTTGATGAGTTGAGACTGGGATTTTAGTTCCTTAGTTCACAAATTAGTATTTTTTGTTTAAATCTCAGTGCTGTGAGTCCTGGCTACCAATTCTGTAAGGACACTCCAGTATCCTTGGACTTTCAACCTGACCAGCCTACTGGAGGGGCTGCTTTCTTCCTAATGCCAAGCATATGCTTATATTTACCCAGAAGACATATTCTTAAATATATAAGCACCTGGCAAACTAATGATAAAGCAAAACACATAAAACAAAAATTGGTAAAACTACAGTAGAGTTGGATAGCTCTCTAGTTGTTCTTAAGTATTTTGGTATTCTTTTCTTAGTTATTGATAATACAGTAGATGGAAAATCAATAAACACTATGGAGATGCTGAATGAAGGTATTAACCAGCTTGACCTCAGTATTATTTCTGGAGTAGTTCATCAATCAGCAGTAAAATGAATAGTTGTTTTCAAGAGCATAAGATAGGCACTGAGGTAGATTTTGTTCTGAACCATAAATAGTCCTTAATAAAATTTAAAGAGTTGAAATTATGTATTTGTTTATTTTCTAATCACTTCAGGATTTACAAGTAATTACTAATTAGTAACAGAAGAGATTTTAACAAGTAATTAGTAACAGAAGGGTATATAGACACTCACCCCACCCCTGTTTGGAAATGAAACACACATACATGAGAGAGAGAGAGAGAGAGAGAGAGAGAGAGAGAGAGAGAGAGAGAGAGAGAGAGAGAGGATGAGAATGGACATATCACACAGGAAAAATATAACCTTTTATTGGCAGACTGAAAAAAAATAGCTAAATGGAAATATAACACACCAGATTTATTGATGTTTACATAATGCAGTATGGGAGTTTAGAGTGATGATGTAGAGATTAACATTAAAGCATCAGGGTTTTAGGGTAATACTGAAGAGAGCCTATCCAAAATATGCGAAATGAGGAAAGCAAGATATCAATTAGGTTCAAAGACATAAAAAAAAACTCTGATATTAAAAGGATTGAAAAACAATGGGCACACAACTTTAATCCCAGCAATTGGGAGGCAGAGGCTGGTAGACCTCTGTGAGTTTGAGGCCAGCCTAGTTTATGGAGCTAGTTTCAGAACATACAGGTCTACATAGAGAAACCCTGTCTCAAGCAAAACAAAACAAAACTAAGTGACAATAGTAGAAAGTAGTCAGTAACCCAAAGCTGCTTACTGGAGGAAAAATAAAACAAAATAAATGTTACCAGTGTTGAGTTTTAAATCCATCCAATGAATATGTGAACTAATTCTTACATACAGTCTACCAAATGTTCTGCAGGAATAAACAAATAACTCCATAGTTAACCACATCCATTAAACAAAAAGAAATTTAAAACCTTCCAGCAATAGTGGCAACAAATGATAACCCATGGTTTTAGAGAGCACACTGTTGGACATTTAAAGATGCTTTCCCTCTTCTATAGTTTCTTCCAAGAAACAGGAATGTTTAGAGTGTGTGCCCAAATTCTGAACCCCCAAATCACCAAGAGACCCCTTCAGATGCAAAAGCAAAGAGTCTTTTATTATTTAAGGAATTAAGTCAGTTCCTCTGTCCATTCAACACAACAGGTTGGGCAAGAAGGACCCAAAGGAGCCAAGAAGCAGGGAATTTACTGGGTAGAGCAAGGGGAGTGTCTACGGGTATGCAGCTCTTGGGATTGGTGCACTTCCGGGCTTGGATGACCTGTCCTGAGTTGATAGATCTACTGGTTGCTATGGCCTATATGCCCTCCTAGGGGGATTACTATGATCTGTACACCACTGTTACACACTGTTAACTGAAAGCACCTCCAGAGCTCATCAGCTTCTTCCACATGGAGGGTATCTGAATTCCTAGTGACTGAGGCAGATCCATCAAGGTCAACAGGCCAGAAACTCAGCAGCATGTGCTGAGTCAGAGGCCTACATTTTGCTGGATCTTTCCTGCAGCCTTTAATACTGCTAAAGCATGCAACTGGGTGAGTGTCTGATCCATTCAAGATCATTATAATAGCTGGAGGTTTATGATATGGTAGAGGACAGGGATCTAGTGATTAGAATAAAAGTTATTCTCCAGACTGCCATTGCTGAATCACCTGGAATGGGAAGTTTCAGTTTAGGAAAATAGTCCATAATATACTATAGAACCTAGCAAATCCAACTTATGCATCAGCTTTCTGATAGATAAATGTAGGCAATGAGATTTCCACCGACCTAAAACAAACTTTCAAAGGGACGACTGATCCAGCATTAAGTATGGGTTCTTTGAAAAGTCAGCATTCATGACCACTTAGTATGGAGAGTGTCTTAAGGGTAGGGATGAGCAGATGCCAACATAAAGCACAGCCATAACTGCTACTTGTTAGGATTTCACATTAATCTGTTTATATTTGTCTTTCTATTGCTACTCACCATATTAGTGATAGCCTGTTACAGTTCAGGATCACAAAGGATGCTCTAAAATTTGTACTTGCAATTCCTAAATACATTAAGTTCCAAGCAAGATGTTCTGTGTCTACATTGAAGACTCACAAATTAAAATATTTGTCAAAGCCTTGGAAACCAGCAGGATTTTTCCAGAGAAATGACTGAGATCATTGTGGTCATTTTCAAATATTTTTAAAGATATACAGTATTCTCTTCTCAGCCACTGGATTTACTTTGACATTCTCACAAATTACTGGATATCAGTAAAGAAGGTTTTGTTGCAAATTGAATTCTTATGTTAAAGGATGATGAGGTTTCAAGCAAGCAACAAATAAATATATAGAATTCAGTAACTTGGAAAGGATTTTAGTTCACATTCTATACTGTGTGATGCTTTTTCAAAGTATAATTATTCCTTAAAATGACTATACATGAATAAATGTCATGTTTCATGACATATTGAAAAAATATAAAGCAAAGATTATATTGATGATATTGTAAAATGGAAAAGGTATCCAGTATCTTTACACCCCCCCCCACCTCTGAGAAAAAGCATGAGATAGAGATGGCACCACATTCAACAGAGGGCTGATCTCCAAAATATACAAAGAGCTCAACAAACTAGACACTAACACACCAAATAGTCCAATTAAAAGAGAATGCTCAACAGAGGAATCTCAAATGGCTGAAAGGCACTTGAGGAATTGCTCAACATCCTTAGCCATCAGGGAAATGCAAGTCAAAATAGCTCTGAGATACCATCTTACTCTTGTCATAATGGCTAAAATCAGAAACACCAATGACAGTTTATGCTAGAGAGTATGAGGAGAAAGGGATACACTTCTCAAGTGCTGGTAGAGTGAAAACTTGTGCAGCCACTTTGGAAATCAGTATGCTGGTTTCTCAGGAAGAGAATTGATCTACCTCAAAACCCAGCAATTCCACTTTTAGGCATATACCCAAATGATCCACATCTACTCAACAAAGATATCTGTTCAACTATGATGATATCAGCATTATTTGTAATAGCCAGAACTTGGAAACAACATAGATGCCCCTCAACTGAAGAATGGATAAAAAAAAAATGGGGTACACATACACAATGGAGTACTACTCAGCACTAAAAAACAGTGACATCCTGAATTTCACAGGCAAATGCATGGGACTAGAAAAAACAATCCTGAGTAAGGTAACCCAGAAACAGAAAGACAAACATGCTTTATACTCACTCATGAGTGGATATTAGACATAGTGTAAAGGATGATCAGCCCACAGTCCACAACCCCAGAGAAGACAGTATAAAGGAGGATCCTAAGAGAAATATATATGTTCCCTTGAAAAGGGGAAAGGGAACCATGGGGAAGGGAGAGGCAGGTAGTGGAGAGAGGAGGGGATAAGGGCAGTGGGGAGGAGAACATGAGGGATTGGGAAGTTTGAGTTGAGGAAGGACAGAGAAGGAAAAGAAAGAAAGAGATACTTTGCTTGATAGAGAGAACCATTATGGGCTTAAGAAGAAACCTATCACTATAGAAATTCCCAGGAATCCACAAAGATGACCCCAACTAAGAATCTATCTAAGCAATGGTGGAGAAGTTACCTTGAATGCCCTTTTCCTATAATGAGATTGATGACAAACTTAATTGCCATCATAGACCCTTCATCCAGTAGATAATGGAAGCAGAAGCAGAGGTTCAGAGATAAGCACTGAGGTGAACTCCTGGAGAAAGGGAGGAGTGATGAGCAAAGGGCTCAAGACCATGCTGGAGAAATCCACAGAAATAGCTCAGGGACTCCAAAATGACAGCTAGGGAACCTGCATAAGACAGAATAGGCCCCCTGAATGTGGGTGTCATTTGGGGGGCTTGTGCAGTTTGTGGGGCCACTGGCAGTAGAACCAGTATTTATCCCTAGTGCATGAACTGGCTTTTTGGAGACCATTCTCTAGGGAGGTTTACCTTGCTCAGCCTAGAATCAGGGGGGAAGGCCTTGGTCCTGCCCCAAATGATATGACAGACTTTGATGATCACCCATGGGAGGCTTCACCCTCTCTGAGGAGTGGATGGGGGGGAGCTGGGATAAGGAGATGATGGGGGAAATGGGAGGACAGTAGGGAGAGGAAACTGGGATTGGTATGTTAAATAAGATTGCTTTTAATTTAAATAAAAAAGAAACGAAGAAGAAAATAGTGACTAATCATCTTCAAGGAATAAAACAACCTGTTTAAATTTTAATTTGTACAAGAACTACACCCCCCCAATTTTAATGATTTTGCTAAATTATCAGAAATGTAATTTTTCCAACTATGGGAAGCCCAATAGTACCAGTCAATAAGACAGTCACTTGCTCTTTGAGTCTTGAGTTTTCCTTGTGTATTGATGATTTTGTCTGATGGGTCACCTCAACACACACACAACAAACCTTCCTCCCTTAGTCAACAGTCTACCTTGTCTTGAGAGGTGACGATCTCTCTGAGGAGACAGTCAAGGGACAGTGAGAGATCCATTCTAGGCGACTCTCTTACAGATTGTCCTTTGTTATTTGGTCTATGTTTCTATTGTATTCCCTCCAAAGAGACCATGTTTGCCAGCTTGTTCATTTTTTAATAAAACAATGTTAGACTGTGTCTTCCTAAGTCTGTAAAGAAGAAATATGTGCCTAATACTTCAGGTATTCTATTTGAGTGGTTAGTTTGTTCACTCAGTTTTTTCCTATTGCTAGGGATCTGTTCTATGTCTTAGTTTTATGCTTAGTTATTTGGTGTATCTCAGCAGTGTGCAGGTATGCAGAATGCAGTATACAGTGGTTAGCAGCTCTCCTTTTTTCTAGATTGTGATGCTTTCACATTATGTATTCAGTTTACACATAAGCACAGTTTACCCCTTGATACCTCTTTCAGTTCTTACACTGCCATGTCACCAATGTAGTGGTGTTACCTCTCTTACATGTTGTGTGTGTAGGCATACTTTTCTTTCCTTCCCACCAGTTCCCAATTAAATGACACAGAGACTCAATTTTAGCTAGAAATGCTCTGCAGATAGCACAGGCTAGTTACTAGCTAACTCTTACAGTTTAAATTAACCAGTACCTTCTTTAGCAAAGCCTATTTATCTCCCATTTCCTCTATATCTTACTCTCAACTCTGCAGAGTTCTTCATAGCATTGTGTTTGGCTCTCCTCCTAGCCTTATCCTGTACAGTAATTGGCCAGTCAGCTTCTTTATTAACCAATCACAGCAACATATATTCACACATTGTAAAGGAATATTCCACATGTGTATCTTCACATTAGTGAAAAACCTTGATTTTTTTATTAAATGACCTTGAGATTAGGATTTTCAAGTCCAGGAGTAGAATTATATACATATACATTTTTATATACAGCTAATATTTTTATTATACTTCTAAGCAACTTCATTTAAAAATTAAAAATGAAGTAAATTATATGCATATTTGAAATTCTTAGTAAAAATTTAACATAAAAATTACAAATGAAATACATATTCCTAGTTCTTGACAAAACATAGATTACTTTGCAAGATGGGTCAGACAGGAACTTGTCATCAGACTAGATTAGCTGAATTCATATCGCAGGCCATAAATGGTCAAAAGAGTAAAACAACCCTTATAAGTTGTCCCCTGACCTCTGTCTGCACAAGGACCATGGTATACTGTGTCCCTGAACACCTAAAATATAAATAAAACCAGATTACTTTGACAGCATTAAAATTATTTTCAAATCATTGTTAGTAACTTTTTGAAATTATCAAATTTCTATACCAAATCATTAGCAAATTACTATATGTGGGTCTGACCATTTATTTTTTAAAAAATGAAAAGGCTATCTTCAATTAAAAAATTAATAAAAATATACGTTGATATGTTAAAAATAAGATTATTTTAATTTAAAAAATTATATAACTTCCCCCTTTCCTTCCTTACATCCTTCTAGCCCTTTCCAAGCACATTCTTCCAATTCCTTCCATGACCCCACTCAGCATCTCCCACTTGCCCCTCCACTACCTAACTGATAGCCACATTCCCTTGATTATTATGGTTACAGTATGGGGGGGGGTCTGATTTTGTTGTTTGTATGTATATGGTTTTAGAGATTACCACTTTGTATTGAGAATTTTGCTTACTATCAAGTTCTAAATTCAGCATTATTATTTCTTTTTACATTGGAGAATGTAATTTGTAAATCTGTATCTTTTGAACTGAGAAGCCTTTATGGCTTATAGCTCCCATTATTTATATTTGTCCTATTTTCTCATCACTTTGATTTTTTTTTTATCCTTTCTCAAGTTATCTCTTCATTACTTATTTAGTTTCTTTAACACTTGTTCTTAAGGATTTTCTATTGATGGTATACATTTTAATTTTCTTTTCTGGACTTTTGTAAATTAGTTCCTCATTTCACTACATTTAAGTTTTCTTTAATTGTGCATATACATTTTGCAAGTGAATATCTGCTTGTCCTTTTACATTTTAATTGCTTTTTCTAATGGGTACATGTTCTTTTACGCCCCCGATCATGTACAATGTACTCTCTTCTCTGTTTATCTTCATGGCTTGTTGTTAATAAGTCATTTTCAGTCTTCTAGTTCTGCCTAATGTTTAAGTTACTATTCCTTTATTTGACCATTTGTTTCTCAAAGGACCTGTTATTTGTTTATTTATTTATTTATCATTTATATTTATGTAATTTTCTTCTTTCTTTTCAATTATACTCTATTGGGGCATCACTATTGGCGCCAACTGTGGTTTAATCAGTGGATGGTCGTGTGAATTGTTCATATCCCTAATGATGATGCACTTAGTTTCTGTTCTTGTTCAGTCCTTTTGACT
Organism: Phodopus roborovskii; assembly: GCF_943737965.1. Classification (NCBI taxonomy): domain Eukaryota; kingdom Metazoa; phylum Chordata; class Mammalia; order Rodentia; family Cricetidae; genus Phodopus; species Phodopus roborovskii. The sequence goes on along the minus strand of NW_026125295.1, from coordinate 37,369,251 downwards.
CACACCCATGTGGAAATCTATGCTGTTTTGACATATTCCTGACACACTCAAACTAATAGGTTGTGTTTGGCAGTTTCTAAAGTTTTGCTACATGTTGCAGTATATAGAGGACCCATGCAGCCAGGACCCCACCCTCATTATTTGGGGAATCTATGAGAGATTTCCAGCCATAGATTGTGTTTCTCCATCAAGATAAACCAACCACTGGTTTAGAGCTCATTTCCCATTTTTGCTTCTTTGGTGAAAAACTGGAGGACTGTTTGTTGCAGAAATCATTTTCAAAAACAATCTTATCATCCATAAGGGTGTGTTACTTTTGTTAGGAGTTGAAAGTTGTAAGGGAACATAAGTTCATTATTTATTTTGGTTGGTTAATGAAAAATGGAAAATGTACTTCAATAAAATAATGAGGAAAGCTTGCTGTGAGCATTTGAAGTGACCGTGTTCAGAACACTTATGTGTGGGTGTGGGGGGGCGACCAGGTGCACAGTCACTGTCTGAATAATTCTGTGCTTCAGATGATAATTAATTCAAGAGATGCTTTGAGTAACTACAGAAAATAATGCTAATTATTTCCTCTGTATTTGGCTACCCTAGCAATAAAATGCAAATTAAATATGATTAATTCTTTTTCCATAGGTATGTGAATATATTGCTCTGGTTTTGATGGCTGTTGTGTTGAGCTTTATCAGTAACAAAAGAGTCAGTGTAATGAAAGAAATTCTAATGTATCTCAGCCTACCCGTTTTTGTCTTTGTGCGTTGTTGCTAGAAGTGAATAATAATGTTTGTTCCGAATAATTTCCTGGTGAAATTAAAACCAAATTAATGCTTTCTATGACATTTTCTCTAACCACTGTAACCAAGAGCAAGGGTCTCCCACTTTGTGGCACATATATTAACACATTTTTATTGGCCACGAATGTAGTTATAATCCAATATGTTTACATTTGCATCTTGGAATGTACTAGGATTAGCAATTTGTATTCATTGTTTCATATCTCACCTATCAAAAATAGTGAGTTTCCTAATAAGGATGTTTCAATTTAAATCAAATATAGCCACTTATATGAGCAATTTTCACTTAGAACTTCCCACCACTTGTTTTCTAAGCTGTGATTCAAAGATAAAAGAAGACAAGAAAGGAACAGTGGACTTGCTGTCTCCCCTTCATCCAATGCTGAGAGCTTTGATCCCTCTCTGAAAAGACTGATTTCAGGGAAAAGATGAATTCAAAGATTTCTCCTCTTTTGTAGACCATAGGCTATATCAATGCCACATATTTAATGCTTTCAAATGTATTTATTGTAAGAGTCAAAGGGGCCTAAAATATATGCTGTTAGAGATAGTATTTCTGAGTGGTACTGGGATGTGGTATGTAAGTCAATTTAAAGATTGAAAGGGGAAGAATGAAAGTTGCATTCTGAGAGTGGAGTTTATATCTGCAGTTTAAGAGTTTTGAAGTATAACACTTCCAGCTGTCAATACAGAGTAGATGTAAATTTCATTGCCATGAACTGTCATACCTACCCAATGAATCTTTTCTCTGGGCCCAGTCAGCTGCAATTAACTTGAAACCTACTAACATCACCCAGAAAGTAGAGGCAAATGGATCACAAGTTCAAGGACTGCCTGGGCTTCAGAGTCACACATATGAGATCAAATGTGGGGGGGGGGGGAGAAGAAAACAGGCATCATTTGTTATTGGTGATGGGAGTTGAGACAATTCATGCGCAAGGCATAGAAATCCTTGGAGACGATACCAGCATGTGGAGCAAAAGGAAATGTGATCTGAAAGAAAGGTACCAGGCACTTCAGTTCTTAGGAATGAAGGTTGCCTGGGATCTCATGAGTGAGTGGAAAAAAAAAAGAAGTATAGAAAAACATCATTATGACCTTCTATGGTCCATAGACTTAATTCTGCTGAGACAATCTAAAAGGCTAGCTTGGTGGCTCTGACATCCCACATCTAGATCTGTAACCCTACTTCTTTGCAATTAGATCTTCATGTAAGTTCTTTTCTCAAGGAAACTGGAGTTGCTGGAGTAAGTGAAGAGGTTGGTTTCAGAAGGTCAGGAAGGTAAGAGGTTATCTCTCCAATAGTGACCACACCAGTAAGAGATTATCTCTCTAATTATGACTGGTAGTAAGTAATATGTGAGTTCTCACTTTTTAACCATGCTACTCTGAATCTGAACTGTAACTTCCTTTAAAACTGTATTGTTGTATCTCAGTAATCTAATGCTACTTGTTAAGCTTCTGTGACCTGAATATGTTTTGGGGGGCTCTAAGGCATAAAACATGAGGGACTTGGCAATTTAATTATAAAGAGAAATATCTGAGCATTTGTCAAAGGATGCCATCAATAATTATTTTAAGTTAGCATGGAAAATATTAAAGTTACACTTCAAGGAATGGTAATGTTGATCCAAAATCCATAAGGGCTAAGTATGGGATACATCCCTTTGTTTGTTGCTCAGGGGCTTCCAAATGCCATTGCTCTTGGTTAATCACTTGGTGGTAAGAACCTATTTCTGACACTTTGCTTTTACAAGGCCACTTGTATGGCAACTTTGGATAATATGAAGGCTTTCAAGAAGGGAGGAAACTTGGCCATCAGTACCAACCTAATTTCTCCATATCCCATGGCCACTGTGTATAGTATTCTCAGTAGTACAGTCTTGTCATCAAGTTCTGATGAATAACCAAAGGCAGTGGCAAGTCCCTGTACCTTGGAGTGGGGAGCATTCCCTGGGCCACCTCTGTTCAACAACTTGGAGGGAAGGTAGGTTTTTATTTGGCAGTTTATGGTATTTGGAAAGATTATGATCTTCATTCTCTACCTTCCCACAACTTTACCCTTCTATTACTCTCTGCACATACATCCCCCTCCCTTATTCTCTTTCCCCTTCTGTAGCTGGAGTTTCTTATCCTTCCAGGTCCTAATGCCACTTCAGCACCAAATAAACACAGAAAGACTTATATTAATTATTAAACTGTTGCCAGATGTCTAGACCTTCTTATTGGCTAGCTCTGTCTTAATTATTAACCCATTTCTATAAATATATGTATCTCCATGTGGTCTTGACTTACTGGAGAATGCCTGAACCTGTTACTACAGCTTTTGTGACTACATGGTATCTCTTCCTAGTATCCTCCTAGTCTCTTTGCCCTGCCTATTTTCCTGTCTCTATTGGCCAAACAGTGTTATTCATCAACCGGTAAGAGAAACATATATACAGAAGGACACCCCCCCATTACCCTTCCTTTCTCCCTGTGTTCTAGCCTCCATTAAGTTTTCTCTTTCTTCTTCTTCACACTAGAAAGGGCAATTGGAGTGTTATGGTGACTGGTATCCTCGAGGTACATTACAGAAAAGAAAGGATTTAATTCTCAGAGTGAAGATGGTACCTGCAGAAAGCTCTCCAGGCTAGCTCAGGGAATGATGATCAGATACTTGGTCCTACAGGACGAGAGTGTTTGGTTCCATTCCTTAACTTTGAAAATGTTTGACTCCATATTTTTACAATACTCACCTTGGAGATTCCAGTTTTAAATATAATATCTGCTTTATGATTTCTTGTACAAACTTAAGTTTCTTATTGGTATATTTTCTTTAGAGTTCTTAGGTAGACAAAGAATATGAGTAAGCAAAGATGAGAACTTCAGAGAGATGCGAGAAAATGGTCTCCTTCTTTTCAAAGCCAAGATATTTACAGTGCTGCTGTGTATCGTAGGCTGGAGGCGCTGATTGGCCATGCTGGTGCTGGGAATGCCAGCGTGAACACCCCATGCTATTTTCTGAAGCGGTACAAGAAAACCCCCTCAACTTAGTCAGTGAATGTTTGTTCCTGAAACTATGACAGGCTGGGATGGAACTGCTGCCTCCTACATTATGTTAACATTTGGGGCACTGTTTCCATGAACACTCATTCCTGTGGCACATTGATCTCAAGTGCTTGGTTATGAACATATCTGATACTGTAAACGCAATGGCAGGATTTGGTAAAATAACAGCAGTTTTACTACACTTTCATCTTAGACATGTATAAAATGATTAAGCATGTGAGAGAATATATTAAACATTCTCTTTCTCTTAATCTGTATGGGAAGAATTTGTTCAAAAGCACCCAGAGTAGCTTAGGACAGTGATTGGAAAGGCAGGGAGGGTTGGCCTCTGCACACGTGGACTGTGCCCTAACTGGAGGCTATCAAGTTTGTACTGTAATGGCCTAAACACACATTCCAAATCAGATTTAGCTCATTTACAAAGGGTTCTAGGAAATCATTATGAAATGATTTGTGTATGAACCTTCTGTTCATTAAGTATGCTGGGTTAGGGATTCAAACATGTAGTAAATCTTCATTTGGATGGCTTTCAACCAGGTTAACTGCTTTTTTTTTTTTTGTAGAAATCAAATAACTTTTCTGAGCATCGTAGTTTTTCTCTATAACCTACCTACCCGTCTGTTAAGAAACTGTATTATCTGTCTCCCCAGAATCTCTCTAGCATTGTGAGACACTGAAAAAAAGCCATCAGAAACAAACTAAAGAAATGAAAAGTGTTATTACTCTAAAAACAATTTTAATTACTTAAAATGTTTATGCTGTAAGATGAAACTTTAAGATACAACTTCAGAAAAGCTGGCAAAGGAGTTTTACTCTTTCATAATAAGATAATGTGATTGTGTCCAGCCTAAAGACAAGACTAAAAGCATTCAGAGTGTATATCAGTGCTGTTTTATTTGTAATAAGCATTTCCTTAGGATGTCTGGAGATGTTTATAAATTACCCAGATTACTTCCATTGTTCATATATGTATAGAAGAGCACACATCATTCAGTGAGCCACCTTACTCATAAGAGATACTATTTATTATATGCATGCATATTTACTTCCATTATTATTTCATTAATATGGAATATGAATATATGCAAAGGCTTTTAAAGACAGATGTCAACTACCTAATTTTATAACAGTTCTTTTTAAACTATAGGTAGTATGAGAGGTGGATTTGTTTTTTCAATGTGCTACAACCTATTTCTATGCCTCTATGTTTGTGTCCACAAAATGTTCTGGTAGAAAACTGATCCCGTGCTACATGCAGTATTAATAAGAGGCAGAGACACTGTGTAGTGTACTAATCTTGTCGGTGAATCTCTCAGAAAATGGGTTAGTTGCTTTGTAAAGATAGCCCATTTAATTGGTTTGTTCTTCCTGCCATGGAAGGACACAGACGCAAAGCACCCTAAAAAAGATTGGGCCTTCATAGACAATGAATTTGACAGCACTTTTATCTTGAAGTTCTTATCCTCTGGAACTACAAGAAGTAAGTTTCTGCTGTTTCTGTATAGAAAGTTTATAATATTATCCTGTGTAAGACTGAATTATCTAAGATTCTGTTCACCAGCTTCAGTGTTTGCTATGGTGAAGAATTGACATTATAGAGATAATTAATTCCAAACAAGGGCTAGAAAGGTTCACATTTACTGTTCCATGGAGGCTTAAAGGTGGATATAGAGCTGGAAGTATGTCTGTCCTGTCATAGACCTTTGAATCCTTAATAATTTATGAGAAATTAATAATAAATTTTTGTTTAGGTCTTCAGTATGCTAAAATTTCAGAAGTTTGTCTTATGTCTTCATTTTATAATTCAATCTATATATTACTTAATACCTCCAATGTGTGACATCTGAAAGAAATTAATCTCAGCGGCTCTGGAGATGATTCCATGGAGAAGACCTTACTCAACAAACATGAGGACCTGAATTTCAATCCCCAGTCTGCATACAAAAGCCTGGCATTGCTGTGTTGCCTATAAGCCTAGCACAGGTGGGTTATGGGAGGGAGACAAGTGGATCTCCAGAACTAATTAGCCAGAGAAGTCTCACCAAAAATAGTGAGCTTCTGGTCCTAAGGCAACAAAGAAGATAGAGGACAATGTAGAATATCCTCTTCTTGTCTCTGACTGAACACACAGGCATGTGCACCCACACATTCACATGCATCACACACACACATGCACACATACACACACACACACACACACACACACACAGCAAGAGAGAGAGAGAGAGAGAGACAGAGAGAGAGAGAGAGAGAGAAAGAGAGAGAGAGCAGACTATGGAAACATGGAGCAAATAAGAGATAAGTACAAATGTAAAAAATGTGAAAAAGCACCAAACATGTGTGTTCTTGGGATCAGCTGATTTTCAGCGTAACCATTTGAGTTTTCTGATTCTGGTATTTTAAAAATCCATTGGCTTCTCTGACATTTTTGCTGGATCTTTTTCCCATTCGCAGCTCATTTGGAAAAGAATTGGGTGACTGACACATAAACTTCTAGCAGCTGATATATTCCATCACACAATATTTAAAATTTTACATTTGTAAGTATTTATATTGTTCTCACTAGAAAAGCCTCTAAATATCAGGAAACTATAAAATGCATTGTAGTGGATACAAAGTTGTCTACCTTCTAAATTTCCCTGAAATTATGGATTTATCTTCAACAACAAATGTAACTCATTCTTTGAAATGACATCCTCACTTCTTTCATAGCTGTCTGTTGGCTCTTGTTAGTTGGCTTCAAACTCAACCACCTGTCATTTTTCTGAAGAAAAACATAACCTTTCAGTAGACATCAGAAGTATTTTATGTGTACTTTCTGTGTAATCACAAAGAACATTCAAATTTGTACATTCAAGAATTGATACCTAACCAAATTGATAATTTTAATGGTCCATCAAGGAATTATTTGTGCCAATACTGCTTTATTCTTTATTTTAATATAATATTTTTATTAATTTGGGGGAATTTGTATGTGAATTTAATATATTTGATCATATTTTCCTCCCTCTTCTCCCTTAATTTTCCCAGATCCATATATCATCCCCCAACCCTTCCCAACTTAATGTCCTCTTTTTATTTTTTAATATCCACCTACCTGTGTTGGCTTTATATGTATATGTATAGGGCTACCCACCTCAGTGTAATCAACCTATCAAGGACCACAGCCCTAAGGAAAGCAGACTCTGCACTTTCCCGCAGCTGTCAGTCACCAGTAGTTCCTTGGTGGGTTGTAGACTGGCTTGTTCTCATGCAGGTATTGAGGAGAGAGCCAAAACTGTTGTGCATTCATCACAAGGGTGTGTCATGTCATGTCCACAAGACACTGTTTTGTTCCAATTTCTCTCCAGTGTGTGGCTCTTAAAACCTTTTTATCTCCTCTTCAATGATGACCACTGAGCTTGAGGAGAAGAGTTGTGTCATAGAAGTCCTATCAATGGCTGTTTTGCTCATGATTTTTTGTTTGCTGTTCCCTTTATACTGTATGTTGTTCCCTGATAACATAAGTAGGTTGTGACATTGCTTTGACTTGGTACTAAGGCTCATGATTTTATTCATTATTGCTTACTGCATATTCATTACAATTATGTATAATGACTGTGAAGAAGATAATTTATAAGTTACTGTCTTGCTTTTGGACAGTTATTGGAAAAATAAAACTTTCCAAGTTATATGTTGAGAATTTTCAGATTTCTTACTCTGTGTAAGCTACAAATTGCCATAGGACAGATTTCAAAATAAAATATGTATATCAAAGTTTTAGTAACTGGGAATTCCCAACACTGAAACCTTAGTATCTGTGTCTTGGTTGGTAGAGGTGTCTTTATGTAGTGTGCTCACATAAATGAAGGGGTAGATTTTTTTCTTAGGCATATTTTATGTACCAACCCTATTTGACTCTATTCTCAAGTCCTAATCCTCTAGAGAGCCCCATCTTCTAATACCATCTGATTGTATGTATGGTTTTTAAAAAGACACTAATACTCAGAAATAGCAATTTATAAAACAAATAATCAGTAAGGCTAATGAGACAGATTAATGTTAGCAAAACATCAATTTTAGGAACTAGAGCATTTGTCTGTACATTATAGTGTCATAGAACCTCAGTGGTGAATTAAGATACTATATCTGTGTGTTTTGTTTTACTAATGAAAGATGAATTACATAGATTCATTGACTTGCCCAAGGTAAGGCATTTAACAATGCAAAAATCAAGACTGCTGTTGTGTTTTAGAAATTTAATTAAGACTCCATGGGTTTAGGGAAATAAAAGGACATTTAATATTTCTAACTCCTAGTTCCTCTGTTAGATGTCAAAGATGATAAATATGTAGTTTCTATAACCTAAAGGGTTGTGGAAAAGCCAATGAGAAAATAAGGAACCAGGTGCTTTGATAGATCAAGTTCTGGAGAAAACTTATTCTCTATGAAAATGTCTTTCTCAGATTTGCATGAGTGTTTTAGAGTTCTGTACTGAGTCATAAATTATATTCTACTAGAATAGAAAGTGAGATAGTTAGAAGCATAGAATATACAGACTAAAAGATAACTGAGTTGGAAACACCTTGCTGGTATGTTCTTTAGTGATTTTCTTGGGAAAGCTGAGTGTCCTAGTTTGCATTTATCTTGCTGTGATAAAATGCTAACCAAAGTCAACTTGGAGAGACAAGGTTTTATTTGCCATACTGGTTAGAACCCAAGGAGAGGAAATACAGGTACTCAGAGTAACCTGGAAGTAGGATTTGAAGCAGAGGCCATGGGTAATAGTTACAATATGAATGCAGTCATGCTTGTTTAGCCTCTCAAGAGTATAAAATGTTCTATTAGTTACTTGCTTTTTTCTGTGAACAAGTTCCTAACAAGAAGCAACTTTGGTTTATTTTGACTGATGGCTGAGGATGTAATTCATCATGGTTGGGTTGGAAAGGTGTGGTCATTGGAACATGAGGCAGATGGTCACATTGCACCCACAGTCAGGAAGCAGAAAGAGATGAGTATGATGACCAGCTCAATTTCCCCTTCTTATCCAGTCCATGGTTGTCAATCCTCAATTAATACTCAATTAACCTTCACTAACATGCCCAGAGGTTTTTCTTGTAACTAATTCTAAATGATGTCAAGTTGACAGTCAAGATTAACCATCACAGATGTATAGAGAGCTTAATTAGGACTCTAATCAGGGGAATAATAGTAAGTTTCCACTCAAAATACACAGAGTGTTTTAATAGAACAGTTCACTATTTTCTTTTATCCTAATGTGTTTTTCTTCTAATAATTTGTTCTAAAAGTGAAACTGTAGAGTGATCAGCTCTATATAGGATATAATCATGTCCCTCTCCTCAAGATTCTGGGATAGTCCAAGCAGGGGGATGGACTTTAGGTTCTAGAAATGATAGACAACAAAAGGAAGCAATGTTTTCAGGACACATGAGCAGTTGCCCATATTAACTGGCAGTAATTTTGACAGCATGCACAAGTCCCAAGCCACAAAAGTTCCTAATATAGAATGGAGAAAATGAGCACAAAATTCACACCACAAACTGAACAGTTATTGGCATTTGATAGCTGCTAGGATAAGAATCAGTTATTTTGGTTTTGTTGTTTTAACAATATGACTCCTGGTAGTCAACCAAATATCAAGTTGAGTAACAAAATAGGTAATAATAACATCATACACCAAAGTTAATCACACTCAAAGGGTGTACATATTAGTGATCTTTTATATAGTTAAAATAGGCATTTAGAATAGAGTTGTTGAGTTTCACATTGGATTTTATATTTTCAATGTTGAATATTATTTTATGCATTATCTAATTTTCTCTTATACATTTTAATGCTTATTGTTGCCTTTCCCTATATGCATACCTTAAAACTTGAAAATTTTACTTTGATAATGATGTTTAAGTTTTCCACAAGGAATAATAACAATTCCTAACAGCAATCTTGGAACTCTCCAGAAAGAAGATAGGGCCCCACTTCGTCATTTCCACTATACTTAACCTGATGCATCTGGACTGCAAACATCACCCTAAAACTGGCTTGAGACTGTTGTGTTTGAGACAACTTCTGACTAGCTAGCTGTAGTGGTGCACCTACTTATTACACCCTGTCCAGAATTTCAGATAGAACTCTAGTAAAGCATTTCCTGCCAAACAGTTACTAGCTACATTTGTCACAGCCAGTCCTGTCGAAATTTTGCTGCTAAAAATTTTCTTCCTACAGGATCCCATGGAGCAATCATCATCCCAGTGCAGCAGGAAGTAATCTTAAGATAATGATGCCCCCTTTCCCTACTCTTGGCATTCAGGGATAATATTCATCTTCTTAGGATTGGGTATGGAAGGTGATGCTTAGACTCGGGTATCTCTTTTAGACAGGGATTAGGGTATGGTTGGGCAAGACATGGTTTAGATGGGATATGGATAGATTAGCCTATCTTCTTGTGAATTATTTTAGTAATAGTGAGATATTAGTATCATGCAGCTTACATGGTTATAGATTCTTATATGTGGTAACCTATGTAAAATTAAGTTTACTCCCTTCCCAGAATTGTATATAAACTGTATATTTTGTCATACTGTGAAAATCTCTCCAGTTATAATGTTTTTGCACAATATCCTTACCATATATTATGTATGTATACTTTTACTTATGTTAAAGGCATTTTTGTATATGACACAATTTAGGATATTTTTATCATGCTGCACTTTATAGTTCTACCTCTGGTCTAGACATTTCTAATCTACATATATATATATATATATATATATATATGTAATTAAAATTTTCACTGGGTGGCAGTGATTCTTTAGTTTGCCATAAGGAAAATTTGCATTTATGCAATGTCAAGTCTTTTCTTCAAGGTACATTTTATGACTATTTATTTCCAAGAATCTTGATTTATTGTTAGCATTATTGCTGTCTTTTTCATTTTAAGTTCAGTTTAATTACATTATGCTCAAATATGGCCTTTATAGTTACACTTTCTCATATGGATTGAAATTTCCTTTGTGATCTAACACAACTACTTTTTTTTTCATTTTCTTTAAATGTAGCATTGCTTTTTAAAAAGAGTATACTCTTAACAGTTTATGTGTACCTTAACTATGCTGTTTTATATGGATGCTTACTTATTTTTTATTTCCTCATATTTTTTTTGTCTTAGAATCATTGAGTATGTTCGTGGATAAAGATATAATGCTGTCTGGAATATGTTCTTTATTTGTTTCTTTGTTGTTTGCAGCTATACCATTTGTATTCTTGTATATATTTTTGGTGCTTTATACATTTGTTCAGTATGAAATAACCTGTTCAACCTTATTTCAGTAACTCTCATCTTGAATACCATGGTCGTCTATTATGTACCTATGTTTCTTTGGTTATGTTAGCATTTTCCAACTATGTGACTCATCCATATAATGTGTTCCCTATTATTTTATATCTGTCTGATATAAGCAGCATGTGGAACTATACAAATCTCCTAAACATCCTAGTAAATAAGAAAATAGTAATCCCTCATGGTGTTTTCATTCTGTGGGGCAGAGCTGAGAGAAAACATTACCACATTACCAAGAATATTAAAATAATTGCAAATTTTGTATACATTATGAGGGAAGGAATTGTGTCTTGTTGAAATCAAGTAAAATCACTAATGTGTTATCCTTTGCCTTATATCCCCTACTTCTTATCTTTTCTTATAATTCTCATAATAGTTCACTATTATTTTACTTTCTCTTTCTTATCTCTTCTATTGGTAGAGCCTGTTTACCTTAAGTTAGTTAAAAGTGGTTCACTTTATTTAAACTTGTATTGCAATATATAATTGCTCAGTCAATATCTGGTACCAATCAGTATTTCCTCCAAACAAAAATGGGATTGAAGACATTTTACCCACCTGTCTTTTCCTTGAACACATTACACATCTTTGCTCTCTTGAAGTTTTATTTCCATATTTTAGTACTCTTTGTTGGGAGCCAAGGTGATCCAAGGCTCTTCCTGAGATCCTGCTGTAGGGAAAAGGAATGTAGTTACCTGGCAAGGAACATGCATGGTAAAGCCAGTAATAGCTTGGAGTCAGGGCCTTGAGCATGCTACAACTTCTGACCCCAAGACTCAACTTTTCTCCCAAAGGGCTGTGGTTAACAGTCCCATGGGCACTGTGGGTTCAGTCCATTATACACTTGAGATGCAATCCTGCACAAAAAGAACACATCTCAAGTGTATAAGATTTACATAAAAAGATATGTTTAGATGTACATCTCAACTAATCTAACATGCTATTAAGTAAATTATTGTAATAATTAAATTGTAGCTGGGCTGTGGTGGTACACCCCTTTAATTCCAGCCTTCAGGAGGCAGAGGCAGGAGGATCTCTATGAGTTCAAGGCCAGCCTGATCTACAAAGCTACACAGAGAAGCCCCGTTTCAAAAATTCAAAAATTCAAAAAAAAAAAAAAAAAAAAAAAAAAAAAGAAAGAAAGAAAAAAGAATTAAATTGTAGTTGGAGAATGAGCATCATAAAATACTGTAATATTACCTTTAACACAGTGAATATTTGCTATATTTGCTGTTTCTTTAATTAGATTCTCTATCACCCAACTCATAATTTGTAGGTATATCTGATGACTTCATAGGAATGACATCTCAAATATCAATTTTTCATTTTATTCCCCCCAAAAAAATCAGTGTAAGTTGTGATTGAATACTTTCCATGAATTCCATGAAATTTTTATGTCTGCTGCAAAGTTAGATCTACTGAGGTGTATAAAGGACCTTTTGAACACCAAGTATATTCAATCTTGAGTAATAAATGAATGTTGCTAAATGTTTTCCCAAATAAGTTTTAGTATATAAAGTTCTTCCATATATTTTTTCATTCTTGAAAGTTATAATTCCTCATAAAAGTTTCTCATAAATTTTATATAACTGTCCATTAATGGACAAATTGTGACTGGGAGTACTTATTAGATGAGACAATTATTTTCACTGCTTCAGTGGTTAAAGAAAATCCAAATCTTGTTTTAAAAAAAGTGTTGTTCCACAGAATGTATTGTAGTTCATAGAGTATCAGCTTGGGATGACTTTGTACAGCTTTTACAGAGAGACAGACATTGAACACATTGCTGTTGAGATGTAATCTGCTTCAGAGGTACTATGTAACTTAAATAAAGAACTCAAGTCCTTTTAATAATTTCTTTGAGACATCCATGCTGTATTTTCATGTTAACAAATAATGCCCAAAAGTATGAAAGAAATTTCATTCAAGTATACTTTAATGTTTCTATCTAAAATTATAAAGTTGTTTCAGTTATTTAATAAAAGCAGTTAATTTTAAAACTGCAAAGAAGTGCATTAGATAAAGAAACATTATGACATCAACTTTCCTTGATTCACTCTCTTTTGGTTTTGTTTTGCTTTGTTTTCTACTTTCCTCAATCAAGGTCCTATGTTTCCCAGGTTGTCCTTGACCTTGGTAGGTAGTGGAAGATGATGTAGAATTTCTGGGACTTCCTTTACCTCTTGACTGCTGGAATTACAATGTGTATGACTATGTCCAGTTCATGCAGTGCTGTGAATCAAAGTCCAGCTCCCTCATCCCAGGCTGACATCTAATAAGTACTCCTAGTCACAATTTGTCCGTTAATGGACAGTTATATAAAATTTATGAGAAACTTTTAGATAAATATCATTTTAATAAGATGATTAGAAGTTAATTATGCTAAAAATTATGAAATATTAACTTATTTATTTGTCAAAAAATATTTAACTACTTTGGTATTGTGTAACCATTTTAAAGGTATTTTTCTAATTTACTAATTATAAGTATATTAATTAGGACTCATTTTTACTCACTTAATTGTGCTATTTCTCAATCATATTATGAGCATTAATTGACTAGTGCATTGTTCAAAATAATCAATTAATTTAAGAAAATATAGGCTGCCCTTTGGAAGACTGAGACCAGTTTGGGTCTCAGAAAGATGCATCATTCTTGCAGATAGTAAAATTTAGTCATCAATTATTTTTCTTTTTAATTTTTTATTTAATACTTTTTTCTTATTTTATATATCAATCTCAATTCCCTTTCTCTCCAATCCCCCCATGCTCTCCACCGACCCCTTACATCCCATTTCCTATCCACTCCCCAGAAAGGTGAGGCCTTCCATAAGAGGTCATCAAAATCTGTCAAGTCATTTGGGGTATGGCCTAGGCTCTCCCCCATGTCTCTAGGCTAAAGGAGTATCCCTCTATGGGGAAAGGGCTCCTCGAGTCCCTTTGTGCACTAGGGATACATCCTGGATCCACTTCAGAAGTACCATAGACTGTCATGACCTCCTAACTGAGACTTACATTCAGGGGGTCTGGGTCGGTCCTGTGCTGGTTTTCCAGCTATCAGTCTGGGGTTGATGAGCTCCCCACTGTTCAGATTAGCTGTTTCTGTAGGTTTCTCCAGCTTGTTCTTAACTCTTTTGCTCATCACTTCTCCCTCTCTGCAACTGGATTCCAGGAGTTCACCTTAGTGTTAAGCTGTGGGTGTCTGTCTCTGCTTCCATCAGCTACTGGATGAAGGCTCTAGGATGGCAATCTTATTGTTGGGAAGGGTATTTAAGGTAGCCTCTCCACTATTGCTTAGGTTGTTAGTTGGGATCATCTTTGTAGGTCTCTGGACATTTCCCTAGTTGAAGACTTCTCTTTAAACCTATAATGGCTCCCCCTTTTTTTTTTTTTTTTTAAAGATATCTCTTTTCTTGCTCTCTGTACCCTTCCACAGACTCGATCTTCCTGCTCCATTATATCCTCCTCTCTCCACCTCTTCTCCTCTTCTCTTTCAACTTAGATGTCCTTAAACTAAAGAATTGATAAAGAAAATGTGTTACATTTACAAATCGGAATCTTGAAATTCGCAGGCAAATGGATGGAACTGGAAGAAACCATCCTAAGTGAGGTAACCAATTCACAAAAAGACAAACATGGTATGTACTCACTCATATATGGATTTTAGACATAAAGTAAAGGATCACCAGTTTACAGTATACACTGCCAGAAAAGTAGGAAACAAGGAAGACCTTCAAAGAGACATACATGGCTCCTCCACAGAAGGGGAAAGAATTAGTTCTCCCTCTCCCCTCCTCTTGCTCCCAGTGTGCTTAGGTTGATTCCAGGTTCTGGCTATTACAAATAATGCTGCTATGAACATAATTGAACAGATGTATTTGTTGCATGAATGTGCATCTTTTGGGTATATGCCTATGGGTAGAATTGCTGGTTTTTGTGATAGACTGATTCCTATTTTCCTAAGGAAACGCCATACTGATTTCTAAGGTGGCTTTATGAGTTTGCACTCCTACCAGCAGTGGAAGAGTGTTCCCATTCCTCCACATCCTTTCCAGCATAAGCTGTCATTGGTATTTCTGAAGTTAGCCATTCTCCCACGAGTAAGATGGTATCTCAGAGTTGTTTTGATTTGCATTTCCTTGATCGCTAAGGATGCTGAACACTGTCTTAAGTGTCTTTCAGCCATTTTAGATTCCTCTATTGAGAATTCTCTGTTTAGTTCTGTACCCCATTTTTAATGGGATTATTTTGTGTTTTGATGACAAGCTTCTTGAGTTCTTTGTATATTTTGGAGATCATCTCTCTGTCATGTGTGGTGTTGATGAAGAGTTTTTCCCATTCTTTGGGCTGCCATTTTGTCTTGTTGCCTGTGTCCTTTGCCTAACAGAAGCTTCTCAGTTTCAGAAGATCCCATTTATTAAATGTTGATTTCAATGTCTGTGCTACTTGTGTTGTGTCCAGGAAGCAGTCTCCTGTACCAATTTGTTCAAGGGTACCTCCTACTTTCTCTTCTAAGAGGTTCAGTGTGGCTGTTTTATATTGAGGTCTTTGTTACATTTGGATTTAAGTTTTGTGCATGGTGATGGATATGAACTTATCTACAATCTTCTACACTCCAGCATCCAGTTGTTGAAGATGATTTCCTTTTTCCATTGCGTAATTCTAGCTACTTTGTCAAAGATTAGACATTTGTATGTCTGTCAGTTAATATCAGGGTTTTCAATTTGATTCCATTGGTCTACCTGTCTATTTTTGTGCCAGTACCAAACTGTTTTCAGGAATTCTAGGAAGTCTTTAATTTCTTTCTTGATTTCTTCCTTGACCCAGGAATGATGAGTTTGCAGTTTCAGGCTTTCTGCAATTTTGTTGTTTTTTAATTCTACCTTTAAAACATGGTGGTCTGATAAAATACAGCGGGTTATTCCAATTTCTTTTTTCCTTTTGAGGTTTGCTATGTTGCGGAGTATATGGTCAATTTAAGAGAAATTCGGATGGAATGTTCTCTAGATGTCTGTTAAACCCAGTTGGGTCATAACTTCTGTTAGTTCTTTTGTTTCTTTGTTAAGTTTCTGTCTGGTGTTCCTGTCTAGTGGTGACAGTGGGGTGTTGAAGTATGTGAGGTTTTATGTGAGATTTGAGATTTAGTAATTTTTTCTTTTACAAAGGCATGTGCCTTTCTATTTGGGGCATATGTTTTCAGAATAGAGACTTAATCCTGACAGATTTTTCCTGTGATGAATATGAAATGACTGTCTTCATCTCTTTTGATTGATTTTAGTTTGAAGTCTAATTTGTTAGATATTAGGAAAGCTACACCAGCTTGTTTCCTGGGTCCATTTGATTGGACAAACTTTTCCCAACCCTTTATTCTGAGGAGGCATTTGACGTTGAAGTTGAGGTGTCTTTCTTGTATGCAGCAGAAGGATGGATTCTGTCTTCGTATCCATTCTGTTAGCCTGGTTGTTTTTTGTTTGTTTGTTTATTTGTTTTTTTGTTGATTTTTATAGGTGAATTAAGGCCATTAATACAGAGAGAAATTAAGGACCATTGATTGTTAATTCTTGTTTTTTTAGATTTGTTGTTAGTTGTGGTAATTTGTGTAGTTTTATCCCACTTTTTCCTTTTGCTTCTGGTAAAGTGGGATTATCTATTGCCTATGTTTTTGTGAGTGTAATTAAGTTCATTGGGTTGGAGATTTCATTCCAGAACTTTCTGTATGGCTGGATTTGTGGATTTGTATCATGTAAATCTGATTTTTGTTATGGAATATCTTGGTTTCTCTATCTATAGTGATTGAAAGCTTTGCTAGGTGTAGTAGTCTGGGCTGTCATCCGTGGGCTCTTAAAGTTTGTAGAACATCTATCCAGGATCTTCTGGCTTTCAGAGTTTCCATGGAGAAGTCAGGTGTAACTCTGATAGGTCTGCCTTTATATGTTACTTGTTCTTTTTCCTTTCCTGTTCTTAATATTCTTTATTTTCTATGTTTGGTGTTTTGATTATTATGTGGTTAGGGGACTTTTTGTTCTAGTCTATTTTGTGTTTGGTAAGCTTCTTGTACTTTCATAGGCATATTCTTCAGGTCCTAAAGTTTTTTCCTATGATTTTGTTGAATATGTTTTCTGCACCTTTGAGCTGGGTTTCTTTGCCTTCTTTTATACCTATTATTCTTGGGTTTGGTATTTTCAGGTTGTCTTCATTTCCTGGTATTTTGTGTTAAGTATTTGTTGGATTTAAGATTTTCTTTGGTTAATGAATCTATTTCCTTTAGTTTATCTTCAGTACCTGAGATTCTCTCTTCCACCTCTTGTATTCTGTTGGTTATGCTTCCATCTGTAGTTCCTGATTATTTACCCAGCTTTTCTATTTCTATCATTCACTCAGTTTATATTTTCTTTATTGTATCTATCAGTTTTCAGGTCTTGAACTGTTTGAATTGTTTTCTTCATCTTTTTGTTCATTTGTTTGTTTGCTTGTTTTTACTTTTCTTGCTTTCTTTTAGAGTCTGTTGATTTTCTTGCATTTTATTTATTTATTTATTTTGGTTTGTCCTTTCTTCCATTTCTTTTTTTTTTATTTAATTTTATATAACAAAGTCCAATTAAATGAAAACAAACATTTATACACAATATTTGGGAATTTGGGCGTCGTTCTTTCTTCCATTTCTTTTAGGGATTTTCTCATATTCTCTTTGAGGGCCTTTATCATTTTCATGAAGTTTTTGTTTTGTTTTGTATTTTATGTCATTCTCTCCTGCTTCATCTGTGTTGGGATGTTACGTCTTGCTGGCATAGAATCTGTAGACTCTGTTGATGTCTTATAAGCCTTTGTGCTGTTGGATGTGTTCTTATGTTGTCTTCTTTCCATCTCTTCTAGTGAGTACATGTGGGGACACTCCTTCTTCTAGTGGGTTTGGATTCAAGGCTTTAACCTCTCTTCTCTCTCTCTCTCTCTCTCTCTCTCTCTCTCTCTCTCTCTCTCTCTCTCTCTCTCTCTCTCCTGGAGGGTGGAGGGGAAAGACAGGAATGATGGCAGATGGTGGATGATTTGTTCTGCCTCCAGGGTCCCTTTGAGGGATCTGTCATCAGTTGTTAATTCTTTTCATACCCTTCTTTCCATTTCCATGCTGGGGTTTTTGTTTTGTTTTGGGTTTGGGTTTTGTGGGTAGACTGTTACTTTTTATTTGTTTTCATTTTGTTATTCTGGGTAACACCTTTTCGTACTGGCTGCCCTGGAATTCACTATATAGACCAGACTGGTCTGGAATTCCAAAGTTATGGGAATAAAGACATGATCTACTATTCCTAGCCACAAGGTGTTTGCATTGAGATTCTACACTACCTATGAAAGATGAGTTTTAAGTTACTTACAATTATTTTTAATATAGTTTTTTTTTAATTTAGGACATGGTAAGTGGGAAATGAATGATCTTTATGAATAAAGACTTTTATCATGAACACTATACATGGTAAATAATGGGGAATGCTGTCATTTTCTTTTGAAACTACTCATCTTTCATTTACAAAGTCATTTGAACATTAGATTCAGAAATCCCAATATCCACATACAGAAAGGTATGTGGCCTTACCTGGGTGTCAGTATCCATATGTTTTGATCCATGTCAATTGAATTATGTTAAATGCAACCAGATGAAAATCTTACAAACATTCCTAGTTAATATTATTGATTTTTTCCAATTTAATTTTAGTGACTTATTGAACTCATTCCCTTTCAAGAATTATAAATCACAGGATAACTAAACCTTATCATTTCCAGGATTTGTTCACATAACTTAATATGATTTTATTGTGACAAGTAGAGCAGGCATTGGATATTCGTACTATGCAGGTGAAATTAAGTGGGAATCAGCCTACCTGTTTATTTTTCAGAAAGATTTGAGCTTGTACTTTCTGATTCTGTTTTACACCTCTTTCTTCTGTATTGCATGCCTTCCCACAAGCATTTCTGAACAAAACGCTGCAATGAAATTTGAATGAAACCAGAGGGGATAACTGCTAACAGTTGCCCTATGTACCTAATTCTGTTATTTAGCTGCTTTAGAAAGATTCAGCAAGCATTCTGGACAGTGTTTTATTAGACAACCTGTTCAGACTCTGGTGGATGGTAGCAGAGATCATAAAACTGCATTGAAGTGCTATAGACTTACCTGATTTAATTAAGAAGCCTTGGGTGAGGCCTTATTCTCTGGGAGGAGTGGATGGGGGGTGGGGTAGGGAGATGGTAGGGGAAGTGGGAGAACTGGAAGGAGAGAGAACTGAAATTGGTATGTAAAATAATATTGTTTTAAAATAAAATATGTTGATATTTGTAAAAAAAAGAAAAAAGAAAGAAAGAAATCTATGAAACAAAGGGGGAGGGAAGAAGCATTGCCTTATTTAACAACCCGCCTTTCTCATCCAAACCCCATTTGCAAAAGTGCCATCTTTCTTATGCTTCAGAGTCTAACAAGGAGCCTCTGATACAATCTTGAGTATATTCCTTACATGTGTGTCTCAGGGATTTTCTCAAATCTGTTGTCCTTCAAAGTCTATTTACCCAAGGCTCAATATTTCCTAGCTGATTATGGTCTCTGGTGTCCTTATGCAGACAACAGCATCACTTTCTTTCATGCAGAATTCCTCTCAACCCCATTGCCCTTATAGGCCTTACCTTCAATCATATTTCTGTTCATTAGTGATCACTATGTTTTGCCTTTTCCTCAGACAGTCTCCATCAGTGGCTCTTCCTCCAGGCTGTTCTTTTGTTGGATAGCAAAGGTTTATATGGTCAGTGAATTATCTACCTCTTAAACCTTTGCACAGTTTACCTATGCAACTTTCAAGGTGAGGATCTTTTGTCCAACAGTTGCAGTTGCTGTCCTTAAAATGAGAGTTTGTACTCAAACTGCTTCTTAGATCAAACACCATTAATTTTCTTTCTTAGAAAAATGGAGCTATAGATAATTTAGGGTCCTTTGTGGTATGAAAATGTCCTGATTTGTCTCTCATAAATTTTAACATTCTTAGATGCCCTTCCTCATTCTAAAGTCTGTGTAGATGTCCTCTGAGGGGCTATTTGCAGCAGGTTTAGCTTCTGAAATCAAGCAGCTGTGAGTGAAAAAGCTATTCAGGAACTTGATAGTTTAGTAACTTGTTAATTAGCCAGCTTCTTTATGATTGAGCTTCTTCATCTGCCCAATGTGTGTTATTAGGCTCTTCAGAAGTAGTTGTAAGGATAAAGCAATGTAGCATGTGTGAAGTACTTAGCCCATTGTCTGGCACATAGTAGATGCTGCATGACCTCTTACATTATTGCTAATAGAAGCAATTTTATAATAAAATCATAAGAGTAATTGTCATTATTATATATCCCTCAACTAAAGAAATATTTTAGCTAAACACAGTTTAGGAAACAGCACTCTCAGCCATGCTTATGGATGAGTAGTATCTGAAACTTAAGTAGGCCCACAGGAGAAGATAAAAAGGCAAAGAAAAGTGGATGCTGGCAGCAATGAGGAGAGGCACTTAGTGTATAAAGGTAACTGTTTTTCTCATTGCAGTGGTGACTTCCATTTCAATTCTAAGGATAATCTATGCAGATATTAGTTTGGCTTACTTTCCCTAGTCCTGCAGGAATCTTGTGAAGTAACCAGCAGTATGGCTATTTAATCATGAAAGGTAACACTGGGATATGTTAACTCATTATACATTAATTATGCACTCATAAAAAGTTTTCCATGAAGATCACATGTATACCACCAAACATGCCCTTAGATTTTGCTTTGTAAAATTAATATTATTTTATTAATGACTGAAGAATTCACAGCACTATTCACTAAACTTTCTTCTTGATATGCCTGTCTTCTTTCTCCACATAAAATGTTCTATGATTTCTGCATTTTGGTGTTCAAATAACTATAGATGTTGAGAGTAATGAGAGAGAAATGAAAGCAAGACCCTAAACTCAGTGTTTCAGTCAAAAGACTGTCAAGTCTGTGGAGAATATCTCCATAGAATGAATCTAATAGTGGATAACCTAGCCGGCGTTGGGTAGGGATGGATAAATCCATTCTTCGTGCTTACTCATCATCCTTCAGTCACCTATAAGACCACCAGTAGCAGTGCCCAAATATTATGTAGCATGTGTACTGCAGTGATAAGGTATTGGAAACCAGGTACCAAGAAGCCAGGCCTCAGAGGAAACCAATGCTGCTGACATCTAGTCATGGACTTAGCCATTGGAGCTGTGAGAAAATATATAACTGTCATTTGTGTCACCCAAGCAATGTTACCTCACTGCAGCATCCCTGGCAAACCAGTACTTGGGATAAATAGCTGGTTAACACATGAATTGGCTGATTGGATGGTAAGATGGGTATTTAGTACCTTCATGATGAATTGGGAGACACTGAGCTGAGCTATAAGTGCCTGGAAACTTCGATAAAAATCTGTAATTTTTTTCCTGGGATGACTTTGGAAGACAGGGCCAGCAGAGACATGACACTCCTTTTTCTCCAGACTGTCCTACCTAAAACTGGAGAGCAACAGATTAAGTTCTACAGTGTGTTTCTAAGTAGGAGGAGCAAGCTCAAAAGGGAGTGAAGAGGCAGGAGGACTCAGGTGAACTTGACTGTTTAGGTAAACATTGTGTGATGTTATCATGGAGAATCCCAAGGAGGGGGAACACAGTCCCTCTCCATTCAGCATCCTCAAACAAGACGATACTGCCCATGAGTGCCACTTATTTACAAGCTCTCTGTCCAAATGGTAAAGTTAAGAGTTCATTTCTTTCATTTAACTTTCTTTAATTCAAGAATGACATTTTGTTTAAGACATTTGAACAGAGTAGTTCAAGGACAATATTAGACTGGAACAGATAATTTTGTGTCATTCAAACTGTTGACCAAAAAAAATGCAATTATGGCCTGGATGAAGCTGCAATATGCTGGCTTCAAGCAGGAAGTCACATTATTAGTTCTTTATAGCACATCAGTATGATTTCTAACTGAACTGCTTTCTGGTAATAGATTATTAAAACGACTTCATTTTAAAACAGCTTTTGCTATACAATTATTTTAGACTAAAGACCAATGTAAGTTTGCATTCGGGGAGATGTGGGAAGGGGATGCATTTCTGGGCAATGGTTCTGAGTGGTCCTTCCAAGGCGGTTCAGTGGTAATGTAGTGAGGCCCATGGTAGTATTCATGCTTGTGTGCTTAGTCATGTGGTTTGGGTTCCTTAACCCTTCTAGAGAATATAGAGAGGATTCAAATACCGCATGATTAATCTCTCCTTTAAAATTGAACCAGAACTAAAGAGAAAGTGGGGGCATTGTAGGTCAGCAAAGTTGGGGGAGGGGTGGACTGGCTGGACTGCTCAGTGCTCACTCACTGTTTAATGTAAGAAGGGAAAGATGCTCAGGAAAATGTTGCCATGATATAATATAAACATATTTGAAATTCAGTTTTACTGTATGGGACTAACATGTACGTGAGACCATACCATAAGAAAGTTCTAACCTGGAAAAATCGCACTTGTAGGGAGGCACTGAAGAAGAACCTTTAAAAGGAAAGCCAGATAGGAGACCGCTTCTGTTTTCAGTCTGTTGAAAGACTTGGCCACACAGCCCATTCCCTGTAGGCTCCTCCCTGCCAGAAGTTCTAAACCCATTTCCTTTCACAAAGGTGATGAGGCCCTGAACTCCACTGGGGCCTTCATTTCTTTTGGTAATCAATGTGTGTGTGTGGGTGGGTGGGTGGGTGGGTGGTAGAGGTGTGTGTTAGTGTGTCTGTGTGTGTGTGTGTCTGTGTCTGTACACATTCACATTTGGATACATATTCCCTATCTTTTTTAACAAAACATAGAAAGCAGTTTCCACATCATTTAGGGCATTGTAAAAGATGCTCTCCATGTTATATAGCCTATAACAGGCCATTAGGAAAAGGTACATGAATATGTGGCTGTGAGAATAAGTGTTTTTTGTTTGTTTGCGTGTTTGTTTGTTTGTTTTGATATATGTAAAGGAATTACTTGTGATCAAAGTGTAGTTAAATGATAGGTTAACATTCTGCTATATTTAACATGATTAAAAAGTATATGACCCTATAGATTTATTTCAAGTCTGGGGAATATAAAATTGCCCTTAAAGGGTATGTAAAATAGACTTGTAAGGGATTTGTGGGACTTTCAAGATCAGAAACTTAGAAATTGGGAAAAGAAATTGTTGCTGTAATAACAAACACTGAATACTCAACACGCTGTTTTATATTAAAATAAACATATTAATAATAAATTTCTGTGACAACAGAATTGACATATTTTGAAAACATAGAAAGCATCAAGAGGATGAGTGACACCATAGTTAGTGGTAGAATGCATATCATACAGCATAAGTGATGGCTGTGCCACTTTCTATGCGCATCATCAGGGAGCTCCAGTCAGTACAGAATTTATCAAACCAGTGTTCAAGGAGTGGGCTAATTGAAGTCTTCAAAGAACTTAAACCAGAAAGATTATACAATTCATCACATCTTCTTCAGATCTTTCTCTGGAATGACATAAATCAATAAGTTGCTGAACTCAGGGGTCACACAAATAGACATTGGGATTTAGGACAAGAAATAATACTTCAGACTTAGGAGAGAATCTTGTTGTGACCCAAGCCTGCATTGGTTCTTTCTTTCGCTTTAAGACAGAAAGAGATAATTGTACTACCTAATCCTCTGAGGCTTCAATGGGAATTTAAATGTTGAGTTAAAACCTCTGGTTTTCAATAAATATCTGTTTCCCCTGCCTTTCCTTAAATGTCAATTCTGTTGATACAATGTCCAGTAACAGAAACCCCACCATGATTTTGCCAAGTCATTCTATTTACTTATCCATTGAAGTAGTTCAAATTGAAATTGTCATGACTTAGAAAATAGTTAGACAAGATAACATAGCAACTTCAATTGCAAAGTATCCTAGTGAATCTTAAATTGGGAAGATAAATAGAAACTTTCTGCAAGAGAAAGAAAAAGGAAGTAAACAAAGGGAGGGAGGGAAAAGGGAAATACAAATTGAAACTTGAATTGAATTTAAGGTATTTAGGGCTTTTCTAAATGTCTAGCTTCCTGTGGTCATTGGAGAGTGAGGCGGTATTTTTCCATCTTTTCACTAGGAAAGACAAATCTGGAAGTTAGGGACTATACCTTCAATCATCCCAAACCAGGGAAATGTCTCCACTAGAGCCCAGATCTCTTAGTGTAGCAGGCCCTGAATACTCCAACATAAATGAAGCACAAGAAAAAGACCTTAAAACAACTTTTATGACTATGATAGAGGACCTTAAAGAGGAAATTAATGAATATCTTTTTAAAAAATCTAGGAAACCAAACAATATAAAAGAAAAATAAAACGGCTTCAGACCTGAAACTGGAAATAGAATCAATAAAGAAAACCCAAGCTGAGGGAATTCTGGAAATGAAAACTTTAGGACTTCAAACATGACCTGCAGAAGCAACTTCACCAACAGAATACAGGAGATGGAAGAGAGAATCTCAAGTGTAGAAGAGATGACAGAAGAAATAGATACATGGGTCAAAGAAAATGTTAAATCTAAAAAAACTCCTGGCACAAAACATCAAGGAAATCTGGGACACTATGAAAACACCAAAATTAAGAGTAATAGGTATAGAGAAAGGAGAAGAATCCCAACTCAAAGATATAGAAAATGTTTCCAACAGAATCATGGAGGAAATTTTTCCTAACCTGAAGAAGAAGAATGCCTATAAAGGTACAAAAAGCATACAGAACAGAAAACAGATTGGACCAGAAAATAAATTCCTCTCACTACATAATAAATACCAAACATATAAAATTACAACAAAAGAATATTAAAAGCTACAAGGGAAAACGATCAAGTAACATATCAAGGCATACCTATTAGAATTACACCTGAATTCTCAATGGAGTCTCTAAAGCCAGAAGGGCCTGGATAGATGTGTTGTAAATTCTAAGAGATCACAAATGCCAGTCCAGACTACCAAACCCAGCAAAATTTTCCATCACCATAGATAAGAAAAATAAGATATCCCATGATAAAACCAAATATAATCAATATTTATCACCAAAAACAGCCCCACAGAAGATGCTAGAAGGAAAAGGAGATTAATTACAGCCATGAAAACACAGAAATAAATTAAACTGAATAACAAAATCAAAGAAAGGGGAGGACACGCACATTACACACCACCACCAAAACCAAAATAACAAAAGTCAACAGTCATTGATCACTGATACCTTTTAAAAAAAAATCAGTAGTCTCAATTACCCAATAAAAACTGGCTAGCAAAGGGGATGTGAAAATAGGATCTCTCCTGCTGCATCTGAGAAAGAAATCTCAGCATCAAATCTGATATGGCTTCACATGACCTATCAACAGTCTGATTCTGGGCATATTTTGTTTGATTTTCCTTTGTTTTCTGTGCTTGAGATTGAATTTGGGGCTGCACATGTGAAGCAAATGGATAGTGCTAACCTTAAAAATTATGATACAGCCACATTTAAAAAATATGATACAGCATATACATTTCCTGCACAGTGGAAATTATTTAAAACTGCACTTCCTGGGGGTAGGGTGAGGGACTCTATTTTCCATCCTCAGAACTCTGTTTGTTTCCATCATGACCAGGATCAAGCTCTCAACAGAGAGACCATTAGGTCAACAAAAGGAAGCTATCCCTGTAAGATGTTATGGTTATGCAGCTGTGCCTTAGAAGGAGACAGATATCATTATTGATGAAAATCAGTAAAGCCACCGCAGCAGCAGAAGAGGAGTACTCTAAAATCAGATTCCTCCATAGTACCACTTAACACAATGGGAAAGATAACTGTTTACACAGCTGTTCACTCCATGCTTACACTACTTGAGAATAAGGCCTATGATGGCAAATCTGTGTCTGTTTTGCATACATCTTGAAGAAAACATTTGTGTGACTTTGTATTTGTACCCTTGCACATAAAGCTTACACACAAGTTTTAATTTTAAAATGTGGCTGTGAATAAATGAAGGTGAATTGTTTTTCCACAGACATGTGCTAAGCATACAAGTCACTTTCTGGCTTACTCTGCAAGTGCTGCAAAGAGCTTAGCAGTATATCCGTGACCCCTTGAGTGACACTAGTTTTAAAAGAAGATGTCACCCATCCTCCATGCCATACTCCAGAAAAGCCAGCCTATGGAGGGATCATAGAGTCACCTTACAACACAGGAAAGGTGCTGGTAGACCTCCTCATGGTAGTCATAAGCAAAATAACGTCAGAAGACTGGGCAGAAGTTTTCCTTTAGAATGTGCTCCCCTTACTAGGGGTTTATTAGCTCTGAAACAAACCAAAACACCCATTAGATTCTATATGTAGGGAGTCAGAAGACTAAAACATGGTGCTATTTTATTTCTTTAGAATAACTATGTTTAGTGTTGTCAAATAAATGTGACTTTTTAAAAACATTTTAACAATTTTTTTCTAACAATGACAGAGTCTTTTAAATCTTGTATTCATCATGTTTATCATTTACTATTCTTAGTAAATGTTCTGCAGAATATTAGCTCTCCATTAATAAACACAAATTTGTTAATGTTCAAAGATATCTTAAACTCCTATGCTGAAAGCAGGTCAGGGTTTCAGTTTGAATCACGTGTCTTCGAGGGGAGATTTTTCAGTGTTCCCTGTTCTCTGCTTTCCTCGGATGGAGCTCTTTTTCTGAACTAACCTCCCAGCTCTGCTGTTTATTGAAACACAGAGTAAAATGTGCTTTCAAAAAATTATATAAAACCATTGCAAGAGAAAGTAGAACTTTTCTTTTAGATGACTTCTGTCTGACTCACATAATAGCTCAGATAACTACCTGGATCAAAATTGGAAAAGCTCTGAATTCAGTCTCATAGCTGGTTGCATTTTTCCAGATGACAGCCCTGCCCTGCAGAGGTTGGGATGTGCAAAGCAATTTTAACTTCCCAGTGCTCCTGCCTCTCTCTACCTCACGTTTTGTGATACTTGCATGTGTCTCCTTTTTGCAACTTCTTTAGTCAGAAGATAATTTAGCTAAAAGAAAAAAAAACTGCTTTTAAACAGAAGAAGTTACCTAATTAAATAGCATTATGTGGGGCCATTAAAATGGCATTAATATGAGCAGAAAGATTTGTGAAATTTTATAGCCTGTAGCTTCATTAAGTCATTTGCATACCTGCAAAAATTTACCTCACTTCAAGACTCTCAGGGTGTGATAAAATTCAAGTCAGTTTAATGTGGTGCTGATGTCAAACAGCTGGAATTAACACAAGTGTCAGAGGTCAAAGGCAATACCTAGTAAAATTTTTTCTCATTCCAGAAGCCAGATTGCAACTTTAGGGGTCCCCTGGGGACCTGCATTTCTGACTAAATGGCTGGCTGTAAAAGTGAGGGAGTTCCCACAGTATCCCTCTAGCTCAGCCAATTGCTACAGGGGCACAGAACTCAAGAAAATGTAGGGAGTATGTATATGTGTTGTTGGTTTGTTCTGTTTTGTTTGTATTACTAAGATTTTATAACCAGATCAGCCAGCTTAAGAGATGCTTAAGGTGACTGTTGGGAATGTGCACTGCTGTGTTTATGTGGCTTCTTCCTGTTGCTTCAGCCACTTAGTATAGTGGTTTGTTCACCATCCAGGAAGTTCTAGCAAGCTCAGCTGTCCAGAGTTTTAATGACTCTTTTATTAGGTAATGATTGATTGACTTATTAGCTACACGATTGAGCTCAGTCTCCATCATTTACACATTTCCTTGAATTGCTGCCTGCTTTCCATCTGTGTGGTATTAGGTTCATGTCCATGGAAGCACATTCAAGTGACATCCATTCCCATTCTAAAATACCAAGTAATGTGCCTGACTGCTTGACAATGTTTCCTACCTTCCCCTTTGCTCTCATTTCTTACTTCTGTTAATTTCTTGAAACAGCATTTCCTTCTCCATCCCATTGCCCTCAAAATGAGTTCTTTATATGAGACTACCTACGCAGAGAGCCATAGGAGGCAAGTCTCCTGGGGTCACTGCACTGCCTGCATGTGCAGATCCTAGATCCTTAACATTTGGAAGGTAGGTGTCCAGATAAGCAAGTTTTATTCCCAATAATTGTTTCTTTTAGCCAACAATTTCATTCGGTACATGTGAAACATAATGAATTAGATTAAAAAAAAACGAGGACTGGCAATAAAATACTAGTATTTGCCTCATGAAAAAATAAACGTTCTGGGAAGATCTAAAGGGTTTTTGTTGTGTTGCTTATTTAATGTCACTGTTATATTAAATTCAGGCATTATATTTAAATAAATTATATGTCACCTTGTAATGTTAACAAAATGTTTTAGTTTCTAAGAAAAGTAAAATTTATTTCAGGCTATAAGAAACAAGCAATTACATTCCAAATGTGATTATTTAATTGAAGTCATATAAATACATGGTAACAAAGCACTTGAAAGCCTTTAAATGCTTTAACACAGTTAAGTATGTAAGGTTTTCTTTACGCAAAAGTTTTGCTCTTTTATTATTTCTATTTCTGTTTGGTCGAATCTTTGACCATTTCTTTATTGATTTCTCTTTCTTTTTAAAATATGTCGTTAAGTAAAAATTGAATTGAATTACTTCTCCCTTCCTCCCTTCACAACCCCTCAAGCTACCTCTTTTTCTTTATTTATATACATGTTATATACGTAAACATGTGTATAAGTGTATGGACATATATATAAGTACAACCAAGTCCATTTTTTGTTTTGTGTGAGTATAGGATTTCAAGCCTGGCCACTCTGCATTGAACAATCAGCATGGGTGCTCATCTGTGAGAGAAGCTAATTCTCCCCTTTCCTGGCACTTAATAGTTGCCTCGAATTCTTTGTATAAAGGTGTGAGGCCACAAAGTTTCCCCCTACTCACATTAATATGTCCATTGCTTGTGCCATTTTTGTAGCCATGTTTATGCAGCCTCTTCTTGGAGACACTGTTTCACCAACTTCCTGAAATTCTAGCTCTTCAATCTTTATGCCCTGTCTTTCATGATGTTCCCTGAGCCCCAGATGCAAAAACTGTGCTGTAGATGCATCCATCAGGGACACGCTCCCCATGCTTTGTTATCTGAATTGTATCCCGTTGTGGTTTTGGTGATGTTCTCCATTTGCTATAAGGAAAGTCTTCTTTGATAGTGGGTGCTAGATACCCATATCTATGATTATGAAGATAAGGTGTAGAATGCAACCAGGAATCACGTGGTTCTACAAAGTGGTGGAGATAGATTCTTTTCTATTGCCCCAACTTTAGTGGCCCTGGGAAACTGCCTAGAACTTATTTCAGCACCAGACATGATTTCCTTCCTGTTCAAAGGACCTTAAATCCAATTAGACAACTGTTAGTTATTACACATGTGTAAATGCTATTTTTTGCACCTTTTGTAAAGTCTTGTAATGTTGGTCATTTTTGTTGCTCATGAGTATTGCAGCTGTTAGGACTTTCATTTGTGCTCTGTGTGTGCCTTAAAATTATATATATGTATGTGTGTATATATGAATATGTATATGCATTATATGTATGTGTATAATTTTAGGTAAATATAATATATGATTCATTGAGGCTTTACCAAACAACCTTGGGTTATTTGTCCTTTGTTCCCCTTTCCCTTCTGTACTGATCTTTCAGCCTCCTCCCCAGTTTGTCTCCATTTTGTTTCCCAGCTACCTACTTCATGTCTCCTGTATTGAATTATTTCCTTCCAATCTCACTCACCCCTTGCCTATGGTCCCTTCATACCTTCCTGTTGTCTGGGTTATTCCATGTTGTATGGGCACATCTGGAAATTTAGAGATTGAGAGAGAATAAGTTACATTTGTCTTTTTGGGTCTGGGTTACCTCATTCAATAAAATCATTTATAGGTCCACCCATTTACCTGAAATTTTAATGTTATTACTTTTCTTTACACTGAATAGTGTTCCACTGTGTATATATGCCACATTTTCAGTGTTAATTTGTTTGTTCAAAGAGATTTACCTTGTTTCCTTACTTTGCCTATTGGGACCTCAGCACCAATAAACACCACTGAAAAATCTGTGGACTTTGATGTCAAATCCTTCATAGTGGTACAGCTGGGACATATGTAGACTTATTTTTACTTTTCTGGGGATTTGCTGCACCTGCACGACAAGGGTACCAAGCTTCTGTGGAAGGTGTCGGATTGACAACACAAGACTCTTGCTTGATGTTAAGAAGGCTTTTTCTTTTTTATTTTACTCCGGGGGCTGGCTTATATACCTATACCCCGGGATCAGATGGATGAGGGGGAAGCAGCGGGTAGCAGTTAGTCATTTCAGGTTCCAAGGACTGGACTGGTTAGGGTGCTTTCAGAGTTGTGGAAACCAAAGGAGCATTTTGCCTTAGAAAACATGTTTTTGTTTTCCTGCAGTTACAGCTCTCTGCCCTGAAGGCAACAGGGGGTAGTGAATTCTTAGCCATGGTCTTAATTCCTACAGGGATTCTTCATATTAATTTCCAGAACTGCTTCACCAATTTATATATTCACCAGTAATGAATGAGAGTTCCTCCTTGTAAACAGCATCGCCAGCATTTGTTGTCAATGTTTGAGTTGATCTTAACCATTGTGATGGGGTTAAGATGAAATCTCCAAGTTATTTTAGCTTGTACCTCTCTTACTGCAAAATCTGTTGAACACATTTTTGGGTATTTCATTTTATTTACTCTACCAAGAACCCTACCTTTAGATCCCTCCCTTCACCTGTTGTTGTTATTGTTTTGTTTTGTTTTGTTTTTGTCTTAGTCCTGAGAGTCTAACTGTACCT
Organism: Phodopus roborovskii; assembly: GCF_943737965.1. Lineage (NCBI taxonomy): Eukaryota > Metazoa > Chordata > Mammalia > Rodentia > Cricetidae > Phodopus > Phodopus roborovskii. The sequence continues at coordinate 37,338,217 of NW_026125295.1, read as the reverse complement.
CTTCCAGCTGCTTTTCTTCCTCAGTGGCCTTTATACTAGCAATTTAATCACCTCGTTTCTATTATTTTGTCAAGATTTGTGCTACAAAGCAAAACAAACAAATGACTCATATTTGAAACATATGTCCAACCATTATCTGATGTAAATATGATAAGGAAGAATCTGTGGCTGGGATGGATAGCCAGAAAAATTAAAATCTCAGATCCTGAGAGAGCGGAAAGAATGCAGGCTAAACCTTTGTGATGTTGGCTGATAGCACAGAAATGCATCTTCCCCGTATCAGAAACACTCTGTTTTTCAGTAAAGAAATCTGAGAATTAATGTTGCTGTCAACTGTTTGTCATACTTATCAACCTGCCTGATATACTAACCAGCAAAATTCTAAGTGAAAATCAAAATGCAAGATCTTCTCTAGGGGAAAAGGAAAACACAAAATCTTAAAGTACTTTGAAAGTGTCTGTGGTATTATTGGGTTATGTACCAAAACCTGATTTTTACTGACTAAGATCTAGGATAGATTTGGAGTATCCACATTTCATCTTAGATAACTGGAAAATTATATTTTTTATTAAAAGAAGTTAGATTTTCAATCATAATATCTTTTTAGGGTATCGAAGGTAGGGAAAAAGTTTAAAGGACCTTTCACATTTGTTGATACTACATTAGACTGTTGATCCTGCAATTAAACTTTCTATGGGCCTTGTAGTATTATCTACATTTAGAGTCCTTGGTACTACACTCTTCTTCAGAAAAGAGAAAGGACCTGTTGTTCCACTGTGGTCTGTGAAAGATGTTTTTGACAAGAAGAAATAGATGACATTATATTCCTATGGCTTTACAATTCCAGGCATACAATTTACAGAAGCTTGAAAAGCAAACAGGAGTTGACATCAGTGTGATCCTTCAACAATTATATCTTCCCTCTATGTGAAAAACATCCTAAGTGTAGGGGATCTATGTTTATTTCAAATTTTATAAAATAATTATTGTGATGATAACATAATAGGTAATACTTATTTGAAAATTTGTGCATTATCAATGTTATTTAAATGTTTCATTATTTTATTCCTTTTAAGAACTCACTTTTATTATGTCCTAGTAAATTTAATAAGTCATTAATTATGTTAAGTTGAAAATTTCCTGTCACACAATCTTGCTTAGCAACATTCTGTTATCTGAGATTCCTTCACAAGCAAGGACCCTTGCCACATTTGTTCCTATCCCGGGCCTTAGTCCATACCATTGTCAGACAAATACCTGTCATTCCTTCTTTTTGATGATTTTTGTACACATTGCCTTCTTAAATAAAAGCTACTCATTTTGTTATTACCATGTGAGCTCAGCCTCTAGAAACAGATTTAAGAAACCCAGATAATATTGGTTAATGCAAATATCATTTTAAAGTAAGTCCTATAATGAAAAACAGATTTTTAAATTCTTATCACATATATTCTTTTGATGGCTACCTTCAGGTAAATACAACCTGGAATACTTGTTGAACGCTTTCTCACAGAAACAAGGTAAACTACCAAAATCCCAAATCCCAATTTTAATAATGCAGAAACTTTCACCAAAGTTAGCTCACAAACTAAACAAAATCCTCCTAGAAATAATCTCCAGGATTCCACATTTTAGGCAGGTAAGCATACTGGTATATAGGAACTTCAATGAAGTTTAACCCACTATGTCTGTCCTTTGTAGTGTCCTTCCCAGGGCCTTTGATTAAAGGATGATACCAGAGTCTATACAAACACTTTGCCACAGCTCAAAATTCATCTTTAGAAAAACCTTCCATAATTAACTACACTCTGCTCTGACCGGAGCTCATGCCCTTGGTATAGGCCCAACACACTCACTGCAGGTAGAGGGAAAGTCTCTTGCATTTCTAAAGGAGGCATAGTGTGAGACAGTAGGGGCTTCCCTGCAATCAGGCCATTGGTTTTGTAGATGGGTGGGTCCACCTAGGAGTCCTTGCTCTGAGCTTTTGCATGGCTGCAAGTGTGATTGGGCATTGTCTTCACTGGGTCTTAGCAAATAGCTAAGAGAGTGAACTTCTTCCCCAGGAAAATCTTGTTCTGTAGTCTACTTTGCTATCTTTGCTGTCTACTAAATAAAATGGATAACTCAGTAAAGGTCAGGGGCAACTTTCCCACTTAATTATCATGGTGACAACTGACCTTTTTCTTAAAGTGCTGTGTTGAATTCATTCTCTTAGGAGAAGACTAATTTTACTTGTATCTTACTTTTTCTCCTGTCTAACAAAATCTGGCACATAGAATACCAAGCTAATGATATATTATATGAAGTGAACATTTAATTTAACATTTAGATTATACAGCCATAGTCTTTGACTTAATTTTCTTCTCTCTAAAATCCTAACCCCACCATCACGGCTCCTGCTTTTGTGGCAATATGAAAATGTGGTGTGTGTCTTAACACTTTCTATGGCAGGCTGCTTGTTTCCCTGCAGGCCAGGCTGCAATGCTGTGTCCCCATGGCACCACGCCTGAAGTATCACATTGTTAATGGGCTACTGCATTTTCATGTTTTGACGTTAAATATAAACATCCAAACTACAAACTAGTCCTCGAGTGTACAGTTCCTTTCTTTCTTTCTTTTTTTCTTTCTTTCTTCCCTCTTTCCTTCCTTCCTTCCTTGCTTCCTTCCTTCCCTTCTTTTTCCTTTCCTTCCTTCTTTCTATCTTTCTTTCTTCCTCTTCCTTCTATCCTCATTTTTTTTCCCTTGTATTTTGTTTGTACAGTTTCTGTTACCAGAAATTCTGGCTTTCTTTTTGTCCCTTTTCTGTACAAGACGGAACAGAAAGCAGTGATTTTCAAGGCCAAGGAAACTGGAAAACTTCACTGCCTAAGTAAATCCCGTAAAAGTAAGTTGTAAAAGATGGAATTGATCCAGAGCCCATGAGCTCCTGCAGGTCACCTGTTTCTGGGGGTTCCACAGTCTTCTCTTTCTTCTCTGGACCCTCAGTTAAGGAGTCTGTGTGGGACAGTCCAAATCCCACCTTTACCTGTGGTGACAATTGTGTATCTTGGTCTGTTTGTAAGGCTCCTAGCAGTGAGATCAGGACCTGGAGCTGGCGCTGGCACTTAGCTGAATTTTGGGAACCTGTTCCCCATGCTGGGTTACCTCAGCCAGCCTTGATGCAGGGGGAGGAGCTGGGTCCTCCTGCACCTTGATGTGCCATGCTTTGTTCAAGGCCATGGGATGCCTATTTCTTTGTGAATGAAGAAGGAGGAGGAATAGAAGGGGGAGGGGTAGATGGGAGGTTGTGGAGGAAACAGGAAGAGAGCAGGGAGGGGAAACTGTGTTCAGTATATAAAATAAATGAAAAGTATTAATTAAAAATACATTGTTGTATAAAAAATTGTTGGACATGAACAAGAGGAATTCCAGCATACTGCAGACAGTATGTATATCCTTAAGTGTCGAATGTGCCTGGTGACACAGTGTCCTCAAGACACTGGCACTTTTTTATGTCATTTGTCTCTGGCTTTCCAGATGACACTGTTACATTTAAGACTATGTCCATATTTCTCCATGGGAGTAGTGATGAAAAGACAAGGGTAGAAATGTCTTCCAGTATTTTTATTTGCACTTACCTTCCCCAGCAGCCTTGTCACTTACTTATATTGGCATCTTTCAGATCCGAATTAACACAATTAATGCTAGAGAAGAAAGAGAGAACATAAAGATTTAGTTGGTCCATTTATACATTGAGGAAATCTAGGGCCTTACTGATGAGGAAATGAGGAAGTCAAATATGATCATCTAATTTAGCTTCCTAGGGAAACTACTTCTCCCTCTCAGCATCCCTTAGTTGTCTGCTGTTCTCTGTGTAGGGTTAGGCGTTCCCCATCTGAGTTTATATGTTTATTAGTGTTTTCCATGTCCATCTCATGCATAGACAATTACATTAATGAAGTTGTATGGGTACAGTTTCTGATGTTCCTAGAAGACAAAAATCTCATAACAAACTTCCTGTTTCTTTGGCTCTTTCAACCCCCTCTAATGCAATGATCCCTGAATTTTAGATGCAAGAGTTGTGTTGTTGATGTATGAGTTGGTACTGAGACAAAGCACTCTGTACTTTGAATTTAATCCATTTATATACTACATAGCTATTGAGAGATACTGACTGAGTACTATCATGTTGATGTTTTCTGGTTGTTTTATATACCTTTTGTTCCTTTCTTTCAACCCCTTTACATGATCCCACATTTTCTCTAGGGATATTTTTTGATTACATATATTTTTATGTTTCTAGTTATCTTTTAATTGTTTTATTTTGTAATTAAGAGTTCTATCATTAGAATAGGCTATTTTAAGCTGATAATTGAGATCTGATAAAATGTTCACTTTCCATATTTTATGCTTTTGGTTTCATAATTTATATCTTTTTGAGACTATCATTTTAATCTTCATACTAAATACTTAATTGATTTATAAGCAGTGTTTAAGAAATGAGAGTACTCTGAATTTAATTGTATGCATATTACCAGTCTGTTTTATTCTTTGACCTATTTTCATGTTACTAAATTACTGAGTAGTGTGGTGTTTCTCTTTAAGCTTGAAGACTTCCCTTCACCTGCATTTATTTTTTAAAGAGAGGTTCAAGGGTAAATAACATTAATATTGGCTTGTCTGGGAAAGTCTTCATCTACTTCTCATTTCTGACCTTCCATGCCATATTGTTTTGGTGGGGACATTTTTATTTTTCCTCTTCTGCTGTTTGAATATATTGCCCTCTGTCTCCCAGAGTGTGACCATTCTACTGAGAACTCTCTACCACTGAATCAGATGATAATTCCATACGTATAATGTGCGTTTCCTTGATAATTCATAATCTTTATCATCCTTTATTTTTGAACATTTTATTATAATATGTAGTGGTGCAGTCTTACTCACTTTGAAACTGGCTAGCATGCCCTTTTTGTGCCTGGGCATGTAAATCCATCTGTAGGTTTGAGAAATGTTCCTCTATTATTGATTTAAACATTCTTTCTGGCCATTGTCACCTTTTCCTTCTTCACTCCTAGAATTGGTACATTTGTTCTTTATTACTTCCCTATAAATCATCTATATTTTTTCCAATTATTTTCTTTATGTTATCCCCCTCCCTTTTTTGTTTTGTTTTTATTTATTTCTTTTTCTTATTTTACATATTGATCCCAGTTCCGTATTCATCCCTTCCTCCCTCCCTCACTTCCACCATGCCATGCCCCCACACCCGAACACACTCCCATCCCATCCCCCCCACCCGCCCACTCAACATGTAGGGTTATCACTTCCTGAAGGAGTCATCTAAATCTGTCAATTCATTTGGAGTAGGGACTATGCTCTCCTCCTGCATCTAGGTTAAGGGAGTTATCCCTCCATGGGGAACGTGCTCCCAAAGTCCTTTTGTGAACAGGGATACATCCTGATTCCACTGTCAGAGGTCCCTTAGACTGCTCAGGCCTTCTGATACCCATGTTCAGGGGGTCTGAGTTGGTTCAATTCTAGATTCCCAGCTATCAGTCTGGGGCCCATTAGCTCCTTCTTGTTCAAGTGAGCGGCCTCTGAGGGTTTCTGTAGCCTTGCTTGTCCTCCCTCTCTGCATCTGGATTCCAGATCAGCTCATTGTTTAGATGTGGGTGTCTGCCTCTGTTTCCATCAGCTAGTAGATGAGGGCTCTATGATGGTGGATAAGTTAGTCATCAATCTCATTATCAGGGAAGGGGATTTATGGTAACCTTTCCATTGTTGCTCAAATTGTTAGTTGGGGGTCAGTCTTGTAGGTCTCTGGACATTTCACTAGTAAGTTTTCTCTTGAAACCTATAATGGCTCCCTCTTTTATGGTCTCTCTCTCTCTTTCTTTTTTCTCTCATCTGTTCCTCCCCTGACTCACTCTTCCTAGTCCCACATGCTTTCCTCTCCTCCCCTTCTCTTTCTCCTAGCACTCTCTCCACTCACTTCCCCTTCTTGTTCCTTTCCCCTTCTCTGAGGGAACTTGCATGAATCTCTTAGATTCCTCCTTGTATCCTAGTTTCTCTGGTGGTGTGAATTGTAGGCTGGTGATTCTTTGCTCTATGTCTAAAATCCATATATGAGCGAGTACATACCATGTTCCTCTTTTTGTGACTGGGTTACCTCATTCAGGATGGTTTCTTCAAGTTCCACCCACTTGCCTGTGAATTTCAAGATTCCATTGTTCCCCCCTCCACCCCCCCGCAGAGTAATATTCCATTGTGTAAATGTGCCACATCTTTATTCGTTCTTCAGTTTGAGGGGCATCCAGGTTGCTTCCAGGTTCTTGCTATTACAAATAATGCTGCTACAAGCATAGTTGAACAGATGTCTTTGTTGCATGGATGTGGATCAATACCTAAGAGTGGGATTCCTGGGTCCTGTGGTAGACTGATTCCCATTTTCCTGAGGAGGTGCCATACTGATCTCCAAAATTTATCCTCTCACTTTATGTTTTGGATAATGGACTTTTTTTCTACTCTGATATATGCTGCTGTTGATTTTTCATTTTATTAATTTCATTGCCAACCAAATTTTCTCTTTATGTTTTTTTTAACTTGTCTGTTAATTTTTATATCTTGATTTTGTTGACTTCTCTTTTTCTCTTAAACAGATCTGAGTTTCCATGAATAAATATTTAAAACTATTCATCAAACAGTTTGTGTTTCAATCTTTGGTGTAGATTCTGGAAGGTTAATATATCTGTTGTGATATGCCTCTTGATTTTTTAACAGTTCTTGTTTGTTTACACCATTGTCCATGTGTTCCATAGAGGAATTGTTTCTGTTGCATTTTACAAACTAATTTTGATGTAGTAAACCTTCCCTGCCTTTTCTCCCAATGGGGCAGGTGAGAGTTAGGGAGAATGCAGCTATGTAACCTCTAAACATGGTTGTCTGAGATTAGTAAGAGGAGGTCTGAATACTACAGAGATCCTTAGTAGGCCAGGGTCTCTATATCTGCAGTGTCAGTGAAAGTTATTGCATGTGGTAATCAGGTTTTTGTTTTTGTTTGATTTTTTCCTTTCACCAGAGAGAGCAGTAGTGGCTGATACAGTTCCTTTTGTCATTGGATTTTTCTTTCAGGTCATTCCACAGTGCTTGTAGCATCAGTCATATGTTGAGTCATTTACAGAGCTAATGCCTGAAGTACAAGGATATGGGGGTGGGCTATGTCTTTGGGGCCTGGGCAATAATTGACTTCTTTTTGTTATAGCATAGAGTTGTATTGATAATTATATGCACAGCAAGGGTGCTGTAATTGGGAACCCAAACATGCTTAGAGTACAATACCTAGGGCCCAGATCATAGGCACAATGAAACCTAGAGACTCTAGGCTCTACAAGACCAATGCAAACTTTTACAGTCTGGTAGCAGCCCATTTTAAGATGTAGAAGTATATATTGTAGCCACAGAACCCTGTACCAAGCAAGCATGGTGTTTTCAATGTCTGTGTCATCCAGGTGCTTCTAACAAAACAAAACAAAAAATGGAATAGGAGCTGCCTAACACTGAGTTGAGGAAAAAAAAATAAAATAAAATTTAAAAAGCCTTGTAATTGAAAACCGGCTGGGAGATTTCCTAAACACAGGTAGAAGGGAGCTTCCAAGGCTTGGTGCTGGAGGGTGCGCCCTCTGCTGGCTCCCAGCCTACCTTCAGGGCTCTGGCATCCACAGCTGGAGTTTGAGAGAGAAGTGGATGGAAAACACAAACAAGAGGAAGTTGTTTCTGAGTTCCGGAGACACATAGGTCAGCATCCACAATAGAGCTCTTCCACACTGCAAGCCACTCCCCAGTCCACCTGACCTTAATCTCTTGCTGTTAGGGAAAAATTTTCTTTTTAAAACATTTGCTTTTAATACATTTGGATTGGGGTTTTAGGAATGATAATGTATAGAACATTGGGAGAAAAAGATTTCAAGATTCCTAAGTCATCAAGAAAAAAATCATTCTTCAGTTGATGGACATCTATGTTGTTTACAGTTTCTGGCTATTACAAATAATGCTGATATGAATATAGATGAGTAAGTGTCCTATGGTATATATCCTTCATGTATATACCAAAGAGTGGTAGAGCTAGGTCTTGAGGTAGATTGATTCCAGATTTTCCGAGAAACTTCCATATTGATTTCCAATGTGGCTGTTCAAGTTTACATGCCCACCATCAGTGGAGAAGTGTTCCCCTTACTCCACATGCTTTCCAACATAAGCCCATATCAATGTCTGTGATCTTACCCTTTCTGAGTGGTGTAAGATGAAATATCAGAGTAATTTTGATTTGCATTCCCCTGATGTCTAAGGCTGTTGAATGATTCTTTTAGTGTCTCTTGTCCATTTGAGGTTCTTGTTGGGAATTCTCTGTTTAGATCTGTACCCCTTTTTTGAATTGGATTTTTTTTTTATGTCTAGTTTCTTGAGTTCTTTATATATTTGGAGATCAGGCCTCTGTCTGATGTGAGATTGGTAAAGATATTTTTCCATTCAGTGGGCTGCCACTTTGTCCTATTGATAGTGTCCTTTGCCATACAGAAGATTATTAGTTTCATGAAGTCCCATTTATTAATTGTTGATCAAATTGTCTGCACTACTGGTGTTCTACTCATGAATGTATTTCCTATACCACTGTATTCAAGGATCTTTCCCACTTTCTTTCCTATCAGCTTCAGTGAAACTGGATTTATGTTGAGGTCCTTTAGATGAATCTGTGTCCCCAATGCTTTGCTTGGCTTCCAGGAACCTATGTCTCATACTGGGATGCCTTGTGCAACCTTAATATAAGAGGAGGAGCTTAGTCCAACCTTAACTTGAAATACCATGCTTTGTTGACATGCATGCGAGTCCTGCAGCTTCCTGAACGGAAATAGAGGAGTGAATGAAGAAGGCAGTGAGGAAGGGATGGGAGGAGAAAAGGGAGGGGAAATTGCACTCAAGGTGTAAAATAAATCAATAAATTGAATTAAGAAAAAGAAAAAATCATTCATGGTGTTTGTAAAGTCCTTTAAATATTTATTTTCTTTCTCCCCACTCCACCAATCTAGTTGTCTCCCCATTCCACCAACAAAGGAGTCAGGAAGAAAGAAGGCTTTAAACCACTCAGAAATTTTTCTTTTGTCTGACAATATAATCCTATATAAATATTTTCTGATCTAACACACACAGTGCTTTATGCATTTATATTGTTTCTTCGTAGGGTCAAGGCAATTTTGATGTGACACGCTATGAAAATATTTTTTCTCTGTTCTGGATTCTGGAACAACTTCTTCAACAGGAGACCCATGGAGATCCGGCTTTACGTATTGATCACAGCAGCCCAGAAATCCAGACATTTCTTCAGAAGCATGATGAAACCATCTTCCAACTCTCAGATGCATTTCCTTTATTTACTTTTTACTTATGGAGACTAGGCATTCTTTTGAACTCAGCAGAGATGGAGACTGTTGAGAATGAATCATTTCCTTAGCAATCTACTGTATATCAGAAAATGGTGTGATTAAATTTTTTCAAAGATATTTTTAAATGTTTGATTGACCAACCTAATCATTAACTCAATTTAGTGATAAAACTTCTGCATAGGAGATGATGATTTACTGCTCTATATTCCAATCAGGCAATTTCAGTTCGTAATGTCCCTTGTGTTCATGTATTATACCTACTTCACTCAATAGTCCAGCTCCATTTTCTAAAATGGACCAACTGTTCTCTCAGAAATTATAGTAAATTGTGAAAGATTTCCATCTGATATAAATGTACGAATTGTAATGAAATACAGATTAAACTTCTGTCATTTTTTATACTTAAATATAAGGTTTAGGTAAATGGTAAAAACATCAAATGTATTATATAGTTTTACCGATGTCATTTTGAAAGATAATTCTGTAGAAGGAGAAAAGGCGTTGGAAACGAATGTTTTTTTTTTTAATTTTACATAATCAACATGTTTGTTAAGCATTTTTGAACTGTTAATTAGTTCTTTAAAATGTCTGTTTTTAAAAAAAATTTACTGTTGATTAAAAACATTATTGCTCCAATGATTGTTAAAATGTAGTAAAGTTGCATATTATTAAGTCATTAAGGATACTATTATAAATTTTAATATCCTCCAAGAACTACACTTTATTCTTATTAAAAGTATTGGATTGCATTTTTCCATTACACAATTTCCTTTACTTCATTTCAGTTATTAGAATTATAACAGACAAGCTTAATGAGCACACATTTTGTACTTTCCTGTTGTGCAATTTAAAGAAAATATAATGTAATTTTCTTTCCTTTGTTAATTACATATGATTCTGTTTTATATGTTAATTACCATTCCTAAATGCCATTAGTACCAAAAAATAAACCTTGCTATTTTCTTCTGTAATGTATATAAAATTATATCATCTTCCAGAATTATTTTTTGAATTATTTACTAGGAAAACTGTTGTTAAAAGTCTCTCCTAGGAATGGTTGCATAAACAAGAACAGAAAATGATAATATTAGTGGACATATTAACATGGAAGGAAAAAAATTTCCTAGGGTTACCCCCCCAAGATAAAAAACTGAAAACACCAATAACTGCTTGGAGAGGAAGAATTAGCCAGCCCCATTGATGGGCCCTCATTTGTTATCCAATGAAGACTGGTCATACCTGAAAAGTCATGCACACACACACACACACACACACACACACACACACTAAAGAACAGACCGAACTAGTTATATTTATATATTTTTCAATATGTATAAATGCATCTATATATGTATCTAATAATAATAAATAAAACGAGGCTATCAACATGAAGGGGGGACATGGAAGGAGTTGGTGAGAAGGTAACTGAGAGAATTGTGGGAGAAAAGGGAGTGGGGAATTGATGGGAGATGTCATTCTGTAAATAACTCTCTCTTATTGGTTAGTAAATAAAACATTGTTGGCCAATAGGAAAGCAAGATAGGCAGGACTAGGAGACAAGGAGGATTCTGGGAGATGTAGTAGTGTTGCTAGTATTTTCTTCCTGACAACCTGGCCCCAGAGCCGTGGCAACCCCAAATAACACACAGAGACCCTGTATTAGATATAATTCTGTTAGCCAATTACTAATTTCTTGTTGGCTAGCTCTGTCTTAAATATTAACCCATTTCTATTAATCTAAGTATTTACAAGTGGTCTCTTCTTACCAGAGAAAGAGGCCGGCATTCTGCTCTCTCCAGTCTCTCCATCCTGACTCCTCCCTACTACTTCCAGAAATAAATAATACATTTGAGAATAGCTTATGCTGTCTTCAGTCATCCTATCATCCAAGTGTGATGTGCTTATATATGTGGATGTGTGTATATGTAGATATGCATGCAGGTATATGCATGGATGCCAGAGTTCAATGAGTGCCATTCCTCAGGAGCAGCACATTAGTTGCTTCTGGTTTTGTTTCATTTCTTTGTGTGGTTTGCAGCAAGGCCTCTCACTGGCACCTGGAACTCTCAGGTTAGGCTAGATGGGTTGCTCATCAAGCTCATCTCTGCCTCTGCCTTGTTTACCTTACACTTGCCACCACAGCTTCTTTACCTGACACTCTTAACTCGGGTTGTCATGATTATGAGGCAAGCTCTTTACCAGCTGAGGTGTCTCTTTGCTTCTGTATTTGGTATTTTTAAACCATTTTTTGAAGTAAGAAAATGTCTTCGTGGCTGCCTCATAGAGAAAAGATGGGCAGGATTAATTAATTTAAAATATATCAGTGATGTATTCCTTCCTCAAAGCAGCTTTATTTAGGTAGCTCGTATTCACACCTCTTCCTGAGATCTGGAAAAAGCTTTAAGGCCTTCACTTTGTCCTCTGCTTATCAAATGGCACTACATATATTTTCTTTTGAAATGGGCTTTTTTTTTTTTTTGACATATTGAAAAAACAGTGGAGTTCAAACAAGATCACATTGTAGAAAAAATAAATAGAAGGGAAATGAAGGCAAGAAGTCATCTTATAGCACAGGATAAGTGATGCTATAATATTTCTAACGTCATCTGTCTTCCAGCTTTAAAGTGGAGAGAACAAGCAGTGTCTGTTACTGTTAGAAAAATGTGTTTCTTTTGAGTGCATTCCTAAATGATTAGACCAAATTGTGAATTTAACTATGCATTATTATTAAATACCATACAGCACTGGGACTTTTCTGTCTTTCCTGGCTTAATGGGAGACTTTCAGTGGAAGAACATAGTAATTGGAATTAAAAATGAGGGTATCACTCTGTCTCTATCATATGAATAAAACTCCAACTTCATCATTAATATGTTTTTCTTTTATTTGTATTCTTCTCTTACATATTACATCCTACTTCAGTTTCCCCTTCATTCTCACCAAGTCTATCTCTCCCCCCACCTCTTCTTTCCCCCAAATCCACCACCTTTCTCCATCTTCCCTCAGAAGAGAGTAGGCTTCCCAGGGATATCCACCAAACAGAGCATAACAAGCCACCATATGACCAGGTGTATACCATTCCATCAAAGTTGGATGAGGCAACTAGTAAGAGGAAAAAGTCCCAGAAACAGGCAATAGAGTCACAGATACCCCCACCCCCAATGGTGGGAATCCCAGACCTAGTCAGCCATAACATATATGCAAAGGACCTAGGTCAGATCTTACTGTCTCCTGATCTCTAAAAGTCCCTGTGAGTTCTGGTCAATTAATTCTGTGTACCATGTTCTCTTGGTGTCCCTGACCACTTCAGTTCCTTAGATCACTCCCTCCCCCCTCCTTCGCAGAGCTCTCCACATTCTGCTAGATGTTTGGCTGTGGGATCTGCTCCCATCAGTTCCTGAATGAAGTCTCTCTGGTCTCTTGGATGACAATTCAGCTAGCTTCCAGTCTCAGAACATTGTACAGGTAGGACAAACTGTAGGTTGAAGGTTTTGTGTTTGGGTTGGTGGCCCAATCCCTCCACTTGAGGCCTTGTGTGGTTATAGATGATGGCCAGTTAAGGCTCCACATCGCCATTACTAGGAATCTTTCCTAGGGTTACTCTCATAGATTAAATGGAGTTTCCATTAAGCTATGTTTCTATGTCACCCATAAATTTCTCCCATTGTCCTTGGGTGTGTGAATTTACATCTGTGTCTTAAATCGGATTCTATTGATCATTGTATCTGTTTTTATTCCAGGACCATGTGTTGTTTATCACCACAGCTCTGTAATACAGCTTGAAATCAGGGATGGTGATACCTCTGGATGTTCTTTTATGGTATAGGGTTGTTTTAGCTATCATGGGGTTTTGTTTTTCCATATGAAATTGAGTATTTAAGGTTTGTTAAGAATTGTGTTAAAGTTTCGATGTGGATTGATTTGAATCTGTAGATTGTTCTTGGTAGGACAGCCATTTTTACCACGTTAATCATACCGAATAATGAGCATGGGAGATCTTTCCATCTTCTGAGATACTCTTCAATTTCCTTCTTCAAAAACTTACAGTTTTTAATTATACAAGACTTTCACTTGCTTGGTTAGAATTGCCCCAAGATATTTTATATTATTTGTGGCTATTGGGGAGGCTGTTATTGCCCTGATTTCAGGGATATTGAATTTTTTAGCTGATCTTATATCTAGCCACTTTGACAAAAGTGTTTATCAATTTTAGGAACTTCCTAGTAGAATTTTTGGGGCCTCTCATATAGACTAACGTATCATCTAAAAACAGCATTACTTTGAATTCTTCCTTACCAATCTCCTTTAGCTGCCTTGTTATTCTATCTACAACTTCAAGTACTACATTGAATAGGTATGGAGATGTGAATAGCCTTGGCTTGTTCCTGATTTTAGTGGAATCTCTCCGTTTAATTTGATGTCAGCTATAGAAATGCTGTGATTTGCCTTTATTATGTCTAGGCATATTCCTTTTATCCCTGATATCTCCAAGACCTTTATCATAACGGGCTATTGGATTTTGTCAAAGGCTTTTTCAGCACCTAAGGAGATGATCATGTGTTTTTCTTTCTATCAGCTTGTTTATATGGTAGATTACATTAACAGATGTTCAAATGTTGAACCATCCTTGCATTTCTGGGAGGAAGTCTCCTTGATTATGGTGGATGATCTTTTTGATGAGGTCTTAGATTTTGTTTGCCAGTATGTTATCAAGTATTTTTGCATCAATGCTCATGAGGAAAATTGATCTATAATTCTCTTTCTTTGTTGAATCTTTATGTGGTTTGGGTATCAGGGTGACTGTGGTCTCAAAATGAATTTGGCATTGACCATTCTTTTTATAATTAATATTTTAAAGGTAAAATCCCACCATAGGTTTTTATCATGTGAAGATACATGCAGAAGTGGCTTTGTGAACTCTGAAGTGAAAATTTCACTAAGAGGAGTAAACCCTTTTATAATGTTTGTTACAGACAAGGGTGTGATCCAAGTATCTATCTGTATACCTCATTCTGCTTCCTGTAATCCCAGTCAATATAATGAGGTCAGTTGGCCATACTTTTATAGCTGAATAGCAAGGAAGTTAAATGGCTTTTTCACAGTCAGCCGAAGACTCACTCTCTCTCTCCCTCTGTGTGTGTGTGTGTGTGTGTGTGTGTGTGTGTGTGTGTGTGTCCTGGCTGTTGTAGTACTTGCTTTGTAGACCAAGCTGACATCGCACTCACAGAGATCTGTCTGCCTTTGCCTTCCTAGTGCTGGGATTAAAGGCATGCACACTATGCTCAGCTGACTTTTACATTTTATTTATTAAGATTTTCTTCTAATCCACATGTTGTATCTGCACTCAAAATGGACTAGCTAAACCATACTGTAATCCAGTTCCTCCTTGACTTTAAATTCTATTTAATGTTGAACATAATGAATAGGATAATTAATAAGTTAACTGTTAGTACTACCTTTTTCAGATTTCATAATTTGCAGTGTACTTGCTTTTTATTGATCTTGCTGCATAGGTGAAGTATTCTGTATAACTGTCAAATCAATGAACTCTGAAGACAGTTTTACATCTAGCAAACCCCTTTTCTACCAGCCAGGGTACAGTGTCATAGACTCCGTGTCCTCACACCTGGAGATGACTTCTATGCACTATTCCCATGGTAGACTTCCTGCCTAGGCTTGTCATTGCCATTCTGCATCCCCATTGCATCTGAATCTAACCTCAGTTTTCCATGAGAATACTACACAATTGTTTGCTTTCTTTTGGAGATGACATTCTACCTCCTTTGAATTCCCTTCCTCTTTGTGCAGTCTTTCAGACTAACAAATGGAAATACTGCTTTTTCCCAGTTGAAATGTGACCACATGATACACCTTAAGCCTTGGTAACTGCTTCTTTGGAATTTGAACTCAGTGAAAGGATTAGCAAAGTTAGTTGTTGCTTATGTATTATGGGGATACTAGAATCTTGCATTTGTTGAACCACACTATTAGAGGCTTTTTTTTTTTTTTTTTTTTTTTTTTTTTTTTTTTGTCCCTTTCTCATCCTGACCCTCCAATTTTTAGGTTGAATATATGAACTATCATATGGTATTTACTGATGGCATCTCTTTTCTAGTCCCACTAATGAGAAACAGTTTCTTAGGACCACTGGTGTCTAAACAATATACCCATTAAACTGGTTGTTCCCATGTATACCCCATGTGACACAGTTAGATCAAGCTGTTTTTTCAGACTTTCCATGACATGACAGTCACAAGCTGACAACTTCATCAACCAAAATACATCTCCTTTCAACCTTAACATTGTGAGTCATCTTGAATAAATATCACAAGATTGTTTTGGGTTTTTGTTTGTTTGTTTTACATTACATTGCTTTATTTATTTAATTATTTTCAAAAATTTATAAGTATTTTTTACTTTGGGTGAGTATTTTGCCTGCCTGTATATATATGCAGCATGCATACCTTGTGTCTATGGACTGCATAAGAGGCTATGGCATCCCTCAAGAGCTGGAGTTCTACATGACTGTCAGCTTCCAAGTGGGTTCTGGGAATGGAACCTGATTCTCAACTAGAGCAACAAGTGCTCTTACCTGCTAAGCCCTTTCTCCAGCACAAGATTTCAGATTTCTACTCACATCACTGACAGTCTGTCTTGTGATCTTGGCCTTACACATTCAAAAGATTGGGAAAAGGTCTTTTTTTTTTTTTTTATAGAATTAAACACCAACAATGTTGTATAATTCTAAACATAGCAGACATGCTTACATTTCTCATTTACAAACTGAATACGAATATTGTTCTGCAAATAGAATTTTGAAATTTGCTTTGATTTTAAAGGTGTATTCCTTATTTTAACAGAACTACAGGTAGATGATAAGACACATCTGCTGAATGCACAACACACATACACATATATTACAGATAGTATGAAATTGTCAAAGAATAGATTTAAATGTATTTTTGTTGTCTTTTTTTTCTTTTTTTTTTTTTTTGATATTATGCTGTTGGCCAATTACTAGTTTCTTATCAGCTAGCTCTGTCTTAGGTATTAACCCATTTCTATTAATCTAAGTATTTCCACGTGGTCTCATCTTACTGGAGAGTGGACCTGGACCTCTGTTCTCTCCAGTCTCTACATGCTGACTCCTCCCTATTACTTCTCTCCTCCTTGTCTCCTAGTCCCACCTATGTTGCTTTCCTATTGGCCAACAGGGCTTTATTCATTAACAAACAAGATAAACATATTTACAGAATGACATCTCCCATCATCTCCTCTTTTCTGTCTAAATAAAAAGAAGGGTTTTAATCTCAACAAAGCAAAATATATAACACAACACTTATCAAGTAAAAATCACAGCTAACAATATTTAGTCCATTAACATTTAGCAAGATTTGAAGAAAATATTCCATCATCTATCCTATTTTTGTGTGTCTAAAGTCTATGTAACTTATCTTTAATCCTAACTAAGGTAAACTATAACCATAACTATTTGTCTTCCACTCCCTCAAAGACCACAGAAGGATAATATATAAACTCTAGAAATGACAGAGACAGCTCACTGCCTGGTCAGTCACCCGAAGTTCTTCTGTAATGTTCCATCTTCAGCTTATAGGCCATAGTGTCTCTGGCAGACTCTTCAGCAAAGCATGAAAGTTTAAACTGTCTTCTTGTATTGGCAGTTTGTCAGTCACTTTTCTCTGTGTCCTGCAGACTGTCTGGCAGACTCTTCCATGAAGCAGGAACCACGCAACACTTTTCATCTTGTATCAGCTGTCACATTTCTGTGGGTCCTGCATGTTCAGTTTATACAGCATAAAGTCAAATAGTCCGGACAAGAGCAGTATCTTGTCCAAATGGCTAGTCTTGTAATATTGGAAGAAAACTCCATAACACATTTCTTTAAGGTCCTTTTTTCTTTCTGATGCAGGTTGCCAGGAGCAGTTGTGCCTCATTGTCAAGAAAACCCTAAACCATTTTAAATGTCATATTCTGTAGGTCTTTGATAGGTTTAAAGAATGCCTATCCATCTCAAATACATCTCTATCTAGAAAACCTAACTAACATTATAAATTTTGACTATTATAGGTAACTATATATAATCTGTGCTAATTTATAAATTATATTTGTAAATGAGCTATATAAACACAATACCTAAACAAGAGGAGAAATGTACTTATCACAAGATTGATCTTAAATTTGTATGAATAAATGAAAACCCATTCCAAAACAAATTATTCATATCTATATCATAATCCCCCTTTTAACTCTAAAAAAGATATTAGTTGTGATCATTAACCATTTATAACCAACCCCATTTAAATGAAAACAAACATTTATAAACAATATTTGGGAATTTGGGCCTCGTTCTTTCCAAACTACTTCCTGCTGGTAAAGGGTGCTGTCATGGAGGATCCTAAGAAGACATAGAAATCCTGGGTGTAGTTTGCAAGGGTGCCTTTTCCCAGCTGTTTTGAATGTTGGATCACCTGTGACTCTGTTTCAGGGGGTCTGGCTTGATCAAACCACATTAGTCTGGAAGGAATCCACAGCTTTTCATTTTCTGAGGAAACAAAAATAGAAATCCTTTTCACCAGTAACTTGTCCTTAGACTTAAATTTTGAAGTCAAAGCATTTTTAAAATATATAGCAGCATTTGTTTTAACAGTTGTTATTTCCTAAGCAGTCAAATGATACAAAGACAATATAAATCCGTACAGTATCCAGATGCTCCCCATCATTTTTTTTCTTACTTTACAGGTTGATCCCAGTTCCACCTCCCTCCCTCCCTCCCTCACTTTTACTCTCTCTGCCCTCTCACATGCACCCTAACCACCCTCCCCTCCCACGCCCCCACCCCAATTCCATATGTAGGGGAATGCCATCCAGTTGGGGTCATGTAGATCTAACAGGTCATGTGAAGTAGGGACTAGGGTTTCTCTCCTCTCTCTAGATTAAGGCAGTTATCCCTCCATGGGGGATGTGTTCGCAAAGTCCTTTTGTGCACCAGGGATACATCCTGGCTCCACTGTCTGAAGTCCTTCTGGCTGAGACCCATATTCAGGGGGGCCTGAGTCAGGCCCATGCTGGCTTCCCAGCTATCAGTCTGGGGGCCTGTTAGCTCCTCCTTGTTCAGGTAAGCTGTCTCTATGTGTTTCAGCAGCCTGGTCTTGTCCTCTCCATCTGCATCTGGGTTCTAGTTCGAGTCAGTGTTTATGTATGGGTGTTTGCTCCTGTTTCCAACAGGTTTTAGATGAGGGCAGTACGACTAGGAAGATTGAGCCCTGTTAGGAATAGAAGACAGGAGAGATAGAGAGAGAGAGAGCAAGAGAGAGAGAGAGAGAGAGAGAGAGAGAGAGAGAGAGAACTTAAAAGAGGGAACCAATATTGGTTTGAAGATAAAATTGAACACAAAGAAAGGTTAGTCCCTACTTCACATGACCTGTTAGAGCTACATGACCCCAACTGGATGACATTCCCCTACATATGGAATTGGGGTGGGGGAATGGGAGTGGAGGGTGGTTAAAGTGCATGTGAGAGGGCAGAGAGGGTAAAAGGGAGAGAAGGAGGGAGGAAGGGATGGAGGGAGGGAGAGAGGGAGGGAGGGAGGGAGAGAGAACTGGGATCGACATGTAAAATAATAAATTAAATTAAAAAAATGCTTTGACTCCAAAATTTAAGTTCAAGGACAAGTTACTGGTGAAAAGGATTTCTATTTTTGTTTCCACAGAAAATGAAAATCTGTGGATTCCTTCCAGACTAATGTGGTTTGATCAAGCCAGACTACCTGAAACAGAGTACCAGGTGATCCTACATTCAAAAAAGCTGGACAAAGCAGCCTTACAGACTACAGCCAGGATTTCTGAATCTTCTTCGAATCCCCCATGACAACACCCCTTACCAGCAGGAAGTAGTTTGGGAAAGAACAACGCCCAAATTCCCAAATATTGTCTATAAATGTTTGTTTTTCATTTAAATGGACTTGGATATATATGGCTACCATAAATGCCCTTCCCGGATAGTGAGATCAACATCACAGGATTGTTAAAGAGACTAGCCAGCTCCTAACCTTTTCTATTTGCCTTTGAGTTAGCTATTTCCTCAGACTTATTAATTTGGTGGTCATAAGCAATCTGTCTTTTTGTTAACAGACATCAGATGAAATACCACTTATCTTTAAATCTCATGTGTGGATATGAGTATGTTTGAGGCAGAAATGAACCACTGGTTCTATCAAGCAATCACTCAGATACTCCTGTTTGTATCTGTGAAAATGCCAAAAGATTGACTATACAAACTTATTAGCACCAGTTTGTTTACAGATGGCAAACGTGCAAAGAAAGATTAGGGAGGGAGCTACAATAGTATGCTAGTTGACAGATGGCCCTAATGCTACCTTGAAAAGGATGTAAATTAGCTCTTAACTGGCCCTTAAAATCATAACACTGAAGAAGAGTCCATGGATAAGCTTGCAACCAGGCATTTCTTGTACATAGTTAGTGGCCAATAACTACAGATAAGATAACTTTGTTGATTTTTAAGCACTCTTAATTTTCTCACTCTCTTGTGGGAGCTGGAAATGTTGCAGTTGATGCTGCAGTGGGAATATGCCCCACCATCCATGGGGTGGAACTCGTAAATGTAAATGAGCTATACACAAGGAGGTGGTGAACATACATCTGAAGAAGCCACTGGCACTTCTGATACAGGGAACTCCATTCCTTTAGTTCATGAAGTGGATGACTAAAGGCAGATGTGCACACCTGGACACATAGGGACTATGTTTTCTCATGTAGCTGTCTTCTCTCTAGATGCCCATTCCTAGGTAGACTAAGCTAAAGATTAAAAAACATTTTTTGAGAAAAATGGTACAAATTGTAGTACTTATAAATAAAGCACCAGTAAAAAGTACATCAGATTCGCTATGGATTAAGCTGAGCTTTTGTTCACAGGAAAAGAAATCGTTACACATATAAAATGGTGTTTTATCTAAAACATTCTAATTTTTAGTTACTGTTTTTACAAATGATCATTTTTGTCTCAAAAGACTGTTGTTGGAAACTCCAAATCCTTTCCATCTTTACTTGTATTTTTAATAAAGTCACCAAATAACAGTCCTGTACCAAAAGTTACATAAAGATCAGTGACACGAATGTCCTGCTTTTTCTCTTCCTTCAGAATCTGAAACTGTTTTTGTAAAGATATGACAGAGATTCTGGCATTATTCGTACATGGGATTTCCATGTTGTGTATAGGTGAGTTTCATCAACTGTTGAGCAGAAACAGTCTACTCATGTATTGTCTTTGCTATAAGACACAGTTGAGTATAAAAGGAAAGGACCAAGCAGGCAATATTGCACAATAGTGGTGGTGTAGTTCCATACTGACTGCTACATCGTTCTAGATTTAGAGGTACAGAAGACACACCTCTATTGCCTACTCAAGGCAAGGAAGAAATTACTTCCCCAAACAGGAAAACCATCAACATACAAATATAAGGAGAATGAAATAAAGACACATCTAAATTTGCTTCACTCCATATACTCTGTGTAAGCAGAGGCTTCTTCAAATTTTGCCCCATTGAAAAGACAGCTAAGCCCCTTTCTGCCTATGGATAATAATTTCATGGCAAGGAATTAAATGTGACTTTAACTTGGCTATATTTTTCTCTTCAAAATGTAGCAAAGGAACTATCACAGTAAATTTAATCAATTATGGCAGAATGAAGCCAGAATGTATAAATAGTCTGAAAGACTAAGATCAAGCCAAGCTGCTATTCAGAAGGAATACGATAAATCCATTAGAATGTCAAAAAGCATATATCGTAGAGGCAATATTGACACGTAGAGTACAGTCCTGAACAGGCAATCATACAATAACTAGGCTTGATCCATCCTACAAGAAGATACAATATAATTTGAATTTCATTCTTAGATGTTAAATTACTAGCATCCTTGAAAACTATCAAGCCAGTAAAGACAAATGTAAAAGCATGGAAGACATTGCAATCTAGAGAATACTAAAATATCCAAACAATTAACTATTTCTAAAGGAAGAATTAATATAATTATGAAGATGGAGATTTTCTCTTAAAGTAGTCCTTTATAAAGAAGTAAACTTTGAAAAATATTTCCAGGCAACTGTGAGTTTTGCCATAGCCTTGGAGCACAACATACCTGACAAACATTGGGTTATTACTATGTCAGTATGACATTTTATTTACAATTAAAATTATCTGCATCCCAGGGAGTACAGGAAATGGAGGGCATCATGACAAAATGATCTTGAAGCACAGGCATGACCATTTATAAGTAACCATTTGTTATATATTACTGGATATTTTCAAACTGAAATTAGATCATGCTGAGATGCCATTGGAGAAGAAAACTTGTTTGTATTTCTGGTTTCCTTAGTTTAGTTTAGTTTTAAAATTTGATACCCAAAACCTGGAAAATACTCATAGCAAAATAAGACTATCCTATAATACTATAATTGTTTTTCTAAATAAATACTCAATAGAAAGTCCTACATATGTGTAGAATGGAAGGATTATTAATCTAAAATTGAACAAACTTCAATATTTAAAATAATCAGTGATCTACAATACTTCAAGTAAGAATTTGGGAATATGTTACACAATCCCCTTCTTTCCTTATGGTTCAGAATGAGGTTGAATGAATTTGAGCTAGCATAGAAGGAAAAGGAATAGATTAGCAAACATAAAACAGGTAATTAGATGTGATACTTAGGCTTTGTTTCATATCAATGGTTAAGGGATGACTGAAGGGTTCCAGTGGGAGAGGAAGAGAATGTGACCAAAGGACCAACAATGAGCTTGTATGACATAATCCAAGGGTTAACATAAAACAGGTAATTAGATGTAAATCATGCCTATGATACTTAGGCTTTCTTTCATAGTCATGAATGGGTGAGAGATGACTAGAGGGTTCCAGTAGGAGAGGAAGAGAATGCACCCAAAGGGCCAACAATGAGCTTGTATGACGTGATCCAAGGTGTAACGTAGTAGAACTATGGCGAAAAAAAAAATTGCTTGTTTCTGCTAAGACTCTGATCAATTCTCTTATATGCAAATTGCACATTCAACTAAACCTCATTTGATTTAACTTCCAGTGACTTTAATCTGACAGCCAATACAGAAATAAGTATATCAGACACTTGAGCCACAGTCTGAGTCCTCATACTTTGCTGATTCTACACTTCTGTGAATACCTAACAATGGATTTGTTTGGACTTTGGGGCAGATATAACTATAATCCATGAAAATCCCATATGGGAGTTTACTGCGAATAAATATGTTTGAAGCTAACATAGAAAACACAGGCAGGTTACTGTTAGAGTAGTTTAGTTCTGGTCACATTTCTGTTGCTATTATTAGACAATCTGACCAAAGTAACTCATAGGAGAAAATTTATTTTGCTTTCAATTACAGGTTACAATTACAAGTCCATCACTGAAGGGATGTTGAGGCAGGAACTTAAGTATCTATTTGTAACTGTCATCAAGAGCAAAAGAAAAAAAATGTGGATGCTATCGATGCTATGCTGCCTACTTGCTGCCTCTGCTTTCATTAGTCTTCCCTTATCTTATATAGTTCAACTCCAACCCAAGAACTACAACACCCACAGTGGACTGAGCCTTCCTGCATCAATTAATAATCAAGACAATATCCCTAATCATGCCATGTGTCAATCTTGTCTAAACAATTCCTCAGTTGAGACTCTTAGGATTCTAGGTTATTGCAAGTTGATATTTGAAACTAACTATGACAACTTTAGTGAAGCAAATCCTATTTTCTTTAAAGCTGCTATTTTTAATTAGGTAACATCTTACTGAGAACAAATATTAACACACCATGATATAATATTTGGAAATCCAACAAAATGTTTTAATATTTTCTACATAAGCCTAAAATTTCTGGTAAGATGCTCACATATATCCCTTGAGTACCAACAATAAAAGTGTTATGTTCTTGTTCAAATAAATGTGAAAATATTGATACATAAAAATAGATGTAGAAATTCTCAGGCACTTCAGAGCCTCTAATTGTTTAATAAAGTTTACTTTGTATCTTTAGAATAGTATTTTCCAGTCGCTGTATTACCTTGATCACTTTATACTGTGGTCCAGACAGTGCATGGCTTTATCATGATGACTTCAAATGACAAGAAATACCATCTTAAAAAAATAAAGGAAGGAAGAAATGCCATCTAAAGCAAAACACTGATTAGATCAGCAGTTACGTACAACAGAATTTGTAGCATGTTCTGAGAAACATAATTGTTTTTGTGCTTGTTTGCTTTTGGCTTTGTTTTGTTTGCAACAATCTAAAGTTAAATGTCATTTGATCATTTTGCTTACACAATTGATCGCAAATCTCTTTTCTATCTGAGGCACTGGTAATCCAGTTAAATATCATTTCCTGATACTGCAAGATGTAGGAAGATATTGGTAATGTGTTAAACCTAATCATACCACCCAGATTTTTTTTTTTCGTGTGTGTATGTGTGTGGGTGTATATGCATGTGCACACATGTGCTCTCATTATGTTTAACTGGAGGGAATACCTGCATCTTCAATGCTCCTGTTAGGTTATAGGGTAACATTTTGAAGTCTATTCTCTCCCTATCCCTTTTCAGGGCATCCAGGAATGGAATTGCATGTTACAGGGTAGAACCACAGTCAGTCACCAGGCTTAAAAACTATGAGCTCTCACCAGGTTGCCTAACCCTTCAGCCTCTCCATTTTGCTTGTTGAAATTTCCTTTTAGTATTAAGTTTTTGTTAAAATATAAAGGAATGGATTTAGTCACAGCATCTTTACTCCAGCTTATTCCCCTCATTTCCCCACTTAGTTCCCCTTTCATCTTCCCAAGTATGCTCTGTTCTTACCTCCCATAAGATCTAATATGAATTGGTCGACCATGTCCAACAATGGCAGTCTCACACTTGAGAGTCTCACTTTGATGGTTACTCAGTATACAAGGCTGAGTACGTCTCAGCTGTCCCCAAATAGTGCTATAATCTTTGAGGGTTCCTGGAGAACTGCAGATTCTTGAGCAACATGAGAAGCCCAAAGAAGCTGGTCCCTGCTGAGGAATACTGCAGCAACGGGATAAATGAACTTGCCATAAAGAATGAAGACAAACAGCCTGAAAAAATAAAATAAAATAAAATCAGTTTCCATTTTACATAGAAGGTACCATCTATGTTAAAGATGGGTCTCCCTGCTTCAAGTAATATGATTAAAAAGGTGCCCAGTCACTCAAGTTTTAGTTGATTCTTCATCAGATCAAGTAGACAACTGTTATTAGTCATCATAAATAGACTAGTGCTATTTTCTTAAAATGTGCTTGGTTATCATATCATCTTTATTAATCTATATAGACACATAAAATATTTCTAATAATCACTCCTCTCCCTCCCTTGCCATTTTTGCTTTACCATACACCATGGAATGATGAAACATTTGGAATCATACCAGATATGGGAATTATGCTCCTGGACCCTCTACCCATCATCAAATAAACCACATTTGTTATAAATGAGGTAGTTTTCCAGCAATCTGTAAGAAGAGAAAAAGAAATGGGAGCTCATTTAAAATGCAGTATCTAAAAGTCTTCAAATGATTAATTAAAAAGAAAACAGTTTTATCAGTACACTACCATTGTGCCTTTCAATAATGCCAATACTCTAGATTTCCTGCATTTTTAAAAATAGTTGCATTCTAATCTTTTGAGACATTTCAGGAAATTGATCTAGGGATTAGAGACATCAGAATATTTCATGAATATAATTGAAATTATATTTTTATGCCTCTTTTATTTATAGGTTTCAGTAAACTAACTGAGCAAGGAATTACACCCTCTGGCTGGTTCTAGCTATAGGACTATGGGCATAAGAATGATGCGAATTGACTAAAGAAATACTTGTTCCTCTTAGAAATGTTGAAACAAGGGAATCTCAACTGAAAAAGCCATGGAAGTGCATACTGTTTTGCTCATGACCCACTGCGGGAGCTTTCAGTGTTTGGTGTTCTCTCAATTGCCCCCACATTGGTTGTAGTTATATTCTTTACCATTCAGCATGTTACTGAGATATGACAAATGTTCATGTTCAATCTAAGTTGAATGCAGCAGTTCAAATATCAGACAGATTGTCCTATGTCTTATGTCAATCCTGCTATTTGGACAAAAAGGTCTTTTGACACTGACATAATAAAATCCTCATTCTCTTTCTCGGCTGTGAGCCAAGTACTGAAAACTTCACAAATACATTTTTTTGGGGGGTGGAGAAGGGGTAAGGAAGCTCTTTAGTAAAGCCATACCAACTGGGCTTGGCCTTTCTTGTAGTCCTCAGTTCTCCAAATCTGTTATTTGTAAGTGTAACATTGAATTTGAATAAATTAGGGAAAGCCTAGGGGGCAATTATTCTGAAGTTAAACTAGGACTCTGATAACACACCACAGGTACTGTTCTGGAAGATAATGTCTTAACCACTTTACTGATACCTGGAGACTTTATAACTAAAAGTTTGTTGTTTCATGGATTACAGTAGCTGTAAACTCCAGACACAATGACAGTGGCCTCCTGACAAGGATGCTGTAGCTTATCATGACTTGGTGGAGAAGCAGCCACATGCAGAAGCAGGACATGAGCAGGTGAATTAAGAGCCAAACTCACTTTGTAAAAATTCATTCTCTGCAGATCCATTGCATTCACAGAGATGCTACATTAACCAGATCTTGAAGATGGTATCTGTGATCTAACCTCCCAGTATGTCATATTTTAAAGATTCATCAACTCTCAATATCATCACCCTTGAAAACCAAATATAAAGCAACAAATGATGGTTCCACCTCATGCATATTTAAGGGCCATTCAAGTTACACTTAAACCATAGATGATACTATGGTTCTGCTTCTAACAAGTAATTGCCATTAAAAACTATATCCTTGATGTTTCATTCACTTTCTTCACCACAACATGTTTATAGAGAAAACAATACCTCTGTTATTACAGAATTTTCTGTTCCACTATGGGGACTACTTTGTACTTTCATTATTAGTTCTTTGATAATTTTTTAATAACATGTGTTTCAGTTTTATTCACCCTTGGTCCAACTCCTCTCATACATAGGTAGTATACCCTAAGCCCCAACTTTGCATAATTTTTAAAAGTTTTAAACCCATGAAGTATAATTTGAACTGACCACATGCTTTCAGCTGTGTGGCTAACAACTAGAACATAGTCAACCTAGTAGGAGTCCTACCTCTAGCAAAACCTGACTCTCCCTACCAACAGTTATCGATTGCTAATATGTCTTCAACTAGGAAAGGAATTTCACTTCTATCTCCCTGAATCCTGCTGGGATTTTCACTGACATGAGTACATGCAAGGTGTTGTTCACTTTGTTTCAACTGTAATGAGTTCACTTGTTCAACTTTCCCGTTATATTTCCAAAGCACTGTATTCTTGTAATCCACTACCTCTGCTTCTTACAGTCTTTCCACATAGTCTTCTGCCATGATCCCTGGCACCTTGGGAGGAGAGATTGTGATATACACATACCATTAGGGCTAAGAATTCCACACTCTCCTTCTTTGGATACCTTACTAGTGTGGATGTCTGTGTTACTTTGTCATCATCAGCTAACACAAAAAGAATCATCTAATGCTACCTGAGAAATGCACTCATCTACAGATATAAGGAAGTCTTCCTTTCTTGTGTTGCTATGGAATAGAATACTGGCTTTATATATGGACGCAAAAAATTTCAGAAACAAGCAATGTTTTCTGCCCCTGGGGAGGAAAAATATTTTTTGATATTCTGATCCCATGTTGCAAACTGAAGCAAATTCCATTTTAAAATAAAATAGTCTATAGTTTGATTCATATAAATTTTCTAACCTTTACATATTGAAAGAATTTTGTAAATAGCTTAAATATTAAAACTAAGGCTTCAAAGAACACTACTTTGAGCATTATTTATAGTATTTAATATGGTAGATAACATCTCAACAAAAAATTCTAGAAACATACTAAGTAAATGAAGAAATGAACCAGCAAGTAAAGCAGGACAATTTTCATATGTGTTATATCTGGTCCAAATGCATTTGAAGTGTATTCGATGGGGGGAAATAGGAGAACATAATGAAAACCAATTAAAAGCATAATTTATGACTATCTTCATCTCAACATTTGGTTTCTAATCAATAAAGCACGGGCCGGTGGTAATTTTGTTTTTTTGTTTTTGTTTTTGTTTTTGTTTTTTTTCTATGAGATCCTCATCATCCAGAGCACATAGTAGCTGGGTCAGGACCCAAATATGATGTCTTAAAGTGAAGCTAAACACCCCACTCATTCTTGCCTAACTTTAATAACAGCTTCTTTACAGGCTGCCTAGGATCTGTCAGAATGTGTATTGCTATACTGTGCAGAAGGACTGAGGAAACTGCTTAGAAAATGCAATTTTGGAGATATTAATAGATTTTTTCCTCAAAGCAACTAAGGTATCATTCAGAGAAATAACAAGCGTTTGTGGTAAATAATAAGGAGAAAAGTTAAAAAGATCAGTTACAGTATGGTCTTCTGACACGTTCTTAAAATAGCAGCTTAGAGTAATTAAAATATGATCTGCAATGACTTTTTCCCAATAGAAGAGAATTTTAGAAGGCACATAAAACTTAGGGACAAATATATGAGTTAGAAATGACTTAAAGTTTTATTTTGGAAATAAAATCTCACTACCTGCTACCTAGAGAAGCATATTTGATGAGGGATGAAAACTACACTAACCTGTGGGTATGAGGATAAATATTTAGGTTGTAGTTAGTAATTATGTTGGTCTAGAAAAGTGGCAGTATTAAGTTCTTCTCTATGATACATGAGATCACTGGGCCCACTATGTTTCCAGTATCAGGAAAGAATTCCCTTGTATTAAGCAGACAGTACATCCAGTAATAGAGCTGTTGGTTATCTGCAAGATGTGAATCACTATTATGCACCCTTAGGTATATATTGCTATGCTGGTCATGTAGTGATTCATAGGCATCAAAACTGGGTAGAACTATTTTTTTTTTCTCTTTGGCTGCTTGCATGCACAGTCAAATATTATGTAAGCTAATCTTCAGGGAGGATATTTGAAGGTCAAATCTAACTCTGATCTTCTCATTCCTGTGCATGGACTCTCTGCTAGACAAAGAACTGTAGGAAACTATTAATATCGAAAGATGGCCATGGAGGAATAGCTATGGAAGGGCAATGATGTCATTTAATTGTATACTTAGTGATACTAGATCACAAGAAAATGTGATGAAAGTCATTTTAAGAAAAGAGAACACTTGCAGAGTCACCAAACAGGAATGTGTTTGAGAGCTCGTAAATACATTTTATATGTTATATCTACTGTGATGTTGAGGACATCAATCAGAATCCTGAGGTAAATCATGCAGAATTTTCTATGTTGGTACACTACATTGGGGAAGAGCTGGGAATTTAAATATTCTGGGAAGTCATCTTAGGATTTGAACATGGGGATTGGCTGACCTAATCCAAATTTTCACTTCTCTGTCTGTTATATTAAAAATCAAATATAGGGTTAGGGAATATAAGCAGGAAGTTCACTTAGGTGGCTGTTCCATTAAGTGGCATTGACACTTATTTCCATATGTTCATTTATGAATTTGTTAGCCATAAGCTACTTAATTAAAGGCCTTAAAATAATTTGATTCTTACTGTCAGACACCAGAATTCTTTGGTACAATAAATGAATACATATTCATTGAGTATTTAATGGGTGGAAAAGGGAGGAAGAGAGTAATGAAGGAAGAGAGAACTGGAACGAGGAGGTGGGAAGGGAGTGCTAGTCACTTTGCATCTCTGTGACAAATGCCTGATAGCAACAGGATAAAAAGAAGAAAGGATTTATTTTGGCTCATGATCTCAGGTTTTACGATAACTGGATCTCTTGAGTTCAGGTTTAGGTTGAGGCAGAAAATCTTGAGCAGCAATAGGACATAGCAGGCTAAAGCTGCTCACCTTGTGAAGGCCACAAATCAAAAAAACAGAGAGGAAAAGTTAAGGGGCAAGATTTAGCACTAAAAGATAATCCAGTGATCTATACTGAATCCATTAGTCATGGACCCTATCAAAGGATAGATATCCTTAAAATATTTTTTCACTTATTTAGTATTCTCTCTCTTTCCCCTCCCTCGTGTGTGTGTGTGTGTGTGTGTGTGTGTGTGTGTGTGTGTGTGTATACACGTGCCATGACACACACATGGAGGTAAGAGGATAATTTGCTGAGTTTTCCGTTTCCATCTTTTCACTAGGTCCAGCTACCAAACTGAGGTCACTAGGTTTGTATAGTACATGTGGTTAGCTACTTATCCATCATCCCTGTATAGACATTTTAATAAAGTTATTGTTCTTATGGATCCATTTACTTCTCAAAAGCCTCAGCTACTGGAGACAAAAGTTTTCAAACAATAGTCCTTTGGGAAATATTTCATATGCAAACCCTAACAAAATAATGAATGAATAATGATATTTACATTTTAAATCTAGTACAAGAAAGAGTCAGATGAAAGAACATATCGTTCTAAATAATTAGTTATGAAAGGGAAAGACAATGCTGCAGCATGATAGCACTACGTGGTACAGATGTATTTCCATACTTAAAAACTGGAAGTTTTGGCACCATCCATGCACCAATACTATCTGCACAGGCAGCCATAATGAAGATTCCTTCTGCAGGCTGCTGACCAACAGGTGCCGAAAGTTAGAGGAAACAGGAAGGAAAATATTTTTTGTGGAAAGTGGATGTTGCCTTTCAACAAGAGGGGAAGTAATTATCTTTGCCTTCTGACTTAGTGAGGGGTGGTGAGTTCTCAGCATTAGGATCACCAAGCAGATGTTTATTATCAAGGCAGAGTAAAAAAGAACTAGCCTCTCATCAGAAATCAGTTTTATTTGCAAAGAAAGATTTCATGTTCACAGATGTACTTGAAGTTGGCACATGAATGAGAGCATGTTGAATGTGAGTCAATTGCTCCAGTCCTTATGTTTTCTGTTAACTGTTAGTCAAATACCCTTCTGCTAAGTTTGGCAAAATAACCATAAATCATAAACTTTCATCCTAAATAAAATGACTAATTATCCAGGAATCAATCACAAGACTGGGGCTCATTAAACAACCTTAATTCAACCAATACCATAAGACATTTAACATTTAAATAACAAATTTCATCCACACATGGTATAGATGTGAAAATCACTAAAAATAGGCAAATATAAGGCTGTCTGAGTCACTTGACTATATTGTAAAAATAAAAAGAAAAATTATTCAATTCATCTAATGCAAAGATTAAACAATACAGTGAGAAGCTCCTAAGGAATGATTCCATGTCACTGTAAAGTGTTTCAGGAATTTCTGTTTGAAAAATTAATGACATGAAGGCCTCAGGTTGACTGAGAAACTCCATGTAGAAAAGCTGACTTGAGCAATTAACACCTATATAGTTTCTGAAAACAAAGTCTGCGTATCTACTCTCACTGTCCCATTTTCCCCAATACTTCCCACCTCAAGACTTCAGAGAAACTGACCTTGTGGTTTAATAAGGACCAGGAAAAACAAAATGGCTGAATAGATGTTTATTCAGGGAGAAATAACTTACAACAGAGACAGATGAACACCAGGTTCCTGGTCCCTAGGATGCCTTCAGATGCTTTTCTGTCCCAGTGCTGTGAACCAGAGAGCAAGCTCTAGGGCCCTTTCCCAGACTTAGTTAACCCAGGTAACTTCCGTCCCTGTCCCCACTATCAATGGGCATGGTCAGTGTCACAGGTGCGAACAAAGTGAATATCTCACTACAGACCTGGGAATCTTCCATTCCCAAAAATTCCTCTTCCTACTCTATAAAATGCCAAGTCCCTTGAGCTACTTGCTTCTGAAGATGTGTGTTTTCCCCTTTATTTCAATGTCACCTCCACTGACCCTGATCTGATATTACTAAGAAAAAAAAAAGAAGAAGAAGAAGAAGAAAGTCACAGTCAGAGATTGATGTCTTCATCTCTTTACCTGAGACAAACATGCAAACATGTAAGAAACTTCTGCTTTTATTATCCTTCAGCCTGAACCACTTTGCCATGATTTGAACAGTGTCCATGGGATGCATTTTAGTTCTAGAGTAGCTTTTGGCAAAAGGGAAGTTTGATTTGGTCATTCAGATAAAAGTCCTTGGTGATCTTGTTGTTTTCTATTTATTTTGGAGTCTTCATATTATGAATAAATCCTGACAGCTCCATTCTTGGAATATCCAGACTCTTTCTTCTCCATACTCCAAGCTGCCATTCTCTCCATGGTCTAGATTGTAGCAATGTCTTCCTAACCATCCCCTGCTGGACATCAGAGTCTCTGAGCAGCCGCAAAGAGATTAAAGCATCTGTGCAACTAACTACTTTCCTGCTCTCCTCAAACTCCCATCACTCTTTCATATTAAAATAAAAGATAAAGTGAAGAGGATGCAGGACTAGTATGATCTGTGTCCCCTCACTGTTACCTTTCTGTCCCCATTACTATGAATTCCCCTTGTATTCATTCTACACACTATTTTTTTCTGGCTTTGGTGGACATTGGACACTTTCGTGCCTCAAGGCCTTTGCAGTAGTTACTTAAGTCTTTCTAACATGATTTACACTGTCTATTTCTTTACTTCCATAATTTCTTTGAATTTCTCTCTCAGTGAGACCACACTCTAAAATTATGAAACCACAACACAGATGTGTTTTCCTGCTGCATTTTCTTCCTTGTGCTTACTCTAATAAAATATATAACTTCAAGTATGTAGTTTGTTGTATTTCACCCAATTGGAGATGAATCATCAACAAGTTGTCTTTCACAGTAAGGACTCAATAACTATTTTTCTAAATGGTCAGCTAATCTGTTTTGGATCATCCTTGACTTAATATTATCATTCATACATAACAAATGAAGGGAACTAAATTTGGGGCTTTGGGCATAAATAATAATTTGAAAATCAGTTATTTTTTCAGAGTTATATAACCAGAATACAGACACAAAAAACTTGGTTTTTTTATGATTTTTTAATTGTTTTTAATTTATTTTATAAAACAAAGTCCATTTAAATGAAAACAAACATTTATAGACAATATTTGGGAATTTGGGCATCATTCTTTCCAAACTACTTCCTGCTGGTAAGGGGCACTGTCATGGGGGATTCGAAGAAGATTCAGAAATACTGGCTGTAATTGGTAAGGCTGCTTACATATGTTTCATCTATTTCCCCACGCAATCTAAATTAACATTAAACATTAGGTAAACTAGAAATCTCTTCTACCATATGTGATACTCCTGGACCAAACAAGATAAACTTTCTTACACATACAACTTCATTATTTTCCTTATGCAGCAATAATGATTCTCTGAATTATATTAAGGTAAAACGTTTAAAATTTCATAATAATTCAATGCTTATATATGACTAGACATTCAGTGTCTAAGTTTTATTATAGCATACCTTGCTATAGATATAAATTTAAACTTATTTCTAAATTATCCATACATGTTCTTATACTCAGAAGAAATATTATTTTCTGAAACATACATTGAATTTATTACTCATGTGACATCTTAAAATATTATTCATTCTTTGTGGTAGGATGTGCTTCTTTATACTTTCATTAAGAGCTTTCCAAGAATGCACAGAGGATTTATAGAAGTATTTTTTAAAAAATAGTTTTACTGTTATACGTATACATACACATTTGTGTAGGTAGGTATGTGTACTTTGTGTGTGGTGGGGGTGTAGGCATACATATAACCTGCTCAGTCCATTGTTACTCTTCTGTACTTGTGATTGAGGCTGACCACTGAGGTTAGATGACACAGGGCGTATCCCTGGAGAGGACTGCTTTCTCTCCTAACAGCCATTGGTTGCCTATAGTTCTTCATCTAGGGATGGAGCCTTGTGAAGCATGTTTGTTTAATGACATGTTGACTGGTATTGTCATTGTTGGGTGTTGTGTAAGCAACCACGTTGCTGAGATATCATGGGTACAGTGTAGCATCAATATAATCAACTTATCAAAATTATCCTGTTTTCTGAACTCTACTCCCATAGATCTTTGTTTACTCCCTTGGGAGATTTACCTCCATCTGCCCAGAAATGCTTCAGGTAAGAAGTATTTTCTCCCTTTGTCAGCAATTCATTTTGGTACATTCAAAATATATGCTAATAGCCTCCATTGGACATGAGACCCTCTGTCTCCTGAGCACATCTGATGATAATAGTAAGAAATCCCCTGCATGTGTCTCATTTTTGCGTGTGTGTGGGGGGGGTTGTCTCCACTTTGAACAGTTACCCAAATAAATGCTCCACAGAATGCCAGTCAAGGTACTCTTGGAAAATAAAGCCTTGGAATCCATGGCTCTGCTGAATCTTAATGTTAACTTTGGTTCTTTGGCACTGGTCACTGGCAGATAGGACATGACAGTGTCATGTCAAAAAAGCATTAACTTGAGAAAAGGGTCACAGTAGCAACTGAAGGATCAATCATGATGTAAATACAGTACTTAGCTATGATGTCCTCTATAAATAAAAAGATTTTGATAAAAGATATACTACATATTTCTTCAATAGCATCATGGATATTAACACAGAAATTTATTAAAGAGTACTATAATAAATAAATGTGTTATCATTTTAAAATGTTTATTATGGCTATTAAATTATATGAAGATATGTATGTCTTAGTGAGAGTGTGTGAGTACACGTGGCCAGAGAGTTCAGAAGATGGTTTTGGATGCCCTGGAGCTAGAGTTCACTCAAATATGGGTCCTCTATAACAGCAGTACATGCTTTTACCACTTGAGCCATCTCTCTAAACTTTTCTGGGATGGGTAAATTCTCAACGAGTTATACTTTTATTGATCTCTTTGTTAAATTACATTTCATTTGTAAATAAAAGCAAAAGGAAAAAAAAACCTACACACAGCTCTTTTGAGAGGAATATTTTGATCTAAATCCCAAACCAGAATATTTTGAGTCTCAGAATTCTATACTCATTTCTAAATTTCTTCTGCTGATATTTTCCCCAAGCAACACTGGTAGAAATTAAATGCTTCTTAGCTTCTGGGGAAATTGTAGTCTTACCCAACAGTTTAAATTTAAGGTACTTTTTCTTTTCACCTTTGCTTTACATTTATCTGACAAGCTTTGGGCAGAATTTAAACCAGAAATCATATACCTCTATGTTACAGTAATAAAACAGAAATGAGCTTTCTACAGAACCTTTACTTGAAGCTTATTTCTCAGTAGTGCCTCTCCCATTCCAATAATTTTAATAAAAGTTCAACATTTTCCTCCTAACAGAAGACTGTTAGAGGAAACATGGAATTCTGTATAAATATGTAAACTAAATACTAATAGGCAGGCACTACAAAAAAATGGCAGTCCTTCTGAAAAGGCAAAAGGGTATATGCAAAACTATTATTGAAGAAGCATCATAAGCATGTGTGTGCACACACACACACACACACACACACACATACAGAGAGAGAGAGAGAGAGAGAGAGAGAGAGAGAGAGAGAGAGAGAGAGAGAGAGAAACACAGAGTAGATTTATCCTGGAAGCACAATAATGAACGTACTGTACACTGCAGGTTAACAAATAAAAAGCCTAATATCAGTAATGTGTTATCTCTACTGGTTGTTGGTCTTGGTAGATCTAAAATCTCTACTATATGGTCACAAACCAAAAAAACAAAAAACAAAAAACAGCAACAACAATAACATCAAAATTAATGCACACTATTAGGACTCAAAGGGTTTAGAAATAATGAGTACACAGAGTTAGGTAGATAGGGAATTATGTGGTAATTAGTCTCAGAGGAGATGGAGAAAGGTGTTGGATATGATCAAAATGCATTATATGTAATTCTAAAAGAATTAATTAATAACTAATAATAGCTAATAACTCCAGGAATGTTTTTTTACAAAGTAACTTAGGATTTCTATTGCTGTGAAGAGGCACCATGACCACAGCAACTCTTATAAAGTAAAACATTCACTTAAGGTGGCAGCTTACCACTGGTTCAGTCCATTGTCATCATGGTGGGCAGCATGATGCAAGCAGACATTGTTCTGGCTACATCTTGATCAGAAGGCAACAGGAAGTATATTGTGACAATGGGCAGTGTCTTGGGCATAAGAGACCTCAAAGCCCAACCCAGAATGACACAACTCCTCCAACAAGGTCACATCTACTCTGACAAAGCCACACTGCCTATTAATGTCACTCCCTATGAGCCTATGGGGGGGCAATTACATTCAAACTACCACACAAAGGAATGTGGAAATTGCTAATAAATGATGCCATAGTAATTAAAATAAAGTCTGCTTCTATTCAAGTCTTCATCTTCACCTTTCAGGAAGTCTAAATCATGAGAATTATCTTCATGAGAATCATGTGCAATGAAAGAATGGCAAAGCTTTTAAGAGGCAAGGTAAAAAGTACCAGTTTTATATCACAAAGGGCCTGAGGCTTTGATTTGCTATCAAATATTTGGCTAAGTGATCTTGTATGCATTGACCAGTTGTTCATCATCACCACAAAGGGCAAGCATAGAGACACTGAGCTAAGATTACAATTAAAACCTGGGAACCCATGTCTCTGCATAAGATCCAGCCCCAAGTCAGTATCAGTTTTCCTGGGAACTTTAATGGAAGACCCAGAAAAATTGGATAATCCTGAGCATTCTTATGTTTAGAAGCTTTTGCTTGGTTTCACTACACAGTAGGGGATGGGAATCACTGAAGAGGCAAGGGATTCTTTGAAATACATTTCATTCAACCATATTAAGAATTCAATAAATACATTATGGACATGTCTGCTTCTTTCCAACTGTTTCCAAGCTGTATCCTACTGACAAGTTCATATTTTCCTTTGCAATTCTAAAGGAGAATAGTGTTCTGTAGTTTAGTCATGAACTTCGGGTACTGTTTCCTATTTCTCATAAGGTATTATTAATCATAAACAAACCCAGCTTCCTAAAATCATTAGTAACCAAAAATCTTTAGATTCCTAAGTAGTTGTCAGTGTCATTCTACTGCCTTTCAGACTATTTTCAGTTTTATTAAAATTCTAACCCTCCCCTGGCTTGGCTCCTGGGAATTCATGTGTCCCTTTGGGAAGGAAAATGTTGTTTTCAGAAATGAAAACAGGAGAGTAAAAGGTAAATAAGAGAACACAGAGGTTCACAAGTGTACAAATTAAAATTTCTATTCATGCAACAGCCAGATAATTTCCAAAGCCTGTTTAATTCAGCCCCTTCTCTTGGACAGGTACACTTTTGATGTCTAATGCAGTCAGTATTTGAAATTACGTAGGTTGACATTTGGCACTGTTTTCACTAAGTCTGCTTCTAGGTATCCAATTAAGACTTTCAACAACCACAGAGATTGCTCATCCTATCCTACGTTTGTAACCCATTAGCTAAATCTCAAATAAAATCTCCACTTAGTTTTTACAAAAGAAGAACAAAGAACACAGAAACTAAAGTAAAGGAGGTAGAGGAAAAAACTTCCTCCTTTACCAGTATCAAAGCCAAGCTGCTATATAAATGGCTTTTTATATGTCATTTCAATGTGTTCTTCGAAGCAAGTCTGAATGTTGAGTATTATAATGTCAGGTGAACAGAACAGAAATTAGAGACCTTCCCACCATAAACTACAAGGATCAGGCTCTACATGAATTCCCCTCTATCACAGCTAATGCTCTTCTTTCTTTTTCTTGCCTCAGATTTATCCCCAAGCAGAAATACTCATATCTCCTGTAATACTAAATCCTGAAAATGCCACAAAAGTCTATGCAGATGACTTATAGTTGCAGAAAATTCAGTTTTCATATGCATGGTGAGGACCTCTCCAAACTAGTTATAAGCAGCTCAATACTAAGAGCACTTACAGCCATTGTCCACAGAGCAATCATTATGAGAGAGGCATGAATCGCTATTGGAAATAATACATTTAATCTTCACAATGTTCTATAGCTTAAGTGCTGTAATTATCCTCACATTATAGATGATGAAGCTGCGACAACAAAAGTTGCCAAAGGTCAAATAGCCGGTGATTTACAAAATAGTAATATGAGGACAGGAAACAACCACTATAATTAAAGAGTGATGTTAGCCTTGGTATAATAAACTAGGCTAATCAAAAGTGGTTTACTATCATGGAACATCTCCCCCATCTATAGAAAGAATGACAATTTGAGATTTCAGAGAGAATAACCTTGAAGATTGTGAGACACATTCCCAGAGTAAGATTCAGATGAGTTCAGCTAAGTTTTCAGTAAACTGTAGATTTGGTTCCATTAAGAAGACCAAAGTAACCTACCATTCCACTCTTCCCATCTCTCTCCATAACAATATATTCTGTGTCTCCCTCCTTGGAAGGTCTTCTCCTCCCCTGAATCCCCCATTAAATTCTTCATATCTGTGGTGATACGGGTTGTAGCATGAATATCAAGAGCTTAAATTAACAAAAAGCTAACATACATGTAAGAGGAAACACTATTTTTGTCTTTGTGGATCTGGGTTATCTTATAGAGGATTATTTTGTCTACTTCTATCTGTTTTCCAGTGAATTCCATATTTGTATTTTAACAAGATAAATGATATTTCATTGTATAAATGTATCTATCTCATTTTCATTATTCATTCATCACTTGATAGATGATTAGGCTGTTTCCAATTTATGGCCATTATAGCTAGAGCAATGAACATGAATGAACAAGGATCTCTAGAATAGGATATAGAGTACTTTGAGCATATGCCCAAGAGTATAACTGGATCTTGAGGGACATCTTTGCTTCCTGAGAAGCTGCCACACCAATTTCTATAGTGGTTGTACAAATTTACTGATGCATATATGAACTCACAGAGACTATGGGAACACACGTATGGAGTTGCACAGGTTAAAGTATATGGGTTCCCACTGCTGAAGCAGAAAAGTGCATGGTCCTCCACCCCTAACCAAGAAGCTATCTACAATTGGTACTTACTTGCAAAGTAAAAAATTAACCTTCTGCAATGGGGTCTCTCTGGGTATGTTAATCATACTTAGGGTAGGTCCCACGCTCAGGAGTAGATGATCATTACAAATGAACTTAATGATATCTGTAGATATTTTGTCCCATATATCTTTATTTGAGCAGTTTTTATCCTATTTGCCTTTGCTCGTATATTTTGGTTTGTGATTTTTCATTTTTCTGTATGTACTTTTATGTATGTAAGTTCATTGTTTTATTTTTATGGAGGGGATGGATGAGAACATGCAGTAAGATAGGAAGGAGATAAGGAGAATATGGGAAGAGTTGGGACAGGAAAAATACAAAAGGATATATGGTATGAAAACAAAAATTTTAATAAAAATTTGAAAATATAATTCATTATGACAATTGCTCCAAAATTGATCTTTTGACTGTCTGGTTGTGTATAATTTGAACACCTGGCTTGGTGTTTAATCAATTAAACCAGATTGGGCCAATCTTCACTTCCAATGTTGAGAGTATGTACTTGGTTACAGAGAATGCAATAAAGCCCCTCACATGGTTGATAAAACAAGCACAGAGAGAAGGTAGATTAAATGCTCCCAGGCTGTTTGGAAGAAACAACTTCTTAATATAACACTTGGGATTGGTACCCTATTCTCATCTATTACTCTTCCCATGGAAATTTAGTTTCATTTTTCTAGCTCACTAAATATACCCTGTCTTCCATTACTAACTGGTGTGGCTAAAACTGAACACTTCATATCTTATAGAGTATCTAAAAATATTCAAAAAGTATCAGCCACGGGGAATCAGGAAGAAAATGATCAACGCACCTGAGAGAACTAAGTTGTTGGGATGAGAAAGGTCAGGAGAGGACTATGAGTTAACAGGACTGGCTCACCTATACCTACACCACCAGGGCCAGCTCTACTATGTTGCCCAGGCGAGATGCAGGGTCACTCTGCCAAGTGCTTCAGCTGATGACCTCAGGGATAGCTTTCCCACCTGCTTCAATCAGTGATGGGTGTGTGGATGGGGTCTTCTTTCCCTTACCCACTCCACCTTATGGAGATGAGGGGCAGGATCTGATTTCCCTCAGTTCAATGGGATCAGCTCTACTGTCCTGACCAGTTGAGATACAGGGTCCCCTCTCCTGGAGTGCTGCAGCTGGGGAGAAGCAAGGCCAGATCTCTGGCCTGTAGCAGATTAAAGGGGTGAGGGGTGAGGGTATGTTTCCCTTGCCACTGCCACTACACAGCAGATGAATACTGGTGCCACATCTCATACACTCATGTCC
Source organism: Phodopus roborovskii (assembly GCF_943737965.1). Lineage (NCBI taxonomy): Eukaryota > Metazoa > Chordata > Mammalia > Rodentia > Cricetidae > Phodopus > Phodopus roborovskii. Next base: position 37,298,414 of record NW_026125295.1, on the reverse strand, counting down.
ATGGGGCCAGCTCATCACACTCCAACCCCACCAACAGGGTCTACTCTATTGTGCTGCCTGGGTGAAGTTCAGGACCTGCTCTCTCCTCAGTATTGCAGCCAGTGAAGAGCAAGTCCAGCTCTTCCACTCTCATGACCCAGGGACCAGCTCTCCTGCCTTCCGCAGGCTAAAATGGGTGAGGGGCAAGAGGAGAAGGGTATCTTTCCCTCACCCATGCCACCATATGGCAGAAGGGGTCAGGGAGAACAGTTCTTGCATTCTAAGGCACTCAGGACCAGCCTACCTGGGCCCCTGTGAGCAGTATCCCCTCTGACTTGCTGCGCAGGTGAGATGATGTAACTAACCAGCTCTTTCTTGTGTGGCTGGTGAGGGGCACAGCTGGTTCTCCCCAGGGCTATAGCCAGCAAGGGGCAGGGCCGACTCTGTGCAGCCCCATCGTCTCAGCTTTCAGTGGTAATAAGAGCTATGGACATCAACAGGACCAGAAGCACAAGCACAGGCCTTGGCATCAGCCCAGGCCCAGACATCACCATGGCCCCGAATGACAAGCAGGCTACCCACCTCAGCCCATTCCTCACCACCTTCACCTCTTCAGATCTGCCTCTCTTCCCACAATATACATATACATGAACCACTTAGTCTCTCTGTGTGTATCTCTCTGTCTTTATGTCTCTGTCTCTCTCTCCTCTTACATACCCCATCCTAGATTTGCTCACCTGGGTAAAAGAGCATGTAGATTGTTGTCTAATGCTCAGTGGTAATGGTCCGGGACAGTCTCCTGTTGTTTCCTCTGGGCCAGAATGGAGAGAACCAGGCAGGCATATGAATCTAAAAAGATTCCTGCTCAGTCTTAATTCTAGTTCTATTTTTAGTGCCTCATTCCATCTTTTCACTGTAAGACTGATCTTGGTTATTGAAGTTGTTTTTTAAAGACAACACATAGATTTTTTTCCCCTGTTTTTAATCTTCAGTAACTTTTGTTGGGAGGGTTAAGAACATCAACATTGCAGGTTGTTATTGAAAGATATGCCTTAATTCTTGTAATTTTGTTATTCTTATGCTAGTTGATGTTTCTCTAATCTCCATTATCTTATTTAGTATTTCTGTTTCTTCTTCCTGTGGTTTCATCGATGTGTTTATCTTTGCCTAGAGTGTGTAGGAGTTCTTGAATTATTCTCTGTGGTGCTGGATTAATTCTCATGAATTCTTTCACTTTGTGTTTAGAATATAGTATTTTCCCCTTTAATCATTCATGTATAGCTTTACAGGATTTTGCAGTTTAGATTGATAACTGTTGTCTTATGCGGCCTAAAATATATTGTTTCACCCATACCAGATATTTAGAGTTTCTGTTGAGGAATATGCTGTTATTCTGTTATGTTTTCTTTTGTATCTGAACTGATACTTCTCTATTGCAGATTTCAGTATTCTTTGTTTACTTATTGTTTTAAATATGCATTTCCTTATATTGTGGGAGTTTTTTGAAATGATACTCAAGTATATATTTTCCAGCCTTTTAGCTTCTATTTCTTCTTATTGTTTATGTCCATGATCCGTACATTTTATCTCATTAAGTATTCTTATAATGAGTCTTTTGAATTCTTTTTCTAGGAAGCCATCTGGCTTAGTCTCAATAGAATCTATTCCTATGGGATTAGTAATTTTTAGAGAATTTACATTGCTTAATTTGTCATGTTTTTTTTTTTTTTGTTTATGGTCAGTAGCTAAGTACTCAGTTCATGTTTTCATGGTTCTGGGTGTGATATCCAGCACTACTCCAAGAATAGAGCACTAACAGCAGAAGGATCCTTTATCACTATGAACATCCATCCCTTCAACTCCAGTAGATCTTAATGAATAAGGGGAAAGGCCATAGTTTGGTGTGCCATAATGTGCTAGTTACTGAGAATAAAAATAGAAAAAAATACACCAAGACAAACTAGAGATTAATATAATAACAAATAAAATAAGAAACGTAAATAAGACAGAAGCTGGAAAAATAAAGCAGAGAGAGGATAATCAGCTTCATCTAAAGGTAAAATGGGGAAGTTGGGGGGAAGAAACAAGTATGCAATCTAGAACACTTCCAGCTTTCACAGGACAAAGTCAGTGAACCCCTTGGTCCAATCCTACTTAAAGAAATATGGTGGAGGAGAACAGAGAAAAATGCTCACCCAAATTAAAATAAGATGTTAAATTCAGGACACACAAAAGTAAAGAAAGCACCCAGTGTGAACCCATAGTTTGCTTTTCTGAGTTCAAATGCAATCTTTCCTCCCATGGGCTCACCTGCAGCCAGTCCTTCAATTCCAGTAATCAGACTTGGTGTATATACTGATGTGAATAGACCCTTGTTCTTGTGTTATCTGCCCATAATCAAGGGCATTTTCATTCTAAGTTCTGTTCCCTTCCTAGGTCTTCAAATATGCTATTGGGCAAAGCTATCTACTCTTATGCCCAGTGCTGTCAAGCACTTGCTGTTCACCATGGTGCTGTTTATTCTAAATTGAATAATTTTTTTGTCTTTACTGAAGTGTGGCCAAATTCATAAAGTAAGCAAAACTCAGAAGTCTTAGGAAGTTCCTGAAACTGCCAAGATTCACAAGGTCCCCACCCAAAGGTTAAATGAGAAGTAACAGTATTAAGTAGATAGTTTATGATCAGCTAAACTGCCTGTAAGCAAAGAGAAAATATCAAAGATTCAGCTTTTATGACTCATAGCCTGAGCTTGATTGAGGAACAGGAACCACTGTGCCTTCCTCACTCATGCTAATGTATGTGACCCCAATAAATTCACTGGTTTACTAAGCCAGACTTGAGTGGAATAATTTCTATGGTCTATCACTGATGCCTTATCCAAGGTGAAGAGATGCCTGTTCACACTTCTCAGGTAAAGTTTATGCGGAGCTAGTGAGTGTTACTCCAATATATGACTCAGTCTAGACTTTGTTTGTTCCTATATTCACAGGAAAAATTACACAATGTGATTTGCACCCAAACAGGAATGGTCAGAACCAAAATGAATTGGCAGAAGTTGTTCCATGATCTCTGTAGGGGGTGCTGAGAGAAATCTGAATCTGATCCCTGTGTGGCTGAAGTATGTGTCCTGGCTAACCTAATCAGAGAGTTGGCTGGGAAATCGTGTCTCCTAGGGATGTCAGAAGCTACCCTGTGAAGTCCCATCAACATGACTGCCTCATAGGAGGCGAATAGAGATAACAAAAGACATGACAAAGTAGATGGTGAAAAGCCCAAAAGGCCTCAACTCTGTACTCAGAACTACAGGCAACTAAGAAATGATGAGAGTGAGAGAAATAGTCTTCCCCAGGGAAGAGTGTGCCAATTACTATCCAACACCAAATGGCTAACCCTGAAAACATGCATACTAATAACTATATCGATTGAGGAGTTACATTTAGGAATATATATGCTTATACATATACATGTATGAATGAATATAAGAGGTCATAAATTTGAAAAGGACAACGGAAAATATAAGGGGGAGAGAAAAAAGAAGGGGGAAAGATGAAATTATATCACAATATATAAAGTAAAAGGTAGAAGACTTATTAGGAAATATCATTAGATTTCTCTATTAGATAAGTCTCTATTAGATAAGTACCATACCCTTTTTCATCCTCAGTAAATTGGATCTTAGTCCTGCTGTGCTGCCCATTTTAAATATTATCTGTAGTGGTAGCCTACTGTCTACTTGATCCTCCCTACCTGAGTCTCATGGCTGCAAGGACCTGTACAGTCTGAAGGCTGTATTCTGACACATACCATGAATGACAACAATGCATTTTGAAAGCCCTTCTGCCCTAGGGCACAAGTTACTCCAAGTGCTTGAGCCTGTTCCTAAGAATGACTTAGATATAGTTGCATTGTTGTTTGGATGGGAGGTTGGCTGGGGAGTGTCCCTTGTCCATGCAAACTGATGATAAGCTGTGTTGCATTCAAGTTTCGCAGTTGTTCTAACCAACACAGCCTAGGACCACTGCCTTCCCTGTCATTCTTTTCCTGACTGGAGGCTATAACTTGATACCCATGCAAAACTATAGTTAGCTATAGATGGAAGTTTCTGTCCCTCCAAGCCCTTCAGCTGTTCAGTCTCAAATAAACACACAGAGGCTTATAAACTGCTTGGCCTATTGCTCAGGCTTTTTATTAACAACTTAAACTACCCATAATTCTTATCATTTAGGTACGTGAGTTGGTACCTTCTCTCAGTATTTCATTCTCATTTTGCTTCCTCTGCATCTGGCTGGCAACTATGTCTCTACCTTTCCTCTTCCCAGACTTCTTCTAGTCTGGTAGCCCTGCCTATACTTACAGCCTGGCCACAGGCCAATCAGTATTTTATTAAATCAAGACAAGAGATAAAACTTTACCGTGAACAGGAGCATTATCCCACATCAGTCTGTCCCACTGAAATGAAATTTGTCACCTGATGTTCCTCCAGATCTAGAGGTCCCATGTGTGAACTCTGGACTAGGTTCAGAGGCCTGTCCTTTTACTGTTGATTCTTGTGCACTGGTCTTACATCAGGCTCAAAGACAAAGTTCTGTGCTACTGTTAGTGTCCCACTTTGCAGTAAATGGAATCATTCATTCTTTTTCTTCTGCTACAGGCAATTAGCTACCTTGCTGACACAGTTCTAAAGTTCTAGTACCTAGTAATCATAATCAGGACAGAAGTTGTGAAGTTTTCCCCTGCACATCAGGTCACCTAGAAGACTCTTACTAGGTTTTCAAATCCAAAGCCTGGGATTAATTCCTACTACCTACCCCAAGTATGACACATCACTCTTCACTGATTGGAAGAGACCTAGGAATGATGCTGAGATTTTCCTTTCTGCCTTCTCTAACAGATTTTTTCATCTATTTACTCAATCATTTTTTTATTTTTATTTTACATATTGATTCCAGTTCCCACTCTCTCCCTCCCTCTCTCACTCAATCATTTTTAATGTGTGGTGGTTGATCAAGTCCAGGATCTTGAAAGCTAAGTAATTTCTTTACCACAGAGCTCAATTCCTAGAACATGTTTTCCTACCTTTATGCCAGAGTCAGTGACTGCAGTATTTCATGTAGCTTCTTTAGCACTTGAGAATATAATTAGGTGTGTGAACAGCTGTTAAAACTGGTGTTTGTTGGGGGATGATTGTTGGAGGATATAAGTCATTACCTTGTTCTGCCACCAGGTGAAATATCTTTAATACCAAGCAAATGTACTAAACCCTACTTTTTTTTTTTTTTTATCAATTTCTACCAAGGCAACCGTAAAATAAATGTTATTTTTATCAATCACATTTTTTAGTATTCATGGGAAAGTATGTGTTTTGAGATTCAGGGATATTCAATGTGAATTTGTTTTGAAGAGAACACATTAGAGGGGAAGTAGTCTAAAGCTGACAATGCATGTTAATTAAAAATACAAAGAGGCAGCTAAGTCTTTTAGTAATTAAATTTCTCACAGAAAAGCTCTTATCATCATCTCTACCTCTAGGATTCTATCAAGTGTTAGAAACTTAACTTGAGCAGAATTTTATGACTTATGAATTTGAGGGTCCATAGCAGTGCTATCTTAGGGAACCTCTGGCTTCAAAAGACTAATATTAATTTTTTTCTGTGAAGAATGTAGTGGGTATCTTGAATAGGATTGCATTAAATCTATAAATTGTTTTGGGTAGGGCAGTCATTTTCACAATATTAACTCTACCAGCCCATGAACGTGGAATATTTTTTCATTTTCTAGTGTATGATTTAACTTCTTTCTTCTGAGAAATTTTAAAAATTTATTTTGTTGTTGTTATTATGGAGGTCTTTCACTTCATTCATTAGGTTTATTCTAAGATATTTCCATAGTCTTTGAGTGTGCCCATGACCGTATGTATGTATGTATGTATGTATGTATGTATGATTTTTCTAATTTGTGACTTTTCTGAAATTTCTTTTTATTTTATTTTTAAATGTTTCCTTATTTTACATATCGATTCTAGTTCCCTCTACCTCCTCCCTATCCTCCCATGCCCCTCAAAGAACCCCCCATAAGATCCCCCATCCACTCCCCAGGGAGGGTGAGGCTTTCAATGAGGGATCATCAAAGTCTGTCAAATCATTTGGGGTAGGGCCTACGCCCTCCCCTATGTGTCTAGGCTAAGGGAGTATCCCTCCATTGGAAATGGGCTCATGAAGTCCATTACTGCACTAGATATACATCCTGGTGCCATTGTCAGAGGCACCATATATATCCCAGGTTTCCTAACTGAGACCCATGTTCAGGGGTTCTGGGTCAGTCCTATGCTGTTTCCCCCAGCTATCAGTCTTGGGTCCAGCTGACTCAGGTCAGCCATTTCTGTGGGTTGCTCCAGCCAGGTCTTGACCACTTTACTCATCACTTTTCCCTCTCTGCAACTGGATTCCAGTTCCCAGTGCCCATGTATAGCAGGTTATAGTTTCCTGTATCTCTAACTCTAGGAGATTTGGCATCCTCTTCTGATCTCTGAAGACTACACCTAGTGGACATACAAGCATGCTAATAAATGCATACACACATGCACACACACACATATTAAAAATATATTCTGACAAAATCAACTTCAAAGAAAAAGGGTTACTTGGCACACAATTCTAGGTCAATGTCTACAGCTTTGGGGAAATGAAGGAGTCAGGAACTTGAAGCAACTAAGTCATATTACACCCACAGTCAAGAACAGAGATCAGCCACTTTCTCCACTCTTACACAGTTTAGTATCTTCAAACTTGGGAGCAAATCCACTCACAGAGCTTGTGTTTTTCCACATCATTGAATACTAAAAAGAACGTTTCTTTACAGATATTTACACAGGCCAGCACAATGTAGATAATTTCCTTTTGAGCTCACCTTCTTATGTAACTACAGATTTTGTCAACTTGACATTTAAAATTAACCTTACAATTTCCGTAAAAAACTCAGAGTTTCCCAGTATATTTTAGTAAATGAGCATAACCTCCATTAAATAACAATAAAGACATTTGCTGAGTTATATGCTGTTTGTATGGATTGCATGACTTAAAAACAATGGTCATAACTGTGTTAATTTTTATGTAATACATTCTGAAGACATTGATTTACACAGTAAAAAAAGAAAGGATTTGGTAATGGATTTTAAATATATCTAGTTTCACAAAAATAAGCTCACAAAAAATAAAAATAAACCACAGGAGTTTGAATTTGAGTTTTGAGAAATTAAAAAAAAAGCAAATAAACAAGAATCCTCATAGTCATAGATAATAAATGAGCTCACTAGATCCCACTCACATTCGTAAATGTCAGACACCAAAAAGATTTAGGAGAAAATTAGTGATGTCTGAGTTTCTCCATATAATTTCAAATGTATAAAAATCAATTAAGTCAACAATGGGTAGGAACAATATAAGAGAATTTTGAAGTGGATATTTTCTTGAAGTTTTGTTCTTATGCCTCCTTTTTATTTTTAATTTTTGGTTTCCTTGATAAGAAAATAGAAAAAAGTGATTGCTCATATAAACAAACATTGCTTTTCTATTAAAAGAAACAAAGTGATCATAAAAAATGAACTGTTCAGAACATCAGTTGAGAGCTTGTTCATTTTAAAGGACTTAACTTTGTTTCATGCCTATTAATGGATCATGGCATTTTGTTTATTTAGAACATTAAGTGTGCTGTGATGACATTCCATCCTAAATCTCAGTGGTTCAAGACAGAGCTTATATATTTTAGTATTTTTAATTCTCATTTTTAAGTTACAATGTAATTAAAAAATTTCTTCCTTCCCTTTCCTCCATCAAAACCATCCCTTACACTACACCTTAGTCTCATTCAAATACATAACTCTGTATTCATTAATTGTTATATATATACATGTACATAAATATATACTCCTAAACATAGCCTACTCAGTCTATGTAATGTTACTTGTATGTAATTTTACAGTGCTAACCATTTGGTACTGGCCAACCAATTGCTGTGTTCTCCTCTGGGGAAGATTGTCTCCTGCTTCCAGGTTTCCTGTGTTGCCTAAAGTTCTTTGCATAAGGTTACAGTGCAAAGTGACTGTACACTGTGGGGTTCTTCAAGGCACCACCTCAATGGACTTGATTCAGTGATTCTGGCTATTTTAAACTTGCAGCCCCGACCTTAATCCTTTATGTGACCCTTATTCTCACTCTCAGATGGACAAGCAGAAGATCTTGAAGACTTTGCAGGCTTGATGGGAAACCATATGTACTGCTTCAGCTCAGAATTCTCTGGCAAGTACCAGTCACTGCAAATGACATGGAAATTTTGTGCTTCCTGAACATTGCTGCTGGCTGAATTTGTTTATCAGGTGTTTCCAAATATTCCCTTTCCTAAAGGCTGCTTCCAAAATTTCATATTCAAAAATTAATTTGAAGCAGGGAAAAGTTTTAATGTTTTGTATTCAAATTGTTACACAAGAAACACACACAAATCATAAACTTAATTAATTGGTTCATTAGTCTTGTGTTCTATTTATGATTATTGCTGGTAATTCTCGGGTGAGAGAAAACACAAATTTGTTCTACCATACAAGAAAATAGAAGCACCCAAATTCTCTCCTCTCTTTCTTCTTCTCCTCCCACTCCTACTTTCCCTCCCCCCTTTTCTCTACAGTTTTATACTCTCTCTTTCTTCTTCTGAATGCTCTTAAGAACAAAAAATAATATTGGCAATAATTTTCTCCTTTCTGTAACTCTTTTATTCAAAACTTTTGATTTAGTTGGGGAACTATGAAAGGAATTCTCAAATTGAAGTATGATTTTTCTCTTTACACTATAGAAAAATTTCAGCTGTTTTAGTTTTTGCTAAATATATTTGATGTTTTCACAACACTGTTCTCAAAAGGAGCACACTGAATCTCAGTGATTACCAATGTAATATCTCACAATAAGAATACAAATAATTAAATGATATTAGCCCAGTGTGAATGTGGTTAGTGGAATTATTTCAACAAAGTACCTCTAGCAATCCTTTGCTTTTATTTCTATGGCACACAGATATCTATTTAGTTCCTAGTACATGAACTTTATTTTGATTTAACATTCCTAATTCTAAGAGGTTTAATAGTGAATTGACAATTTTTTATAAAACCAAATTTGTTTTATTCTAATAAAATATTTTGGCTTTATTTGTGTGTTAACACAAAAGGTCTCCCCCCCTTCTTCTCTCCTTTTTTAAATGAAATATCATATAGTGACAAGGTTTTTTATTTTTATTTATGATACTTAAGGGATATAAATTTTTTCTAATAATGGATTTTTAAAAACTATATGGAAAGCTCATTCCTAACATTAGTGTATCATTCCTCATAGTTGATTGAATAGTGTTTCCAGATAATAAATGTGCAAATAATTTATGAACATTACCTTATTTAGTAAAAAGTCATTACAGCTCTGATTAACACAGGTCTCAAGGTGAAGTTATTATAGTTTATGGTCAGCCCTATATGCAATGGTGAGTAATGGACGAGTAATGTGAAGAGAGAGGTAGAAACTGGGCTTGTTCTACAAAAATGGATAACAGAAACGACCTTCCCTGTCAGAAGAAGGAAGAAGCAAAGATAGTCTCCTCTCTAGCATCTTTGAAGAAAGTGTTGTTTCTTTGACCTTTATCTGAGGCATCTAAGTTTCATAACCACAAAGAATAGTTTTTATGTTTCTAATTGGTGGTAATTTTCTAGGACAAATTTCAGAGCTTCCCAGAGTCTTCTGAAAATTTTTCCATCCAGAAAATGATTTCTTGAAAGATCTTTGAAGATGAGTATTGTGTCAGAGTCACACATTTTGGAAGGCTTCTCAAGAGCCTTTCATTTAACGACCATCAGCTCCTAATCCTCACATCCCTCAACCTTACTATCCTGAATGATTTTTCTGTTGGGTTTTCTTTTCTTTTTTTAATTAAGACATTGTTCTTGTGAAATTCCAGGACTTTAAGTTAGAGAGGTCCTTTCTTTTTATTCCCTAGGAAAATGAGGTTTTTTTTTTTTTTTTTTTGAAGAAAATGATGAATAGTTCCATGACAACAATAGTTTACATAGTTCGCACATGAACTTAATAAATGAATGGACTAATATCCCCAACATTAATACAATGCACAAAGGAGACAGTGTGGACAGGAATCACTTTCTCTATGATTAGTGGGGCACTTTATGGAACAGAAACAGAAATCTCTACACTATGGAAAGTATCATCACACTCGATCTTCCATTTTTCTAAAGTTTAAATCCCTTTAAAAATAGGAGACAAGGCAACAACCCTTGAATATTTCATAGAGAAGTTTCTAACTTAACTGCAACTCATATACCTCATCTGAAGAATAAGGAAAATAATAGTTTCTATCTTATATGAGTCACTATATATGTATACATATGCATAGGATCGTGAGATTTTCATTGCCCACCTTTCTCATATAAAAACATATAATTATCTTTTTCTGCAAGGTGTTGCTTGCAAGCCCTTCAGTATACATGTAAATGTCAAGTGGTTAATTAGTCTATCTAAGTGGTTAAATAATTCCCTTTCCCACAATCTTGTAATACCATGTGATGTGAGGGTGTATACTTGTTTCTACAGAGTGAGTTATATACTATAAATTCTGGCCCAAGATTAGAGCTCTTATTTTGAGTTATCAGGTTCCAACTCATTCAGAACCTTCTATATTCTTGTTTACCATGAATTCCAAGGAAGTTTTTCTTGTGTTTCCAGAACACATAGTGGGTAGGAAAGAACAAACTAACATGTGGTAGGAGGTACCACATCACAATCGCAATTTCATCAGAAATATTCTGACAGCCTGCTATTTGGGGGAGGCTATATAACTAAAAAGTAGTAAAGAACTATATTACTCCCCAGCACAATAATGAGCACTTACATTTCTCCCATGGAGAGTACAGTGTAAGGTAATAGCTAGAAAAGCATTTAAAGTATCTTTAAATAAAACCCCAGAAGTTAACTCCTTTAGAAGTTTCCAAAGAAGGACTAACTTACCCAATAAACATATTTTGTTAGCAACATGGTTGCCTTGTCATCTGCCTTTAGATTAAATGAGGAGTCATATATATTTATCAATTATGGTGAAACATCATTAAAATTACCTGGTAGTCAAAGTTACAGAGAAAGACAAATCATATGCTATTAGTCATAAAAGGCACCTTTCCCAATATAGCAAAGAAATTTCACTGTAATGCATAGTGTTTATTCATCTGGCTTCTTAATTTATTATTTTTGTGATGTTGTATATAATTTTAGTTATCTACAAAATTGGGTAGCATAAGGATAGTATTATATTAGCTAAAAAAATAAGAAAACAAGACCCAGAAGTTCAGTAAGACTTAATTTTAAAAATTTATTTTTAATTCCACAAAACAATGTATTAACCACTATGCCCTATCATAATCACAAATGCTGTTTATCTTTTGGCTTTTATTTTTATTTCTTCAGAGTAAAAATGGTAAGATGGATAGTGACAGCTGAATGTTCCTGCTTATAGAAACAGAAACAATGAAAGTATGATATAAAACGTGTAATGTAATTACAGAATTTGTAGTAATAAATGTATGAATATGTGTAATGTATATAATTAAGATTATAATATATTAAAACTGAAATTCACCTAATGTCCTATTATCTGGTTATCTTGTTGATTTTTGAAACATGTTACCATGCATGAAAGTGATTGGGTGACTTAAGTTAGAGAATAAAACAAGTTAATCACACGACAAGGATTGGTAGCAAAAGAAGTCACTGACCACCAAGGGGAAGAATGGAATACCTGCAAATAGAATTGTAATAGAAAGCTGGCCAATTGGAATCTCCAGGCCCTTGAATTCTTGACAGCATCAAATATTACTTATGATTACAAAAGGTCCCATATGCTTCTGAGGTTTTATGCTGCATTCATTGCTCTCCTAGCCTGCCTATCTTTATTAGTTACCTTTTGAGTTCTTAACTTTTTTTCTGTTTTCTTTTTGTATTCTATTTTGGTTTTAAGTTCACTGTCAATCATAATTTTTAAGAAGCTAAAATAATATATTGCATTTCACTATGTTGACATTCCAATTTTGACCAAGCTGTTTCTGAAGAACATTAGCACATTATCTTAATGACAGTGTTGATAAACTTTAATACATGTAATAAAGAATTAGCTATCATAAAATGATGCTAAAAATGAGAAAATTAACCTCAAAATGGAGAACTCATATCCTCCATATCCACAAAATGTAAGTGAACTATGACAATTCCTATGAAGCCAAATAAGAAAAGATAAGAAATGTACCAACCTTACCTTTTAAAATGAGTCCAGTCATATGTAAATATACAAATAGTCAACATACCTTATTTATAGTCAGAAAAATTCAAAGTACAATTGTTTGAAATAGGAGGTTTCATTTACTTGTTTGGTGAACATCAAAACATCTAACATCGAGTGATGATGTAAGTGAAGCTATAGGAACTCACAGATATTTGGTTCTGTTACTTCTTGGTAATGTTTATCATGCTCACCTGCTCTTTAAGACTTAAAGTGACAACCCAATATCATATTACTCTAAGCTGGGACCACTATATGAATCTTATCATCATATCATGACTTTTGCAAACCAGTGTAAGTGAACATATGAAATCTGCATGCAAATGGCATGCATGAAAGCACAATGGCCAGCAAACCTCAAAAGAATGCACATGGCAAGATTCACTTATAAAAATAATTAAAACAGTGGAACTAAATCATATTTCCTGAGCATATGTGCAAAAATGGTAAATCTCTAAGAAAGACAAAGAAATAATTATAACTAAAGTCAAGATAGAGGTTACCTACAATAAAGATTTTAGTGACCCAATTTGGAGAAAGACATAAAAGGCTGGAGGAAGATAGAGGATAGAGGAGGTGTCTACTGCAATGGTTAGTTTGTTGTTTTGTTTTGTTTTTTTTTAACTAAATGAAGTTTTGTGAATATGTAACTACTCCTCTAAATTAAAATTAATTCTGAGATGAATAAGAATGGGGCACATAATCTCTGAAGATGGCTTCCAGTGAAGTATGCTCATAGGTAGCACTTACTTTTGGAATCTGGGTTGCCATTCACCCACAAAATATGATGAAGAGTATGCTAGGAGATTTCTCATCTACATCACAGGAAATCTTTTGTTGCTTTGTTTTTTCTTTTGGAATGTTCTTTTTATTTTGGTTGTTGATATAGTCTGGATATTAATCCGTTGTCCAAAGTGTTGCTAGGTAAAGATTCTTTTCCATTCTGTGGGCTTCCTCGTCACCCACTTGTTTGTTTCTTTAGCTGTGCAGAAGCCTCTTAGTTTTATGATACCCTGCTTGTCAATTGGTGGTCTCATTTCCTGGGGAAAATGATATCCAATTCAGAGACTCCTTTTCTATCACTTTATCCTGTAAGATATTGCCTATATTTTCTCCTAACAGTTTCAGTGTCTCGGATTTCACATAAGGTCTTTGATTTGGAATTGGTTTTGTGAACGATGATAGATATGATTTAATTTACTTCTTCTACATGTGAACAGGCAGTCTCCACAGCACCTTCTTTTGAAGATGCTCTCTTTTCTCCAGTCTATGTTCTTGCAATCTTTTCTGAGTATTGGATGACTGTAGTTATGTTTACTAATGTATTGCTACCATTAGGACCAGCCTCAAGCAGTCCAGGGTTTGAGGAAAGCCTACGGAGTTAGTGAACTATCATTCAACTTCACTTTTCTATTTGACAAAGTAAAACTTAATTTTCTGGGGCTATTGAGAGGGGCAAAACTTAATTCTCTGGGGCTGGCAAAGAAGGGAAAGAACACACACATACTCTTAGGTTCTTTCTCTGTTCAATTTCTCTCTCTCTCTCTCTCTCTCTCTCTCTCTCTCTCTCTCTCTCACACACACACACACACACACACACACACAATATGTCTTCATTTTTCCTTTACAGCTTATATATCACAGCAAAATCATTCAAGCAATATAAAAATTACAATGTGATTACATTCTATTTTTCAAATGAATGATGTAAGGTTGGCTTTAAAAAAGCACTGCTAACAATTTATTGATATGTATGAGAGATGGCGATGGCAGTGACCACATCTCCAAGCCGACAGCATGCTGCTAGATGCAGCATAGACCAAGGAATTGACCACAGCTTTCAGTGCTGGCGGTAAAAGTACCCGCCATCATCTTTGGCAAAACTCGGCAGAAACAACAATGACTTCCATTTTAGCAATGTTGTTTACCAGATAAAAAGACTCGTGGCCAGAAAAAGATAAAGATTTACATTAAAGACAGATTCACATTAAGAAAAAGTGCTAAAGGTTTACAGTATGTTCTAAAATATATGTAGGCTTGGGAGAGAAAAGGAATAAAATGGTTTTAAATAGACAAAGAGAAACTGGGTATGGTGGCACATGCCTTAATCCCAGCACCCAAGAGACAGAAGCAAGCAGATCTCTGTGATTTGCAAAGTAAACCTGGTATGCAGAGTGAGTTCCAGGACAGATAAGAGTTACACAGAGAAACACTGTCTCAAAAAATAGAAAAGAAACAGAATAATAAAAAAGCCACAAATGGAAAATATATGGACACTGTATGGTATTATATTGTCTTTGTATTACTTAACTGCTGAGAAAACAACAACTGTTAAAGGAAATGCTGCTAAATTAATTCAATTTATATATTTTAAAAATGCTTTGACTCCAAATTTTAAGTCTAAGGACAAGTTACTGGGGAAAAGGATTTCTATTTTTGTTTCCACAGAAAATAAAAAGCTGTGGATTCCTTCCAGACAAATGTGGTTTGAGCATGCCAGACCCCCTAAAACAGCGTTCTTGGTGATCCAACATTCAAAACAGCTTGAACAAGGCAGCCTTGCAGACTACAGCCAGGATTTTTTCATCTTAGATTTTCCCCCCATGACAGCGCCCCCTATCAGCAGGAAGTAGTTTGGAAAGAACAACACCCAAATTCCCAAAATTGTTTATAAATGTTTGTTTTCATTTAAATGGGCTTGGTTATAAATGGTTAATGATCACAGCCAATTCTTTTAATGGTAAAAAGGGAATTATGGTATAGATATAAATACTTTGTTTTGGAATGGATTTTCATTTATTGACACAATTTAAGGTCAATGTTGTGATATGTATATTTCTCTTCTTGTTTATGTATTGTGTTTATATAGCTCATTTAGAATGTAATGTATAATTTAGTACAGATATTACATAGTGGCCTATAATAGTCAAAACTTATAGCTAGGTGAGTTAGGTTTTCTAGATATGCAGAGATGTATTTTAGATAGATAGGCATTCTTCAAACCTTTCAAAGACCTACAGAATATGGCATTTTAAATGGTTTAGGGTTTTCATAACAGTGAGACATAAATGCTCCTGGTAACACCACCTGCATCAGAAAGGAAGATGGACATTGAAGAAACTTGTTATGAAGTTCACTTCCAATATGACAAGACTAGCCATTTGGACAAGATACTGCTCTTGTCTGGACTGTTTGACTTTGTGCTGTATAAACTGGACATGCAGGACACACAGAAAAGTGACAGCTGATTCAAGATGGACATTGCCTCAGTGTTTCTGCTTCATGAAAGAGTCTGCCAGATAGTCTGCAGGACACAGAGGAAAGTGACTGACAAACTGCCAATACAAAAAATGACAGTTTAAAGTTTCCTGCTTTGTTGAAGAGTCTGCCAGACACACTATGACCTATGGGCTGAAGATGGAAGATTACAAAAGAACTTCGGGTGACCAGGCAGTGAGTTGTCTCTGCCATTTCTAGAGTTTATATACTATCCTTCTGTGATCTTTGAAGGAGTTGAAGACAGATAGTTATGGTTATTGTTTTCCTTAGTTAGGATTCAATGATAAGGTACATATAGGACTTTAGACTCACAAGATAAAATAGATGATGGAATATTTTATTCAAATCTTACTAAATGTTAATGGACTAAATATTGTTAACTGTGATTCTTACTTGATAACTGTTATGTGATATATTTTGCTATGTTAAGGTTAAAACCCTTCTTTTTATTTAGACAGAAAAGAGGAGATGATGGGAGATGTCATTCTGTAAATGTTTTTTATGCTGGTTAATGAATAAAGCACTGTTGGCCAATAGGAAAGGAAGGTAGGAGGGACTAGGAGACAAGGAGGAAAGAGGAAGTAGAAAAGAAGAGTCAAGATGGAGAGTCTGGAGAAAGCAGTATGCCGGCCGGCTCCCCGGTAAGAGAAATACATAGATTAACAGAAATGAGTTAATACTTAAGACAGATCTAGCCAATAAGAAACTAGTACCGGGCCAACAGAATTTATATCTAATACAGAGTCTCAGTGTGCTGAGGGGCTGGCGTGGCAGTGGGACAAGACCAGCGGCGGCGGGCAGAAAAACCGTGCTCCTTACAGAATGATTATAAATAATACAAGTGAAAAAAAAAAAAACATGTTTCTCTTTTCCTTTACATGATTTAACACCCCGCATACTATAGAGGAAAAACAAATTTTCCTCAAAACCTACATACATTCATATCCAAGCAACTAGTTATAGGTTAACAGAGTATAAGCAACCAAAGTATTTTTCTCAGCCAGTTCTTTTATTGGCAGGCTACGTTTTGTAGTTACAAAGAAAGGAAGAATCACTTTATTACTTATTTCAAAAGGTAGTCTTATAAGGAATCTTAAAGGAATCACAAAGCTAAAGTTCTACAGGTGAAAAACCGTCAGTCATCTCAGCTGTCTCTACTTTATATATTCAGGGTGAATACCCATTCATCAACAGTTTTTATATCAGGAAGTTAAAGGCAGAAATGGGTGCAAGGAATTAAACAACATCTTAGATCAACAACCAAGCCTAGCAGGAAAGGTATATCAGCCAGCATAGTAAGGCTGCCATTGTTCTTTCTTCTTGACCTCAGTGAGTCCCTCACTCAACTATTAAAAGTATGCTTTAAAATTATTCGTCAATACCTTAACTCATAGCCATTAACAAAGACATCTTAACGTAACCTTGAGTCATATTTAAGGCTTTGTTAGCTCTGATGAACACCGAAACCCTGGAACACATTGTGCAACACTAAAGCTATAAGAAGTAGAGAAAGCTAGGCTTCTGGTACTCAATTGTTTTTCTTAATCGTTACCTAAGCCACAGTCTATACAGCTCCTCAAGAGAAACTAGCTGTGTGGCATTTCCTTGTTTTTACTTTCTAATCTTTTAAATCCTTTTATTGGGGTGCAGGCAATACTATATCTTGCTTTTACATATATTAGTTGTTCCACTAAGCTAACCTCTACTATAATCTCTTATTATATTTATTAAAGACTCTCAATTGTCAAAATCCTATTTAGACTAACATTATTATTATATAAAATCATCGCTTTGGTTAAACAGTACAGCTTAGGAGGAAATTACCATTGTAATAATCCACAGGTAAAAATGCCCAGTAAAATGGGATATTTCAAAGAGATAATCACAGCACATTAAGAGCATTGAGTGTCTCCCCATCCCCATTCACACCATGCCTGATACTAGAGAACAATGCCAGTGGCGAACATGCAAAGACAGCAATATCAAGCGACCTTATTTGACTGAGGCTCTTGTGGCCTTGTCTATCTGAGCTTCACCTATCAGAGATTTGCTTCCACATAGGCTGATCCCCTGAAGTCAATTGCTACCTGGTGTACCTCTGATTGATGAGGCCACCAGCACTAATGTTTGAGTCTTCAATTCTCTTTAAGTTTATTGAGCTACTACTTTTGGTATTTAAACTTCTTGAATACTTAGTTGATGAAGTTTATGATTTTCTTTCAAATTCTATGTCCTGAGATTCACCTAGGTAATTTTCATTGTGCAAATGTCTATAGAAATGATCGATTTGGGGGAGAGGGTCGATAATGCCTTTATCATTTGTGATGAGATATGAGTGTGTGGAACTTTTTGTTAGCTTTATTTCAGACATAGACAGAGCAGATTGGGCCAGAACACAGGACATTGAAGCAGGTTGGGCCTAATGAATAAACATGTTGTCACAGGCTGGCATGTGGGATGAGCATTCTGCTCCAATCCTGGAATTTAGTGGTAGATGTGGTAGTTGGAGGAGAAGCATGGAAGACAGAATGAGGAAATCCAGCCAGATTCTGGCAAAAGACGTCCAGGATCTGGTTGGGTGGAGGGGCTGGATGGTGGTCTGGAAGGGGAGTGTAGGTGATGGGCAAACAGGGAGGGTCCTGGCAGAAGCCTAGATGTTGGAAATAGAGCAGGCAGAATGGCCAGATTTGCATGAAACAGTAGATGTGTCACCCTGAGAAAAATATGGAGGCTTCAGGAAAGTGTTTGGAGAAAAGAATAAGGCAGTTTCACCTGGCTAGACTCTGGGGAAAGATATGCTGTATCTATCTGGCCTGAGAAGTTGTAAGTCTAGTTTTTAAATTTTAAAAAATATGATTGCATCACACTCCTTCCTTTTTCTCCACTCAACCTCTCCCATTTTTCACAATCATTCATTCTCAAATTGATAACCTGTTTGATTATTATTCACATGTCCTGCTGAGTCTATTTAATGTTGCTTGTATGTATATATTTTTCAGGTAACCAATTAGTGTCTCCTCCTTTGCAAAGACATACTCTCCCTCTTTAGTAGTTGACAGTTACCTGTATTTCTTTGTCTATGGGGTGAAACTCCATAAGATTTCTCCCTCCTATAGCATGTCTATTGGTATTGTTATTGTTCAGGTCTTAGTTGGGTAAACATATTGTTGTGGCATCATAGGTGTAGCTTCCCTGTTATTTTCAGAAGATAGTCTCACAGCAGACTTCCTGGTCCACTGGCTCTTCTTATAAATCCATCTAACAAAATGGGCACATTATTCATTCCTAAAATAAAATGTTTTCCTAAATTAATACTTCTGTCCATGCCTGGCTAAACCTGACTCATCTTAGATTCATATTCTCTGTTTCGTTCATTTAATGAGATAGACTCCAGTTTTCTTCTGTGTACTTTATCACTTGACTCATGAATTCTTACAATAGCTATTGATTGTCTACTAAGCACAAAACTGGCTTCCCTGTGGAGGAATACTCTCTCAGCCTGGATATAGGGGGAGGGCTTCAGACCTGCACCAAAAGATGTGACAGACTTTGATGGTCCCCCGTAGGAGGCCTCATCCTCTCTGAGGAGTAAATGGGGAGATAGTGAGGGTAATGCGAGGAGGGAAGGGAGAGGGAACTGGGATTGGTATATGAAATAATATTGTTTGTAATTTAAATATGAAAATTAATAAAAACTGGCTTCCAAGATACAACAGAGCTGCCTTCATTATAGCAATTTCATGTCTAACTTAGTGTGTGGTATGCCTAACTACTGACTCTCATTTCAACTATGTCCATCTCCCTTGGGGCTTTTTATCTTCTGGCATGAACTAAAGCTAACTTAGAACATGTTTACAGGGCTTTGGCTTAGGCCAAAGTGATCCTTACACTTTAATTATGTTATTCTTCAGCAAATGTGATTCACTGATACAGTACAGATATTTCACCTCCCAGCTCTTACTAAGGTTTTCATAAGAACATCTTTTCTTCTTGTTCACTGCTTGTCACTCAAGACACATTTTGAATGTTTTCTCTAACAAACTGCCTTTTTATGGTATACAATATGCTTCTGTCCATTTTGAAACCATTGCACTAAGGGCTGGTACTCTCCTGCGTATTTTAATCATTCCAAATGAATATTTGCTGACATTACCAAGCCATGGACTTAATTATCGTTATCTTCCAGTTTGATACAGACTTTCCCTTGTTAAGTAAAGTTATTTCATGATAATTCAACAAAGTCCCATTTCTTAACCTGTGTCCAATCCAGTAGGGTTTACAACTGTTAGTTGACTTTCATCCATGTATGGCTCTGTCTCTGAATGAGGCAAATCTACAATTGCTGTGAATAGAAAAAGGAAAAGTATGATTTTCCTCAGAACTTTCTGCATTGGTATATATTAACTCTTCTGCACACTTGCTAAGAAGAGAAAACTTAATTAAAATAATTAGGTCTTTTAAAAACAGATAACACAGCTTTCTGCCTCATAATTTCACATGGGTAACTGAAAACTACCCTCAGATAACTGAGCAACAAATTACAGAGAGATGTGATTTGAAGCTACAGCTAAAATATTACTTCTTGATACTAAGAATTAGATGCATGTTTTCTATTTAATGTCTCTGTTGATGAAGTAAATGCTGACTCCACAAGTTTCACTTGATTTAATATTTGTGATCCAAGAACACATAGAGAAATTTCATATACAGCTCAAGAGACAGCAACACAGAGTTTGAACATTTCTCTCAGATCAGCCACCTCTGTCTGGTTAGGTTTGGGCATCTGCAAAAATGGCTCTTCTCTAGACTGAGAAAAATGAAAATCTGAATCTGTGTGATCTCAACAACCAGTGTCATAATGGACATACTACTAGGACTTTTAGAGCTTTTCTTCACAGAGCAAAGTGTGAGGAAGTCAAAATAAAACAGAGTTCTTTTGGGGGGGTACAATGAACCATCAAGAAATTTCCTGGTTTCTATTATTTCCATAAATTACAGTGATAACTGGGTTTTGGAAATTGACAGACTCATCATTTGCTTGAATTTGATGAACTTTCAATAGAGTCTATAGTTCACTGTTTGAAGCTTCCTGTGTCAGCTATCATGTATGTCACTTGCATCCATGACTCTCCACCAGAATGGATTCTTATCCCCAGGGAACTGTAAGCCAAAACAAACTCTGCTTTTCATAAGTTTCCTTGGTTTGGGTGTTTCAACACAGATACAGAAAAGTAATCAATAGAACATCTGACAGATGGTGAGTATCTATTACACACAAATACAACAATGTAAAAACCTTAACAATTAGCAACCTAATTTAAAATTAAACATAGAACTAAGTGTATAGTCCTCAAAAGAAAATACATTTAAAAGTAGTTCAACATTTCTAACTATCAGGAAAACGGAGACTAAAGTACTTTGATAATTCGTCTTACCCCAATCACAATGTCTAAGATCCCAAAAGACAAATAATGGTAGGTGTTGGTGTGGAGATACAAAGCAATGGTATAAAAGAGGAAAGGGAAAATAAGAACAGGAAGATTTAAATGAGGTAGGGGTATAAGGTCAGGACAGAGGAATTATTATAGGGAGAGAAAACGAACCCCTAAGTACTTTTCAAAAAGTCATGTGGAAACCTCCTACTTTAGAATCTCCCTAAACATATAATATTATATGAGAATTCCCCTTACAATCACCTTAGGTTAACAAATATAAAATTTAATGTCCGGCATAGTCTCCTTCTCTATGTCCTGTTGACCAATGGGATCCCATAGATCCCCCAAATGTTCCAGGTAATGTCATTCCTCTTAGTTACATTTTAGAACTTTTGTGATAACATACACTGCTAAAGATAGCATGTATGTAAGTCATAGAACATGGAGAAGTCAAGCTGGTACTGACCTGGGAGCTTTGTCCCTACTAACTGGCTTCTACAGTGTTCTAAGTTTCTATGTATGCTCCCATTAAAGGAGAAAAGTAATTGTCAATTTTATCCAATTGTGATCCCTGTGATTTGCAAATAATGACTACCCTAGCCCACAGCTGAAAGGATGGGCCCAACCCCATGGATTTATTCAACAACTTTCTGATTCGATTTAAGTACTTCTTTGCAAGGTGGAAACTCTACCTGGAGCCACTATCAGCCAAAGAACCTGTGGTAGACAGGTCATATGCAGAAGCACCTATTACTATGAATCTGATAATTGGACATACCAGTAAACAAACTCATAGTGAGTTGGCAAAATACTCATAGATTGTTGTATTTCTCAGCTCCCACCAGAGAAATTTCTTTGCACTGTGGCTGGTGATTAGCATAGAGAGTTAAAACTGTTCAGGATGCAGAGAACAAAAGACTTCAGAATGCCTAGGCAAAGATGGGGACATCTATACCACATGCATTCCTCCCAAAGCTCAGGGATCATTGTAGAGGAAAGGGCAGAAAGATGTAAAAATTAGATGTGGTAGATGACTACAATGAAACATCATTTTCCAGAAACAGCAGAGAACTTGCACATGGGAAGTCACAGTGGTTGTTACTGCATGTACGTTGCCTATATAAGCTCAAGCCAGAAGTCTAAGCATGGAGAGGGCAGATATTGCTATTGGCAACTGTTAGCTGCTGGGAGAAGGAGGGTCAGTATTTTTAAAGGGTGTTGCTCTAGGTAGGTTGACCATACTCCAATGGATGGTTTTATGACAAGAGTATTTGGGCATCACTAATTGGATTTGGTGGGTTAAAAAAAGATGATACAAAGTTAAATGGGTAGGAAAGAGGAATGTGGATTGAGCAGCATGTGGGGTTGAGGTAATGAGTGAGGCCATTTTATATATACAACATATAAAAATTTCAAAGTATTAATAACATGTATTTTTAAAGTAATGTTTTCTTATTATAAAGAATATAATCATGCAACTATTCTTTCCAGAATCTACGCATAACTCAATATATGTAGTTTACAGCTTATTACATGTGGGTTTTTAAACACTTTGTGTTTATAATGCTCCTTAAATAAACCTAAAGATAAATGATTAAACCCTGTATCTATGTACATCATTATAGACAGAAACATGTACAACATATATGTCTACAACAAATAAGCATGCCAACTCAAGTATTCACCATGCCATTTCTGTTCAGTCTCTTGCCTTTTAACTTTAAACACCTCATATTATTTTAATGAGTAAATATAAATTCTTGTACATTTGTTTTATGTATACACATTCAATATTCTCCATGCTTATTTTTCATTATTTTCTGTCTTTGTTTTTATCATGTGTAGCTGCTCAATATTGACAACACCAGCAAATTCTCTTGATTTCTGGCATTCAGAAACCACAAGTAACAGACTGGACATACAGTGAAATCTTGCCTTTCTCCCATTTCTCTTCCTCTTTCTCTTCCTCCTTCCCTTTTCTGTCTTTTCTCCCCATCCCCTCTTCCTCCTCATTTTGTACTCTTCTTCCATGTCCCATTCTTCCCTCCTCTTCCTGATCCTCCTACTCTTGTTTTATTTTCCTTTTAAAATTGTTTTTTTTTTTTTTTTTACTAATTTAGTTTTGACAAGGTTTCTGTATCTAACCTAGGCTTGCCTCTAAGTCATGATTCTCCTGCCTATTTCCAAGCACTGAAACTACAGCTGTGTCACCAGGCCCAGCCTATTCTTTTTAAAGAAGTGTAATGGGCATCCTGTATTACTTGACTAATTCTTTCAGCTCCAGTGAAAGGGACACTCCTGGAGCGTCCTCTCCTGATGACAACTCTGCCTTTCCCTTTAGACAGAGCTGGAAATGCTTCCTGTCTTATTGGAAACATTCTCAGCATATAGAGTTAAAACATTTTCAAACTGCTTTGTGGTTAAATTCTCCTGACATCACACAATTTGAAAACCACCTGTTTCTGGACAGAATTCTGGTGGGTGAGGCTATGAATTATTTTTACAATTTATAGCATTTTCCTATTTCAAAAATACTCTATTGAACACCTTTGTGCAGGTATCTGTGTAAAATTAGGAGACTATTTCCATAGGCACATTTTCTAGAAGGAAATTTTATGAACACCTATCTTCTACTATTTTTAGATTTTATAAAGCTGACCATAAATAACATCTTGTAAACTTCATTTAGATAGTTCCAGATGTATGAAGGTTGAGGAGATTTCAAACCTATCTCCCATGCTGTCTACTAATCTGTTAATTAATAATTCACCTTTGAATTCTTCCTTCATTTTCAGTGTGAATTATCAATCATTGTTTTCGGTGTTCACTTCTAATATTGTCAGGAAAAATGGAGAAATTTATTTCTCAGGGCTTGGTGAATTTTCTCTCCTCCTCCCTGTCCTCTCAGTGATTGTATAAGGACTGCCCAAAATGACTGTCTGTGGAGTGAGACAGTTGTCCCCAGCTTTTCAGAAAGTTCATTAATTATCCCTAGGTGAATGAAGGAGGAATGCATCTTATACATTTAACTTTTGTGATTATGTGTTATCTGTGTGAATTTATTTTTGTAAACTGTAAAATAATTGATACATAGTTTTTTTTTACAATTGACTTTAGTTGTGTGATTAACATTTATTAAAAAATAGCTTTTCTTTATACTGAAAAGCTTTTGGCCTTAACTCATTGGCTGGACTCTCTATTGCAAACCAATCAATAGATTCATACTTTTCTTTAAAATCTTCCAAAACTCAATGTAGTATAACCCAGGTCCACCACTACCTAGAGGGAGGGGAAACTGAGGTTGGGATGTATTTTATGGATAATCTATTTTCAGTTAAAAAAAGAAAAAAAGAAATGGGGCAAATACATTTTCAGATCGAGTCTTTAAAGTACACATATTTGGTCTTCAAACTCATTTTGGTTGTCCAAGGTCCTTTGAGTGTCTACATCAACTCTGAAACCTGGTTTTCAATTTCCATAAGTGCTGCTGCTGGGATTTGGATTGGGGTTGCATTAACTCTGTGATCCTGCTTACGGAGAATGGAGAATGGCTATCTAAAGGGCATTGCATCTTCCTAGTAAAAAACAAAGCATGTCATCAGTCACTCATGTCTAAACATTTCTCTTATCAACAGAGATGATTCTTCAAAGTGCTTGTGTCAGAAGTTATTCCCAGATATTTTGTTATGTGTTAGGGTAGTGAAGTTTTAGGAAATTATTTTTAATTCTAATTTCAATATCAAGAAATACAGGAGTTGTTTATATGCTGAACTTTTATATGAAAAATAGTGCCTGTCAACAGATTTTGATAAGGCTATTGGTCTGCAAGAAAAATTAGAGATATATGCTGGATGGTGATTTGCAGAGAACACTATGTACTCAAAGAACCAGTACTATAGCTTTCTTGGAATACTTCATGTCTTTACTGGAACATCCAGTATCCTGGAAGAAGACCCTATTCCAAGTCTGTTTCTACCAGACAGACATTAGTCGGTTTTTTTTTTTTTTTTTTTTTTTTTCTGCTCTATGCACTGAAGTGACCATTAATGCTCAAGGACTAAATTTGTGAGTTGGTTGATTTCCATTCCAGCACCTGTAATGATAATGGAAACCCAGGGATTAAAACACAAATGGTTACCCCACACCTCCTCCTCCACACACATACTCCATTATTCCATCCCTGTAAGAGCAATGTACTTTAAAATATGCACCATTTCTGTAGCACTGCTAGGAAGTTCTTTATGTATTTTTTTTAACATATCGATCCCAGTTCCCTCTTCTGCCCTCATTCTCTCCCTCTCTCACCCCCACATGTATGCCAACCACCCTCCCCTCCCATCACCTCCCCACCACCCACATGTAGGGTGATTCCATCCAGGAGGGGTCATGTAAATCTGTCAAGTCATTTGAAGTAGGGACTAGGACTTCCCTCCTGTCTCTAGGTTAAGGCAGTATCCCTACATGGGGGATGTGCCTGCAAGGTCTATTTGTGCACCAAGAATACATCCTGGTGCCACTGTCTGAGGTCCCTTAGAATGCTCAGGCCTTCTAGCTGAGAACCATGTTCAAGGGGATCTGAGTCAGTCCCATGCTGGATTCCCAGCTATCAGTCTGGGGGCCTGTTAGTTCCTCCTAGTTCACGTCAGCTATCTCCTTGTACATGTCAGCTGTCTGTGTTTCTAAAGTGTGGTCTTGTCCTCCATCTCTGCATCTGGATTCTAGTTTGGCTCAGTGTTTAGTTGTGGGTGTTTGCTTCTGTTTCCCACAGATACTAGATGAAGGCTCCATGATGGTGGAAAAGGTAGTTGTTGATACTATTATCAGGGAAGGTCATTTATGGTAGGTAGCCTTTCCACTATTGCTCAAATTGTTAGTTGGAGTCAGTCTTGTAGGTATCTGGACATTTCTTTAGGTTAGTTTTCTCTTCAATCCTATAATGGCTCCTTCTTTTATGCTCTTCTCCTTCACTCTCCCTCCTTCCCTTCCTCCCTCCATCTCTCTCTCTTTTCTGTCTTCTATTCTTCCCCTGACTCAATCTTCCTAGTCCTGTGTTTTCCTCTCATCCCCTTTCTTTCTCCTACTTCTCCCTCTCATCACTGCCCTCCACCTACTCCCCTTGAGCTATGGAGAACTGGTCCTTTTCCCTTTCTGTGAAGGACCTTATATAGATCTCTAAGAATTCACCTTGTATCCTAGTTCCCCTGGTTGTGTGAATTATAGGCTGGTGATCCTTTGTTCCAGGTCTAAAACCTATATATAAGTTTGTACATACCATGTTTCACTTTTTTGGGACTGGGTTACCTCATTCAGGAATGTTCCATGTGGAGCAGAGAAGAAGATATATTCTTTTGTGTTAGGATGGAATATTCTATAGATGTCTATTAAACCCAGTTGAGACATAATGTCTGTTAGTTCTTTTGTTTCTTTGTTCAGTCTCTGATTGGTGGTCCTGTCTAGTGGTGAGAGTGGTGTGTTGAAGTCTCCCACTATAAGTGTGTGAGGTTTTATGTGAGGTTTGAGTTTTAGTAGCATTTCTTTTATGAAAGTGGGTGCCTTTGTATTTGGGGCATATATGTTCAGAATTGAGACTTTGTGTTGATGGATTTCTCCTGCGATGAATAAAAAATGACCATTTTCATCTCTTTTCATTAATTTTTGTTTTTAGTCTAATTGCTAGCTATTAGGATAGCCACACCTGCTTGCTTCTTGGGTCCATGTGATTGGACAGTTTCTCTGATTGATATTTTATTACATGTTAAAGAAAACCTACCTTTTCATTATATTGAATATTCTGACAGTCTGGAGGAAAGGAGGCAGAAGTTTAATAAATAAGTTTTATGCAAAGCCCAACTGAAGTTAAGGTTGGATTTGAAACTTGTTTGTCACCAGCCTCTCAATGCCCTACCATTTGTTTCCTGATTCTGCCAGGTTCACAAATGTTTTACTGGGCCTGCTACCTATATACTCAAAATTTTGCTGGCTTGTAATTGGGGCTCAAATCGAAACTTACATTCTCTGTGATAGAATCTCAGCTCCTGAAACTCATAGCTCCACAGAGCATAGTGAGCCTTCCTATGTTCTGTTTTATGCTTGTGTATCTATCTATCTATTTATTTATTTAATGATTTGCGATGGTATCAATCCTGCTATTTAGCACAGGCTGGCCTTATACTCATATATATTATATATTTATACTGTGAGCACAAGATAGGATTTAAGGGATCATTTGTAAAAGCAGGTACGAGCAATGGACTTTCATTTTTATTGTCTTCTCATCTTTCATGCACATGGATAGCTAAGTTAGACCATGGGTCTTTTGATTTCTTTATGATGCATTTGTCTGTCTATATAAACAGTATTTTCTTCTACATTCTTATGTGATGAGCCATTTTTGGATTCTTAGAAAAGATTATTTACTTTGGTAAGGTATTGGAAAATGATATAGTAACTTTTTTTCTTACAGTATTGTTGAGAATCAAAAATGGTTAAAATAAATATAATTTATAATATTAAACGTGTTCCATGCACAATTCCACACATTGCAGATATTGACCTTTTAGCTAAGAAATGATTTCATGGTCAGGTGTGGTGATGCACTCCTGCAATCCCAGTATTTGTGAAGGTACACGCAAGGGGATCATGGCCAACATCCCCTCAACAGTAAAAAACCAGTCCGGGTTATATGAAATGGTTTGTGTGTGTGTGTGTGTGTGTGTGTGTGTGTGTGTGTGTGTGTGTGTGTGTGTATGCTTTAGGAAGCATATACACATACAGTAGGATTCTAAGACCTTTTGAAAAAGTTTATTTTCAAACCCTAGGTAAAATATATGCATCTCTGAAAATTTAACAAACTTTGAAAAGATAGAATATCTCAATAGATTTCCTGTATTCTTGTTTGCACATGAAATTACCAGTAGTGAAAGATCTTCAGTTTAAAATGTTTCATCTCAGGGGATTTCTGACAAGCTGTATTATTCAACAGAATTCTCTAATCCTTGATATGTGCTTAGAACTGGGAGATTGAGAAACACTTAAGACTTATTTTACAGAGGTGCTTAGTCCTTTAAAAACAGGGCTTTATATTCCATCCTACTCAAAATAATTATGGTGTTTTGAGGTCCAGATTAAATAGACTATGTAAAGTTGAACATGTATTTTGAATTATTCTAAATTAATATAATTTATCAAAATGGTATATAATTTTTAGTTGTCTTCCATAATTTGAACTTTGTTTAGCCAACACTGCTTTTTTAATTAATTATATTAGTTCTACCATTGGATAATATCACTTGCTGTATGAGCAAAATATAGTCTGAAACAACTAATGCCTTCTTTATAATGAAGAAAATATAACATTGTTTTATTTTTGAAAACACAGTCCCTCCAATGGTAACATGCACTTAGTACAAAGACATTTTCTGCCCTTGTATATGATTAACTATGGATTTACTTAAGAGAGAACAGTATTATAAAATATGAAATTTTAATTTTTTCATTTTTCCCTTTCTTGAATTTCTTCTTTATGAATATATTGCAATGAGTTTTGACCATATTTAACCCCATTCCCCAACTCCTTGCAGATTCAGCTTCTCTCCCCATCCCTGTTCTTTCAACCTCTTATATCTTTTGTTACCCACTAAGTATAATTTTTGCTGCCTAAATATTCTTGGATGTATCCTTCTATTGGATCATGACTATCAGAGAAAACTTGATCTCCTATCAAGCACTATCAACTACAAATAGCTCCTTGCCAAGGATAGGGCTTTGCGTCTATTTCCTTCTTTATTCTGGGATTTGATCTGGCTTGAGGTTGAGCATGACTTAGGTGTGTTTTTATAACCTCCATGAGTTCTAATGTGTCTTTGTCCTATTCTGCATGGATAATACTGTTTCCTTGTGGTCATCTACAACCTGCAGGTGTTATAGTATTTTGCTAACCCTATTTGAAAATCATGCTTAAGCTACAGATGTGCTGTTGTGTCTGTAGGGCACAGTTTTCTTCTATTTTTTAATTTTAATTTTAATTTTTAAAAAAATCTTATTTTAATTGCCAATCCAACAAGTTCCCTCTCCCTCCGGACCTCCCACTCCCCCAACCATCCCGCCAACCCACCTTCCATCCACTCCTCAGAGAGGGTGAGGCCACCCATTGAGGATCATCAAAGTCTGTCACATTATCTGGGGTAGGACTGAGCCCCTCCACTGCCTCTTCCACAAAGAATCCTGAGGATTGGGAGGAAGGCATGTGGTAGAGATTTTTCTATTTAGTGCTGATCATTCTCTTTCTTTTATTATCTGCACTTTGAAAGGCTGTACTAATTACCACCTATAGCAAATGGAAACTTCTCTGAGATTTTACTTTTAACATTATGTAGCACTCAAGTTCTATGCAGGTAATTTAGCTATACAAATTAATTTATATGAGTAATTTTTTGTTTAAGATGTTTAGGAGCCAAGAGTGTTTTATGATAGAAAAAAAAATCTGTATTTCAGGTAAAACTGTACATCAGCTTTACATATTGCAAACACAGTCTCACTGTGTGAAAACCTTGTGTGCACATGGATGCCTGGGCATGGAAGAAGGGAACAAAAAATAATTTTGTTTGAGAAGTCATCAGCTGGTTACCACTAAGCACTATAGACACATGACTAGTGCACTACTCTGTACCTCATTAACACTAACAAGCATAAATGGTCCAGATGTCTGTAGATAGTCTTTTAGTTCATAAATAGAAGAAAGAAAATATTTTATTTTATTTTTTATCATTGATAGGGACAGAAAGTATTTTGCAGCTGAGGCATTTAATATTTTCATCTGTGATTTTGACAATGTAACATCTTGTCCAATTAAAAAGCTGTCCTTTTCTTGTAAGTTTAAGAAGTCAGTGCCCATGCTTCACCATGGTGCTTAGCTCTCATTTATTAATAGCTCTCTTGACATCTTATTAAATTGGAGAGGATATCAGGCACACAATCAAATGGAATGTATGAATATCTTTATATTGTCTTAAATGTATTTTATACCCACATAAGCAGCTATTTTTATTATCTTTATTTTGTATATTGTCATAACTTATATGAGTTATTATCACCAACATCATTGCGAGGGCCATTCCACAAAGAAAGTAGCCTGATTAAAAAAACAGATCAAAAGTAAAAAATCACAAAAGAAAAAAGATTTTAATCACAGAAATAATGTGTTCCTCAAGAAAATGAATAAACAAGACAAGCAAATAAAGCCTTGTATTTTTTGTATCAAATCTATCGGGTATGGAATAATAAAAATACCTCCAATTTCACAAAGTAGACTTACTTTGTCTAAGATTCAGATAAAGTTAGTTAACTCACAGTAAATGTTTTTATTTAAATATTCTGAATTATACAAAACTCCAAGGCACTAGTCAGAATTTACTTTCAGTAGAACAAAGTGGAATGACCAGTTTTGAAAGTTGTAGGTGGAAGTTGTTACATAAATTGATGCTAGCAACACTCCTGTCTGCATAGTGACTGAACCTCTCTTTTTTTCTCTTTTCTAAACTTTTCATTTTGTCATCTGTTTTGCAAGAAAGGCAGAATATTCTGGGCATGCTTAAAAAGTATGAAACCAGTTGTATCTTCTTCATGGTGGAATGAGTGCCCAAGAGGCTTGGCACACTTCTCTATCAGGGTGTGTCCTTTGTTATTAATTAATTCATATAAGGTGGTATAGACTCATTGAAATTTCCTCATACAGGGCAGAGAACAGAGTTCATCAATTAAAATGTTAGGCACTTTCTTTTTAGTATTTAGATTTACAAACCCCATTGTTTTCTTAAGATAGTCCAGCATTTATCCAAATGTTATAGTTATAACATGATTATAACATTGTTATAGTTATAGTTATAGTCTAAATTCCATCCAAGGATTCTTAGGTCTCTGTGGCTTTAAAAACTGAATATATTAAAGTTCACTTTCTTATAGGACTCTTGTTTTTGGTAAATACATTATATCAATACATTGGCACAAAAATACTATTTAACTGTCTTCAAACATTCTCTGTGGTTCATTTATATGGTCTCTATTCTCTAAATCCCTGGAAATCCTGACTCTCATTACATTTCCATAGTTGTGATATTTGCAGGATGTAATTTATAATCGTATACCACGCAATATTTTCAGACTAAAGTCTTACATTAAAAATACGTAGTGAAGATTTATCCATGACTTTCATGACCTCACTCCTCGGCATCCATTCCAAGCATGTTGTACTGTACCTTCTAAAAGGCACCCTTTTGCTCCCATTCTTTGTCAGCTATGGATAATGAAGTAATACATATAATTTCAATTTCTGTTCTAAATAGCAATACAATGCTTAACTTTCTGAGAAACAGCAAGTATCTTCTTTTTTTTTTTTTCTTGGTTTTTGTTTTTTTTTTTTTATTTATTTTATATAACCAAGTCCATATAAATGAAAACAAACATTTATAGACAATATTTGGGAATTTGGGCCTCGTTCTTTCCAAACTACTTCCTGCTGGTAAGGGGTGCTGTCAAGGGAGATTCTAAGAAGTTGCAGAAATCCTGGCTGTAGTCTGTAAGGCTGCTTTGTCCAGCTGTTTTGAATGTAGGATCACATGGTACTCTGTTTCAGGCAGTCTGGCTTGATCAAATCACATTAGTCTGGAAGGAATCCACAGCTTTTCATTTTCTGTGGAAACAAAATAGAAATCCTTTTCCCCAGTAACTTGTCCTTCAGCTTAAATTTTGGAGTCAAAGCATTTTTTTAAATTTATTATTTTACAGGTCGATCCCAGTTCCCTCTCCCTTCCTCCCTCCCTTCCTTCTTCCCTCCTTTTTACCCTCTCTGCCCTCTCACATGCACCCTAACAACCCTCCCCTCCCATCCCCCCCAACCCAATTCCATATGTAGGGGAATGCCATCCAGTTGGGGTCATGTAGATCTGACAGGTCATGTGACTAGGGCTTCTCTCCTGTCTCTAGGTTAATGCAGTTATCCCTCCATGGGGGATGTGTTCGCAAGGTCCTTTTGTGCACCAGGGATACATCCTGGCTCCACTGTCTGAGGTCCCTTAGACTGCTCAGTCCTTCTGGCTGAGACCCATATTCAGGGGGGCCTGCTCAGTCCCATGCTAGCTTCCCAGCTATCAGTCTGGTGGCCAGCATGGGACTCTCTCTCTCTCTCTCTCTCTCTCTCTCTCTCTCTCTCTCTCTCTCTCTCTCTCGTCTTCTATTCCTTACCGGGCTTAATCTTCCTGGTCGCATGTATTTTCCTTTCCTCCCCCTCGTTTTCTCCTACTTCTCTCTCCATTCGCTGCCCCCCCCCCCGCAAGTATCTTCTTAAATGACTGAACCATTTTGTATCACTAGAAACAAAGTGTGAGACTTCAGCAACTAATGGCTTTGTCAGAATATATTTTCTACATTGTAAAACAAAGCATATTTTAATGTCTCCCCTTCCTTCCCATCCCTTGCTACCTATGAGTTACCTTTACATAGCTTCTCCCTCAGGTTCCATATGTCATTTTACCTCTTCTT
Organism: Phodopus roborovskii; assembly: GCF_943737965.1. Classification (NCBI taxonomy): domain Eukaryota; kingdom Metazoa; phylum Chordata; class Mammalia; order Rodentia; family Cricetidae; genus Phodopus; species Phodopus roborovskii. The sequence goes on along the minus strand of NW_026125295.1, from coordinate 37,265,817 downwards.
ACCATTTCTCTAACTCAATCTTTCTAGTATTTCAGACTCTATTGATATATTTTCACTTGTTTATGAATGTATATGTATGCATTATAGTGTACGAACAGCATATGAGACAGAACATGTGCATTTTGTTTTTCAGAGTTTGGATCATCTTGATTAATATTGTAGTTTTGAGATCCAATGCTGTCTATCTACTCATTTCCTGTAATTTTGTGATCTCATTTTTTTTCTGTAAAACAGAGTAAAATTTCATCATTACATGTATATTTTCTATATACATTCATCTGTTGATAGTTACTTAGGGTGGTCCAATTTCCTTACATTATGTTAGAGCAGCAGTAAACTTGGATATCCAAGTATTTCTATGGTGGGATATAAAGTCTTTAAGGTATATTCCCTGGAGAGGTGTCGCTGGGTTATTTTGTAGCTCTATTTTAAATGTTTTTAAGTATGATTTTAATTGAAATACAATTACATTACTTTATTCCTTCCCTTTCCTCCCTCTAACCTCAGCTATTTTTGCTCAAACCCCTCCTATGTTCCCCGGTTCCCTAATTGATAGCCTCTTTTTATTATTGTTGTACACATATGTGCATGTATACATGTAAATACAACTCATCAAACTGTTTTTTATTGAAAGAGAATTCTATCACTTTGATGTTGGTATGTATATGGTTTCAGGACTGACTACTCTCATTTGACAATAAAGGAAGGTGCTCATTCATAGGAGAGACTAAAATAATATGCAAACTGCCAAGGGAAGAAAACAAACAGTTCTATGCAGTTGCAGAACCTATAAAGTGATGTGGTGTTATTTGTGGAAATAAAAACCTTTTTGCTGCACAAATATTGAATTTTCCAGTGAAAATTTTAGGCAGTAATGACATGAAAGAAGCCATGGAAATGTCATCGGAGTGTTCACAGGTTATTGGTAGCAGTGCGGATGGAATGGGATGCATGCTTTAGGATATCCTTTGGAGGACTGATTAGAAAATTTATAGAAAAACTAAACAAAACAACAACAACAACAGTATGAGCTATGAGGAAAACAGAAAATAAGTAGGCAAAATCGAGGTTCAGATTAAAATTAGCATACATTTTTTAGTCACTGGCGAGGATAATAAAACTCTCAGGAATTGGTTGGTATCTCACCAACAGTGAATTACAAATTTATGTTAAATTGAAGACTTTATTGCAAATCTAGGAAAAATGCTTAGGTTGAATATCACAAAAATGTGTTTGTCATTTACCTGCCATATGAGTTATAAATATTACCCATGCTATTATTTGTGCTTTAGGTGGATTATGTTATGAAAATACACAATTTTTGTGAAAACTACATTTAAATACATCATATGTTATATAGAAAGGTGAATTATATTTCCCATTTATTAATTCAAGAAATACCCCGTATTATTTTAAACTTGGAAGTAAACAAATATAGCTGGAACTTCATGATTTTCCTTACAATTGGTTTTCCTATCTGGTTTTATTGAAATTATGAATTAAGGGCTTAAACTCTAGTGTATTAACATTTTAATAGCAAAGTTCAGAATGATCTCACAGGACATGCTTGTCCCTTTACAGGGGGCAATCTATACTGACTCCTTACACCTTTTAATTTTGCTAACCTAATAGACATACTAGTACTGCACTTAAGTGGAAGACAAGAAGGGCAGAAACAGAGATGTAATCAAGAAAGGAGAAAGGCACAGGCAATGATGCACACACATGTCTGTTCTCTTAAATTAAATGTTTTCAAAAGAGGCTGTGGCTGGGTGTATGAGAGTTCTGTGTGTAATTGTTAGCATGGATCCAATCCATAAAGAGGCAAAAGTAAATTAGAGGAGAGTTCCTTGTACACATGATGCTTTTCATTGTCACAGTATGTGTAGTACTTTACCTTCTGTAACACAGGACATAGGAAGAACACAGTAGGACCTTGGTTATAACTTCAAAGAAAAAGAGCCCTTAAAGAATAAGAAACTGTCACACATGATAAATACATTATAAATAATTCAGTGTTGTATTCTCCTTCTTCTACTGGGTGGGGAGAATTATTATCTTTCAAACAATCCCAACTGGTATTTGTTCTATCAAAAATGGACTCTCAGGCAAAGTTAAGACTCTATGGTATGGTATGTATAAGTAAGTAGGAACATTTGATTTATTATTTAATGGACACGTCCCATTGATCCTTTGGCAAGCATTAAATCAGATAAATTAGACTATGTTGGCTATTTTTAACAACTTTAAAAAAACTATTGTACAGTTTAATTTTGCTTCTCATGTTTAAAACTTTGAAGTCAACATAGCTCCTTGATACCCAAGCCACACAAAGACACAACTAAGAAAGAGAACTACAGACCAATATCCCTCATGAACATTGATGCAAAAATAGTCAATAAAATACTGGCAAATTGAATCCAAGAATGCATGAGAGAAATCATACACCATGACTAAGTATGCTTCATCCCAGAATGCAGGGATGCAGGGATGGTTCAACAAACAAAAATCTATCAATGAAATCCACCATATAAACAAAATGAAAAAGAAAAATCATATTATCATCTCACTAGATTTTGAAAAAGCCTTTAACAAAATCTAACACCTTTTCATGATAAAGGTCTTGGAGAGTTCAGGAATAACAGGAACATTCATAAAAATAAAAACAGCAATATACAGGTAAACCAACAGCCAGCATCAAACTAAATGAAGAGAAACTTAATGTGATTCCTCTAAAATCAGGAACAAGACAAGGCTGCCTACTCTCTTCATATCTCTTCAATATTGTACTTGATGTTCTATCTAGAGCAATGAAATGACAAAAGGAGATCAAGGGGATATAGATTGGAAAGGAATAAGTCAAACCTCTATTTGCAGATGATATGATTGTTTACATAAGTGACCCATAAAACTCTACCTGGGAACTTCTACAGCTGATAAACACCTTCAGCAAAATTGAGAGGATACAAGATTAATTAAAAAAAAATCAGTGGCCCTATTTTATACAGATAACAAAGGGGCTGAGAAAGAAATCAGAGAAATATCACCCTTTACAATATCCACAAAAAAATATAAAATATCTTGGGGTAACACTAACCAAACGAGTGAAAGATCTATAGCAATAACTTTGCATCCGTAAAGAAAGAAATTAAAGAAGTTACCAGAAAATGGAAAGATCTCCCATGCTCTTGGATAGGCAGAATCAACATAGGAAAATTGGCAATCTTGCCAAAAGCAATCTACAGATTCAATGAAATCGCCATCAAAATCCCAGCACAATTCTCCACTGACCTTGAAAGGACATTACTCAACTCTATCTGGAAAAACAAATGACCCAGGATAGCCAGAACAACCCTGTACAGTAAAGGAACTTCCAGAGGCATCACCATCTCTGACTTCAAGCTCTATTATGGAGCTTGGTATTGGCACAAAAATAGATAAATAAATAATGGAATCTAATCGAAAATCCTGATATTAACCCATATACCCACACACCAATGAACACCTGATTTTTGACAAAACAGCTAAAAGTATACAATGGGAGGATGAAAGCATCTTCAACAAATGGTGCTGGTACAACTGGATGATAATGTTTAGAAGCCTGCATATAGACCCATGTTTATCACCATTCACAAAATTTAAGTCCACATGGATCAAATACCTCAACACAAATCTCTTAGAACACTGAACCTCTTAGAAGAGAAAGTGGGAGGTACCCTTGAAAGAATTGGTACAGGAGACTGCTTCTTGAACGTAACACCAGTAGCACCAACACTGAGATCAAGAATTAATAAATGGGACCTCCTGAAACTGGGAAGATTCTGTAAGGCAAAGCATAGTTCATTATCCTCAATAAACATCAGGTCTAGATTAAGACAGGCAGAAAGAAGGATTATGATACCTGGACATCAGAACTCTGTCTCATTTCACATTGATTTCTGTAATTGTTGTAGGTATTGATTCTAGATTAATTGGAATGGTCACTACTACTGGGGAATCATAATTTGTCTACTACAAGAAAAACTAAATTTTTAACTTGCTGGCTCTCTTATGCATGAAAAGCTCAGGGATTAAATTTTGCAGCTCTAAAGCCAATTTTAAAAAAATACTGAGCAAATGAGAAAATCCACAGTTACATTTTGCTAAGTATTTTCATCTAATTTGCAAGCATACATCTCCACACTTCCCACATATTTTACATGTGCAAATAGATGTTAGGCAGCACTAAGTTGGCTGACATAGTGAATCTGAATTTTGCAGACCAATGATGGCAAATGTGTGGCCCAGCATTCAAATTAATGTTCACTGGTCCTTTTAATCAGAAGAGTGATGGATGTTCCAAAGGAGGGAGGTTTAACAGTTGATGAAAACAACATTAAGGAAAACAATTTTATGATTACAAATGATCAACTAATGATTTTATATAAAAAACATTTTCTATAAAAATATATTCATGTTCATTAAAAATTGCTGTACCTTAGGGACTGTGAACATGTAGCAGCATACCAGTTATCCACCAGGGGAAATTACAGCTGTGAAATGTTAATGAACTTACCATCTGATACTACATAAAAAATCTACTTAGACTGTGAATACGAGAAAGACAGAGAGAGAGGAAAAGAGACAGAGCAAGTGTAAGGTTCATGGGAGTTATTAGAAGAAGGAAAAGGAAAAGGGAAAACAATGTACATTTTTTATAATTTAAAATATATTATAAAAATCCAACAAAACACCACTTATATTGCAACTATATAAACTTATATAGAATTAACAATTTGAAGGTAGGCTAAAATTAAATTTAATCAATTATTAGATCAACATTAATCTTTACTATTGTGATTTTTTAAATTCAATTCAAATTATGATTTGTTAAAAGACATCTGAAATCAGCAGTTTCAAACAATTTGCTTCTTTGTACTTTTCTGATGGTTTCTGGCTGTCTATTGTCATCAGAAACATTTTTATAGTCAATGAAATACACATTTTATTACTGAATCTTTTGCTCAGACATTATCTTGGTGGTAATGATTATGTCCTAAAAGTGAATCTATCTGTGAAGGTCTTGGAAGCAGTGGACAAGCCTTGCTAATGATTTATAAATAACAGGAGTTTTCCTTTGACTCATAAAAAGCTCAGCATCCCATTCCCTTTTCTCTGACTTATAACAACAATTTGCCTAGAATCCAACAGCCTCTTTTAATTAATGCTGTTTTTATTCTGACAGTATTCTCAATAGTCTGTGTTTCTGCTCAATTCAAAGCTACTGTTGTCTGAAACCCTGGAGTGGGATACGTTTTGTAAGATTTGGGCTAGAGAGAGTATTTTTGCTTTTCTGCAAAATTAGGGACATGGCCATTCATCACCTGAGAAACCAATCAACTTTAGGCATGCTGTCATTCAGATGCCCCAAACCTTATGATAAATGTTGTTTCCCTAGGAACAAGGGCATAGTTAGTCTGTGCTATAAAAGAAATTAACCCTGAAAAAAAAATTAGCTTTCTGAAGGAAAATTTCCACAAAGAACTGCAGCAGCCTCTGCACTGGAAAATGACAAGGTTAATCTGATCGATCTTGTGCCAAATGCTGGGCGCTGTGCAGAGTTGAAGCTCAGTAAATGAGAACTGAAGAGATGTAACTGGGCATTAAGCCAAATGCAGTACTTGTAAGCTAACGTACTTGGTAGACATGATTATGTTTTATCTTATAGCCCATATAATAAGGAGTTGTGAGTACAAAAGGCCATTGTTTTCTCATTTCTTGCTATGATGACATTCATTTTTGGAAATATGAAATATGTACTTGGGAATTGGATAGAACAAGAGTCAATCCTTGATCTTATGCCTGAACACTTGTCCTTGGGTGAAAAATAGTTTAGTTTATATGAACTTTGTAACATCCCATTGTAAAAAACTGAAACCTAGATCCCAGTGCTGTGTTGGAAAGAGAATGATACAATGTGGACAGAGCAGTGTCAGAGCTGTGCCAGGTGCCTTGGTAGCTAATTAGATTGTCAGTTTTGTCAGATTAGAAAGCATCAAGAACAGGAGTGAAGCACCCCATGGTGTGTGCCTATGGGTGCTTTCCCAGAGAGTAGTCCTCGGAAAAGTGGAAGACATACTCTGAGGGTAAAAGGAACCATTCCAGGACATGGGACAGCAGAGGGACTACAGAAAGGACAAAACCAGCTGTGTACTGTGATTTTATCTGTTTCATAACTGTAGGTGTAAGATGACCATACCTTCTCCACCACGAGGGACTCAAAATTGAGGGCCAAAATAAACCCTTCCTAAATTGCTTTTGTCAGGTTTATTTTTGTTACAGCAATAAGAACATCAACTCACTAATAATAAAAGCCCCAATGGGTTTCAGGCATTACTTTGAAAGTGAATTCATTCTGTGCTACTAAGAACTCATGTCTTAAGGAACAATAATAATTAAGACTGTGGGGCCTGAGAGGAGACAGTTATTGTTTTAAGTCTTATTTCTAGCTTTTGCTTGTGTGGTCTGGACAAAGCTTAATTTCTGCTTGTGTAAAATGATGGTGAAATTTACCTCACAGAGCTATTATGAAGATACAATTATAAAACTCATAGAAAATATGTGTTAGGGTTCTAAGTCACTGAGTTCTCATGTTTATTTGCTTGAATATTTTAGTTGAGACACACAGGAATTCGAAACATTAGTGGTCTCTCTTCCTGCCAAGTCTCCAGGCTTTGTAAAACACTTGATCAGCTAAGATTGCTTGTATAAGCATGTGGAAGGGGGCCATTTTCAGCCATCTGCCTTGTGCATGCTTGGTATTCAGCATAGAGTTAACTGATTATTTTTTTATTCTACCCCTGATGTCCTCATATGGCTGATTGGAAGGCACCTGCTCATCTGTATACATCCCACATGCCTTTGTTCAAGGTTGTCTGCCACCATAGGCTATCCTCAGCAGCAATGGGGATGGATGTAAATAAAAACATAGCAAATTGTAAAAAAGCATTGTAAAGTATTAGAATATTTTGGCATCTATACAAAAAGTTACGGACTGCCTCATAAACTGGACTCAGGAATACCATTAGGCCTTAGAATGATCAAACTTTCCTTTTGGATTTTAAGGAATAGTTGTTCCCATGGCCCTTGCACTACTCCCAATATCACAGTCATCAGTGTCACCAACCCTCTCTGTAATTAGCAGCATGTATTGTCAGTTTTGGAAATCAAAGCAATTCTTAACTAATCATCTATTATGGGCAATGTGAGAAATGCCCATGACCTTTGATCATACCAATCCTTGCAAAGCAAATATCTTCAATTTTACTCTATAGAGTACACATTGAGCTTCAGAAGTGTAATGTCCTGGTGGAAGGGGTGGAATTGAAGCATTAAAGCAGGCCATTCAAATGGTGATTGAAATGATCAGGAGACTCTTTGAAAGAGGCATATACATTAGTGACTCAGCTGTGACGCCAGCTATCAATATATCTGCCTGCAGTATTTATATAATGTCAGAACTGTCATTTCCTGCCACTCTTTCTGCACTCTAGATAATTGCAAATCTGGTTATGAACACTTTAAAACTTGGAGTATCAAAATGCTAGAAACATGAAGAGATTGTTTTCTTTATAAAAAGGTCCTCTCATTACAAAAGTTTACAACAAAGGCATCCTTATATGCTACAATACATTGCAGTCAAAATAAAGAATAAAACCTGAAGCAGCACGGGACTAAGCTAATCTCCAACATCCTTAGAGTTTGTAGTTTCTCCATATTAACTCTGGGCAGATATCTACGTATTTTATAACTGTGCCACTTACTTGGTTTCAGACATGGTCTCCCTGTGTAAAAAATGCTGACCTGGAATTTTTTTCTATAGCCAAGGATAGACTCATTTAATACTTATCTGATGCACAACTTGGGAACACTAGAATTTCAGAATAGTACTGGGTTCTTTACCTGTTTTTGGTGAAAATATAGTGACCTTGTTTCAATTTTAAATTCCATTGTTTATCACTAGCATATGAGAATTAAACATACTGTGCATATTAACCTAATAGACTTAAAATTTTTATTCAATTTTTATTACTTCCATTGTTCTATATGGGTAGATACTCAGTTCGTTTAGTTGAAAGGAGGCTTCTAGTTATTCTTCCAAGTTTATATATTGTTTGTCCTCATTTTCTTTTTGTATTTGCTATGTCTTTCTGTATGTTTTGAACAAGAGCCTTGTAGCCTTTATATTCTCTTTCTTTTTCTTTCTTTCTTTCTTTCTTTCTTTCTTTCTTTCTTCCTTCCCTCCTTCCTTTCTTTTTTTCTACTGTTTTGCAAAGAGGAAACCCAACTTTTCTCTTGCCATTAAGCATGATGTCATCTATAGGTGTTGTGTACATATTCTTCTGTAAGTCAAGCAAGCAGAAGACTGCTCCTAGAGTACTGAGGGGTTTTCTTTTCCTAAAGACTGGCATTGTAATGCTGAAGTGCCTTTTGTGTCTATTGACAGCCTCATTGATTTTCTTTTTCTTTTTTTGTTAATATTTGATGAGGAAGATTGCATTTATTGACTTTCAAATGCTCAGTTCATTCTGTGTACCTGAAATAGCTCTCACTTGTTAGTTGTATATAATAGAATTTCATTGAGAGTTTTTTCGTAAATGTTTATGACAGAGGCTTATCTGTAGCTTTTCTTTCTTGTGAAATGTTTAGCTGCCTTGGTTAGGTATCTGAACAAGGCTTACTTCAATGAATAAGTGAGAACACGGTAAAAATTTATTTTATGGAGGGTGTTTGGGGAAAGTGGTATTATTTTCTTTCCAGATGTTTGCTAGAATCCACCAATTTGATCACATAGATCAGGCTCTTTCCATTTAGGAAGAGTTGGTATTAGTAATTTGATTTCTTAAATGACTACAAACATGTTCAGATTATCCGTTTCTTTCCAGCAAGTTCTGGTAGTCATATCTTTAATGAAATTAGCCATTTCATCTAAGACTTCAAAATCTTTGGCCATAAACTTTCTCATAATATTTGGTTATTGTCCTTTAGTATTCAAAGTCTCCTCAATGTTGATTCTGTCTTCACTGCTCTTATGGGTCCTAGAGCTTTTAAACATATTCCATTGCTAGCTAGCCTAACTAGACACTTAATCAACTTTATAGATCTTTCTGAAGAACCAGTTTTAAATTATTTTCGCCTTTTTTCCACTTCTTTATCTGTTTTACTTCTGCTCTAATTTTCATTATTTCTATTGTGTGCTCAAATTAAGATTTTATTCTTTTGCTCTAGTTCCCAGAGGTGGGCATTTTTATTTATATATGTTAATTGTATCAACACCCATGCCCTTGTTATAAGATTATTTTGTGGCTTTGCAAGATATGTTTCCTGAAGGAAAGTGAGTAACAAATGGATCTATAGACATGCCAAAATAAAGAAAATTTAACTAAACATAAAGAATGAGGAAGGAATAACAAAAGTCACAAAGCCTCTTCAAGATTTATGAGCATTATAGAGCATGTTGAAACACCGTAAGAAGACAGGCTATCTGAAATTTGATGACATATATGGAGTATGTCCACATGTGTGCCCCCTGCTCTGTATGTGTATGTGTTTGTGCGTGTTATTATCAGCTATAGAGCATGTTGAAACACCATGAGAATAGAGGTTAGCTGAAATTTGAAAACATATATGGAATATGTGCAAGTGTATGCTCCCTGTTCTCTTATTCTCTCTGACTTCCCCCACCCCATGTTTGTGGGTATATATGTGTGCATCTTATCTGAGAATCACATTAAGAGGAAGCAAGAAGTAAATCTTGTTGCCAATATCTAAGAAAATTTCTTCAGGCAAAATATGGAAAATTTTTCTATAAATAAATCACCTTGTAAAATGATGTTCTGAGGATTCAAAATATGATAGTAGAGCATCAAGGGACAAACTGCTCTTGGATTCTATGATTAAAGGAAACATAACTGTTTATCATCTGAAATTAATTTAGAATACTTCCTGTGCCTTTAAGGCACATGCCAGGATAATATAAGGCCACAGCTTACAGATAGCAATCATAACCCAGTCCAATTTCTTCATGCTGACTGCAATTTAGATGTTTTTCTTTTAGAAGCTGTCCTAATTCACAGAGTTAATGGACAACACATTGTATTTAAACCTTCCAGATTTTATTGCAGACTTGTTGTGAATGTAATATACTAGCAAGATCGTTCTGAAGAAATATTTGAGAGCTTAGAGAAATAAAAATTGCATCATACGGTCTACATTAAAAGTTTTAAAACACTGGATATTCAGAGGAGAGCTATATTTTTATTATATTCATGATATTCACTTTAAGTTTATTTTGAGGAAAACTTGATTTTACTATTTAGCTGGATCTTCATATATTTTTTAAAATCAAAGGCAAAGATGTTTTACTGTTGCAGATTTTATAAATTTTAGCATATTCTAAGGTATAAATTTTGTATTTTATCACGACTTTAACTTTAAATTTAAGGATTCTTATTCATTAAAAGATTCAGCAAAGTGAAAAATCATAAAGATTGTCTAATTTTTCAATAAATATTTATTGAATAGATAATCTCTGCAAACATCGATACTTGTCAAAATAAGTGATCTTGTGGGAAGTTCAGAAAGTAAAGAGATCGTGCAGCAATCCAAAAATTTCTATTACAGAGGAATTGATTAGTATTTCAAAGGAAAGGACTGAGACAAACATGGGGCGTGTGACTATGGTACTTGGAGATGTTATCCGGCTGCATGTAAGATATGAACGATATGAGGAGTGTAATTCTACAGAACATGCAGCATTTGCACAAGCTTGGAGAATTAACAGAAATGGGCATGCTCAGAACAAGAGGTAAAAAGTATGAAATAGCAGCACAGAGGCTATATGGGGAAAACTCTGAGAACAATACCTGTTGCAAGATGTCTCTATCAGATGCTGAGTGGTGAGGGTGAGCTTGTTTAGATTTTATTGGTAGAATAACTACCCCATATTCTTAAGAAAACAAACAAGAGAATAACTGATGAGAAGTCCTGGTAAGAACCAAACTATGACTATACATTTCAACAGCATCATATTAATAACTTGACAAGAGTGGAAGTGACGTGAATAATGTTAAAGCAAGTCAATCTAGATGAATATATAAGCTGTATCTAGGAAATTTGAAGATAATAATTATTAAAACAAAAGCTGTCAAGATGTTCATGTCATGTGTATAGTGGCCAATAAACCCTTCTGGGTTAAAACAAAACAGAACAAAAACAAAAAACCTCTTCTTCCTAAAACCTTTTCCCAAAGAGTTTAAATGGAAGTTTCTGCACTTTAATCTTTAAATTAATCTTTAAATCTTTCCTCAAAATCCAGGGAAAAAGTTAGAAAATGCCACTCTGTGTGTTGAGACTAATCATAATCTTTGTAAAATGTGTTTGTTCATCCAACAATTTCTAGATGTAAGCTGTCTCTAAAAGAAGTTGTTCATAGAAGTTCTGCTGATTATCCTCAGGAAGTTGAAAACACTAGCAGGTATTAGCTGTTTGGTCTCACAAATCTCATTGATTAATCAAGGTAAATTGGGGAATAATTAACTGAATCATGACCTGAAACATGGTGTTCAAATACTAAGATGTGCAAATGATTGGAGTTAATTAGATACTGGAGACTACTAAAATAGGGTGTGTATATTTTTTCACAGTCACAGAATATTCAGCACACCGTGTAAGCATTAAACAAAATATTCTCAACATACATATGTGTGATAAAGGTAGTAGCAAAATAATGTTAGTTCATTTGTCTCTGTACCAAAACCTTTGAGAGAACAACTTGCTCATGGCTTCAGAGATTTCAGTTTGTACTCAGCCCCTCCAGCTGCTTTCAGGCCTGTACGAAGGCAGATGAGCATGGCTGAGGGTAGCTGTTACCTCATGACAGTCAGGATTCAATAAAATACAGGAAAGCGGCACAGAATTCCCCACTTCCTCAAGCAGGTCCCATCTACTATATTCTACTGCTTCACTATAAGGCCATCAAACTTTGAATCTATTAATAATTTAACTCATTGATTACATTGAGCCCTGAAGATCCAAGTACTTCCCAAATCCTAATCTGTAAACAGTATGCAGAGTGCCAAGCTTTAACATGAGTTAATATAGGGCTGTTTTATACATAAACTATAAAACATAACATGCTTATATTTATCAGCCTAAGACATTACTAATCTTGACTCTCATCTAACACAAAGATCTATATTGGTTTTTTACTGATTTGTGCTCAGCTGCATCCTTCTGGGAAAGGTCATCTCTCAGATACACCTCAGCATGAAAATGTCTACAGTAGCATCCCCCTCATTTTCTCCATCATTGAAAGTAGACAGAAAATAGTGGATGTGCTGAAAGTTTAGGAAATATAAAAAATATGTAGGAAACACAAAGAAGAAAATGCACTCAGGAAGCTACAAAACATCTAATGCTCAAAAACTTCAAGAATATGGCCCACTGATAACTTGAGCTTATATTTCATTGTACATGTGAGACATCAGATATAAAGCCAGAATTTCCCTCTCCTTAATTCTTCTTTCAATAACCAGTAAGCTCTGTGCTCCTTGTTTGGGGTTAAGTTGTAGCATATAGGAATATAGGCTGATAACTACTAATCTTCCTAACTTATTCCACCAGAAATTAAAGTTGATAGGTAAAGGATTCGTTGTAAATTAAGGGCACTGAGCATTAGGTTTCCAACTCACAAGGTTAAAATGACAACTATTGAGAGAAGGGATTGTAGATAAACATAAAGGAAAGGGATGGAATGTTAAAGAAGAAAGGAAAGGACAAGACAGGAAATTAATTGATGGAGGGAGAAAGTAACGAGAGAATGGAGGAAGAAATGAGAGGGTCTGGAGAGGGGAGGAGTGGGAGGGCAAGGAAAAGGGAGGGGAGGTAGGGAAAGAGAGAGAAGGGAAGGGAGAAGGAAGAGAAGAGAGGAGAATAAAAGAAAAGAATAGGGAGGGAGGGTTAGGAAGAGGAGGGGGAGTTGAAGAGAGAAGAGAGGGGCAGGTATAAGGAAAAGAGAAGTCTTGACAGCTCATGGTAGCTCACAGGGTATGGAGAACCCAGATGGAAGTCTGTGCCATCTGAATTCTCAAAGATGTATAATTTCTCTAAAATTTTGAATATTTTAAGTGGTACACAATAAGAAAGAGTTACAAAACCTTTTATAACCAAGTCTACTGAAGAGGTTTATTTCACTGTCAGGAAAGCCAAGAATCCCACTGTTTTCCTTCCTTCTTTTGCTTTGGCTTTATATGTGGATGGTTGTTGAACATCTCTGAAAATACCTATGACAGGGATGTTAGAAGGAAGTGAAATTTTCATTGAAAATAAAAGAATAGAGACAATCCAAATTATACAAAAGCAGTTGAGATTGAGACAAGACATTTAACAATCATTGTTATCTAGTATAACATTGGACTTAAACTGAAAAGTAACATTACCGTCACAGAAGTTAGAACACACGAGTATAACATTGTATTTCAAGGTACAAGAGTATTGTAGAGGACTTATTGTAGGAAGAATACAGCAAATATAGTTCTTGATGAGTGCTATATTTTTATTGCAAATTAATGAGTTGACACTTTACTTGAAATAGTCAATATATAATTGGTCTTAGCCATTTTGTATAGAGTAGAATATAGTCTCAAAGTTTTAGGTTGTAGTTCTATAATTGCCAGCCATGTTAAAATTTTTAGTGATTTTTTCTTTAGCAATTTTGTTTCTTCTGAGATTTAGTAGAGAAAAGTACGAGATAAAAATACTCTGAGAACATACCAAGTAGAGCCTGTGAACACAGTGGGGTCTTTTCCATTCAGATGGAGTTGAAATCATGGGTATAACTATTATAAAGTTTAATATCTTATAGTCTAATTTAATTCCATCAATTCTAATAATTTTTTGAGACAAAGTGTAATTTAATTACCCAGGTTAGCCTAGTTTTTTTTAATTTTCCTGCTTTAGATGAACAAATGCTAAATTTATGGGGATGTATCTCCATGTCAAATTATATAATTTTAAAGTGTTATAGATGAAGTAGAGAGGACAGGAGTCAAAATGACATCAAACATCCAAGATCTATTCCTCATCTCTCTGTGATGACAAGATGATGATGTTGATAATATTGAGGGATTTATGAAAACTCTCAATTTCAGGTTTGGCTTGAAGAAGAGGAATCTGGATTTGGCTATGATAATTATAGATTTTTCCATTGGGTTCTCAAATTGAATTTTTAATCACATAAGGAAAGTGTGGTAATCATTAACTAGAACAAAGATTTAAATAAATTGAGAAGTTACAATTAGGTATAAAAGTATGTAGTCTCAATAGTAACATTTTTGTTAGGTAGCAGTTAAGTCCTAAATAAGATAGTTTAAAAGAAAATGGGAAGAAACAAATTAGTAAAAGCTTCAGACAGGATTATGTCTTCTACTACTATATCTAGAATGAAATTTGAGGTTAGTATGGAAGCACTGGCAAAGTTTTGCATATCTGTATTCATTTCTGAGACCATACAATGTCAGGTAACTTCACAGTGGAGTTCAGCTTTATTCATGTTTTCTACTGCTGTAAGGAGATACCTAGAAAATCAACTACACATGGGAAAATGTGATTTGGCTCATGATTTCAGAGAATTAGTTTTAATTTACAGTCCGTTGGCCCCATCTCTGAGACTAAAGTAGAGCTGACATCATGGTAGGAGCATCAGACTTCCAGTAAGTTAATTGTTATTACACTTTACCCTGCTTCCCAGTAACAACTACCTACTAGAAACCTAGCCTTCAATATTCAGCATGCATTCTATATCTGTACTCTAATAAAGATGGTAGGGCAAGGTACAATAGAGAAAACAGTAACAGATGAGGATAGGGTTCTTCTAGAGTTATGTGCTTCGAAAGATGAATGAGGAAAGGATATGGGACTATAACCAATTGATTTATCTGAGCTATAAATTTTAACAGTATCTATAGTAAAGGCAAAGTCTACTGTCTCAGATATAGGTGAGTAAGGAGATAGGGAGATGACAGCTAGTTCTTTCTTTGTTAAATAAGAAATGCCATTTCCTGGAACTAAAGTGTTGGCTGAGGAGATAAGAGCACTTCTTACCCTTGAAGAAAACACATTTCAATTCTCATCATCCATAAACAGTTTACAATGATCTCTAACTTGGCCCTAGGAACACCTACAAACTCTTCTGACATTTTCAGGAACAGACATGGTCCCTGTACATACATATGTACATTCAAGCAAAATACTCTTTCTCACACACCTGATAATAAAATAAATAAGTCCACACACACACACACACACACAAAAAAAAAAAAAAAAAAAAACCAAAAAACAAAAAATCATTTCCTGAAGATGGTTGTGTGCAAAGAGTCTTAGTTCATATAAAGTAGGTAAAGGAGTGAATTATGATGGTTATTCATTCGTATTCCAAGTAAGAGTAAGGTGTTCCCAACCTCTCTGATGAATCTTGAAAATACAGAGAAAATTACAGAGAAATACAGATGATATTTAAGCATTGTAATAACATAGCAGTCATTGTTTGGGAAAAAGAGAGCTATTAAATGAATGCTCAGCAGATATTACATATGTGGGTATGCTGGTCAGAGCAGTGCAGCAAGACATAAGGTTGTGTTACGATGATGCTTGGTGAAGTTATTCTTTTATATAGTAAATTAACTTTGGAGAATGTGCCATAATGAGCAAATCCTAGAAGGGAAGGAAAGCACCTTGTGCACATAGAATGCATTTCAATAGTAAGAAAACATGAGATTATGTCACTTACTTTTAGCAACAATTATGAAAATTAATACTTATTCTGTTGTTAATAATTCTATAGTAAACCTAACAGTGTTAAAAATTACTTAATTGATAATCCAACGTTGTATACTCCAGTGCTAATCTTCATTGTTGTGGTCACTATGGCTCACAGGATAATTGAGCAGGGAAATGCTCCTTAAAGAATTGCAGATTGACCTAACTTCGTTAACAGTTGTGTTACTCTGTTGTAATCAATTTCATATTAAAATTAGAAAATATGAAATTTCCCAGTAAGAGTTTTACGCCAAAGTTGCCATGTGTAGCTTAGTTTTGCTTCAGAGGTGGCTGTCATCTGCCTCTTAGAGAGATACATTTAATACTAGTGCAATGAGTAGTAATTTCTCCAATTGTTAAGTAAAGAGCATACCCACAGAAGCTTAACTACCGGGTTTGCTGAGGTACCTTCAACTTGATGTCCACATTTTAATAAAATTGGTTACTTTAGTATGTAATTTCCCTCCTCTTAAAGCAATTTCCCAGCCTCCTTGGAACAATGACACACAGTGGTTACTTTCACTGTAATGACACTTTCTGAATCCACTTGATAGCAATAGAACAAAAAAAAATGCTTTTAGTCAGCCCTTAAGGTAGCAATTCCTCTGAAGAAAAAGAATGCATTTTTCCATTTCAATTTTTTTAGCAATTTCCAATTCAAAATGCTCCATGATATAGATATTTTCAAAAATAAGTCTGAAGATAGTTGACTTGAAAATATAAAAGCCCCCCCCATGTTCACAATTTGTTCAGGGGCTCTTGTCCTTTTCTCCTTCACAAGGTGATTGTGTATGTCTCTCTTATGTTCCTCCTTGTTTCCTAGCTTCTCTGAAGGTGTGGATTGTAATTTGGTGATCCTTTGCTCTACATCTAATCTCCACATACGAGTGAGTACATACCATGTTTGCCTTTCTGTAACTGGGTTACCACACTTAGGATGGTTTCTTCTAATTCTATCCATTTGCCTGCTAGTTCTGAGACTTCATTTTTTCTTGGTGAGTAGTACTTCATTGTGTAAATATACCACATTTTCTGTACCCATTCTTCAGTTGAGGGGCATTTTCTGGAGAAACCATCATACTGATTTCCAAAGTGTCTGAACAAGTTTTCACTCCCACCAGCAATGGAGGAGCATTCCCCCTATCTCCACATTCTCTCCAGCATATACTGTCATTGTTGTTTTTAATTTTAGCCATTCTGATGGGTGTAAGAGTTAGGAGAAAGGGGAGGGGAGAAGAGAAGGGGGAGGAGAACATAAAGGATCAGGAAGATTGTGTGGGGGAGATGAATAAAAGAAATCAAAAAAAGAGACACATAATAGAGGGAGCCATTATATGTTTAAAGAGAAATCTGGCACTAGAGAATTGTACATAGATCTGCAAGGATGACTCCAACTAGGAATCTAAGCAATAATGGAGAAGCTACCTTAAATGCCTTTCCCTTATAATGAGAATGATGACTACCTTAAATGCCACCCTAGAGCCTTCCTCCAGTAGTTGATGGAAACAAAAGCAGAGATCCACAGCTAAGCACTGAGCCAAATTCCTGGAATCCAGTTGTAGGAGAGGAATGATGAGCAAGAGGGTCAAGACCATGCTAGGAAAACCCACAGAAAGAGCTGACCTGAGCAAGTGAACTCATGAACACAAGTTTGCAAGCTGCAGTACTAACATAGGACCAAACCAGACCCCATGAACTTGGGTGTCAGTATTTTATTGAGTATTTTTGCATCAATGTTCATGAGGGATATTGGTCTGTAGTTCTCTTTCTTAGTTGTGTGGCTTAGGTACCAAGGTATTTGTAGCCTCAGGAAAGAGAGTTTGGCAATGAACCTTCTGCTTCTATTGTGTGGAGCAATTTGAGGAGTATTGGTACTAGCTCTTATTTGAATTTCTGGTAGAATTCTGCACTGAAACCATCTGTCCCTGAGCTTTTTTGTTTGGGAAACTTTTGATGAATGCTTCTATTACTTTGGGGAGTATAGGTCTATTTAAATTGCTTATCTGTTCTTGATTTAGTTTTGGTAAGTGATATTTATCCAGAAAACTGTCTATTTCCTTTAAATTTTTCAATTTTTCAGGTTTTCAAAGTATGACCTGATGATTCTCTGGATTTCCTCTGTGTCCATTGTTATGTCCCCCCTTTCATTTTTGATTTTGTTAATTTGCATGTACTCTCTTGAGTTTTTGTTAGATTGGATAAAGTTTTGTCTATCTTGTTGAGTTTCTCAAAGAACCAACTGTTTTTTTCATTGACTCTTTATATTGTTTTCTTTGTTTCTACTTTATTAATTTCAGCCCTCAATTTGATTATTTCCTGACATCTCATCTTTTTGGGTGAGTTTGCCTCTTTTTGTTCTAGAGCTTTCAGCTGACAATTCTCTAGTGTGTCTAGTTTCTCCAGTTTCTCTATGTGTTCACTTAGTTCTATGAACTTTTCTCTTAGCACTCTTTGAAAGTGTCCCTTAAGTTTGGGTATGTTGTATATTCATTTTCATTGAATTCTAGGAAGTCTTTAATTTATTTCTTTCTTGACCCAGGAGGGATGCAATTGAGAACTGTTCAATTTCCATGAGTTTGTAGGTTTTCTGTAATTTGTGTAGTTGTTGAATTCTAGTTTTAATGCATGGTGATCCAATAAGATACAGAGGGTTATTACAGTTATTACAGTTTTGTTTGTATCTGTTGGGCTTTGCTTTGTTGCTGAGTATGTGTTCGATTTTAGAGAAGGTTCCATGTTGTACTGAGAAGAAGTTATAGTCTTTTGTGTTTGGATAGAATGCTGTATAGATGTCTATTAAACCCAAGTGGGGCATAACTTCTGTTAGTTCCTTTCTTAAGTTTTTGTCTAGTATTCCTATCCAGTGGTAAGAGTCAGGTGTTGAAGTCTCCCACTCTAAGTGTATGGGGTTTTATGTCTGATTAGTGTTTTAGTAATGTATCTTTTACAAATGTGGATTCCTTAATATTAAGTGCATAGGTGGTCAGGATTGAGACTTCATCTTGATGGACTTTTCCTGTGATAAATATGAATTGCACTTCTTCATATCTTTTGATTAATTTTAGTTTGAAATTTAATTTATTAGATATTAGGATAGCTACAGCATATTGTTTCTTAGGTCCATATCACTGGAAAATCTTTTTCCAACCCTTTACTCCGAGGCATAATCTGTCTTTGAAGTTGAGGTGTGTTTCTTGCAAGCAGCAAATTCTGCCCCATCCATTCCTATCCATTCTATTATCCTATTTCTTTTTATAGGCAAGTTAAGACCATTGATATTAAGGGATATTAATGACCACTGGTTGTTAATTCTTGTTTGTTTTGGATTTGTTGTTGGTGGTAGTATTATGTGTAGATTGTAGATTACACACAAACACACACACACACACACACGTTTTTTCTTTATTGGTTTTTGATAAAATGCAATGGAATTATCTATTGCCTATGTTTTTTTTTTGAAACACCAAAGTCCAAAAGCTTTGAGGTTTATTTTACACAGAAAATAAAACACAGGTACCATTCTGCTGTAAAACTGAGTTAGACATTTAACAAACCTATTATCAAAGAGTTACATAAAATAATTTTTGTTGACATGAAGTCGTAATCACATCTGTACTCTATGAAGTGTAGATTTTAAAAGTTAATGACTATATTACCAAATGCTAGCCCAAATAAATTATTGTGTACAAGATTACATACATATAAAGTGTCTTATGTACAACACATTCATTCTCAATGAGGAAACTTTTCATCCCCAAGGGAATAAACCTTGGTTTTTTTACATGTGCAAAATAAAACATAGATACAGTACATAAACAGACTTACAGTGTATCAGGGAAGGGAGGACTATTATCTCTGGTATTGAAGTTACATAGGAAAGCTGGAAATGTTTCTAAGTGTAAGAACATTTGTGTAGAATGTATGAGATACTTTGACACCCAGACTGTCACACAGAAGGTGGCAACTAAGCAAAATAGGTAAGAGCTCCTCAGAGTTCCAATACAAATATTTTAAATCTAAGAATTTGGAATCAAAATAAGAATCTTGTTTCAACTTGTAATTTTATCCAAGAATGAGTTTCTAAATTTAAGAAACTGCATGAGTCTGTCCATGGTGGTGCTCAGTTTCAATCCCAGCACTTGTGAAGCAGAGGCAGGCAAGTTTCTGAGTTTGAGACCAGTCTAGTCCACAGAGTGAGGTCTAGAACAGCCAAGACTACACAGAGAAACCATATCTCAAAAAACCAAGAAAAGAAACTGCATGAGTTTTCTTTGACATCCTAGAGTTGTTAAAAGGGCTAAAGGACAACACAGTCCATCATGAACATACACCAAAAAGTCCAAGAGCTCACATAAGATGACACAGACCTCTACTCACTATGGACACATGAAGTACTGACTGATAGCACAATGGTGCTTTCCAAAAGGAGGACATCAAATTCAAATGGGAAACCAGATGTTTGGGTGACAAATCACCACCTGAGAATTATTTTCTTGGAACCACATACACATATATTTATCATCAAAAACCTTAGTCTTGTGAGGGAATGATGAGATGGGAATAACAAAATGTACACTTAATGTTCATTAGCAATGGAAAAAATAAAACATTTTTATAGGCTTAAAATTGTCATTAGTGCATTTAGATTTCTGGAGAATGAATAAAAATTTAAAATACCTTTACAATAATACAATATTATTAGGAATTAGCCATGTATTGAGGTCATTTTAGTGAGCTACCATTGCTTAAATATAAGAAAAGTAATTTCTTGGTCCAAATTAGTGAAAACTTAAAAAAAAGATTGTCTTCAGAGGACATTATTTGAGGACAGTTTTCTTTTCAGATACATTCTGATACTCAAAAATCACTATAACAATTATAGGTTTTCAATTGTATCCTTGAAAAGATGTCGGATTTCCATTTCTACAGGAGATTTTATCACCAGTGTGTTCAATTCCACAGGGTAAGCCTTCTTCATTATTATTAAGAACTACATGCATATTAGAAAGACTGACATTCATTACTTTTTCATCTTTTCAAAAAGATACAGGCAGACTTGCTAAACTAAAAGTAACATCTATAAAGTCATGCAACAAACTATCCCCACAATGATTGTGAAGAAGCCATTCAAACTCCCCAATAACATCATTAACAGGCATACCTTGCCATTCTTTAAAAAGAATAGCTGAACCAGTCAGAACTGAAGTGGTAAAGGACACATAATATATTGGAATCACAATGGAAGTGTTGAAAATGTCCAGATCCTGGTTTAGGTGATTGATCTGCATACTCACACAGACCACAAGGCTAAACAACAGAATCCAGGACAAGGGGTGCTGTAGAACACACTTTCCAGCAAACAACTCCTTGATGGTCACACAAGAGACTAAAAATGCTCTAATCATAGAGCAGATTGTTTTCTGTATTTTTGGTATGTTTCTTCCATTTCTTTAAGGGATTTTCTCATTTCCTCTATCATCTTCATGAAGTAGTTTTTAAGGTCTTCTGCTTCATCTGTGATAGAATATTCAGGTATTGCTGGTGTGTCATCCCTAGACTCTGGTGGTGGCATATTGGTCTTTTCTGTTGTTGAATTTGTTCTTATACTTTTGTCTTCCCATTCCTTCTTCCAGTGGGTTCAGGTGGTATCTCTCCCTCTCCTCTCCTCTCCTCTCCTCTCCTCCCCTCCCCTCCTCTCCTCTCCCCTCTCCTTCCCTCCCCTCCACTCCCTTCCAGTCCTCTCCTTTCCTCCCCTCTCCTCCTGTCCTCTCTCTCTTCCCCTCCCCTTCACTCCCTTCCTGTTCTGTCCTCTCCTCTCCTCTCTTGGTGGATGTAGGCAGACCACAACTTAGATGTAGACAGACTCTTCATGGTCTGGCCTCTCCTGGTGCTCTCCCAGAGGGTGTGAGGGAGGGGCCAAGATTCTCCTGTTGCTCTCCTTGTGATCTCCTCCAGGTTGTAAGGTGTCAAGACTGTGATATGGACTCACTCTGGATGGTCCAGCCTGGTGGGGCAGTTATACTACATGTCAACCAGATCCAGGGAACTCCAAGGAGTGGGTAGGGGCAAATGGGCTTGAGCAGGGGTCACACTTACCTCTCCTGGCACTTGGAGAGGGTCTAAGACTACTACTCTCTTACAGATTTCAATACTGTTTCTTTATTCTGCTAAAAGGACCTAATATTAAATTAACCCCTAATAAGTTGTTATATCATAGGTTAATGCATCTACCAATTGTCAGCAAACTTGTTTGCCATAGATGAAAGTTAACAATGAAAGACACAACTGTCAAAGCACAAAGAATATGAGGCTTTTTGCCCTTGGTGGATCAGCCATGTTCTAGGGAAGTTCAAACATCCAAGTATATATGGGTGGTACAAATTGTACTCTGTGTGTTGAGAAAGAAACAAAGACACAAAGTTGTGTGGGTAGAGGAGGGGAGGAGGTGGATCTGGGAGGAGTTTGGGATAGAAGTTGTATCATAACACATGATATGGAATTTCCAAAGTACTAATAAAAGCAAGAAAAATGGGTTGCTGAAGAAAAATAGCATAACTGGCACAGAAAAGCTCCAAAGACTGAAATAAAATCCATCCATTTTCCGTCATCAAAAGACATCTAAAGTCACATTTTAAAATGTATGTGTCAACCTGTTCCTGCAGTTTAAAACGTGAAGTGATCTATTTTCATACTACAAAGATTGCCAGTTTGAAGATATGGATCTCCATTCTTAACACCCTTTCGAAAATTACATTTATTGCACAGATATGCTTCATACTCTTAAGAATGAGGAAGCACCATACTTTCAGATCATGTGTTCCATCCTGCAGTTCTGTTCCGACTTCCAGTATCAGAGAAGATTGTCCTCAGTGCACAGGTAGTAATGAAGCAGTTGGCTGGATGACATCTTGTGGGGCATCACACTGCCATAAATGGTACAGTAGCCAGCACACTTTGTCTCCTCCCATCTCTTATCCCTTTTTGGAAAAGTCAGAGAGAGAGAGAAAAACTGTTTTGACAAATTGCCAGTCTTCTGGGGATCCCCTAAGAGTTTTAAATGATGCTTGCCAAATGCTTAGCACCAAGTAACTAAGCAGAGCCGCATGTAAAATCACAGGAAGAAAAGAAGAGATTTTGCAACTCATAACGTCATGTTTACTGACTTTAAGTGTAAAAATGCATTCAAAGAGTAATTGCTTATCCCCTCCCCTCATGCTCCCAATTTGTTCAGGAACTCTTGTCCTTTTCTCCTTTACCAGGCAAACATGCCTGTCTCTCTTAGGGACCTCCTTGTTTACTAGTTTCTCTGGAGGTGTGGATTGTAGGCTGATAATCCTTTGCTCTATGTCTAATATCCATATATGAGTGAGTATATACCATGTTTGTCTTTCTGTGACTAGGTTACCTCACTCGGGATGGTTTTTCTAGTTTCATCCATTTGCCTTCGAATTTCAAGATTTCATTGTTTTTTTTCAGCTGAGTAGTACTCCATTGTGTAAATGTACCACATGTTCTTTAGCAATTCTTTGGTTAAGGGACATCTGGGTTGCTTCCAGGTTCTGGCTATTCCAAATATTGCTGCTATGAACATGACTGAACAGATGGCCTTGGTGTATGAATGGGCATCCTTTGGGTATATGCCTAAGAGCGGAATTTTTGGATCTAGAGGTAGACTGGTTCCCATTTTTCGGAGAAAGAGCTATACTGATTTTCAAAAGAACAGGAGGGATCAGGAAGATTGAGTCCTGGAATGAATAGATGATAGCAAGAGACACATCAATAGAAGGAGCCATTCTAGATTTAAAGGGATGCACAACGATGACCCCCAACTAGGAATCTAAGCAATAGTGAAGAGGCTACCTTAAATATCCTTCCCCTATAAAGAGAATGATGACTACCTTAAATGCCACCCTAAAGCCTTTATCCAGTAACTGATGGAAACTAAAGCAAAGACCCACAGCTAAGCACTGAGCCTAACTCCTGGAATCCAGTTGTACAGAGAGAGGAGTGATGAACAAGGGGGATCAAGACAATGCTGGGAAAACCCTCAGAAACAGCTGACCTGGTCAAGTGGAAAATCATGGACACCAGTCTGACAGCTGGGGAAACAATGTAGGACTGAACCAGGTCCCCTGAATATGGATGTCAGCTGGGAGTGCTGGACAGTCTATGGGACCTCTGGCAGTGGAACCAGTATGTATCCACAGAGCACAAATGGACTTCCCGTCCCCATCTCCCATGGAGAGATACTATTTTAGCCTAGATTCATGGGGGAGGGCCTAGGTCCTGCCCCAAATAACTTGACAGTTTTTGATGATCACTCATGGAAGGTATCACCCTCCCTGGGGAGTAGGTGGGGGATAGGATAGGGGTGGGTGAGCCATGGAGGATGAGAGGGAGAGGGAACTGGGATTGATATTTAAAATGGGATTGTTTCTAATATAAATACAAATTTGTAAAAAAAAAAAAAGTAATTTCTTAATGACATTGCAGCTACTTAGTGAATATCTTGGTTTTCTTTGTGAACATTTGCTCTTCCAGTGCCTTATCTATTGTATCATGTCTAATTTCTACAGTAAACTCCCATTGCAGTATTTTAAAATGTACATTCATTTGTACATTTCTCTTTTATTACTTTATAGTTTTTAGTAATTGATGAACTCATTCAGGAAACACTTAGCATCCATATTAAACTCTTTCTCTTTCTGCTCTTCTGTGAATCCTTTCTTGTCTCCCCTTGTTAGCAAGCAGTTGCCACCAGAGCAGAAACTTAACATATTTTGCTTCTCCATCAGACCCCCTGCCCCTGTGTCATACCCTCTGTTGTTTCTAATAAAATAGTAAATTATTGGAATGACTTGGATAAATTCTATTAAGACAGTGATTTCATAATCAAATTATTAGAGTCACGTGTTTTTCTAATGAGCAGTTTGATTAATTATTGATCTTGAGTTCAGTAACACCTTCATTAGTCTCCTTACAGTTAACTGTAAGGCAGTGTAATGTGACCATAATACAGTTTGCCTTCATTTGCAGAGATGTTGATCACCTCCTGAAAATAATCAATAATGTGATTAAATTAAACTATCACTGTGTTTAGAACATTTTCTCTGTTGTCTTATTTGTAAGAAAAAAGAAAATATGTCTTTTTTGACGTCCTTACTCTTTGGATAATTTAGTAACCAATTATTATCCACGGTTTAGAATTCTCTAAACCGTGTGGTTAGAGAACACCGTATGGATGGTGTGTTTATAATGGAATGTGAATATTAATAAAATAAACAATTCATTCTATGGAAGTAAATGTCTAAATGTCTTGACTATATTGGTTTGCAATCATTTGACATGCAGAAGGCATCTCTCAATATCTGATTTCATTTTATAGATAATTCCCATATTACTAGCTAAGATAAGTCTAAAAAGAAGCATTTGAAAGGAATAGGGGTATCCTGCTGCAAGACAAAACCATTCTAAATGAAATGAACCATTAAATAGCCTAAAATGACTTTATCTCTGTTGGTAGTAAATATTTTGTTCTTGAGAATCCTTATGAACAATTTTCTTATATACTGTTCTTTAGTAGACCATACCTATTGCTCTTGATACATTAGATATATACACTTTTGAGAATATATAGTTTTGAGGGTGGAGAGATGGCTCAGCTTTTAAAGGCTAAGCTCACAACCAAAACTATAAGAGAATACATGGTTTTAGTTAGATTATATTTGTTTCCCATATGCAATATGAAAACATGACTGCATTTGTTTCAATTTTGTGTAATAGTTTCTTTTGGGAAAATGGATGCAATGTGGTCATCATATTATGCAAAATAAGTGATACTGAAAGAAAAATATAACATGTTCTCTCTTGAAGATCTTAGATTTTACACAGAAACATAGGATCATTTTGACATAAAAGTAGATATGAGACTATCAGGAGTCATGATAGAAACATCAGGCAAGGAGAGAAAGGAGGGTAGAAGTGAATGTGGCCAAAGCATATGATATACTTCTGTGAAAATGTCTTTGTGAAACACATGACAATATACAATAAGCATATTCCAATAGAATTACCTATACACGTATATGCAAATTGTTCCTGTCAGATGCCTTCACACAAGGATCCATCCAGTTCCATTTATTTGGAGTTATAAAAGGAATTGTTTGCTGTATGGAATAATCTGGTTTCAGAAACTAATAATACAGAATTGTGAATAAAAACACACAGTGCATTTTACAATCCATTTTAGGCAAAATTCTAGACAGTAACCCAATATTCTGATTTTACACTAACTGTGAAGCAGGAATGCAGGAATATAATGTAGTTTGTCTTCATGTGCACAATGTTGACTGCTTCCTGAAAATAATCAATATTGTGACTTTATAGTCATACATCTGGAATAATAAAAATCCACATTTAAACTAATTTCTAAATTAAATCTTGGTACTTTTGTGGATGTAAAGGTCCCTGAGGTAGGAAACAGGAATTCTCTAGAATATACAAATATCCCACTGAGCTCCCTGTGAGGCAAAAGGATCCAAAGTCTAACAAAGACAAGTGATTGCATGATGTTAACAACTTGAATTAGCTGGGAAGCAGATTACTCTCTCAAGACTGCAAGAAGGAATATGGTCCTGCCAATCTTGTGAATCAATGGGCAGAAGTTAGCTGTGTAGAGATCTGCTGAGATGTCTGAATTACAGAAGTGTGAGTTAATAACATGTGATGGTTGGATTTTCTAAATTTGTAGCAATTTGTTCCACAAGTAAGAGAAAACTAATTCATGCTCACGACGACCAAGAAAACGAGGCAGAATAGGTAGGAAAGACTCATTACTGTTTCCTGAATTTTAAAAAATCATTTTACCAAATGAGACTTTAAAATATTCACTAGAAAATATGTGGTTAATTATCAGAGTTCATTAATGCAATTTCAAAGTGTCTGGGTTTGCTTAGGGGAAACCAGGGAGGGAGAACACACAATATTATTTGCATGTGTTTGAACCTGATGTCCAAGGTTCACTCAAAGCTTAACATTTTATGGTGACAATACAGCTGACTTCTAATCATATTCATTATGTTATTAATGTGTCTAAAATTTGGTTTATATGTGCATATTTCAAAAACTTTGAGTTTTTTTTAACTTTTTAAATAAAATATATTGGGTTCTCTGCTGTAGTATAGTTATGAAATTGCTTTGCACTCACAGTGCAGCCTATTGTAAACAATTCTAAACTCATGTTAAAAGATACTAACTAGAGAGACAGCTATTATATGAGAATGTGTAATAATCAATGGACTTTTAGAAACAGTGGCAGCAGATAAAAGAACAGATGTTAAAATATCACTTGTTTTCTTTCATAGCCACATATGCATATGACATATGCAACTATGAGAAGCTGTCAGGATACAATAGAAAAGTAGTGCTGAATTGCAGACAGGTCAAGGTTTGAATTAGGTCTTTACCACTTGCTGGTTTTCTTTGAATGAGTCACCCATGCCCTGGCACTTCAGTAGCCTTATGTTTTCAGTCAGGACAACATTTCCTTCCCAAAGCAGTCATACAGATTGAGGAAACCATAACGTAATACCTGTACCAAAGTGAATAAAATTCACTTGATAGCATATAGTACCAATGTCAGGAACTATTTATTAGTTGAATATATCCGCAATTTTTCACATAAATAGAGAAATATCCTAAAAGTCATGTGGAATTGCAGATGATACTGGACAGCCAAGAACAATGCTGGAGAAATTATCACACCATAGTACAAGCTATACTACAAAGAATAGCAATATTGAATACATGGTACCAAAAAAAAAAAAAAAAAAAAAAAAAACCAAAAAAACAGATTTGTAGTTCAATGAAAGGAACTGAAGATCCAAACATGAATACATGTAATAATAGGTATCTCATATTTGCTAAAGATGCCCAAAAAATGTACTAAAGAAAGGAGAGCATCTTCAGTAAATGGTGCTAGGAAGATTGGTTGTTCACACATACAGAATAAGGAGATTAGACCAATGTCTATCACCTTGCACCAAAACCAACTTCAAATGTTTCTAAGAATTCAATATAACAAAGCAAAATTCTAAAATTTCTGAAGAAAATGTAGACATACAACATACAGGTATAAGAAAGAACTTTCATTAAAAAAAAAACTCCATTTCCTCAAGAATTCAGGCTAACAATGAAAGAATTGGATTTCATAAGCTAAAAGGCCTTTGTACAGCAAAGGAAACAATAGTTGATTATGAGAAAGCAAACCAAGTGGAAGGGAAACCATTGTCCACTATAGAGTTGATAGATGATTATTACCCAGAATATATGAAGAACCCATAAAAAAGAGTAAAAATAAGGACCCCCATTAAAAAGAATACACAAAAGTAACTTTAAGAAGTATTCAGTATCCTTAACAATTAGAGAAATGCAAATTGAAATGCTTGTAATTATCATCTTTCTACAGCTGGAACTGCAAAAGCAAGAAAACAAATAAAAATTGATGCATATAATGATTTCAGGAAAGGGGACCCTCATTCATTGTGTGGGGGATTACTACGTGGTACAGGGACTATGGAATTCAGTGTAGAACATTTTCATAATGCTAAACATAGATTTGCTGTATGATTTATATCACTTCTCAGAAAATGCCCAAAGCACTTGACATCCTACTCCACAGATACTTGCCCAGCCTTGTTCATTGTTGCTTTGTGATCAATAGTAGAAAGAGACACAATTAATTGACTAATGAGTGACCAGTGAAAATGTGGTATTATATACTATCAAATACTATTCCACTGTAAAGATAGAGCATATTGAATATTTTAATACAAAACTAAGACAAGCATCTCACATTCTTTCTTATTTATGGATCCCAGTTCTGAGTCTTCAGATGGAAGTGTATAGCCAGGAATAACCACAGAAAATAGGAGGGTAAAACGAGACCCAGAGGTTGATGGGATTGGGAGAGGAATCTTTTAAGAGGGGACACAGTTTCTATGATGGAGGAAATAAGAATAATGGAGGGAATACTTTATCTGGAGAGAATAGGGAGGGCAATACAGGAGAGAGTGGTAGAAAAATCCACAAGGAAGCATATTTATGTTTAGTTAATGTACACATATAATATATAAGTTTATGTGTATACACACATAAATAATTTAAACAAACTTATGCTGCTGGGGTGATAATGCTCCCCTGGAGAGCAGTAAACCAGCTGAAAATAATCCCAGTACCAGGCATGGAAGAACTTCCCATCCAGTTGTAGGCCAGGGGAGTCTAAGTGACTCCCCAAACAAGGTGCATTGTCGTACGTGCCTACCAGAACTTGAAGGTGAGACCCTACTGCTTAAATCACCACATGTTTCAGACACAGGGCTTGAAGAAATCAAGCTGGAACTGCCTTGAAAGCCTTATCCTCAAAGATTAGCTCTCATAATATGAGAAGGTGCTGCACAAGTTTCCAAAAGAGGAAAACAAGTCCTATCCAGTAGTAAAGCTGGCGAAACCAAGGGTACAATAGTGGCAGATTTATCTATAGCATAACCAGTAGCAGTATAAATTGGACTTAAGGCCTTCTCAGAGGGAGATAATTGATACAGGCAATTCTATAAAAAAATTTTTATAAAGCACTATAAACATAGCCAACTACCAAAGGCTGATGAAGTCATGGATTCTAATAGAGAACCTACTACTGCTGCTTCCCTAAACCAATATAATTCTGGACATATCTCTCTCTCTCTCTCTCTCTCTCTCTCTCTCTCTCTGTGTGTGTGTGTGTGTGTGTGTGTGTGTGTGTGTGTGTGTGTGTGTGTCTGTGTGTAAAACGAAATAATTAAAGAAAATGAAGCCATGAAGTTGAGAGAGAGTCAAGGAATGGAAGGAGGAATTTGGGGGTAGAATATGGAAGGGGAAATGATACAAATACAGCACTCAAGAATAAAATTCTCCCCAAAATATTAAAATAAATGAAGAAGAAAAAGGATGTTTGTGGTCATGCTGAGAGTCTTGAGATTGCAAATTATCTTGCATGAGACCTAAATGCAGTCCAAAGTGCCTTCATAAGTAATGAACAGAATAATATTTGAACATGGATGAAAAGTCATTGTGACTAATGGATAGAGAGAATAAGGGAGCCATTATCAGAAGAAATGTGTTAATCACTAAAAGCCAGCTGGCCAGTGATCACTTCTGGTGGAGAATAGAGCCTTTGGAATGATTCCAGGCCCACTGATACTTTGGTTCTCATAGCAAATGTGCTGAACTATGTGAGAACACTATGTGAGAACTATGTGCTATTGCTTTAAGAATCATCACTTGTCTGTGTGTGCAATTTGCTACAAAAGCTATAGAAAACACAAACAACACAGTGCTAACTGAATGTTAATTTGTTCTTACATCTTTAAACATGTTTTTCTTATCTCTGCTTGTTAATCTTACAATGTGGCTTTCACTTTCATCACAGGAATAAGTTGTCATGACCCTTGGTTCATTATCCTAGGGCATGCTTCCTAACAAACAGCTAACTGTAGTGTATCAAATCATGGAAAACTGAGTCCTAATGCAGAGACAAAGTTTTATCCCAAATGTGATGTAATTTGTTCTGGTATTCACATATGACAAATGAAATTTATGTTGAATACACTTAAAAGTATAAAATCAAAGGCAAAGGGGAAAGATTTATTTTTTTACTATAGAACCAGGACAATCTTCATGGAATAATTCACACTTGGGGTTTTCCACATAGCTTAGCCATTCATAGGTGAAAGTCAGGGCAGGGTCTAGCTGTAAACATTCAAAGAACTGGGGAACAGTTTATAATTGAGGGCTTGTGAGGTCCAATACAGAGTGGGAGGGACAGGTGTTTATACCATGGGAGTAGAGCTGCATGTGTTCATAACACAACACCTCTAGATACTCTGTGATTACATCATGCCCTTTGAAATCAAGTCTGGATGCTTTAAAATAACTATAGTGTTTATATTTTAAACACTGGCATCTAGGGTCTGCAAAGGGTGTGAGAGTGCAAAGACTGTGTAGCTTGTAATCAGAAATGACTGAAAAATTAGATACCCAAAGTGAAGACATAAAAGGTCTAAATAGACATAAAAATCTGACTAATTATTTCAGATTATTTTAATGATCAAATTCCTATGTGAATTTGATAGAATCGGAGTAGAATGTCAAAGCATTTTGGTTTTTATGTATGTTTTTGAAAATTGTGTGTTAGAACAAAGCCCCTGTGGCTTTAAAATATTAAACTTTTCCAGTTTAAGGAGATTTGGTGTAGGGCCCAAACCAGCCATGTTTTGGTGTTTTTAAATTTTTTTTTCATTTAAAAGTCTGTAGAGAAAGCTGAATGCATGCAGCAGGAGGACATGGTTCACAAAGCACAGCTTGCAGCTGTTTTCAGTTTGGCCATTAGATTTTTTTTTACACCTGATTTTCTCCAACTCAATCCACTGCTGTTGCTGTTATGGGGCTAAATTGGAAGATCAATATTCATTATCCTCTGTGTAGATTAGCTCACCTTTTATGCTGATGTAGACCAACTCAGGGGAAATGAGAAGCAGCAAAACCGTTCAGGCAGATGCAAGAGAAGAAACTGATGAAGCCATGGATGAGGACAGAAGAATAAGACAGATTGTCCCTGAACCTAGTGTGCACAACAGTGCATACATCAGTTAAACTGTTATTTGGATTCTACTTCTCATTCTTTCTTTTGACAAATTCCTTTGAAAGATGGTTTTGGAGAACCAGTTACGGTATAATGGTAATCTTTTTAAAATTAATTTTTAATGTTTTTACATACCAATCCCAGGTCCCTCTCCCTGCCACTCTACCACTCACCCCAACATCTCCCCATTCCACATCCCGTCTACTCCTCAGAGAGGGTGAGACCTCCTATGAGGAATCATTAAAATGTGTCTCATTCTCTATGGAGGGATACTCTCTTAGACTAGATACCGGGAGGTAATTAAGGTATTAAGGTAATTGTAAGTATTTCAATGTAAGTTTGAAACAGGAGAAATAGCTTATTTGGCCATGTAGTGCTTAGAAGCATGAGGTCCTGAGCTTGGGTTCTCAGAATCCACATTAAAAAAATTGGTGCAGGATCCATCACCTATAATCCCAAAGATAGCATGGTGGGATACAGGGAAGTTGGATCCCAGGAAACTGGTAACACTGCTAGCTTGACTTGAATAACAAAATCAGATGAATGACTTCCACATGTGAAAACCTGCATCTACATGTATACACACACACACACACACACACACACACACACACACACACACACACAAAGGTATCTCGTTTGTGAACCTGTAATGGTGGCCCTTTGTTGTTCCATGCAAGAAGTCAGGAAAATTAGAATATAAAGTTTGTTTGAGTGACTATAGATAGCAAATCAAAATAATTAAGACTCACCCATTTTGTTTTGTTTGGATATACCACAGTTGAGTTTTTAAACAACATATAGGGTATATTTAAAGTGCCTAGGAAATAAAATTCTTAAACCCAAAGTTAATACTGAATAAACACATTTTCAGATACTTTATTATTATATTTCCAATAGGTTCTGGCATCTTATCAGCCAGACTTACTTAGTTCCCAAAGTTTCAAAGGATAAGTCCATGATCGTCATGGGATCATGGGAATATGTGAGCAGGACTGTGGCAGTAGTTGAGAGTTTACAACCTGATATGAAGTCTGAAGGGAGAGGGAGCTAAAGTGAGCCTGGTGTGAGATTTTGAAGCTTCCAAGCCCAACCTCAGTGACACTTCCAACAAGGCCACACCTCCTAATTTTTCCTAAACAGTTCAATTAACTGGGAATCAAACAGCCAAATATATAAAACTATGGGAGCCATTCATCTTTAAGCCACCACAAAGATCAAGGAAACTGAGACCCATAGATATGTTATAGTAATAATGATCATTTCTATCATTCCTTGAGAAGGCTGGTATCCTGTATTTATGCCAAGAGATTGATTGGTACAAAAACTCCATCCAATTCTCAACAAAACTGAGGGTGATGGGTGCTCAGTTAACCAATGTGGTACTATAAGCGAGCCTCCAACTAATGCTGTCTTTTATGAGTTCTCTTGGCTGTGGTGCCACCTTATAGCAATAAAAGCATAACTAAAACAACCATAAATTAAGAAGTCTGGATTAGATTACCACCCAGTTCATTTGAACTCTAAAGCACACTTCCATATTCCTTCACTCTTTGCTGCTATAGCCTTATTGATTCTTGCAGTGATTTGCAAAGAGTAAATATTTCCAGCTGTGTAAGAATATCACAATTCACCTCACATGCTATTAATGAAACTTGATATTGTTTCTGATAATTTTCCAGCATGAATAATTATTCTTCATTTAGGAAAGGGATTTTCATTCTAATATTCATCCTCTAACTCCATTATTGTCATTTTAACAAAATAGATTAAGAGAATTGCAATGGTTATTTTAAGGCATCCAATTACAGGAGTAACATATCGAGAATACCACAAATCTGTGATTAGAAAAACACTTTATTATGCTCTCAAAAGATGAAAGGTTTTAGTTATTTTCTCTGCAGAGAACCCTATAAATTTCAAAAGAGTTTTACTATGAGTTGGAAAGTAAGATGAAACAAAATTAAAATACTACATTAGGTTTGAGAATTGGATCCCCCACACTATTCACAATTCTGCATGTGCTTTTAGAAGCTACACTGCTTTGTCTTTGCTTTGATATGAATTGGCATGAGTTTCACACACTGAATATACTTCTCAGATGTTAGACATTAAAAGAGAATCTATAAATGTAAATGATTTTAGAAGTAAACAAAGGGTATATTTAATATCCTTATATTTGAAAAATAATGTACACAGATGTTTAGGATTTTCAGATGACTGAATATCAAACTTTTGACATAAAGAAAAAAATGAATTTCAGTAAGCTTTTGGCACACTCTTAGCAAGCAAAACTTCACACAAAATTAACATATTGTATTGCTACCAATATGTGTAACTACAAATATATGTATATGCACATATGTATCTTCCTACATTGTATGTTCATATTTTTCTATAATGATAAAGAGTAATTATAGAAACAGCATTTTACTGTGGGAAAGAATGAGACCAGCACTTTATTTTTCCTTTTCTTCACTCCCCTCAAACAGTATTTTTTAATTATTTGGGAAGTTAGTACAATGATCCCAATCACACTTCCCATTTTTCCAATGTCAACCCTCCCACCCATGCCCATCCCCTCTCCAAAAAAAAACAAAAAACAAACAAACAAAAACAAAAACCCATCGAGTCTAATTTCTCTTGCCCATATACTGACTGCAGCATGGTCAAATCTCAGTGACCAGCCCCTTAAAGCAAACTGAATCCCCCTCCTTCAAACCCTCCTGAAGCCATCAACTGTGAAGAGCTATACTTCAGCAACTTAATCATAGTTTTTAAGGACTTTCTACAATATCTTCCAGTCTAGACTGTTCTTTAGGAGGAGAGCTTAGGGAAGGAAATTATCACAGAGGCCTTCAATGTGTCTCATTCTCTGTTATGAGTCTGCAGTCATTGATACCTCTGCATAAAAAGCTTCCTTACCTAAAGCAGCCTGGAGCAGCACAGATCATAAACTCCCACAGGGTTTCCAGTGGCAGCATGGATTTCAACATGGTTGCTGTTAGCAGCTTGGATCACAGACATCAACTTGATCCCTGCTGGCAGTACAGTGCCACCTTCCATAGCAGAACTGTTTATATGAGTCTTTCAAGTCACCCATTTATGCATGTAAAATTATATTCTTTTTTAATATAAACAATGCCTATCTATTTGTGAACACTATATAATCATATTTCTTAGAATGCTCCCGGCTGTCTCTTGACTTCAAGTTCATGGCTTATCTTATGTAAATGACCAAAGGTAGTGTTCTGACATAAGGAACACCGGCAGCATCCCTGGTGGATTTAAACACTAGTTGTCTTCAGTGGACTCTGAAAGGCTGCTTTCAAAGCTCAAGAGCTGTGCATTTAAAAAGTAGCTTTTTTTTTTTTTTTTTTTTTTTGCAAGAGAATGCTTGGAGAACACAATACTGTGAAAGCCAATGCCAATGTTGCAAGATTGTAAGGACATTTATAATCCCTGAAAATAAGGAAGATACCAAAAAAATCCAACTTGACACTCACTGTCCCACAAAACAACAATGATGTATAAGCAAAGAAGCACTAGACAGATAGACAGAAGAGATATTGGCAACCCCTTTAAAATAAAGAATGTTTGACATGAAAGGGAAGCATTTCAAAGAAAAAAAATCATGTTAATAATTAGTAGAAAAAAAGTAGTGCCAAGAAAGAAGAAATCAAAAATGCAGCACAGACATTAAAAGCTTTTGAAGAGTTTAGTATGTTTTCTGAGCTGAAAAAGAACAATGGAGCTAAAATAGTGAAATCAAAGTGCTAAATATGGAATGAGGTAGAGGAAAAAATAGAAAAGGTAGTTGTCAATGAGCTTTTTAGATGAAATATAAAAGAATTAATCTACAACATATCCCTGAGTGTGACATTACATAAGATTTATCCTGGAAAGGTGACCCTTTGGGATATACACTACAAGAAGTTGACGAAAGGACATTCACAGTCATGGGTCATATGCAGTGTACAGATGGACTGAGATTAGAGGTATATGTGCTGTATTATCAGAGAATACTCAGCCCTTTGCTAAAATAAATTTATGTTATGATGATAACACAGACTGAATTTCATTTATGCTTCTGTTTCCAGTAATACTAAAAAAAGAAGTAATTTCATGTAGGATATATGGAATAGGCTATCTGCCTTCATAAGGGTTCTGCCTAGACCCTAGATAGCTGGTTCCTTCTATCAATAAAATGTACAATCCTTAAATTCTTTTCTTCTCTAAAAGGCTTTAGCTTGTGATTCTGCCACTGCTTATTGACAGAGGACTATGCTTTTTATCTAATCATATACCTTTAGAGTAGATACAATTTTGTGGGCCCTGGAGCTTGTTTACAGAAAGATGGCTTTACAGAGATAAATGTAAAATGATGAATTCAATATGAAGCATGGGGCCTTTGGAAGTAAACAACACATCCAAGGGTTTATGTCTCATTAACTTTTAGGCAAATTAGCCCCTGTAATGTATTTGCTGCAAATAGCTCCTCTTCTACTCCAAATTATGATGCACAACAGGACGTTCTCTTCTATCCTCATTTCATACCTAAACTGTCAAAGATGCAGGGCAAATATCTTAAATTCTAACCAGAGTTCTAAGCTATATGCATGAGGGTTAGCAGAAGGTAGCCTAACTGGTCTTTTTTCACTCATTTCCACTTTAGAGCTCATATTTATAAGAGGATGGCAGAGGTCTATTGAAGACAATTTTTGAACAAAATCAAATACTGTGAATTTCTGCAACTTTTCCACAAAAAATATAGTTGGGTTATGTATAACAGAATGAAATGGCATAAAATATTCAGGTAGTTATTGGATAGCCTTTTATCTGCTAAGCCATATTGCTAAAATGAAAGCCACAGCTGTTTTAGCTGCCATCTTTCCAAAATGGCAGGGGTATTTTACTGCTAGCACTGAGAGCTGTGCTCACAGCCTTGGTCTATGCTGCCATCCAGCAGCATGCTGCCAGCTTCGAGATGTGGTCACTGCAACTTTCAACTCTCATATACCCATTAAGTTGATAGCACACAAAAATCTCTGCTTGTCTCTAGCAAAACAGAGCCCACCCAAGAAAAATACTGCTACCAAAAAGCCTTGCTTGTCTCCGTTCTTTTGTTTCTAAGATCCCTTTTTAAGTTTTTGTCAAGTTTTAAGTTGAAGTTCGTAGTACCCAAGTTGTAGGTGCCATTTTGTTACAAGAAGTTTTCCTGCCAGCCTGGTCCCAGAGCCAAATCAGACCCAAATTACACACAGTGAAGCTGTATAGATAGATATAAAGCTATTGGCCAGTTACTAGTGTTTCTTATTGACTAGCTCTGTCTTAAATATTAACCCACTTCTAGTGTTTCCACGTGGTCTCATCTTTCTTGGGAGAGGATCCAAACATCTTCCTCTCAAATGCCTACATCTTGAGTCTGCTATACTACCTCTCCAAGAATCCTCCTTGTCTCCTAGTCCCACCTATCTTGCCTTCCTATTTGCCAACAGTTGCTTTATTCATTAACCAATAAGAGAAACATATTTACAGAATGACATCTCCCATCAGATAAGTTTATTTGTTCATATCTAAACTTACTGTGTTTTGTGATGTCATAAAATATAGAATGAGAAATATACACTCTCCTGAAGTTGTGTACTTGCTCATATATGGATTTTAGACCTAGAGCAAAGGATCATCAGCCTATAATTCACACCACCAGAGGAACTAGGATACAAGGTGTATTCTAAGAGAGTCATATAAAGTCCCTCACAGAGCAGGGAAGGGACAAGTCCCCAGAGCACAGGGGGCAGTGAATGGAGAGAGAAGTAGGAGAAAGAGAATGGGAGGAATGGAAAGCATGTGTGACTAGGAAGATTGAGTCAGGGTAGGAATAGAAGATATAAGAAAGAAAGAGAGAGAGAGAAAGAGAGAGAGAGCGAGAGAGAACGAATATAAAAAGGGGAGCCATTATTGGTTTGAAGAGAAAACTGAACCTAAAGGAAGGTCTAGAGACCTACAAGACTGCCGCCAATAAACAATTTGAGCAACGATGGAAAGGCTACCATAATTGCCCTTCTGGGATAGTGAGATCAACAACTAACTTATCCATCATCATGGAGCCCTCATCTAGTACCTGTTGGAAACAGAAGCAAACACCCATACCCAAATACTGAGTCGAACTAGAATCCAGATGCAGAGGGAGAGGACAAGACCAGGCTGCAGAAACACATAGAGACAGCTGACCTGAACAAGGAGGAGCTAATGGGCCCTCAGATTGATAGCTGGGAATCCAGCATGGGACTGACTCAGGCCACCCTGAATATGGGTCTCAGCTAGGAGGACTGAGCAGTCTAAGGGACTTCAGATAGTGGAACCAGGATGTATCCCTGGTGCACAAAATGACCTTGCTAACACATCCCCCATGGAGGGATAACTGCCTTAATCTAGAGACAGGAGAGAAGTCCTAGTCCCTACTTCAAATGACTTGACAGATTTACATGATACCTGGATGGCATTGACCTACATGTGGAATTGGGGTGTGCAGGATGAGAGGGGAGAGTGCTCAGGGTGCATGTGAGGGGTAGAGAGGGTAAAAGGGGGGAGGGAGGGGAAGACATGTAAAATAATAATAATAATAATAATAATAATAATAATAATAAAAGAAATATTTAAACCAAGATTGGATGCAAAAATAATGATTTAGAAAAATACAGTGAAAATACAAAATGTAAGTTAATGTATCAAATTAGCAAATTAAGAAATCTTCTTCCCTTCCCCAAGACTGGATGAAATAATTATTACAATAATTTTGTACCTAGAAATTTATTTTTTTCAGATATGAAGGATAATCCAGAAATATGACAGCTGCCCTGTATCTAGCTCAGGAGATTGTAACACCTTAGTGGGTTGTTTTGCTTTTTGTTTTTTTGTTTTGTTTTGTTATGTTTTGTTTTGTTTTTGTGTGTGTGCTATGGATCTTAGAACACATTGAAACTACTTAAGATAGTGTGTCAAATATATCTCTTGGCAGGAAATAGCATGCAATGTTTATTTTTAAAACCAAGGACAGTTAGTGATACGATGATTATCAAAACCCCATAACTTGCCTGGATACTGAATGAAGTATAACAGTGTGGTTTATAAATGTGTGCTTCAGTGGGTTTACACAGTTATCTGGGACTTCTATAAAGTCTAGAAACATGTCTTGCAAAAATAAGCATGATAACAATCATCATAATTACAGTAGTACAATGGTGTTGCACGACTTTTCCCTGCAGAATGGAGAACCACAGACCAGTGGCAATTACCTAAGAAGCAAGAGAACAAAACCACAACTATGCTCAAGGCAACAAGGATACAGGGACAGTGTGGGGCAGTATGGGATAATGTGGGGTGTGACTCCCATCATTACCACATCCCTTTATCCAAACACAATTATAAAATGTTCTTTGTGTGTGTGAGAGTACTCAGGACAGGCTATTAAGGGAATGACTAACTTGTGATCCTTTGGGACCTATTTTGGGAGAAAGTTTGGTTTCATTATCTTAGCATTCGGATTAGTTTGACAGCATAGTTCACCTCAAATATTGCTCTTTTAAAATTAACTTTCTCAATAACATGCCTCAATGTTTTCCAATGTTAATATCTCAAATGATGAAAGTAAAGCCAAAGTTTCAGAATGAGGTGTTGAAGGGAAGGCTTCATGGTTAAGAGCACAGGCTGCTCTTCCAGAAGACCCAGTTTTCATTCCCAGCACCCACATGACAGCTACCTACTATCTATAACTCCAATTCCAGGAGATCCAATTCCCTCTTCTGGTCTCTCCAGGGACCAGACACTTATGTGGTGCACAGATATATTTGTAAACAAAATACTCATACACAAAAATACAAATAAACAAAAAAATAATAAAGTTCAGAATGAGCTTGTGGATTTTGAAACAAACTACCTTGATGATGAAAAAATAAGATAGCATTGCAGAGTGTTGTAGCCATGGAGAGGGTGTGTCCAGCTACAAGACTGCTTGTCCTTATCAGAGATACCTATGTATGAAGTCTTTTACAGAGCTCAGTATTCTGTCATCTGTATCATTTAAATTATTGTGATTTGAAATTAAACTTTAATTCATGCCTGTTAGCAATAAATGAATCTGTGTTTTAAGAAAGAACTGGTAATTGATGCAGTAGGAATTGGGTGAAACATTTTAAATCTTACCACATTCAATGCCCTGAGCAATCTATGACACAAGAGTATCATTATATACACTTCACAAGTAAAGGGACCAAGGCATAAAAATGGAGAACAGCATCACTGTCTGAAACCAGGCATCCTGGCTCCACAGTCTGTGTGATAAACTACTGAAGCATAGAATTTGCTTCACTGTGAATAAAGGCACCAATAAAAATGGATCAGTGCTTTGAATAAATTTACATGCAGCGTGACACATCTCTAAGTTTATGTCATTTACTAGACTTAAAAAGAATACAAATGCCAATCACCTCTGACTGACTGTAATAATCACATGAAAATGATCTTAGAAAAGTGAGGGAAGAAGCAGATGTAAAATTTAATTATGACAAAGTACCATTATCTCATTGTTCTATGTAACATATTAAAGATGAAGAAGCAAGGATCTTTCTTTTGCTGTTGGTTCTGAATGCTCTTTTTTTACAGCTACATTCATTACAGTAGTTTTGCATTAAATTTGTAACTCATGAAAGAAAAATTAAAAATGCACTATATTAAATGCTGTAAAATCAATATAGTTTTGATGGCTTTATGATTCAAAGCTGTCCCGATTAAAACCGCTACATAAATTAGATTAAAAAATAAGAAACATCATTATATCATACTCTAAATATTTACATAAAAACTCTTTAAATTTATGTTAAGGAAATATTTAAGTTTCCTGTTACGTAGAAAGTATTATTTAATGTAGATAACATGAACACTAAAAATAATGACAAATATATTTTTTGGTTCCTAGAATATAAATGTAGTATCTTTTCTTACTAAATTAAAATACTCAGAAATAGTGCACTTGACAAAAAAATGATTCCTACAATT
Organism: Phodopus roborovskii; assembly: GCF_943737965.1. Classification (NCBI taxonomy): domain Eukaryota; kingdom Metazoa; phylum Chordata; class Mammalia; order Rodentia; family Cricetidae; genus Phodopus; species Phodopus roborovskii. The sequence goes on along the minus strand of NW_026125295.1, from coordinate 37,225,229 downwards.
AACTGGATTAAGCAAAGCAATGTTTTCTAACATCAGCTTTCCAGTTTTTTATGACAAGGATGGTACAAGTGTTATCTCAATATGAATTGAAGGATGTAGGAGAATTCTGCACTTAATGGAGCTGGGAAATTGTTGTATGGGAGAACAAACAGAGGTCCAGAAATGTTACATTTATTCAGTATCCCCTACTGACCAACTGGATATATTTTATTGCTCTTTTCAATTACTGAAAAATGAGTTGGCATTTGGTTATATGTGTGTTATTAAGACATAGACACTGTGCTAGGGTTAACTTTCTAGATTGTCAGCTTTGAATTAGATGAATAATTGAATAAATATATAAATACAGAGGTTGTTGAACTGTTGATAATTACTAGACAGTATATATGTTCTAAGGAAATATAAGGATACATTAATTCCTTTTGTACAATATAGTGTTGAGGAAAAGATATATGTCTTTTGTGTCAGTTATTGTTCATTTTCATGGTTTCCAATTGTTGTGTTTTTATAACTTATCTTTCATTACTATTCTCTATTGCAAGACATTGTCAATGCTTTGTTTTTATTCTGTCAACATAGTTTTCTTTAGTTGTTTGGATATATTTATATCTAGTTACTTTGAAATCCGTTGGGTTTATCTGACACCTGAGTCTTAAAAGTAGCTTTTATTATTTGCTTTCCTTCCTTGTGTGTTTGTTTAACCTCTCTGCCATTCTGTCTACCCCTCCCCTTTGAACAGAATATCACATTTTGGGAAATATACTGTAGCCACTGTGAATCTATCCTTCCATATCTCCTTTCTGGGATGTATTGTTTGCTTGTTTATCTGTCTAGTGACTTTGGATGGAATATTTTAGTGAAGCCTGTTTTCTTTTTAGCATGCAGGCTCTGAAGTTGCTTCTCACAAATAAAATTCTGCTTGTCCAGCTGCCTCAAGACCAGTCAGCCAGCACTGTAATTTTAGAAGGAGCCATTCATAACTAAGCATGAATTGAGATAGGCAAAAGGCAAAGTAAAGCAAAGCAAAGCTTCTGTATGTTTTGTAAAGGTGAATTTAGAGAAATGGAAGAATTCTTCCTTTAAACATAATAAGTTTGTAATGTCCAAGTCAAAGTAATTTGCATATGTTCAGAGTTAGACAAGCTGCAAAAAAAAAAAAAAGATACAGAAACAGAAAACAAAAGAAGCAAAAACAAACAAACAAACAAAAAAGTGTTTTCTGTGAAATTCAATTCTAAAAGCAAATATAAAGGCTGGGGCATCTTTGTTAGAGTCTGTGTGTCCAGCACAATGTGTTGAATTTATTGTGGTGAACTCTACGAGGTGCATATGAAATACTCATTTACTATACTGTGCTAATTTCTCAAGTTCTACTTTTGGAGGAATACCAAGGATGGCACAGACCTATAGGCATAAATAAACACCATTATTTTTCATTATTATCTCCTCATTTCTTCTTATTACCACTCCCACATGGCTATTATTTTCAGATAAGGTCTCATGATGCCCACACAGGGTTCCCTAAAGCTTAAAGCTTACTACATTCTGGAGGATGACTTCCAACTCCTGTTCTCTCCCCTCCAGCTCACAAATAAAGAGGATTGCAGGCATATACCAACATGATTTCTTTACTCCTCTAGAATTTGTGACGGTTTGAATAAAAGACTGGCCTCCTCAGGTTCGTATATTTGAATACTTGGTCCTCAGGTGAGAACAGTTTGGGAAGTTAAGACCTATATCTAGAGAGTGTATTACTGGGGACTGACTTTGGACATGTTTATACAAGTTATTTTGAAATCTTTATCTGACATCTGGGTCTTAAAAGCAGTTTCTATTTCTTGCTTTCCTTCTTTGTGTATTTGTTGAACCTACCTCTCTGCCCACTCTATCTACCCCTCCTCTTTGCACAGAACATCTCATTTCAAGAAATAGACTGAAATGAAATTTCAAAAGCCCATGCCATACCCAGTTAGCTCTCTTTGCCTCCTGGCTGTATTGTGTTCTCAGCTCTGCTCCAGCACCTGAAACCATTCTCCCCACCATGATGATCATGTACTCTACCCCCTGGAACTGTTCACCCCAAATAAACTCTTTTTTTCTATCTATAAGTTGCCTTGGCATGATATCACAGCAATAGAAAAGCAACTCTATATCCATATATTTTTTTTCCAGTTTTATATCTTTGTTCGCTTTGCTGTTTTTGGATCATCTTAGATATATAGTCTACTCCTTTATCACATTTCTATAGGAGATTAACTGTTTAACCAACATGCCTATTTTATTTCTAGAACCTTCATTTTCAAATGTAGTTTTTAAAATTTCAGTTGTCATTTTAAATAGCTGTATTTTTCTTTTTATTTTCAATTGCTGTAGTCACTATCTCTCTGTCTTTGTGTCTCTGTGTCTATGTCTCTCTCTTTCTGAGTCAATATGTAACCTGAGCAATTCTGGAGCTTTTTATATAGCTCACTTTGTTCTTAAACTAATATCCCTACTTCTACCTTCTCCTTCATTGGGGTTATAGTACACCACCATGCCTGGTCCTGTTTTTTCTCTCTAATTACATTATGTAAGATGGAATATAGATTCTCCTGTTACTTTATCACAGGATTCTAAAGTTAATCAGATTTTTGTTTACTTTTAAGTCTAGTGTTTTACGCATTCTATTTTATTAGCATTTTAAATTAAGTACTTCAACCATTAAGAATTTAAAAATCCAAAAACAAGATAGTTGAGCTATTATTGCCATTTTTTACCTTCTAGAAGTTGGAGGTAAATCCCTGCTATGGAAGATATCATTTTCTTTCAACATAAGCCTTGGAGGAATCAAGTCATATACAACAAGAAATTTTCCTTGCACAAGGATTAGTACTTCACAGTATTGGAAGAAGACAGGCAATCTGTTTTAAAAGGGAGCAATCAATAGTCCTATACAGCTGTCATACTTAAGAACCATAACACTGACCCGTAACCATCGAACTTATATTTTGCCAGTAACTAACAGTTGTATACTTTGACTGAAAGCCCACTTAGCAAGATCATATAAATACTTTAAACAATTCTTGTGTAGAAGACATATAATCATGAAAAACAAATCATAGTACTGGTTGTACAAAAAGATTGAAAATGAAGTATATATTATATCAATTAAATAGTCAGTCAACTAATAGCTGATTTCTTCATTAAATATTCAGTTTCTTATATACATTAGACTACATATTATTGAATTAATAAAACAGCTCTAAGAGAAATTATTCCACACATTATAGGTGAGAAGAAATCTGAAGACAGGTCTGAATTTGCCTTGAATACATGTTAGAACGGGCAAAATGAACTGGAAAGGAAAGCTTATAGTTGGTTTTTAGAAAATTTATCCCCAGAGCAACAATAAAGTTGAGGATTTAGTTCCAACTCAGTGTGGGAAAATTATTCTAAGACAGGATATGCATGTGAATAAGCCTTGGTATGACCAAAAAGGGGCATATTTGAAAACCTTTAGATGATTCAGGTTAGCTTCTCAAATTTTGAAAGGCTAAGGACAGAGGGGAAAATATTCACAAGCATAGAGGGTTGATAATGGGGTTCCCTAGAGTGCCATAGAGAATTGCACTCGGATTAAGTGGGGGAATGTAATCACAGATCACAATAGTGAGAAGGCAGATCAAATAAGATACTTGTCATTCAACAATGAGAGATTTATATTGGGATCATCCTTATAATAGGAAAACAGGACATTTAAGAACCAAAGACTAGATGGAGGTTAGATCAGACTTATAATTTATTTAATATTGCAAGAGAAAACAAGAGCTATAGATCATGCTCCTGGTTTCACTCCTGAGATTGGAACTAGGAATTAATTGAACACTCTCAGCCAACCAGATACCACAGTGAAACTGACAAAAGACCCTTAGAAGAAAATGAAAATTACTCCATTGCTCCAGGGACAGATGCTTGGGATATATATATATATATATATATATATATATATATATATAGAGAGAGAGAGAGAGAGAGAGAGAGAGAGAGACTGAAAGAGCTGACAGAGTTTAAAATAAAGCAAAGGGGTGGGATAAAAATGAAAAATCAAATTACAATTTAGTTGCCGGAGTTAGAAGTGTAACAAATGAACAAACTTCGAAAATATTTAACTTTAAGTTTACTTCCCCTTTAGTTATAAAAGCTGGTGGTATATAGAATGCTACTCCAAGCTTCAAAATGGAATCTGAACACATGACTTAAATTGGTGTAGGAAAGGCAAGCCTGGGGGATAGAGTAAACCACCTAATACAGGGTGTTCTTTATGTGGAGAGAATATCAAGTGAAAAGAGAGAATTGAAACAGGCAAGTGTGATTCCTGGGAGAAATAAACTGCCATCATCAGTCAGGAAAGGAAGGGGGATCTAAAGAACCCTCTTACTGTTTTCCTCTAAGAGGCTAATACAGATGAAAACCCAAAGACCACACAGTCCAGCTAAGCACAAGACAAAAAGGCTAAGAAATCCGAGATACCTAGTTGTTTTTCTTCAAAATCAGTTTCAAATGTAACTCTGCAAAAGCCAGTTAACACAGCCATGGATTTCTAGTTAATGTGGAATGTTTTTATATTGGAGCAATAAAACCAAATGCAGAGCAGCAGTGATTAGCTGTTGTGTGTGTATAAAATACTTGTATCTCTATACATTCTCAAATAATTTTAATAAAAATAGACATATATCGTATATAATATTTACATATTATATAATAAATTAATGTCAGTGTATTGTTTTATATGTTATATAATACACATATTATAAACTGTTTTATATAATGTATGTATTAATCACATGCTTAATACATACATATATATTAAGGAGCCAATATGATAACTTGGACATTTATTATTTATAATTAAGATGTGATGAGAAAAGCATAAATTAACATAAGCACTATGAAAATATTATCATTTAAGAATAGGTAATTCATTGGGAGGTAGAGGTAAGTGGATCTCTGACTTTGAGGCTAGCGTGATCTACAGAGCAAGTTCTAAGACAGCCAAGTCTACACAGAGAAACACTGTCTTGAAAAATACAAAAACGAAACAATGAGCCCGGTTAGGAATAGAAGACAGGAGAGAGAGAGAGAGAGAGAGAGAGAGAGAGAGAGAGAGAGAGAGAGAGAGAGAGAGAGAGCTAATAATGGTTTGAAGATAAAATTGAACACAAAGAAAGGTCTAGAGAACTACAAGATTGCTGCCAACTAACAATCTGAGCTTCCGTGGAAAGGCTACCATAAATGCCCTTCCTGGAGAGTGAGAACAACTAACTTATCCATGGATCCCTCAACTAATGCCTGTTGGAAACAGAAGCAAACACCTATACATAAACACTGAGTCGAAGTAGAACCCAGATTCAGATGGAGAGGACAAGACCAGGCGGCAGAAACACATAGAGACAGCTCACCTGAACAAGGAGGAGCTAACAGGCCACCAGACTGATAGCTGGGAAGCCAGCATGGGACTGACTCAGGCCCCCCTGAATATGGGTCTCAGCCAGAAGGACTGAGCAGTCTAAGAGACATCAGACAGTGGAGCCAGGATGTATCCCTGGTGCACAAAACGACCTTGCTAACACATCCCCCAAGGAGGGATAACTGCCTTAATCTAGAGACAGGAGAGAAGCCCTAGTCCCTACTTCACATGACCTGTCAGATCTACATGACCTCAACTGGATTGCATTCCCCTACATATGGAATTGGGGTGGGGGATGGGAGAGGAGGGTGATTAGAGTGCATGTGAGAGGGCAGAGAGGGTAAAAGGGAGGGAAGGCCTGAGGAAGGGAGGGAGGGAGGAAGGGAGAGAGGGAGAGGGAACTGGGATCGACATGTAAAATAATAAATTAAATACAAAAAAAAAAAAATGCTTTGACTCCAAAATTTAAGTTCAAGGATTCAAGGACAAGTTACTGGGGGAAAGGATTTCTATTTTTGCTTCCACAGAAAATGAAAAGCTGTGGATTCCTTCCAGACTAATGTGGTTTGATCAAGCCAGATTACCTGAAACAGAGTACCAGGTGATCCTACATTCAAAACAGCTGGACAAAGCAGCCTTACAGACTACAGCCAGGATTTCTGCATCTTCTTGGAATCCCCTTGACAGCGCCCCTTACCAGCAGGAAGTAGTTTGGAAAGAATAATGCCCAAATTCCCAAATATTGCTTATAAATGTTTGTTTTCATTTAAATGGACTTGGTTTTATAAAATAAATAAATAAATAAATACAATGAAAAAAATATAGTTTTCTAACACTAGTACATGAATTCAATAAAATAATACTCACTATATTCTAATTGATCAAGATATATTATTAATTAGACATTAAATTATTTATATACAGTAGCTGATATCAAGAAATAACAAAATGCATAAAATAGTAAAAGAACTAAACTGTTTTACATTTTTTAAAAAAGTAGATCAAATACATACAATGGATAACTAAATGGATCAATGGAATAAAATAGAAAAGGAAATGATAACTAATATGAAGAGTTAATATAAGTGAATAGTAAGTCAACATTCTTAAAATGTGCTGAATAAATTTTAACTTTTTAAATAGGAATCTTAGGAATCTTTCATGTGTATCACTACTAGAGAAAAATTAATGAAAATAATACAATAATACTTTAAAGAATGAAAATATATTCAAGTATCATACGTTTCTTAATCAAAATAAAAAACCTGGTTGTCTTAATTTGTTCTCCGTGGTTGTTATAAAGACTATGCTCAAAAGCAGATTGGGAGAGAAGGGTTCACTTCAGCTTATAGTTTGAGTTTATCATAATGAATAATCAGGCAGGAATTCAAGGGGGGAACCTAGAGGTCAAACAGAAGTAGAACCATATAGGGATGATGCTTGTTTACTTGCTCCTCAGGGATTACTCATTTTCCTTTCTTATATAACCTAGGACCACAGAGTGGTCCAGAGTGGTACCACCCACAGTGAGCTGGGCTCCTCCATATCAGTCATTAATTTAGAAAAGTCACCACAGTACAACCACAGACCAATCTGAAATAATTCCTCAATTGAAATTCCACCTTCACAGCTATGTCTAGGTATCAGTCAGGCTAAAAAAAGAAAAAGAAAAAAGAAAAAAGCACACCTGGGGTGGTGAAGTGGCTCAGTATGTGGTGTTTACCATGCGGGCAGGAGGACCTGAGTTCACATCTATGTCATCCATGTAATTGCTTGGTGTGATTGTGGCCCCAGTACTGAAGTGAGGACAGAGACAAGTAGATTCCCGGACTGATGGCTAACATGTCTAGCCAAATCCATGAAGGCCAGGGACTGTGAAAAACTCTGTCTCAAAAAATGGCAAAGGACTCCTGATGCTGAATTGGGACCTCCACAGGTATACACATCTGCATGCATCCATGATCATGCAACCCCCATCCCTGACCCCCCCATCCCCCTACACACACACACACACACACACACACACACACACACACCACATATGTATCCTGAAACCATATGTTCTGAAATGTCAGAAAGTTAAAATCTGAAGGACATCAAAAAGTGCAAAAATAAACAATGAAAAGGCTACAATATTTCCAAGGTACATAAACTAACTAAAGGCTTATATTAATCAGCTGATCAGGAAGGACAAAGAGAAAGCTGCACAAAGTTTCAACAGTTCACAGGAGAATATATCAATGGACAGACAGACACAACAAAACTCAAACTCACTACCTCTGATGGAAATGTAAATGGAAGACAGATTATATTGCATGCAGTAGATTGTTAAAAGTTAACTGGAAATAGCACCCACACAGCTGATAGGAAAGGGAAATCACGTGTATACTTCTATGAAAATGCAATTTGTTGCTGAATTTGGAAAATGGAAGCTAACTATGTTAATAAAAATTAAAAGTACATGCCATGTCACCCAGCAATTTCAATCCTGGAAATATGCTTGACAGAAATAAAAGCAGAGGTAAAAATGATATATTTACTAGAAGGTTTATTGTAGTAATATTTAAAGCAGGGGAAGTGGCAGTAAACTCAATGAACATCAAAGAAAGAGAGAAAGGAGCAGATAAATCAGGCTTCTTTGCATCACAGAAGTTTATAACCATGAATAAAATGAACTAGAGTTTTGTCTGTTATCCCAGGATCTCCTAATGAGTGAGATGAGTGAAACATAGAGACAGGTTTCTGATAGATCGAATTCTTTAAAATGATGTAGTTACAGAGTACTCATGTCTGTGTGTGAGTGCAATTGTGTGTGCTTGTGTCCTTCCCCTGTGTGACTTGTTAAATAAAGAGAAAAGAAAAGAATCACTTCAACTCAATTTCATGTTTGGTGGGCAGGAAGGTGTAATGGAAGTATTTAGAGGGAAAGGGAACAATTCAAAAAGATTTCTTTTTAAATTAATCAAATGTGAAATTATATACTTATGCATATGAAAATATGGCACATAGATATAATTCTACTAATGTGTATTGAGATATGTCACATAGATAAAATATACTAAACAGAAGAAAAATACAATATTCTGTACTTATATTCTATACTGTCACTTAAAGCAAAATGTTGAAGAATAATGTTTATAGTGTAGTTTTAAGATATTTTTTCTTACCTGTTTAGCAAATTTTCTTAAGGGCTTGCTAGACCTTGGACTCTATGCTAGATACTGATTATTTAATAGTAGCTGAAATCAGGTACTTATTTTTATAGCATACAACTCAGGGGGGAAATATTGATATCCAATGAACTTTATAGCAATGTGTATATATACTCCCTACTCAGAATGATGTAACAAAAGAAAACAGTCTGGGCCTGGGTAATTGTTTAGGTTTCACAAGATCTTAGTTTTCATGCCATCACTGGGTCAGGAGAAAGAGAGAGAGAGAGAGAGAGAGAGAGAGAGAGAGAGAGAGAGAGAGAGAGAGAGAATGTGTAAGCAAAACTTGAGTCAGCACTACATGAGATCAGTAAAAGAAAGACTGCCATAGACAGAGATGAACAGAAACAAATATTCATTTTTGACAAGAAAAAAAATATAATCCTGTCCTGTGTTAAATGAGAACCTCAAGCTGAAATGCATTTGGAGACATAGTAAAGACAGGTAATATAATGTTTTATAGAACAGATAAATATGGTTGTCTTCTCCTTTCTGTAAAATAGGAATGTGTTGAACATTTAAAACTTTGAAGTGCATAATTATCTAATTACTTATTTTTACAAAGATCATGATAGCTTCTTTGTAGAGCATGGCATGGAAGGACATAAAAAAAAGTTGGTCAGTGCTTCAGAATCTTTAGACCTAGCTACTCTACTAGAACGAAGTAACCTAGATGCTTCTACTAAAAAATAGCTACTTGTGTGAGGTTAACAGGTAATAATAAAGGGAAGAGCATCAAATCATTCTAGTCTTCCTAGTTACAATGTGTAAACTCACAGACAGGGAGAATGGAAGTGGGAAAAAACATAGTTTTCTATAATCTCAGACTGACTATTGAGTATAGCATGAGATAAATAAAACCAAGTTTAGTTCAGTTCTTAGCTTGCTTAGGAGGTTATCTAAGGATACTGTGAGAACATTAGCAGGTAGCAACAAGGGGAAGCAAATGAATTGATAGTGGGTGTATTAGGTGTTAGATTAACACCAAGACAAATTAGTTAAAACACCACAGATGAACTTGGAAGTCAGTATAATTGAGACACATAAAAATTAAGATTCTAAGAATTGCAACTTAAGGCATTTACATACTAATTCCCACCTGTCTGCACTCACAGTTACTCCTTCAAAGGTAATTAATTATCTAACATCTGGGCATATCATATTCCATTTCAAAGAAAGTCTTTAGGTACAGGATGCAGGATCTGGAGGTTGGATGTTATATAGGCAGAGAGTACAAAACTGAGGAAATATTACCAGGCATGTGTGGTACATGCTATAGAGTTAATGACATGTCTTAGTTAAGGACATTTCTTTCTACTGCTTTGAAGAGATACCATGAACATAGAAACTCTTATAAAGGAAAGCATGAAATTGAGGCTGGTTTATACTTTTAGAGGTTTAATCCATTATCCTCCTTTCAGGGAGCATGGCAGCATGCAGTCAGCCATGGTGAGGGAGAAGAATCTGAAAGTTCTACATCTGTTTCCACAGACACTATCACACTAGGCATGGCTTGAGCATTTGAAACCTCAAATACCACCCATAGTGATACACCTCCTCCAACAAATCCACACCTACTCTAACAAGTCCCCACCTCCTAATAATTGTACTCCCTATGGGCTTATGGGGGCCATTTTTATTCAAAACACCTCATTCTACTCATGAGCCCCAATAGGCTCGTAGCCATATCATTATACAAAGTGTATGTAGTCCAACTTCAAAAATCCCAAAAGTCTGTAACAGTCTCAAGCTTGTTTAAAAATCCAATATTCAAAGTCTCTTCTGAGAGTTATGCAATATCTTAACTAATCCCTTATAAAATAAAAATGAAAATTCAGATAATATATTTCCAATAAAAATGGCACAGGCTATGTATTACCATGACAAATTGGAGAAAAGGGGACATAGTAAGGACTTGCTAGACCAAAGCTGGGAAAACTCCAAACACTGAATCTCCATGTCTGATGTCAAAAGGCTCTTCAGACAGCCAACTCCTTTCACCTTTATTGATTGCAACACACTTGGTTGCCTTGGGCTGGTTCCACTCCCTGATAGCAACTTTTTTCAGCAGATATCTCATGGCTTTGACATGCCCAACATTGTGGAGTCTCCAACTCAATCCAGGCTTCACCTTCATAGTTTTGCACAATGGTCTCTATAGGCTTCCATGCAAAGATATCACTGACATATGCTTGGCTTCAGTGACTTTCCTTGGTTGTAGAGGGAGATTCCATAACTCCTTTCTTTTATCCTTGACTCTAAAGCTAGAACCACATGGCTAAAGCTTCCAAGTTCTGTTGCTTGCTAGAGCCAGAACATATATCCCCATTCAATTACATCTTCATCATCTTTCTGTTTTATATGGTTTCCTTCATTACCTAAGCTTGACTGCCTTGGAACTTGATCTGTACACCGGGCTGGCCTTGAACTTAGAGATGCACTAGCCTCCACCTTCAGAGTATGGGAATAAAGGTGATCACTTCCATGTCCAAGCCCTAAGATTTTCTTTTATTCCTTTTCCAAAACTGGAAACTTAGCTAGACAGAGCCTTGCTCTGAGGACACCCCTCCCTTTATTCCACTTAGCATTAGGCTTTTCTTTAATCTGTTTATTCTTCCTGGTACCCCCTTTCTTCTCAAGTTATACACTTTATATTTTTCCTTGCTTAGATAGCTCCTTTTCATTATAAATCTGCATAAGATTGAAAACTAATAACCACAAGACACAGTCAATACTAGACTGCTTTGAGATTTTCTCTATCAACACAATTAATCCAAAACTCTTCAACTTAGCCTTTGGCAGACTTTTTGTACAAGGGCAAAAAGCAGCCACATTCTTTGCCAAAATATCACAAGAATCATGTCCAGGATACATACTAAAGTTATTCTCCTCTGTAACCTCTTGAGCCAGGCACACACAGTTAAAATCACCCTCAAGACCACTGTCTACAAAGTTCCTATTAGGGTCACCCATTAAGCCCCACTTAAAGTATTCAACTGTTTTTTAACCCAAATTCCCTAAGTCTACATTCCTCCAAACAAAAGCATAGTCAAGTCTACCATAGCAGTACTCCAGTCCCTGGTACCAACTTCTATCTTAGTTAGGATTTCTATTGCTGTGAAGAGACACCATGACCATGGCAACTCTTATAATAGAAAACAATTAATTGGGGCTGGTTTAAAGTTTCAGGTATTTATGCATTACCACCATGGCAGGAATCATGGCAGCATTCAGGCAGCCATGATGCTACATAAAGAGCTGAGAATTCTGCATCTGGATCCAAAGTCAATAGGAAATGACTTCTACACTCATCATTGCTTGAGAATCTGGGTCCTCAAAGCCCATCCCCTAGTTACACACATGTGCCAACAAGGCCACACCTCTTAAAAGTGCCACTCCCTATGGGCCTATAGGGCCAATTTTATTTAAACCTCAACAGGATAGAATGCAATTAAAGCATAAGCTTAGGGAATTGGAGTTTCCACATCCTATGAATCACAGAAGAGGAAGTTTCAAGTGTGTACTTTGATAGGTAAGAATGAAGCATGGAAAACTGTGCTCAAGCAATCACCAGATGAAAAGAAATGAGGAACAAGGACATGTTTTAATAAAAATGCATCGCAGTGTAAATAAGGAGGCTTTGTATTGGTTATTACCCTCTGCAACGTAGGAGCTTCCATTGCAAAGAAATAAACTGGCAAAGGAGACTACAAAATGTAGCCCAAAAGTAGTAAATCTGGGAGAGAACAAAGTCAAGGTCAGAGAAGCAAGAGATTTGAATAAAACCACTTTGTGAGTGATACTAACTAGAAAGAAGGGGCAGTAAGAGACTCCCCAACAGAAAGTTCAACTAACAGCTATCTATAGATAGGAACACCTCAGTGGAAACTCCAGAATCTGAGTAATAAGCTTGAAACAGTTTGGTTTTTTTGTTTGTTTTTATTTTTTGTTCTTATTTTACATATCGATCCCAGTTCCCTCTCCCTCCCTCCCTCCCTCCCTCTTTCCCTCTCTCCCACCCTCCTATGGCCCCTGAGCATACTCCCCTCCCACCCACCTCCACTCCACATGTAGGGTGATGCATTCCAGGAGGCGTTGTCTAAATCTGTCAAGACATTTGAAGTAGGGACTAGGCCTTCCCTTCTGCCTCTAGGCTAAGGGAGTATCCCTCCATGGGGAATGTGCTCCCAAAGTCCTTTTGTGCACCAGGAATACATCCTAGTTCCACTGTCAGAGGTCCCTTAGATTACCCAGGCCTTCTGAGAACCATGTTGAGGGTGTCTGCTTCAGTCCAATGCTGGATTCCCAGCTATCAGTCTGAGGGCCCATTAGCGCCTCTTTGTTCAGGTCAGCTGTTTCTGTGTGTTTCTGTAGCCTGGTCTTGTCCTCCCTTTCTGCATCTGGATTCCAATTTGGCTCAGTGTTTAGTTGTGGGTGCCTGCTTCTGTTTCCATCAGCTACTGGATGAGGGCTCTATGATGATGGATAAATTAGTTGTTGATCACATTATCAGGGGAACAGTTTGTATACCATAGAACTGAATAAAAGCTGTATTGGGAGATTAAGAGAATTACACTCACTTTGTGCTGCTTCTTTGTCTTCCCTGTGTCGATAAAATACACAAGACTTCCCATGAGACCCCTGTTTGTACAGTTGGAAAAGAGATTGGAGGTAGAAATTTGATTTTGCTAAAATCTGAAGGTGTCCCTTGGGAAGTTCACTCTGAAGTCGCATCAATGGGAATTATGGAAAGCTAACATGGCTAGACTAGCTATGGTCAAATAGAAATGAACAAAAAGATATTGTTCTCAAGAGCCATAGGAGAAACTTGATCAGAATTCTCAGTGCATAGTGTTGGAAACCAGCAGTCTGCTAACCACGCCCCCTGATGATGGGCGGGATGCTCATGGCCATGTCTTATCTACATCATGACTTACCTGGCTGCTCAAGCTTTACCTGGCTGCCAGGGGACTCGGTTATGCTTGCACAAGTTTCCCTTTTAAAGCAAGTGCACCAAGCACGCCTCTCTCTTGCTCTTTCTTTCTCTCTCTCTTTGTTGCTCTCTCTCTACCTCTCTCTTTCCTCTCCCTCTCCCCTCTCTGTCTCCCCTCTCTCTCTCCCCCTTGCTCTTTTTCCCCTTCTCTTTTTCTCTCTTCTTTCTCCCCTGCTTTTGGTTGGCCACCAGCTACCACCCCCCTTTCTCTCTCCTCTATCAATAAAGTCCACGTGGGCGCTGAGTCTTGTGTTTCATAGGCAATAATTATAGCAAAAGAACAACACATAGAACATCTGCAAAACTGTTCTGGGTGTCCTTGAAGCCTGATAGCAGTTCAGTTAATATGGATATGAGTTCTCTTAGATAGCCAGCCTCTACACCCAGGCCCAGACATCACCTAATGCCTACATAGAGGTAGAAAGATAGATCTTTCAAAGTGTCACAGTAAACTACAATGTATAGAGTTATTCCCCTGTATACTGGAAAAGTAAATCAACACAATCCCAAAGACTACCCACTACCCTGTAGAAGAATAGCTCTACCATAGACCTTTAAAAATACAGATCAAGTTGGCTATTAAATGATATTTCACTAATTTCAGAGTGGTAGCTGGTGGCTCTGGATCTGATAGCAGGCAGATCAACATGAACCAGAAGATATTGCCTTCAGGACTGGCCCCCAGTGACCCTTTTCTGCTAGCTTTACTTCTGTCTTAAAGATTCCACACACTTTGCAATTAGAAATATCACCTAGCATGCAGGTACTCATGCAGGTACACTTGAGGCTGTAGAAGACACCATGCATTCAAATAAAATAATGAGCTTTTGTGTTTCTGTCATAACAGTTGTGATTAATCTTTCCTTGCCTATGAGTTCATTTACTTGCATTTTCTCCTCTTGTTTTGCTTTGTTGAACTATCTAACTTTTCCTTGATTTGTTTTTCTTTTTAAAAACAATTTTTTGTTTCATTATTATTTGTGTTTGTTTTCAGTCTTCGTTTCATTTCTTTCTGCTCTGACCTTTATTACTTAGTTTCTCTAGATCTTAGAGGTTCATTATGTATTATATAAATTAAACATTTTTATTTTTATGTTTGTATTTACTGGTTTAAACTTGCCACATGCTATTACTCTTGTTACATCCCACAGGGCTTGCAATGGTATGTTTTTATTTTCTGGTGAGTTTGTGTTGGATTACCCTTTTAATTTCTTCAATGACTCAAGAGTATGTTGCATATTTCCTGTGTCTTGTTTTTGTTTGTATTTTTCTTATGGTGAACTTCTATTGTTAACTTTATTATACAGTATTCAGAAAATACAATTAGTATACCTTGAACTTTTTAAAAATTGTTAAGACACACAGATTATTAGTATTCCAAGAATAACGACCTCTCCAGAAGCAAATAAACAAAATTTATAAGTAATAAAAAAAATGATAGTAGTTGTTGCTTTAATCCTTACTTTAAGCCAAAAACTATAAAAAGAGACAAAGGTCATTATTCAATGACATAGGATTAATTTAGAAACTGGATAAAACAAATATATATATATATACATATATATATATATATATATATATTAAATATCACCCAATTCAAAAGCACTCAAATACAGAAAGCCAATGGAAAATCGTGGAAGTTAATCTGTATTATAAGGAAAAATGCACAAAAGTGTTATCAGGATTACCTTTCAGGTATAGGATACACAACCATTTTTTTTTTTTTTTTTTTTTTTTTGGCTACGGCATATGTCACATCCTCAAAACAAGTCTCAACAACTTGGTAAAATAGAAATAATCCATTAAAGTTAGAGCATCTTTTGCACAGATATAAAAAGAAATCTTAAATCCCATGCAGAGCTACAATAAAATGAGCATAGCCAATTCAACTATTAGCCAAAAGAACAAAGCTGGATGCACTTGATTACAGGCTGCATTTGCCAATTTTATAATTATTAAAGCAATATAGTAATGGCATAAAAATAAAAATCAGTGACTTATGGAACAAAACAGTAAGCTAAGGAATGAGCCTATGTATTTGCGATCTATTGATTTTCTAATACAATTCTGCTTTTCACAGTGAGGAACGGATCCTCTCCAATAGAGAACATCAGAAAAACTGGTGAACTATTCACAGAACAAGGAAATTACTTATTTTTCATATTATACAGAAATAAAGTCAAAATGCATTATAGATTTAGATGTAAATATTGAAACTGTAAAACTAAAATAGAGAATTTTAGAGAAAACTGTTGAAACTTTTTCCAGCATACACACACACACACACACATACACACACACAAACACACACACACACACACACACCTACACAGACACAGGGACATAAATAGGCATCTCTTCTCAAGACACAAACATGTTAAGAGGCTCAATATCTATCTAATAAGAAGAGAGGCCTTGAACTTGAAATAGAGCAAAAAGGGAATATGGAAGAGTTTGGGGGGAAGACATTGAAAATGTAATTTCATTAAAATTTAAAAAAAACTATAAAATTTAACCCACTCAGAGATAACCAATGAATCACATTTTGAATGAATTTTTAAACATATGAATGATAACAAGCACTATCATTGAAAACTATGCTTACAAAATGATCTGGTAGTCCAATTTCTGTGCATTCTAAGAACTATAAGTCATAACACTGATGATTTAGAATGTCTTTGTTCACTGCAGCTTTGTCTGCAAGTCAAAATTCTGCACTCAACATCAATATTCATCAGTGGATGGTCAATGAGCAACTTCTGAAACATACACTGTACATGATAAAAATCTATTTACACTCAAAGTTGGGAGAAAACCTGTCATTTGCAATATGTGTGAACCAAGAAGGCATTATACTAAGTAAAACTAGCCAGAAACAGAAGGATCCTATGTCTCATGACATATATGTATATTCCAAAACTAATGATCTAAAAACAGAAGAGAATAGAATGTTTATAATCATTGAAATGCTATAGTGGGGAGAAGGGGCAGATATTTTTAAGTTGCTACCAACTTTCATAAATAAAAATTTGATATGTGTTAATTACCTTGTATCATTCCACACTGTACATGCTATACAATATCATCCTCTAACAATAACATATATGTATGTGATTTATCAAAGATCAAAGTAAAAATGTTTGCCTAAATAAGATCTGTACAGTGATGATACCAGTTGGTATCCAAATTTGGGTGGGAAGATCTCTGAAGACTTTAACCCTAGATGCAAAAAAGCAAAGGTAATTAGTGGCTGTTGAGAAAGAGGAAATCAGTTTCTCTAGGGACAATCCCTAGTTGTCCGCTCTAAACACACACATGTGATCAACATTTAATCAACATTAATGAGTAGATCAACTCTTTAATATTTAACAACACTAAATGGAGTCATTAGGTTGTATTTAAATGTGTATGACTACATGGAACATTAAAGAAGGAGTTATGTAATAATAACTAAAGAAAAAGACATAAATTTGAGAGTTGGGGATATAGGAGAAGTTGGAGGGAGGGAATTGTGGGGTGGAAATAATGTAAAAACGACACTGATAAATGCAATACAGACACTAATGAACCATATGTGTGCTGGAAATTGAGTCCAGAACCTCTGGGAGATGGGATAATATTCTTAACTGCTGAACCATATTTCCAGGCCATTGTTTTGCTTTTTCAACAACCATATTTCATTCTTACTTCCTAGAACTTCTTTCCTGATATTTATGAATTTTATATGCCTTTTGATATGCTCCTATCCTTATAGAATTCATTATTTTCCTTATAGAATTCATTTTTTAATTAACACAATCTACCACTTTAGACCATTTCTTTAACCTATTAATTGCTGTACATTTTGATAATTTTATTCACTGGAAATTAAATGAAAGATTTAGTTCAATAATAAAACAATTCACACACAAAAAAAACAAATTTCAGAAAGTACTTACATGGTTAAAATTTGCAAGGAAAATATGCAGACCATAATAAGCCAGGAAGTCAACAAAGAGACACCAGGATAGGATCCAGGGAAGAGAAGATATGAAGTCTCTGGCTGCTTCTGTTTCTCCTTTCAGTAATATGTGAGTGTACATTGAATAGTGTCAAAAGGGAGGCTTGGCCAAGCCTTAGGAAACAGGGCTATTTACTGGCCTTGGTCATTCATGTACGATACATGCCCCCTATTTGACCTTAGTTCCTTGTCCCTCTAAATATCATTATTACATGGTATTATCTATTCTTCCATCCTAAATCACATTGTTGGCAGAAACTACCTGGGAAAGTTCAAAGCTGCCAAATAAACAGATAAACTCCTAGAAATCATGATGTTCAAAGGGCTTAGGGAGTTTGGACGCCTGGAACCATGCAAGTGCCAAAACATAATTTTAGTTGCAAAAACAGATTCTAAGTTAGGTTTGAGAACATTATGGGGGAAATAAATTCTGCTTTGTTTAGATACGGTGTCATCCTAAAACTTGGCAAAATATATAATACCAGAGATTCTTTAGAAAATATTCATACCCTTAGAAAGACAGGATGGATGGTGGGATTAAAATTTGAGGTAGTCACACATTTCTCTAGAATTGTTTATCGAGACAGCTAAGATCTGATTGAAAAAATAGATTGTTAGACAGCTATTCTGCCTTTCCATTTGTTTTCCTCTTAGCTATTGAACAGAACCATAAAACAGAACACATCCTAACACAGAGCTCACCAGAGAGAAAAGCAAGCATCCTCTTCACTGTGAAGCTCAAATCTCAGTAGAAGTAAGGCATGAAGTGACTTTTTGTAAAAGAAAAATAAGCAAACGTGATCCATCAGTAAACACATACTGTGCCACAAGATAATTAGCACAGCATGAAAAGATTCAAGTAGTTCTGAATAAGTGACACATGGGCATAGTATACTGTGTCTTAAATATATAATATACTTTAACTAGATGAGCCCTGTAATCTTTGAAATGGATGAAGATATTAAACATGACCATTGAAATAAGCTCTCTGGTCTATTGGAAATAATGACACAACAAATTTGACAAACAATGATGTTTAACTACTAAGGACAAGATGGATAATGGACTAAAACACAAAGGGATTGCAAAAGGATTTCATAAGGAGAGTAGTTATTATGTCTAAGGGGACACTAGGATTAAAACCCTTCTTTTTTTCTTCCTTTCTATCTTTTAATTTAAATTTTCAACAAGTTTGTTTTACATGTCAATCCCAGTTCCATCACCCTCCCCTCCTACCCTGTTCCCCTCCCAACCCCCATCCCATCCGCTTTCCAGGGAAGGGGAAGCCTTCCATGGGGAATCTTCAAAGTCTGACATATTATTCGGAGTAGGGTCTAGGCCCTCCCCTATGAGTCTAGGCTGAGGGAGTATCCCTCTATGTGGAATGGGCTCCCAAAGTCCATTTGTATACTAGGGATAAATACTGACCCACAACCAGAGGCCCCATAGACTGTCCAGTCCTCCTAAATAACACCACATTCAGAGGGTCTGGGTTAGTCCTGTGCTGGTTTCCCAGCTATCAGACTGGGGTCCATGAGCTCCCCCTTGCTCAGGTCAGCTGTAAAATCTTTCTTTTGGTCTAAGCTGAAATATTATACTCTCCTTCTTCCAGTGTCACCTTAAAATGGAAAAACCAAAATACCTACTTTGAATGGATTGATTACTTATTGAACTCTGGATCTGATATGAAACTAACTTTCAAACTTCAGAAATTTCTGATAGCAACCAAACAATGCTGTATGTTAACTCAGGCAGATAGGAATTTGGCTTCTGTACATTTTACAGGTTCATCAGTGTTGTTTTCAGTGTAATTTCCAAATGTGTAAGTGAACATTATATGGTCATGAATGTGTAGAAACTCCCTGTTAACTGACTGCCTATTCCGCAGAAATTTAGTGTGATATGGAGGATCAGATAGTTGCCAAATAATTTCTTCATTGCTTATTTTCATCTCCCTACAAATTCCCATGCACAGAGAGCATTTTTGGTTATTTCACTTACTTATTTACCATAATTACATTGCTTTGGCTGCTATGGCCATGCAACATGTTTATCTTCTGATTAAAACAAAAAAAAAATAAACCTGTTCTTTCCCCTTGTATTAGTCATGGGAATATATATATATATATATATATATATATATATATATATATATATATAAAATTAGAATATAGTAATAATATATTCTAGCTAGTGGAGCAATGACTGGCTGCTGACAGATCCCAGAATCTAGTTGTTGAATCCACCACAAGGCTGGATGTCTTAGCTGTTCTTTGGCATAAACCAGAATCCAGAATAAGTCAGCAAAATACTGGGATTCAAAAACAAGATGAGATAAATGGCCTCTGAAGTTTCTTTAAAACTTTTTGAAGTGCCATAATTCTATATTTTTTCACCATTCTACTGTTTAACCTTGAAACAACAGTAACAAATAAATCCCTAGCACTCGATTCCTGTGGCTATATTTCTTGGCAGCATTTTTGTTTGTTCTCTAGCAGAGCTCTTATCAGGCCAGACAAGTATCTGTGAAGTCATTTTTAACTAAAATGACTACAATCCTTTGGAGAGAAGCTGCCACAACGTGTGCAATACCCATGACATTACCTTATCATATAGTAAAGAGGGAGAGAATGCTTTGCTAGGGTCTATTCTTTACTCTGTTTCTGAAAACTGTGTGTGAAATAATACCAACCAAGGCCCACTCCAGGAGGCAAAAATCTTTAGAATTGATTCAGTAAACACTGAATGGGTGTCTACATGTGTTAAAGCTACAGTCTCACATGAAAAAAATCCTGCCTTCAAGGAAGTTGTTTGAGTTGGATGTCAAGTGTATAATAATAATAATAATAATAATAATAATAATAATAATAATAATAGTAATAGTAATACTAATAATAATAAAATTTGGAAATTAAGTGAATGTGACAAAAGCTATTGCCAGAGTATAAGATATTAGGAAGAAATTATGGGAAATAGCCTTGAAATGGAAATGTTTAGGGAAAATGAGACCAATGTGCTTTTCAGATAATATATCAAGAATGTACTCAGACACAAGTCAACTGACTCTAGACTTAGGAGAGACAGTAATCATAGTTACATCGGGTTTTCCAGGGTACAGCAGGAACCCCAGAGTCTTGTTATTCTTAGCATGGGAAGAGTTTGCAAGCTAAGCATCAATCTCCACACTTGTATTATCCTGTGGTACAAAGGCTTCTTTAGCATTATGGAATTGGTGTTTTCTACCTTAAGATACTACTAAACTAACTGAGTATCTAATAAAATATCTATAGACAAGTTGAAAGTGATAGCTTCTATCTGGAATCCCAACATTTGGGATGCTGAGGAACTGTGGTTATCAGTTTAAGCCCAGCATGGGACTAAGTGAATTTTAGGCAAGCCTGGGATTAGAGACCCTGAGACCATGTTGCAAGCTAACAAAAATAAAACATACCCATAGAAACTAATTAGTGAAGCTTAGACAACAGGAGTCTTGGAATTCAGTGAAGAGTTTATCCATTTCCAATAAGCAAATGTTGGTTAAGAAAAGATAGTGTATTTGTGAAGGGGAGGATCAGATAGATTGAGAGAAGAGGCTCCAACAGAAATTCAGCAGGAGATGTTAAATCTTCAGGCGTCAAGTTCAGTATCTTAGGTTTTGTCTCCCTAGCCTTAGGCAGCCTGACCACTGAATTTAATGGCTTTCACATGCTGCATGCAGGTATCTGTGGTTTCCAAGGCTGGCATGGCACATTGATGGTCACTTTGAATTTTTTTTTTTGTTTTGTTTTTGTTTTTGTTTTTGAGACAGGGTTTCTCTGTACTGCTTTGGAGTCTGTCCTGGAACTAGCTCTGTAGACCAGGCTGGCCTGGAACTCACAGAGATCCGCCTGCCTCTGCCTCTTGAGTGTTGAGATTAAAGGTGTGCACCACTAACGCCCAGCAACTTTGATTTTTTTTTTTAAACAACCCTATTTTTGCTCTGTTTTCACAGTTCCACTAAGCAGCATGCCACCAGTGAGTCCCTGGCAGATATCCAACCCTGAAGCAAACTTCCTGGCTAGCACTACTCATTTAATAGTCATAGTACTTCGTTGTTATAAAATCTCTTCTGCCAGATAAAGTATTCCATAATTCTTGTTTGACTATCTATAAAGCCTTAGGGCACAATGCATAGAGATAATCAGCCACAGTGCAATTTTCCAGTTGTATTCAATTGACCCAGTAGTAGTATCATTTCTATCTGAGATGCTAGCACCATGACTTTTACTGTCTATGTTTATATAACTATTCTGATCACAACCAATGGTTGTTTCCTGCCTTCCCTGATCTTGTCTTTTAAACAGTCACCAGAATCTCCACTGAGTCTCTATTCTTAACAGAGGAATTACTGTTGGGATTTTTGTAGGCTTTTCACACCTACTCCTCCAAATGCTCCAAATTTCTGCCAGTTTTCCAGTTTAAATGTTCCCTCCACTTCTTGGTTCATAGATACGGAAACCAAGAACAGGAACCAGAACCAAGTTTCTGTTAGAGTCATTTCTCATTACCATAACAAAATACCTGATTTAGGCTAACTTTATAAAGAAAGGAGTTTTTTTTAGCTCACATTTATTATTATTATTATTACCATGATGGTAATGTATTAGTGAACTGCTAAATGATCTAAAGATAAGAACTTCTTAGAGAAAATAAAAACTTGAATATAAATAGGAGAAAGAAAGATTCAAAAATGAGAAGAGAAGAGAGGCACTTCTCTCTTTAAAGAGATTCTTTATTCAAACTCTTTATGGTTTGTCCCTTTATAACTTGTGCTTAGGTGGCAGAATTCAGGTTTGGAAATTATTCCACAGACTCATCTTGAATTTTGTTATTCTGACAATCCTCTTCTCACATTCATGACACCTTCCTTCCTTGTTTAGAACATTTCTTTAGAAGTTAAGCCTAAAGATTTTTTTGTGTGTGTGCTTTGTATACTTTCTTTAAGCTACATTACATGAGGCAAATGAGTATTTTATAAAGTGTTCCTATGAGCTCTCCTCTTATCTGAGAGCAGCAAGCTTTTCCGAATAGAAACTACAAACTCAATAACATTTTTTTTGTAAGGTTCAGTGCCATTTGAAATAATCTTCCCATTTTTAATATACTCCAGGTATATCACTTTATTCTACTTCTAAACTTCAAGTTTAGAATGAGAAGAAGCTATCTCATTCTCTGTGGTGATGTTAGTGGGACCATTTGCTAAAGTGGGAATGACTGACAGGCCTCTGTTATACTTAGAGGCGGTCTTAACTAAAGGTTGCTGGCAGTTATCAAGACAGTGGCACTGTTATGTAATTTTTTGTTGTTGTTAATTATATTTCTGAAGGCTTCTGTGAATGTTACAAAAAATTATTAGATCTGGATAATCTTGACATTGATTATAACTTAGGGGCTTGGGATTTTCTTTTGAAAGTGTCTTGAAAGGTAGAATGCTAATCTTTTTACCTAAATTATTTATGTTATTTTATAATCAATCAGTCGCATTAATAATTGACTTTTGCTTTTGTGAGATTCTAATACTTCCATGACTTTTGTGAATATTAGGCCCACTCTTGTTCTAACTATTTTGTATACCATACAAACAAGAGACAGTGTAATACAAAATTTTAAGAATCTTAAAATAGGGTCTAGGAAGATGGCTCAGTGGTCAAGAGTTCTTGGTGTTATTCCAGGGGATCTGCATTTGATTTCCAGACCACATGTGACAGTTTACAATCATCATAGCTCTAGTTACAGAGGACCCAACACTGTTCTCTGGCCTCCTTAGGGAACAGTTGCATATGTGGTACATAGATATACATCCAGGCATAACTCAATCATACACTTGAAAGGAAAAAAAAATAAGAAAAAAACTTGAAGTAAAATTATCTCCAGTTTAAAACACTAAAATGTATCTATCCAATTATAAAATCTCATTTTAAATTAACATTTTAATATAATTATTAATGCAGAGTATTAATAAATCAAATATAGTCCATATGACTTTAATGAGTATATATAGGCAGAGAAGTAACATTGATTCTCTAATATATCAACCCCTACCTCTAAAAGATGGAATCCTTTGAAACCAATATAAATCAGTGCTTTGACTACCATTTGAGAGTTGAACAGTTCTATTCATTTCCTTGTAAAAACTCAAAATATCATGTTAAAACCACTGCTGCTTCTGTCATTTGCAAAGCATTAATATTTTCCCAGTAGCCTCTTAGAAGCAAGAAGGAACAATTCACTTTCTTATTATTTCAGACAAATTAAATTTCTAATTATGGCAGAGGATACATAAAATTAGATGCCTGAAAAGGCTGGCAGTTTTAGAAGACATAATGCCTGATTTAACACTTTCATGCATTTTCTATCCTTGCAGTTACCATATGGTTAATTTGTGAACATGCTTAGCCCATGTAAAATGGAGGAAGTATCTTGTTATATTCTATTATATTGAAATGTTTAAATCCATCATCACCTTTTTTTTTACCAAAACTTCCAGACATTTTTGTGCATCTAACTGTATGCATTACATTTAAGCAACAGACAGAAAGAAACCTCAAAGACTAGTCAAGGTGACAATTTTTCCAAGAGGTCACAGCTAATCCTTCCTAAATAAATCCATACACTGTAGAACAAAATGTAAACACATGATCATAAGGGGGGCGGTCTCATTCAAATCATCACAAAAAGCAAATTTTGTCATTTGAATTTTAGTTCCTTAAGACGTGAAAAATAGAAGTCAATAGTATACAACTTTGATAGTTTTTTTTTTTTTAATAGCTGTTAGGAACCTGAATCACAACTTACATGTTGTTTCAAGCTGTCTCTAACTCTAAATAACAAAAGCATATTTTAAATGTGGTAATTTGGTGGGAAATCTAAAAGAAATGAATAATATTTTTGATACATATCACTTTCCAAAGTTAAATGAAGATCAGATAAGCAAATTAAATAGATATACCTATGACCCCTAGTGAAATAGAAGCATAAAAAGCTCAGAGCTTATGGTTTTAGAATATAATTTCAAAGAATTAATGCCAATACTCCCTCAAATTATTCCACAAAGTATAAACACAAGGAACACTAACCCATTCTTTTTATTAGCACAGTTATCCTGATTCCCAAATGATATATAGGCCACCCCAAAATGTAAATTACAGACCCATTTCCCTTATAAACATAGATGGGAACAGTTTGATAAAGACTTCTATTAATGATTAGGTAATAATCAATGAAATTTAAATGAAATGTCATAGGTCAGCTGTTGCAGACTTCCTGAAGAAGTAACAGGTTTCCAATATGCATCCAAAAGACGCCTGTTTCTAACACAGCTGTATAAGTGTTCCAAAACCTAAAGTACCCATGGCACCTTGACTAATTATCCTTGTGACTCAACCAGTTATCCTTTTTTGTTTTCCAGTGGGACAAACCATGTTATTGTTGAAATATTTCTTTTTTGGATAGGAATCAGTTTTAACATGGTGAAGCCACAATGTACCCAAAGCACTACACCAAATGTTTATAACTTATATAAAACTCCACATCCCCAGAATAGTCACCACAAGATAGAATTGAGTAACCCTCTGAATGTTAACTGATTCCATTCCCATAATATTACAACACTCAAAACTGTGTGTGAAATACAGATTCTAATAGTAGTAAGATAAAGTTGACAGAAATAACGAACCAAAAACATGGAGCATCATAGATAATGTTGATCTACTGTGCAAATTTTAAAATGAGGTAGTCAAAAGTTGGAATGAATATTATCTTCTACTCCTTCTGTGTCTGCTTGTCTCATTGAATATTGAATGTCCAGTCACATCATCTCTCAGTAGCTGCATTATCCCCATGCTGTCTGTCTGTAACTCTTCACTTGCTGTTTCAAGTTCAGGGATGAATGTATCAAAAGTTGTTTGTGCAGGAGAATAGGCTTTGTCTGGGGAGTTCAGAATCTCATGATAGTACACAGGGAAGTTACAGGCCAAACCAATCTGATGGGATGTGTTGGTCTTGTTTTCTTTCTGCTAGTTTCAAAGGCTTCCTAGTGTACTTATGGCTGATCTTTAAAAAGCCCTTTCTTGTTAGAGCCAGCAGCAACCTCAGCCAAGAGGGGATGTTAGTCTACCTTCATTTTCAAATCGAAGACTGTCTACCTGGGGATGAAGAAATGTCTCTGAGGAAACAGCATATCACTGAAAATAGTTCCTACTTCTGTCTTAATTCTCCATCTGTGTTTTTCAGCCATCTGTGTTTTGTTTGTTTGTTTTTTGTTTTTTTTCCCAACCCAGTTCATCTTTTGTTCAGTACTTCAGATGATGGTCCACGGTGACTTATGGACTCCTACAACATTTGAATAAGTAACGCTCGTCATTAGATACTTAGCTTCTTGCTTGGTTATAGATTTCATGCAGGCTTTATGACATCTCATCACTCAGGTGCTTGGCATGCATGGCCTGCTGCACCAGCCCATTGTTACCTGTGAGTGGATATTCTGTGTGTAGACTGGAGGACAGCAGACATTACAAGACTCAGCAGTCTCAGGCACTGATAGTAGTCAGACTGAGACTCTCTTACATAATCCTAATAAATGAAATTTTATTATAAACATAAACAATGAAAACTTTATATAAGTAAATATTTATACAATAATTATTTTTCATACTTTTTAATATGAATCTTTGTGTTGACAGTTGTAGAAGGTTAAAAATGCTCCAATTAAATCCAATGAAGTACTTAAATTCAAGACCTAAAAGATGTGGAAGGTTTGAGAAGAGACACACAATGAGGACCTTTGTGTTCTTATATGCAGGATCAACATACACGTATACACATATTCTCTCTCTCTCTCTCTGTCTCCCTCCCTCTCTCTCTCTCTCTCTCACACACACACACTGTCCTTAACTATTGAACTATTTGTGTTCCTATTTTCTTATGTTCCTTAGTTCTTGTTACACCATTTATTATCATCTGCTCTTACGAATACTACATTCTTTACATTCTTTCTTTTGCTATTTCTTTTTTCTTTTTTGTTTTTTACTTTTTGTTGATTCTTTGTGGATTTTATATCATACACCCTGATCCCATTCATCTGCTCATCTCTTCATATCCACCTTCTCTCTGCTCTAGCAACCTTCTTCCCAAAATAGGAGAAAAGTTAAGAGAAAACCAAAAACCCAAACCCAAAACAAACAAACAAAATGAACAAACAAACAAAAAAAACAAAACAAAAACAAAAACAAAAAAACTCCAAAAATCTTAGTATGGAAGCTGTAGTGTGGTCCAGTGAGTCACAGAAAACCTGTTAGTCCATATATCTTTGCTTGTAAATGTTCATTTGCAATGATTCAGTAGTCTGGTTCAAGGCCTTTGGCCCCTAGTATACTATCAGTTCTGGGCTCTCACTGGAACTCCTTTTGTATATCCTGTTGTTGCCTTGTGTCCTGGAGATACTGAAGCTCTGGATCTACAGGTCTGGCCCCTTCACATGCTCCAGAAGTTTATAGATGAGTTCAATGTTGGGGTGAGCTAACTCATAGCCTTGGTTCTGGGCCTGGGAAGTCAGCCCACCAGCTTTCTTCATTGTCATCACCTGAGTGAGTACTCTATTATTGCCCCAGCTGAAGCAGGCAGCAGGAGTTGGGCCAGTTCCCTTCCTCTCATGCCTTCAGGGCCAGTGCACCCATGCCACAAGGGCCAGCTCTATTGTTTTACACAGGCAAGGTGACAGGCCTGATCTTGCTGCACAGCTCATGGTTGATTTCTGCCCATTCAAGAGAAGTCGAAATAATGCATTCTTAATCGTCGTTTACTACCATTCTCTCACATTCACATAATGGCAAGTGAAATGGATAAAATCATAAAGATATTAAATTGTGAAAAATAGACGAGTTACAGTAAGAAAAAGGAAAACTATGAAAGAATGAAGGGAAAGGAAGAAGTTAAATCAGAAAATTGAAACATTTAAAATGTTTCTTTAAAACAATATTAAAAAGAAAACGTAATAGTCCAAGCTCACAACTGTCTCCCACTGAAGCCTTGTTTGATCCCCTGGAGTCTTCACAGTTTTAGATCTAGAGTTCGTGAGTTTCCATGAGCTAGGTTCAGCTGTCTGTAGATTTCTCCATCATGATCTTGACCTCGCTTGCTCATATGTTCCTTCCTTCCTCCCTTTGACCTGATTCCCTGAACTCAGCCTGGTGTTTGGTTGTGGATCTCTGCATCTGATTCCATTAATTACTGGATGAAGGTTTTCTGATAATAGTTGGTGTATTCACCAATATGATTACAGGGGAAGGCCAGTTCAAGCACCCTCTCCATTTTGCTATAAGTCTTATCTGGGGTCATCCATATGGATTCCTGGGAATTACCCTAAACCAGGTTTCTCCCTAACCATATAGTGGCTCTCTCTATCAAGATGTCTCTCTCATTGTCAAGCACTATTGCCTTGCCTGCAAGAACGATGCTCAACAACAGGATTCTTCTGCAGCTATGTTTATTGTGCGGCTCATTACAGCAAGTTGAGGGAAGACCCCGAGGAGGAAAAAGGGCTCTGCTTATATATGCTCAGAGGAGCCGTGTCTGTTACTGACAGTTGCAGCCCGCAACGCTTGTAACGGTCACCCCATGACGTGGATCGCGCATCCGCGCCTTGCTGGCTTATGGAAACCGGTGCCATCTTCGGGAATGGCACTGGTGGCTCTCTACATCTCCCCCTTTTTGTTTTATAAACGCAACAGGCAAGGGTAGTGGTCTGATCTCCAGTAATGAGATGGACATTGTAATGACCCTGAATCCTGGTAGTCAGCCAAGTCAGTGCCATACCCATCCAGCATCTTTTCCCTGGAGGTGGGGCCTTGGACACCAACCCACATGCAACCAGACTTGCCCTTCTCAGAGCTGCTCATGGCTAGAGTCAACACGGAGTGCAGTGCTAAGCCAAACAGCCTGAGCATGAAGAATTTATTACAGTAGGCTAAACTAAAGAAGCACCTGTCTGCGTGCAATGGGAAAAAACCCCGCAGAGCATTAGGGCTGTTTCTGGTAAAAAAAAAAAAAAAAAAATGGACACCCTAACCTGGTGCAATGTCATAGAAGACTCAGGGTGCAAGGGCTGTCCTATTGGACAATTAATGTCCATTTTTAAAAATGCTTAGCCACACAGTGGGAGAGGAGCCTATCTCCATAGCAGCTAGGGCTTGAGCAATAACCACTTTGTCATGTGTCTGTTGAGCACGTAGCTTACACACCAACCAGAGCAGGAGCACCACCCCACCACATAACAGTAGACCAAACCCCATTACACCCGCCCATTCCTTAAAGTGGGAAAAAGCGGTGGAGATCCAGGAGAACGATCCTTCTGATAGAGAGGCGTCCACATGGACGATGGCCATTCGAAGTTGGTCCATCAGGCTATCAAATTCTCCTGTCCATTCACCTAAAAGATACTGAAAAAGTTGTTTAGAAAGGTTTGCAGCTCTTGTATAATTTTCATATTGTACACTGGTGACACATAAATTGGAATATTTCCATTGACAGCCCAGTTGGGCTAGCTACCAGAGTGTGTCAATTTGGTCCTGCACCAAATCAATTCTCTGACTACCATCAATCCTCCTTTTAATCATGAGTCAATGGAGGTCTGTGATTGGCTAAGATCATGCCATATGGCTTTCCATTCCAAATATTGACCCATATTGAGGCATGCTTTTGACTTTTGATATGGCACAGAGGTCACACATAGCCCTGTCATCTTCCATTCCCATCCTATTTGTGCTGCCACAAAGTGTCAATCTGTTCCTGAACTAGGTCAATTCGTTGATTTAAGACCATAATACCACCTTTTAATTAAGCAGTGGCTACTTTCGCTGACAGGTTATTTAAGGCAGCTGCAGTCAACAGTGGAATGCATGGCAATGGCATCCTTGGTGGCTCCCACTACTCCAGCTGTAATGGCAACCACGATAGCAGCAGTGATTCCAAAATCTCTCCTCTGTCTAAAGAGGGTCATGGTGCTTGGCTCTCTACCAGAACGGGAACGTATCTGGGCATTCTGGTCACAAGGGCCAAAGGAAATTTTCCTCCATCCCAACATAAAGAATAGAAGCATATTTGAGGTGTACAATATAGCATTCTCTGACTAGAGTTTGCAAAGGTGTTATTGCTTAATCACAAACACAAAAGGATTAGAGGCTCCACGTTGAGCTGGGTTTTGATTACAATAAGGAGCCCACCTGGGTTGCTGGGGAATAGAGTTACCCTCTCTCAGGCTCTAGGACATCAACCTCTAATCCAGGTGGCATTACTCTTCAAAATGGTTTCACCATGTGGCGATTAAGAGCCTTCACCTGCGCTATTGCAAAAGCAGTAGTTATTTCAGGGGGTCTGGCTTGCTCAAACCACATTAGTTGGAAGGAATCCACAGCTTTTTATTTTCTGTGGAAACAAAAATAGAAATCCTTTTCCCCAGTAGCTTGTCCTTGAACTTAAATTTTGGAGTCAAAACATTTTTAAAATATATAAATTGAATTAATCCAGCAACATTTCCTTTAACAGTTGTTTCCTCAGCAGTCAAACAATACAAAGACAATATAATACCGTACAGTATCCAGATTCTCTCCATCTGTGGCTTTTTTATTATTCTCTTTCTTTTCTATTTCTTTTTTATTTTATTATTTTTTATTTTTATTTTTTTGATCAGTCTCTCGGGGCTCTTTCACTTTCTCTTTGCTAGCCTTTTTCTTTTTGCGCGCACCCAACTTTTAGTCACATTCTGCTTCTGACATGCTTTCCTGATAGCATGTCTATCAGAACCTACCTTATTTTCACGTTCTGCTTCTGACATGCTTTCCTGATAGCATGTCTATCAGAACTTACCTTATTTTGTTACCTGTCTGCCACAGTTCTGAATCCTCTCCAGCTGACTGAAGGGTCCCCCTTGTGCCTCTGATGTCAGGTTCCCGGGTTTCGGCACCACTTGTCAAGCGCTATCGCCTTGCCTGCAAGAACGACGCTCAACAACAGGATTCTTCTGCAGCTATGTTTATTGTGCGGCTCATTACAGCAAGTTGAGGGAAGACCCCAAGGAGGAAACAGGGCTCTGCTTATATATGCTCAGAGGAGCCGTGTCCGTTACTGACAGGTGCAGCCCGCAACGGTCGTAAAGGTCACCCCATGACATGGATCGCGCATACGCACCTTGCTGGCTTATGGACAGGAAACCGGTGCCATCTTCGGGAATGGCACCGGTGGCTCTCTACATCTCATTATTCTTGACCACTTCTTGGTATTAGGGCCACAGTACAAACCTGGTGCATGCACAGGCTTTGTTGGAACCCATTAGATATGGTGGGAAGCCATGCTCAGCCTTAGTCATGGGAGAGGGGCTTCGCACTGCCCAACCCTTTGTGTCAGACTTTGTTGAGTCCTCATGGGAGACCTTACCAGTAAAGAGGAGTGGACTGAGGGTGGGTTAGGGGGGAGGTGGGGGAGGCAGAATGAGCGGTGGGAGAGAGAAATGTGGTTGGAATGCAATAAAATTAAACTTAAAATAATAAATAATTTATTGAAAAATC
This sequence comes from Phodopus roborovskii, assembly GCF_943737965.1. Lineage (NCBI taxonomy): Eukaryota > Metazoa > Chordata > Mammalia > Rodentia > Cricetidae > Phodopus > Phodopus roborovskii. The sequence goes on along the minus strand of NW_026125295.1, from coordinate 37,193,980 downwards.
AGAAAAATGAATACATAAGCAGGAAGGCATGAAATATGCAGAGTGAATGGCAGACAGCCAGGATTTGTGAGAACGGGCAATTCACTTAACAATGTGACTTACAGATGGGACTTGTTCCAGCATAACATGGTTTTGGAATGGGCTGCTAAGGTCACTTCTATTTTTAAGAATGTATGAGGAAAAGTATATAGATAAAAATAGAGTAAGTGTAATTTCTAAAACATGATTGTCTCAATTTACTAAGCATAATTTCAGAAAACAATTTTTAAAGGTATATGTATGATAAAGTAGAACATACCCGTTGTGACTTTTCAAATAGTTTTAGAGCTCATGTAAGCATTGTAAGGCCCAGAAGCAATTCAGGAGCTATACATCTCACAGTTGTCTCAGTGCAGTCGAGGACCCAGGGCAGAATGTAAATCTCAGAGCAAGACCGTAGAAATGCAGACTGGAAGGTCATAGGCACTAGGAACAACATGCTATTGTTATTTAGTTGAATGTTTTTCTGATATTTATTTTTATAACTGTAGACTTGGACTGCTCTCAAATTTGGCAAGAGAAACTTCCTTTTGTAGTGGGTGCCACTCAATGGAGAGATGAGTCATTGATCAAAGTGGTTAGAATATGAGGCTTACAGAAGGGACCCGGGCAGTGATAGCTAAGTACAGGGAGACTCATTCCTTTTTCATGATGTTCCCACTGGTAGACTCTATATTATTTAATTCTCCCTCTCTCCTTTCTCTCTCTCTCTCTCTCTCTCTCTCACTCCATATATAATTCTTAATATATAGAGATTTCTTAAAAATAAAGAAAAACTATAATAAATTTATGTGTATGTATATATCAAACTAATTATATGTGAAATAAATATGTCAACATTTTTAAAAATTCAAGATTTTTAAAGTGTATAGTATATAGTTTATCACATTTCTAAACCCAAATATACTCATTATATGTTAACTCTAGTACATATAAGCAACAATGCCAGGCTATCTTTTGAGGCCCACTTCAGGATCATTGCATGATGATAAACATAATTCACAACATCTTTCACTTTTGGCTATTTATACATGTTATTAACAGGAGCATCATGTTAGCTAATACAGTGTTTTCTGCTTTGGTTCTTCCTTCTAGTCCTGGCCTCTTCCTAGACATGTCTCCCATTAAGGTAAATATAAGACAATGATCCTTTATTCTATCTTACTTTCTATCATCTATCTATCTATATATCTATCTATCTACCTATTCTAGATTTATAATCCATTATATATATACATTTATATAATTATATAGAGACAATTAAATATAATTATCTATCATATATCATCTACATATGCACATCCATATTGTGACTCTTTTCTTTTGAACATTACTGATATTAAACCTCTATTTTAGTTCATGTTTCAATATCTCTCACAATTCCAAGGTACATGAACACATTGCTAAGTTTCCAGGATTCAGAAAACAATGGTGACTTTGCCAGAAAACTGTACTGATCCACTTTACCAGGTATTGCTGTTCTTGCTGATGTTTCTCTGTCACCTGGCAGTTTGCCCCGCCCCCCACCCTAGAGAACTCTATTTCTCTACCATAGGGCCTTCAAATATCAAACTGATGCTTTTGTTCTCGGAAGTTCTCTGGGCTTTGAAGCAATTAATTCTGCTTTCTTTGTAGCAGTGAAAAGAATGCTTCTTCAAGATTTTTAAATTGTATTTTTTTCCCTAGATATCTTTCACAGGAACTAGTAGCTCTTTCAGTCCTTCCTTATAAAACACTTGTACACAGGACTCAGATATAAGTTTTTTGGCACAGCACTGGAAAGTGTAACAGTCAATATTGGAGCCAACCTAAGTGATAGACACAGCTCCTCATTTAAAATGTCTTCTGTATCTGCAGTAAAGGACTGTTTCAGGCCAGTACTGCATGCCTGTCTCCTTTTTCCTGCACATCCTTCCTCCACAGCTGTATCTAAGTGCTCCAGAAATTCACAAATGTCTGAATCAACTACAGACATACTTTACCTTTATGCTTCATTTATACATTGTCATCTTTGCCAAGGTCAGAGGAAATGGCACACCAGAAGACCAATGCCTTTCTGTGGAGTCTGTCTCATGGCCAACAAATATCCTTCAATGGCTATGTTATTCTTTCAGTTTATTAGATACCGTTTGAAATAGATTTGAATGTCTCATCTCCTTACAACTTAGTAAAAATCTGTATATTGTAACCAGAGGATAGTGGTTTGCTCTAGACTACCCCACCTATATATACCACACCTTCAGTGCAGAACATTTTCATGGCACTCGATAGTAGAAAATCTTTGTCTTAAAATCTTCATTTGAAGAAAACACAAACCCTCAAATGCTTAAAAATGTTAAAAATCTAATAAAAATTATTAGGACATTGTGAGACAGTGGGTAACTTAAATTTCTAAGTAGAACACTGTCATTTGCATATCTCAAAGAGCTACTTATGAAGGGCAATGACACTTCAGCATGGCTTTTCTGGACAATAAGAGATCAGAGGTCACTGTGGGGCAGCCACAGCGCCTATGTAGATAAAGCAGAACAAGAAAGGGGAACTAGCAAAGGACTTTGAAATGAGATGGCCAGGTACCTTCTGGGAAACATACAAGGAACATACTTTAAAAAGTTTGTAATTTCAACTGGGGGAGAATTAATGAGAATCTTTTTGCCCTGTTCTTATGGAAACTCTCATTAGGAAAATAACTGCCTCTTTTAATGCACATTGAATTGAATCTCACTTAGAAGCTGTTTTGAAGTGCAAGGCCCACTTTGAAGGTGGGAACGGGAAAGAAGAGAAGGAGGCTGCACTTGAGGCCAGGCACATCTGGGTTATATAAGTCTCACAAAGTGGAGTTTCTGTTCTCATTTACCAAAGACTTTTTTTTCCATTTCTCCCACATGAAAAACTTGAACCATGATAACTTTGCAGACTTTTCCTTGGTAAGTTTTCAATAATATGACTTAATCAGTGGCATCTTTCTAAACATTACTCTTCTACTTAGTTTATTATTATAATTCTTAGTTTGTTATTATATTTCTTGATTTTCTTTCAGTGAGGTTGGTAACATATTTTAATTCATAGATCTAGAGTAATTTTGCATATCCTAGCTCTAATATATGTGGAATGGAGATGTATTTCCTTTTTATGGGAAAAGTTTAGTGTATGCTAAGCAAACTCATTCTTTTAGTTCTATTTAAGACATACTTACATATTAATCTTTGTCAGTCTAGAAAATTGGGTAATGCACCACTCTTTAAACACACTGGTAAGAAGTTTCTTTACCTGGGGATGGACACGTGACAAAATCCAAAACCACTGGTAACTTTTCTGAACTCACTTCACTAGAACATTCAGTAACAGCCTATATAGAGAAGGCATAAAAATGATTTGATAGTCAATATAGACAACAGCCTGAGCCTACTTGCAACCCTCACCCCCAAAAGCATGCAAGGAAGTACAATTAGAAGGAGATGTGGGGTCAAAAGGCATTTATTAAGAGGAGTGGAATTAATTCATGTTAACTCCATAGTGGGAAATAAATGTCACATTGACCAGAAATACATAGTATTCCTCTCAAGGTGTTCCCTGAGCCTGAGATGCAGGAGTTGGGCTGTAAAAGAGTTAGGATGTGCATCCACACAATTATTTGATCTCTGTATTTTGAACTGGTTCTAGTTCAGTGAAATAGTCTCCATCTGCCCCAAGAGAAATTTCTTTTATGAGGTGAGACCTACAATAATCTGTAGGTAGAAGGGTAAGTATTTACAATGTACTTAGGAAAATATGAAGTGCATTTATTCCATTAAGCTAAAGAAAATATGACTCACTTAAATCAATTTTCATTTTCTCAATCTAAAAGAATTGTCAGCATAAGCAAATACTTTGTAAATTAAATAATCTGTAACAACATCTATTCTAACACTAGATATACTTCTTCTTTATTCGAATTAAATCCTTATCAGTTTGACTCCTTGAAACTGCAATTTCAGGCAGATATGAGAGTTCAGAAATATCAGCAAATAATCCCATAGGGAACAATTTCAGTTCCTAAAGTAGCTAAAGTAGTGTGGTTGTTTGAAAGAAAATGCCTAAAGGGAGTGGCACTATTGGGAGGTGTGGCCTTATTAGGGTAAGTGTAGTCTTGTAGGAGGAAATATGTTACTGTGGAGGCAGGCTTTGAAGTCTCATATATGTTCAAGCCGCACTCAGTGAGACAGACTACTTCCTGTTGCCTGTGAGTCAAGATTTAAGAACCCTAAGCTCCCTCTCGAACACCATGTCTGCCTGCATGCCACCATACTCCCTGCCACCATGCTCCCCACCAGGACAAAAATGTACTAAATCCCTGAACTGCAACTGAGCCAAAATAATTAAACATTTTACGTTATAAGAGTTGCCATAGTCATAGTGTATCTTCACAGCAATAAAAACTGTAACTAATCAGAATCCCTTTGTTTTTATTGTTAATGTTGAGGTTTAAATTTGGGTACTGAGAAAAGTTGGCTTCTTCTTTCCTTTGCTTTTTCCTCTCCCCTTCCCTCTCTTTTAACTCCTTCCCAAAATCCCTTCTTCATTTATACATCTCTCACCCATTTCTTCTCTCCTTTTCTTTCTATTTTCCTCCATTTTCTCTAAGATAATCATCCTGTTGAAACATGGGACCAGCAGACGTATAGAGAGGCCTAGTCTTACTTTTTTATTTAAATTAGAACATATATATATATCAGTTCCTGCTCCCTCCCATTTTCTCATGCATTGCCAACCCCCCCCCCATACTTCATATACTGCATACTGCATCCCTCTTCTGCACCATAGAAAGTTTGAGGCCTTCCATGGGGGATCATCAAATTCTGTCACATCATTTGAGAAAGGGTCTAGGCCCTCCTCTCCCCCATGTGTCTAGGTTGAGAGAGTATCCCTCTATGAGGTCCCATGTCCATTCATATACTATGGATAAATGCTGTTCCAATAACAGAGGCCCCATAGACTGCCCAGGCTTCCTAACTGACACCCACGTTCAGGGGGCGTGGTTAGGTCCTATGCTGGTTCCTCACCTGTCAGAATGTGGTCCATAAGCTCCCCCTTGTTCAGGTCAGATGGTTCTATGGGTTTCCCCAGCCTGGTCTTGACCCCTTTGCTCATCACTCCTCCCTCTCTACAACTACATTCCAGGAATTCGGCTCAGAATTTAGCTGTGAATCTCTGCTGCTGCTTCCATCAGTTACTAGATGAAGGCATATAAGGTAGTCATCAATCTCATTATTGGGGAAGGTCATTTAAGTTGGCCTCTCCATTATTGCTTCAGTTCTTAGTTGGGGTCTCTCTTGTACATATATGGACTTTCCCTAGTGGCAGAATTCTCTTTAAACCTATAATAGTTACCTCTATTAAGATATCTCTTTTTTTTTTTTTTTTACTCTCCTCTATTCTTACACCAACTCAATCTTTCTGCTCACTCATATGTGTCTCCCCCTGCTCTTTTCCCCTTTTCTTTTTCCTAACTCTCTCTCCTCTCCCACTGTGCTCCCAATTTGCTCAGGAGATCTTGTTCTTTACCCCTTCTGAGGGGGACAATGTATGTCTCTCTTAGGGCACTCCTTGGTTCCTAGCTTCTCTAGAGGTATGGATTATAGAGTGGTAATTCTTTGCTCTATGTCTAATATCCAAATATGAATGAGTACATACCATGTTTGTCTCTTAGTAACTGGTACCCTCACTCATGTTGGTTTCTTCTAGTTCCATCCATTTGCCAGGTAATTTCAAGATTCCATTGGGTTTTTTTTTTGTTTTGTTTTGTTTTTGTTTTTGTTTTTGTTTTTGTTTTTTGTTTTTTGTTTTTTGTTTTTTTTACCATTGAGTAATACTTTACTGTGTAAATGTAAAAACATTTTCTTTATCCATTCTTCAATGGATGGGCAACTAGGTTGCTTCCAGGTTCTGGCTATTACAAATAATGCTGCTATGAACACAGTTGAACAGATGTCCTTGTATGAATGTGCATTCTTTGGATATATGCCTAAGAGTGGAATTTCTGAATCTTGAGGTTGACTGATTCCCATTTTCCTGAGGAACTGCCATACCAATTTCCAAAGTGTCTGTACAAGCTTGTACTTCCACCAGCAATGGAGAAGTGTTCCCCTTTCTCTACACCCTCTCCAGCATAAACTGTCTTTGGTGTTTTATATTTTAGCCATTCTGTTGGGTATAAGATGGTATCTCAGAGTTGTTTTGATGCACATTTCCATGATGGCTAAGGATATTGAACACTTTATTAAGTATCGTTCAGCCATTTCAGATTCCTGTATTGAGAATTCTCTATTTAGTTCTATAACCCAATTTTTAAATTGGATTGTTTGGTGTTTTGACGGCTACCTTAAGTTCTTTGAATATTTTGGAGATCAGCCCTCTGTCAGATATGGGGTTGGTGAATATCTTTTCCCATTCTGTGGTCTGCCATTTTGTCTTGTTGACTGTGTACTTTACCTTACAGAAGCTTCTTAGTTACAGAAGGTCCCATTTGTAAATTGTCAATCTCAGTGTCTGTGCCACTGATGTTATGTACAGGAAGTGGTCTCCTGTACCAATTTATTCAAGGGTACCTCCAACTTTCTCTTCTAAAAGGTTCAGTGTGACTGAATTTATGTTGAAGACTTTGATCCATTTGGACTTAAGTTTTCTGCATGGAAATAGACATGGATCTATGTGCAATCTTCTACATGACAGCATCCAGTGTGCCAGGACATAATTGTTGAATATGTTTTCTTTTTTCCATTGTACAATTTTGGGTACTTTGTCAAAAAATCCAGTGTTTGTAGTGTGTAGATTAATATCAGGGTTTTCAAATTGATTTAACTGGTCTACCGGTATTTTTGTGCCAAATACCAATCTATTTTCAAGACTATACTCTATAATAGGGCTTGAAGTCAGGGATGATGATGTCTCCAGAAGTTCCTTTATTGTACAGGGTTGTTTGGATCACTTGGGTCTTTTGCTTTTCCATATAAAGTTTAGTTTTTTCTTTCAATGTTTGTGAAGAATTGTGCTGGGATTTTGATGGGGGATTGCCTTGAATCTGTAGATTGCTTTTGGAAAGATTGTCATTTTTACTATGCTGATTCTACCTATCCAAGAGCATGGGAGATCTTTCCCTCATCTGGTATCTTCTTTAATTTCTTTCTTTAAAGATTCAAAGTTCTTATTATACATGCCTTTCACCTGCTTGTTTGCATTATTTGCATTACTACAAGATATTTTTTGTTTTTGTAGTTATTGTAAAGGTAATGTTTCTTTGATTTCTTTCTTAGCCCCCCCCCTTTTGTCTATATATAGTAGGGCTAGGGCAACTGATTTTTTTTTGAGGTAATCTTACCTTGTATCCTGACACTTTGCTAAAGGTATTTATCAACTGTAGGAGATCCCTGGTAGGCTTTTTAAGGTCACTTATGTAAACTATCATATCATCTGCAAATAGTGAAAGTTTGACCTCTTCATTTCCAATTTGTATCCCCTTGATCTCCTTTTGTTGTGTTATTGCTTTAGCTAGAAATTCAAGTACAATATTGAAGAAATATTTTATTTACAGTGTGCTTATATGGTGGATTGCATTAATAGATGTTCTAATGTTGAACTATTCTTGTATCGCTGTGATGAATCTTACATGATCATGGTGTATGATTTCTTTGATGTGCTATTGGATTCCATTTGCCAGTATCTTATTGAGTGTTTTTGTATCAGTGTCCATGAGGGATATGGTCTATAGTTCTCTTGCTTAGTTGTGTCTTCATGTGGCTTGGGTACCAAGGTAAATGTAGCCTCGTAAAATCACTTTGACAATGACTCTTCTGCTTCTATTGTGTAGAACTATTTGAGGAGTATTGTTATTAGCTGTTCTTTTAATTTCAGACAGAATTGTGCACTGAAACCATCTGGCCCTAGGTTTTTTATTTATTTGTTTGTTTGTTTACTTATTTATTTATTTTGGTTAGAAGATTTTGGTGACTGCTTTTATTTCAATAGGGGTTATAGGTCTATTTAAATTGCTCATTTGTTCTTGATTTAATTTTGGTAAGTGATATCTACCCAAAAAAAAACTGTCCATTTCCTTTAAATTTTTGAATTTTTTGGAGTACAGGTATTCAAAGTATGACCTGTAGAGTCTCTGAGTCTCTGGATTTCCTTAGGTTTACGCTGTTACGTTCCTTTTTTATTTCTGATTTTGTTAATTTGCATGTTATGTGTCTGCTTTTTGTTTAGTTTAGATAAAGGATTGTCTATCTTGTTGATTTTCTCAAAGAACCAACTCTTTATTTCATTAATTCTTTGTATTGTTTTCTTTGTTTCTACTTTATTGATTTCAGCCCTCAATTTGATTATTTCCTGGCAGGTACTCCTTAGGGGTGAGTTTCCCTCTTTTTGTTTACAGTTGTGCTGTTAATTCTCTAGTATGACTATTCTCCAGTTTCTTCATGTGGGCACTTACTTACTGCTAAGAACTTTCTCTTGGCACTGCTTTTAGAGTGTTCCAGAGGTTTGGGTATATTTTGTCTTCAGTCTCATTGATTTCTAGGATGTCTTTAATTTCTTTCTTTATGTCTTCTTTTACCCAGGAACAGTGAATTTACACATTGTTCAGTTTCCATGAGTTTGTAGGAAATTTGTGTTGTTGTTAATTCCAACCTTAAGCCATGGTGATCTCATAAGATACAGGAAGTTATTCCAATTATTTTCTATCTGTTGAGCTTTGCTATGTTGCCCAGTATATGGTCAAAGAAGGTATTTGTGTGTGTGTGTGTGTGTGTGTGTGTTTGGATGGAGTGTTCTGTTAAACCTAATTGGGTAAAAACTTCTGTTAGTTTCTTTGTATCTTTGTTAAGTTTCTGTCTGATAGTCCTGTCTAGTGTTGAGAGTTGCATGTTGTCTCCCACAATAAGTGTGTATTGTGATTTTATGTGTGATTTATGTTTTAGTAATGTTTCTTTTATGAATATAGGTGCCTTTGTATTTGGGGCATAGATGTTCAGAATTGAGAGTTCATCTTGAAGGACTTTTCCTGTGATGAGTATAAAATGACCTTCTTTGTTTCTTTTGATTGATTTTAGTTTAAAGTCTAATTTGTTAGATATTAGAATTGCTACAACAGTTTGGATTTTTGTTCCATTTGATTGGAAAATCTTTTTCAAAACCCTTTACTCTGAAGCATAGTCTGTCTTCAAAGTTTTGATGAATTTCTTGTATGTAGCAAAAGTCTATCTTCATTCTGCTAGCCTGTGTCATTTGATAGGTGAGTTAAGACCATTAATATTGGGGGATATTAATGACCATTGATTTTTAATTCTTGTTTGTTTTGGATTTGGTGGTGGTGGTGGTATTGTTTATGGATTTCCCCACATTTTTCTTTTGGCTGTTGGTAAAGTGGGATTATCTACCACCAAGTTTTGTGGTTGTAGGTAACTTCCTTAGCTGCGAGGTTTCCTTCTAGAACTTTCTGTAGGGCTGGATTAGTGGATATGAATCTGGTTTTGTTATGGAATATCTTATTTTCTCTATCTATAATGATTGAAACCTTTGTTGGGTATAGTAGTCTGGGCTGCCATCTATGGTCTATTAATGTTTGTAGAATATCTATCCAGGACCTTCTGGCTTTCAAAGTTTTCATGGAGAAGTTTGGTGTTCTTCTGATAGATTACCTTTATATATTTCTTGGCCTTTTTCCTTTGCTTCTCTTAATATTTTTTCTTTATTCTGTCTGTTTTCGTGTTTTGATTATTATGTGGCAAGGGTACTTTTATTTTCTTGTCCACTCTATTTGGTGTCCTGTAATCTTCTTGTACTTTTATTGGTATATCTTTCTTTTGGTTGGAAAAGTTTTCTTCTATGATTTTGTTGAATATATTTTCTGCACCTTTGAGTGGGGTTCTTTACCTTCTTCTGTACCTACTATTCTTGGGTTTGACATTTTCACTGTGTCCCATATTTCCTGGATATTTTGTGTTAGGGATTTGGTGAACTTAAGATTTTCTTTGGTTGATGAATCTGTTTCTCCCAGTGTATCTTCAATCCCTCAGATTCTCTCTTTCATCTCTTGTATTCTGTGGTTATGCTTACATCTGTAGCTCCTGATTGTTTACTCAGCTTTTCTATTTCGAGCCTTTTCTCAGATTGTTTTTTGTTTGTTTGTTTTATTGTCTCTATTTCAGCTTTTAAGCCTTGAACTGTTTGAATTGTTTCCTTCACTTGTTGGGTTGTTTTATCTTGGCTTTCCTTGTTTTCTTTAAGAGATTTATTTATTTCTTGCACTTTTTGGTTTGTCTTTTCCTCCATTTCTTAAATTTTTTTGTTTGTTTTCTCTTCCATCCTTTAAAGGATTTTCTCATTTCCTTAAGTGTCTCTATCATCGTTACAAAGTTGTTTTTAGGGTCGTTCTCTTCTGCTTCATCTGTTTTGGGATGTTCAGATCTTGCTAATGTGAAGTCCCTAGACTCTGGTGGGGTCATATTGATATTTATGTTGTTGAATGTGTTCTTTTACTGTTGTCTTCCCATCCCTTCTTCCACTGTGTGCTAGTGGGGGACTATTCTTCTCTTGGTTAGTAAAGGTCCAAGGTTCTCTTCCCGTGGGTGCAAGCAGCTCCAATAATCTGATGGCTCTTCTCTTCCCATGGGTGGAGGTAGGACTATCACAACAATATCAGCGAACTGTGAAAGGCCTGGTCCTCTGGAAAGGTTCAAGCAGGGCAAACAGAAGGCAGGCTGAAAACAGGCCCACGCTCACCTCCTCCTATGGGTGGAGGCAGAACTAGCACCTCAATGTAGGCAGACTATGGATAGCCTGTGGGTCCATCCTTTCTTTCTATTTGTGAACTATGTGAGTAGTTCATAAATACATACAAAATTAATAATCTTTATAAAAGTGATTTTATTGTCATCTCTGTATCGCTCATGGACTACATGTGTGGTGTGCAGTATGAATAAGGAGACCTTGCTTTTGAGGCTTCTCTCAGAAAACATAGTGATGGTCTCCACAGCTAAATTAATATTGTGCTTAGCCTAAAACATTCAAACGTTTGTGTTTGTTCTCTACATTTGGAATTTTGAAAAATACTGTGCAATGTAAACTCAATTCTTCCATCTAGTAAGGAGTTCATTCATCCCTTCATTTGCATTAACTTTCCTCACAGTATATTTCCATTTCAGCAAATGGCTTTGTCTATGGTGCTAGCTAGCAACACACAAACTTAAAACAAATTAACACTACTTTTAAGATGAAAAGCAACATTATTCATGTTTATTCTGATGCACAAATGGCTAGTCTGAGCATCCTTCTGAGAACAGATTGCTTGTGATGACAATTCCTTGCAAAAAAAAATAATAATAAAATAAAATGGAATAAGCATAAGAGGCAATGGTATGATTTCTTTCATCCCTGTACTTGTGCAAGCCTACCCCACTTCTAAATGCTTACCATTAAAAGAGCTAAAACTAAAACATTAAAAGAGACAAATCCTTGTACTTTTAATATTTTTTTTAAAGCTCTTGTGATGGATGAGGGCCAAGCCTCAAATCCTACACTGAGAATCTTGCCATTGACATTCCTATTGGGTTTATGTTCTGTTTAGTTAAGCCCCTGTCCTTGTGGATTTGTGGATATAGCCAAGGAGAATTAGCAAGTACTCCAGACAAATAGCTACCTAGGAATAAATGCCACATGTCATATGTTAAGCAAAAACACATACCTTGTATGTCCTTGAAATGCCTTATTATAACACAAAGGCAGGAAACACAGAAGAGTCACTTTGATAATGAACTCAGGAGACTTTCAACACTGCCTTCTCTGTAGTAAAGTGATTTATTTTTTCTGAGGTGGTTGTACATTGAAAGAAGTTATACCTTTTGACAATGAAGGCAACATATAATGATCAAGGAGTATTATAATTATTTTTGAACAAAATTTTGCTGTTCATGATTGAGAATAAAATCCCAGTGTTTTCCAATAAATTTGTATGTCATAAAGTAATTGAAAACGGGTAGTTTTATTAACCTCAAATAATTGAGAATTGCGATAAAACAGGCAGAGCTTTGAAAGCCAAACATCTCATGGTTTTAATATTAATTTATACCTCTTTAATTTTTTGTCTAATTGTAATATACACCAATCTTCCTATAAGGAAAATCTGAACAAAATCAGTCTTGTTTCTGTTTGGTACTTAGAGGGCTCTCACTTATCTTTATATTTACTTCTGGTATATTACCCAAAAAATATGAAATTTCCCTTTAATGTATTCTTTGGAATTGTGCATCCATAACTCATAAATTTATGCACAATAATAACACTTAGCATTTATGTGAAGGTGTTCATTTTCAAAGTTCATTATACACATTAGGAAATGCATCATCTTAGCACCTTCTGAGGAAGGTAAATACACTTATCTCCATTTTACAGATATGGAAACCAAAAAACACAAGTCATTCATAGTCATAATTAGAAGGGGCTTTAGCTTTGTGGATGTGGCAGGCTAACAAATATATTTATGTCCCAGTTTTGAAATTTATGTAACAAAGTGCACTAAAACTTACCTTGGAAAATATAATATACCCATATTCTTAATTTTGCTTCAAGTGCGATATATTTTTCAAATGCGGTATGAAATATATATATATATATATATATATATATTGCCTTTAATATACTTGTTTTTTTTTAAGAAAAGGTATATGCTATACATACTAGTAAGAACCTTGGCTTGTATTGTTTCCAGCATTTCTCTCCCAGGATGTAAGGCATTTTCTATTTGACATATATTTGTGAGAAACTGAAGATTTTATGTTTTAACAGTTTGCATATTGAGACTCTTTACAATGCAATAATATGTCTGAGTAACTGCAATATCTATGGCACTATGCAGGTACTTACATATTCTGTTGGAGTCCCAATAGTATTTAAAGCATGTAAACACAGGTGTTTTCTAAGGCTGTCTGCTTAACAAAATGCATTGCTCATGTTTGCAGTAATACTTAATCCATTGTTTGACATTGACTTATGAATTTAACTAAGATGCCATGGCCTGCTAAAATTGTTGTATCAGATACATGGCTTTCGAGTACAAATTAACAACAAATTGAAAGGCATGGTCATGATTGTCTATGTCTAGGCCTAATAGAGAGGTTAGCCTGAAGCTTTTTTATGACTATGCTCAGAAGGATGAAGGAAATAGGCTTGGACAGGGGCAGGAACTGGTGTGTTTGATATACAATGGAGGTAGAGATTAGGAGACTTCAAAGAATGAAAATGCAATTGAGAGTTTTATCATATCATCATAGGACTGTTGAGCTGTACCTCAAAATTAAGAACAGACAGAACATGGGGACCTAATTCAAGAATACAATATTGATAGTACAGATTCCTTCATCCATTGTAATATTCTCGGTGTCAAAGCCAACAAATGAGCCAGTTTAGACTCCCCACATGATCTTGAAGGGAGATCTGGCTAACACATAAGTAACACTTCCACTATAGAAAGTGTTGGGTGTGACAGTAACAAGCAATGTTTTCTTTGAGTCTCTATTTAGAGATCAGGGCTATTCTTAATGCCATGTATCAATGAAGTCACAAAGTTAGCTGAAAGGAGAAGTAGACCTGAAGTGAAAATTAGATGCAAAGACAATTAGAGGTTGGCCATCTTGAATATCTACTACACTAGATGGAATATTCTTTGTTGCAGGTATGTTGCTTACTCCATATCCCGAGCTTACTAGTAAGGTGTCATTGTGCTAACTAAATGAAGATTAGACCATAAGTACAAAAGGTCAAGGCAGCAGTAAGTGTTCTACAAAAGGCTGCTTTGAGAAGATTTCCCTAGACATGTAAAGCTGATCCAAATATGAGGTATATGTAATGTGAACCCCAAGAAAACATTAGAAATTAACCTGTGAGAAAAGGCATATAGGCATATAATAATTAACCAGGAACTGAGGATAATTAAAAATGAACTAGAACAAGCTCAACAGAGCAGAGGGTGATTCTACAAAACTGTTGTGCTTGTTCTCTGAAGATTTTAACTAACTTCTCCTTGTATATTGTGTTTTGATGATGGTAGATAGTTTGAGGAAAAAATTATGGGCTAGGTTACTAGGGAAAGGACTTTGGGGTCTTTAAAGGACTGTTCCTTGTCAATAATCATCAACTTTTAACTTTCATTTAGCAAGTGTAGAGGGCATCACCTGAAGAAGCTGTGACAGTGGGAGTGAGTGAAGTGTGGAGTGTGAGGCCGACATGGATGGCCCAGTACAGTTTTTGACAGTATTCATCAGCCTTTGACTTTCACCTGGTAAACACGGTGTTAATGGTAAAAAGAAGGGGAAGTTTCCGCATGTTGATCAACAAACTATTTGAAAGAAGTAAAATTAGGAGTCACTATTATCTCAGTGTTTGTATGGAACATTCATCTTTCATCTAGAAATCCATGTGGACTGGCAGAAGTAAGGTCAGCAGACTATGTCCCTTAATCCAGTGGGAAAAGAGCATTCTGATGTTATTTACCAACTTTTCTGCTGTCATCATGCAGAATATTGTGTCTCTCTATTTCAGCTAATCTAAGCAAGAAAAACCCTCACAAACATTCTTGGAGGCTAACCTTAGCCTAGGTGACCCCTCCTGAGTTACCCCTCATGTCCACTGACCTATCTGTTAGTTGATTCCAGATGCATCTAAAATCAAAACCAAAACTAACTGTGGCTCTGGTTTTAAGGTCTCTTGAAAATTTTGGCTCTGCAATTAATGGCTGGACAAACCATACTGTCTTCAAGAGTGCTAATCTCTTATCTTTTTGTAGCAGGCATTGCAACAGATGTGAGGCTAATGCTCAGTGTGTAATTAATCATCCCCTCCACTCCATAATTAGTAATGGTGGGACAAACTTATTATTTATACATATTTTTTTCAGAAAAAAATGCATACTCAGCTTCTTTTTCTATCTTCTAATTTAACTATTTTTGTTGTTATCTTTTTCCCCCCACTAATATGTTTAAGCTTGACTTTCATGATTTTATTTTGGAGATCTCAAGTCTACTCCACTGGTCTCTGTGTTGATTTTCATATCTGCCTTATCCTCTTAATTATAATGGTCTGATAATTTATTTCAAAAATAAGAAGTGTAACGTGTCTAGCTTTGTTTAGCTTTCTTGAGATTCTTTGAAATCTGTGGCTCCTTGTGAATTTTGGATGAACTATGTTTTCTGTTCCTGTAAGATATGGCATTAGCCAAACCTGTGGCAAATTGTATGGAACTTAAGTATCAAATTAAAACTACAAGTGGAGTGTCTTTATTTTACAACTCCCTTTATTATCTATAATCCTCTGTGTGTGAAGATTTACTGGGAAAATGGACAGAGAAGGTAAGATTCGATCTCTCATCATTCTTTCTTCCTTCCCATTTCCTCCTAACATTTCCTTACTGATTCCTGTTGCCTTTTCTCGCACTTTGCCACTTATTTGGTGTCTTTGATGTCTAAAGCCCTTGGATAGAGGTCAGAGAACTGTCAGTTGATTGTGTCCTGTGCAGGGTGGGTGCATGAGTCTTAAAGATACTTTGTGTCTTCTTCCCCTCTTTCTTCTTTGCCTCATTCTCAGTAGCACATGGAACTTACTCAGGCTAGAGAAACTTCAAAAATAGCACCAAACCCCACAGAAATAAAAAGCCTCAAATCAGGAGAATTGTGACTATAGAGACCGCCTTTGTTGTCCTTCATAGCTCAGTGTAATGTTTGAGGGACAAGACACTTGTACTTTCATTTTTTTCTCATATTAGAAGGAAGCTAAGACACATATCTTGAAAATGGAGTAATTAATGTTATCATTTCTTATACATTTAACTGTGCTTGTTTCTCTAAATAATAATAATTTAACATTGCCAAACCTGAACACCATTTCCATGTGTTAGTAAAAATAGAAAACTAAAGACACATAACATTATGTGATAAGAATATAAAATGTATTATATGCATAATTAAATACATAGCAGATAGCAAAACTTTTATTCCTACAATTAAGGTCAGACAACTGACTGTGGATACCTTAAATGCTGATCAGTCTAATTATTTAAAAAAAAAGAAACAATAGTTTTCTTGAGTTTTCAAAAACGGAGACATTTACTTTACATTAGAGTGAAAATGTTAAAGAAACCCATTAAGAGCCAAATGCACTCACAAGATGGAATGACAGCTGTGTTTGCATAAGACAGGGCCTTTGAAAAACCAAGAGGTTTCTGTGAGAAGTCTCATTTAACAGCCCATCTTGGTTTTGTATATGAAGTCCTTACTAAAACCAAACATCCAAATGACTGAAGAGTTTCATTCTGGTAGAATTGTATATGTCTTCATTTGTCAGGGTATCATTTTATACTAATGTATCAGAGATTGCAAGATGAATCCAGGAAGGGATCCTTCCAGTTGGAGCACATTAAAAAAAATCTAAGAGTCAATTTCATCTGGGTATGATCTTCATGTTCCATGTTAGAACACTTCTCCATTAAAATTTTCCAAGCTAGTATTGCTTGCGTTAATATTGAACAATTTCTATTTGCTAAGTTTAAGCATCCAGAATTTTGTCTGAAAAAAATTTTTTATAACCAGTAAGCTTTAAAACACCTGACCTGGACATTGAATGATAGTGAATGAAGAGGCTGCTGAGAAATAATGACTGGGAAGTGTTTAGTCCTAAAAAGGAGATTTATATCTAAAGTTTATGAGGAATCCTGGAAAGAGTAGCAGGTCTGTATGAACATGAAAACAGGAAAAGGACTGTAATTTCTATCCTTAAGACATAGCATAGTCAGTACAAACATTAAATTACTATAGCTACTGCTGGCTACAACTATGTCTGAACAAGAATGTCCGTCAACAGTCAATTATGGGTCAGGAAGCCCCTCATTCTATACCCTCTCTCCCTGGGAACTAATGACTACTGATAGATTCTAGGAGATGGATAGTCATTGTCTTCATTTGTATACCCACTAGTGAGCCCACCAGGCTCCAATGGATAGTTCCAAACTCATGGTCACATAGGAGGTCTCAATTAATATCAGTCAATCACAAACCAAAATAAAGAAAAGGGACTGTGGGTAAGTGGGGTGAATGGCAAGGACTATTTTCACATAATCAGGATGTGTTCAACATCCTCTCCGTTACAAATAGTCACTGAGAGAGCCATCAATTCTGCTTCCATATAGTTCTCAAAGTGCTGGGATAGGAAAACATAACTAATTGCACAATATAGTTTTTATAGATTATCTATAAATACTGCAAACATGTGGATAGATGCTTTTGATATCATCCTAAGTCAACGCCCTTACAAATAGCCAACAAATAAATATTTCTCCCAACAAAAGAATGATGTGCAACCTAACACTTTCAGCTTCAATGCTCAAATTCTCTACTGCAGATAAAGGTTTTTCTTCAAGACATCAGATGTCTCCAAACTACACAACCCAAGCTCATCAGACCTTATGTAAAGTATATGTGCTTCTCTTCCATTCACCAATGTAAGACTGACAAACAGTTCACCCCAAACTGCATGTATCTAATTCCTCTGCCCTTGTGACAGAAAGTAATCACCTACCTACTGTAGCTCTCAGTTCTCCTCATTATCCCATATGCACCTGTCTGCTGGCTGTCAGCTAGGGTTTGAGATGATTCTTTCCTTGTCTTATGAGTTTCGGAATATTTTTCTCCTTGTAAATTATGATTAGTATTTATAAAGCACTTGTGGATTATTTACTTTTCTGTTGCTATGATAAAATACTCTAGCAAAGCAACTTAAAGAAAAAGTGGTTTGTTTTAGATCATATTTCAAAGTAGAGTCCACTGTGATTTGAAACCCCATCTCCCAAGGGATTCAATTAATACTAACAATCCCAACACTATCCCAGGTGAACATAACACCCAGACACATCACTTTTAAGTCAGAACCCTTTATTCCCTGTTCCCAAATGTGGTCAATGTTTCCAAGGTTTGAGATGGAGCTTTGGATGGATGAAGTTGGTCCTTAGGAGACTTCTTACTCTTCTATTCTATCCCAAGCTGTTTCTCTTTAATGCTGCTGATCCCCATTAGCAATTACAGTTGCTCTTTGACTGGTCTAATTTGAGGCCTATGCCAGGACACTGCCCATGTTTGACGCTCCCTGGATGACAAGGAACTCAAGGCTGTATATCCCAGAGAGACTTAGGATCAATGAAAAATCAATAAAATGTTCTGCTATATTTACAGATTGTTGCCTAGCCCAAATGTTTTCAGAGAAGCTTTGTGAGCCTGAATTGGAGATCTCCATTGGGTCACTCCCCTTAAAGCTCTTGGAACTCAGCAGAAAAGAGGAAGGAGGAAAAGGGGTTAAGGACACAGGAGAACATGGTCCACAGAAACAACTAAGAAGGGTTCATAGTGCCTCACAGAGACTGAAGCAGCAATCATGGAGCCAGCATGGGTCTGTGATAGGTCCTCTGCAAATATGATATGATTGCTAGCTTGTTTTTGTGGGTCTCTTATCATCATTAGTGGGGGTATCTCTGATACTTTTGCCTGATCTTGAGACCCCTCCTCCTACTTAGTTACCTCCTCAGTTCTTATTGAGGTTTGTTTCCAGTGTTATTGTAACTTGTTTATCCATGTTTGGTTGATATCCCTGGGAGGCCTGCTGTTTTCTGAAGGGAAACAGAGAAGGAGTGGATCTGGGGGAATGTATTGTCTGAGAGAATAATAGTAAAAAATAAATTAGAGTTACTTTCTCAGTACCAGCCTGAATGCTTTCCTGCTTTGACATTTTTCTCTACCTAACAAATTTTTCCTTATCTTTAATTCAACTTCACTTAAGTTTTCAGCTCACAACCATAATGAAGAATAATTCTTGGACAATATGTTAAATGAGTGGCCTCTATCCTACTCCCTAATGGAGTATATTTTGCACTCTGAAACCTCATGAGCCAGACTCCACCAGGCCCATTAAATGGATAATACTTCTATGCACGAATAACAAAAGAACTGACTGTGCTCTTCTTATATTCTAAAACACTATAGGTCTAAGCTGGTTAAATTAAAAATGAAATAAATGCTTTGTTATTGTTGTTGTTTTGTTTTTTGTTTTGTTTTGTTTTATCTAGATCCAAATAGTCACAGCTTCTTATAACTGAAAGTAACTTACAATACTCTGTTGAGATGTTAAAATTGGGATGTTTAATCTAATTTTTTCATGTTAATACCCAGCCAGTTAGACTTGCTAGGCCTACCCACCTCTTCTTTACTCTCCAGGACTTTAATTCTCCTTGTCAATGTTCCCTGGCTATTCCTGGTTTGTCTGAGTTGCTCCATTACTGTTGTGGAATTTTAACTTGAATATTTGTGGACTTTGCATTATTGTGACACTTCCTATAAAAGAGGTCAATATGGTCTATCTTTCCTTATATATAAAGCAATCTCCCAGCCATCCTATAGGAAAGTCTCTTCTTTATTGGCTTCTTGGGAAATCGTCACAGAAAATAATAGGTGAATGCCTTTTCTGGTTTGCTATCGACATGGACTTTTGGTATTAGTTTTGTACACAATAGAACACACACACACACACACACACTCTCTCTCTCACACACACACACACACACGCTTCATTTGAAACTGTAATATATTACACTGATAAAATCAATTTGATTGACTAATCCTTAAAGTTATAAAGGTTATTTGTATTTAATAAACACTCAACATAATAGAAAATCTGTTACTATTCTAAAAAAAAAAGTGATGTTTCATTCAGGCTTGGAGCAGAGCTATCCTTTCTAGCACAGGGGTGAAAGCAGTCACTAGTTTATGCTACATTCATCTCATATGACTTAAACTGAGATCTCCTTACTTATAGAATGATACTTAATAATTAACTTTTAATTTGAAGCTGGAAGACATTAGCTATAAGAATGCTCTCACTGTAAGTGCATGCCAGCACAAGTGCCTGTGAGTGCATGCTTGACTAAGTACTGAGAAAATTACTACAGGGTCTCCCTGCATCAAACTGAATCCATAAACTTGCCCTTTGAAGCTCTGTGCTCCTGAATTCACTGTGCCTCTAGATCTATTCTGAGTGCACATTCACTCAGCTGTGCACTGTCTTGGGCTGTCTGCATTTCACCTCCTACTGGTGCATGAGTATGACCTTATTTCTCACTCTCCCTCATAGTCTTTCTACTTACTTACCAGGTGTGCAGTAGACTTTTCATGCCCTCTTACCTTTCAGAAGCACAAAGGAAACTGCTTCAATTAATAATGCACCAAACTTTATGACAAAATCCATGTCCTCTAAATAATGCGAGCATAAAAATCTACTAAATTCAGGAATAAAACAGAATTCCTATACAAGGCCAGACACATAAGAAATTTAGATGAAGATGCTACCTACTCAATGCAAAGAAGTAGAATTCATTTGTATGAATATCATATCAGAAGCTACAAGACAGGTTCTATAGACAGCACACACATGGACTCAAAAGTAGTACAGCTTATTCTGCAAGGATTTCACTAAAACTATCAGTAATTAACAAGATTGAACCTAAACTAGATGTGAGGTAAAGCAGAAAAGAAATCAAAGCATGCTACTCTGTATCCAGCTCCATCTCCTCTTAGGTTCAGAGTGAGACACTGGTGCAGAGTTGCCAAGGGTCATCCAGACAAACTGTGTTAGATGTCTCAGAGGGGTCTACCATTTTCTCTGCACTTACTTCTCTGATTGCTGTTGGAGCACACAGTACTAAAAGGTATGCTCATTTCTGCAGTTGCCAGAGGGCTTTCTTATTATCTTCCTTGCCTTTTTGAACATAGTAGGAAAGGAGACTGTGACCTATATCTCTTACCTTATGTTTTGCCAAATGCCAGATGTGACTGCAAAGCCCTCCAGTGTAGACAGCCTATTCTACATTGTGCGTCCCAGATTCTCTCTGAAATCGTCATTTAAAAAATCATTCCCCGATAATGCATTTGATTTCACCAGTTCCAAGGTTTCTGTTCCCCCGGATGTTCCATTGTCATTCTGGTTTGCTTTCTAGGGTCCTTTTAAAAAGAACTCGATAGTATTTATGTTTCTATTTTACTTCCTGAAAGGGTTTGCTTTTTTTTTTTTTTTTTTTGACACATCTTGACTTAGATGTGACCTTGAAGCATAGCTGCCTCGTTCAATCAATGTTTTGACCACTTACTGTGTAGTCATCTCTTCATCAAGGACCATGGGAGGAAACCCTAAAAAAATCAAGCAAAGCACACACAGAGCTATTTGCTTCTTTTAGGGAGATTACATGAAGACTTCTGAACTAATTAGAAAACCATTAGGAACTGAACTGCTGCAGAGCATGACAGGATTAAAGACGCCACTTTGAGAAAATTCACAATGAAGGCAAAACATGGGCCAGGGCATGGAAGAATGAATACAAGTTGATCTATGAGAAAAGAAAAAGGAATATTTCTAGGTGGAGGCCAGCAGAACAAAGATTTAGAAGTGGGAGCAATCTTTCATCTTAATGACATGGCTATTAGAGAGTTGAGAAATAAATGTGGGTGACAGGTGGGGTGCTCAATCACACATGACTCATAAGCCATGACATATAGGTTGGCACAACAGGGGCATAGTAATGAACTATGAAAACAGTGTTGTTCAAAGTACAGCCTTCAGACAGCCCACCTTAGAATATGTGCTCTGTTCCTTAGGACGAGGCACTGTTGTCACCAAAAGGTCCAGAAAGAACACCAAAATGTCATCAGCACACACCACTCCCCAGTTCTATCCGTTTATAATTTCAACTTTTGTCATTTCTATTAGTAGATTGAAATTCACAAATTTTTTTTCATAAAGTCCATCTAGCTACACATACATTAAGACAAGGAGGATAGCTGGGCATTGGGGGCACATGCCTTTAATTCCAGCAGGCTCCAAAACAATACAGAGAGACCCTGTCTCAAAAAACCAAAACCAAAACAAACAAAGAAACAAAACAAAAGACACAGGATGAGGAGAACAGAGAACATAAACACAAGATCATTCTCACCTCCTCACCTAATTAAAAAAAAAATACTGTGTTTCTCCTTCTGAATCACATATACTGAAATCAGTATCCACAGCATCAAACCCAAATATCTATGTTAAACAAAACCCTTGCCATCATAGAGAGAGGTATATTACAAAACCCCCTATGCTTTCCCTGCCCTGACACCTCCAAGCATAACTGCATCACTATTTTCAGTTTAGGGTCTCTTTTTTCAATTCCTGCACTCTAACAAAGTAAAATGTATTACTAAGTCTTGCTTCACCACCAACAAATGGTATTTTTTTTTTTTTTTGCTGCATATTTACAAGAGGAAACCATTGTGTTCTCCTGCTCTCCCAGTTCTACTCAACCCCTTCTTAGAAATGGCACCAACTTTCACATCGTGAAGGGGAAGACATGCACATTTCTGTGTAAACTATTTAAATACAATTTGATTTTGCAAATTATAAAGCAAGTCACATTCTATCACATAGTGTGGTTGCTGTTTATTGGAGGAGCAGAGATGTTATTGGGGTTGCATATCCTTCAACCCTGCTTCAAAGAGAATCCCTTGCCAGCATTTTCAGTCTTACATTTTTCTTAAAGACATTTATATGTGTGTCTTACAGATGACATTTGGGACAAACAAGCATGATAATGTGTGGCCTAATAGATCACACATTCTGATAAGACTGTGATAACTATACAGTAAATCAAATAAATATACAATGTCATGTGCTATGGTGGCTTGAATAAGATAGTACCTACAGGTTTATATATTTGCTTAGTTGCACAAGCAAGTGGAACTATTTGATTTGATTAGAAAGCATGGTTTTGTTAAAGAAAATGTGTCAGTGGTCTTTGATGTTTCAAAATCCCATGCCAGACCCAGTCTCTCTCTCTTACCATCATGCCTTCCTGAATTCTTCCATGTTCCCAATCATGATTTGATGTACTAAAGTTCTGAAAATGTAAGCAAGTCCAATTAAATGCTTTCACCTGTAATAATAGCTATGGTTATGGGGTCTCTTTACAATAATAGAACAGTGACTAAGGCATATGCTATGAAGCAAAGTAATACAGGGCTATATAGAATAATGAAAATTTTTTATTCTAGAGGGTGATATGAAGAGGAACATTTAAGGGTAAAATATTGGTATCTCTAATATATACATGTCAAGGCCAAAGATTATGAGCATAGATATGCTGAAAAAGGTTGATAAATCCTGAAAAGACATTGAGATTGGAAGCAAGTGAAAAAGAAGAATAATAAAAATGAAACTGGATAGTATGGCCACTGGGAGCCATGTCATTTAGCTTTTTAGGGGCCATGAGATAGATTTTCTCTTTGTGTTAGGTGGAGGAACCCCTTTGTCTTGGGAAAATAATACCATATTCATCTTTACATGTTAGAACAATATAATGGGCACTATATAAAAATGAATGGTGGATATTAGAAAAGAGAGGAGTGTGAAAGGCCTCTGAGCTAATTTATCGATGCAGTGATGATAAGGTTGTATGAAATGGAGCAGTGGAGAGGAAAACCAGTTTTCACCAATGGAGTGGCACAGGGTTTGTCAGCAACACCCTGTCAGCATGCTCAGCTCAGGAGTAGTTGGACAACACAGAAGAGACTCCATGTTTTGCTCATGCTATCTTTTAGTGTGTGTGTGTGTGTGTGTGTGAGTGTGTCTGTGTGTGTGTGTGTTTGTGTTAAGAGACACAAAAATTATAAAGGAAAAGAAAACAAACAAAATACGGGTGATTTGGGGAGGTCTTCCTACAGGTCCAGGGAGTAGTTCTGGTGCCCTGAACTGAAGCTCAGTTATCATTCAAGGACTGCTTTTATTAGTTTGGTTGTCTGGGTAGTCCTGAATTCACTGCTTTGTTTACTGCTCCATTTTCAGAAGAAAAGCCATTAGCATTCTTATCAGTTTGAGGCTTATTGTAAAACTACATCTGTTTGATAATTGGTCTTCATCCAAAATTCAAGAATTAATCTTCTATCAGAATTATCAGTACACCTCCTCATTGTCTTTCAACAGCCGATTTTGCCTTATTAATCGTGTTTCCAAAGCTGTAATGCAATAGTGAATCTGGACAGCTCTGTAAAGAAGAAAGGCTTTAGTTAGCTTATGTTTCTGAGGGTTTAGAGCAAGGTACCAGTACTGGCTTGACTTCAGTGAATCCCTCAAGTGGACAATCTGACAGTGGCAGATTTGGTCTAGAAAAAGTGCGTGACAAATATGATGTCAAAGAAGACCCAAGTTATCTTTGATCTCTCATTGGTGACACAACTGTTTGTAACCTGAATTGGTGAGAATGAACTTGGATCTCACAAAATGACCTGACATTTGAAGAGTGCCTCTTCTGCCATTGTGGAACCCCATGGAGTTCTACATCGCCCCAGTCTACAGTTCCCCTTTAACTTATTTTCCCCTCTTTGGCTGCTATCTTGTGATTGATGATGATTGGTAGCAGGTTTATTTGCTTTGTTTCATCCATCAACATTCTTCCAATAGCTTCAAACTCCTGATGACAAACTACTGCAAGCACAATACTATAAGCAACAAAAATTTATTATCATCTGGTTCTGGGAGTCAGTACAATGACCCCAAATTAAAATCAGCTATTGTCAGGTATTTTTGCTTCCCTTCTGGCCCCTATCAGGAATAACTTTCCTTGTCTATGCAACTTCAGAAGACTGAATTCATTGATTCATATCAGTGATCTTTTCTTTCCTTCAAAGACAATGGAATTTCTTCACTGTGCTCCATTCTTCCTCTTTGTGCCTTCTTTACTGGCCTTTGCTTTTGTCTCTCCTCCTGTCTTCCACATATCACCTCCCAACTGTGAAACCAGGGAAGGTGCTTTGCCTTAAATATGTAAATTATGTATAGTGCAGACTTATTAAGCACTTTGGGGATCAAGAAAAGTGGGTCAGAGTTTTAAGACTAACTCTGCTTACCTAAGAAGTCTGAAGACAGCCTGCAACAGTTGAGACCCTGTCTCCAAAGGCAATCTACCAAACAACCAATCCAACAAGTCAGAGCTCTAAAGAACTGGTGATTAGAGGTGCCTACTGTCATAACAGGAAGTATCACTGCATGTCAGGATTTGAACCTTCCTCATATCCACAAAGTATCTTTTGCTATGCCAGGCAATATAGCCATAGGCCCTGTGAAGTGGGGTGTGCAGATCCTAGTTCATTACTCTACCTACCACAAACTTTTCAATGGACACTTACTTTTAATGACCTCTGCATTTACTAACTTAACCTGTTCTTGTATGGCTGGATATTGGGCAATATTGCATTATTTTATGAACATTTTACTCTGTTTCCAAATATAGTAAGAGGTAGATGGATGAACATAGTTGGACATTTTAACCCAGACTCTTTCTCTCAGTGATAGTTATGTCAATACTATAAATGGGACTTGGAGAATTCAACACACTAGACATGTAGTTTTACCTCTGAGCTATATCTATAATTCTAGAAATTTATTTTGATTAATTTTCAACTTGAATCTTGAATGAAAGAATGATGCAGTGAGAGTAAATCCTTCAGTTTTGAAATATTTTATATATTCAAAATTATTCAGCATTTGATTTATTCTTTTATATGATTCCTGAATTAAAAATTATTTTTAACACCAAGGATGTCTGAAAAAGCCAAAAGGAATTATGTTCTTGTTTACTTTTTTTCATTTATTTTATATAACCAAGTCCATTTAAATGAAAACAAATATTTATAGACAATATTTGGGAATTTGGGCGTCATTCTTTCCAAACTACTTCCTGCTGGTAAGGGGTGCTGTCATGGGGGATTCTAAGAAGATGCAGAAATCCTGGCTGTAGTCTGTAAGGCTGCTTTGTCCAGCTGTTTTGAATGTAGGATCACCTGGTACTCAGTTTCAGGGGGTCTGGCTTGATCAAACCACATTAGTCTGGAAGGAATCCACAGGTTTTCATTTTCTGTGGAAACAAAAATAGAAACCCTTTTCCCCAGTAACTTGTCCTTGAACTTAAATTTTGGAGACCTTTATCATGAAAGGGTGTTGAATTTTGTCGAAGGCTTTTTCAGCATGTGTGGAGATAATCATATGGTTTTTCTTTTTCTGTTTGTTTATATGGTGGATCACGTTGATAGATTTTCATATGGTAAACCATCCCTGCATTCCAGGGATGAAACCTACTTGGTCATGGTGGATGATTTCTCTGATGTATTCTTGAATTCGTTTTGCCAGCATTTTATTGAGTATTTTTGCATCGATGTTCATCAGGGATATTGGTCTGTAGTTTTCCTTATTAGTTGTGTCTTTGTGAGGCTTGGGTACCAAGGTTATTGTGGCCTCATAAAAAGTGTTTGGCAATGAACCTTCTGTTTCTATTTTGTGGAACAGTTTGAGGAGTATTGGTATTAGTTCTTCCTTGAATGTCTGGTAGAATTCTGCGCTGAATCCATCTGGCCCTGGACTTTTTTTGGTTGGAAGGCTTTTAATGACTGCTTCTATTTCATTGCGGGGTATAGGTCTATTTAAGCTGTTTGTCTGTTATTGATTTAATTTTGGTAAGTGATAGTTATCCAGAAATTTGTTCATTTCCTTTGAATTTTCAATTTTTGTGGAATACAGATTTTCAAAGTATGACCAGAAAATTGTCTGGATTTCCTCTGTGTCCATTGTTATGTTCCCCTTTTCGTTTCTGATTTTGTTAATTTGCATGTTCTCTCTCTGCTTTTTCGTTAATTTAGATAAAGGTTTGTCTATCTTGTTGTTGATTTTCTAAAAAAAAAAAACAAAACAACAAAAAAAAAAAAAACAAAATAAAACTCTTTGTTGCATTGATTTTTTGTATTGTTTTCCTGGTTTCTATTTTGTTGATTTCAGCCCTCAAGTTGATTATTTCCTGGCATCTACTCCTGCGGGATGAATTTGCTTCTCTGTGTTCTAAGGCTTTCAGTTGCACTGTTAATTCTCTTATGTGACTATCCTCTGTTTTCTTCATATCATATGGGCACTTAGTGCAATGAATTTCCCTCGTAGCACTGCTTTCAAGGTGTCCCATAAATTCAGGTATGTTGTGTCCTCATTCTCGTTGAATATTAGAAAGTCCTTAATTTCTTTCTTTATTTCATCTTTGACCCAGGAGTGGTGCAATTGCACATTGTTCAGTTTCCATGAGTTTGCAGGTTTTCTGCTATTTGTGTTGTTGTTGAATTCCAATTTTAAAGTGTGGTGGTCCAATAAGATACAGGGGACTATTCTTATTCTCTTGGATCTGTTGATGTTTGTTATGCTACCTAGTATGTGGTCGATTTTAGAGAAGGTTCCATGTGGAGCAGAGAAGAAGGTATATTCTTTTGTCTTTGGATGGAATGTTCTATAGATGTCTGTTAACCCCAGTTGAGACATAACTTCTGTTAGTTCTTTTGTTTCTTTGTTGAGTTTCTGATTTGTGGTCCTGTCTAGTGTTAAGAGTGGTGTATTGAAGTCTCCCACTATAAGTGTGTGAGGTTTTTTATGAGCTTTGAATTTTAGTAGTGTTTCTTTTACGAATGTGGGTGAGTTTGTATTGGGGGCATAGATGTTCAGAACTGAGACTTTGTGTTGATGGATTTCTCCTGTGAAGAATATGAAATGATCGTCTCATCTCTTTTGATTAATTTTGGTTTGAAGTCTAACTTGTTAGATATTAGGATAGCTACGCCTGCTTGCTTCTTATTTCCATTTGATTGGAAAATCTTTTCCCAAGCCTTTACCCTGAGGTAATGTCTATCTTGAAGCTTAGATGTGTTTCTTGTATGCAGAATGATTCTGTCTTCCTATCCATTCTGTTAGCCTGTGTCTTTTTATAGGTGAGTTAAGACCATTAATGTTGAGGGTGACTAAGGACCATTGATTGTTGATGCTTGTTTGACTTGTTGGTAGTGGTATTGTGAACGTATTAGTTCTGCTTTACCCTTTGTTTCTGGTGTAGTTGGATTATCTGTTGCCTATATTTTTGTGGGTGTAGTTACCTTCCTTGGGTTGGAGTTTTCCTTCCAATACTTTCTGTAGGGCTGGATTTGTAGATACGTATTTGGAAAATCTGGTTTTGTCATTATATATCTTGTTCTCTCCATCTATAGTGATTGAGAGTTTTGCTGGATATAGTAGCCTAGGCTGACATCCGTGTTCTCTTAATACTTTTAGAACATCTATCCAAGACCTTCTGCCCTTGAGGTTTCCATGGAGAAAGTCAGGTGTAATTTTGATAGGTCTGCCTTTATATGTTACCTGTCCTTTTTCCTTCACTGCTCTAATATTCTTTCTGTATTCTGTATGCAAGGTGTTTTGATTATTATATGTCAAGGTGTCTTTTTTCTTTGGTCCAGCCTATTTGGGGTTCGGTATGCTTCCTGTAATTTCATGGGTATGTTCCTCTTCGGATTTTGTTGAATATGTTTTTGGCACCTTTGAGCTGGATTTCCTCACCTTCCTCTATGCCTATTATTCTTAGGTTTGGCCTTTTCATGGTGTCCCATATTTCCTGGATGTTTTGTGTTAAGGATTTGTTGGATTTTTGATTTTCTTTGGTCAATGAATCTATTTCTTCTAGTTTAACTTCTGTGCCTGAGATTCTCTCTTCCATCTCTTGAATCTCTTGAAATCTGTTGGTTATGCTTGTATCTGTAGTTCCCAATATTTTGCCCAGTTTTTCTATTTCCAGCATTCCTTCGGTTTGTGTTGCCTTTATTTTCTCTATTTCAGTTTTCAAGTCTTGAACCGTTTCCTTCATCTGCTTAATTGTTTTTTCTTGACTTTCTGTACTTACTTTGCTTTCCTTAAGGAATTTGTTCATTTCTTCCACTTTTTTTTTTTCCTCCATTTCTTTAAGGGATTTTCTCACATCTTCCTTGAGGGTCTCTATCCTTTTTATGATGGTAATTTTTAAGTCGTTCCCTTCTGAGTCCTCTGCTTTGTTGTTGTGTTCCATTCTAGTTGGTGTAGATTCCCTAGATTCTGGTGGTGTCATGCTTGTCTTTCTGTTGTTAGGTGTTCTCATGTATTGCCGTCTACCCATAGCTTCTTCCAGTAGGTGTTGGTGGGGTCTCCCCCTCTCTCTATGGTACTTCCCCGGTGGGCTTATGTGGGTCAGAGATTCAATATCTGTAGCTCTAGGTGGTCCGAGCTCTATAGGAGGTCTCTCCGCAGACAGGGACCCAGGGATGGGGTCAGGGATGAGGATCCAGTAGAAGATGCCTCTAGCCAATGGCTCTAGCCAATGCTGGTGGAAGAGGACAAAGGCTGAGCTGAAACTTGGGAAGTTTCTGCAGGATAGTCTGATCTCACTGGAAACTGGCACTCTCCAGCTGATGCCTCTTTCTTTAGCAGATGCCCTGCTTGGGGGGTCAAGGTTCTTGCAGGTGGGAACTCAGAGTGGACCTGCAGGGGAGGGGCCTAGGACTCCAGCAGAGGACTGGATATGGGGTCAGAGACCAAGCAGGTGGAAATTATGGGTGGTCCTATGTGGATAGGCAGGACTCCTTTGTTCAGAGTTGCTCGAGAAGTCTCCGAAGTAGGGTGGACTGTTGGCTCCACCCTTTGTCCCAGTGCTCAACCAGAGCGTTGGTGGGACAGTGGGCAAGGTAGGGCACAGGGTTGGGGGGGCAGGCTCCCGGTGGGGATGAGTGCGTGTGTGTCAGAGCTCCAAGGGTGCTCTCCATGGGGACAGGACACAGGAGCAGCAGGATCAGGGGCCAATCCAGGGAGTTCGGGGGAGCAGGACGGAGAGGTTGTAGGGGAGAGGCAGCCCTGATTGGGCCCAGACTCACCTATAGCCAATGGCTGGCGGAAGAGGACAAAGGCTGAGCTGAAACTTGGGAAGGTTTTGCAGGATAGTCAGATCTCACTGGAAACTGGGACTCTCCATCTGAGGCCTCTTTCTTTAGCAGAGGTCATGCTTTGGGGGTCAAGGATCTTGCCCTATGTTCTTGTTTATTAATCAAAAATTACATATACTACATATAAGAGAATGTGTATTTCCTGTTGAGGGTTAATGTCAACTCAACAGGAAAGAAATCATCCCTGGTCCTGGAAATCTAACCAGCTACCTAGAGCTAATGAAGGCACAGATATTAGATGAGAAGCATCTACTGCCAATTCATTAAACCAGTATAATTCTTAACTGCACTCTAAATATTTATTCTTCTACCCACAAATAGGTTTAGTTCTCACTCATCACTAAAAAGACCTTACTTTGCAACATTACAGAGACCATTTCAGAATACCATAACTGGTCAAAACACAGAGAACAACTAACTGATCATGGAATACTGGAGCCCATCTTCAAAACAACTCAATGCCAATAGTCATGCTATCTGGAAATCTCTTAGAACCTAAGGATAGACTAAAATTGCAGGAAATAAATGACTGTTTGGAGAGGAAACATTAGTCCTCCCCAAGGATGAGCCCCCAAACTGGAACCTAAAATGGTTACCAGTACCAAGTGGTCATCATGTGTGTATGTAGATAGATACAGAGATATACAGATAATAGATAGACAGGCAGACAGACAGACAGATAGATACATGATAGGCAGAAGCACCATCAAACATACTGACCAGGTTGTATTTATATATTTAAGTGTATATGTAAGCTTACACCACTTCCTGTTGTGTACTCTCTCTCTGTGTGTGTGTGTGTGTGTGTGTGTGCACATATATGCCTGATAACATAAATGGCCATGCTTTCAAGATACAGTGTTGAGGAATTAGGTATTGATGGGAGAAAAGGTAAAGGGAGAATGATTACATTTTAATTATATTTTAATTTAAAAATAAAATTAATAATATAATGAAAAAATGAAAAAAGACTTAGGACTAGAGAGATGGCATAGTGGATGAAAAGAAAATTGTGCGAGTGTATGAATCTGAGTTTGGGTTCCCACTTTCTATGTAAAAACCAAATTTGGCAGACTGGGCCAGTAACCATACCACTAGGGATTCAGTGGGTAGAAAGGTGAATAACCAGGTGTGTGATGGCTACCCAGTCTAGCAGAAACAGCCAGATATATGCTCAATGAAAGACTGCTTTTCAAGAGAAGAAGTAAGTTGGAGAAAGATGGAGAGATGGCTCAATGGGCAAGGTGAGTGTAAGGCTTACAATGCAGGCCTTATGGCCTGAGTTCTGGATTTCCCAGAACCAATGCAAAAGCTGAGTGTTGGAGGATGTGTTTGGGACTCCAAGCTCTTCCTTCTGGAAAATGGGCTGCTGAGACATCAGAAGCACCCTTCCTGCTCATATAATACCTCCTCCCTCTCTTTGACTGGATTCTAGAAGCTCAGTAGCTTGGCCTGGTGCTTGCATGTGGATCTTTCTGTCTGCTTCCATCAGTTACTAGATGAAGGTACTATGATGACAGTGAGGGTAGTTGCCAATCTAATATAGGGGAAGGCAGGTTTAGACATCCTCTCCACTATTTCTAGGGGCTCTTAGCTGGGTCTTAGACCACTTAACTAGATGTCTCCACAGGGAGAGTGATACCTTCCAGGATGGATCAACAAAATCTGTGAAGTCCTTTGGAGTACAAATTAGGCCCTCCCTCATTTCTCTAGGTTAGGGGAGTATCTCTCCATGGAGAATGTGCTCCCAAAGTCCTTTTGTGCACCAGGGATATATCTTAGTTCCACTGTCAGAGGACCCTTAGACTGCCCAGGGCTTCTAACTGAGACCTATGTTCAGGGGTTTGAGTTGGTCCAATGCTGTTTTCCCAGCCATCAGTCTGGTGATCCATTAGCTCCCCCTTCCTTGTTCAGGTCAGCTGTCTCTGTGGGTTTCTGAAGCCTTGTCTTGTCCCCATTTTCTTATCACTCCTCCCTCTCTGCATCTGGATTCCAGTTTGGCTCAGTGTTTAGTTGTGGGTGTCTGCTTCTGTTTCTATCAGCTACTAGATGATGGCATATAAGTTAGTCATCAATCTCATTATCAGGGAAGGGCATTTAAGGCAGCCTCTCCACTGTTGCTCAGATTGTTAGTTGTGGTCATCCTTGTAGGTCTCTGGACATTTCTCTAGAGTCAGTTTTCTCTTCACACCTATTATGGTTCATGTGGGACTAGTAAGACTGAGTCAGGGGAGGAATATACTAGAGCAGAGAGAGAGAAAGAGAGACCATAAAAGAGGGAGCCATTATAGGTTTAAATAAAGTTTTAATTGGAATAGACTTGTATCTATTTCTCCCCTTCCTTTACTTCTCTAGACCTGCCCACTCTTCCATAAAAGTACTCCTATGTCACCTTCATTTTCAAGTTGATAGCTTCTTTTTCTATGTTTATTATTGTAACATACATAAATTTATGTGTATGCTAAATTATATATAATACCACATGTTGAGCCTGTTTTGTTGTTTGTGTGTATATGTTTCAGATATGACCACCCTGTACTGGATAGCCAATAAAGAGGTTGTCCCTGGAAGAGGCTAATTTTGTTCTGCAAGAAGTTATCAGTTGCCTATAGTTATTTGTCTTGGGGTGGGGAGTGGTTGTTTTCAACAGCTTCTTTGAAGCTATCACACAGAAACTTAGTTTAAAATGTAGTCATAGTTATGAACTATGTTTCTAATTGCTTTACTCAAAATGCTTTCATTTTCTACATATAAATGAAATTTTAAAATATCCTAATCAATCAGGTGGTGGTGGCACATGACAGAGACAGGCAGATCTCTGTGAGTTTGAAGCCAGCCTTGTGTACAAAACTACACAGAGAAACCCTGTCTCAAAATACCAAAAAAAAAATTATCTTAGTCATAAGGGACTCAGGAGATGTGTCCTAGTTTTCTTCTGGATGTCACTACGGATTCACTTTATGGAGCTTGTCATCTGATTACTCAGAGTGGCTTATTCTGTAACTGACAACACACTTTCTCTGTTTGTTCTGTTCTTTCCCAATGTTCATTTAGCAGGAATTTACAAAGAGGAGCAGAAGGAAGAAGACTTAGCCCAGTGAGAAATCCTGCCATCTTCCTTCCCAAGGAACCCTGTAGAAAGTGACAGTGTATGGGGTGTTTCATTTTTGTTTCCTTTCTGCAAATGTCTTGAGATAATTTTTAAAGTATGTCCATTATAACAAAGAAATACTGACTGGCAATTGACTTGACTGGACTATGTGTTTTATTTTTCAAATACCAAGTTACAGATGAGGAATTCTTGGTCAACCGAGAGTCACAATATCTGTTGGTGAAAAACAACCTGATTAATTGGTCTTTGAACTGAATTTTATCCCAAGGGCTTTGAAAGGACACTTCAAGATTGAGTCAGCACATTTCTCACAATTCAACACATTTTTCAGTGTCTTTTCTTCTAATACTGCTAATAAATGTTAAAGTCATTATACCTGAGAATTATTTAGCAAAAGTAATCTCTCTCTCTCTCTCTCTCTCTCTCTCTCTCTCTCTCTCTCTCTCTCTGTGTGTGTGTGTGTGTGTGTGTGTGTGTGTATGTGTGTGACAGGATGTATTTATTTACACTTATTCTATATTCAGTGTTTTGCTGACCTTGTAGAATGTTGAGTTAACAGTACTCAAAAAATTGTCCTGAATATAGTAGCCACCAACAAATACTTGTGGAAATGATAACTATTCTTTAATAAGGAAACCTCTCAAAAGATATATTTGGGACAGGTCAGATGGCTTAGAGAATAAGGGTGATTGTGGCCAAGCTTGGCAAACTCAGTGTGTACCCAAGACCCACAGGATAAAAGGAGAAAATCAATCCCATCAACTGTCCTCTGACATCTACAAATACACTGTGGCACAAGCATGCCCTACATGTATACAAGTAAAGAAATTAATGTGAGAAAAGTAATGCATCTATGTAGTTTCTCTACAGGAGTTCATTTGGCATAAGTCACTCAGAATCTGCTGCCCTGATTTCATACCCACTGAAATGGGTGTGAAATAACCAGGCCATAGCCTGCAAGATTGTTCCTTGTTTTTGACTAATTCATATTTAACAATCTCGATCTTATTTTTAAAATATATCTTTAAAAATGTCTATAGATTTACTTCCAAATGTTGAGTTCTATTTGTTGCTGACATACACAACATTTCCATAGGACAGGAGATTGCAAACACACACACACACACACACACACACACACACACACACACACACACACACACACGGGGGGGGGAGGTGGAATTCAGAATTGGTGAAGCATGTTTATCTAGTTAATTGGACTTAAAAGTAGTAGAGTGGAGTCTTGAACCCGAGTCTCTCTGACTTATTTCATGATTTAACTACCATGCTATTCTGAGACCTTTCTGTGTTTGAATTTAAATACTTTCCTGCTCACTGAAGAAACCATTACTTCACAGTTAATTACTTGGAAAATTCAAGTATTTTAATTTTTCTCTGATACTCCAGGATCCCATGCCTTATATCTGTTGTCATGTGAGGTGGCTTTTTTCAATGCCAGCCTTTGTGTCATCCTTCAAGGACAGTGCACCTTTTGAATACCAGGGACACTGCCTTTCACAGGAGACCAGCATCCTTTCATTTATTCTCTGTGTTCCCAGGTGGTATTTGAGTTGACAGCTGGGCCCCCAGTCTTCTCCTTGGGGATTACAGCTGTTGAACTACTTTCAGCTTTCTTTGCCAGTGTATGTTTTTAGTGATAAAGGATCAAGAAGACTCCACATCCTCCTCTCTCTGGAGTTGTCCCCTGGCATTCTCAGTGAAATGTTAGTTGGAAAATCATCCTTCTACAGTGGCAGTTAGATAATTGAAATTCATTGCAGTGGGGAGAAAATCACTTCTAGAGGCTTATTTCTCTGCAGATTCGTTATTAGGATTTTTGACCCTGGATTTACACTAGTCAAGAGCAGGGGAAGGCAGGGGATTAGGGGAGGGGAAGGGTCTCCTGGAACCTTCTGAATTGTAATGATTCCATCAGCCCCTGCTCCTGGACACACTGCCCCCTTGAGCACTCTCCTCTGGCCTGTCCTTTCAGATATTCCTTTTGGTGTCAGGCCCTCTCTTGCAAAATATCTTTAGCAAACATTATTTGAAGGTTAGATGTTCAGTGTATGTATTAACTTGAGTATTTATCAAACATCTTTTTTTTTTAACATCTCTAAGCACTTCAACAACCTTATCACCACCCTTTCCTGCTTCCTGCAAGATTTTCTCAGGCATTCATGTTATAACAGGATGTGTTTGTTGATGAGGACATTCTATCTTTTTCCTGGGAAATGTGGTTTTAAATACATGTTCTCTTTGACAAGCATAACTGACATTAGCAAGAAAGAGAAAGTCTAATTTTAAAGTCAAATTTTCTGATTCATTGAATTCAGTCGACAGAAGAGAGCACAAGCTTACAATGTTGCAAGATTTTTTGAGGACTATGAAAAGGACATTGCTAATAGTTTTTTCTTTTTTATCTCAATATGATGGCCCTGGGACACAAAGTAGATTTTGAAGAAAAGAAACAAGCAAGAAAAGTTTACAGTGTAGACTGTAAACTTACTAAGCCTATGAAGTATAAGTTAATAATACTTTCTGATCCATAATTTACATTTTGACTAAAATTGGTTAATAAAGTTAGTAATAAATGTCATAATAGAATGCTATTTTTAATAAAGGAAACATACTTGTATCATCAGGGGAGAAATAAAGTTGAAATACAAATAATAATGTGTTAATGTGGAATTCAATATGCAATGAAATACATTAGCATATGAACAGTCTTCCTGATATATCTTCTATTTCATAGACTGATGAAGCAATTTGGAAAGGAAGAATTGGACTGGTGTAAATACATTAAACAAAGGATTCAAAATTATCCATAGAAAGTAACTGTCCATTAATTTGCAATAAGTTTGTATCATTGACTTTTGTATTGTTAAGGGCTCAATTGCTAAAACTCATTAAAACTACTTAGGAAGTGATGAAGCATTTAATTTTTTTTTAAATATACATATCTGTCAAGTAAAAGTTACCAATCATATAATGGCACACTATAAAGAAAAGAAATAGAAAACAAAAACAAATGGATGCAGTTGATCCAGATGTGCATGGACTCTGAGATTACTATGATAAATGTGCCTAAGAAACCACATATGAAGCTGAAATAATTTATCAAAGAACTGGAATCCATAAAGTCAGACAAAATAAAAAAAGCTAATACAAAATTTATTGATCAGAAGTTTAAAATTGATGCATAAATTTATGATAGTTGATTAGGCACAGCTGGAAAGAAAAAAAATAGTGTTGTTAGACAGAAAATACTCAAACTTAATGAAAATGTTTATATGGGTTTGTGAATAATGTGTGTGTGTGTGTGTGTGTGTGTGTATAAAAACACTTGACATATGTGCCATTTGGCATCAAAAATAAAAGAGACAAAATGAAAAAGATTAAGGCCTAAATTATCTCAAAGTTGCTGATTAAGAATTCTTAAACATGGGCAGAAATAATTCGAAGAGATCTGTGAAGAGGTGAAAAACCTGAAGTTGGATAAAAAGTAAAATTGTTGAAAATTAAAAGCAGCAATATTTTGTAAGCCACAATTAGTAATAATAAATCAAAATTGAAACTACTGTCACATGAAATTGAAGCCAGTAAAGAGCGGACTAGTATCTTAAATACACAGGAAAAAAATTAGACAACCTAAAATGCTGTATCCAGTGATAATATCCAAAAGAAGTTCAGTCAGAAGCTTAAAGAAAATACAAGGAGAACTGTTCAGTAGATTGAAAATAATTTTAAATTGAAGTTCAGAGTTGAAGAAATTGTAAGTACTTGGAATTATATGCATTTGGATAAATAAGGGTCATTCTTTGTTAATAGAATAATAGAAACTTTATAGGATTAAATGAAAGTATAGAATTAGATGAATGATAGCAACTTTAGAGCAGAAAATAAAATAGTTAACAGGGAGAAGATGTTAGACATAAAATACCCAAACTTAATGAAAATGTTTATATGGCTATGGTTATGTAAATTATATATATATATACACACACACACAGTAAAATCATATGCCATATTTATATGAAAAACTCTAGAACTTGTATATATAAAAGTTGTTAGAAAACTATAATAATACCAACTTTACTTAATGTTAATCTAAGGCTGGATTTTATACTCTTTAGGATAGCTCCAAAGAATACAAAAGACAGCATAATTAAAAAGGCAAAAGAACACAATGAATATTACAACTCTGAGAAACTCACAGCAGCAGACACAGAGTAATGACTAGCATCGGATAAACCTTCCCTTTATAAGCCACTGCAGCAGACACAATAATGTTTAAACAAGTGACAAGCAATGTGGAATTATACATTATTAAAAACAGAAATCACACAGCTTACACCTAGACTCACGTAGGGATTCTTCCTCGGTATATCTTCAAATATGATTATGAGCTCCATTCTCTGATGCTACAAAGAAAGAATACATGAAAGGTGGGATGATGAGGATATTTTGAAGCCCCACAGAAGAAAAGACATACTTTATTCACTTCCTGACAAGGCTGCTAGGCAAACAGCTGCCAGCAGGCACTGGGCCACATGTCAGTACATACAGGCAGGCCTAAGCACACATGTAGACTGGCACACAGGCCTACAAATAGATAAACACAGGAAGTCTGGCTGGCTAAGGGGAATATTCAAAGGCATATTTATATTCAGTCACACAAAAGTAACCCTCTGTCAAAAATAGTATATAATGGATTAGTACTGTGAACTTTGGCTTCCTAGACAGCTGATGTAAACCATTTTGTGTTAACTCATAGCCTCTGGATGTATAGTGTCAGCTGTTTTATCCAAATCATGCAGGATATTCACATCTGTGATATGTTGTCTTAACATAAGCATAGGCCTTTTCATACTTCTAAGCTAACAATGACACAAGAAAATAAACCTGATGGAGTAGAAGAGTTTTCAAGTTGACTCTCCTGAGATATTTGTGCCTGGGCTCTTACCCTGTACTACCAGCAGAGACCTAAAATCCATGAGATAGTCATAATGGACTAGAACATCAAAAATTGTGAGGAAAATACTTTTGTCTTTACAGGTTATATTCAAATAATATAAATAGTAGAAGAGGATTCACATTAAGCTCACTTATGACATTTTATTTTGTTCAGAATAATTAGTCTTTAAAGAAATAAAGGACAGAAACAAAATGATTTTGAACATAGCAAGATTATGTTACACTATTATTCCTTCCATAATCTTCCATATTCTTCTCACATTTCTCTTATTTGCTGCTCAAAAATATATTAAGATTTTTCCCAACTTTATTATCAGACATGTTTTCCAAACAGTAATATGTATTTTATATGTGCTATTACAAGCATGGGTGTTATTAAATACATTAATTTTTAAATTACTTAAAAATGTTAAGATTGATATAATTATGCCATTCCCCTTCCTTTTACTACCTCCAACACTTCCCATAGATCATGCCTTGTTCTTTCTCAGATTCGTGTACTTTTTTCTTTAATTGCTATTACACACACAGAGAGACACACACACAAACACACACACACAAACACACACACACACACACAAACACACACACACACACACACATTCCTAAATATGTGAAAGAAATTTGCTCATCTTTATAATGTTACTTGTATTATGTTTTCATAGGCAATCATTTGGCATTTGATATACTCAATTTGTATGCTATTCTGTGGAAAAGACGATTTCTTTTAGTATTCCCTGGTTGTCTATAGCTCTTTGAAAACACACTAATTTTTAAATTTAATTTATTCATTTAGTTGACAGTTTAAATACATTTCCCCCATTTCTTCTCCCATTCATTCTGCCCATGTTTACAATTTTGTGTTTTCAATATATATTTAATTTCTCAAGAATAAAATTCATTAAGTCGTTTCATTCCTAACTATTTCTAAGCAAGTAAACTTCAGCAATTTTAAGCATGATACGCTAGCCTCTCCATATCTCTGAAATGGCAGGGATTGTCATGCACCAAAGGGAACAAAGGAACAGTCTATACAACACTGATTGTACTAATTACTGATATTCCTAAATTATCAGGAACCTTAAGATTCCCCTGTATATAATAAAGGAAGAATTATGTAGCCACATGGAGGGATGGATGCTACTTAACACAGCAATCACTTATTATGTACACGATTCCTCCTTGCAACCCAGCGCTGGAGTTACTGAGAAGTAAGAAAATTTTTGTACAGGATTCACAGTATCTTCTGACTGGAAAACGTAGCTTAACCATGTCCTATGTCCTTACTGCTAAGCGACAACTAATTTCCTCTGGAATGGAAGCAAAAACTTTTCCCCAGTGGAACATTGCACAGTTTTTATTAAAGCAATGTTACTGCCAAATAGTCACTTTTTCATGCTTGTGTTTCATGTCTCTGGGGACTTTTCAGTGGATAGAGATTAAATTCATGGTTTCTGCCTTAAATCAATAAGCCAATTGGTGTAAGACAGAAGAAACAAAATCTGGGGACTCATATCTTATGCAATTTTCTCTCTGAAATCCTAATTTTCTCACATACTTTTAATGCTTATTGTTGTCTTTCCCTAATGCATACCTTAAAACTTGAAAATTTTACTTTAATATTGATGTGTAACTTTTCCACAAGGAATAATAACGATTCCTAACAGCAGTCTTTGAACTTTCCGGAAAGAAGATGGGGCCCCACATCATCATTTCCACTTGACTCAACCTGATGCATCGGAACTACAAACATCACCCTAAAACCGGTTTGAGACTGTTTTGCTCGAGACAACTCATGACTAGCTAGCTGTAATGGTGCACCTTTTTATTACACCCTGGCCAGTTTCAAATAGAACTACAGTCAAGAATTTTCTGCCACACAGTGACTAACTACATATGTCACAGCCAGTTCTGTTGAGAAATTTGGTTGCTAAAAATTTTCTTCCTACAGGATCCATTGGAGCAATCATCGTCCCATTTCAGCAGGAAGTAATCTTAATATGACTACGCCCCCTTTCCCTACCCTTGGAAATTTGGGATAATAGTCATCGTCTTTGGGTTGGTTTTAGTTATTTGGGATTGGGTGATGCTTACACTCGGGTTTATCTTTTAGACAGGAATAGGGAATGGTGGGTAAAGGTATGGTTTAGATGGGATATAAGTAGATTAGCCTATTTCCTTGAGAATTTGAGTTTGAATGAGATAGTATTTTACAGCTTACATTGTTATGCATTCCTATGTGGTAAGCTATGTAAAATTAAGTTTATATTTTGTTATATTGTGTTAAATGTTTCCACTTATAATATTTATGCACATTATTTTTTACCATATTCTATGTATGTATACTTTTCTTGTGTTCAAGACATTTTGTATATTGATACAATTTGGGATATTTATCTTGCTGCCCTTTATAGTTCTACCTCTTGTCTTGACACTTATACTCTACCTCTATTTTAGGGATTTACATGTAGGTATATGTAAATAGTTATATTGTTTAAGTATTTGTTCCTGCTTTACTCAGGAAAGTTTTAATCAGTCTTTTTAGCTAAGTTCCCGAGTATTATAGATTATCTTCACTCACATTTCCTGTACCTATGAGATTAGTCAGATATAGATGCTTAATCTTCAATCCTTCATAGACATGCAGAACATGGCATTTAAATGTTTTAATATTAGTACTCCTTTGACATGAGACACTGTTGCTCCTGACAGCACCGTGCATTTTCCCGAAAATATGTTGGACACTGTTGTTGCTCCTGCTGGAGTTCAATCTCGCCTCAGCTAATGGCCTGTTGGGCATAGAATTGCCCCCACCTTGACCACTGATTTGGACATGCAGTCCTATGTGCTTGCAGGAGACAAATATAGAAGACTGCTTGACCTTGCCAAGTCAGGGTAAGACAGCCATTCTATTTCCCTGCTGTTGTTGTGGTCTGTCAAGTTCTCTTGGCCTTAGCCAAATCTGGGTGTACCAACGTCGCTGTGAGACCTAGGGTGACTGTTCAGGTGGCTTGCTGTTTCTGTCCTTGCTGCACCGTTTTGGAAGTTGTCCATCCGCATTTCCTGTCTACTCTAGTATTGTTATTTTCCTTCTCAGGTCTTGATGAGGTTGAAGATTAAACTATCACAACTATTATTCTCTCTTCCTAGTTAGATATATTAGGTACTAGACTTACGTTTTCCAGCTTAGGACAACTCTATTGTAAACTCCATTATGCCCTCACCCTAGGACTAGATATGTAGGTCATTTTGTTCTCGATTTTCCTTTTCTTAGAGCACACTTGTTATTCACTGTTTTGTATATAGTTTTGTATTAAGCCTAAATCTTTTCTTTAGACTAAAAGGGGAATTGTAGTGAGGTAGTCCTTCTGTAGCACTGACCACGCCCATTGGGGGGTGGAGCGATGGGCGGAGGTGACCTGAGGAAGGAGGTCGGAGGGGGCCAGGAAGGCGCTCTCTTTCTGGCGTGACTCGGACAGGAGAGGATCGGGTTGAATTTCCTGGTGTTCATCTGTCTAGGTTGTAAGTTATTTCTCCCTGAATAAACATCTATTCGGCCTATTTGTTTATCCTGACCCTTATTTACCGCAATATCATGGCTTTGCATCTCTTTCTCAATAAGATGACTCTTAAACTGATCAGGTTTATGTTGTCTTTCACATCGAGTCATAAAGATCATAACCACATGCCATAACACTTATCTCAGAGTTACTGACTTATCAAATATTTCCTTTATCCAAGAACAGGGTTGTGACATTGATAAACAATTATTAAAATGTTATGTGGGATAAATATAGACCTTATCTATCATACGTTACTAAG
Organism: Phodopus roborovskii; assembly: GCF_943737965.1. Lineage (NCBI taxonomy): Eukaryota > Metazoa > Chordata > Mammalia > Rodentia > Cricetidae > Phodopus > Phodopus roborovskii. The sequence goes on along the minus strand of NW_026125295.1, from coordinate 37,152,115 downwards.
ACATTATAGTAAAACAATGTCACTGGAAATAGGCCTTGGAATGCAATGTACCAAAGAACTTTCTGCAAATCTAATGTTCTTATGTCTTATGCAGGCATCTCTTTACAGAGTTATCATGCTTTGAATTCCTGATAAAGCAGTGTACATTAATCCTCCAAAATGGTTATTAAATCATGTCTCTTTGAAGATGATTTTCTCCCCACCAGAACACTTAGTATTTTCTAGTTCTCTTTAATCTATTCCTGACTTAGCATTTCCTAATTATCAGAAAGTTGTAGGGTCATCCAACTTCAGCTTGACTACATCACCTTCACTCTGCTGCACTTCCTTTCCCATCACATAAAACACTAGAAAGCAATCCCCCAGATAGCATTTATCCTGAGGTTAAGCCCTGATAAAATTTCAGAGTGTTTAAAATTTATTATCAAGCTCCACCTAGTCCTGATTTAATTTTTCTTTTTGATATCATCTGCACCATCTGCTAATGCTCATCCTTTTATGTCATCTGTCCTCACAAAGAGAACTACTCAGCAGCTCTGATTATTATGCCTATCTAGTTTCATGATCAGGAAATATATATGTCTCTATGTTAGTGTACATATGCACAGACATGTGTACCATGTGTTTTCCATATGAATATATTTGGAAACCAGAAACCAACCTAGATATCCTTTCTCAAGAATGCTGATGACCTTTCCCTTGAGACAAGCAGCTCCTCAAATGAGCTAGGCTGGCAGGGCAGTGGGCCTGCCTCTTTCTGTCTCCCTAGCTCTGGGATTACATGTTATTCCACTCAGTTTTGTTTCACAAAGTCTCAGTATAGAGCTCAGATCCTGCAAGGGAGTAGCTAAATTTCCCCCTAGCCCAGTGACTCTTTACTGTGTTATAAGTGGACAACAGGGTTTTGGATTACTTTACTATATTCCCACCACAGTTTTGTCATACTGCTATTCTAAGGTACCATTTCTTTTCTGAACTCTGCTACCAATGATTCCTTCACTGTCATCCACTGAAGAATAAATGTTGGGATAGAAACAAGTGAACAGAGGGCAGCTAGAACAGCTTCCAGTGTGTCCAACACAGTAAACCAGCAAACTCATGATACTGATAAAAGAGGAAGAGAACAAATAATAATCCCAACAAATAGAAAGAAACCCACAGGCATTAGGAAAAACTCTCAGTAACAGTCTTCAAAGTAATCATCTCACTAAATGCTGAAAAAGCCTTTGACAAAATCGAATAACCATTCAGGATAAAGGTCTTGGAGAGATCATGGATAACAGGAACATACCCAAACACAATAAAAGCAATATGCAGCAAACCAATAGCCAACATCAAACTAAATGGAGAGAAACTCAATGCAATTTCTCTAAAATCAAGAACAAGACAAGGCTGCCCACTCTCTACATATCTCTTCAATATTGTACTTGAAGTTCTAACTAGAGCAATAAGACAACAAAAGGAGATCAGGGGGATACAAATTGGAAAGGAAGAAGTCAAACTTTCACTATTTGCAGATGATATGATAGTTTACATAAGTGACCTGAAGAATTCTACCGGGGAAATTTACAGATGATGAACATCTTCAGCAAAGTGGCAACATACAAAATTCAATAGCCCTACTACATATAGAAAATAAAGAGTCTGAGAAAGAAATCGGAGGAACATTGCCCTTTACAATAGCCACAGACAACCTAAAATATCTTGGGGTAACTCAAACCAAACAGGGTGAAAGTCCTGTATAACAAGAACTTTGAGTCAATAAAGAAAAAAAAATTAAAGAAGATATCAGAAAATGAAAAAAATCTCTTACGTTGTTAGAAAGGTAAGATCAACAATAAAAATGGCAATCATGCCAAAAGCAATCTAGAAATTCAATGAAATCCCCATCAAACTCCAAGCACAATTCTTGACAGATCTTGAAAGGACAATGCTCAACTTTATAGAGAAAAGCAAAAAACCCAGAATAGCCAAAGCAACCATGTAAAATAAATAAACTTCCAGAGGCATCACCATCCCTGACTTCAAGCAATATTATAGAGCTATATTAATGAGAACAGATTGATATTGGCACAAAAAAATAGATAGGTAGATCTATGGAATCAAATAGAAAACCCTGACATTAACCCACACACCTATGAACACCCAATTTTTGAGAAAGAAGCTAAAACTATACAATGAAACAAAGAAAGCATCTTCAACACATCTGGCATAACTAGATGTGGACATGTAAAATATTTCAGATAAATACCTATCTATCACCATGCACAAAGCTTAAGTCCAAATGGATCAAAGACTTCAACATAAATCCAACCACACTGAAACTCTTAGAAGAGAAAGTGGGAAGTACCACTTCCTGAACGTAACACCAGTAGCAGACATTGAGATTGACAATTAATAATTGGGACCTCTTGAAACTGAGAAGGTTCTATAAGACAAAAGGCACAGCCAACAAGACAAAATGCAGCCCACAGAATGGGAAAAGATCTTCACCAACTCTACATCTGACAGAGGGCTGATCTCCAAAATATACAAAGAACTCAAGAAGCTAGTCACCAAAACACCAAATAATCCAATTAAAAAGTGGGATACAGAACTAAATAGAGAATTTACAATAGAGGAATCTAAAATGGCTGAAAGACACTTAAGAACGTACTCAACATCCTTAGCCATCATGTAAATCAAAACAATTCTGAGATACCATCTTACACCCATCAGAATGGATGAAATGAAAAACACCAATAACAGTTTATGCTGGAAAAGATGTGGCGAAAGAGAAATACTCCTGTATTGCTGGTGGGAGTACAAACTTGTACAGCCACTTTGGTAATCAGTATGGTGGCTCCCCCAGAAAATGGGAATCAATCTACCTCAAGATACAGAAATTCCACTCTTAGGCATATACCCAAAGGATGCACATTTATACAACAAGGACATATGTTCAACTATGTTTATGATAGCATTATTTGTAATAGCCAGAACCTGAAGCAACCTAAATGGCCCTCAACCAAAGAATGGAAACAGAAAATGTGGTACATTTACACAATGGAGTACTACTCAAACAAAACAAAACAAAACAAACAAACAAAAAAAAAACAGTGGAATCTTGAAATTCAAAGGCACATGGCTGAAACTAGAATAAACCATCCTCAGTGAAGTAACCCAGTCACAAAAAGAAAGGCAAACACGGCATGTACTCACTCATATATGGATTTTAGAAATAGAGCAAAGAACTACCTGCCTACAGTCCATACCTCCAGAGAAGCTAGGAAACAAGGAGGACCCTAAGAGAGACATACATGCTCCCCTGGAGAAGGGGAAAGGGACAAGACCTTCCAAGCATGGGGGGAGCACAGGGGGAGAGAGAGAGCTAGGAGGAAGAGGAGGGCAGAGGTGGACACGAGGGAGCTGGAAGATTGAGTCAGGGAAAGAATAGAGGAGAGCAAGAAAAGAGATACCTTAATAGAGGGTACTATTTTAGGTTTAAAGAGAAACCTGGCACTAGGCAATTGTACAGAGATCCACAAGGATGACCCCAACTAGGAGTCTAAGCAATAATGGAGAGTCTACATTAAATGCCCTTCCCCTATATTGAGAATGATGACTACCTTAAATGCCATCCTAGAACCTTCAACCAGTAGGTGATGGAAGCAGAAGCTTAGATCCACAGCTAAGCACTGAGCCAAATTCCTGGAAGCCATTTTCAGAGAGGGAGGAATGAGGAACAAAGACCATGCTGGAAAACCCACAGAAACAGCAGACCTGAGCAAGTGGGAACTCATGGATCCCAGTCTGACAGCTGTGGAACCAACATAGGACCAAACCTGGGCCCCTAAACTTGGGTGTCATATAGGAGGTCTGGGCAGTCTATGGGACCTTTGCCAGTGGAACTAGGAGGTATCCCTAGTGCACAAAATGGATTTCGGTATATTGGAGTGAACAAAAGAAAGGAGATGCCTCAAAACTGAAAAATGCAACACAAAATTAACCTAACTATACAATTACTACATATGATCATTGGAAGTTCTAAGTTAGCATAAGCTTGCATGCTCATGTTTATTGTTGCACTATTCATAATATCAAAGATATAGAACCAGATTAGATGCTCATTGACAGATGACTGATTGAAGAAAATACTTTCTTTTTAAATGTTTTTTTAAACATCATTTACTTTGTGTGTATACACATAAATGCACACATATTCATGCTACAGCACACATGTGGAAGTCAGAGCCTCGGGAGTCAATTCTTTTCTCCCATCTTGTGGGTGCTATATACCAACTCAGGTTATCAGGCATTGTGGCCAGAGCCATTACCTTCTAATATGTCTTTCCTGACCTGTGTCTGTTTACTTTTTAAGCCTGAAAACCATAGCTTGATGCCACAACTCCCAGCAAATTCTTTTTGTTTTTCTCACATTTGTTTGACTAAAAAAACAGTCAAACTCTATTTTAACAATTACAAATACTTTTCTATAGTCACTGTTCTGATAGATGAATTCATAAATAACTCAAGGACCTAAAGAGGAAAAATTATACTGAGGAAAAATTATTATTGTTCATGCAACATTCCCCATAAAGAGAATGAACAGCTGTCTTACTTGTCTGGGCTTAGAAAGAAGCCATGGAGATATGGAGAAAGAAAGAGTTCCTGTTCCTAGGAAGACTGATTCTTCTGTTGCTATGGAAATAAAGCAATCAGAACTTATTTTTAACATGATAAGTAAATGGCATCTTTCTAGTTATCACAAAAATTAACACTGAAGACAGATTTATTTTTTATCATTTTTTCTTTCTCTTTCATATAATACCTCCCAAACCCAGTCTCCCCTCCCCCCAGTTCCCTCCACCACCCTTCTTCCCAAGATCCACTTCTCCTTTTGCCTTCAGAAAAGAACAGGCCTTCCACTGATATTAACCAAAACCAGCATAACAAGTTACAAAACTAGACATCAACCTTCATATCAAGTCTGGACAAAGCAACCTAGTAGGAGGAAAAGGTCCTGTGAACAGACTACAAAATCACTGACAACAACTCCCACTGTTAGCAGTCCAAGGAAAACCCCAAGTTAAAAAACCACAGCATGTATGCAGGGGGTTGGTTTAGACCAATGCAGGTTCCCTGGTTGCTGCTTCCATTTCTGTGAGCCCCTAGATCCAAGTAGTGAGATATTTACTTTGTCTCCTTTTGTGGCATTGACCACACCCATTGGGGGTGGAGCCAGGGGCTGAAGTGACCTGAGGAACTAGGTCTGAGGAGGTGCAGGAGAGTGCTCTCTTGCCAGCCTCACAGGGACAGGAGGACGACCAGAGGAATTCTTGGAAGCAGGAACCTGTTGGTGTTCACCTATGTTGTGAGTTATTTCTCCCTAAATAAACATCTGTTTGGCCTAATTGTTTATCCTGATCCTTATTAAACCGCAATGTCTTGTGTCAGAAGTGGGATCTGGATTTTCTCTGGACCTGGTTTTCACCCAGGCAGCAGAAGCTGCTCCCTTCCCCCACCATCCCCAAACAGGCAGGGTCCCTTGTCTAACCAGGAGGACACACCAGAGCTTTGGGAAATTTGCCTCTGCCTTACAACTCCTTTGCCTCCACAGCGGCCCTGAGAAGGTGCTCACTGCTTCTCCTTTTTTGCCCATTTCCCCACTTTGCATTTGCTCAGAGCTGCATGGTGCCTGCCCTGCTTGTGCATTTCCTGTGGCCAGCCACCTGTTAGCCCTGTGGTCCCAGTAATTCCTCAAAGTTCCTTTTACTCATTTGTCTAATAAAATTTCGCTTGCCATAGTTTGTTAAGAGCTATTCTACAGGGACCAAGATCAGATCAGAAGTATAGTCTGCTGCCAGACGCTATTTGGTGGGACACCTCCAGGCTTAACTACTGCAACTAAAACCATCAAAGTTCCAGGACAGCAGAATTACACCTAAGGTAATTGTAACATTCTTCGCAACTTAAGTTGATATAATATCTGAGATAAATTGTCCCATAACTATTGGAGATAATCTTACAATACTGGACTTTAGGAATTCTTTTAATTCTTGTATAGAAGGAATGTTAACAGAAGAAAATCATAACTTAACCAATATATACATTTTTTTGGTAATAGCAATGGGTTTCATCATTATTATAATATTTTTAAAGAAATGGTTTGAGATTAGAGCAGATAATAATAAACTTGTACAAACTATAAGAGAGTAATAAGGATTCAAAATATAAAAAATTACAATGGAGAGTTTAAAATTAAAACACAAAACATAAAATGTTTTTTAAAAGGTTCAAAATATTAAAAAGGATAATAAAGAGCTAAAAATTAGAACTCAAAACATAAAATATTTTTTAAAAAGTTTCAAAATAGCTAATTTTGTGGGCTGTAGTCTCCTGGTGTCCTCAACTCCTCTGATTTTTATACTCCTTCCTTGTCTCTTCTATGGGTTCCCTGAGTTATGCTTAACATTTGACTATGGATCTCTGTATCTGCTCCTATCAGTTGCTGGAGGAAGCCTCTCTGATGACAACCCATGCATCAGTCTATGAGTATAGCAGAATATCATTAGGAATCATTCCATTGACTTTTTTGTCCGTTGTATCTTGTTCTACTCTAGGTATCAGTGTATCCAGCTTCCAGATCCTGACTATCCAGACAGTGGCCTGCATGAGCTTCTTCTCATGGTGTAGGTTTCAAATTAGACCAGTCATTGATTGGCAACTCCCTCAAGCTCTGAGGCACCCATTGTCCCAGCACATCTTGCAGGCAGGACAAGTGTAAGTCCAAAGTTTTGTGGCTGGATTGTTGTCCCAGTCCCCCATCAGCCTAACCTGTCACCACGTGGCTTTGAGCAAATGCAAAGTGGGGAAATGGGCAAAAAAGGAGAAGCAGTGAGCACCTTCTCAGGGCCGCTGTGGAGGCAAAGGAGTTGTAAGGCAGAGGCAAATTTCCCAAAGCTCTGGTGTGTCCACCTGGTTAGACAAGGCACCCTGCTTGTTCGGGAATGGTGGGGGAAGGAAAAGGCATCTGCTGCCTGGGTGAAAACCAGGTCTGGTGAAAATCCAGATCCCACTTCTGAAACCAGATATTGCAGTTTAATAAGGATCAGGATAAACAATTAGGCCAAATAGATGTTTAGCCAGGGAGAAATAAGTCACAACATAGACAGATGAACTCCAGCAGGTTCCTGGTCCCAAGGATGCCTCCGGAAGTCCTCCTGTCCCCATGCTGCAAGCAAGAGAGCATTCCCTGCTCCTCCTAAGACCTAGTTCCACAGGTCACTTCCACCCCTGGTTCCACCCCCCAATGGGCTTGGTCAGTGCCACAGAAGGAGACAAAGTGAATATCCCACTATACCTCCTCTTCATCTAAACTCTCTAGGTGTGTGGTTTGTAGCTTAATTATAATTTATGTAAAAGCTAATATCCATTTATAAGTATACATACCCTTTTGTCTTTCTTGGTCTGGGTTACTTCACTCAGGATGATTCTTTTCTAATTGTGTCCATTTTCCTGGAAATTTCATGATGTGATTTTTAAACAGCTTATAAAATAACCCATTGTTAATGTGCCACATTTCTTTATCCATTCTTTAGTTGAGGGACATTTAGGTTTTTGCCAGTTTCTGGCTGTTATGATTAAATCTGCAGTGGACATATTTGAGAATTGTCCTTGATGTAGGATGGAGTGTCCTTTGGGTTTATGCCCAAGAGTGCTATAGATGGATCTTGAGGTAGATCAATACCCAATTTTCCAAGGAACCATCTTGAAGACAGATTTAAATCTGCTTAGTCAACTGGTAACACTTGGCTTTAGCAAACACGGCTTTGCAAAGCAAGTAAAGGCTACTTCATAACTACAACTTTGCTACTTTTGTGAATTATAATGTAAATATCTGATATGCAGAATATCTGACATACAGCCTCCCAAAGGGGACACAATCCACAGGTTAAGAATTACTGAAATTAATCTGAGTGCTTGACAAGTAATAGCCATATCAAATAGCCATGCTATTAACAGCATGGAAGTAGCCAAACACTGCCAAATTGTGCTTTTGTTTCAGAGGGCTTAGATTTTTAAACATTTCTTAGGACAGTGTACTTCTGTGAACTTCAAATGTAAAATGCAATTACTAATACTAAAAATTACAGCAAAAGATGCCTCCTTAACATTTTTATCTAGAAGTCTGTCACTGTGCCAAAAGTCAAGTTTGAGGAAATTATTATTTTTTAATTATAATAATTATTTCATGGGAAAGATGGAATAATCTAAAGGCTCGTGTGTGTGTGTGTGTGTGTGTGTGTGTGTGTGTGTGTGTGTGTGTGTGTGTGTAATGTGAGCTGGAGCCCGTGGAAGCCAGAACAGAGCATTGGGTCCATAGAGCTGAAATTGTAGAGCCTGTGAGTAGTCTATGCTCTATGCTAAGAAATTAACTGAAACTGAGATCCTCTACCAGTACAAAAGGTATTGACCATGCCACCTATGCAGACTCCCTATAAATGATAATTATATGAATCAAGGGGGGATAGATTGGGACATAAAGACATTTATTTCAGAAGCTAATACATTACAATAGCAAGTTATCACTATTGATATGGAGAACTATGCTTAATGGTCTAATATGCACATAACATTAGGATAATGAATAAAAATACAAAGAATTTGAAGCACTTTTCAAATATTTATTAAGTGATCCTAAAAGAAATTCCAAACAGCAAAGAATTGGTTTAAAAATTGTACACCCCAATCATTGCCTTAAAAAAAGAAAAAAATAAGGGATACATGTAAATTATAAGTTTAAAAACCAGGTAAACAATTGTATCATTAGTCAAAAAAGAAATTTTTGACACAAAATTGCACCAAAGGCACCATGCTACAACTTTTGTGGGAAGCAATTAGTCTGGTATATAGTAACAAACAGTCAAGACTATGAAATGTCACAAAATAGAAAGCATGACCATAAATTATCTAACATTCTAAATGTTAGAAAGAAAATTAACTAACACCCTGAGCAGGAGAAGAGAAAGGACATTGGTCAGGAACCAGAGCTTTAATGTCTTTTCAAAGGATCTCTTATTTTTGTTCACAACAGCATTTAATTTTATTGTAGTCTAATAGACCAATGTCTCAAAGACATTGCATGGATTCAAACAGTTGTATAAAGTGTGATAACACTGGAGAAGAAACACAAATCACTTCAAGAGAAACAACACCTAAAAAGACGCTTTGCTTTAAGTAGCAGTCACATGGATGTGTCACACGTAATATGACATTTTGATTTTGGGACAAGGGAAAAGAAAATAGGCAGCTACCACTGCCTGTGATTGTATGCATGTTAAAGTGTTACAAACAGCAGAGGATTCATCACTGTCTAACTCAGCTGTCCAACTGTACACATTGTCTATGGATCATTTTCCTGCAAACCTCTAATCAGATAGGGAGGTAATTATCTTTCTGGAAGGACAAATTTTAACCTAAAGTAGTTATATAAAAAAAGTTAATCAGGTTGGAAGTCATAAATTAGTTTGAGCACTGAATTTCAGTCTCTTTTTGGAACAGTATGTGCACTTAATTGTTTGAATATGATAATGTACAATTTTTCTTAAAATAATTTTTAAATATAAGTAAAGTAGTAGAAAAGATAGTAAAGTAATAGAAAATGTGTGTGGTCAGTGCAACAGGTGCAGGCAGGGTGGATATCTCACTAAAGTATAGCAGTGGTTCTCACCCTTCCTAATGCTGGTCCTTTAATACAGTTCCTTGTATTGTAGTTACCCCCAGCCACAAAATTATTTTGTTTGCTGATTCATAACTGTAATTTTTCTACTGTCATGAGTCATGATGTAAATGTGTAACACTGAAGGAGTTGTGATCCACTGCTCCTGTACAGTTTATGCAAAAGGAAGCTGTATATTGTGATATACACAAAACATCACTTTGTTTTCTTATTTTAGTTTTCACCATTTAGCAATGATGATTTATTACTGAACTGTATAAAGAAAATAAAAATGTTCATGTGTTAAGAAATTTACAAACATGAACATTAAATAAATTTAACAAAATGAGTGATATTTTCAAGAAATATTATTCCAGTTCATAGTGAGTTGAAGAAGCAGGATTCATTTGTGGTCAATATCAAAAAGTGTGTTTAAAATAAGATTTTCTTTCAAATTCCATGATTTACTTGTGAACTCATGCAATAATTTAATGAAGTATATTGATGTATCAGAGAAAAACTGAAAAGCCAGGATAGTCCCTGTTGTATTCTGTTTTGCCTTTATGACTATCAGTGTCCTGTGACATTTATCACAGCTAAATTGGATCTCTAATAGGCATTTTTATCTTGCTTCTGTTTCCATTTGAATGTGAAACAAATCAATTACATGATACAGAATAGAAAAAATATAGCAATTTCAAGAAGACCATTGACCTTAAAACAGTAAAAATAAGGTCTTAGGAGCTATACAAGTTTGTGGACAAAAGTTTCTGTCCCACCAGGTCCCTAAGTTGTTTCACCCCAAATAAACACACAGAGGCTTATATTATTTACAAATGGTTTGGCCCATGACTCAGGCATCTCATTAGCTAGCTCTCTCTTAATTATTAACTTGCTTCTATTAATGTATGTATCTCCACGTGGTCTTGGCTTACTGGAGAATGCCCAGATGTCCTACCTTTCCAGTGGCTTTCCAGTGGCTACATGGCATCCCAAGACTCTGCTTACTATCTTTCTCTATCCCTGTTTGGATTTCCTGTCTGGCTAAATACTGCCTGTTCATTGGGTGAAACAGCTTTATTCATCAACCAAATAGAGAAACATATATTCATAGCATACAGAAAGGAATCCCCCATCATAAATTGGTGTCTATGATGCTGGGATGTGTGTCTATGGCTATACTCTCTATTTTAAATATTTTTTTTTTTAAATTTGCTTTTCACATCATGTGTTGTGATGACATTTGGATTATGCCATAACAAATAAAGTTTGCCTGAAGATCCGAGTGAAGAGTTAGCCACACTAGTTAACAGTAGAGTGCAGACAGTGGCAGACAGTGTTGGCATACACCTTTAATGCCAGCAGTAAGAAGACAGAGGCAGACAGATCTCTGTTAGTTCAAGGCCACCTTGCTCTACACGAAATTGATCTGGTTTAAAAGAGAAACAGAGCTCACACAAAGGTGATCCTATCATTTGGGATCACACACCTTAGATCCCAACACTGGGGAGGTGGACACAGGAGTGATATGACTGGGCAGAGAGAGAAACATGAGGTGAGAGGAGCCAGGAGCAGTGCTGTGTAAAGCAGTCAATCTGAGGATGCAGCCAGAGGATGCAGTTAAGGATGCAGTCTGAGGATAGGATCACCCCTTTGGTGGGAGGATTCAGCAAAGGTAAGTGGTCTCTCTTGTGGCTGGCTCCTTTACTTCTCTGACCTTAGAGCATTTGCCCTTGTATCTGACTCTGGGATTTTATTATTAAGATCTATTAGAATTCATGCTAAAAATGTGTCTTGATCCCATTCATTCACTGTCCCTTTGCATCTGCCCTCAACCTCTGAAACTCCCTCCCCAATAAAACAAAATAAAATGTGAAAAATCAAAGGGGGGGAATTAAAAATCTCATCATGGAAGCTGCAGTGCAATTCAACAAGTCACACCCTTTTCACCTTTGTCCATACATCTCTACTTGCTGATCATTGGTTCGAGGTCTCTGGTTTCCACTACATGTTTGATGCTAGGCCCCCACCAGAACTCTTCTTGGATGTTCTGCTGGTGCCCTCTGTTGTGGAGATCTGTCTGCAGGTTGGACCACTTCCCATTCTCCAGCAGATGATAGATGGCATGGATGTTGGGGCAGGCCAAGTTATAACCCTGGGTCTGGGCCTAAGAAGCTGTAGGGTTTGTCTACCAGATGAAATAGTGACAGCTCTCCTTTGATCACAATTTCAGGGCTGACTCACCAATACCTGAGCTAACTGTTTTGGCTTTATTGTGCTGCCTTGCTGAGGTGCAGGGCCTGTTCTCCCATGTGTTGCAGCTGGTGGGGGTCAGGAAGAGCTTCCCCCCTCTGTGACCACAGGGCTATCTCTCTCACTTGCCTCAGGCATTGATGGGTGGGAGGCAGCAATCCCCTGCTCCTGTTGCTACAAGACAGATAGCCACTGGAGACAGCTCTGCCATAATCGTACACCCAATGATCTTACCCCACATTTACTTCTGGATCTACATCTGAGATTTGGGGTTCAAGGCACCATCTGAGTCCAGAGTTATATTCATCTCTTCTCCACACTCAACATTGAGAAAAGTCATCTCTCCAAAATCCAGAAATAAATAAAAGTCACACAAAGGATTATCCTTATGTGTGTCTCATGGGGCACTAAACCCTTATAGTTCAAACTAATTATAAGTTAAGACACCTTTGATATTTAACTGTGGTAAAGACACAACAGAAGTTTCATTTATTTAAGTTTCCCAAGCATCAATATTCCACTGCACAGTTTGTAGTCTGCAAGGGTGTAACTGTGCATTCATCAAGAGTGTGTTGATGAAGACATTTGTTCTGTGGCTGAACACTTTTTAGCGCACACTGCGGAATACACTGCAGTGAATATTGACTCTCATATAGTTTAAAAGCATAAGTAGGATGTAATGTCTAGCTGGGCCACACTCTCCCTCATTATATTGTAACTTCATAAACTCCTCAAATTCCTTTGTGTGTGTGTATATTTTAAGATATTTCTACAGCAGTAGGATTTCATATGCTTTTCAAAGGTTATTAGTGTTAATTGTCTTTTCAATATTCTGTCTCCTACCCTGCTATTCAATATTCTATTTCCCCTTCCATGAAAGATAACACCTAGTCACTTACTAGCTACCTACGCCTGTATATATTCCAAATGAAACATAAATCTATAGCTTAAAAACTAACATCCACATATTAAAGAAAATGTGCATTTTTGATCTTTCTGTGTTGTGGTTACCTCATTTGGATGATTGTTTCTAACTCCATTTAGTTACTTGCAAATTTTATAATTTCATTTTTCTTAGCATCTGTATACTATTCCATTTTGTAAGTATCCCACATTTTATTATCCATTCATCACTTGGCAGATATCTAAGCTGTTTACAAATTCTAATAATTATGAATACAGCAGTAATGAACATGGATGGGTCAGTATCTCTACAGTAAGATGTAGAATTCTTTGGGTATATGCTCAAGAGTGGTATCTCTCCATCTTGTAGTATATCAATATTTTCAACATTTTAAGGAAACTCCACACTGATTTCCATAGTGACTGAACCAGTTTGCCCTCCCTCTAGCAATGAATAAGTGGTCCCATTTATCTGCATACTTCACAGAATGAGCTGTCATTTATTTTACTAATATTGATCATCCTGAATGAAATATGATGAAAACTCAAAGTACTTTTATTTTGCATATCCTTAATTGTTAAAGCTATTGAATATTTTTAAGTGATACTCTTGAATTCAGAAATCTTAGTGCTATAAAAAAGATATTGTTTTTCTCAAATCATGAAGGCATGTGAATGGATGCAATTAACATTTAATATCTGGTCACTAGCAAACGCATGACAGCATGTGAGCTAGCAGGCAGTCAGATTAATCTCAGAGGAAACAAAGAACTTAGTAAGTGGCTGAATTTATTTTTCTAGAATAATGTTATACCCAAATCACTAATGTCTTACAACTCAGATTTTGCTATAATGTATTAGTTATGAACCTAAACTAATATTGTACAACAAATCTCTTAGAGATTTAACCAACTATAAAGATAACAGATGAAAGTACAATTAAAAAAAAAAACTAAGTTTAATTCCAGTATGGTCTCCTGAGAAGGGAGTCTCAGCTAAAGAATGATCCAGATCAGATTGGCATTCATACACATCTGTGGAAGATTGTCATAATTGTTAATTAGATCCACCCTGAATGCAGGTAGCACCATTTCATGCGCTATGCTCTGAACTGGGTAAGAATGAAGAAAGCAAGCTAAGGAGGAGGAACCAAATGGGTGATATTTGTTTCTATACTTGACTGGATGTCACTAACTGCCTTTGACTTCCCTGACACTATGAGCTGTAAACCTTTCTACCATAGAGAAACAGACCACATCTAGCCCTTGTAGCATGAACAACTAGGGTTTTGTTTTTCCTGGCCAAAAAGTATAAACTATAAAAAGTGCTATCAAGAATCTAGAAACTGATCAAAGTCATACATTAATAAATATATATGGAAGAAGTTAGTACAAGTCCCAGAAAGGATATCCCACAGCTTCCTGTACTGGGTGGGCCTACAGCCACTGTCTGTAACAGACCATATTACAGACACTAAGGTACACTAAAATTAATGTAAATGAATTGAAATTTTATTATGTATGTGTGAAACTCATAATGGAATTAATTAATTTAGAAATGAACAGCAGAAGCAAAAGACAAATATAAGTAATTGGAAATAAAAATTAAACACTTAAAAAATAACTGAGTAATAGAATACATCAAAGGGAAATTTAAAAGAAGGTTAATTAAAAGAAAAATTACTTCACTGTATCCTAATCCACAAGAAGGAATTCATGTATGTTACTATGAAAAAGTAACCCCTATAAAAGCCTGTGGCTAGGAAGGTTACAGACTACAGCCAGGAAGAAGATGATGCTATTGTTTTCCTAAATGAATATTTTCTGCCTGTCAACTTGCCTTCTAAATAACGATGCTTTGCCTATAGATTAATTCTGTTGCCAATTTTGGTCAGAGAGGTTGCTTTTGAAACAGGAAATGGTAACTGGAGAGACTCATGACTGGTCAAAATCATGAGACATGACCGTTGGAAGCTCATCCATAAGTGAGACATCTGTCATACCTGTGAGGCTCAGTGGATATCACAGAAGAAAGAGAAGAAAGGGTGAAGTGTACGGAACATTGTCTTCTAAGTATGACAAGCTATTCTACAATTGGCTGTTGTGATTAGCTTTATAAGCCCTTCACAACACTGGACTCATCTATTTTTTGATGAACAAAAAGGTACTCACCAGTTTATACCCCTCATTTGGGATATATAGGTAGTTAATGTTAACCAAAGGGAAGGAACTCATGAGAACACAAACATCACTAAGGATATATATGTAGTTAATGGTTAATAGGAAAGGGAGGGAAATTTTTGAATTATAATTACTAGTAAACTTCTCACAAAGATTAGTATAAAATATGGAAGAAATCTAAATGGAATCACCAAACAGTAAGGGAAACAAAGGCCTGGTAAGATACAATCTCCTGCCAAGTGAAACCTCCAATGCTCGAAATGGTTTGAATCTAATTGAGTTGTTACTAAAGAAACACCCTCAAACAACTTAGGCTACTGCCCAGGCTATTGCTTGCTCTCCACAAAATGATGATAAGGCCCATTGCTGAAGACAACACATACATATCTATTAAACATGTCAAAGTCACGCTGGTGCCTAACTAAAGCCTTTTCTCTTATTGTCAAGTGTTATAATGTTGTAAGTTACTTTCTTGCTACCAGAAGAGAAAACATACATAGTAACCAAGGTACAAACCCTTTGATCTACAATATTGACTTGTGTACATGATATGATGGTGTATGACACAAAATTTGTGGGAGTAACAAAGCATTATCTGATTGGATCTAAGGCCCACTTCATTCTACATGTGGCCAAAGACTTGAGACTAGATAGGCAATGGACATAGGGTAAACCCAGATACTATAGCCCTCTAAATGAATGTAACAATAAAATGACTCCGAACCATATTCTGCTATATCCGTAGACCAGTGTCACAGTCCCTCATACAGGTGATGGATGGGGCACACCTGAACAATGTGCAGAGAACTAGAGACCTTGGAGCACAGTTCATTAAATCCCTCTCCTCAAAGCTCAGGGAAGAGGACGGAGAAAGATTGTGCATGAGCAGATGATGATACCAAAGAAGTGTCTTCCTGTCACATCAAGACTGATATGTATATGAATTCATAGAGACAGTGAGCCTGCACAGGTTCAAGACAGGTAGAGTCGTGTTGCTGAGAGGGGATGTAAACATAAGCCCTTATCCCTAACATACAAACATTCAACAACAATTGATTGCAAAGGAAAAAGTTTGTTTTCTCATATAGAGTCTCAGAGGGTGTACAAACCACAATTATTTGCAGGGCCAATGCCAAGCAATAGGTGGCCAAGAAAATGAACTCAATGGCAATTTTGAAGAATTTTTGTCTCAATCTGTATTGTTTGGTTATTCTTTTTAAATCTTACTGATGTTTTGCCTATATATTATTGTTTCTATTATTTGTTTCTATGGTGTGCGTATGTGTGTGAATGCATGAATGTGTGTGTGTGTGTGTTTTTGTGTGTGTGTTCTTTTTTCTTTTCTTTTTTTTGTTTTATCATGGTTTTTTATTGTTTTATTATTTGCTTATTCGTTTTCTAGAGACATTGAAAGATGACATGGAATTAGATGTGTAAGGAGGTGGGAAAGATCTAGGAGGAGATGAGGAATGTGAAACTAATCAGAAGATATTGTATGAAAAAAGTTATTTTCAATAAAAAGAAACCCTAATGAAACTTACTGAGTCTTAAAAACAAATGAATAAGCAAAAATAGTTATGAAAGTTGAAGGGGAGCTAGTTAGTTAGGAAGATAAAGGAAATTTGCAAGAATGAGATGGAAACTAGAGAGCATAATAAAGGGAGTGTACATTATACACAGGGATGAAAATGTTATAATGAAACCCATTGCGTATAAATGATATATACTAATAAAACACAAAACTTACCATATCAAAAATTTCACAGATTACAGAAAATGTCTTTACGCTTTTATATTACAAATGAAGAGCTAAAATTAATGAAGTTTATTTCTCATGAAACTTACAAAAGCAAGGCAAATAAAACATGCAATAAATAATAAAAACACAATAAAAGTTACATACAATAATAAACTGAAGTAACAATAGAAAATAATGAAATCAAAGTTATTTTCCTAAAAAATAATGCAATAGCTTAAGTATAGACAGCTACAAGTTAAAAGAACAATGTGACACAATTACACACCTGTTGAAATGGTTAATACCTAAGAGAGTGGCAATGTCAAACGATTGTGGGATATGAAACAGAAAATAATCTCACCCATTCAGGGCCGGTATGAATCCAAAGTTATCTATATACTTTGGAAACAGTTTAACAAAACCTTCCAATTTTAAATAGTTATCCATGAACCAGTTATCTCATCCCAGGTACTTCACCCGATTTCTTAAGGGCTTCCATCAACACAGATATCTGCCAATATTAGTCACAGGCCTATTCATAATTGCTGAAACAGCAAAAAAACAAGGGTTTAATAACAGAATAATAATAATTGATGTAGCCTTGAAATGGAATATTATTTTGTAAAAAAAAAAAAAAAAAAAGCAATGACCCATTAGTCCATAAAACTAAAAGAACAGGTAGTTGCTCAGTAATGAAGTTGAACTGAAAGGATCACTCTGTATAATCCAAGCAATACAACACTCTGAAAGCTTAAACTATGAATCTATGCTATGTAGTTAACTGCTGAGACTTCAAAGACTCAAGCCAGAGGCCAAGTAAGCTCAGCTGAGTCTGATTTGAGTTTAGTGTCCTGTCTCTGGCCAGCAACTTCTATATTCAAGTGACTCAGCATAGCCTGATCTGGAACTGCCTCTGCCCAGCTACTGCTAATGGGTGGAATATTATTGGCCCTTACACTTCACCCCATCCTGAGGTCTGTAACTACCTTCCTGTTACAATAAAACA
Source organism: Phodopus roborovskii (assembly GCF_943737965.1). NCBI lineage: Eukaryota > Metazoa > Chordata > Mammalia > Rodentia > Cricetidae > Phodopus > Phodopus roborovskii. The sequence goes on along the minus strand of NW_026125295.1, from coordinate 37,134,335 downwards.
AGATCCTGCTTCTACAATTCTCCAGACTCAATGTGGTTCTCTCCTGTGACTCGGCTATGGGTCTGGGTCATTAACAAGCTCCAACCCACTCAGCCCCAGGAAGAAACTGGACTGGCCCTTCCACAGCCCTATCTGCCAGAGGACCCAGCAGTTAACAGCACATGAAGTAATAACATTATGATTTTGTCAAGAAACATAGAATTGTTCAGAACAAGAATAGAACTTAATATAAACTGCAGAATTTACTTTATTATAACAAGTCAATATTAGCCCATCAGTTGCAGTGTACCACATAACTACAGCAGGTTAATAATACAGGAATCTGTATCATGTATGATAGAGGGGAGGAAATTAAAAACCCTCCCTATTATCTGTTTAAGTCCTCTGAACATCTAAAACTTCTAAAGAATGAAAAGACTGTTGGTTAAAGGTAAACTTTAAAACTATTGTAAAATGACTTACTCAAGGAGAGAACACTTTCAAGAAGTTATACAATGGTGTCCACATAACTAGTAAGATATATTTAACACCTTTTCCTCACCTCCCACTTCAAACTACCTGGCCTGCCAATCAGACATGCAGCCTTAGCAACTTCAAATTAAGATCTGGGTTTAACTACACAGAGTATACTTAGTTCATCCCCGGAAACAAGTAGCTTCTGCATCCCACTCTGGCACTCTGCAATTGCAAGCAATCTTCCAGGAGAGCTGCTACTGACTTGGTGTTTTTCCTTCCTAACTCTCCCAGCATTCAGGGTTTCTCTCAGCTTCAGTCTGCAGGCTTTTTTTCTTGTCACTGCTGGTCCTGTTTTTATTTATGTATCTAAGTGTGGTGTGTGAGTGCATGAGCTCATTTTTGGAGGACTCCAAGGTGAGATAGGTTGTCTTTCTCAATTGCCCTATGCCTGATATGTTGAGTCAGTATCTTTCACTGAACCCAGAGATTGCCTTTCAGCTAGGCTAGCTATCCAGCTTGATGCAGAGGTAACCTGTCCTCAGCTCCTAGTTACAGCCACCTGTTGGCTTAAATATGGTATCTGAGTTACAAATTCCAATTCTCCTTTTGAACCACCTTCTCAGCCATCAAGAGTTATGTTTTATAAAAAGTATTCCTAATAATTTTATATTTTCTTCCTATAAGTGGGAAATTCTAATATTAATCAACTTATCATGACCAAATCCAGATGTCTCCAGAAATGTACTTTTATAAGTCATTATTTCTGTTAAGTTAATAATAGATTAAATTGTGTACACTAAAAATTGTAAGAAAAAAAACTATGTGCCATTGTGCAGACTAGAAATAATGATCAGCTAAGGTAGCATGACATTTATAATGCATAAATGCATTGTAGATCATGCTAACCACATTTAATATTTGATAAATTATGACAATTTTAAAGCAATGTTTATAAAATGCTAGAATTTTCTGCCTAGGCTGCATAAGTGGTGACAGCAATTTTGAGAGTTCTATGAGGTACAGTGACAAGTTATAAGCTGCTGTATTTTCAATTAGATTTGTGTCCATTATTGATGGTATTAAGCTATATGTTCAATCTCACATGTAAAACTTTCAGTTTTTCTTCTTGGGATATAGTTATCTGAAGTATTTCCTTTTTCATTTAGAACTGAGCTTGCATAGTATCTATCCCTCACCAATAGTCTGCTTACTAGGTCCCAACTTTTCTCTGTCTCTCTGTATCTTTACCCCCCCACACACACACACATGCACACAGAGACACACACAGGGACAGACAGCCAGAGAGACAAAGAAAGAGGAAGAAACAGATGAAAATATATCCATAGTGTGTATTTCACACATTGAATATGGAAGCTGTGCAGCACTCTAACACTACTCAGATTCAGACAAGCTGTGCAGTCCTTTTTTACACCTTGGACCCTATAATCAACAACTACGTTCCCTCAGCCATTCCTCTTGGAACAATAACCATTCATAGATGTCCAATAAGAAAATTCACTTTCCAGACCGTGGTGGTACATGCTTTTAGTTCCAGCACTCGGAGGCAAAGGCAGGCAGATCTCTGTGAGTTCCAGGCCAGCCTAGTCTACAAAGCTTCACAGAGAAACCCTGTCTCAAAAAATCTGATTGGGGGGGCAGAATTAACTTATATCTCCTATATTTGGGTAGACCATAATACCATGGCCAGGGTCATTATCAAAGTGCAAGAGAAAGAACACATTAGAGGGATTCCTAAAGTTGGACTGTTTAGCACTACTTCAATGGATGGCGTGTTTTCTCCTCCTTCCATACACAATGTGTAAGGACAAGATTTAAAAATAAAAGACTATTGTGAAATCTGAGCACTGACTGTAAGTGTGCACATTTTGTTCACCAACCTTATGCTATGGCTTCTAACATCTGAATTGTTTAAGAAGGTACTTTCTGCTAAATATTTTAACAGTAGATTAGACTTCTCATAAACACACTATCTTTGCTCTGGTTTAAATGCATGAGGGTCTTGGAAATAAGCAAGCCTATCAATTTACATTACTCTTCCTTACAATAATAAGGAACACCCTTATAAAAAATAATGAACTGAAAATTTTCAGAACTCAGGCCAGGAACTTTGAGACACCAGGTTGGTTCCTTGGGCCAGTAACGGAACTGGCACACATGACACACTTAGGAGAGAAAATCATAAAAGCTAGAAAAAAATCATTGCTCTGCCTAAAATCTCTACACTCATCTTGTGGCACACTGCAAAGGGGGCATTGAGTACTCCAGAGGAATCTTCAGGGAATCAGAAGCACATTGGTGAATCATCCTTACCAACTCTGAAGTGTGAATGCCCACAAAAGAGCCGCGTAAGTGGTGGCTCTAAAGAAGGCAAAAATAGATAAGAGCATTTCATTAGTGAAGAGTGTGCCCCTGCCTTATTTAACCACTGTCTGCTCCATTTTCATATAATTGGAGACTGAAATTTTAAGCTTAGTTTTAATATCCTGCACAGATGCATGTCAGATTTCATCAGTGCCAAGAAATGTCACACTGCTTTGATAGGCACTGACCTGGCAGTCATTTACACCCAAGGAGGCACACTTCTATAGAACAATCTGGGGAGTGAGAAGAGACTATTTTCTGTACACCAGGTGGTCAGTAGAATAATACATTCTGATTCATCTGCTGAAAATTTTTTTCTTGAAGAAATTTTATCCGTCTGCAAACAATAGTAAAATCTGACTTAGGTCAGACAAGGTATGTAAATTTAGCCAAGAGAATAATTAAAGTCAAAGGTTTTAATCCCATACTGTTACTCTTAGATGCTCAGATATGATATTGCCAGAACTCCTGCCATTTCTTTGTCTTTGGATGAAATAATAAGAATAAAATGAAAAGAATTTTATGTATAAAAGCTCATGATCTACACACCTACCAGCTTATAAAGGGCAGGCTATGTGATGATAAGGAGTTCTCCATCGCTTAAATCCAAGGATTATCTGGGACACAAAAGGCCAATTTTCCAGATTTTCGGAAGCAGGCTGACCCAGGACTTGCTCCTTTGTCAATGACTCAGTGAATAACAGTAGTTACTCACACCACCTGCTTTCTACTTCATGATATCACCAAGCTATTTTCACCTTATTGTCTGGGTAAATTATCTCCACACATACCCCATGAGAGATCAGACAATTTAGTGGAATTCTACAAAAAAAAAAAAAAAACAGTTGGAACTTCTTACTCTGGTAGAGAAGTAAGAATATTTCTATAGAGAATCAAAAAAAAAATCACTTTCTGATAGGACAATATATTTATGAAATTTTGTGGTACTGGTTTGAGGCAGTCACATTAGTTCCTCCAGATGAACTAGAGAAGATGTCACTGAGCAGACATCTCTCCCAACGTTATTAGGAAAGCCTCTCTGTGTGTCTAATCATGATATTTCCCCATATACTTTGCTGAAGTTTCATCCCAGTCCTGCTAAATCCCAGACAGCTCTGGTTTAGACTCTACAGCTACTAATCTGCTGGTATCATCTCTATTTCTGAGCATAGGCTCATGTTTTTCTAACATTGTTGAAACAAAAATGCACTGTGACTTCAGTGCCCTCTAATATGAATTTCCTAGTAAACGTGACCTTCTCAGACTCCTGAAGGTAGAATTAAGATTTGTTTTTCCTGCCATTCAGCTCCACAACACACTTAGATCTCTTTAAGTGTTTACTCTGTGTCCTCATACACCTGGATACATATTTGTGTTTATGTCTGCCTCTCATTTTAACTGCAGATTCAGAGAGTAGAGAATGTATTTTCAATTTTCCTTTCACTTCTCCAAGCACCTTGTAATGCCTGTTCACCTACCTGGTTTTTAAAGAGGTAAAGTTTATGGGATTATTTAGAGTTGAATCAACAATATACCAATAACTCATCTTTAGCAATAAACAATGAGAGTCAGTCTTGTCAGTTTTTGCTTCTAAAATAGTGAGCTCTATACATTAGCTGTGAATTTATATTTCTGTGTATAGCTCACCCTGTGCTCTAGATTTAGAAATAAGTTCATGTTTGAAAAGATTCAGTGGATGCTTAAGGGCATTTTTCTGGGGAAAAAAATTATTTTTTTGCGGTGACCTTAGAAAGTATTATTTGAAAACGCTTACATTTTTATGTTCCAATTATATTAACTCATATGTAAAGCCCCCAGGAAGTAAGCAAGGGATATTTTGTGACTTATAAGACTCAGAAGACACCTCTGGCAATCCACGTGAAATATATCATGAGCACTATCCTGATTGCTCCTGAAGTGTGTGTTATTTTTAAATAAGAGCAGAGTCCCCATTGTTTACAACTGTATCTTTATCATCTTTTCCTTTACCCAAGCTCCATCCTTACAAAGCTATATAACGTAAGTGGGAGAACTCCCTCACTTGAAGGATATTGGGAAAGAAGTGCAGAAATATGATTTTCCACAAACATTATTGACACTAAGTCCTTAAAGTCAGATATCTTTAGAGATAAATCAGAAGGAAAACAAAATTTTATTTGGGTAAATACTAGTGCTGTCTTCACAAAAGAATAAGGAGAATAATGCATATATCAAAAGAATAGGCAAACATATTTTGTCTGTATTGTGTAAGAAGCAACGTACAAAGGTTGCTAGTGAGAGATTGATCAGTAGGTGCAAAGTTCTGGTGAGTCAAGAAGACTAAGATCTTGAATTTTATTGACCAGTACATGGACTATGGTTGACAATATAGTATAATGGCAGTAAGAAGATTTAGAATGTTCCGGTTATAAGAAATGATAGACTTAGAAGATAATTAATTTATTAAGTACCCTTATTTAATTATTATTTACTTTATTAACTCCTGTAAGTATTAATAGATAGTTATTATGCCAATGAAATACTTTAGAACTAAATAAAAAATAAGTGACTTTAAATCACTAGTTTGTGTTAGAGTTTCTATCAATATAATAATATACCACAACCTAAAAGTTAAAAACGGATTTTTTTTTTTTGAGCTAGGCATTAGTGGCACATACCTTTAACCCCAGCGCTTGGGAGGCAGAGGCAGGTGGATCTCTGTGAGTTCTAGGGCAGCCTGGTCTACAGAGTGAGTTCCAGGACACCTTCCAAATCAATATAGAGAAACCCTGTCTCGAAAAACAAAACAAAAATAATTTCATCTTACAGCTATTAGATCATTCCCTATCACAAAGTGAGGTCAGGGAAGTCAGTCAAGGCAGAAACTTAGAGGCAACAACTGAAGCAGAAACCATGGAGGGGTGCTGCTTACTTGGTTGTACACTCCTTGCTCATCCTGCTTTCTTAGGTCATCCAGGAGCCCCTGCCCAGGGCTGGCTGGCACTGCCTGCATTGAGCTGGACTGTATCATATTAATCACTAACCAGGACAATATTTTACAGACTTGCCTACAGGACTGCCTGATAGAAATGTTTTCTCACATGAGGTACTAGTTCTGGAAAATTCTACTTTGAGTCAAGTTGACAAACAAAATAAGACGGTCTTTTATTTGTTTGTTTTTTATTTATTTGGTTTATTATTATTTATTTGGACAGATTCCACTACCCCTTCATGCCACAGATCAGATTTCCATAGTTAATATTGTATGAAAACCATTTATGGAATCTTCTGATGCTCTACAATGTTCCCAATCAATTTGTTCAGGTTTTAGTGTTTCTAATAAATAATATCTTTCATTTTTTACTGTATATTTGGAACCAATTTAGGATAAAATCCTTAGTAACAGACAGGTTGAAATCAAATTGTCAGTTTAAGGGGCGATGACCTAAATCAGAGAGCTTGTTTTTGAGTCTGTTGTTACAGACTCACTGAAGTTTAAAATGCTTCCCTACTCTGATGGTTTGAAAGAAAATGGTTCCCACAGTCTCATAGGGAGTAGCCCTTGTTGGTATGGTTGTGGCATTTTGGAAGAAGTGTGTCACTGGGGTCAGCTTTGAGGTCTCAGATGCTAAGCCAGGCTCAGTTTGCCATTCTCTAACTGCTGCCTAATCCTGAGAACTCTCAGCTCCTTCTCCTTTATAGTGTCAGCCTGCAATCCGCCATACTTCCTACCATGACCATAATGGACTAAAGCTCTGAAATTATAAGTCAGTCTCAATTAAATATTTTCCTTCATAAGAGCTGCTGTGACCGTGATGTCTCTCTCCAGCAATGGAAAACTTAATTAGGACATCTACAGAGAAGGAAAGCTCATCTCTGAGGCCCTGGATTGTTCTGTTAGTTAGCTTTAGGTGATTATAGCAAATTGTCTGAGATAATCAGCATATAAGTGAAAAGATGTATTTAGTTCAGTCTCTGGAGAATTCACTCCAAACGTGCACATGCTTGTTGCTTTTGTTCTGGGATGATGGACAGGTGGTTAGCAAAGGGCAGAGGACATGCTCTCCTATGTTAGTAGGACACAAATGAGGCAGAGGTGGCCTAATTCCATCAAGGGTATGCCCCTCACCCAATAGTGTAAAGAATTTTTTATTAGTCCCTACCTCCTAAAATTTCTAACATTTCCCAGCAACACCATCCTCCTGAGGGCATATAACCTGGCAAATGCCAGATAATGAAATAAGTACATTCATAAATTAGCATTCTGTTATGAGCACTTTTCCACCAGCCTGGTCCCAGAGCTGCATCAGCCACAAATAACATGCAGAGAGAGTGTATTAATTATGAACTTGTTGGATGGTTACAAGTTTTTCTTATTGGCTAGCATTGTCTTAAATATTAATCCATTTCTATCTATCTAAGTGTTTCCATGTGATCTTATCTTACCAGAGAAAGGGTCCAGACCTCAACAATGCTTTATTCATTAACAATAAGAGAGACATATTTACAGAATGACATCTCCCATCAGCAATCTCAATCTTCCTTTAATTTTTAATTTTTTAATATATATAATTTTACAAGAGAGTACCTAGGAAGAGTAGGAAAGAAGTAAAATGGCATAAAATGTCCTCTACTTCTTTAGTTGTTGTCACAAATATTTAATGTATATGTATATTTCTAAATATATAAAAACAGCCTGTTGAGTCCATATAAAGTTACTTGTATGGGTATGTTTCAAAGGCTGAATACTTGATATTGGATAAACAGCTGCAGGGTTTTTCCCTGGGAAGAGTATTTCTCCAACTCTCAGCATTCTTTGGTTGCCTGTAATTCTTTGTCTAGTGCTAAAGCCACATGAACTTTCCCTTCCTTGTTAGCATGCCTATTGGTATCATCCTTGTGTAAGTAGCCTCATTATGAGACTTAATGGGTATTGCTTCCTTTACATTTCTAGGAAATGAAATACAACAGCAAATTTCTTGTTCCTCTTTCTCTTTCCATCTTTCTGCTTCCTCTTCTTCATTGATCCCTGAGCCTTAGACACAAAATTTGTATTGTAGATGAATGAGTTGGGGCTAAGCACCACATAATCACTTGTTCTCTGTATTTTGATTGGTTGTGGATTTCTGTAATGGTTTCTGTCTGTGGTAAACAGAGATTTTGCAATGAGAGATGAAACCTATTCTTATCTGTAGATATAAGAATCAATATTTAGAATGCAGTTAACTATTAAGCTGGTTTAGTAAAGTAGTAGTAGAGTTTTTTCTAAGATCCATGATCTTACTAGCCCTGGGTAGCTGGTTTGCTTTTCAGTACAAGACATTATTTCTCTCTTATTGAGCAGGCCCTAAATCTGATTATAGAAGTGTTGGTTACCACCAAAGTATGCATACCATTATTGTAGCATTAGGGATATAGTGCCCTGTTGGTCATTCTTGTAATTCATAGATCATAGCTGTGTAGAATTGTTGGTTGCTTCCCTCTCTTGCAAGCTTGTGTGGTATCTTCTGCCACAATGAAAGCTAGTCCTCATGGAAAAGTCTTTCAGATCATATCCAGCTAGGATCATCTGGGTCCTGTGTCCAAAATACAGAATGTCTTCCACCTTTGGGAGGTGATCCAAGGAAACAGCAACAGTTTTTATAGTTTAGGAAGTTCTTAGAATCTCTTGCCCAACAACCTAAAAGAGAGATCCTCATACCTACAGATTTTGATGCCACATGACGTCAGTTTAACTTTTCTCCAGCATGACAAGTTTTCTTAGCATTTTTTTCATGTGGATATGCATTTATGTGATTGGGTCCTATCAGTCTCTCACATCTTATCTTCTTGCTTTTCATTATTTTTGGAAGTTCTATTATTTTTCATATTCTTTCTTTGTTATTTAATCACTTCTTCATCTGGGATTCCACTTCTATACTAGTTTTGTGTTGTCTCACTTATTTTGCATATTCTAGTTATGTGTTCTAAACTTGATTTTTCTTTTGTAGTTTCAATTTGAATTGTTTCTGTAGACTTCCTATTACTAAGCTTTTGTTCCACAATGATAATTCTGTCAAAAGAATAATTCAACAATGACATCTCTTATCACATTTGTAGTTATTCTACCTGACATTTTTTTACATATCCAGCTCATTTCTGAAATCTTCCTCTTTTTTTTATGGATGTCTTACGTAATTTTTTCATACATCTCATAGTTTATTAAAAATCATTTTTCTGTATCATTTTTACTCATTATTAACAATACTTATTCTTGACTGCTTGACTGTGGGGTGTGTGTGTGTGTGTGTACCTGCACAGTTTTTTCTTCCCCCAGGTATTAATGGAGTACATTAAATCAATCTAATAGCTTGTTGAGTTAGTTTTAAAAACTTTTGTTGTAATAGATCCTCTTTGGTAATAAAATATTTTGGTTCTTGCAGTTTAGTAATGCTAGTACTTTGTGCTGATATTTTGTGTAATACCAAAAGAGAATCCTCAGCATTTCAGATCTAACCTTAGCTTACAGTAGAATGTTCCTGTATGAATCATAGGAAATTATTGCCATGGTTGGTTTTATTTCTCCCATTGGCATACATCATAGACTTTTACATAGTGAAAAATTATGGCAGGAGTAGAAATTGTTATTTCCTGATTCATTTGGCTAAAGAAACTGTAATTCACAGTCCAGATGTTTCCTTGGTTTTCATTTGTATAATATTCTGTGCACAGCTTGTCTCAGAAACATTCTTTGCCCCTCAGAAGGAAACAAAATGACTACTTATTTTATTTCTTCAGCAACAAATGGTTTGTTTCTTCATCTCTCTTCAGAAATAATGGGTGTTTATCTTGATTTCATTCCTCAGTTACTTGAGATGTAGGCTTCCCTTTAATTAATTGTACCATGCTAAGATAAAATTTTGTGTCCATGCATAACCAAATGTAGCTCCTTCCTTCTCTACTCCAGCTCCCTCCAATACCTAGGCAGTGGAGGCCTGTAAATGTAGATGGCCAGTGAATATCCTCAGTTACTCTAGAGCTTACAAATGTTATGTGTTTTTACACCAGCTTCTATGCAAGGCTAATAATGAACTAAAATCAAATTATTCTCATGTTTAGCTTGATTTCCTATTGGCTATTTATCCAAAGTTTTGTTGATGGTGAAATGATTCATTGTGCTATATCTTGTCCAAAAATTCTGCCCATCACAGTTTGGAATCTATTTCCTTTCGTGGCCTTGAGGCTTCCACTTTAGTAATGTCAACAGATCTTATAAATGTGTATGTTATTGGCTATACCTCTCTTTCAGGGGAGAGTAATATTCCCCTAAAGTTTTCTGCATGCTACATGAAAGCAGAAGTCCTTATTGAAGATCTTTGGAGATATTTCCAAGTATGTGTACTTGAATTTGCTGAGATAGATAAATGCAAACCTAGAAGAAAAACAATAAGCTGAGGTAGATGAATGCCTTGACTAAAGAAACAGTGAGACACGTTGCATGAATATATTCAATTATATATTTAAGGTGTTTATATCTTCGCTTGAAATGCATTGTTTTCATATTTTAATACTCTCATTATTTACACAAAGCCCAAAAGTTAACAAAGTACAAAAAAAGTTTTACAATTTATTTTTCTTCATTTGGAATTTATTCATTTTATAGTTATACTTAAAGAACGAACTCATCATGATAGAAATTGAGCTTGTTTTATGGATATTCTTCAAACATCAAGACTTTTATTAATCTGAATGCATAATTTCTCTTACACTGAAAGCAGTCCCGTGACACTCTGTTAATTTCTACATAGCCAGGGGGTGGTAAAACATCATATAGACTGCAAACAAAAACTGCAAATAAAAAGAAGCAGCCTAGAGGATACATTTTAAAAACTATACTGTTAAAAGAATATAATTAGACATGCTGTGTGATAGATCAATATCCCCCAGGGTACCCATTCACTAGCAAAAGTTGAGAGTACTAGGCAATATCTCAATAAGGAAGGAAGCAAAAGATTTCTGTGGGCAAAATGCTGGATGTGTAGAACCAGGGATCACTGATGGCTTTAGAAACTCCAAGAAATCAAAATGAATGTTATTCTCTGAAACACCCCACTGAGGGTGTTCTTGTGGGAAGAGGACACAGAATTTGAAAACTGCATCCTTGAAATCACAGTGAAGTGTGGAATGTTCACCCACCCCCAAACAAATGTGATGAATTGTAGGGAGGGGCAAATTTCAGTGAGGTATTTTGCTACATTGCTCCCCACAAAAGACAACAATCTGAATTAGACAGCAAGAAAATTTTGATTGTTCAAGAGGCTCTTATACTGAGAACTTTTGTAGAGTTTTCCAAGTATCTGCACACAGTGCATATAGCTTTACATACACACACACACACACACACACACACACACACACACACACACATATATCCCATGTTACATGCTAATGAGATTTTCTAGCTGAACATTTATTAAACTATTAACAGAAAAACTGAACTCTCAAGAAACATTATTGTTTCATCAATTTTTTTGATAACATTGTAAAAATCTCAGGGGAAATAAAAACAACAAAAACAGGTACAATATCTCTTAATGATAATTCTTGCATTGGGTTGGTTCATATAAATATTTAAGAAAGGTGAATATCAGTAAGCTGTCCAAATCTATCCTATTTTAACTAGCAGCTCCTTGTCATTTCCTATAGAATCCATTGTCACTGGTATGTAATGCTAGAAATCTGATTCATTTTGTTCATATTCATTTTCTCTCCATATCTTTCTATCACATGTATTCATATCTATCTGTGTGTTAGGTTATAATTTTGATTTTAGTAATATATAGAGTATCAGCATATTAGAATAAAGACAACTCAGTGCCTCACTTAAGCACAAGTTAGTAAAAAATCTTAATTCATTCTTTATAACCAAAAATATATTTGGAAGTGATGGGTTTTATTTGTTTTTGTGTTTTATTTTTTTAATCTTCTACCTTCAAGCCTCAGACACTGAAACTTTATGTATCTTTGAGGAAGTATTTTTATTTTTTCAGAGAAACTGCTGAATAAGATATAATTTCCATAAACCGAGGATATCCTTGATTTTAAACATAGTACTGTACATTTATTATTAGTAATATTACAATTACAATATTATTAATTTTGCCTCCTAGGCCCCTGACTCATTGCAATTTTAACAATACCACCAAAAGACAATTACTTTAATTCTCTATTGAAATATAAGCAGTTATTTGAATTATGAAGTGCAACTGCTATTTATTTTTTTTAGACTTTACAAAAGTGGCAAGTATAGATCAGTTCATTGGTTATATAAATTTTGTGCTCTTTTTAGTTGAATATACATTCAAAATGTCTTCATATGTCTTGTGTCTAATTTTGCAACTGCTTCAAGGTAAGAATCCCAGGACAGCCAGAGCTGTTGCACAGAGAAACCCTTTCTCAAAGAAAGAAAGAATGGAATGAAGGAAGAATGGCCAGATGAATCAAAATGGGTCTGCAAACCATTTTTAATTACTTGAAGAAATAAAGACACATAAACTGAAATGCAAACAGAAATCAGTAATACCAATTCACTTCACACTGAGTGAATCAAGAAAGTGATGTGCATAAAACATATCTTTAAGTACTTTAAATATGACATTGGTAAACAATTTGTAAACAAGAATCTATTAAGCACAAAACAGAAACTTGTAAGAAAAGACTATATGAAAAGACTATACTAGAACTTGTGAAGAAAATACAGTCATTGTATACTTCTTTATAAAATTATTTGTGCAGCCATGTTTGTATAAAATGTGTCCAATTAGCTACAGGAAGTTAAACAAAACTTAACTTTTCTAAAGTGAGTCAGTGCAGTTATTGACACAGCAAATTGACTTGGGTCAATTTGCTCAGATCTTATACTAGCATTTTGAATTTTCATTTAGTATTTTTGCAAAGTTTTCATGGCTTGTATGTGCTTATTATAATATCTTTCCAGTACATGATGACACAATTATGGTTTTCCTATAACACTTTCTCTTGAATGATACGAATTACAATCAGGGCTTGGGCCCCCTTTCTTCTCTATTTTGGTGGTATTCTCAGAGATGTACAATATGCTAGATTTAGATTTGTACATCTCTGAGAATACCACTAAAATAGAGACAAAGACTAAGACATATATATATATATATGAGAGACAACCAATAAAGGCCTTTGTGGATATATATACATATATATATGTATGTGTGTATACACACACACACACACACACACACACATATACACACACATACAGACACACACACACACACATCTGTGTGTGTTAATATATAATCACTATAATAAAACTCTAGAAGATTGTTTGATCTCAAACATCCCTTGAATGAGTCATGACTCTCAATATGTACTGTTTAAACTGCATGCTTTGACTTCTTTATTCCTTTTGTTGACTATTTCTCTACTTTTTTTTCTTGAATTTGAATTGACAACCAACCATATATGGCAAAAAAATACATTGGGTAATTATGGCGGTTCTTGGGAGACTGAATTACTGCTTTATAATGGAATGAATCATTCATTAGGAGAAGCAATTTGTAGATATTGAAGTACAGGAGACTACCATATAGAAAAACACAGAGCTACAGCCAACAGTGAATACCAACTTAGTCTGAGTAACTTAAGGACCTTGGAAATATTCACTTCAATTAAAATTCACATGCCTGAAACATATAGCTGTGTGATCAGTGCAAGTTTTAACTGGGTGAACAAATTAAACAATCCTATGTTATTTTTTTCTCAGACACTAAATGGATTGTTACAAAGGAATGAATAACTAATTTTTTAAAATGTTAGCAAAGATGATGTTGTCATATCAAAAACATAAAATTTTCAGATCCAGCAATAGAGACTGTAATGCAGTGAAGACAACTAGAAAAATCAGAAGCACTACTATTTACACTGTAATTTTTTTTTAACTATTGTAAAAATTGAATCCTTCACAAACTGGGAAGAGAGAAAGTGAAGTCAGTGAACTCATGATCTAGCCTTTCTTGGGGGAAGATCCTTATGATAGAACTTGTTCTATAGAAAAGTGAACCAACATATGCATTTTAATTTTTGGCCTGTTTATTATTATTTTCTTTTTATAAATAGAATTACAAAACTTTTCCCACTCCCTTAAGACAGAATGTTAACAGTGATGTAGAAATACAAGGATATTCTAAACCAGTGGCTCTCAACATTTCTAATGCTGCAACCCCTTAATAGAGTGCTTCATGTTGTGGTGACCCCAAACATAAATTTATTCTCATAATTTTGCTACTGTAATGGATCATAATGTAGATATATTTGGAGACTGAGATTTACCAAGGGGGTTCAGACCCACCGGTTGAGAACTACTATTCAAGGGGAAGTAAACCTTTCACTCTCCAGGGAAGTTGATTAACTTCAGGAAGTAAACTCTCAAAACAATTTTAGAAAGTTCCTGAAACTGATTTATTAGGCCTTCTCCACCCCCAAGCATACCTAAGTAATAAGAAGTGCTGAAAGGCAAGTTGCCTAGACCCGATCACTGGCCTAAGAAGAAACAGAAACAGAACCAGCAAGCTACTTAGAAAATGCGTAGGGAATTTTTCATATTTTCTAAATAATTGAGCTGCCTGAAGGCTGTGTAATTTGTTAAAGGTTTCCAGCTTTTATCATCCATGCTGGGGTGGACTTTGGTGATGTAGCTGTCTTTGAGTCATTTCTGCTCCTGAAGATAACTCTCATTAACGCTAATGAAACTCATTTGTTCACCAAACTGAACTTTGGTGGTATCCATACTTTGACTTATTGTTAGTTCTTTAATTGATGTAGTAGATGTTTGGTACCATATCACCATATCACACAAGAGGTACGAGGACAGATCCAAAGAGATCTTGAGAAGGACAGTGAGCTTTTTTGTGTGTGTCTAGAATAAAAATGAGATAGAAGAGACCATAAAGAATGAATGTTTGTGCTAGAAAGCAGGATTTGGTACAAACATAAAGGATCAAGACATGCCAGGTTAGAGTATAAAGCCATTCTACAGTTCTTTAATTATGGTATCTGAGTGATCAACTTGGATACATGGTTATAAGATCCTTAGTTGAGAACACAGAGAATTTTGTGGTAGGATTACATGTTAAAAATCAGAAAATAGTACATGAAAGGAGGAGGATTATGAGACTGTGATCTATTCTTTTTTTTTTTTTTTAAGATTTATTTATTGTGTTTACAATGCTCTGCTTACATGTCTGCTTCAACACCAGAAGAGGGCACCAGACCCAATTACAGATGGCTGTGAGCTACCATGTGGTTGCTGGGAATTGAACTCAGGACCTTTGGAAGAGTAACCAGTGCTCTTAACCTCTGAGCCATCTCTCCAGCCCCTGTGATCTAGTCTTAATGCATGGAAAAACCCTGGAACAGAATTTCAAGAAGTAAGAGAGTGTTTTTTAGGATGCCACTACAGTCTCTTCAATAGAGAACAATAAAAAATGAAGAGAAGCTTTTTAGAACCCAAATTTTCATGAATAGAAATCAGGCTTAGATTTAGTTGCTGATACAGATTATGTATTATTTAAAAAGGAAATAAACCTCAAATTACAAAACCAGAAGGTAAAGTAAAAACAAGTAATTGTAGTCCAGATAAATTTTTGTGGTGATTTATTATAAGTTAGATTAAATTGATTCATGTGAACCCCATCTGGATAAAAAAATAAAAAAAAAAAACAAAAAACAAAAACAACTTTGCAACATTAAAATCCAAAGCTGAGAAGGCTGTTCCTGGGCTAACATTAGGTCTTTACCTTGCCCCACTTTTATCTCACTCCCGTCATGTTTTACATGAGTAAAGGAAGACAAAATGGCTGAGATCTTGTGATTTTTATTTCTGTTTTGCTCATGGTAAAACCAAATATAACATAACACCAGGACCCAAAATACTACTGGCAGTATATATTGAAATCCCTTTTCCCTTGAAATTGTCAATATATTTGTGAATAAAATTCAGTCATAAGACTAGAGTTATCTACTAATTCAACATAATCTATTGAAATGGTGACCATTATCCTTAAGCTTTAGAGTCAAAATCTACCTTACAGAAATAAATTTATTCATTCTGCTTTAGTTTATGGTTGCCTTTTATTTTTCTATTGCTTAAATTAACTGTTCTGGTATAATCTGTACCTTTATATTCATGATTCATTATTAAACACTATAGGATTTAGGTAGCAGTGCATGACCATCTGTTCTAATCTTAATTTCTCTATAATTATTGTAACAAGACTACATTTATAGTATGACTATCACTGGCTACTTGTAGTCAGCAGAGGCATTGAGTATATCTAACATATGGAATCTTCATGGTTGCTATAGTTTTTTAAAGGTTATTCATCAAAATTAAAATTAGTGACAAGTACAATGTAAAAAATCTGTGGGATTGTATTCTCCAGATGCCCAGTATATATTTCCTGTCAGACTTTTAGAAATGAAATAGGATCCATAAAGATTTATCTCTATGTACTCATGATTCTAGCTAGTTCATCTCCTCATTAATTATTACTTTTCAAAAATTAATTGTTTTAAATGGATAGCTTCAGCACTTTGACATCTTGTCCTTCACTTTCTTCTGTGACTGCTGTGAAGTTAGAACATGAACATGAAATCCCCTTACACTTATATGATTACATATATGTGAACACATAGCAACTCTATAAAATTTCAGAGTGAGATAAGCAGACCCAGAAAGATAAATGTGGTATGTATGCACTTATATGTAGGTATTAGCCATTAAATAAATGACCCAGATATGTTAGATATAGAAGGAAGGAATGTGGGGGGTGTACTCATTGATCTCTCTGGAAATAGAATAGATTTACTCTACAGATTATGGTCTTTGGTGTAGAGTGTGGCAGGTTACCAAAGAGAAATATAAAATCCAACCCAGCCACAAAATCTTTAAACTACAATCTGTCTTTTCTGCAAGATATGCTAGATCAACAATTGAACAGAACTGTGGGGATAGCCAACCAATGTCTGGTTTAACATAAGGTTCATTCCATGAGATACAATCCATATCCAACAACACTTGGGTGACTAAGAACCAAAGACTAAGTAGCCCAGAAAGCTAGTGTAAAACCAAGCACTATTTGTATTTAATAAAAGGGGGAATCAATAAAATGACTTTTAATTATTGTCTTCTATACTCAAGTCAGCGCCTTACTTAGTCATCATCAGAGAAGCTTCCTCCTGTACTAGACAGGAACAGATGCAGTGACTCACAGCCAGACATTACATGAAGAGAATATCCTTGGAACACACATCTCTAAATGGGATATCTCCATCAAAATCCACCCCCTCGGCATTCAGGGAATCCTGAAGAAGTGGAGGCAGAAAGAATGTAAGAGCCAGAGGAGTAGAGGAAGAAAAAACTGTAACCAGGGTATATTACATGAGAAAATAAAATGTTTTGAATAAAAAGAAAAGAATTTAAAAGAAAATGTACAGTTGAATGGCATCATGGTAGCTGGTGCTTACCATGTTCCAAGCAGAGTACCAATGACCAGAGTACCAATTCTAATAATCAGAATAACCCTATGAAGTTAGTACATCCATCATTCCTAGTGAACAGAGGAAAAATCTGAAGTGCAGAGAACTAGCTTGTTAAGTTCATATGCAAATACTTGGCAGGAATGAGACAGGAGTCATCTTTTTATGATAATATTTTTTATTTAAATTTGAAACAAGCTTTTTTTTACCTGTCAATCCCAGTTCTGTCACCCTCCCCTCCATCCCTGTCCCTCCCCAATCCCCACCCCCTTTTTGCTCCCCAGGCAGGGTGAGGACTTGCATGGGAGATCTTCAAAGTTGTGACAGTATTCATCTTGTCCTAGAAAATTTCTATCTTATTGAAGCATTAATTTTTCCTTGTCCCAAACTGGTAAAGACCTACAGAAGGTTATGAGTAAAGAACATGTATATTTACAGTTTATTAAAAATGTGGTTTTGGTCTTCATTTATATATTTATAGAATTATGATATTGCATCACTTTCTGCAAAATGTGTGCAAATAAAAACTATATTAAGTGAAATAAGGCAAGAGCTAAAGAAGCTAGTTCTCAAAACACCAAATAATCCAATTAAAAAGAGGGGTACAGAACTATAATAGAAAATTCTTAATAGAGGAATCTAAAATGGCTGAAACACACTTAAGAACGTACTCAACATCCTTAGCCATCAGGGAGTTGCAAATCAAAACCATTCTGAGATACCATCTTATTCCTATCAGAATGACTAAAATCAAAAGCACCAATGACAGTGTATACTGGAGAGGCTGTGGAGAAAGTGGAACACTCCTTCACTGCTGGTGGGAGTGCAAACTCGTATAGCCACTTTGGTAATCGGTATGGCAGTTACTAGGGCAAATGGGAATCAGTGTACCAGTAATTCCACTCTTAGGTATATACCCAAAAGATGCACATTCATACAACAAGGACATCTGTTCAGCTCTGTTCACAGCAGCATTATTTATAACAGCCAGAACCTGGAATCTACCTAAATGCCCATCAACTGAAGAATTGGTACAGAAAATGTGTTACATTTACACAATGGAGTACTATTCAGCAGAAAAAAAAAAACAATGGAATCTTGAAATTCACAGGCAAATGAGTGGAACTAGAAGAAACTATCCTGAGTGAAATAAACCAGTCATGAAAAGACAAACATGGTATATACTCACTCATACATGGTTTTTAGACATAGAGCAAAGGATTAACAGCCTATAATCCACCCAGCCAGAAAAGTTAGGAAATAAGGATGACCCTAAGAGAAACAATACACAATCCTCTGGAGAAGCAGAAAGGGACAAGCTCTCACAAGCAAATTGGGAACATGGTGGGGGGAGGGGATAGAGAGTTAGGAGGAAGAGGAGGGGAGAGGTGGGCATGAGGGAGCACCAAGACTGAGTCAGAGAAAGAACAGAGGAGAGCAAGAAAAGAAATATACCATAATATTATGGGCTTTAAGAGAAATCTGACACTAGGAAAATGTCCAGAGATTTACAAAGATGACCCAACTAACAATCTGAGCAATAGTGGAGAGGCTACCTTAAATGCCCTTCCCTGATAATGAGATTGATGACTACCTTATATGCCATCCTAGAGCCTTCATCTAGCAGCTGATGTAAGCAGAAACAGTCACCTACAGCTAAACATTGAGCTGAACTTCAAGAACCTAGTTGCAGAGAGGAGGAGTGATGAACAAAGGGGTCAAGACCAGGCTGGAGAAAAACCATAGAAACTGCTGACCTAAACAAGGGGGAGCTAATGAATTCCAGTCTGGTAGCTGAGAACCCAGTGTAGGACCAATACAGAATCCTTGAATCCTTGAATGTGGTGTTAGTAGGGAGGACCGGGCATTCTATGGGACCTCGGGTAGTGGATCAATATTTATCCCTAGTATATGAATAGATTTTGGAATCCCATTCCACATAGAGGGATACTCCCTCAGCCTAGACACATGGGGCAGGGCCTGGGCCCTGCTCCAAATGATGTGACAGACTTTGAAGACTCCCCATGGAAGGCCTCATCCTCCCTGGGGAACAGAAAGGGGATGGGGTAGGGGTTGGTGGGGACAACAGGGGAGTATGGGAGGGTGCAGAAACTTGAATTGACATGTAAAAGGAGCTTCTTTCAAATTCAAATTAAAATTATATATATATATATATATATATATATTATATATATAGCAAAAAAAAAAAAAAACAAGCAAAAAAAAAAAAAAAAAAAACGACCTCATGTTTTCTTTCATATGTGGACAATAAAAATGAATTGATGATTCCTAAGTATTTGGAAAGGCGTGAAGTGGTTCATTGATTCACAATGTATATTTGGAGATGTCACACCTTACCCCATTGATATATGTATTACATATGTATACATATCAATATATGATGCCAATAATTAGGAATATTTAGGGAAATTCATATAGTCTCTAAAATACAGTATTTTTACTCCATGCTGAAACTATTAATGGTAAATGCTACTGAAACTGGTCAACAAGCTAAATACAGAAAAGAACTTGAATTCTTTCCTCAATTCAAATGAAGAGACTGAAATTTTAATTGTTGATAACTTATTTCCCTGTATATAAGACACATGAGGAGTTTAAATGTAGCAAAAACAAGAAAATGAATCTATAATCCACAAAAGAATTCAAAGCAATATAAGACAGTATTGACCATTTCTGCTTATGAATGGCTTGGATTTCCATCATGGATAACTTAGCTACTAAGTGCATAGTTAAGAGTATCCACCTTATTTACTAACAAGCCACTTTAAGCTTTAGAGAAAAAGAGCTGTATGTTTTACAAACAAGGGTAAAACACCTCAGAGAGGCCTGCAGGATCGTTGACCCCCATCGCAGGGCCTCTGCTAAAGAGGCCTCAGCTGGAGAGTGCCTGGTCCCAGCTAGATCTGCCTATCAGTGCAGAAACATACTGAGTATCAGCCCAGCCTTGGTCCCCCATCGCCTTGGCTAGAGTTTTCTGCTGGAGCCTGATCCCTGACCTGCATCACTGGGCCCCTTCCTGTGGAGAGACCTCCTAGAGAGCTTGAACCACCCAGAGCTATAGACATTGAACCTCTGACCCACCTAAGCCCACCAGGGAAGTACCATAGAGAGAGGGAGAGACCCCACCAGCACCTATTGAAAGAAGCTATGGGAAGATGGCAATACAAGAAAACACCTAACAATAGAAAGACAAACATGACACCACCAGAAACTAAAGAATCTACACCAACTAGACCAGAACACAACACAGCAGATGAAGCAGAAGAGAACGACTTAAAAAACTATCGTCATAAAATAATGGAGGTCCTCAAAGAAGATGTGAGAAAATCCCTTAAAGAAATGGAAGAAAAGGCAAACAAAAAATTGGAAGAAATGAACAAATTTCTAAAAGAAAGTACAGAAAGCCAAGAAAAAACAATTAAGCAGGTGAAGGAAACAGTTCAAGATTTGAAAACTGAAACAGAGAAAATAAAGACAACACAAACCAAAGGAAATAGAAAAACTGGGCAAAAGATCAGGAACTACAGATGCAAGCATAACCAACAGAATTCAAGAGATAGAATTCAGGCGAGGAAGATAAACTAGTGGAAATCGTAAATCCAACAAATCCTTAACACAAAACATCCAGGAAATGTGGGACACCGGGAAAACGCCAAACCTAACAATAATAGGCATAGAGGAAGGTGAGGAAGCCCAGCTCAAAGGTGCCAAAAACATATTCAACAAAATCATTGAGTAAAACTAAAATCGACTACATACTAGGTGGCATAACAAACCTCAACAGATACAAGAGGATTGGAATAGTCCCCTGTATCGTATCAGACCACCAAGATTTAAAATTAGATTCAACAACACAAATCACAGAAAACCTACAAAACTCATGGAAACTGAACAATGTGCAATTGCACTACAGCTGGATCAAGAAGAAATAAAGAAAGAAATTAAGGACTTTCTAAAATTCAATGAGAATGAGGACACAACATACCTGAACTTATGGAACACCTTGAAAGCAGTGTTATGAGGGAAGTTCATTGCACTAAGTGCCCATATGAAGAAAACAGAGGATAGTCACATTAGAGAATTAAAGCACAATGAAAGCCTTAGGGGGGGGGGGGAAGCAAACTCACACTGGAGGAGTACACGCCAGGAAATAATCAATTTCAGAGCTGAAATCAACATAATAGAAACCAGGAATACAATACAAAAAAATCAATGCAACAAAGAGTTGATTTTGAGACAATCAATAAGATAGACAAACCTCTATCCAAACTCATGAAAAAGCAGAGAAAGAACATGCAAATTAACAAAATCAGAAATGAAAAGGGGAACTTAACAACGGACACAGAGGAAATACAGACAATTTTCAGGTCATACTTTGAAAACCCGTAGTCCACAAAATTTAAAAATTCAAAGGATATGGAAAAAATTTCTGAATAACTATCACTTACCAAAATTAAATCAATAACAGACGAACAACTTAAATAGACCTACAACCCGCAATGAAATACAAGGAAACATCAAAAGCCTTCCAACCAAAAAAAGGCCAGGCCCAGATGGCTTCAGTGCAGAATTCTACCAGAAATTCAAGGAAGAACTAATACCAATACTCCTCAAACTGTTCCACAAAATAGAAACAGAAGGTTCATTGCCAAACTCTTTTTATGAGGCCACAATAACCTTGGTACCCAACCCTCACAAAGACACACAACTAAGAAAGAAAACTACAGACCAACAACCCTGATGAACATTGATGCAAAAAAACTCAATAAAATACTGGCAAACTGAATCCACGAATACATCAGAGAAATCATCCACCATGACTAACTAGCCTTCATCCCTGGATTGCAGGGATGGTTTCACATATCAAATAACAGGAACATACGTAAACATAATAAGAGCAATATACAGCAAACCAACAGCCAACATCAAACTGAATAGAGAGAAGTTTAAGGCGATTCCTTTAAAATCAAGAACAAGACAAGGCTGCTCTCTCTCTACATATCACTTCAATATTGTACTTGAAGTTCTAACTAAAGCTATAGCACAACAAAAGGAGATCAAATGGATCCAAATTGGAAAGGAAGAAGTCAAACTGTCTCTATTTGCAGATGATATGGTAATTTACATAAGTGACCCAATAAACTCTACCAGGGAACTCCTACAGCTGATAAACACCTCCAGCAATCTAGCAGGATACAAGATAAACTCAAAAGAAAAAAATCAGTAGCCCTACTTTATTCAGATGACAAAGAGGCTGAGAAAGAAATCACAGAAACATCACCCTTTACAATAGCCAGAAAAAAAACATAAAGTATCTTGGGGTAACACTTACCTAACAAGTGAAAGGCCTATATAATAAGAACTTTGCGGCTTTAAAGAAGGAAATTAAAGAAGATACCCGAAAATGGAATGATCTCCTATGTTCTGGGATAGGTAAGATAAGTATAGTAAAAATGGCAATCTTGCCAAAAGCAATCTACAGATTCAATGCAATTCTCATTAGAATCCCAGCACAATTCTTCACTGACCTGGAAAGGATAATAATCAACTTTATATGGAAAAACAAAAGACCCAGGATAGCTAAAACAGCACTGTACAATAAAGGAACTTCAGGAGGCATCACCATCCCTGACTTTAAGCTTGACATCCTCAAACTTAGAAGCTTCTATAAGGCAAAGGACACAGTGGACAAGACCAAATGTTAGCCCACTGACTGGGAAAAGATTTTCACCAACCCTACATCTGACAAAGGGCTGATCTCCAAAATATACAAAGAACTCAAGAAACTTGTCAACAAAACACCAAATAACCCTATTAAAAATGGGGTACAGAACTGGAGAAATAATTCTCAGTAGAGGAAATCAAAAAGGCTGAAAGACACTTAAGAATGTGCTCAACATCCTTAGATATCAGGGAAATGCAAATCAAAAAACTTTGAGATACCATCTAACTCCTGTCAGAATGGCTAAAATTAGAAACACCAATGACAACTCATGCTGGAGAGGATGTGGAGAAAGGGGAACACTCTTCCACTGCTGGTG
Source organism: Phodopus roborovskii (assembly GCF_943737965.1). Classification (NCBI taxonomy): domain Eukaryota; kingdom Metazoa; phylum Chordata; class Mammalia; order Rodentia; family Cricetidae; genus Phodopus; species Phodopus roborovskii. The sequence goes on along the minus strand of NW_026125295.1, from coordinate 37,110,903 downwards.
GGAGTGCAATCTCATATAGCCATTTTGGAGATCAGTATGGTGGTTCCTTAAGAAAATGGGAATTATTTTGCCATAGGACCCAGTAATTCCCCTTTTAGGCATATACCCTAATGATCCCCATCCATGCAACAAAGACATGTGCTCAACTATGCTCATAGCAGCATTGTTTGTAATAGCAAGAACCTGGAAGCAACCTAGATGCCCCTCAATTGAAGAATGGATAAAGATGTGGCACATCTATACAATGGAATACTACTCTACAGAAAAAAATAATGAAATCTTGAAATTCGCAGGCAAGTGGATGGCACTTGAAGAAACCATGCTGAATGAGGTAACCCAGTCACAAAAAGAGGAACATGGTATGTACTTGCTCGTATATGGATTTTAGGACTAGAACAAAGGATCACCAGCCTATAATTCACACCACCTGGGGAACTAGGATACAAGGTGCATTCTAAGAGATTCATATAAAGTCCCTCACAGAAGGGGGAAGTGACAAGTCCCCCAGAGCACATGGTAAGTGGGGGGAGGGTGAATGTAGAGAGAAGTAGGGGAAAGAGTAGGGGAGGAGAGGAAAGCACATAGGACTAGGAAGATTGAGTCAGGGTAGGAATAGAAGACAGGAGAGAGAGAGAGAGAGAGAGAGAGAAGAAGAGAGAGGGAGAGAGAAAGAGAGGGAGAGAGAGATAACGAACATAAAAGAGGGAGCCATTATTGCTTTGAAGAGAAAATTGAACCTAAAGAAAGGTCTAGAGACCTACAAGACTGCCACCAACTAACAATATGAGCAATGATGGAAAGGCTACCATAAATGCCCTTCCCGGATAGTGAGATCAACAACTAACTTATCCACCATCATGGATCCCTCTTCTAGTACCTGTTGGAAACAGAAACATACACCCATAACTAAACACTGTGTCGAACTAGAATCCTCTTCACTTTTAAGATTTAGAACTGGAAGAAGAAAAAAAAAGAACATTTTGGCCTATATGCTATGCTCTTTGTATATTTTCAGTTATACTGGATCTGAAAACACAGAGTCCTGGCAAGAATTCCAAGAAGCAGTAATGAGATAGGAAACTATGTAACATGCAGCCATTGATTCACTAATGTTCATAGAGCTGAATATTATTTTGACTAGTTAACTACTGCATCTATTTATTTACTCAAGTGAGATAAAGAATTTCTACAGTTGATGGAAAAGATAAGAGAGCAAGAGATACAACTAAAAAGGAAAAACTTAATACATTAAGTCATTGCTCTACAATCTTTCAGCAAATTAATGAAAAGCAGAATTCTTCCATCAACCTTCCAAGGTCACTGATTCCATATACTTCTATTAGCAGCTCCTAATGATCTAGTCATGACTGATAGACTGTTCAACTAATCAGAGACTTTTTTGATACCTTAAAAGTGCTATAAAAGACAATTACTGTACAATTAACTACAATCCTGATGGTTTCAAAAAACTATAGACCAAATGAGTACTCTATCCTAGCTTGACAAACGAAAAAGCAAATAAACAAAGATAGAAAAACTGTTTCACCTGAGATCTCAAGCATGAGTAAATTTTAACTGATCCATGTATATAGAAGATGAGGTGAAGCTGCAGTAAAACTGAATGCATACTTTAAAGTTGTATTTTCAAATAAGTACGAAGGACTGTGATTATGCCAATGAGTGTGTCTGTGTGCATCACCAAAGTCCTGAGTTCCTTAATTATCATAATGGATGATTCATGGAGAAGCCTATGATAAATGTACTGAAAACAAAAGAGTATATATTGTGAATGGACCATGGTGCTGCGATTCAAATTTCCCATATATACATTCCAAACTCTTCCACATCATTTAACACAGAAACTCAACATTTATGTGTAAACCATTACTTACAGGGAAGCATACCTGACTCTGATGTGTATATCATCTTGAACCCCAAGGACTTCACATAATAAAGGATATTCTCTCAGATGAAATTGAAAGTGATTGTGATCATTCTTAAAGTACAAATAATTTCACCCAGGAAATGTCTAGTTTTTGTTTTTTTTTGTTTTTCACTTAAGATGTAATATATCAATCTGGACAGGCAAATTATACAAGACAATTCTCTTAGGACCCTAAAATTGTTTTCATAGTCACAAAAATAAAATGCTGTAAGGGAAAATGTTACATGAAGACCAGAATGATTCAACTAGAACAGGCCACTGAGTTTCACTGAAAAGTGTCACATTCACCACAAAATATCATCAAACAAACATACTGAGAGATTTAACTTTTCTCTTAGCACTCAAGGAGACAAAGTGATAATTTCCAGAATGTACTGCTCAAAGAAAAAAGTAAAGCCCGCCAGTCCATTCATCTTGTTAAAATTTTTCAACTTTGTATTTTAAAACTTATTTCAGTCACAGGAGAGTAAGGCATTTTCTGTGTCTCATGGCAAGTGAAAACAAATCAACATATTCTTACTGCAGTTAAATAAGGATCAGGATAAAAAAAAATAGGCCGAATAGATGTTTATTCAGGGAGAAATAACTTATAACCTAAACACCAGCAAGTTCCACCACATGCTCTCCTCTCTGCATGCGACCTGCCAGCAAGAGAGCATTCTGCACCTCCTCAGACCTAGTTCCCCAGGTCACTTCTGCCCCTGACTCCACCCCCCAATGGGTGTGGTCAGTGCCACAGAAGGAGACAAAGTGAATATCCCTCTACAGTTCCCCTTTTAGTTTAAAGAAAAGGGGAACTATACAAAACAGTGAATAACAAGTGTGCTCTAAGAAAAGGAAAATTGAGACCAAAACGACCTACATATCTAGTCCTAGGGTGAAGGCAAAACAGAGTTTACAATAGAATTGTCCTAAGCTGGAAAACTTACATCTAGTACATAATATATCTAACTAGAAAGAGAGAATAATAGTTGTGATAGTTTAATCTCCAACCTCATCAAGACCTGAGAAGGAAAATAACAATACTAGGGTAGACAGGAAGTGCAGATGGGCAACTTCCAAAAGGTGCAGCAAGGACAGAAACAGCAGGCTACCTGGACAGTCACCCAAGGTCTCACAGCAATGCTGGTACACCCAGTTTTGGCTAAGGAGATAGAAAGTCTTATCCTGACTTGGCAAGGTTCAGCAGTCCTCTATATTTGTCTCCTGCAAGCATGCAAGACTGCATGTCCAAATCAGTGGTCAAGGTGGGGGCAGTTCTTTGCCCAAGAGACCATTAGCTGAGGTGAAAATGGACTCCAGCAGGAGACACAACAGTGTCCAACATATTTTCGGGAAAGTGCACGGTGCTGTCAGGAGTAACAGTGTCTCATGTCAACGGAGTACTAATATTAAAACATTTAAATGCCAAAACATTTAAATGCCATGTTCTGCATGTGTATGAAGTGACTGAAGATTAAGCATCTATGTCTGACTAATCTCATAGGTAAAGGAAACATGAGTGAAGATAATCTGTAATACTCGGGAACTTAGCTAAAAAACTGAATGAAACTTCCCTGAGTAAGGCAGGGACAAATCCCTAAACAATATAACTAAGTACATATACATACATATAAATCCCTAAATTAGAGGTAGAGTAGAAATGTCTAGACAAGAGGTAGAACTATAAATGGCAGCATGATAAATATCCCAAATTGTATCAATATACAAAATGTCTTGACTACAATGAAAATATACTTACATAGAATATGGCAAGGATAAATGTGCATAAATTGTACCAATATATGAAATGTCTTGAACATCATTAAAACTATACATACATAGAATATGGTAAGAATAATGTGCATAAAACAACATAAGTAGAAAGATGTCATACAATATGACACGATATAATATACAATTCTTCCAGGAAGGGAATATAAACTTAATTTTACATAGCTTACCACAAATAAGAATATATAACAAGGTAAGCTGTACAATACTATTATCTCACTCTTACTCAATAATTCACAAGAAGACAGGCTAATCTACCTATATCCCATCTAAACCATATCTTTCCCAACCATACGCTATACCTATCTTAAAAGATAAACCCAAGTCTAAGCATCGCCTTCCATACCCAGCCCTATGTAACTAAAACCAACCCAAAGAGGATGAATATTTTCCCCAAATTCCAAGAGTAGGGAAAGGGGGCATCATTATCTTAAGATTACTTCCTTAATGGGAAGATGATTGCTCCAAGGGATCCTGTAGGAAGAAAATTTTTAGTAACCAAATCTTTCAACAGAACTGTCTGTGACATATGTTAAATTGTTAAATTGAAACACCTCTCTTCCTCATTTGTTGGTTTATAGTAATTTTGGTGTTTTGTGTAATCTCTAAAATGTTTAATATGTTTTTCCTTTGTTACTAAGGCTTGTAATTACTGCTTAGGTACAAAGGTAAAAGCATTTGTTCTTAGAAACATCCACAGAAAATTTGATTTAGGACTTTATGCCTTATCAAGTTGGTTATATGTGTTACCTGCTCATTTTGTCACACTTTAACTGCTTTGGAATTTGAGTTTTTACAATGAAGATTGCTGATTAGTTTTTGTCAAGACACATCTGAGAAAAGGAATCTCAATTGATGAATAAATTCCTCAAATTTGTCTATGGGCATGTCTGTGGGACATTTTCTTGATTGATTATTCAAGTAGTTGGGCTCAAGCTCCTATGGGTAATGCCACTCATTGAGAGGTGTTCCTGAGTGCTGAAAGAGAACAAACTGACCAGTCCGTTAGAATAAAGCCAATGAGAAGCATCACTTTGGGGTCTCTGTTTCAATTCTTGCCTCCAGGTTCCTGCCTTGGCTACCCTAGTTCATGAACTCAAATCTGTAAATCATCTAAACCCTTTTCTTCCTATATTAGCTACTATTCTGTTGCTGTGAAAAGACACAAGAACCAAGGCAGTGCTTATAAGTTAATAATTAATTGGAGGCTTACTTGTAGTTTTAGAGGATTAGTCTATGATCATTGTGGAGAAGCAGAAAATCATGGTTCTACAGCAGTAACAGAGATTATATCCTGATCCACAGGCAGATAGGCAGAGAGAGAATACTGGGCTTGGTATGGGCTTTTGGAATCTCAAAGTTCATCTCAAGTGACATATCTCCTGCAACTAGATGCATAGTCCAACAAGATCACACATAGTAATTCATCCAGAATATTTCTGCTAGCTGGGGACCAAGCATTCAAGCATATGAGCCTACAGGCCCCATTCTTAAAGTTTCTTATGGCTATTTTACTTATTACATCAAGAAAACCTAATCTAAGTCAGGATTTGGTATCTGGAGTGGGGTGTTGCTGTGAAGAACCTGACCAGGATGTTTTGAGAGTAATGTGTGGGAATTGAGAGAACTGTTGTGGGAATTTAATCCCATAGACCAATGTTGTTAGTGTGGCTTCGTCCAATGGGTGTGGTCTTCTCTGAAGGTGCTTAATTGGATAAAATCAAGTGAAAAGAGGCACACATTCTCTTGGAATGTGGACGGACTGGCAGCAAGCAGTTCCCAGCTTGGTGGAGATTCCCATCCCCCTTGGGAATGAGGAGTTGGTAATGAGGGAATGATGTCAATGTCACATCTTCGTTCAACCTTATGAGTGTATTACACCGATTTGCCTTTTAGTAAATTGTAATGTGACCCCATTATCATCCTCCCATAGAGGACTTCAGAACTTTAGGCTAGAAAGTGGTTGAATGCTCTATGTAGACCTTAATGGGCCATTCTAGTATGATCCTGGAAGACTGTAGCACTGACAGTAATGTGGACGGTTGTTTCAGAGGTTAAGAGAGGAATTAAGTTGAAACTGGGCAAGAAGCAATGTGATATTTGGCTGATTTGTGCCCAAGTCCTATTTGAAGCTAAATCAAAAATGAAATGGACTAATGTCTTTGGTAGAAAACTTTCAAAATCTATAAGGTTGAATCTGCGTTATGATTATTATTGATTCTGCTTCTGTAGATCTACAATGCAAAAACCAAGCGGGACAAAAAGGATACATAAAATCTAAAGTTTGGAGAGAGATAGGGCACTAGGAAGTTTAATGTTTTGGTAAAATCAAGTACTTAAAGAGAGACTGTAATTGTTAAGGACATTGATGCTACTAAGGAGAAGCCTGCTCTGCACTGGAAGAAAGGAAAAGTTTTCTCAGGGAAAGATCCTACCTATATTAGCTCCTAGAATGCAAATGCAAATAATTGCTGCTGTGGTTTAAGGGACTAAGGGACAATTCAAAGGTGTCAGTCAAGTTGACAATATTGTTCGTGTGTGCCGTGTGCGCTAGACTCAAAATGATACAAGATGGGGGAAGAAGGGGGGTTGGATTCTGCCTCCATATTTTCAAAATCTTTTGAGACCAGGTACTATGTGGCAGTGGATTCTCTGCATGAATATCCTGAGAAGCAATTGCATGAAGCTGTGACAAGATGTTAGAGGCAGCAGATATTTACCAAGGATAGCTGTATAGAAGTAGAACTGGCCCAGGCTATATATGTATGCTTCAGGCAGCAAAGCTGGAAGGGCAAAACCATCCGAGATCTATAAACTGGATAATGATTTATAGAATTGGGTGTTTTCCCTACTGTGCTCTGGTTTTACTTTGGACCACTATTTTCTCAGTATGTCTCTATTCCTTCCTTTTTTAATAGTAACATATATTCTATAACATTATATTGATAGTATGGGGAAGTGTGAAATCTGCTTTGTGGTTTTACATGGGTTTACAATTAAGAAATTATTTTGAGTCTTTGAAGAGACTTTGAGCTTTAGATTTTCAAATAATGTTGAACTGAGAAAGACCTGCAGATTTTTTAAAAGTTAGACTGAATGTGTGTTTTGCATTGTGGTATGTATGGTAAGCACACGGAGTCCATGTTGGAATGTTGTGGTTTGAACGAGAAATGTCTTGCATTGGCTCAAATACTCAAATACTCAGTCAATTACACAGTTTGTGGAGCTTATGGAACTTTTTGGAGGTAGAACCTTGCTGGAAGAACTACATAATAAGTCTCAGTGCATATAGGCACATTCTACTTCCTGCTTACAGTTGAAAATATGTACTCCTATTCTCTGCTAAGACAAATGCTTACCCTTCGGGAACTCCAGTTCCAAATAAACAATTCCCTCTCCAAGGTGCCTTGGCCAGGATACTTGAACTTAACAACAGAAATGTAATATACAATATTAACTTAAAGATCTGTTTGTGTCAAGCTTTGTGTAAGTTATATGAAACAGTCAAATTTTAAGTCACTATTCATTCTTTAAAATTGATGTTATTGACCTTCTGGTGTTCAAATACCACACCTAGAAGCCAAAGATTATGGCAACAAAAGAACTAAAAGGAAAACCAATATTTAAGTAAATCTAATTTATCTCCCTGAGAAGCCACCTCATATTCATCCACTAAGTTAATAAAGAACATATAATAGTCACCTTATACAGTGCCTCTGAAATATTCTAAGGTGAAATACAATTTTTATTTTTAATTTCAGTACACCATGGGACACTATCATATAAAACATAGTGATCACGAATGACTAGGAAATTAAACATTTGAAAGTGGAACACAATGCATAGCCACTTATTATAACATTAGATTCAAATAGGATTAAAGTTAGTCCTTCAGCTGGTGTAAATGGCAACCCTTAATACCAATTTTGATATATTACTTATTGTGAGCCATAAAGAACAAGTTCACAAATAAGGAGGGAAACCTTTCAGGAATACATAGCTAGAGAAAGAAAGAGATTATTGGAAAAACAATATAGAATTTTCTTGCAATATTATACAAATATTGGAGCTTTGTCCTTATGGATTAAAAGTGAAGTTAATTGTCCCAGCTGTTTGATTTTACTCTATTGTACTTACCCCATTAAGGTTTAGACAGGAATATATTTAGTGGCTGAGTTCAGTAAAAGTTGGCTTATTTCTGATAGAGGGCTTCAAATGCCAAAGTGATGAAGGGTTTACAAGGGCAAAGTGGTCTTGTTTTATTCCTCAATTTTTATCCATTTTATTTCCTGAGACTAGTCTACTAAAACTTGTCATTTCTACCAGACTAGATGGCCAACAAGCCCTATGGATATTCCTGTTTTTCTTTCCCAGTATTGAGACTTGCAAGCTTCAAGCTGAAGATCAGAAAATCAAAGCATCAGATCACTAGCTCCTACCTCTGCCTCAGCTCAGACAAAAGGAGTGATCCTCAAATTGCTCCCAACTTCATTGCTCCTCAGACTATGATTTCCTCAATGTGGCTAGAGACTACTGAGACTTCAATGTCCCCTTATCCTCAATGTGTTTGAAGAATGAATGCTAGCTCTGAGACTGTTCTGTCATAAATACCTCTCATGAGTCCTGGGATTAAAAGAGTGTGATCCCAAGTACTGAGATCATCTTTGTGCAGGCTGTTTTTCTTTAGGACTGGATATATTTCGTGTAGCTCTGGGTGGCCTTGGACTCACAGAGATCCTGTCTACTTCTCAATCCCAAATGGTGCTAATAAAGATATGTACCACTACCTCCTGGCTTCTATGACTGATTTTGCTTTCTGAATCCTCAGCCAAGCCAATCATAAATAATGTATTGCCACAGAGACTATAGGCACACATCCATTAGATTTGGTTTTTATATGGATTCAGGGTCCAATCTCTGGCCCAGATGCTTGTACATGAAGCACTTTATCAGCTGAGTCATTTCCCCAGCCTTGTGAACAATTCTAATAGTATTATGAAAATACTGTAAACTTATTGGTTTAATTTAAGAGAAAAGGACAGCAGGGCAGACAGAGTTTGCATATATTAGATACTCATCTTTTCTAGTGGTAGAAAGAAACGGGTAGTTTTATTGTCATTATTTTTCAGGTAAGGTAAGAGTTAAAAAGGTCTCTCAATGTTTATTTCAACTAGAAAATGGTGAAGTTAGGATTTTCACTCAAGCCATTTGGCTTCAACCAATTTGTCCAATTACTGTGCCAGATTATCAAAGATGAACAGTCTGTTCAGGTCTCTTACAAATAAATAAGATAAAGTTAATATTGTGAAAAATCGGGCAGTGAACCTGAGCAGATGATTCACATGGCACCTCTTCTTTCTGTTCACTGACATATTAATTATGTTCAAAGGTAATGGCCTGGGCACCTTGCTGTGAAACAGAACAAGTAGTAAGTTCTATAATTTTAGTAAAAACAATAAACTGAATAAATATTATAATGGAAGTGCTACAATCTCAGCTTAATGTCAAAATGAACATGTATTGTGTTTAAAAACCATCTAATGGCAAGTGCAGTTCAAAAGTTGAAAACTGTTAAGTTTATTTTTATAGGTTTTTATAAATATTTTACTGAATAATGCATTTCAGTCACTTAGAGAAATTTCTGCTGTAATGTTTACTGTGAAAGCTCTGGTTATGATAGACTGAAATGGAGAAACTAAACTAAATGTTTCCCATTATTTTATACAGCTCATTCATTTAAATTACACTGGAAAAATAAAACAAATATACAGAAAAATTATCAAAAATTTCACACAATGAAAAAGAGAATACTAAAATGTTGTTTGGATATGGTTCATGTGGAATTTTTATAATTAATATAAAGAATATTCCCTTCTAGTATCAACATTGAATATAAATACATTATAGATCTACATTTCTGTTTTTAAAACTTTTAATTTAATTTTTACCAAAAGAAGACATCAAAAATGATACACACTGATGAGGTACCAGGTAACCTTCAACATGTGTGCACATCTTCTAACATTTAAATCAGAGCAAAGGCATGTATGCCCTTAAACCTTTACAATTTTATTATATTTTTATTTACTACATGGGAATATCTTACATTTATATATTTATGTAATACATTCTTATGATACCTATCCCTGACTCTACTTTCCCAATTCCCCCAGAACACCTCCCAATAAATCCTCATTCCAATCTCATGTCTTCGTTTTTTTTTTTTAATATAATCTCTACATGTACAGTTAATGCTGCCCACATACTACCCATTGGAGCACAAGCCACCTATCAACAACCACATCCCAAAGAAAATGACGCTCTGTCCCATAGCAGTTTAGGTATGGAGCCTTATAAGCCCCTCTTCTATCACAGCAGGAATCTTCACTGCTCTGTGCTCATGACTGCAATGCAAACCAAGCATTTCAGGAAATTCTTCCTCATCCTTCAGCACTTACATTGTTTCTCTCCCCTCACTCCTGTTATTCCTCAAACTTTTTGTTTTTGAGGATTTGTTTTGAAGAGGATTGAGATAGGTTTTCTGTTTAAGACTGAGCACTCCAATTCACTTATCCTCAGCACTTTGACCACTTACAATTCTACATTGGCCATTGACCACTACACAAAGAAGCTTCCATGGCCAAGGTTGAGGGTGGCACAAACCTGTGGGTATAATAATGAAATTTTAGAAAGTTATTTGACAACATAAGAATTTAGAAAAGCATCAACATAAGTTCTAGTCTAGGCCATATAACATCCATAACCCTGAACTTCTGACCAGACATTTAGTATGAGGCATGAATTCTCTCCTATGCAGGAAACATTGAATCCAAGCAGAATATTATTGGTTACCCCCATAACCATCATACAACTATAGCATAAATGGGCTATTTTTAGTTGGCAGGTCAGTATTGTATCATTCAGAATCCAGCAAAGGACAAGACCATTTAAGTTTTTGCTCCCCAGTCTGCCGGCATAGTACTTTATAGCACCATGAAAGCTAGCAAACACAAGAGAAATTTTCCAATCAATACTTTGTTTCCATCCATATCCATTCTCTGCTTAGATTTAGACTTGTCCATATCCAATAGTCTCTCTCCTTTACTTTCAGTTGCATTCTACTACTCTCTTTCCCTTGATGAGCCAAAATAGCCAATGGACTCTTTATTAGTTAATCTTCTGTTCCTATGATACAATCAAACAAACATGACCAGAAACAACTTATAGAAGTAAGAGTTCAGTTTCCATAATGGCAGGGGAAACATTGCAGTGGGTAGTTGGAACAAGAAACTGAGAGATTATATTTTCAATTGCATGAAGTAAGCAGTGGAAACAAACTGGCAACAGGTCAAGACCATAAACACTGATAGCCTACCCTCAGTGTTGTACTCATTCTGGCAAGGATGTACCTACTAAGGATGCCACCACTCCCCCAAAAATATCACCACCAACTGGAGCTGCTTGTGCAAGTGAGCCTGAGGAACTGTTCTCATTCAAACTACCACCGCCACTCTTCTGACTTCCTGGCTTCCACATGTACTTCAAGTAAAATGTATGAAACAGAAGAGGCAAGGTGAGGATTCTTATATGAGGGAACACACATTATTTTGTAATTATAATATATAGTTACTTCTTTCAAAAATAGGTGTCAGCTAGCAAAGCTCAGGGACTTGGTATAAGTTAGCAAAAGGAAAACTTCATATTAGTTAAGTAAACAAGATGGAAAATCCCATTTCTTCATATTTATCAAGATATATACTCATTACTCAACAACCCAAAGTGGCTATTCATCAAGTACTTGATCAAGTACTTGTGATTAAAATAATCTTCTTAATGTTTTGAAAATATATTCAACTGAAAATAGGAAAATGCCTTTAAGTGCTCCCACAATTCCACCTGTAACCAGGGCTGGAGTCTAAAGATATCAATTGGAATAAATATTGGCAGGATGTAGCCAGGAAGGAAGTATAGGCAAGCCTACCAGACTAGGAGAATTCTGGGAAGAGTAACACAGGGAGGACACTAAGAAGATGCCATGTAGCCTTCCAAGCTGTAACATGACAGAGCATTACAGGTAAGCCACAGACTCATGGCAATATATAATTAATATAAATTAGTTAATAATTAAGAGAGAGCTAGTCAATAAGAAGCCTGAGCCTCTGGCAAAACAGTTTATAATTAATAGAAGCCTCTATGTGTTTATTTGGGAGTAAGGACTGCAGGACCAAGCAGGACAGAACTGATAATAATCATTATTCTTTAATAGTCATTGTCAACTTCTGGTGGGCAACTAACATGTTCCTCATCCTCAGATCTCTCATCTCCTTTGGGTAATGTCCTAAGGTAGCTTTGTGTCCCCGAGACTGGTGGTCACCCCACACAGTCCTTGGGCCAAATATCTTGCTAACATTGTGAGTTGGTACACTTCATTAGGACCTATTTATAAACTCATGATTCCCTCTAGTGTGTGTGTGTGTGTGTGTGTGTGTGTGTGTGTGTGAGTGTGTGTGTGAGTGTGTGTGTGCGTGTGTGTGTCTAGTATCATTTCCACAGTATAACTATCAAGTGCATTGCAAGTCATGAGTCACTAGCAAATTAAAGAGAAATGTACATTAAAATGATGAATAATGTAACAGCATTTAATAACAATGTACTCTAATATTAAATGACAAATGTTAACAATGTAAAAGCCTACACTTTGTTTTTGTACTAACCTAATTGTTTGCAGTATTTAAGCAAGATGTAAGTACTGTTTAATGTTTTATTTAATATCAAAATGTATTGATAAACTATATGCTATTTTGATAAGAGGAAAAAATCATTGAAGTTTTAACTGCATTTATGAGTGTGTATTAATGCAGGAAGAGTGCCTGTGTGTGCACACCTGTAGAGCTAAAACAAAAATCTTAGGTGTTTATCATCAGAAAATGTCCACCAGGTTTTTGAGGCAGGGTGTGTCCCACTGTCCTAGAACTACACCAAGTAGGACATGCTAATTGTCCCACAAACTTCAAAGGGCCTCCTATCACCACTTCCCACCTCACCATCATACCCACTGTGGAAATGTACCGTCATTCCCAACTTTTCACTTAGGTTCTGGGAATCTAAATTCAGGTCCTCATGCCTAGCAGGCAAGTAGTCCATCTACTAAGCCATTTTTCCTCCCTTTGATATGGATTTTTAACTATTTTACTATGGCAATGCTTTAATGCATTATTCTTGGGCCAAAGGCATACAGACATTTATCAAGACATCATTTTCAAGGTAGAATGTAGTTCCTTTTGTATGGAGATGTTCACATTGTAACTCATTTGAGACTCTCAAATAAAAATTGTATTGAATAATTTTAATAATGTGTTTGCCATGTCCTTCTTAAGTAACAGCTAGTTCTGGAGTCCTGTTGAGAATAGTCTATAAGGTTGGACCCACTCAGCTAGCAGCTTCCTGGATGCATATTTTTAAGGAACTATAACAATGGCATTCTGAGAGGCTGGATCACCTGGGATACCTGTCTTCATTGGTGTCTTGTCTTATCCAGTCTCAGAGCTGGTCCCATAGTAGATGAATCAGCTTATATGTAACCTATCTTGTAATTCTTTTAGTTTCTTTCTTCATGTCTGCAGCCAAGATTTTCAGGAGGTCTCCCCCAATCAAATCTGACCTTTATTAATTGTGAAGAGATCCATAGTGTTTTATTTACTCTGTAAACTAAGACATAACCTCTCCTCCAATGGAGCACATATTCTGACTTGCATTATAAAGTTAAGACATTTTTAAAATATATTGGCCAGTTTTATTCAGTAGTTTTTTTCCCCCCACAATCCAATGTCTCTCAGAAACTGCCATATTTTTTTTTTTTGTTTATTAGCATTTAAATAATTCAAAGTCCACAAAGTACCAGCCAGGATCTGATGGAAGATGTCATTCTGAAACGTGTTTTTCTTATTGGTTAATGAATAAGTAAATCCCTGTTGGCCAATAGGAAAGCAAGATAGGCAGGACTAGAAGACAAGAGGTTTCAGGGAGAAGAGTAAGAGATTCAAAATGTAGGACCAAGAGAGAACTCTGGTAAGATAAGACCTCTCTCTGGTAAGATAAGACCACATGGAAATACTTAGATCAATAGAAATGGGTTAATATTTAAGACAGAGCTAGCCAATAAGAAATGCTAGAAGCAGGCCAACAGCAATATATCTAATACAGCATCTCTGTGTGTTATTTGGGGCTGATGCAGCTGTGGGACCAAGATGGAAGGAAAACCTGCTCATAATAAAATGGCACCCAACATGGGGCTCGAACCCATGACCCTGAGATTAAAAGTCTCATGATCTACTGACTAAGCTAGCTGAGCTTTTAAAAAGTGCTGCTAACAATTCAGTGATGTGTATGAGCAGCTGGAGAGACTAGCTGGGTGTGATAGCACACACCTTTAATTCTAGCACTCAGGAGGCAGAGGCAAGTGGATCTTTGTGATTTTAAAGTAAACGTGGTGTACAGAGTAAATTCCAGGAGGGCCAAAGTTACACAGAGAAACCCTGTCTCAAAAAATAAAAATAAAAGAAATACAATAATAAAAAAGCCATGTGAAGATGGAAAGCACACAAAGAATCTAGGTACTGTATGCTGACTAATGCATTGATTGCTCAAGTGCTAGACTGAACAGCAGGGCTTCTTAAAGAAGACATAGAGACTGCATGAGAAACTGGTTATTTTTTTTTTCTTTGCTTTATCCAACCTGTGTTGATTATACTTGCATCATTTGGGGCACCAATTGAAAGTTTGACTTTCTTTGGGACCTCCAGCTCCCCCAAATTCACAGCTTCAGCTTAGGTTTGTTCCCAACTAGCTCTTATAACTTTAATTGATCTGTTTTATTAATCTACATTTTGCCATTTGGTTTTTTATGTGTGTCCCATCTGTACCTCCAACATGCTCATGTCTCACTGGCATCTGTCCATACCCCTTAGTTCCTCTCTTTGCCCAGAAGTCTCACCTATTACCCAGCTTTTTACTAAACCATTCACAATAAAACATCTTTATACAATGTACAAATATTCTTCAACATATGAGTTTTTCTAAAACTCCTATTTGTTCTGATATAAGAACCTAACTTTTAGAACATGTTAATGGCACATACTATGCCATTCTGTGCCTTATGCTCAGGTGCTTCAGATTCCTTACTCCATCTTTAATTCTTTAACATGCACCTTTATTTTTTCCAGAGGATGTCTACAACATAACCAAAGTAAGTGATGTGAAATGTCAATTCTGTAGTCTATAAAATACCATAAATTTGAATATTAATGATAGTTTATATTAGCAATTCTCTTGGCTTCTCTTATTGTTGCTTTGACAAAATACTATGGCAAAACAAATTTATGGGGACAGGGTTTATTCTGGCTCGGTGTTCAAGTTACAGTCCATCTTGGAGGCAGGGTATATTGAAGGAACTGGTCACCCTGCATCACATTTAAGAAGCAGGATGTGAGGAGCACATTCAGATCTATCATTTCCTATAGTCTAGGATTGTCCCTGAGTCCCAGAGAATAGCCCCGTGGATTTTTTCCACATTAGCATAACAAAGGTAATCCCTCTTAGGAATGCACAGGGATTTATCACTCTGTTCTAGAGTCTCTCAAGGTGACAACACAATCACACAAATCAAATTACTCTGATAATTGCCATCCAAATCTATTAAGAATTGTTACTGCAATGCACAGGGTATGATTGTTTCCTGAATGATTTAGTAAATGTAGTAAGAAATATACTTGAGACCTCTAGAGTTTGAAATGGGATATCTATATCTATTATCTATATGTAGTTTGAATTGTTATTTTAAGTGTGACCAGATATAAAGGCAATGTTGAATCTAACATGTAATTTTAATTTGTTTTATGTGTAGAATCAACAACATAGAAAAAATATAGTATTCTGATGTCTCCATTTTCATGAGGAAAATACTTAGTATTCACTCAGTAAGCTTCATCAGGCAACAGGTCACAGAATTAGGACCAGAGAGCCTGGATTCTTGGACTTTCTTTGACTTCTTGGACTTATTGTATATTTTCCTGAGATTTTATTTCTCTAACTATATAGCAGAGAGAAAGAACTAGAAACTCTCTGAAGTCCCCTTAAATTTGAATTGCCCATAAACTCAAATTTCTGATTCAGGAAAATTTAAAGAACAAAAATTTACCTCAACAGAGAACAAAATTTTTTATTGAGATAGACAATAAAATACATTGTGTATACATATTCAAATACATAGGCACACGTACTCCTCACACCCACTCTCTCACACACAAACAGCATTTTTAATCTAAAATATTTTACTTATATTGTCTCAGACTCTAAGTTGGACCCTTCATCTATTTAAAATTATATATATAGCAATAGGCGAAGCTCTCCAAAGATGAGGGAAAGATTCTTTTTTTTTTTCTCAAATGAGAAGCCTAAAAAAATATAACACAAGTGAATCACACACACATTAAGGATATATTTCTCCAAAACCCAGCACTTATAGGAAACATAGAAGTATGTGTTTTAGTTTCCTCTTTCCTCTACTAAAGTGATTTTGGTCCTGGTTATTTTATCATAGTAATAGAAAGCAAGCTAGAACAAAGTTTGTATTATTTTAATTCATGTAAATGCTGCCCCTTAAGCATTTACTTAATAGTTACCTAGTAAAAATAAGCCAAAAAAAAAATATACCCTACCAAGCAAGAAATCTATAGGACTGTACCATTCTGTTAAAATATTACTGGGGAAAAAAGTGAGCTCCATAAATACAGTAGAGACACTGAGTATCTATAGCTCTGGAGAAGAGGCTAGAATATAAGATATTACATTTGAGTAACATGTTTTTGTTAACCATAAAATTGTTAAATTCCTAGTGTGTTAGCTATACCTACAAAAGGAAGAAATCACCTTAGGTAAGCAGCAACCAGTGCACTGAGTGTCTTAGTCGGTGTTCTATTGCTGTGAAGAAACACCATGACCTTGGCAACTTTTATAAAGGAAAGCGTTTAACTGGGGCTGGGTTACAATTTCAGAGGTTTACTCCATTGTTGTCATGGCAGGAGCTTGGCAGGAGGCAGGCAGACAAGGTGCTAAAGAAGTTGGGAGTTCTAGATCCAGATCTGCAGCAAGAAGAAGAGAGAACTGCTGGGCCTGGTTTGGGCTTCTGAAACCTCAATAGCCCACCCCAAAGACATGCTTCCTCCAAGAAGGCCATACCTACTTCAGTAAGGCCCTATTTTCTAATCATCTTAAATGGTACTACGCCATGATGACTACGCATTCAAGTGTATGAGTCAATGGAGTCACTCCTATTCAAACCACCACAGTGAGGGAATATAGAAACAAAAAAAAAATGTACTTCTCCCTTAATTAGTATGTCTATGACCATTTTAAATAGCAGATTTTTAAATGGCCCTGAGACAGTTGCCATTAAATTAAACAAACAAACAAACAAAAAAAAAAAACCCAAAAACCAACATACACAGGGAAGACAATATTTAAGGATGCAGCTGGGGTACCCTGACATACAGAATAGTTAAGAAGACTACAAATCAAGTACTTAGTCTGAATATTGCAAGGTATTTTAAGGAAATTAAGAACCATGAATTCATAAGCTTGTGTTTAAAAATTGTAACTATTTTTATCTTAAATCACTTACCAGGGTATGGTGGCCATGAATATAATTCCAGCCAGTGTCAGAAACTTGAGGCAGAAGGATCATAAGTGTAAAGCTAGGCTAAACTGTATAATGAGAGTTCTAGAGCATCTGACTGCATAGGGACACTCCATCTCACAAAAGTAAAATAAGCTAGCATTCAGATGTCCAATGGCAAAGCATGATATGGACTGGAAAGCTATCAAATGTAATAGGCATTCACTCCACCACAAATTTTAAATTTGGTTAAGGAAAAAGATACTGAAGTACTGAAGTTTTCTCAGAACCATGGAGCAGGAGGTTCTTCCCAGACAGAAGAATCTAATCTGTCTGTGCACTGTGTTGGTGTGGTGGCTCTGGTGAGGATATTTGAGAGCAATCTACATCTGGTGAGTATCAACAGTAAACAGCTCCATGGGCAATAATAAAAATGTTAGTCAAAATGAATATACACCAGAAATGGAGAGCTAATCAAACACAGATTTCTGTGCCTCATGCCCAGAAGTCTGATTCAGCAATTCTGGAGCAGGTCCCAGGAATACTGGTGCCCCCCAAAAATTCCTAAATGTGGTGTGATGGACTGAAAAACCATTAATTGTGGTATAGGTTTCTCGGAGAAACCTCAGGTCTCAGATTGTTCCCACATAGTTCAAATTCCTTTAAATCTACCTCTTCAGACTGTGTCCCTTGCATATTTCGTTGTTGTGCTTGGTTTTTTGCCTTTGTTCTTTCTACCCACCACTTGCTGCTCTTTCTAAAAATTTTCTATTTCCTGTTTTAATCTTGATCTCTCTTCCTTTCCTAGAAAATAAATAACTGTATTGAATTAAAATATGTATCTCTAAAATAATAAGTTTCAGAGGGAAGAGCCTACATTCCACAGCCTTATCACAGAATCCCCCAGCTACTTTATTGGCTCTACACTTCCTTGATGGGATGTTTTGTCCAAAGCTCAGTACTTACTCCATGAATTGTCTATTGTTAGTAAACATACTTTATCAACTTTCTGGGTTTTTTAGTTCTCTGTATATTTTCCAGATGAAATCATATTGAGCTTTTTAAAGGAAATGGAACTAAATGATTCTGTTTAGAAATTATCAGATGTCTCATTTTCTATGAAATATTATAGCAAATTGTGAAGTACATTTTCAAATGTATATTGAAACACCTATGGTTTCTTCTTTCATAAAACTTTATCTACAAGATTTTAATAAATATGTTTAAATGATCCCCAATACACAGAAAGTTGATTTGTATCCTTCCCGTATCTCCTCTACTTCAATGGCAGAACATTGTTTATCATTCTATAATAAAGATGTAGTTTGGGGAGATGGCACCTTATTTAAATATCCTTACAATGAAGACAATACTTGTGAAATATATGTGTTAAATTTTTCACATAGGAATATCACAACCTTAGAACATCATGGAACTTATAATTTTGAAACTTTTAAATAAAATTCTTGAAGGCCAAAATTATTTATCCCAGCATGAATATCTAACTCAAATTTTCAGGACTAAAATTATTAGCCCATGAAATGTCCTGTCATCATTGAAAATTGTTGGAGATGTTTGAGCATGTTTTCAACTTCTCACTATAATTTCATTTTTCACTATAATTTCTTATAACTTATAGTTATAAGAAATTATATATTTATTATAGTTATAATTTCACTATAACTTCTTATTTTATATTTCTGTAACCTAGAAGTATAAGAAATGTTTATTATGGATCTTGTGCAAACATCGTTACGAGTCTTCTGTAAAAGCCATTTATTATATTGCTTTTGCCTGCAAATCTACTAAAATAACCTGTTTATTCCTCAAGGTCATTGTCTTAGTTATTTTTCTATTGCTCTGACAAAACACTAAGACCAAGGAAACTCATAAAAGAAAATGTTTCTTGGGAAAGGCTTACTGTTTCAGAGAGTGAGTTCATGAGCACCATATATTGAAGCTTGGCAACAGGCCAGGAGGCATGGGGTTGAAGCAGTAGCTGAGAATTTATATGCTCAATCATTCTTGCTTTTTTTTATGATAATATATTTTTTATTTAAATTTGAAACAAGCTTGTTTACATGTCAATCCCAGTTCCCTCATCCTCTGCTCCTCCACTGCCTCCCAACCCCTTACTGCTCCCCAGGGAGGGTAAGGCCTTCTATGGGGCATCTTCAAAGTCTGTCATACTATTTGGAACAGGCATTGGCCCTCCCTCATGTGTCTAGGCTGAGAGAGTATCCCTACAGGTGGAATGGGATCCCAAAGTCCATTTGTACACTAGGGATAAATACCCACTACCAGAGGCCCCATAGACTTCCTAGTACTCCTAACTAGCACCCATGTTCAGGTGTTCTGGGTCGGTCCTATGCAGGTTTCCCAGCTATCAGACTAGGGTCCATGAGCTCCCCCTTGTTCAGGTCAGCTGTTTCTGTGGGTTTCTCCAGCCTGGTCTTGACCCCTTTGCTTGTCACTCCTCACTTTCTGCAACTGGATTCCAAGAGTTCAGCTCATTGTTTAGCTGCAGTTACAGGATGAAAGCTCTAGGATGGCATATAAGTTAGTCATCAATCTCGTCATTGGGGAAAGGGCATCTAAGGTAGCCTCTCCACTACTGCTTAGATTGTTAGTTAGGATCATGCTAGTAGAGTCTGGATTTTTTTAAATTTATTTTATATAACAAACTACATTTAAATGAAAACAAACATTTATAGACAATATTTGGGAATTTGGGCATTGTTATTTCCAACTTTCTGCTGGTAAGGGGCGCTGTCATGGGGAATTCAAAGAGATTCAGAAATCCTAGCTGTAGTCTGTAAGGCTGCTTTGTCCAGCTGTTTTGAATGTAGGATCATCTCATACTCTGTTTCAGGTGGTCTGGCTTGATCAAACCACATTAATCTGGAAGGAATCCACATTTTTTCATTTTCTGTGGAAACAAAAATAGAAATCCTTTTCCCCAGTAACTTGTCCTTCAACTTAAATTTTGGAGTCAAAGCATTTTTTTTTTTAAATTTAATTTATTATTTTACATGTCGATCCTAGTTCCTTCTCCCTCCCTCCTTCTCTCCCTCCCTCCTTCTCTCCCTTCATCCCCCCTCCTTCTCTCCCTTTTACCCTCCCTGCCCTCTCACATGCACCCTACCCACCCTCCCCTCCCATCCCCCCAAACCAATTCCATATGTAGGGGAGTGCCATCCATGTAGATCTGACAGGTCCTGTGAAGTAGGGACTAGGGCTTCTCTCTTGTCTCTAGATTAAGGCAGTTATCCCTCCATGGGGGATGTGTTCGCAAAGTCCTTTTGTGCTCCAGGAATACATCCTGGCTCCACTGTCTGAGGTCCCTTAGACTGCTCAGTCCTTCTGGCTGAGACCCATATTCAGGGGGGCCTGAGTCAGTCCCATGCAGGCTTCCCAGTTATCAGTCTAGTGGCCATTAGCTCCTCCTTGCTCAGGTAAGCTGTCTGTATGTGTTTCTGCAGCCTGGTCTTGTCCTCTCCATCTGCATCTGGGTTCTAGTTCGACTCAGTGTTTATGTATGGGTGTTTGCTTCTGTTTCCAACAGGCATTAGTTGAGGGCTCCAAGGATAAGTTAGTTGTTGATCTCACTCTCCGGGAAGGGCATTTGTGATAGCCTTTCCAAAGAAGCTCAAATTGTTAGATGGGAGCAGTCTTGTAGTTATCTAGACCTTTCTTTGTGTTCAATTTTATCTTCAAACCAAAATTGGCTCCCTCTTTTATGTTCTCTCTCTCTGCCTCTGTCTCTCTCTCTCTCTCTTTCCTGTCTTCTATTCCTAACCAGGCTCAATCTTCCTGGTCGCACATGTTTTCCTTTCCTCCCCCTCATTTTCTCCTACTTCTCTCTCCATTCACTGCCCCCCACTTCCCCTGAGCTCTGGGGGACTTGTCCCTTCCCCCTTTTGTGAGGCACTTTATATGAATCTCTTAGAATATACCTTGTATCATAGTTCCTCTGGTGGTGTGAATTATAGACTGAGGATCCTTTGATCTAGGTCTAAAATCCATATATGAGTGAGAACATACTGTGTTCCTCTTTTTGTGACTAGGTTACCTCATTCAGCATGGTTTATTCAAGTGCCATCCACTTGCCTGCAAATTTCAAGATACCATTATTTTTTTCTGCAAAGTAGTATTCCATTGTGTAGATGTGCCACATCTTCATTAACCATTCTTCAATTGAGGGGCATCTAGTTTGCTTCCAGGTTCTTGCTATTACAAATAGTGCTGCTATGAACATAGTTGAACAGATATCTTTGTTGCATGGATGTGAATCCTTTGGGTATATGCCTAAGAGTGGGACTGCTGGGTCTTGCGGTAAACTAATTCCCATTTTCCTGAGGAACCGCCATACTGATCTTCAAAATGGCTGTATGAGTTTGCACTCCCACCAGCAGTGGAAGAGTGTTCCCCTTTCTCCACATCCTCTCCAACATAAGTCATCATTGGTGTTTCTAATTTTAGCCATTCTGGCAGGGGTAAGATGGTATCTCAAAGTTGTTTTGAGTTGCATTTCACTGATAGCTAGAGATGTGGAGCATTTTCTTAAGTGTCTTTCAGCCTTTTTGATTTCCTCTATTGAGAATTCTTTCTTCAGTTCTGTACCCCATTTTTTAATAGGGTTATTTGGTGTTTTGTTGACTAGTTTCTTGAGTTCTTTGTATATTTTGGATATCAGCCCTTTGTTGGATATAGGATTGGTGAAAATCTTTTCCCAGTCTGTGGGCTGCCTTTTGGTCTTGTCCACTGTGTCCTTTTCCTTACAGAAGCTTCTAAGTTTGAAGAGGTCCCATTTATTAATTGTTTCTCTCAGAGTCTGTGCCCTGGAGTTATGTTCAGGAAGTGGTCTCCTATACCAATTTGTTCAAGGGTACCTCCTAATTTCTCTTCTAAGAGGTTCAATGTGGCTGGATTGATGTTGAGGTCTTTGATCCATTTGGACTTGAGTTTTGTTGCATGGCGACAGACTTGGGTCTATCTACAGTCTTCTACACACCCTCATCCAATTGTGCCAGCACCATTTGTTGAAGATGCTGTTCTGGCCCCATTGTATAATTTTAGCTGTTTTGTCGAAAATCAGGTGTTCATAGGTGCGTGGATTAATATCAGGATTTTAAATTCGATTCCATTGGTCTACCTGTCTATTTTTATGCCAATACCAGGCTGCTTTCAGAACTATAGCTCTGTAGTAGAGCTTAAAGTCAGGAATGGTGATGCCTCCTGAAGTTCTTTTATTGTATAGGGTTGTTTTGGCTATCCTGGGTCTTTTGTTTTTCCTTATAAAGTTGATTATTATCCTTTAAGGTCGGTGAAGAATTGTGGTGGATTTTAATGGGGATTGCATTGAATCTATAGATTGCTTTTGGCAAGATTGCCATTTTTACTATGTTTATCCTACCTATCCAAGAGCATGGGAGATCATTCCATTTTCTGGTATCTTCTTTAATTTCTTTCTTTAGAGCCATAAAGTTCTTATTATATAGGTCTTTTACTTGTTTGGTAAGCGTTACACCAAGATACTTTATGTTGCTTGTGGCTATTGTAAAGGGTGATGTTTCTCTGATTTCTTCTCTGTCTCTTTGTCATCTGAAAAAAGTAGGGCTACTGAATTTTTTGATTTTTATAGTGCCAAATTTCTCTTAAAACCTATAATGGCTCCCTCTGTTTTTATATCTCTTTCTTGCTCTCTATTCTTCCCCCAAGTCAAACTTCCTGCTCCCTCATGTCCTCCTCCCCCCTCTTTCTCCCCTTCTCTTTCTTCTAACTCCCTCTCCTCTCCCCCCATTTTCCCAATTTGCTCTGGAGATCTTGTCCCTTTCTCCTTCTCCAGGAGAACATGTATGTCTCTCTTAGGGTCCTCCTTGTTTCCTAGCTTTTCTGCTGGTATGGATTGTAGGCTGGTAATCCTTTGCTCTATGTCTAAAAACCATATGTGAGTAAGTACATACCTTGTTTGTCTTTTTGTGACTGGGTTACCACACTCAGGATGATTTGTTCCAGTGCCATCCATTTTCCTGAGAATTTCATAATTCCATCGTATTTTTCCACTAAGTAGTACTCCATTGTGTAAATGTACCACATTTTCTACATCCATTCTTCAGTTGAGGAGCATTTAGGTTGCTTCCAGGTTCTGGCTATTACAAATAATGCTGCTATGAACATAGCTGAACAGATGCCCTTGTTATATGGACCCTGGTTGCCCAAGAACTAACTTGTAGTACAGATTGTCCTCAAACTCAGAGATCAGAAATCTGCCTGCATCTTCCTCCCAAGTCCTAGGATCAAAGGCTTGTGCCACCACTACCCAGCTTTCCTCAACCATTCTTAAAGGTCTTAGAAAGGGAGGAGGGGGAAAAGGGAGAGGCACAGAAATAGTATACAGAAAACACAGAGATAGAGAGAGAGAGAAAGACAGAGAGACAGAAACAGAAAGACAGAGAGAATGCTAACTGGGAATGACATAAGCTTTTGAAACCCAGAAGCCTACTCCCAGTAACACATTTCCTACAATAAATTCACACATCCTAATCCTTCCTAAACAGTTGCACCAACTGGAAACTAAGCATTCAAATATATGATCTTACCAAGAGTCATCAATCCTTCAAGTTCCCTTTTCATGACTGAGATCCCATTAACACTTCTAACACATCAGATCTTGTACCTGGTGTCATTGTTGCCTCTACTTAGCAGTCAACTACTCACTTTTATCTCAAATCAGTCTTTTAGTCCTCTTCCTGTGATATGAATATCTTTTGGAAGATCAACTATATTTTCTTTATACTAGACCCATGGAAATTGTTTATAGGGATGTTATTTACCTAATTAACTCTACTATTGTGGGTTAGCTTTACACTGTGTGAAGTCGTATTGCTGTGATTGGTGTATAAAAACCTGAATGGCCAATGGGTAGGTAGATGATGTAGGCAGGACTTCAATGAAGACAGAGGAATTAGGAAGAGGAATCAAATGGCAGGAGAATTGAGGAGACACAGAGAGGAAAAAGGAGATACAGATGGAAGAAATGTAACACCATGTACTAGAACATAGACTAATATAAGTGGGTTAATTTAAGTTATAAGAGCCAGTTAGGAATAAGCGTAAGCTATAGCCCAATCATTCATAATTAGTAAGTCTCCATGCCATTATTTGAAGGCTGGTAGCCAACAAGAAACTACCACTACATTCTACTCATTGTTTGTGAAGTACCTCTGGGTTAAGAGTAAGGGTTCCTTAAAACATTTTTCTAAAACACTAGTAAAGAACATGGCAATTCCAATAAGAAAATAGCAACAACAAAGACAAACTCACTAAACTGAGCTATTGGATGACAAGAATTCACTATTGTTCACTTTGGTATCATCAAGGCTGCAGACATGTCTCTATCTGCCACATACTGAAAGTTCTTTAACAAAGACTGAAATCTTTTTTAATGAACACAGGTACAAATCTTTGATTTCCACTTTATGAATTTCAATTTAGCAAATAAATACTATGTATTCTTTGTGCTTGTAATATTATGCTAGCTATTCAATACTGAAAGAAAAAAATCATATATAGTCCTTATACCCAAAAACTTTGAAGTTCTTTGGACATTTGAAGCAATATGTTGGGAATGAAAATGAAGTTCCATCACTTTTATGATAATAGAAAGTATATGATTCTAAAAGAATAGTTGAGAGACATATTCTAGGACAGCTTCATGGAAGACATTGAGGAATGTGCTAGCAAACCAAAAGAAGGTGTGTGTCCCTGGGGGGAAAACAGCATGTATAAAAACCCAAGGGATAACTGAGGACAGCCTTAAATATGTTCATTTACATGCAAGGAGACTCTGACTATAGATAAATACACAGAACAAAGCCATGCAAAGCCAAGAATTTAAAGCTGAGCTCAGTGAGTCATGCCTCTAATCCCAGGACTTTATAAGCATGAGGCAGGTGGAATGTTAAGATTTTAGGGCCAACCAGGACTAACAGAGATGAATACAAGTCTAGATAGAATATAGTTTGAGAACTTGTTTAAACTCCTGCCCCCAATAAAACCATTTAAAAATGGAGGTGACATAATCATATTAAAAACCTAGAGATGTCCATTCTTTAGGAATGTCATAAAGTATATCACATAAGAATGCAGAGAAAGGAGACAGTGGAGTATATTTTTCACTGATTAAAAAGTTAACTATATGCATGTGGACTCAGTTCTGTCAAAGCAAATTATAGCACATTCTTTCCAACAAGGACAGTGTCTATTTAAAAATAGAATCTATTAGAGATACAAATAATTGTGACTATATTTAATTTGATCTTACTGCATTGGCATGGAACTCTCATTCCTAAAGAAGAGTATTGGGCAGACATTTGAGGATTTGTTACAGAGAGCAACATAGGATGTATCACAGAAGAGGTGATAAAAGAGAAAATGTTTACATTTACTATACTTAATTAGCAAGATCAACATTGTTCTTTATATTCTTGTTTGCTAATTCAGTATTATAGTACTGGATATCAAGTCAGGGCATTCTTCATTTTACTATGTACTCAATCATGCTAAGTACACACTCAACTACTTAGCCATGTTCTCAGGTTTGCTCTTTCCATCTAAAGTAAATCACATTCACTAAATCCTGTGACATAACCCATCGTTTTCCATAGTGGATGTGTAATATACATTTCCACTGAAAGCACATAACAATTTTCCCTTTCATATCCTAAGTATTAATTGTTATTGTGATGGTTAATATGTAATGAATATTTGACAGGACCTATAATCACCTGGAGAATGTCCCTATGCATAGGGGAAAACAATACAGAGATTCTCTCAAAACACTGATAAAAAGAACTACTTTAAGATTCTCCAGTGCCACTACTGGGTATATAATAAAATAAGATGACATAGTTATACCAAAAACATGCTTGCACCCCATGCTTATTGAACTATTCACATGAACTAAGAATGATATCTACTCAGTGCCTGCAGTGGATGAGTGGATAAGGAACATGAATTTATATATGATTATATATAATCATCAAGAAAATGTCTTGTATAGAACTAGAGATCATTTTATTAAGGTGAAATACACTAGATACAGGAAGACAAGCACCACATTCTCTTATTTCTTTGTGGAAACTAATAAGTCAGCCCCATAGAACTCAGTGGAACAGTATATTACTGAGATGCAGGAAGAAAGGGGACAGAAATAAATTCAATAAAGGACACAAAAACACTGTGTGGAGCTAGGAATTAAACTTGGTGATGCAGTGCTTGCCTAGTGTGAACATGTTAGTCCTAAATTCTATCTCTTGCACCAGAGAAACAAGTACATCCTCAAAGACAACAGTGTACCTACATGTTTAAATAACCCATGGTACATTTCAAAAATGATTAAAGGGTACAATATCACAAGCAGTTAAAATGACTAATATTTGAAGGGCTAGACATACTTAAAACTATTATTTGCTTAACATGCATTATGTATATTGCTGAATTACTGTAAATATGCACAAATATGTGTCTATAAGAAAAGGACCCTAATTTCCCTATTAAGCCGGAAGATTAGACATTTCAGACAGGTTTTCCTTATCAATATTAATTGCCTGGCCTTATTTGAAATTTTGAGTATGCTTTTATTGATGATCTTATTCTGGCTCCCTTTGCCTGGCACGAACACAAACTCTAGATGCTTTTTTTCTAGTGCGGACACAACAATGGGAAGGGTTACTGTTGTTCTCCAAGACTTGACTTCTCCATTTCCATGTTGAAGCTGATACTTTCTCGTACCTAGGGTTTCATGAATGCTAAATGATACATTTCTCCTGCTTAACATGTTTCTGTAAAGAAGAAATAAAGAAATATTCAATCTTATTACTAGATCCTTACTGATTAATCTCTGTGATTTCTCACATTCTGAATCATCCAAGCAGACCATTTGCAGAGCAGCTAGACATTTTCTCACTCATTAAAATCATTAGTTAACCCAAATACTGTCTATAAATGTCTGTTTTCATTTAAATGGACTTGGTTATATAAAATAAATAAAAAAATAAAATAAAATATATAAAAAATCATCACTTAAACAATTTTCATTACTGTAATAAGTACCAACATTAAAACATTGTAAATTTCATTAAGAATTCAAACTTCAGCTGTTATTTGAACACAATGAATAATTTCTCCACTTATAGATCAACACATCTTTAATGACATAGCCAGTACTATTAGTAAATGATTTTTCACCATATAGTAATCTTTCTGTTTAGTTTAGTTTTGTTTTGAGACAAGATCTCACTATGTAGCCCTGACTGGCCTTGAACACACAGTGAGATCTGCCTGCTTCTACCTGTCCAGTGCTAGATTAAAAGCATGATCTACTTATTCTCTACTAATATCTGTTTAAAGCAATAAGCTATAGCAACAGAGAATGTACATTCAGGAAACCACACAAAATGGTGCCATATAGTTCCTCAATTATCTCAAAGCAATCAGTCCCTTAGATTTACATATTTACCAGTTCAGTATTTTAATGCAGTCATTCTACTGCCAAGATCCTTTAGTAAAGTTCCTCATCTTGTGATGACCCCAGCAATAAAGTAATTTATTGCTATTTCATAACTATAATTTTGCTACTCTTATGAATCATAATGTAAATATCTGATATGCGACCCCTGAAGAAGCCATACCTATGGGTTGAGAGCCACTGGTTTAGTGTAAACACAAATATCAGGATTTTTCTTTGTATTGGTGTATTTGTTTATCTAAGTCTTTAAAAATATTTTCGTATGACATCCAGAAAATATTATCTACCTAGCTCTCAAATTTCCGAGATTCATCTATACTAGACTTGGGTCTAAATATTTTGGTTTTGGATATTTCATGCAGAATGAATTCATTTTCCCATGTTGAGATTTCCTACTGACCTCTGTTATTTTAATGTAGCAGCCATTATTTTTTCAACCCCATCTCCTAAATCAAGCCCTGTAGAGATCATCTGTTATGCTGACTTTTCTCTTTTACAAGTTTATTTTCCAATATTGAACTAGCTCAAATAATAATGCGTTATGATAAGTTTCATAAGTATTGTCCAGACTTTCAGCTTTAATTTATTTTTCGTTCATAAGGATAATTTCTATCCTTTGTATGCCTGTGTCCATTATCCAATAAGTCATTATTCTTGCCATAAGAAGTAACTTGTGCTGGTTAGATTTTGGGAAACTTGACATAATCTAGAGTCATCTGGGAGGAAGGAATTACTATTGAGTAAATGCTTCATCAAATTTGTCTGTACAAGACTGTGAAGCTTCTTTTTGATTAATGACGTGGGCAGGCACAATACTCTGTGGGGCCAAGTGTCACTTTGAGGCAGGTGGTCTTGAGTTGTGTAAAAAACCAAGTGATCAAGCTGTGGGGAACAAGCCAACAAGCAGATTGCCTTCATGGTTTCTGTTTCTGCTCCCATTTGAATTACTGCCCTGATTTTCTCAGCACTCAATTGTGATCTAGAAATGTAAGATAAATGAATCAACTCCTCCCCAAGTTGCTTCTGGTCATAGTCTTTTTATCACAGCAGAAAGCAAACTAGGGACAGAGGCTGTGTGAAGAGGCCCCACTGGAAAGAACAGTAACTACACTTGTGGCTCATCACCATGCCCTCCAACCTGGCCAAGAGAAAAGCAGCCAAAAAGAAGGAAGCGGCCAAAGCTCGACAATGGCCCAGGAAGGGACATGAAGAAAATGGAGATATAATGTCACAGAACCTCAGGTGGCAGAGGAGAAAAATGAGGAGGCCAGTGGCAGAGAGACCACAGAAGTTGATTTGTTGGCCAAGGAGCTAGAGGACTTTGAGATGAAGAAGGCTGCTGCTCACACTGTCACTGGCATCCTGGCCTCTCACCCCAACAGTACTGATGTCCACATCATCAACCTTTCACTGACCTTTCATGGTCAAGAGCTGCTCAGTGACACCAAACTGAAACTCAACACAAGCTGTCATTATGGCCTCTTTGGCTTAAATGGAATTGAAAAATCCATGCTGCTCTCTGCTAATGGGAAATGTGAAGTGCCCATCCCCGGGAACATCTACCATCTGACTCGTGAAATGCCTCCTAGTGAAAAAATGCACTTGCAGTGTGTGATGGAGGTGGACACCGA
Organism: Phodopus roborovskii; assembly: GCF_943737965.1. Lineage (NCBI taxonomy): Eukaryota > Metazoa > Chordata > Mammalia > Rodentia > Cricetidae > Phodopus > Phodopus roborovskii. The sequence continues at coordinate 37,081,351 of NW_026125295.1, read as the reverse complement.
GAGGGCCATGCTGGAGAGGGAGACCGAGCGGTTAGCTCATGAGGATGCAGAGTGTGAGAAACTCATGGACCTCTATGAGTGACTGGAAGAGCTGGATGCCGACAAAACAGAGGGCCTCAAGGATCTTACATGGATTGGGCTTCACACCTGCCATGCAGCGCAAGAAGCTGAAAGACTTCAGTGGTGGCTGGCAGATGAGAGTTGCTCTTGCTAGAGCCCTCTTTATTGGACCCTTCATGCTGCTTCTGGATGTGCCTACCAACCACCTGGACCTGGATTCTTGTGTGTGGCCAGAAGAGGAACTTAAGACTTTCAAGAGCATCCTGGTCCTTGAGTCACATTCCCAGGACTTTCTTTATGGAGTCTGTACCAATATCATCCACATGCACTGAAGTATTAAACGGGCAATTGTGATCAATATGTGAAGACATGGTTGGAGCTGGAGGAGAACTAGATGAAGAGGTTTCACTGGGAGCAGGACCTGAAGAACTACATTGCCAGGTTTGGCCATGGCAGTGCCAAGCTGGCCTGGCAGGCTCAAAGCAAAGAGAAAATGCTACAGAAAATGATGGCATCAGGACTAACAGAAAGAGTTGTGAGTGACAAGACATTGTCATTTTATTTCCCACTGTGTGGTAAAATCCCACCACCTGTCACATTATGCAGAATGTGAGCTTCAAGTACATCTAAAAGACAGAACTTGCATCTACAATAATCTAGAATTTGGCATTGACCTTGACACACGTGTGGCTCTGGTAGCACCCAATGGTGCAGGGAAGTCCACTCTTTTGAAGCTGCTAACTAGAGAGCTTCTACCCACAGATGGAATGATCCGGAAGCATTCTCATGTCATGATAGGGTGTTACCATCAGCACTTACAGGAGCAGCTGGACCTGGACCTTTCTCCATTGGAATATATGATGAAATGCTACCCAGAGATCAAGGAAAAGGAGGAGATGAGGAAGATCATTGGGAGATATGGCCTCACTGGAAAACAGCAGGTGAGTCCAATCTGAAACCTGTCAGATGGCCAGAAGTGCCAAGTGTGTTTGGCCTGGCAGAACCCTCACATACTCTTTCTGAAGGAGCCTACCAATCACCTGGACATTGAGACCATTGATGCACTGGCAGATGCTATCAATGAGTTTGAGGATGGTATGATGGTAGTAAGCCATGACTTCAGATTCTTCCAGCAGGTTGCCCAGGAGATTTGGGTCTGTGAGAAGCAGACAATCACAAAGTAGCCTGAAGACATCCTTGCCTACAAGGAGCATCTCAAATCCAAGCTGGTAGATGAGGAGCCCCCGCTCAGCAAGAGGACACTTGACCATCCACTCAGGACAAGACCCTGGGGCTGCACCCCTGCATTGCTGCAATACTGCCCCCAGCCCCTCCCTTCTGCCTGCCTTCACTGCATCTTATCTCCAGCTGGACAGAACCTGTTTCCCATCTTCCTTCCATTTGGGTCTGTCTGTGTCTGGACTCAGCTGGCTATTCTCTCCAGATCCTTGGTGGTTACCTTGCCCTGAGAGATGCAGCCAGGGGTCCCTGGGTTAACCCAAGGGCCCAACCCCTGGTCTGGTCCTGGGAGGATTCACAAGTCTCAGTTTATGGGTGTTGGTGACGTTGGAGGAGTACTGCCAGCTCATCACCCCATTCCTTATTGCTTCTGGTTTGGAGCCCTGGACCAGAGCCATAGTCCTGGTCTGTATTTTAATAATTATTAACTGTAGATCTGTGTGTCATCTACAAAGTGTCCAATAAAGAAGAAGCCATGTCCCTCCAACCTGTCAAGAATGACCTTTATGCACAGTTGTAGAAGGTCTGTAAGAGAAACAATTGAATTTGTTACCTTTCAAAATGGAAAAATCTTTAACTTAGTGATTAAAAAAAGTACTTATTTAAAGCTATTAAGGTAAACAATATTCAAGTGATTTTTAATGTAAAATTCTTTTCAGGACAGAATCTCACTATGTAACCCTCACTGGACTGAAACTCTGTAGATAAAGCTGACTTCAAGTTCACAGAGATTAAACTGGCAGTGGGAAATGAAGCAAGCCCTGAGTGTGAGGTCCTGGGTGAACATGCGTTATTGACATGGGCACAACCATGTCAAGCACCCTAGTCTCAGACCCAGAGGTATATAGGAAGGTTTCACCACCCCCATTGGCAGAAGATCATCAAAGCTCAGGTGGAAAGGGAAAAGTCTTCCTCCAGTCTATTCATGGATGTTAATAGTGTGTGCAGAAAATATCCACCATAGTTTTTGCTCTTCAGATGTTTACGGCCTGGAGACTGCTCCCATGGCAGAGCTGCTTGTACTGACAGTAGCTTAATCTGTCTTCTTGATCCAATTCACATCATAAACCCTCTATCCTTGTTTATCTGTATGTAATAACCCCACTTCTTTGTTCAACTCTATGTAACAACCATACTGAGATTCCAGGACACTTTTCTCTGTGTCCGTTTGTCCTTTCTTCATTCCCTTATTTCCATAGTAAGGCCTAGTCCCTGTGCAAAGATTCAGCACCTGCCCCTGCCTTCAAGGTCCTTCCATTAAAGGTGTACACCACCACACTTGTCTTAAGCCATAGCTTTAATCATACGATGATATCTTTCCTATTTTGAAAGCCTATTCTAGGAAAATGATCACCCTCTTTTCTTATTTATTCTTTCCACAATATGTAGAATACAGTTTTGTTTTTTAATTTTCTTATTTTTAACATTTCATGCTAAAATAACTTGGAAGCAAATATTCTCAATAAAACGAAAGAGGAGTTGAATAATTCTAAATAAAGTTTTGCATGTATTTTATAAATACTATCGCATTATATAAGAAATAAATGTGTATGTTTTGTAATTAGTATGTAGTCTCATCTATCTTGGTTCAGTTAAATAGAACAACATACCTTCAATGTTGAAGATAATATAAAAAGACTTAAATGCCATTGAAATAATTAAGCAAGCATATTAATCAGGAACATAATATCACTAGTTTCTCTTGTAGATGATAAAACAGAGAAAAGTAGCAATAAGTATCTTTATAATGCTGAGCTAAATTTAATGCTCTCACTTCACCTCCTTTGTTCATTGAATTGCTGGTGTCATGAACTTGTTAGAATTATTAAGAAAAGTTTCAAGACTTTACATGTACATACACTGAAAACCTAATTTAAATTTTCATTTTTAATCTAATGATTGGCCTTTTGGCAATATTTTTTGACATAAATAGGCTAGGGCATTCAAACTGTTAATAACAGAGAAAATGTGTCAAATTCTTTCATAAGTTGTTTTCCTCCTTCACTGAGGTTGTTTTATTGGTCAGTATATATAACTAAGATATTACAGGAAGAGCATCAAATACATTTTAAAGCTGAGTATGCAATAAAAGAGTTTTTAAGGATGGGAGGGGAGAGTGGTAAGGGTGAATGTGAGGGGGGAGAGAGGGTAAAAGGGAGAGAGGTAGGAAGGGAGAGAGAACTGGGATCGACATGTAAAAAAATAAAAAAAAGACTTAAGTCAAACATAGTTCTTGTTGTGTTGCTATTGCTTTATTTTGTTTTTATAAGACTATATCATAACACACACAAGACATCCTGGTTTTAAATTCATTATGTCTGTATCTATCTATAGATATCTATCTATATATTACACACACACATACACACACACACACACACACACACACACACACACACACACACAGCCCAAGGCTCACCTTGAAGTCCTAATCCGCTGATACAGATCTGGAATTGCAAGTGTTTATCAACATGTCTGCCTCTCAAAATAGTTTTTAATGCTGGTGATGCTACAAAGTCATGGGATCACCATCTTCATAACTGTAGCACACCTTGATTTTTCATTAATCTATTCTTTTAAAAAAAAATAATACAGTGACTCTTTTCAAGGAAAACTGATGCCAAACCAAATAGTACCAAACAGTTCCTTATTTGTGAATACATTTTATATATTTCAGGGAAGAATTTACTTACAAATTTATTTATAAACTCATTGTTTTTATTTATATATCAACCAAGTATCTGGTATATGCATTTCAATTGTTAACATTCTGATGGTTACAAATCTTTTTCTTTAATTTCCTCCTTTCTTATTTGTATCACCAATTTCCTCTTTTTTATTATCATATGGAAATGCTATCTTTTTCATGTTTCATATATAATAAATATATGTATGTATGTGTGTTTGCATGTATTCCTATTTGATCCATCCCTCCCCCACACCATTATTTTTTTTTTTTCTGTTTCCATTTCTTTAGAACAAAACTACTCAGAAGAATTGACTGCATTCACCCCTTGCAGTGTTTTCCTCTTGTACCTCCTCTTATCAGGCCTTTGTTCACACTACATTGATGAAACAAGTGTAAAGTTATGTCCTTTACCCTGGAGCATGTGGTTGATACTCTAGGTTGATTTTGGATTTGGGCTCAGCAACATTTGACACACACACCTGGTAACTCCTTCCATTTTTATCTTCCGTACTGGGCTTCAGGGTACCAGTGTCCCTACTTTCTTCCTCATTTTTAAGTCTCTCTGTTCCATATCTCATCATACCTCCTCATACAGTTAACTATTTTCTTATGTTATAGCTCTCGCCAATTTGATCCTTCCAGACTCCTTAGAGAAAGCATTCCCTCTTGTTCATTGCTTGCATGTCCATTTAGGTGTTTATAATTCCCAAATTTTCCTTTTGGCCCAGTTGCCCTCTGAAGCATCTATCTTATACATTCAGTGGATTACAGGAAAGGAAAACAATCTCAAATTGCAAATATCTAAACCCTAACAACTGCCTGCTCCTTCATAGGCTTCTCTATTTCAATTAATGGCAGGTGCTTCCAACTCTCCTGACCACAGGCATTAGAGTCACAGACATCCACTCCTCTCTACAGCTTGATGTCTAATCTTTTAATAAACCACAGCTTCTAACCTCAGAATGTGTCCAGAGCCTTCACCTTAATATCCCTGTGGTGTTTTGCTTGTTAAACACCCAGGCCTCTGTGATTATCAAGGTTCCTCTAATGACTTGCTCTATAACACTGAGAAGTCAGCCATTACAAAACCTATTCACTCAACCTGCCCTTTCTGACACTCTGGTCTCCCTCCTGATGCCTCATTTCTGTGATGACATCATGCAGTGTTTTTTCAACCCTAACAAGGTGCATTCTTCATCAAATACATATCCACCCTGGCTCTTTGCTTTCATTCTTCTTTTGGCTGAACGTGTTTCTTCAAGATGATTATGTGCTTATATTCTTATTTATTTATTTACATATCATTTTACTTTCCAATCACAATTCTCCCCCTCCCCTCTCCCACCCACCACACTCCAACCTCTCCTCCAAAAAGGTAAAGACTCCCATGGGGAGTCAACAAAGCCTGGCCCACTAAATTGAAGCAGGATCAAGCCCCTTCCCTCTGCATTAAGGCTGAGCATGGCATCCAACCATAGGGAATAAACACCCACCAACTAGCTCATGAACCTGGGAGAGATCCTGGTCCTACTGTCAGGGACCTCTCAGATAGTGAAACCGTCACAACTAGGCCTAGCTCGGTCCCACAGAGTCTCCTTAGCTGTCAGTCTAGAGTTCACAAGTTTCTGTGAGCTTGGTTCGGCTGTCTCTACAAATTTCCCCTTCATGATCTTGACCTCCCTTGCTCATATATTCCATAGTCCCTCTCTTCCTTCGACTGGATTCCCAGAGTCTGGCCTGGTGCTTGGTTGTGGATCACTGTGTCTGGTTCCATCAATTAGTAGATGAAGACTCTATGATGACAGTTGGGGTATTCACCAATCTGATTACAGGGGAATGCCAGTTCATCACCCTCTCCCCTACATTTAGTTCCTTATTCTTGAGTATCCCTTAACCACATTCAACCATCTTTCTATTTAATATCCCCTCTTCTTTTCTACTTTACCCTCTCATTCTTTTTTTCATTATCTAAGATGCCAATTTAACTTTGTTCATCTTACAAGCACATCTCATTGCCTCGCCCAGTCAGCTATCCTTACCACTGTGCACATGATGCAGAGCACATGATGCTTGCACAATTTGTTGAATAAAATATCACATTAAAGTACTGATGCAGAGCCAGGGGGACACTTTAAAAGTATTGGACCATTTCTTGGTGAAAATATTAGAAAGGGCTTCAAAGGGTAAGTAGCATGTGATTGAAAAAATGATGGGAAATATACCTGTGTATGTGGGGCAGGTGCCCTGTAAGAAGAGGTGACAGCATGGTGCTTAAAGGGAGAGATCTGTGGCAATAAAGGGTGCAATAAGAACATTGTCACTCATACTGGCAGGAACATAGTAAGTAACGTAGACTAGGGAGGTAGCTAGAGGCAAGTGAGATACACAGAGTATGTATTTGATTGTTTGAAGTAAGCAGTGCAGAGCCTCTCTTCCTTGAGCAAGCAGGCAGACTCCTGCCATTTTACATTTAGATATGAAACCTGCATGAGGAAATGATATGCTATAGTTGTAATATCTTCCTCTTCCAGAAGTCGGGTGTTGATATTGGGTTTTTTGTTTTTTTGTTTTGTTTTGTTTTGCTTATCATGTTGTATAAAGGAAATCAAATGCCAAACTACATTTCTTATTGCTGTGACCAGACATGCACATTTAGGAATATAATTCCAAATTTTTAGAGTATTCTATACATACACTATTTTAAACAAACCAGAAAATAATTAGAAACATATTTAAAAGATGCCCAACTCCAAATGGATCTTGCAAAGAGGCATTAAACTAGAATTGTTCCTCTATATAGTTGACCTAAATTTGAGTCAGAAAAAGCAATCAGTCAACTTATGTAAGAAGATTTGAGAGAAAATTTGTATTAAAGGTAGTGAGATCTCTGCTTCTAATATGTTCTTCTGTTTTTCCACCTGGCTGAAAGAAACAGGCATCTATCTTAAATTCTCTAAGACCCAGAAAAGCATTCTCTCCTAACAGTGCTACTTTTCTTTGAGTTTGTTTTTCTTAGTGGTTACAAAATCAAGGGCTTTGGTTTACACTACAGTCTCCATTTGGCTTCCTTCTCTATTTTCCTCAAATTGCAGATAAGTAGTGAATCACAGAAGCACAAGTAAAGCAACAGCAAACACTGTAATGTGATCAAATTAAATGAGAATATCAAATTCAATACTTTAAAGTAGTACTTCAGATCTATCAAGTATAGTTTGTGAGATTGCTTATTTGATAGGAATCTATTCCTCAAGCAGGTATTTTTTACTGACATGCAAAAACCTGCAGATGCCCGAATTCTAACAACCTTAAATGCCCTTCCCCTATGAGCTTGATGACTACCTTAAATGCCATCATAGAGCCTTCACCCAGTAGCTGATGTAAGCAGAAGCAGAGGCACTGAGCCAAACTCCTTGAACCCAATTGTAGAAAGGAAGGAGTGATGAGCAAAGGGGTCAAAACTGTGCAAGGGAAACCCACAGAAACAGGCCTGAGCAAGTGGGAGCTCATAGACTGCAGACTGACAGCTGGGGAACCTGCATAAGACCAACCCAGGTCCCCTGAGCATGGGAGTCAGTTGAGGAGCTTAGGCAGTCTATGGAACCTGCTAGCAGCGGAACCTGTATTTTTTCCCTAGTGCATGAATGGGCTTTGGGAGCCCATTCCCTATAGAGGGATACTCTTTCAACCTAGATACATAGAAGAGGGCCTAGGTCCTGCCCCAAATGATGTGACAGACTTTGATGATCTCCCATGGAAGACCTCACCCTCCTTAGGGAGTGGATATGGATGGGATGGGGAGATAATGGGGAGAATGGGAGGTCAGGAGGGAGAGGGAACTAGAATTGGTATGTAAAATAATATTGTTTTTAATTTAAATAAAAATTAATTAAAGTACTTTTTGAAAGCACTTGGGGTTATATAGAGAGACTAGATCCATGTCTTAAGTAAAATATTGCTTGATTGGATTTTTAAAGAGTATTAATAAATGCAAATTCCTACAAAACCTGATGGTTTTGAGTTTCTACATATTTAGAAATTAATCTCTTGTCAATCATGAACTTTGTAAATATTTTCTCCCATTCTGTATGTTGTCTCTCTGCTATTTTCCTTTGTTCTACAGAAGCCTTTTAGATTGATGTAATCTTATCAGTCTATTTCTGGGTTTATGTTCTGTGCTATTAGAGTATTGTTGGAAAAAATACTTGGCTATTCCAATATCTGGAACCATTGGAAAGTTTATACTTTACTACCTGCTGTTATCACTTTTTCATAAATAATACCTTTGGAGATGGCACAACATTAAAAGTTAGTAAATATTTACATGAAAAGAGACATATCAAGAACAGGACAGGTATCCCAGCAATCCAGTTTCACATTGTTTTACTCATTTATTGATTGACTCATTCATTCATTCCTTCATTGGTAACTAGGTCTCACACTGTAGCCCAAGTTGTCCTAGAATTCACTGTGGAACTATGGGTGACGTTTATTTCAGAGCAATTTCCCAGCCTTAGTCAGTCAACCACATTCAATTTTTGTTTATTTTTCACACAGGGTCTTTTTACATAGCTATGATATCTGGAATGGTCTATATATCCAAGATTGGCCTCAAACTCATAGCAGGTTGTATTGCCTCAGTCACTGAAGTATTGAGATACCCAGTGCCTTCATGCTTCTTGAAAACACTTATTGAATATTAGTGGTTCATCTGGACCCATTCTGTAGGAGTTTTATGTTGGAGAAAATGAATGTCCATATTATTTCACAGAAATACATGTTTGAGATTAATTTTGTTGCTAAAAGGCTGACGCTGAAATCTGCTGGAAACAATGAAGCAAATATAGTTTCATATTTTAAAAACTTCTGATAAATGTGCATTGCGGGGACCCTTTCTTCTCCCTGCACATGGATTTTACTTATGTAGTAGCCATATATCAGCTAGACCATTTATTCCCCTTCAGCCTGGTTCTATCATCAAGTTTTGTTTGCTTTGACATAATGAATCTGAGAAATACATTCACATGTATTCACTGGAGTAGCCTAATATGTTAACCTTCTGAAACATCACTTGCTTTGCCAATGAAGGTTTATAGAAATCAATACAAAGGAGAAGTGGATGGCAAGTGCTGTGGACAGCTTTTAGAAGGATGTGGGCTTAAGGAACTCTCAGGTCTGGGTACGTCCAGAATGTGATTTGCTTTGAGTGATCATGGCAATTTCCTCCTCGTCTTCCTTATTTATAACTTCTTATATACAAAAAGCTTATTTGGCCCAGCAGATGTCAAGGAAATATTGACTGGCTATTAAGTACTGCTCTTAGCCCTTAGTGCAGGCTACCAAACTGACATAACACCCTCTCCTCACTGGGCTCCAGAAGAGCAGTATTATACAAAAGGACACATAACGAATCTCCTTCATTTAGGAGATGTTCTAAGACAAACATATGTCCCTGATTCTAGTCATATAGAGATTGAAATAAAGAGTCTACATGTTCAGTGAACTTGAGATTCTCAAAACTACAGAAGGGAGCCAGATTTAGGAGGGCAAGAAAGGCTGTCTTGGCTAATTGTTGGGAAGAAAAAGAAGGTAAATGGATGAATGGGTGAAAATAGAAATGTATAAGAACATTCTTTGGTTTCTGGTTTGGGTCAGAGTGTTCTGGATTGTCTGGCATGCAGTGATACCCAGTTTGTCAGGTATTGAGATATTTTTGTGGCAACTTTTCATAAAACTATTAAATTCTCTGAGATATTCTTCTAGAACAAATTAGTCTGTGCCTTAAGGAAGGAGTTATTACTGGAATGAATTGCTGTTTTAGTCTACTTTTATTATAGGGCACAGAATTGCAGCAAAAGCCCTTTACACAAACAAATTGAAAAGTTCCATAGAGTTCAGAGTTGACTACACTGTGAATTGACCTGAAATTTTAGATATGCTTTTGTTTCAAAGATGGATTGACATCAAGATCCTCTGAATGAATAAAATCATTCCTTTGAAGTCACTTTTAATATACCTTACACAATACAGATTGTGTCATTTGTCTAGGATATTTTATTTCTATCTGCAGTTTCACTAAACATCAACCTTAACTAGAGCCCATGTCAGCTGTAAAAGTGAAGATGCATGACAGCTTTGATGATGTTTCAATTGGAAGGAAGAAAAAAGTGTTATAAAAAAGCAAGATACATATTTTAGGATCACCATGTTTTTTTCTCCAAGAGTAGTAATTATACAAGCTTTCTTATGAATTCAATACCTTGCACCAAAGGGATCACCTTAATGAATAGACATACTTGTCATTTAAACTGTAATATTTCAACATTATTCTGAAGATGTTTTTAAAAGTAAAAATATTTTTGCATCAGAATGTAAAAGTCTCTTTCTATCACAAATGCAGAGTTAAAATGTAGTTGAATGAATGCCATTTCATAAAACAGAAAATCTGAATCTGATTTTTAGCATAGTTCTAGCTTTATAATATTGGTGTTTTACTGCCTCACCACACCTCACCAAAAAGACAACAAAAGAAAGAACAGCAACAAAAAAATAAAACAACAAAAAAATCTGACTTCTGCTGTGGATTCCTTCCAGACTAATGTGGTTTGATCAAGCCAGACCGCCTGAAACAGAGTACCAGGTGATCCTACATTCAAAGCAGCTGGACAAAGCAGCTTTGCAGACTACAGCCAGGATTTCTGCATCTTCTTAGAATCCGCCCTGACAGCGCCCCTTACCAGCAGGAAGTAGTTTGGAAAGAACGATACCCAAATTCCCAAAGATTGTCTATAAGTATTTGTTTTCATTTAAATGGTCTTGGTTATATAAAATAAATAAAAAATACAAGCCAAAAACAATTTTTGTAATTTGTTTTCATAATTTCCAAGGATAAACTTTGTAGGTAACAATGATGTATTGCAGTGGGGAAAAGCTGGCTGAGTCTGACAAACTAGCAGGCTGAAGTGAGGATTTATGCAGAGTACATTCCTGGGAATTTATATGTTCGCAGGGGTGTGAGTCCCTTCTGTGTTCACTCAATGTGATATGTACAGTTTATTTTCCTCCAGGCATTTTTCCTGTATGTTATTATTCCCATATAGTATTAAAATTAAGCCCATGAAATTGTAGGTAAATTATAAAATACAAATGTTAATATTTATTAGAAAATAAGAAAGTAAATTATAACATTATTTATAATATATTGCTTTCCAAATTCTTGTGAGAATTCTAACATTTGAAATAAAGACTACAAGGCACAAGGTTCTTATTTCTAGTCTACACAAGAGGCTACCTTACGCTTCAGAATTCCTGGACAGAATCACTTGCATGGTTACAACTTTTAGATTTATTAGTTAATACCAGAGTTTTCACTCCTTATTATAATGGCTTATGTGAAAAATAGAATATTAGGTCAGTCCCATGGTGTATGACTTGGTAGAGTGAAAGATAATCTCTACATTATGAAGATGTGTTCATCCAAGCTCCAATTAACAGCCTGTATTCTCTGACCTTTGAGAGGATCACTTTTGTCATCTGTGAATATAAGGACCACTGTTATTGCCTTGCCTGTCTCAGATAGAAGTTAGAAAGCCTGATGTAACAAATATGAACCTGAAAGTGGATAAACATGTCCAGAAAATGTTTGCCTACTTTGTAATGTATCACTAATAATAGTGAACCTAGATTTATTACTGTGTGAAGGGTTCTCATCAATGAAAGGAAAAGAACTTAACTGAGAGACCTAGACAATCTATATAGAAATTTATTTTTCAAATCAAAGGAAAATGCTTACTCTAAATGAGGAATACCTGGTCATAGTGCTTGTGGTGGATTTTTAAGAATCTTGATAAAATTTATTAAATGGATGGCATGCTTATGATTGTATTATGACCCTTTCCCATTCTCAAATCATGGTAGACCAGATCTTCCCCAGTCCTCTAAAGATTGCACAGAGGAGAAGTGTTAAAACCTCTTTATAAATGATGACATAATGGTGTCAGGAATATTTAAAGAAAAGAGAAATTTCAGTTGGTGCTGTGTATGTGTCATTTTTAAAGACAAATTTTTACACAATTGTTTACATGTAATATCTCCATTTTTAACATTCTATGCCTTTTAAGCCCATAAAATCTGGAGTCTTATCCATCTAATCATCAGAAATGAAGTTTGCTTCAAAGATGACCACTTACCCTCTGAAGAATGCATGTTCTTTAGTATCATTGCATTTTTATGTTCCTTGATTTGACATTCACACCACAAAATCATATCTGTTTTCATGGAGAATGCATACACATGCAGTAATAAAAAGTGTGTTTTACTTTATTCTTTCCTGGATTTAAGATGGATGGGATCCAATTGACTGGCAAATGAAAGGCTTTGTTCAAATGTCTCAGACAACACCAACTTATTACAGTCAAAGTTATATTTGTTACTTTTGTCCTTCCTGCCTCTCCATGCCTTTCCATCTTGGTAAATAATATCATTGTCTGTTGACAACATTAGCCAACCCTGAGTATCATCTGAGACTTTTCTTTATTTAATATCAATATTGAATCAATCATTTACCTTAACAGTTCTGCCTCATAAATGTCTGTCTTTCTGTGACTCCTAACCCTGCAGAACAGCCACATCTCCATTTATCAGCTAGTACAAGGCACCCTTCAGATAGCTTTCTCTCAATATACACCCCAATTACTCTGCTCTGATTATTGACATCTTACTTTACAATTATTTCAGTGGGAAATGGAGCTGCCTTTTAATGGAGCTGCCTGTCTGTTTACAATAAGACATATTACCAGAGTAAAATTCTGTGGTTATAGTACCTACATTGATTTTCACTTGAGCACCTACCTACCTATATCTCTTCCTATTCTTACTGGCAGAGCAATTCTATCAGTAGGAATGCTGCATTCATTCAAAAATTATATTTAAAAAACTGAATAGCATTTGTAAAAAGAAAGTGAAAGACCACATATACTTGAAAACATTCCCTAAAACACTATAGGAAATCATAGAAGAATATAGCATACTTAAGCATGACACAAAACCAAGATAAGGAATTAATGATAAATGAATCAAGCTATTTATAACTATAAATCAGGGCTGACAAGGTAAAACCCAAAGACCTGAATGTGATCCTGGAATACATATGATGGAAGAAAAGCATCAGAGTCCTCTCATCTCTAATTATACCTGTTTCACATGCCCGCCACAATAAATAAATAAATAAATAAATAAATAAATAAATAAATAAATAAGAAGTGTGTGTGTGTGTATGTGTATGTTGAAAAAGAAAAACCATATGATTATCTCCCTAGATTCAGAAAAAGCCTTTGACAACATTCAACACCATTTCATGATAAAGGTCTTGGAGAGGTCAAGGATAACAGGAACATACCTAAACATAATAAGAGCAATATACAGCAAACCAACTGCCAACATCATACTGAATGGAGATAAACTTAAGCCAATTGCTCTAAAATCAGGAACAAGACAAGGCTGCCCTCTCTCTCCATATCTCTCTTCAATATCGTACTAGAAGTTCTAGCTAATGCTATAAGACAACAAAAGGAGATCAAGGGGATCCAAATTGGACAGGAAGAAGTCAAACTGTCTCTATTTGCAGATGATACGATAGTTTACATAAGCAACCCAATAAACTCTACCAGGGAACTCCTACAGCTGATAAAAACCTTCAGCAAACTAGCAGGATACAAGATAAACTCAAAAAAATCAGTAGCCCTACGTTTTTCAGACGACAAAGAGACAGAGAAAGAAATCAGAGAAACATCACCCTTTTGTAATGAGATAGTCCTTCTCTGGCACTGACCACACCCATTGGGGGGTGGAGCCATGGGCGGAAGTGACCTGTGGAAGGAGGTTGGAGGGGGCCAGGAAAGGCGCTCTCTTTCTGGCGTGACTCGGACAGGAGAGGATCGGGTTGAATTTCCTGGTGTTCATCTGTCTAGGTTGTAAGTTATTTCTCCCTGAATAAACATTTATTCGGCCTGTTTGTTTATCCTGATCCTTATTTACCGCGATACCCTTTACAATAGCCACAAGCAACATAAAGTATCTTGGTGTAACGCTTACCAAACCAGTAAAAGACCTATATAATAAGAACTTTGTGACTCTAAAGAAAGAAATTAAAGAAGATACCAGAAAATGGAATGATCTCCCATGCTCTTGGATAGGTAGAATAAACATAGTAAAAATGACAGTCTTGCCAAAAGCAATCTACAGATTCAATGCAATCCCCATTAAAATCCACCACAATTCTTCACCGACCTTAAAGGATAATAATCAACTTTATATGGAAAAACAAAAACCCAGGATAGGCAAAACAACCCTATACAATAAAAGAACTTCAGGAGGCATCACTATTCCTGACTTTAAGCTCTTCTACAGAGCTCTGAAAACATCCTGGTATTGGCATAAAAATAGACAGGTAGACCAATGGAATCGAATTGAAAATCCTGATATAAACCCACACACCTATGAACACCTGATTTTCGACAAAACAGCTAAAATTATACAATGGGGCCAGAACAGCATATTCAACAAATGGTGCTGGCACAATTGGATGAGGGTGTGTAAAAGAGTGCAGATAGACCCAAGTCTGTCGCCATGCACAAAACTCAAGTCCAAATGGATCAAAGACCTCAACAAGCCAGCCACATTGAACCTCTTAGAAGAGAAATTAGGAGGTACCCTTGAACAAATTGGTATAGGAGACCGCTTCCTGAACATAACTCCAGGGGCACAGACACTGAGAGAAACCATTAATAAATGGGACCTCTTCAAACTTAGAAGCTTCTGTAAGGCAAAGGACACAATAGACAAGACGAAACGGCAGTCCACAGACTGGGAAAAGATTTTCACCAATCCTATATCCAGGAAAGGGCTGATATCCAAAATATACAAAGAGCTCAAGAAACTAGTCAACACAACACCAAATAACCCTATTAAAAATGGGGTACAGAACTGAAGAAAGAATTCTCAATAGAGGAAATCAAAAAGGCTGAAAGACACTTAAGAAAATATTCCACATCCCTAGCTATCAGGGAAATGCAAATCAAAACAACTTTGAGATACTCTTACCCCTGCCAGAATGGCTAAAATTAGAAACACCAATGATGACTCATATGGGAGAGGATGTGGAGAAAGGGGAACACTCCTCCACTGCTGGTGGGAGTGCAAACTCATACAGCTATTTTGGAGATCAGTATGGTGATTCCTCAAGAAAATGGGAATTAGTTTACCACAGGACCAGGCAATTCCCCTCTTAGGCATAGCAGCATTATTCGTAATAGCAAGAAACTGGAAGCAACCTAGATGCCCCTCAATTGAAGAATGGTTAATGAAGATGTGGCACATCTACACAATGGAATACTACACTGCATAATAATAATAATAATAATAATAATAATAATAATAATAATAATATCTTGAAATTTGCAGGCAAGTGGATGGCACTTGAAGAAACCATCCTGAATGAGGTAACCCAGTCACAAAAAGAGGAACACAGTATGTACTCACTCATATATGGATTTTAGACCTAGATCAAAGGATCACCAGCCTATAATTCACACCACCAGGGGAACTAGGATACAAGGTGTATTCTAAGAGATTCATATAAAGTCCCTCACAGAACTGGGAAGGGAGAAGTCCCCCAGTGCTCAGGGGAAGTGGGGGGGGGGCAGCGAATGGAGAGAGAATTAGGAGAAAAAGAGGGGGAGGAAAGGAAAACATGTGCGACCAGGAAGATTTAGTCTGGTCAGGAACAGACGACAGGAAAGACAGAGACAGAGAGAGAGAGGGAGAGAGAGAGAGAGAGAACATAAAATAGGGAGCCAATATTGGTTTGACGATAAAATTGAACACAAAGAAAGGTCTAGAGAACTACAAGACTGCTGCCAACTAACAATTTTAGCTTCCTTGGTAAGGCTATCATAAATGCCCTTCCCGGAGAGTGAGATCAACAACTAACTTCTCCATGGAGCCCTCAACTAATGCCTGTTGGAAACAGAAGCAAACACCCATACATAAACACTGAGTTGAAGTAGAACTCAGATGCAGAGGGAGAGGACAAGACCAGGAGACAGAAACACATACAGACAGCTTACCTGAACAAGGAGTAGCTAACAGGCCACCAGACTGATAACTGGGAAGCCAACATGGGACTGACTCAGGCCCCCCTGAATATGGGTCTCAGCCAGAAGGACTGAGCAGTCTAAGGGACCTCAGACAGTGGAGCCAGGATGTATCCTTGGAGCACAAAAGGACTTTGTGAACACATCCCCCATGAAGGGATAACTGCCTTAATCTAGAGACAGGAGAGAAGCCCTAGTCCCTACTTCACATGACCTGTCAGACCTACATGACCCCTACTGGATGACATTCCCCTACATATGGAATTCAGGTGGGGGGATGGGAGGGTGGTTAGAGTGCATGTGAGAAGGCAGAGAGGGTAAAAGGGAAGGAAGCAGGGAGGGAGGAAGGGAGGAAGTGAGCGAGGTTGGGAGGGAGGGGGAACTGGGATCGACATGTAAAATAATAAATTAAATTAAAAAAAAAATGCTTTGACTCCAAAATTTAAGTTGAAGGACAAGTTACTGGGGAAAAGCATTTCTATTTTTGTTTCCACAGAAAATGAAAAGCTGTGGATTCCTTCCAGACTAATGTGGTTTGATCAAGCCAGACCACCTGAAACAGAGTACCAGGTGATCCTACATTCAAAACAGCTGGACAAAGCAGCCTGACAGACTACAGCCAGGATTTCTGAATCTTCTTCGAATCCCCCATGACAGCGCCCCTTACCAGCAGGAATTAGTTTGGAAAAAACAATGCCCAAATTCCCAAATATTGTCTATAAATGTTTGTTTTCATTTAAATGGACTTTGTTATATAAAATAAAAAAATATAGTCAAAAAAATACTCAGAAGAAAATTTGATTAAGAATAAAAAAAAATAAAATAAAAGAAGTGAGTCTAACCAAAGGAAGTTGGTTACCAGAAATGAGACCTTGGGGACAGTATCTTACCTAGGCACCTCTCTCTTTGCTTTTTGCCACTAATTTGTAGGTAAAAAATGGGCTCTGCTACAATTCTGCTTCTACCAAAAATATTTGATCAAGCAGATGGATCCAAGAAACTATAAAGAGAGAACTCTAAAGTCACAGATAAAGAAAATAATTTCTCTCTTATTGTTCTCAGGTGTTTTGGTCATAGCTAATGCACAAGTAACAAAATGCAAAGCTTACCTCTAACTCCTTGAGTTGCTGACAGAGCAGTCTACCAGATACTCAATTAGAAAGGAGGATAAACATTATCAATGATAAACCAGCTATCCTGGCCAAATATGTATCCAGAACTTCTTCTTATTGTCTCTATAAGTCTGGATTGTGCTTTATTTATGAAACAAGTGTCATCTAAATAAACAATAAGATTATTTTCAGTGTCACTAAGATATACCCAATGCAGAACCAAAGCCAGACATGCCTAATTATACCTAATGCTCTTCCCATCTGTTAAATCTCAATACACATATGTTTTATTTCCAAAATGGTTTGATTAAGCAAACAGTTTCTTAAAAATATTCTTCTATGCAGACCTAAATCTTCATGGATATCCTGGAGGAATAGCACTTAACCCCGTGTCAACAAAACAAAACAAAAATGTTACACACACACACACACACACACACACACACACACACACACACCCCACACACACACACACCTGTTTCTAGTTTATTCAGTAAAGAGCTATTTAACCTAAGCCTATTTCCCATACTCACATCTCTATCAATTCAAAATCTTTCCCTTTGCTCAAATGACCTCAGTCTTTTCTCTTATTCAAACCTACTCTCATAGCTTTTATTCACAATCAAGTAAAAGCAAGTAATTCACATATGACTTATACCTATAGACATGTACAATAGGTAAACTGATTTATTTGGCAATAAATAAAATATGTTTCTTATTTCAGACTCTCCTAGGGGCTTTAAGTTGCTAATGTGTATGGAAAAGAATATGTGAGTAGTTTTCAGGCTTAATATATTTTGTACTAATATTGATATGCTTTCAAAAGATAGCCATTTTTGGAAAATATTTAGAATGAAATATTTTATATCCTTGCTCTTCAAAAACTCGTGCTAAGACCACACTGTCTGAACTCAGAGGATATTTGGGGATTATTTCCCTGTAGTATTGCTTCCCAAATGTATATTTTCACATAAATATTTTAAGACAAATGAGAAAATTGAGATTCACACACTAGGAATAAACAAGATATGTTGCTGTGAACAATGATGTAGAATGATGGGAAGGTGAAATAACCTCTATTAAAATAAAAAGGACCAAAACAAGAATTGAGATACATACTCCTGGTGTGCTTCATACAGTCTTATAATGCACTGGTAATGTGGAAAAAAATTATGAATCATGGAGATGCATGGAGGCCTCATTTGAAAGAGAAAGAGAGAGAAATAAATACTACCAGCCTACTGTTCTGTCTCTTGGGAATCAATCCATAAACAATAAGGAGTTATGGATCAGGGTGGGGGATGTAGAAACTGGGATGGGAGGATAAAGTGTGGGTGTGGGGGGAGGGGAGATAAAATGGGGATAGAGAAAGTGAGGATGAATAAATATGGAGGATAAAGTAGGAATAGGGATGGGAAGGGGTACCATGGAGGGAGTATGGGAAAATACAGTTAAAAATCAAGGCTAATTTGAGGGCTAGTATGGAAACCTAATACAGTAGATGCTTCCTAAAATACATACATTAAACACGGAAAAGTCGAGCATGCGCCTACATAGAACCTCCACCCTTAGTGGCCAGAGTTCTTGGTAACAAAAGGTACTTTGCATGCTGTTAAAGGAAAAATGAAAACACCAATCCAGCTAAAAAACCCTTCAATCCACAATGGTACCCTGCTTGCAAATTACATATGAAAAGACTGTAAGAGATGAACACGCTAATTACAAAGGAATTTGGACTAGATCAAAAGTAGATTTCATAACATAAAAATGGCTGTGATAGAAATAAATATACAACAAAGCCTAGCAAGAACCTGTAGAAGGTAGCCTTTACCACTTGTTGAGACTGTAACTTTACAGCTAGTGTGAAAAATCTATGGATATATTTATCAAAGACTTAATAACATAATTATAATAAGAATCAACAGACTTATGCATATCCAAGAGACTTCTGTAATCCTGAGTTCATTGCCTCATTACTTACAACAGCTGTGAATTATAATCCAAGTGTCCACTGCCTGATGAATGAATGAAGAAAATATGGCATTCATATATGTTAGATTACTACTCAACTATAAAAAGAATGCAATCCTGTCATTTATGACCACATGGATGAAAGTAGAAGCCATAGTGTTTAAATAAGCCAGAAAATAATTACAAGGTGATCTTGTTCATATATGGAATCTGAAGGCAGCTGACCTGAGAAGCTAAAACTAGAAAGCTTTACTGCTCTAATTTGTAATTAAAACATTAACACTGCTACATTCCAGAATTTCCTTTTTATTGAGAGCTTTATTAAGTTGGCCAGGATAGTCCTGAACTTGTAATTCTCTGTCCTCATTCCCCAATTATCTGGAATTATCAGCCCTCATAACTAGACTCTGCTGAAGTTTTTATCATAAAGAAATTATAAATGTTCAAAGAGACAGATATATTTAAGCTGGTTTAAAAATTCCTCAATGTGTACATTTATTAAAATAAACATTGTTGGTATCGCTTAAGGTCTTGCTTTTTTATGTGCTAATGAAAATATAAATGTAATTTAAAACTTTTCCACTATTTTTATTTTTATGTGTATGAGTATTTTGCCTTTATGTGCACTGCATGCATATGTGAGTGTTGGGAAACAAACCTGGGTCCTCTAGAACAGCCAGAGATCTTAACTGCTTAGCCATCTCTCCAGCCTGTAAATATATTTTTTTTAAAAGGAAAAAAAAATCAAACAACCAAATTTTAGAATCTTGCAAAATGCTAAATATTCTTGGGTTGGCTTTGAGAGTCTACAATTCTTACATGAAGCCAGGTGATGTTAATCTGATTAATGACACATGATTAATTCTGACTCTAGCTGGAAGTGTTTTTTTTTTTTTCCATTAACATGTATTGGTATGGATCAACAGTCTATTAATTATGCATAGGTTTTACTAAACAAATAAAATGCATAGCAGGATTCTTTTACCACAAATCTCCACCTGGCAGTTTAGCAAAATAGCTCAAGCCAACAAAACAGCTGTTGTGTATATACTGAACTCATTTTGATGTTTTTAATCGACGTGGTAACAAAAGACCAACCATCCTCAGAGGACATCTGTTAATTAAGAACTGGGGACTGCTGAGTGAGGTCTCCACCCCCTCTTAGCCAAACCTGTTTATACCACCAGCCAAGACCTAGAAACTTACAGGAGAGATGCCAACCAGCGAGAAATGACTTCAGGTGGTGTTGTGTTTGATGATTTGAATAGACTTCCCCTGGGTGGTCAGAAGAGGATTTGTATTACCATAGCAAATATATTCAATTCTACCCTCTCAGTTGGATTTTCTTTTCCTCTGCCTTTTCTAAATTGCTACCAGTGGAGGTTGACTATAGCAATTTTTCAAGTAGATTGCATAATGTTTTCATATAGTCACTTGCTCCCTTGTCTCCTCTCTGAATCTATTTTTTTGTTGTTGTTCTCTTGATGAAAACACTTAATTTTAGAAGTATGTTAGCCTAGAGCTGTGCTATGTGTGTCTTGAAAAATACTTGCTCAAGACTATTGATTCTTGTAATGTTTGGCTATAGCCAAAGGCGTACCCTTCTGATGCCATTGTGATTTTAGTGACTTACAATATCCTATCATCAAAAATTTGTACCAGTACTTGCAGAATTTGGTACTTGCAGACTTTGTAAGTGAATGGTGCTGATTAAGCAATTGGGCATGGAAACTCATACATAACACTGCCACTCCCCATGACTATTTCATGGTTGCTTATTACTGTTCTTTTTGCTGCTTTTTTTTTTTAATTGTGCATGTTAAATGCAGCTCACATCCAGTTTACAACAAACTCCTGGAGAGTTTCCTTCCTTTATCATAGTGGCTGAACTTAGTAGTGACATAGTTGTAGTAATAGAACCATCAGCTTCCTCCAAATAGACCTTTGGTTATTTGTATTTGTGCTGCAATCAGATTTACTCTAACAGGATTAAGCTGTGAGACCCCAATATCCATTATATAATATTTGAACTTTAATACCCTTGCTCCTTCCTACTAAGTGTATTTATTGAAATACAAATTTTTAATCTTTGAAAGAATGTTTACTTCTAGACTTTCAGAAGTGGTTCTTTGCTTGCATACCTTTTCAGAGTGAGCAATTAAAAATATTAATCAATTACAATTTTTTATCTCCTTTCCTCTCTGAATTAAACTAAAATTAATAAAGTGAACAAACAACAATAACAAAACAAAACAGGACTTCTGCTGAAGTTACTACATACAGGATTTGTAACTTCCAAAGGAGAGAAAATTACAAAGACATTTCTAAATTTTTCAACTCAAAAAATTGTTTTTTTTTCCTTGTAGTACCATTTAATGCAATTTTCTTCACTTGTTATTCTGTTATAGTCATTTTGCCACAAGGCCCTGGTATATTTTTTCCATTACAATGGAAAAGATACAAAGAATAATAGCATTTTACTTTCTTAAAATTTAATAAATGATTCAAATAAGTACAGAAACTTGGCAGGTAAATTGGTTCAGTTAATACACTCCTTAGTCATATGTTCCTTACTTTGATTTGTTCCTTTTTTATGCTAAGACAAGTCTTAAGGACACCTAGTATCCTTAATGGTAGCAATGCTAATTTTCACAGAAATATTCATGAATTATTTCCCCATGTTGGGAAGTTTACATGCTTTATCTACCTAATGTTGATAAAATCTTCATGATCTAAGCACTAGCAATATTGAAATTTTAGAAATGAAAAAGCTGACAGAAAAGGGTCTAGTTTCTTTCCCAAGTTCAACATAGTAAAGTTTAGAAGTCTGTCTGAGCTAACCACTTTTACCCAGGACACTAGGTAACTGACTACACACACACCTTCTGTTAGTTACAGAGACGCAGGTGCCACTTAATTCTCTGCAGCTGACTGTGTTCCTTTAATAGATATGACAATTTAGTGTGTAGTAAAGTACATATACTTCTGCTATTACTTGACTAACACAAATGTATTTTCTTATGGCTGGTCTGCAGGGTCAAGGTCAAGATCCTCTAGGCCCAAACGAAAATCATGTGCATTATTAAAGAGGTATAGGACACCATAAGGCTCAAGATTCTTGTTGTTCAGAATTCAAACTAAAGTCAGTATAAAACTAGTTTGCAAAACAACATTCTATTATGCTCATGGACGGGTCAGAAGAGCAGCAGGTGGCAACTAAAGTTCAAGGTGTCAGCCCACTGGAAGGCAACTCCCTTATGGGTGAATCTTGAATAGACAAGACCCCCAAGACCACAGATCCTGGAACATCTTTTGCTTCTGCTGTGCCTTTACATGTTTTCTGTCTTTCTTTGGTATCTGTCATGGTGTGAATAGGTGTGGAGAGCTTCCCCACTGCCTGTAATGTAGTGTGTTTATCTCATGGAAACATCCAGTTCTACTTGGCATTCTTACCTGTGTATTATTATGAAATGATTTCTTCCTAAGCTATACTGTCTAATTAACAGTAATAATGCTAGTTTATGCATAGTTATGATAATTAAAAGTAAAACAATGTATCACACAGCTAGAACTCATGAGTTTCTATTGAGGAACCCTATAGACTGTGGCTTAGGTTAATGATTAGAAAAAACAGTTGAGTCCCAGTAGCCCAACTAGCTTAACTTCTTTTAACCTTAATACTGGGAGATGTGTTCAAAGGTTTCAGAGTGTACAATAGCTGAAAGAAAACTTTGAAAATAATTTATAGCTAAACTAAGATGTTTTTGTCAAGTAGCTTTGAGGTGAAACACCCATGGAGACAATATAAAGTTTTAGAAAGGCACACAGTTGAATGAGATGCTTCTTAAGGTCAGGGAACAAAAAGGAAGCAACCCAATTATTATTAGACATGCTTTTTCTTGCTAGGATTGGTAGATGATCAAAGGTGATGATTAAGCCTTATACTCTCAGTCTACACACACACACACACACACACACACACACACACACTAAAAAAGAAAAAAAAATAAACTATTGAAGACCCCCAACTAGACTCCTAGCAATGGTGGAGAGAGTGCCTGAACTTGTCATTTACTATAAACAGATTGTTGACTTCCCTAATAGAGACACTCTATCCAGTAACTGATGGAAGCAGAGACAGAGATCCACAGACAAGCACTGCACTGAACTCCAAGAGTTTTGCAGAAGAAAGAGAGGAGGGATTATACTGACCGGGGGGAGGGGGGGTCATGATGGGGGAACCCACAGAGAAAATTAACCCAAGTTCATGGGAGCTCATGAATGCTGGACCAACAGTCAGGAATCCTTAATGTGACTGACCTATGTCCTCTGTATGTGGAGACAACCATGTAGCTTGATATCATAGTAAGGCTTATAATGATGAGAACAGGACCTCTCCCTGGTGTTTAGCTGGCTTTTGGTAACTTGAATTACCTGGCTCTGCCTTGACCTAAGGGGAGGAGCTTGATCCTACCTCAACTGGATGTACTACTGGTCCTTGCCAAGTGAGAGTCCATTTCCATGGGTGTTGTGTCCCTGGGAAACACATTGGACAGGTAGTCTTTTGCTGATCTGAGACTAGGCTGTATGGTTTCTGACATCTTCCCCTTTTATGTTTTTTAAAATAATGAGACATATAGTACAAAAGACAGAACTCAAATGTAGCCAATTGAGTGGGGAGGGCTTTATCAGTTCTTGAGACAAAAGAGAAAAAGCAAAGATCCCATATATGTAATTTGACATATCGATTCCAGTTCCCTCTCTCAGTGTTTAGCTGTGGGTGTCTGCTTCTGTTTCCATCAACTACTGGATGAGGGCTCTGTGATGGCATATAAGTTAGTATTCACAGGCAAGTGGATGGAACTTGAAGAAACCATCCTGAGTGAGCTAACCCAGTCACAAAAAGAGGAACATGGTAGGTACTCACTATGGATTTTAGACATAGAGCAAAGGATCACCAGCCTATAATTCACACCGCCAGAGAAACTAGGGTACAAGGATGAACCTAAGAGATTCATACAAGGTCCCTCACAGAAGGGGAAAGGAACAACATCTCCTGAGCATATTGGGAGTGGGGGCAGTGAGTGGAGAGGGAGTTAGGAGAAAGAGTAGGGGAGGAGAGGAGAACATGTGGGAATAGGAAGATTGAGTTGGGGAATGAATAGAGGAGAGAAAAAGAAAAAGAAATAGAGATACCATAACAGAGGAAGCCATTATAGGTTTGAAGAGAAAACTGACTCCCAAGATCCCTTTTATTATCTTCATTTTTTTTAGGTGGGTCATCTAAGTAATATCATCCAAGATGCAGGTAGGCAAGGCAACTGTATGCCCTGTATAGTTTAGGAGACCAGAAACCAGAGAAGGGGGAGTGCAGATTGAGGAAATACACAGGCTAGAGACAGAAGATAGAATTGGGAGGGCATCCAGTGAATACTGGGATCTGCCCTAAGTTTATTACTCAAAGTTTTTATATACCCCTGAAAGACCCCCCCAGAGACCCCAAGAGTTTGGAGCCTGTCAGGGGGAAGGCCCTTGCCCCCAAGAGACGAGACCAGACCACTGGATGCAAGTGCAAGAGGTTGTTTATTGTTTACACAGGTACCTGTGGATGCTTCAGTCTTTCGGGGGACTGAGCATGCTGAGGTTAAAACTCAGGCAGTTTATATAGGGTTGGGGTGGCAAGAAGCAGGCTTACAGAAGCAGAAGCATGGTTACAGGGATTTCATTGTTTCATCTAAATGTTGCAGTTGTAGTTAACCAAGGACAGTTGGTTATTCGGGTTGGGCACAAAGAATACAAAGAATTCAGTTATGACTATCTCAGCATACTGGACACTGTCCTGCTGACCTTGCTTTGGTCCAAGCTGCAGACCACAGATATCTGGTTGGCGTTGGATGAGAGCAGCACCTGGTTCCCTCCTGTACTTTTCTCATAGTTTGACCTTGGCAAATTAGCAAGAGCAATTTAAACAGGCAATAAGCATAGTGGGGGTCTTTCACCCCAACTAAGAGGGCTGGGTGTGAGGAGGAAAAAGGAATCCATTACCAATGATGAAGAGAACAAACAGATGTAATTGCTTCCTTAATTCTCAAAACACCTTAGATTAAACCTCCTGTTATCTGTTGTTTAGGTAAGACATCCAGTGGCCACATCTTAGGTCAAACATCCTTTAGTAGTCACACCTTACATCTTTAAATCTTAGGCCTTTAACATTGAAAGAGCAAGGATAGATTTGAACTCTCTGACCTTAAGTAAATATGGAGAGGGCCCTTTTTTATTTACATTTCTCATGGGTTCATGTGTAGTGATCTACAATCAGGCATTAGAGGAGGTGACAATCAAAATTATGGTACTTTGCTACCTCTTTCTTAGATAGTGAATAACAAGGATGTTCTATCCATAGGAAACCAAAGACAAGCATTCTGCATAAACTCTAAAAGCTCTATGACTTGACTGTAGAAACCTTTAAACCTTTATTTTTTAACAATGTTTAATAATATCTGTATAAAGAGCAACTTCTTTTGAACTATGCTCTTCCATTTCTGTTGGAACAGGACATTTCTTAAAGGCTTTTTGATTACCTGTCCCTCCCTAAAACAGGGCTCTTCCAGAGGATTTGAAGCACCCTTGGACTTTCTATCCCCTGCAATCCTAATACATACCACCTTTAAGTCCCTGCTTGGGTGTCACCCTTTCAACTGAAAGACCCCCACTATGCTTATTGCCTGTTTAAATTGCTCTTGCTAATTTGCCAAGGTCAAGTTATGAGAAAAGTACAGGAGGGAACCAGGTGCTGCTCTCATCCAACGCCAACCAGATATCTGTGGTCTGCAGCTTGGACCAAAGCAAGGTCAGCAGGACAGTGTCCAGTATGCTGAGATAGTCATAACTGAATTCTTTGTATTCTTTGTGCCCAACCCGAATAACCAACTGTCCTTGGTTAACTACAACTGCTACATTTAGATGACACAATGAAATCCCTGTAACCATGGTTCTGCTTCTGTAAGCCTGCTTCTTGCCACCCCAACCCTATATAAACTGCCTGAGTTTTAACCTCAGCACGCTCAGTCCCCCGAAAGACTGAAGCGTCCACAGGTACCTGTGTAAACAATAAACAACCTCTTGCACTTGCATCCAGTGGTCTGGTCTCGTCTCTTGGGGGCAAGGGCCTTCCCCCTGACAGGCTCCAAACTCTTGGGGTCTCTGGGGGTCTTTCATTGGAGGTTCCACCGAGATTGGAGACCCTTCCCCCTAGAGACTGACACTGACACCCACCGGGAGGTAAGCTGGCCAGCGCTTAATTTCTGTTCTTTGTTGTCTTGTTCATATGTCTTTTACTTGTTGCTTGTTGCGCAGCGATCGGTAATCGGCTAGGCTAGTCGAGTCTGTAGGCGGCTTGAGAAGGAGCTGACGAGCTCGGACTTCTACCCGCCACCCTGGGAGACGTCTCAGGGATCTGGGGCGCCCGATTTTTCGGGGCCCACAACGAGTCCCAGGGATTCGTGGTTTTGGGGGGGCCAGGGGGCTTAAGACCCTCTGTGCCTCCAACTCAGTATCTGGTTTCGGTTTTACGGCCGAAAACGCGCAGCATGTCTTTGTGCCGGCTGTCTATGTGTTTTGTCTGTTCTGTTTATCTGTCTGATTCTTTATTTCGAAGAAAATATGAAACAATCTTTAACCACCCCCTTAAGTTTATTTTAGATCATTGATGATGTACAGAGTCGAGCTCACAATCAGTTGGTTAAAGGAAAAAAAAAACTGTGTCGGACTCCCCCGGTAGCCAGCTGACTCCGAGATCAAAGGGAGCCAGCCACCGAAGGAACCTGCTGAGCCTTTCCCCTGTGCCAGGCTGCTGGATTAGGAGGGCAATTTCAATTTCAATACTGGTCTTTCTCGGCGTCCAACCTTTATAATTGAAAAATCTAACAACCCCTCCTTCTCCAAAGACCCTGTAGCTCTCTAACCTACTTGAATATGGCTTTTGCAGGTTCTCCTAACCTTGGGGGGGGGGGGACAACACATCTTCCTGGGAGAAACGTCTTATTTGGCAACTCAGTTGCCAAATAAAATTGAGGAATTTTTTCCCCTAAATCGTCCCTGCTGGGACTTTAACACCTACGTCTTTATCGCCAGTTACTCACAGCGGGTCTCCGAGGGCCTGGGACGCTGTCCCAGGAATTTGGCTCAGGTAAGACAGATAACCCAGGGACCGGAGGAAACTCCGACTGCATTTTTGGAGAGGCTAAAGGAAGCCTACTGTATGTATACACCCTTTGATCCTGATAGTAACGAGCAAAGGGGCAATGTTTCTATGGCTTTCATTTGGCAGTCGGCTCCAGATATTAGGACTAAGTTGCAGAGACTAGATAATTTATAAAATTATAGCCTGCAGGATCTCGTAAAGAAAGCAAAAAAGATCTTTAAAAAGAAAAAAACACCTGAAAAAAAAAAAAAAAGACTTAAAAAGTTACAGGAAAAAAGAGAGGACAAGTTTAAGAAGGAGCTAAAGGAAAAAAAAAAAAAAAAAAAAAAAAAAAGAGAGAGAGAGAGAGAGAGAGAGAGAGAGAGAGAGACAGAGAGAGGGATCATAGGAACCGGAGAGAATTAAGCAAAATCCTGGCCACTGTAGCTCAGAATAATCATAGTGCAGGAAGTCAAAAAAGAAAAAAAAAAAAAAAGGAGGCCCAGGGTAGATTGAGACCAGTGTGCCTACTGCAAAGAAAAAGGCCATTGGGTCAAAGATTGCCCTAAGAGACCTAAAAATCAGAGGCATGGGGACGGACCCCAAAGACCAACTCAGCTTCTAGCCCTAGATGAAGACTAGGGCAGTCGGGGCCAGGAGCCCCCTCCCCCAGCCCAGGCTAACCTTAAAAGTCGGGGGGAGGGGCAGCTAGTCACCTTCCTGGTGGACACTAGAGCCCAACATTTAGTTCTCACCGAAACGAACGGGCCATTGAGTACCAAAACAGCTTGGGTACAAGGAGCCACGGGAGAAAAACAATACCGATGGACCATGGAAAAAAAAGTTCATCTCGCATCAGGTAAAGTCTCACATTCCTTTTTGCATGTACCGGACTGTCCATATCCATTACTGGGTCGAGATCTACTGACTAAATTAAAAGCCCAGATCCATTTTAAAGGACCAGGAGCTAAAGTCTCTGGCCCACAAGGGGCTCCACTTGAAATATTGACTTTACAATTGAAAAATGAATATAGACTTTTTGAAAAGCCTCCTGAACAGCAGGAAGGAATGGACTTATGGTTAAAACAACACCCCCTGGCCTGGGCAGAAACAGGGGGCATGGGCTGGCCATACAACAGCCATCCCTAATAATAACCCTGAACCCAGCCACCTTGTTACCACTGCTGGAGGAACCAGCCTCCCATGACTGTCAGCAGATCCTTGCAGAGATGCATGGAATGTGGCCTGATCTGACCGATCAGCCCTTGAAAGATGCAGACTACACCTGGTTCACGGATGGCAGCAGCTACTTGCTAAATGGTGAGAGACGGGCAGGGGCTGCAGTGACAAATGCCTCAGAGGTCATATGGGCCACTGTACTCCCCGGAGGCACCTCTGCTCAGCGAGCTGAACCCTTTGCTCTGACTCAGGCTCTCCAGATAGCAGCAGGTAAGAAGCTAAATGTGTACACTGATAGCCGGTATGCCTTTGCCACTGCCCATGTCCATGGAGAAATTTATCGGAGAAGGGGCCTTTTAACATCAGAAGGCAAAGAAATCAAAAATAAAAATAAAATCTTGACATTATTAAAGGCCCTGTTCCTTCCTAAAAAAAAAAATTGAACATAATGCATTGCCCTGGACATCAAAAGGGGGAAAGCCTGGAGGCAAAAGGAAATCGCCTGGCTGATGAAGCAGCCAAACAAGCAGCCTTAAGCCCCCAACTATTGACTATTAGCATATTGACTGAAAAGGAAACAGCTAAGACTCCAGATTGGGACTATGATGAAACGGATTTGGACATTGTTCAGAAACTAAGTGCAGATTATGACCCCAATCGGCAATGCTGGGTCTACCAAGGAAAGACTATACTGCCTATAAAAATGGCAAAAATGTTAATAGACCACCTCCATAAACTGACTCATCTAAGTGCCAAAAAGATGAAAACTTTGCTAGATAAACAAGAAATTGGAACTTACCTTCCCAATCAGAATTTATTACTGGAACAAGTAACTGCTAACTGTCTGGCCTGTGCCCAGATAAACCAAGGAAAAACCAAACTGAATTCTGGGACCCGGCTTTGTGGCCATAGGCCTGGTGTCCATTGGGAAATAGACTTTACTGAAGTCAAACCTGGAATATATGGTTATAAATATTTACTGGTTTTTATAGACACCTTTTCAGGATGGATGGAAACGTTTCCTACCAAACATGAGACTGCAAAAATGGTCACCAAGAAACTATTAAAAAAAAATCTTTCCCAGATATGGGATGCCACAGGTAATAGGATCAGACAATGGGCCTGCCTTCATCTCCCAGGTAAGTCAGTTGGTGGCCAGGTTGCTGGGGATAAATTGGATACTACATTGTGCTTACAGACCCCAGAGTTCAGGACAGGTAGAAAAAAATAAATAAAACCATTAAGGAGGCTTTATCCAAATTAACGCTTGAAACTGGCTTTAAGGACTGGGTACAACTCCTATCTCTGGCCCTCTATTGGGCCAAAAACACTCCAGGCCCTCATGGCCTAACTCCCTTTGAAATACTATATGACAGTCCACCACCAGCTGTATCATTCTTTGATGCTGACATTTCTGATTTTGCAAACACCCCTTCCATACAGGTGCATCTATGAGCCTTATAGATAGTCCAAGAAGAGGTCTGGAAACCTCTGGCGGCCGCATCCCGGGAGGAACAAAGAACCTCTTGTCAGCCCCACTCTTTCCAGATTGGCGATTCCGTCTGGGTTCGGAGACATCAGACTAAGAACTTAGAGCCCTACTGGAAGGGCCCCTACACTGTGCTCCTGACAACTCCCACCGCCCTGAAAGTAGACAGGATTGCTGCCTGGATGCATTTTAAATAGACTGGTACTGTTCAAAAATACACACACACACACACACACTTGTCAGTTGTTCAGGCCCTAGTTTTGACCCAGCAGTACCAGCAATTAAAACAAATGAAAACTGAAAAACCATGAATAAAGGGTTTTATTCATTTTATAGAAAAAGGGGGAATGAAAGACCCCCACTATGCTTATTGCCTGTTTAAATTGCTCTTGCTAATTTGCCAAGGTCAAGTTATGAGAAAAGTACAGGAGGGAACCAGGTGCTGCTCTCATCCAACGCCAACCAGATATCTGTGGTCTGCAGCTTGGACCAAAGCAAGGTCAGCAGGACAGTGTCCAGTATGCTGAGATAGTCATAACTGAATTCTTTGTATTCTTTGTGCCCAACCCGAATAACCAACTGTCCTTGGTTAACTACAACTGCTACATTTAGATGACACAATGAAATCCCTGTAACCATGGTTCTGCTTCTGTAAGCCTGCTTCTTGCCACCCCAACCCTATATAAACTGCCTGAGTTTTAACCTCAGCACGCTCAGTCCCCCGAAAGACTGAAGCGTCCACAGGTACCTGTGTAAACAATAAACAACCTCTTGCACTTGCATCCAGTGGTCTGGTCTCGTCTCTTGGGGGCAAGGGCCTTCCCCCTGACAGGCTCCAAACTCTTGGGGTCTCTGGGGGTCTTTCACAACGTTCAGCCTAGGCTCAGGTTCAGGTCCTGAGACAGGGAAGAGCTATCTGTGCAAGGAAAAATTTTGATCACCAAGTAGATTGCACTCAAGTGATCCCAAACAGTTCAGGCCATCTTTATTTATATTTAAACAGATATTTTTCCCAGGGTCATATGAACAGTATTATAATTGGCACTTTTTTTGACTTTTAAGAAATATATTTAAAGAAATACACTATAATCCTGCAAGACCCCCATGAGACCCCAAGAGTTTGGAGCCTGTCAGGGGGGAAGCCCCTTGCCCCCAAGATACGAGACCAGACCACTGGATGCAAGTGCAAGAGGTTATTTATTGTTTACACAGGTACCTGTGGACGCTTCAGTCTTTTGGGGGACTGAGCATGCCTAGGATAAAACTCAGGCAGTTTATATAGGGTTGGGGTGGCAAGAAGCAGGCTTACAGAAGCAGAAGCATGGTTACAGGGATTTCATTGTTTCATCTAAATGTAGCAGTTGTAGTTAAACAAGGACAGTTGGTTATTCCAGTTGGGCACAAAGAATACAAAGAATTACCATCCTGCTGACCTTGCTTTAGTCCAAGCTGCAGACCACAGATATCTGGTTGGCGTTGGATGAGAGCAGCACCTGGTTCCCTCCTGTACTTTTCTCATAACTTGACCTTGGCAATTAATGAGAGCAGCTCAAGCAGGCAATAAGCATAGTGGGGGGTCTTTCAATCCTTATGAAAGCCCCCAATCTTCCCCTTTATGCTTCCCCAAATAACTTTATTACCCCTCCCCCCAAAAAATCCCTATTTTAGACACAGGGTTTAGGATGTTTTCAGGATTAACTAAATATTGAGCGCACACATCCTGTTTTTGTAGCACTAATATCAGCTGGCAGCTACTTGTGGTTACAAAGTTAAAAAGGAATAGACATGCCCACAGTGCTTTAAAGGACAACAAACCCAAACAAATCTTGTAGGCCTGAAAGATATGTTTTTATACAGCTCTTTTTTTTTTTTAAATAAGAGGGTCCCATGTCTCAATCTCTCTATAAAAGGTAAACTTTGATAAGGCACTCTTTCCCCATCTCACTATACCATACTTCTTTTATTAATATAAGCTACTGTGTATGGTAAATATGGATCTCTCCATCCTATATTTCAATTTTTCCCATTGGATTATACTAGATCCTATCATTGATTCTATGATTCTATATGCTTGCTGTCAATGGGACTAAAAAAACCTAAAAACAAAACAAAACAACAACAACAAAAAACCCAAAAATAAACAATATAATGAGAGAGAAGAGAGCTACAAGCTTCACAGATTTTCAAAATTCGTTATGATGTCACATGGACCATTGGCCTTTGCCAAGTGAGATTCCATTTCCATGGGTCCCTTGGCCCTGGGAAACTTGTTGGACAGATAGTCATTTGCTGATCAAGACTAGGTTTCATGGCTCTCAACAACAGATTTGAGAATGCCTGCCACACATCACTAAACCAGCAGAAAGAACATTTCTACATGATGGAAGGGCAATGCATCTTCCTAGCATGTAGGAAGGGACCACATGTGAGGAAGAATTCTGAGAGCACTATGGTTGAAATGCTTAATCGGACTAGAAGTCCACCATGCATGTCTTAGTGTCCAGCAACCACATCTACTTCCCTGACCATTGTCCCAATACCACCCATGGCTTAGCCACACTACTGTCTGAAATAAAATTCAACAGGTACAGACAGATCCATTGTAAGGTGATCATACACTGAATTTTCAGGGGAGCTTCAAGTAATGTCTGCTACCAATATATAATTAGGAACTATCACTTTTACTCTGAAAAATAGTTCTGACTTAGCAAATAATATGGGTATCTAATTATTTATTTCTTTATTTCTTCTACTGCTCTTTTGTGGGTATTCCTCCACTAGAGTTTAATATCCATAATTAAAGAGATGGTGATTTTGTTCACTTTATTAAACCATATGTACCTAGCAAATGTGCAAATTTAATGGCCAATTTGTGTAGACAGTGAACAAAGTATTAGTTCTGTATTTAGCTAAGATATTTTTTAAAACTTATTTCAGGAAAAAGAGGTGCTGTCTGAAATGCACTTTGAAAAAAGTCCAGGGAGATCATGAATCTGAGAGATGGGGAGCTCAGAGAGGGCAAAGGAAAGACAGAATTCAGGTAGAGAACACAGATATGAAACTACCCCACACCTAAAAATGTACAAGTGTTCCCAGTCTCATGAAGAGAAAATGAGATCGTTGTTGAGATTGTAACCATACTTATTCTATGAGCATTGAGGTCTCAATATTCCCTTGGTGGTCATTGTTCACCAAGGTAAAGAACATTGTTCACAATCTGTTATTTTTTTTCCTTCTTTCAATTGTTATTGGATTAGGTCAAAGATTACAGAAACTCAGTCCATGTAGGGTGTCAATTGTGAGTGATATTTGTAGAGTTCTGAAAAACAACTTTATGTTACATATGACCATGGGCACATTTCTTAACTTCTGAGTCTCCCCCACTTTGGTTATCTGCAGTGTGTGGGAAACAACTGCACCCCATCACTGTGCATACTGTGGGAAAGCAGAGGCTGGTACAAAAGCAGCCACACAATTAAGGTAGTTATTATCATCTACTTAAAGTGAAGACATAAAACTTATCTTCACTATGTACATCTTATGAGTAAAAGAAAAAAAGAAAAAAACTAATCTCAGATCCTTGCTTTACTCTCCAGAGTCAATAAGTCTGCTTGTATTTTAATATATCCCTGCATTTTTAAATGGAAATCTTTTCCTGATTTTACTTTATTAGTCCTAGACATTTAAGGTTTTTTTAAATAAAATCTATGCATGAAGCCTTAATGTACTAAATTTAGACAATAGAAGATAGGCTAATAAGAGATTTGTTTTAAAAATATGAAACACACTTTTTAGATTAGCAATTTCAGAAGCAGAATTAATAAAAATTCCAAAGTTTGTCAGAGAACACAAGATGATAAGTTAAACAACAGCAATCGAAACCTACAATCCAATTAAAATATGGGCAGATATATATCAGAGGATGAAATACAAATAGTCAGAAAGAGCACAAAAGATGTTCTGTGTAACTAGCCAAGACTGGGCATGGGGGTGCATGCCTGTTAATTCCAGTAGGGGGATCAGAAGTTTCATATTTGAGTCTGAGACTAAGCTGAGATACATTATCTCTCTCTCTCTTTCTCTCTCTCTCTCTCTCTATCTATCTCTATCTCTCTCTCTCATATTCATGTCATCCTGTCATCTCAAAGGTCACAGCTTACTTAGGATACTGAAGAAGAAAGATGATTTGAGACCACAATTTGAAGACAAGCCTGTGAAACACAGTGAGACCTTTTTCAAAAAAATTGTGGTTTACATGTGTTAATAAATTTAAATATATCACTCATATTGTTTAGAAATTTCTGATATTGATTAAACTACTTCTTAGGTTTTGGCTAAGATTTTTCAAGGAACCTCCACTAACACATGTTTACAATCTCCAACTGATTTTAAACTCACAGAATTTAAAGATGGTTGCTTTCTAAAATTATTCCTTTCTTTTGTGTATTTTTCAAGTTATTGTCTACTTACCTCATTCTGAATACTGTTACTTACTAGTCAAGTTAATAAAAATAACTTTCTCTGTCATTTACTAATACCTCTGCCTCATGCCCTAAGATATTTATGTTTCCTTGCTCATAATCTTCCCTTATGTGGACTTTTAAGCTACACAGTTATGATATATGAGTTACAAATGTTCTAATGAAGTTGATAGACTTCGTACTACTCTTTCATAGTCATTCTGCACAGTATGTAGATGACTAGTCTTTACAAATGATATGGGAATCAGACTTCCCAAGGAAATAACTATGAGGATTATTACATACTGTGTAGTAATATAAAAAGTTGTCATCTTAAATGATAACTTCTGTTTAATCCCAAAATGGCTCATAAATAAAATATGAAACACACTTCCAAATTTTATGAAAAATCTTTTGGGAATATTATGGGAAATATCTAGTTCATATTTTACTTTATCTTTACAATTATGCACAAGTTTACTATATTGGCTTACATATTTCTACTCTAATCTAGACTTTCCATAACAGTTGACCTGAGCTAGTAGGAGCTTACTGAATCAAGACTGACAGCTGGAGAACCTGCATGGGACCAAACTAGGCATCCTGAATGCAGAAATACATTGCAGTCCCAACATCCCCGCTGCCTTGATAATGACACACTTATTTTCACTGGGAAACAGAGAGGGAGTACATTTGAACTTGAAATGAATCAACATACCAAAATGTACCTCCTGGAAAACTGGCACTAGAAAAATTTCCAGGAATACTCAAGGATGACCCCAGATAAGACTCTAAGAAATAGTGGAGAGGGTGCCTGAACTGGCCTTCCCCTGTAAATCAGATTGAGTGCTACCTTAATTGTCATCATAGATCTTCACCCTGCAACTTATGGAAGCAGATGTAGAGATCCACAACTAACCACTGGGCCTAGCTCCTGCAGTCCAGTTAAAGAGAGGGAAGAGAATCAATATGTGCAAAGGGGTTAGGAACATGGTGGGGAAATGCACTGAAGCAGCTCACCCAAGCAAGCACGACCTCACTGACTTTGAACAGCCAGGAGAACCTGCAGAGAACAAAGATAGGCTTCCTTAATGCAAGTGACAGTGGTGTGGCTTCAGCAGTTTTGGGGGCTGCAGGCAGTGAGACCAGAATCTATCTTTAGTGCATGAACTGCCTTTTTGGAACCCATTCCCAATGGAGAGAGACCTAGATCTAGGGGGAAGGGCCTTGGCCCTGCCTAAAGTAGTGATTGGACAGACTTCCTTGATTCTCACTTCATGCAGAAGGCCTTACCCTCTCTGAGAAGCACATGTGGGGTGGGGTGAGAGGAAGGTGGAGGACACAAAGGAGGAGAGGGAGGGGGGACTGGGATTGGTATGTTAAAAAAATAAAAGATAATTTTAAAAAATAGAGTCTAGTGTTCACAATTTTCATTAAAGTATTTTGAATTTTGTTCACCAATTTATT
This sequence comes from Phodopus roborovskii, assembly GCF_943737965.1. Classification (NCBI taxonomy): domain Eukaryota; kingdom Metazoa; phylum Chordata; class Mammalia; order Rodentia; family Cricetidae; genus Phodopus; species Phodopus roborovskii. The sequence goes on along the minus strand of NW_026125295.1, from coordinate 37,045,354 downwards.
TTTTATGCTCTTGCTATTGTGGCAAAATCCTTGAGAGTCTGAAGTGTCTAGGAGCTGAAATATTTAAGGATTATAACACTACAGACAATTACTTTACCTCCTCACTCATAGTTTCTTCATTTGTAAATTAAGGCCATGGCAGTCCTCTATTTCCATGATATGATTAGTAAACTAAATAATTTAAATGAAGTTCTTAACAAGTCATCAATCAGCAACTATGAGGATTGTTAGAAGACAGCAAAGAAAACACTGCAAATAGCATCTCTCAGTTTCAGGAAAACATTTGACAGACCCTCATATTATTCCTTGTGGACAGGATGAAATGTGAGCTGCATGAGAGAATAATTATGTGAATCAATGCTGTTTGAGCAACTGCAGCCCTAAAGTATTGACAAATGGATCTTACCATTGTGAAGGAGATAAGCTGCAGGCATCTACCTTGTGCCTTTCCTGTTCAATAGTTTTATCAATGACATTGAGAATGTTGTAAAATAGCTAATTTAAAAATGACTTGAAGTTCAGGAAAACAGCTAGCTCATGAAATAGCAAAAAATATATTCATATGGTCTCAATAATAGATAAAATAATAGATAAAAATAAATGTAGGAGTGGGAAATTAAATAAAACTAATGAAATATTTGTATTTAAAAAGTGAATGAGTACATATTCCATATGAAAGATACCTAATAGAAGAGCAATTCTGGTGGAAGATATTTATAGATTATATTTGTTTGAAACTTGAACTGAAGTAACTGACAATAACAAAATGACCAAAATATAGAAACATTCAAGCAAAATCTAAAATAGGTACAGCAGCAATTAGTTCCATGATGAGTTTTGAAGCAAGGAATATTTAAAAAGAACAATTATTCTAAAATAATTAGTGAAAATTTAACTTAGACTTTTCCATTGACATAATGTTAATAATATACATGTCTAGGGCCGAAATCATATCAATGTATCAAAGATTCTTAAGTTGTTACACACTGGATTCACATCTGAAACTACCTAAGAGGTTGCTTCCTGATGGGGAAACAGTGACAACCATACCAGTCTCATAGCTGAGGGCAGATGGCAATGTTTAATCAGCACAACTGAGGTGGACTCTATTTCACTAAAGAGAGGCAAAGGTCAAGTATCAACCAGGATGTCAGGTCCATTAAGAGCTACAACAGCACACACAGCACAGAATTCTGAAGCAAAACAAATGAGCAGCCAACTAGGGAATTCTCAATCTCTGCAACCAAAGGAAAACAAGAACATTCAGAGCCCTAGTATGTCACTAATCTAACTGCTTGAGAACTGCCAATTTTATACCTGAGCCTCACTTGCTGAATGAAAATCCAGTTCCCACATATAAAAGACCCTACAACATCATATTAAGTTTGTATGATTACAATTTTCCCAGTTTTACCAAAAAAGGACATCATGCTCATTCAGAACAGAAAATGCTCAGGCATTTCCAACAACATAACAGATAAAGTTTGATAGTTGAATACTGCTACTATGATTACCTCGTTAGAGAGCATGGAAAAAGGGAATAAACCCTTTTTCTCTCTAAGTTGTTTGTGGTCATTGTTTTTCACAAAAGCAATAGTAACCCTAACTAAGACACAGAATATATCCCATTCCTGAAATGTTAGAACCAACATCAAATTAAGATATTTTCTGTTATTATATTCCATATAATATTACAGCCCATTAGACAATACACAAGAAGGTGAACAGCAGGCACACAGACTTGGCGCTGTGGTGGTTCAGTAACATATCATACCTGTTAATCAAGTGAAAAGCACATTTGAAAAAACAGGGCAGGGCAAGCCATGAAGGAGTTATGCATTCTCAAATGTATTTTGCACACTATATTGACTATTATTGTTGTTACCTTCTGCTGTTTTTGCTATTTTCGTGTTAATTATGAGTTCCCAAGGTGTGGAAGTCAATGAAGTCTCCCTTACCCTCAAGCTCAGTGACCACTCAGGGTGTTTGAAATTCTCCCCCTCGGGACTCAGGTGTGAATACCTAAGGCCACACTCTCTTCCCCTCCTTTCTTTCCTTCCTCAAAGCCTAGAGCTCTCCCTGTGTTAATTTGAATTGGAATGGTGTCCAGTGCTAAATTTCATTAATGTAGAGCTTGTTTTGCATCAGTAACTTAGTTATAGGAAGCCTGAATACTTTCTTAAGGCCCTATCACACTGAATCTAAAATATGAGCAATAATACTGTGGCATGACTATTATCTCTCTGAATTATACTTGTCTATTCATTTTTATCTCTCCCAGTTGAATAAAGACCCCTTAGTGGTAGAGATAATGTATTCAGGGATACACTGTACATATTATTTTACACACAAAGGGCTCCCTAAATACCTATTACTGGAAATAATACATTGAGTTAGCTTTCTGTCATTCTGAGAATGTAGCTGAGATGATCATGGTAGTCAGGGAGGCAAGAGTTATTTAGACACACAGTCTCAGAAGTGTTAGTAAATGCTGCCTATGGGCACATTGTGAAGCAGTGAGGCAGTGTACTGTGGCAGAACGAACACTGTGAACTAAAGTTCTTCTCCTTGCAGTGGATTGAAAACAGAGAGAAAACGAAGGGCTCCAGCCCCACAGCCTCCCAACAGCCAGATACTGATAACTATGCCTCTCACATATGGGAGTTTGGAGGGTGTTTACCTGGACATCTTCCTGGGAACTAGCTGCCAAGGGAGCCATATAGTAAGCTGCAAAGGAAGAAAGACAATCAGTCCTCCTACTCATCTGTTATTCCTTATGAATCACAACAAAGAAAAGCCTGGCAAGATAGTTAGTCCTCAAGGCACAGTGGTGGAACTCACATCCTGGAGGTAACAAATCGCCATATTAGAGTACTTAAGACATGCTCAGATAGGAGGAGGTTCATGTCTGCTGCTGTAAATTTAGCCAACTCCCCATGGATAGTAAAACCATGGGACCTAAAGAATCTAATACAACCATTTATCTAAACAACTATCACTTCTAACTGAATTCTAAATACTTATCATTTGTTTCCACAAACGAATGTAGTTCTGGCCAGTCATTAAATAAGCTTCTTTTTGAAGCTGATTGGGACCATTGGAGAAAGCCACAACTGGTTCAAATGAAGAGAATAACTGATTGTAGTGTGCTCATCACCAGTTGATGAACACTGAGCCTAAAGCTCAGAGAACAAGGTAGAATGGGGTGAGGGGTTGGGGGAGACTGAAGTGAGAGACATTAAGACATTTGCTACAGATAGTACTTGAGAGAGGAGAGAAAGACAGGGAGGGAGGGAGGGAGGGAGAGATAGAGAAAAAGAGAGAACACAAAGTAACAAAGTGAAGGGAGGTGTGGAGTAGTGGGTAGATCTGGGAGGAATTAGGGGAAGAAGTGCAGAGGGGGTATGATCAAAATGCATAGTATGAAATTCTTTACAAATTGATAAAAATATTACATCATTTAAAAATAATCCAAAGCAAAATAGATTAGAATGCGGATTCTGGGGAACTCAAATTATAATAAAAAAAATTGACTATTTAGGTAAATGTCCATCCACCTACACAAGAGAACACTTTCTCAAGAAGCATAAGAAATGTCTATTATACTCATTCTCAATTTATTTGTAAGCAAGATACAGTTACATAAAAGAAGTGAAGGAGAAGAGAGATCTAAGATAATAATAATGGACATCTCTGTATTGCTGAATTAAGAGACATCCTTATTAAAACACAATTTCTAAAATACCCATAACAAAAAGTTTCCTTTGTACTCTAAAACTGGGGTTCCTTATCAGTTTACTAAGGAAATATTCTTCCACAGTATTCCTTCTACTTTAAAATAATGCATTCATATTTTCAATGGATAAATACTTCATGCACATGGTATTGTACCCCGAGTGGCAAGAAGAGAATAGAGGAAAAGTTTATATATATACATATATCACTGAGCATTAATGCAAATAGTACTGAGATTGCCCTAGCATCCTCTACTTCAGTTCCAGATCACCTGAAACTGCATGAACATTGTATTTCCTGGATGGAAAAAAATGAATAGAAAATAAAATGAATGGAAATCTGGGGAAGAAGCCAACAAGCCTAAAGCTACTTTCAGATATCTGATGTTTTCTCAAGCCTAGCAGATAGATGCCTTCTTCGGGAACCATCCCTTTAAGAGAGCTTCAACTCCCTCTCAAGAAGTGTCCAGTACGGTGTTCATGCCATCGAAACTCACACCCTTCACAGGAAAAGTGAAAGCAGAAGAATGGCTGCCTGTATTCAGTATGGTTAAACATATTCTCAACTTTGATGCTTGGATTCAGGCTATAGCATGAGAGGGGCTATTTCTCAATTTTAAAAGATGTCAACACAACAAACATCTTTATACAACAAAAATACTTTCTAAGCCTTCAGTCCCAAAATTTCTTGTGGGGGATAGGAGAGTCCAATATGCCAACAAAATATATAAATCCTTTAGAGGCTAAGTGCAGAGCCTGAACATTGTATGATATTGCTGTGAGCCACAGTATGTGGTGAGTGTTTTGCATTGGAAGGAAATATTGGCAACACATTGCTCATCCACATTTATGAGTAGCTATTAGTGGCAACGCATCTGCAAATCTGAAATATAGAGTATTAGTCATTCTTCAGCATACTTAAGGATTTACTGTTTGAATACCGTTTTAAATATTCTCTGGAGCAACAGTTAGTAAATGGCCTTCCCAGTTTGGTAACAGAGCGAACATCTGCAGAAAGATTTCCCTCTGTCAAAAGAAAAGCCATCTTCAAGTATCTTGTCCTTGCTTGTGCCCTGGCTCCGCAGCCTCTTAATCTTGATCACTGTCATTTAGAGAACATTTTGGTTGGTCATTTAAGGGACAGTAATCCATCTTTCAAGCCTCCCTACCCTTCCCTGACCAGGAAAGGGTCATCAGAATGTGGCTATTTGGAAGGTAGGGGCATTATTTTGAAGCAGCTTTTCACCATTAAAAAAAGGGTCTTCTTTGTCACTGAAGAATATACACATTATAGCCTGCACCTGAGTCCTGTCTAAACTCTATGAGCTGTTTCTTTTGAGAAAAAGTCTATATACCCTTCAGATGTAAGGTTACATAGATTTTGTATTAAAAAAAAATCTGTAGGTCCTTCTAGGTCTATTCTACCTTGTAATTTAATTATGCCATGATTAGTTCCCTTCCCAGTGCTTAAATCAGTTTTTTATCCTTGCTTCCAAGTCTCCAGTTTACTGCCAACAATCTTCATATTGCTGATTAGGAAGAGTGTGTGAACACAAGCCTTTGTTACTTCTACCTGCTAATGGTAACACTCAGGCCTCCACATGTGAAGGTGGTGTACAGCTGTGTGATACTGTTTTCACTCTTGTTTAACTTTGAGAAAGTTATTGGAATTTGAAAAAATATTAAGACTTCCCTACTATGAACATTGGTAAAATTATTCTATTGGCCAGTTTCTATTTGTTGAACAGTCACTTCTTAGAGTTCTAAGAAATGTTAAAAGATAAATCAAAACATTCCTAGCCACCTACCAATGTACTATGGAACTGAGTAATTATGTCGATATTGTATATATTTTACATCCACTTCTAAACAAATAACAAATATTACCAAAGTAAGGTAATACAATTCAAATAGTTGATCGATTGGAAAAGTAACTATTACAGTTTACTCTGAACAACATATGTTGTAAATTTTTCTAATTGTTTTGCTTGTATTTTATCACCAGAGGAAACTGCTAATGTATTATAATCATTGCCATAAAATGCCCTTCTCTGATAATGACATTGACGACTACCTTATATTTCATCTTAGAGCATTCACCATTTTCCTAATGGGAAACAAAAGTCAATACAACTAATCACTGATCTGAACTCCTGGAATCCAGTTGCAGAGAGGGAGGAGTGATGAGTTAAGGGGTCAAGACCAGACTAGAGAAACCCACAGAGACAGCTGACCTGAACAAGGAGGAGCTCAAGGATGCCAGATTGATAGCTGGGAAACCAGGATAGGACTGACTCAGACCCCTTGAATGTAGGTGTCAGTTAGGAGTACTGGGCAATCAATGGGGCCTCTGGAAGTGGATCAATATTTATCCCTAGTATACAAATGGACTTTGGGAGCCCATTCCATATAGATGGATACTCCCTCATCCTAGATACATGGGGGATGGTCTAGGCCCTGCTCCAAATGATATGGCAGACTTTGAAGATGCCCCGTGGAAGGCCTCAACCTACCTTGGGAGCAGACAGGGGATGGGATAGGAGTTGGGGGGAGGGAAAGAAAGGAGGGAAAGGGAACTGGGATCGACATATGGAAAAAAACCTTGTTTCTAATTTAACTTAAATTTAAAAAAAAAAAAAAAGGCTAAGAAGAATTTAGTACATGTCCTAGGTAAATTTCCCATTGTTACTAAGTGCATAAACTTTAACTTACATTCAGGTTTTTCTGATGCGAGAGTATAAAGCTGGTATAATTCCTGGACCTGTCACCTCTTCAACCTTTTCCTTAACTCCTCTCTGACATATCGTCAACCCCTTCTCCTTATACTTTCTTCTTATCCTACACATGTTTTGTTAAACTGCTTACTAAAGGGCAGTCAATACGAAACAAGATAGCAGTATTCCAGTGTCTGTGATGGGCTCCATTCTGATCAAGCCTTTGTGACTCAAAGTTCTAGTAATTCATAAAGAACGTCTGCTTATAATCTCTCATTATAAATGGGCAACGCTGGACACTGATTGTGCACATAATCACATAGCTCATCATTGCCATTCAATGTCATTGCTCTGCATCTCCAGAGAATATGGTAATACATAATGCTAATTCAGAAAAAAAGATCAAAATTAAATTTCAAAGTATGGTTTCCATGTCTGCAGCTTTTATACTACTGGGAAATCAAAAATTTTAGTCAATGTATCATGAATTAGTTGCCACTTATATATACATTATTAAATATCCATGCTTACCATAACATTTAGGCAAGAAGAATGTTCCCGTACAATTAAAATTCCCTTTTGTCCTTCTCTAGAGCATCTTTTTCCTCTTACCAATAATGTTTAAAACTGATTTTTATAGTCCCTATCTCTGAATATTTATAAATATGAAAATATCATTTTCCTATTTTAGCAGTTGAGAATTACACCCAATGCATTTTGAAAATATTCTCAGACAATAAAAGATACTGTTTTGTATGTATTCACCTTCTAACAGTGAAATTGTAATTTGTATGTGTATTTTTCAATATTTATTTAGCTATTACTCACTTATACTTGAATTCTGTAAAATATCTAATTTCATGAATATCTCTAAACCATGTATTCCTCTGTGTATGTACAGTTAGATAGTTTCTCCTTTCTATACTACAAACAATGCTAATGTAAGCATCCTTGTACCTATTCCCAATAACAGATTTGCTGAATTATGGCATCAACACATTATCTCCTTCCTTATATTAGCTAGGTCACTCTCCAAAGCATGGAAATAATTTATATTTTTGGGAAAACATAAGAATTTGAATTGTTTCTCATGCCTGGGAAGTATATAGTAGTCTTCCAACTAAATGTTTATCAATGATGAGCAAGGAATGACATTGCATTAACTTTTCCTGGGGAGAAATGAGCAAATATCTACACAACTTAAACAGAGTACAAATAAAAGTTCAAACTAGATTATTCCTCCCCAGCCCATCTTGGTGAATCAAGGAGTTAACTGGGATCACTTGGAGGAACCTGAGTAAGAGGCTACTTACAAGAACTTCCTTCTATGACCCCCAAACAGCTGCATCCTTAGAAAGTTTCACCTCAGCATGGATGATTACTTCTGATTACTTCCCCTTTGCTTCATAGATGTTGTCTTTTCTGACAGCTAAGCTTGCTTTCTATATATACTTGAGCAATTCCAGATATCATGTATAGTTGAAAAAGATTGCACACAGCTTAAAGGGATGGGGAAGAGAGTACCTGGCACCACCAGAATGTGAGGATCTAATGACCCACTCCAAGGTTCTCCTTCTTATAAGATAATATCAACAGACTAGATCTCAACTTTACTGAGGTCTCAGAGGATACATTTAGCTGTTCTGATTGAGATGCAAATGGCTTTTATGCTCAGTAGACAACATTCTACAATAAGAGTGTTTCTAAATAGTGATATATTGTATTTCCTCAACCATTAGTGAAACTGAACGAATAATTTACTTCATTTATAATTCTTAAACTATGAATGTATTACAGTTGTTTGTCTGTTGGTTTCTATCACTGTACTATGTAGGCTAGCTTTAATGTATTTTCTTATGCCCACATCCTATCTCTCCCTAAAGCTGGGATAAAAGGCAAACAATAGCACTTGGGGGGGTCTACTGTCCATTTTTTAAATGGGATTGTTTGAGGTAACCCACCCCTGTTGTTTTATTTGCCAACCTATAGCTTCTTGGACAAGTAAAGATGGCTCATGGCTACAGCAAGTTACAGCTCCCATTCAGCCATACAATCACACAGATAGCAATGAACTCCATGCAATGTTCTATACTATCAATGTTGATAGTTTATTGTGTTCCATGCTTTCTACATGCCAACGTGTTCATAAAATAACTATCTGTTGGATGCATGGTATAAACAAGTACAGGCTAACGTGTTTTGATTATATTTATGATAGGTTAAGCTGAACTATGATATTTAGTAGGCTATATATAGTAAATGAATTTTTTACTTCTAATATTTTCAACCTACAATGGTTGGATTGGGGCATAATCCCTTGTTAGTACAGGAGACTCTTCAATATCAAATGTCCTCACAGTAATCTATCAGCTTATTACTTCTGGCACTGATGTTATAGTGGCCTACCTTCTTATTTTCTCAGAATTTTCTTCTTTTTTACTGGCACAGATGTACATTTAAAATCTTATATGTTGCTTTATTTTATATGTTTAGTGTTTTATAATGGGAGAATTTTTAATCAGAGTCACTGAGTTAATATACCTATAATCCCATTTTCACAAACCTGCACATAGGAGAGAAACTGAGTTAACAGAGGAAAGTTTAGGTTTCAAGATCCAAGGATAAGAGAGTAACTGATTATGTAAAAAAAAAAAAAAAAAAAAAAAAAAGACAGGACAAGAATAATTTGAATTTTAAGCTAATAAAACAGATTTGATTTTAAATTTGAGGAAAACATTAATGTAAATTGGAAGTAATTTTATTTCTGTTTTGAATTTAAGAAATTGTTTCCAAAAGAAGATAAACAGTATATTTCCATTTGGGAATTCTCTTTCAAAAATATTCATAAATGTTAATATGTCTGCCCTTCATTATTTTATTTCAACATTTTGCCACCATTAAGGATGACAATAATTTTCCTGTTTACAGTAACAAAATCAACAGCTGCATATCATTCTTCTTAGTAAAATCACAGGTATTTTGATCAAACAAGCTTCAATCACAAACAGATGACAAGATGAAAGCTCCTGACAGCAAGAGATTGACAAGAGGAGCCTTAGTGATCTGGCAATAATTTGCTATTCTAAATGACTTCTGCTACCCATCTCAGTTTCACATTGCATTACATCTTCAGTGGATGTGGATTCTGATTTTGTTGCCTATTAAAACAAATCAGAAGTTATTAAAGCATCCTGGCTTCTAATTCTGTAAAGGGCCAAACTTCAAGATAATTTCCTCTTACTTTTATCTGATTTGAAAGTAAATCTGTTCATACACACACACTCACATGTATGCACGAGCGCACGCGCACACGCACCCCCCCACAAACTATTTTCTGTTTCTGTAGCATAAGAAAAGGGGAAGTGAAATGTTAATAACCTTAGCTAGTGTGATTTGGCTTTTATATGGAGTAGCATGCTAAACTGAAAATCTAATGGGCCTAGACATTTGCATGCTTAATTCTACCACCCACTACCCAGTTCACTTAGAAAACATTAATCTCTTTCAATCTGAAGTTCTTTGATTAAAAATAATTTTTAAGGTGTAATATCTAACTTGTATAACATTGTGAAAGCTAAGTAAGATACAGCACCTGTTCTGTGGCCCCTCATCAATCCCCTTTTTCTGTAGAGGATCTGTGCACAGAAAAAAAGTGGAAATATTGTGCATATACAGGTATACACTTATGTACATTCATTCACTTAGAACGCACTTTCACACACACACAAAAAAGGTTTACTAAATGCAATGACATGAGACCCTTGATGAATAAACAGCTGAAATATCAATAGACCATGAATCAAAAGTGTTCTTTGTGCAGAGATGCTTACCCTGTTGCAAAGCATAGCATGGTAACCAAAATTGCTGCCTTTAGTTATAATGAAAACTAGAGTGAGCCATGTTAATTTAGTAATGGTGATGTCAACTTAGGGGAGAAACTAGACATTAAAAGGAAAGGATTAAAGGAAGGAGACAAGAAAAAGAATACTCACTATCTATGCAAAGTGAAGATGACCTAAATCACATCAGAGATGCAGGTTGTGACTGGAGGTTACGCTGTATTTCAACTGCTATAGTCTCTGAGGTCCACCAGGTCTAGATACTTATCTTTCACAATGCCTGACAGTGATATTAGCTGAAGGCTCTTTCACATACTAGAAGCATGTATTTCAAAAGCTTATCTGATGAAAATATACATTCATCACTGTGATGGTCATGATTTCAACAGGATTACAGAGAACAAAGTGTATTGGTGATGCACCAATAAAACAAATGCATATTATATCTTCCTTTTAGAGGTTATGTACTAGCACTTTCTTGGGTCACAGGTGCAATAACATACATGCAACAAATAGATACCAAAATAAACAAGTGGGTTGAATATATGACACTTCTACAGAAAAGCATTTTATGCAGTCTCTTAAAATCCTATGCTACCTAAGCATAGCTCACAATTTGGTAGAGGACAAACAGATTTGTGTCTACTTGGTACATACAGACTATGGTAGGATCAAGTTAGGCTTTCCTAGACTTCAGGCTTCAGGCTTCCCATCCTTTTCTTGCAACCATCGGAATACTTTTTACAGATGTGTGGAGTTTTTATTTTTTTTCTTTTTTTCTGTGCCTAATTATTTTTTGACAACTTCACGCTAGCTTACTGAATCTACATCACACACACCCCGTACCCCATCGTTCTACAACCTAATTGCAAGGGAGTCTTCCTCTGAAACTGAAAGAAAGACATCCACTTTCTGGAGACTCTTTGCTCCACCACACACAGTTATTTGTGAATTATGTGCAATTTCTATTTCTTTAGGCAGTCCTTCTTTTCTGAAGCTAGGTTGTCATGTGTCTGTATGCATCATGCTTTCTGTTCTCTCACTGTTACCAATATTGGAGCCATTCTACTAAGAATCTTTCTTATCACAGATCTACTTATCATGCACTGGTTTGGTTCATCTTTTTTTTTTTCATTCTTGATCTTCATAGTACATCAAAATTTCCATAGTGAGCCTGTGTTTGGTCCTCAAATAAGCCATTGGCTTTTAGAAGCAACTATTTACAACAGGCTGAGATCATTTCTAAGAGAAGAAACTGGATCTGCCATTTTTTTATAACAGTTATTTTTTTCCCCAAGGAAAAAGAAAAGTATCTAGCCAAATTGAGCAATATATTTCCCAAGCTTCCCTTGCTAAAATCTAGGATGCCATATGAAAGCTAAGTATTTCTCAGTTATAAAGCATCTTTGACACCAGAGAAATTGGTTGTAGAAGCTCCTCTCCATTTGGAAGTCCATTTAAGAAATATGTTTGTGAATATTCTAGGATTTAAGAAGTATATAGCTGCCCAGAATCCATTGCTTATGAATTTTACTTTTCATTTTAATCATACTTTCTTGGCAAACTTTGATTTTCGTAACACCCAGTACACAAAATTTTCAAGAGATTAAACTATAAAGAAATTATATTTCCTTAAGTGTCTGAAAGTAAAGAGGGAGAGCAGTAAGCCAACTGAGAAGCAGAAGTCTAGCAAAGTGAACACAGTATGCACAGTCATCTCTCTGAGACTTGAACATTTTCACTGACAGTTTACATATAGGAAATATCTTGGAATTTATTTATGTCATCTGTTTAAAAAGACACTAAAGTAGAAAAGTAACAAACTCATGCTTCTTTTATAAATTTATGTCAAAATTTACATACAGCTATTAGAATTACAGAGCAACTCTATGGAGACAAGTAATTTAAAAATATCTTGTGTAGTATGTCATAATTTTACACACTGAGATAACAGGGACAATAAGACCTGAAACAAACAGTTCAAATGTAGTCACTACTTTTTTTCTTTTTTCTAGTGTTTTATTTTTTTTCTATTTTACTTCCTTTTTATTTATTTTACTGTTCTGTGGAGATAAATGAAGTTGAAATGTCCTCATGTTGATAAACATAAATTTCACAAGTTTTACTTTCTCATCAAAGATAGTCTGCAGGATAGTTTTATATCAACTTGTCAAATGCTAGAGACATTTGGGAAAAGGAAACCATAATAAGAAAATGTTCCCACAAGATTGGACTGAGGACAAGACTGTGAGGCATTTTCTTGATTGAAAGTTGGCATAGGAGGTTGTAGTGTAACCCTTTAGCCCCAGATAGGCTAAGAAAGCAGGGTGAACAAGCCAAGAGGAACAAGCCAATACACAGTATCCGCCACAGCCTCTGCTTGGGTTTTGGCCTCCAGATTTCAAGCTTATGCTCCTACCATGATTATTCTAGATGTTTAACCACAAGTTCTAAGATGAACAACAAGTTACTTTTGGTCATGGTACTGAATCACAGCAACATAAACCCTAACAAAACAGGTATTCAATTTAATTATACACTACTCCATTTTGGCCTAATTACTTATAGGATTATACAGAGACTAAATAGAAAAATAAAAATCTACATTTAAAGAAAAAAGTACTTTCAACCCAAATACATCTAACATGGCTCCTTCTTGTTCCTCATTCAAATGGAAATTATTTCAACATCACAGATTCAAATAACTAACAAACATGAGCATTGTCCTATCAGTTCTCACTTTGTTGTCAGACAATCATAAATCCAGTCCCACAAATTTATGGCAGCTTCTACTTGAAAGGTACCTTTTTTTCCCAGCTTATATTTAGAATAAATAAGGTCTAACAGCAATATGCTGCTCTGCCTCTGTCTCTGTATCCCTCTCTGTGTGTCTGTCTGTGTGTCAGTCTCTCTCTCTCTCTCTCTCTCTCTCTCTCTCTCTCTCTCTCTCTCTCTCTCTCTGTGTGTGTGTGTGTGTGTGTGTCTTCCTCTCTCTCTCCCTCCCTCTCTCCCTCCCTCTCTCCTTCTCTATCATTCTTTCTGAAATCCTGAGACAATATGAGAAAGACAATGCATCTGTCTCACAGGGCTGTTGGCCTCTCCTGCCTTTTCTCTTTTCATACCACATTATGAAAAAAACATCGTCCCTGCCCAGCCCTCAATTCTCTTCCTTCGCCTCTTTTTTTATGTCGTCTTTGTCTGTGTATCCATTCTTTCATTCAAAAACCATAAGCTGAGCACAGCACATGGCTCTTGGGTGCTGAGGTGGCAGCAGTACATGACCACCCCTAGCTTTCATGCAGCTGTTGGTAGGAGATATGGTAAAATGGGATCAGCTGACTTCCGCCAGAACCAGGAAGGCATAAAGGCAGGGTTTCTAATGCAGACAGTTTGGTGGAGGTATGTTTGACAACACACTGTTCAGACAGATCAGAAGAAAAGTCAGAGACGACCTTGGAATGAATTAGCAATAAGAATTCAAGATTTTCACCCAGAAGAAAATTCTAATTGTTGTTAGAGTAGAAATGACTTGAGAGGTTTCAAACCGCCAAGAAGAAAAGAGGTATCATGGTTCAATAGGCAGCTTCAGAAGAAAGCAAAAGCTGAATCGTGCTGGAAAGTGTGAACTTGGCCAGGTGTGCTGTCTCACACCTGTAATCCCACCACTCAGGAAGCAGAGGTGCCTGGGTTTCAGAGTGAGACCTGTTTAAAAAAAAAAAAAAATACGGATAAAATGTGTGAACTACTGTAAGAAATTCAGATTTCTATTCCAGCAAATGTGAAGCTGTTGAAGATGTTCACGATCACAATAAAGTTGCTGTTTATTATGCCTGTCTGCATAGCAGAGAGGCAGAGGAGCACCCATTGCGCTTCGGGTTTGTTTCTTTGGATAATAGTCACTGTTAGGATAAAGCCTGAAGGGGACCTTGGCGGAGTCCATGGAAGGCTAGGGAGACCGAGGTGGAGGGACAAACATGCAGGGACAAATATGCCGAGCAGACAAAGCATAGTGAGAAGATTTATTAGAAAGGAAGGGAAGGGGGAAGGAAAGAGAAAAAGAAGTAAAGAGACATAGAGACACACAGAGAGAGGACAGAAGAGAAGAGGGACACCCAGGGGAAGGGGACTGCACAGGGGAGAGTGTAAGTGGGCAGAGGTCTTTCCTTTAAAGGGGTCCTTTGCACCTGAACTGACTAGGGTACTGCCTGAGTGCATTCTGCCAGGTGACAGGGGCAGGCACCCATAATCCCTGAATCCTCACAGACACAGTCTAAGCCAAAATGAACATTGCCCATTCAAACGGAAGCTTTCAACTGGTTTTTGTTTGTTTGTTTTATCATTAGCATTGCCTCGTTTTTAATCCTTTCTAAATATTAGACAGATGGTTAATCTGCTGTGTCCAATAGGACAACCCAGTGAGTGTGATGGTTTTTTTGTTTGTTTGTTTTTGGTTTTTTTCCATGACAAGGACCCCGGAAGTGTAAAGGAAGGAGTTATCCTTCCTGGGTCAGATACAAGGATGCAAGCACATGGATCATCGAAGTCTTATGTGCAAAGCTGCCTTTGTAGAGTAACATCAGCAAGTGAGGGTGACACATCCATGGTCCATGTTTTTGTAGAGTGCAGCAAAGAATGCTGGCTGAAAGGAAGGCTCAGTAGTTAAGAGTGCTCCCTTCTGCTCTCTGGTTCCCGACATCCATGTGGGGAGGCTCACAGTGACTTGTGATGAATGTCTTCTTCTGGCCTCTACCACTGTATATATATTTAACAAAAGAATGTCAACTAGCTTCTTCCTTAAGGGTGGGAGCATGTGTTTACCTTCTTTCTCAAACAAAGTTAGTGTTATTTCTATTCTTTTACTTGTTCATAATTCTTTGTTTTGTTTTGTTTTATTGTTGTTTGCATATTTTGGTTTTAGAATTTGTGTTCCTGTGTTTTGTTTTGTTTTCTTCTTTATATGTGAATTTGGGGTTCTGTTGGTTTTTGCTTTTGATTTTGATTTTAAAGACAAAAAGAAAGGCCATGGAGTTAAGGTATGTAGAGTGGTTGGGAGAATGTGGGAAGAGTTCACCGGTGGGGATAAGAATGATAAGGACATAATGTATGAAAACATTTTTTTTTAACTTTGCCTTTGTAAGAAACTAGTGTGGATAGAGCAGCCTCTAACACTGCCCAGTTAATTATGTGAGGTTTGACATAGGAGTCGAAGTTAAGACGTAGAGTAAGGAAATGGATGCTGTGAATTTAATGAACCTTGGGCAGTTCCAGTCTATATCAAAGGGATCTTCAGTTTTACGTTTCTGCTGTTAACTCATTATCTTTAAATAAATCAAAATACAGCCCATTAGATGTAAGACTTAAAATATAGGAAGACCTAAGGGGACCGGGTATCTAAATGTAAATGAAAATAAAATCACCTTGCTCTTAAAAGTGACAGAATTACAGAAAACCAGTGTGGTTACTTCAGACCTTCTGCACATGTTATGCTCATTGTAACTTTGTTAAAATGTTGCAAAATGATTAAAATAGCACACAGGAGGTATGGGCTCCCCACATGTCATTTTCTGAACAATGAATGTCCAAGTAGCTTAGTGAGTCAGGGTCTCCTATTAAAGTTATTAATAGCCATCTGTGCCCTAAGGTCCATTGAAACTCTTGAGACTGAACCACTGACTATGATTGAAGGTAAAAATTCAAGAAGCACGCACATATGTATTTTTGTAAATATATACAACTAAAATATTATTGAAGTAATATATTTACTTTATTTCTTTGACTACACATACAAAATAAAATCTTGAATTTAAATTGTCTATTTTTAATTTATTTTATAAGACTTTTGAGTTACTGTGCTAATGAGATGTTTTATTTTATTTTAATGTAGACTGTGTATATTTAACATTGTGGACAGGACTGCGTACTTACTAACTATGGCACATGTGCAGAGGTCAAAAGACAGCTTTGTGAAATTGTTTCATTTATTTATTTACTTTTGTTTTTCAGGACATGGCTTCTCTGGAGCTATAGAGCCTGTTGTGGAACTTGCTCTGTAGACCAGGCTGGCCTCAAATTCACAGGGATCCTCCTGTCTCTGCCTCCTGAGTATTGGAATTAAACATGTGTGCCACTACTACCCAGCATAGAATAGGTTCTTTGCTTCCATCTTTAAGTGGGTTTCAGGATTAAATTCAGGCTGCATCAGGAGCTAGGTCACCAACCATAGGTTATGTTCTTGACTGTTTTCTAATATGGCCTGCTGACACCTCCAGGATAGTGAATATATTCTAGTCTGTTTGAGGAAGCTCAGCATTACACTTGTTGATGCTCTTTGCCCACAATTCTTTCCCATATTTTTTGTGTTATTGCCTTTCTCCTCCGAAACAGGCTGAGGGCCTCCTCCCCACTTTTCCTTTCTTCTCTTGTATTCCTCTTCTTGGGCAAAAGGAGGCACCTCTAAGGAATATAGCTTGAATTCGAAGTAGGGCAGTTTCCCACAGCCTAAGCTACAAGAAATGTCTGACTTTATATTGAAAGTCATTAAGATAAAACAGTACCACTTACTGAATTATGTTATACTATCTTGTTGGCAAAGCAAATTTGCTTTTAAAATAGTATATAATTTCATTAATGCTGAGTTAACAATATCTCTATAATTAGATGTAGTGAGATAACCACCCTGCCCACACCTGTTGCACTGACCACACACATTGGGGTGTGGGGACAGGTGTGAGTGTGACCTGGGGGGGACTCGGTCTGAACCCCAACTCTCTCTTGCTTCCTGGTCAGAGACAGAGAGCATACAGAGGCATCATTGGGACCGGAACCTGCTATTGGTCATGTTTCTAGTATAAGTGATTTCTCCCCGAATAAATATACTAGTCATTTTCCTAATTTCTTATTTATCCACAATGATTAGTGTTTTAATTTTTACAAGTGGAAAGTATGTTCATTTATTGCATATTCCATTATAGGAGAAAAGAAATCAGACAAGAACCTGTTGAGAGACTGCTGTATTAGAAGCTCCTGGCAATTTGCTTATTCATTCAGTCTCACATTCCTCACAGAACTTACAAATGGGCTACTGGCCAGTTGGATGTGGTAATGAGAAAGAGAGTTAGCACACATGTGCTTGGAAAGGTTCATAGCTGGACCAAGTAGAGTCAAGGAAAATACACATATTAGATACTTTATCTCCAGGGCAAGTGTTGGGAATCAGTTCTAGTATGAGCTGGTTTGGTCAAGAGGCTCTACCCTACTGGAAGGATTGATCTCATCATGAGATAATACATTAACTATAAAGTGTACAGACTCCTTATAGGAACAAGTTTGTTCCTTTTGTAGTTTGTTTGTTTCTCTTTTTGTTTGTTTACTTGTTTTTGTTGTTTTCTCTTCCTGTGTTGTCTTATTTTTCCACTGCCCACTATGGGATGACATAGCAAAAAGGTACTTACCTGATTCTGGCTAATTAATATTTAACTTCATAGCCTCCTGAAATGTAATTTAGAAAAGTTATATTCTTTATGAACTAGACATTCACATTACAGTTTACTGTGCTTTATCATATTATATCATATTGTTACATATTATAGAGACACCCTACCCTCCAAACTCTTCAAGGCAAAGTTCCCCAAATTAAAGGACTGAGGAATATGGAAGTGAAAGAACACAGAACCATGTGATCATTATTTAAAAAAAAATGTTTAACCTGGTCAGAGATTTTAACTATATCAAAGGAAATTTTCAATTGGGTAAGAAGTATAAGGAAGAAAATGGGATTTATTATAATAATCTAGCTTTGCAGGAGTTGGAATAATACCCTTCAAAATATCCAAGTGTTCACATCTAAATACCAAGTCAAACACCTGGAATCCAGTTGCAGAGAGGGAGGAGTGATAAGCAAAGGGGTCAAGACCAGGCTGAAGAAACCTGAACAATGGACCCCAGTCTGGTAGCTGGAAAACCAGCATAGGACCGACCCAGACCCTCTGAACGAGGGTGATATTTAGGAGGACTGGGGAGTCTATGGGGACACTGGAAGTGGATCAGTATTTATCACCAGTGTACAAATGGACTTTGAAAGTCCATTCCACATAGAGGAATACTCCCTCAGCCTAGACACATGGGGGAGGGCGTAGGCCCTACTCCAAATGATATGACAGACTATGAAAATACCCCATGGAAGGCCTCACCCTCACTGGGGAGCAGAAAGGGAATGGAATAGAGGTTGGGAGGGGGACAGAGGAGGAGGGGAGGGTGAGGGAACTGGGATTGACATGTAAAACAAGCTTGTTTCAAATTTAAATAAAAAATATTATCATATAATATCCAGGTGTTATTCTCATAACCCCTGATACTTTGTAATTATAATCATATTTATATTAAGATAGGGACATTGCCCTAGTTAATCTAGCTGTATCTTTGTTATTTGTTTTTGAGTTGGGGCTAGGAAGATCTAGAGCTAAGAGAGTCAGTTTTTTGTCATTTGACAACAGTTACTTGATGTGCCCCATGTGACAAGTGCCATGTGTCATGCCAAGACAAAGTGATGAGGAGATCAAACTCAATGGGATTTTGAAAAGAAAGCACAGAGCTCAGTAACTTGAGGATGCAAACAAACCAAAATCACATGGACAAATATCTACCAATTTCAGTAAGCCTTCTTTATTAACATGTGTTCCACAGATATAATAAAGAGATGCAAAATAACTCTAGTTGACATCCCAAGGCACAGTGTCAGTCTGGAGGGAGAGCACCTGCTGATCATAGCATCATATGAGGCTGGGATGGTGGGCAGCTGCAGAGGGCATAGAACAGAGGGTAAGCCTGCAAGTGTACAGCTGAGTTGCTCCTCCTTCATTCTGCAGAGAATGACCTTTAATAAATTGGGCATTGGCATTTTTATACAATTTGCAAAAAATCATTAAATGTTTCTGTGTTTAAAAAGCAGTTGACTAAGTATTAAGTGTTAATAATAAAAAAGTATGTTCTACTTAAAAAATGAATTTAGTTTCATTCACACACAAGGAGAAAGGTCTGTTTTGTTTTGCATGAAGATTGTACTTCTGTTACACACAAACATGTAATCTGGACATGTTATTTCCTTTATCCTAGAACACAAGTCACCTTTAAAATGAGCAGAAAATGTGAATTCTATCACTATCAGAAATGTGAATAAATATTATTAGATACAATATCCAGGAAAATAAAAAAATGATTTTTTCATATTGTAAAGAAATACAAAGTCTAACACTTTAAAGGAGAAAATACAGAACTTTCTGAAATCAGCTTAATGCCAGAAAATAGAAATCATATTTGATCACTTATACATCATTAGAACAATGGTGATCACTCTTACTCTTTGCCCAAACTTTAAATAAAATATAAGCAGAAATCTAGAAGAGGAGCTTCTGGTTCTGGAATTCATAAAAATGCAATATTAGAGCTTTTCCGATCTATGTGGAAACTAGACTCTTCCATTTGAACTTAACCTGCTTTATCTCCCAGTTGAAAAGTATACATGAGAAAAAACAGAAACAATAAAACAAAACAAAATACAGTGCAATGATAAGGCTAAATGCTGGGGAATGGCAGAAGACTGCAGAAGGGCAATTTGCTTAGGGGTTGAGAGGGTTTTTCATTGCCCCAAAATAAAATCCATAATCAAAATAGGATAGATCACATACTTGCCACATTATTTCTTTGTCTAATAATTTTTTATTTAAATTAGAATCAATCTTATTTTACATATGAGTTCCAGTTCCCTCTCCCTCCCAACCTCCCATACCTCACACCGATGCCCTCACCCCACACCCTATCTACTCCCCAGGGAGAGTGAGGCTTTCAATGAGAAATTATCAAAGTCTGCCAAGTCATTTGGGGCAGGGTCTAGGCCCTCCCCTATATATCTAGGCTAAGAGAATATCCCTCTATGGAGAATGTTGTCACAGTATATCAAAGATACTGTCTGCAATGAATCTCTGCTAATGCATACTTTATTACTTAAGCACAGGTTTATAAAAAAAAATTGGAGATGGAAGAACTTAAAAGTTTATGTCATCTCCATATACTTTGTAGTCTACAGAAGCTGTCTTATTACAACTCCTGAACACTTAGCAAGCATTCAGTGTATGCTTCCCACATTCCCTCTGCCTTGGCTGAGCCTTGTAAATAGTTCTAATGACTGGTGTATGAATGATAGTGGCCTCTTACGCCCCAGCTGATTTTCTAAGCTCTAATATGTCTCTTGTCTCTTCTTGATATGCTAGTGTAAGACCCTCAGAATGAGGAGTCTCCCAGTTTTGGCCGGTACCCCCAAGAACTCAATGTCCATGCAAGAGGCTTTAATGAACAGGAAACGTTTGTGCAAATGGGCTCCCTCAGCAAGCAGGCTAGAGAGAAGCCCCATCCCCTAGGCACAGGTGTTTTTAAAAGCAAAACCCACAAGCTTAGGAAGGGGTTGTGACCCTCAGTCTACTGAGTATGTGACCCCTTGAGGCTATATGGTCTCCCTGTTAGGGTCAACAAACCTGAGGGCCTGGGGGTGTGCTAATTAATCTTGTCTAGGCAAACTGGAGGTGCAGCTATCTCTTGTTTCTTAAGGACCCTATTTACCACCTGCTGACTCACAGAAAGGAGGGACAGTATGAATTCTTGGTATCTACCATCTCAGGGTCTTGTGAGGGGAAGTTATCAAATTTCAGGTCAGACTGTCCTTTATTTCAAGTTGGGGAGGGGTTCTTTAACTTTATTTTTTTGTCTTTCACTAGGAGAGTGGTTTCTCAAGCAGTCTGGGCCCCTGAGTGAGGAGACTGCTCACTCCTCACAACCTGCAAAAACTCTTGGATGACAAGCAAAGGATTATCCATCCTTTGAAATGCTGAGGTTCTGAGACTTGTCTGCTTTGGCAGCTAATTGTTTAACCTAAAACATAGAGCATGAGATGTGCTTCTGATTCAACAAAACACATAATATTTGATATTAACCAATTGGCATAAGGCAAAATAATCATGTCAGAGGCAGAAAAGATAGACACAATTATGAATATGCAATATATTTTCTGAGGTTGATAAAGTAGAAAAAGACCGTGTGCTCCCACACTTGTAGATTCAGTGGAGAAATCTCTGTCATTTTCTACTAGGCATATCTGATAATGTTTTCTGAGGCTATAATTAGCACAGGAAGAACTAGTCAGCTTGTAAGCAGAACTTTAGATCTTCCATGATTGAAAACGATATTTTCAGATTCTAAATTCTAGCTACTAGCTCAAAATTGTCTTTGATAATCAAAAGCAAATACAGCTGATCTACTGGATAAATAAAGTTAGCAGAGGTCAGGTGGACACATGGCTACCACATCTTGCCCGGAAGCCCTTGTGGGTTCCAGAATTTCAGAGAATGGTAGGGTTTAAATATACAGAATATTAGCTAAACTCAGAAAAAAAAATGTGATCAGTATGTTGGTGAGTAAGTTGTGGCCCCAAGATAGCTGTTTATCTCCACTAAATGTGAAAAGACTTTAAAATTATCTGCCTACAGTCAAGGTCTAGTGTAATAGCTAAAAATTTATAGGAAAAATTAAGAAAGGCTAACAAAATACAAATTATTTCAAAATAATTTATGATAATGAACTGAATGTATAAGTCAGCAATATTTATTCCTTCAACAACAACAAAAAAAAAAAAAATCATTCATCAAATGTCTCCTAGGAGGTCTTCTAGGCTCTTGAGATTAATTGGTGAATAACATCAACAACAAAAAAAATGTTCTACTTAGAGTAGAAGTCACAAATTAGAGACATAAGTTATTTTATCAGTGTCTTCCTGCTTATGGGGACCCTATATTCCTGTGAAGGATTCCACAAGCCAGGCATTCTGAGGACAAACAGCAGTGGACTTCCTCATTTTACACCCTGACCTACAGAGATTCCTACCTCCCTTGTAAGTACAACAAGCTCATTTCTGTATAGAGCCCTCAATGTCTTACTCCTTGACAACATTAAAACAGAAAAAACTTTCTTGAAAATCGAGCTGATTACAAAGACATACCTTGTATGCAGTTCTGAACTTTCAATGCCTGTGAGCTAAGCAGAAAAGTTAAATGTCTTCCATTCTCTTACTGGGTGTTCCATTGTTGTGAAGAGACACTGTGACCTTAGCAACTCTTATAAAAAAATATTTAATTGGGTCTTTTTTTACAGTTTCAGAGGTTTAGCCCATTATCGTCATATGGGGAACATGGTGGCATGCAGTCAGACATGGTGCTGGAGATGGAGCTTTGAGTTCTGCATTCACAGCCACAGGAAGAGAGAGACATTGGGTCTGGCTTGGACTTTTGAAACCTCAAAGGCTTCCTGCAGTGATACACTTCTTCCAACAAGTTTTTTCAAGTAGTGCCATTACTTGATGACTAAGCATTCAAATATACAAGCCTATGTGGGTTGTTCTTATTCACACCACTATAGTCATGTTTCTACATAAATTCATACAGGCAAATGATAGCCACACTGTCAACAAAGACAGATATCATAGTTTAATAAGGATCAGGAAAAACAGATAGGTTGAATAGATGTTTATTCAGGGAGAAATAACTTATAACAGATGAACACCAGCAGGTTCCTGGTCCCAAGGATGCCTCCAGATGCTCTCTGTCCCCGTCCTGCAAAGAAATAGAGTCAAGCAAGAGGGCGCTCAGGGGCCCCTTCCCTAGACCTCATTCCACCAGGTCACCTCTTCCCCAGATCTAGTTCCCCCAGGTCATGTCTGCCCCAGTCCCCACCCCCAATGGGCATGGTCAATGCCACAAGTGCAGGCAAAGGACAAAGTGAATATCTCACTACAGACAGACAACAGGAGGAATGAAAGAGTGAGTCATTGCTTCAGTTCCACAGGGAAGATCTGACTGGTTCCTCCCTTACAACTCCAGGCCAGGTAAAGAGTTATCATGATGCTTCTGGCTTTCCAGTTGTTCTTTGTAAGGAAACATCCTGGCTTAGAGCCCAAGAATTTCCTGTTTGCCTCCTGACAATACAATATTGAAAACCCACAGATTCTTCTTATTTTTCTTGGCTCTCCAACTTATTTAAGATCAGGTTGTCTATGTCTCCATCTTTAAATTTCTAAGGTGACACATAAAATAATCGAGATTCAAGTTATTATGTAAATGTTAAATTTTAAAAATTTTTTAATTTATTTTTTGTGCATTATATAGGATATATTTTAATCATTTTCTTTCCCTTCCTCCGTTTTCTTCCAGATCCATCCCACCTCCTTACCAATTCAAATTCATGTGTTTTCTCTCAAAAAAAAATTTTAAGGAAAAAAAAAGAAAAGGAAAGAAGGAAGGAGGGAAGGAAGGAAGGAAGGAAAAGTAGAGCCAAGCATGGTGGCACATCCTTTGATCTCATAACCTAGGGGCAGAAACAGGTATATCACTGGGAGTCTAAGGCCAACTTAGACTCTGTAACAAGTTCCAGTACAGCTAACCAAGGCTACACAGGGGGACCTTGCCTCAAAGAAACAAACAAACAAACAAACAAACAACAACAGAAAGGTAAGTACATACACACGTACACACACACACACACACACACACACACATCTGATTTGTATTGGCTGACTTCGTCAGAGCATGGAGCTTGCCTTGGAGTGTAGTTGATATTCCCAGTATTACCTCATTGAAGAAAATTGATTTATCCTTCTCCTAGGGGTGAAGGTAAAAATCAAAATCATATAAATACTAATTATATTACTCAGTCTATTTTCATTTCAGCTTCAGCTGTGAGAAAGGGTACAATTGATTAATTAAAGGCTCTCTGAGTTGCCATTCCATATCTTTCTGAGTGTTTAATACAAAAATGCATAAATACATATGTGCTTTTGTCTTTGAGTCATAATGCCTATGATTAAGAGTCTCGCCATTTTGCAGGTCAAATATTAAGCAGTAGATTGATTCCAGGGATGATTCTTCTTGCTCTTTAATAATGTGTCAGTCATACTGGGGTAAGAACTGTAGTGAGCCAAAGGCCTGACTGAGGCTGTAAGATCTAATTTCATGGTAGACAACTCACACATTGGCAGGTTATTGATTATTGACAGGGAACCTCAGCTCATTCTCACATCTCTCTCTCTGTAACATGACTTGTATATTACTATGACATGGCATCCAGCTTTCCCAAATGACCCCAAACACAAGATAGGAACTAAAATATTATGTTAGGTCTTGTAACTTTTGTAATATCCTTTTATAATGAGCTATTTGTAATTTGTTATGAGTGCTATGCCAGAAAATATTTGTAAGTTAATACCTAATAAGATTCTGAGAACCAATATATGTCAAGCAAAATTCAGTAGCCAAAAAAAAAACCCACAATAATAATCTTATTTTTTAATGACTAAAATAGCTGGACACCAAAAAAGTAAATACATACAAAGTAAAAATAAGTATCTGAACTATGTTCTATGTAACACCATGAATAAAATTAAAACAAAAATGAGTAATAACTTTCACCTACTATATGATAATTGTCAATAAACAAGAAAAACATTAGAGATAACTGAGCTCCCTTGTATGCTACCACATGGTTCACAATAACCAACATCATAGCAAACTAAGTGTTTTGAACCTTGTATTATTCTATTTTCCATTGTTATTGTTATCTTTTAGCCATTCCATTTTAAATACTTTTTCAATATGTGTGAACACTGAGAAACATTTTAAGTGTTATCTTTGCTTGTTGCTGCACTTATAAAGTAATGAATTACAAATAGCTATGAAACTTGTATGAATATTGACCTGTCTTTTTGTAGAACTACTCATCACTCAGCTTCATCTAAATACAATAATCTCTTGTGTGGATAGAGCAATTTACTTTTTCTGTCTCTGGTAAGTAAATAGTTAATTTACATATACCTATGTTTACAATCTCAAACAAGAGTGCTTGAAATGTCCTAGAATTTTCTAGGAATAAGTAGGTTGAAACCATTGTTTATTGAATTTACAATAGCCAAAAGATAAACTTAGTCTACTTTGGTTTCTGTTGTGATAAACATGATGATCAAAGCAGCTTTAGTTTGGCTTACAGTTTATAGTCCATCATGGAAGGAATCTCACTTATATACAAGATTGTGTAAAAGATCATCTCTAAGAAGCAGAGATCATCCCCTTACCAGCAGGAAGTAGTTTAGAAAGAACAACGCCCAAATTCCCAAATATTGTCTATAAATGTTTGTTTTCATTTAAATGGACTTGGTTATATAAAATAATGAAAAATAAAAAATAAAAAAATAGAAGCAGAGATCACACTGGTAGTTACTAGAGGCTGGGGCAGGGGAGATGCTTAGATGTGTACATACATGAGGATATGAATTTTTACAATGAACAGGTTCAGTAGATATACTGGACACTGTAGTGACTATAATTAACAAAATATTTAAGTATTGTGTTCATAAAAATGATTAAGAAAATAGTTACCTCATAAAAATTAAGTATCTCAACATAAAACATATAATATATATTAATTCATGTGATTTATCTACCAACAACATATGCATATGTTAAAACATTATTCTGTATACCAATAAACACAAAATTTTGTCAGTTAAAAACATTCAGGAAAAATAAATTTCACTACAGTAACAACAAAAGCATCATTACTAAGCAAGTAGGAAATTTAAAATATGCACAAAATCTTTCAGTTCTCTATAAACCATCAGGCTAATTGTGGTTGCAGTGAAAGAATTGCCTAGTTTCCAAAGAAACATTAATATATAGCGATAAAGTATTTTTAAAAACTAAAAACAATTCAAGTAATCTTAACAAATAATAAAAACATGTTTGGGCCTTGACTGACAAGATATAATCAAATGCATAACCATCTTGTTTTCTTTATGTGTGGTGAACACTGTTTTATTTGAACACTTGTGTCTTTCTGACAAGATCAATACCAAATGCATGTAGGTAATCTCATCATGTGTCCAAACTGCAGGAAATAACATTCAAACAACATCTTTAGCACTTAATTTTCCTCAGTGCAACTAAATAATTACAGTAAATTTTCAAACTAATTAGGTGCATGAATCCTAATGATCATTGTCAGGGATGTTTGTTTGGTTCACAATAATTGGCTGATGGTTTGAAGTCCCCGTAGACTTGTCAAATCAGTTCTCCAGGGCCACTGTCAGCTCCAAGTTCTGTGGCCTGAGACATCTGAATGACTTTGATCACACTCCTGGAAAATGTGGAAGCAAGAACAAAGACTAAAGTCTACAAATGAAGCCAGGTCTGCAGGGAGTTTCCATCTCTTCACCTGCTAGTGCTTTCATATTTTCCTGCCGTTACCAGACCAGAGTTTGTAATGAAATATTTTTTTCCTCTGTGGCCAAGCAAAAATTCAATATGGCTGCCTAACAAAAATCAAGAAAACACATCAATTCATAATAAACAAAATTTCCAGACAGTATCAAACTTTTAAATGCATAAATGTGCTTGAATATTTCACATGTCTACCTGGCTACAACAGGAACACTTCAATTTGCCATTTAATGCATTATTCACTTTACCATTTACAGTTTCTGGTATCATTTGTGGTTTTTTCAAAAGAATTACTTTAAAATTTTATATAATTCCTTCCTCTGTGAAGCTGTATTAACACCCCTGAGTAGGGAACACCTGCTCTATGTATGATACCAATATTCACTGTGCCCATCTCTCCTTACTCTTCCAGGCCTCGTTGTATCAAAGTGTCCATGTATTTGTCTTTCCTTAGTGATTGTAGTCACTTGTGAACTCAGAGGGGCGTCCTTGTCACTTGTGCCCTGGCCAACTAAGGAAGGTAGTCATCTTCCTCACAAGGAAAATGGCATTGTACTCTTTTCTTCCTTACCATAACTGATTTCTTTCCTTTCACAATCAAATATCAAACACACCCCTCCTTATTTCCTAAATTATTTTTGAAGTTCCCCCCCCCCTTAGAAAACCACTGTGTGATCTTTTGCTCAAATCATGTCATGGTGATCATTTCTCTACACTATTTCCCATGAGTCAAACAGTATGCACTGTGCTAGGAAATGGAGATGTACCCTAAAAAGGAATTTGAAAACTAATCAGATATAATTTAAAAATAGATTGTTATAAGCCAATACAATCGGCACTCTAAAATGGACAGAAACATGATTATCTAGTAGCATATATTTGGAACTTGGCCCTCGCTGCTTGAAGAAGGACTAGGAAAAAAAAAAGATAGTTTAAGCTTAACTTAACTTGTTGGTAGATTTGGGCAGAAAAGAAGACAGAAAGCATAACAAGTGTATAGACATGAAGTCAAGAATGAATTAAACACATCTAGTGAACAAAGAACAGCTTAATGTGTTTGGAGCACTGGGTACCTACTATAAGGGAGAGAGAGGAAGCTGAAAATTAGTCAGAGGAACAACACACTTGCATGTAACTTTAAGAGATGCATACCTTTCCCCAAATATTACTTAAAAAATTAAACAAAGGTAAGATATAATTAACTTTAGCATTAGGAATGCCATGTCAATTAAGAGGGAAACCTGACTGGGAGGTGTGGGAATTTTAAATAAATAAAGTCGTATATTCAGATTTTTAGGCAAGGTATCTTTCCATAACACAGGCAAGGTATCAGATCACAATTCTGCATTTGTTTCACAAACTCTGGTATTGTTAATGAAAAATTAAATTACTTTTTCTATATTATAGGGAATATGGGAAATAGAGACAATTTGACTAATATCAGTTAAATGTGCTAAATCAAATGAGGAATCAGTAGAACAGATGTATTATTAATGATTCCCTTTTTGTTCTATGGATTTGTTCAGGCTCATATATGTTCATGATATGTAGAGAAGACACAGGAATACCTACCAGGTGAGTGTGTCTCTAAATCAATAACAAAGAAATATTAGATTAGAAGTTATCCTCTTGTAACTGGTCATTGAAATACTGACAGTAGAAAGCATAATACAAAGTCTGTCCAGAAAATGAAAAGGGAGAAACAAATATAGGATCTTAGTCATCTATGGATATGTCAAGGTGACCACTGTAAGAAAACATAAAAGAACCCATGAATAATACTAAAAACAATAGACAACAAAAGATGTAAGAAGATCTAGTGTTTAAAACTACTAGTGCTAGGGATGAGAGATCATTAAATCAGGCAAAATGAGTAAAACTTTTTATCAGTGTCAGAAAAGATATTCAAGCCTCACAGCCCAGGTTATCAAGGCATGAGGAGCAGGCCTTTGGATTAAGAATCATGCTGAAGAGGGAGAGATGTAAGGACAATAGTTTAAACAGTTAAATAACAATTATTTCTTAACAGCCTGGAAAAGGGGCTAAAATTACAACCAAGATTAGTAATTAAGGAAATACAGAAGATAATGAAATAAAATCCTTGTCAATGTGAAAGGAACAAAGATATGGTGTATTATGAGTTTCATATATTACTGCTCCAACCAGTTGCCAAACTTGGTACTATACAACTGAAAATTATGCATCTGGAATCAAAGCTTAAGACAGATTTTTAATTGACCTGAAATTTAGCTGCCAACAGAGCTGCATCCTTTTCTGGAGACTATGAATCAATTTTGTGTTACTTCCTTTCATTTGTGTGTGCCTATGAATGCATGCAAGTATGTGGAGAACAAAGAACATGTGAGAATTGGTTCTTTCCTGAGTTCCAGGGACAGAATGCAGGTTGTCAGGTTTTTGAGGCAAGTCACTTCAAGTCACTTTAAATGCTCTGCTATCTTAATGGTTCTAGTTTTTGTGGCTTATAAAACTCGTTGGCACCACGAAGTCTGTGGCCTTCTCTCTCATCTGCATACTCATCAATATACATCTTCAAATTTTCCTCTCCTCTACTCCACTAGTTTTCTCTAATTCTTTTTCATTGCCACATCCTTTTTTTATGATCCCCTAATTCTGAATATCTGTCGATTCCTGTGAGTACATTTGGACTACCAAAAATAATCAAGGATAATATTCCCATCTCAAGTCTTCCATGAGAGCAAAAGCATTTACAAGTTTTAAGATATAAAATATTAAAATTTCAGAGCTGGGGAAATGTCAGTCAGTAAAATTATTGCTGTGTAAACGTGAGGACCTGAGATCTCTAGCATCCACATAAAAGCCAATGCACATATATAGCCATATGGTGAAGAGTGGAGAGAGATAGACCATAGAGGCTGACAGCCACATTCCATGAAAGAGCCCCTGTCAACACATAACAGGGAGAGTAATAAAGAAGGCACTCCCCATCAATCTCTGTCTCCATGCTCATATAAACCAGCAGGCAGAAATACATGCATATAAGTATACACATCAGCAGGTACATTCAATACACAAGCACACACACACACACACAAACACACACACAGAGAGAGAGAGAGAGAGAGAGAGAGAGAGAATAAAGCATCTATTTAAGACCATTATTCTGCCACACTGAACAAAGATGGAAAGATAAAACTAAAAAGGAACAAAATCTTAGTTATTTTTCTGTTGTCATCTTAAAAAATTGCAAGACCAAGGCAGCTTAAAAGAAAGAGTTTAATATGCTATTTAAATGATTAGAGTCCATTACCAATATTATTGGGAGCATGAGAGTAGATAGGCTAGCATGGCCCTGGAGCAATAGCTGGGAGCTTATACCCTGAAACAAAACCAGGAGGCAGACATAGCTAACTGGGAGTGGTGTGGGCTTTTGAAAAACTCAAAGCTCAGCCTCAGTGACACACCCCTCCAAAAGGGCCGCCTCCCCTAATCCTTTCCAAATAGTTCCATCAGCTTGGGACCAAGTATTCAAATAAATAAGTTTATGGGGTCTATTCTCATTCAAACCATCAGAGGCAAATAATCTGTGCAACCTCCCTCCCCATCTATAAAAGGAATGTCAGGATAAGACAAAAATGGCCAGGAATTCCAAAGTTGTTTGACATTATTGGGATAGTGAAATACATCAAGGTTAGGAGGGCAAGTCTGGGGAGTAGTGTGGTCTATTGCAAAGAATATGACAAAATGTAGAAGAGGAGACTGCAAAGTATCTTAGGATGGGGACAGAATCCAGGGACTGTAGAAACCATAAGGTCTTTATGACATTTAACCAAAAACAGTTAAAGTAAATGGGTTTGGAATGAAGACTCATCTTGGTTGTGCAAGACCATGAGTTTAATTCCCACCACAAAAAGTCAACTATGAATCTAAGAATCTAAGTAGTAATGGAGAGAGTACCTTAACTGCCCTTCCCCTGTAATCAGATTGATGACTACCCTAATTGTCATCATAGAATCTTGATCCAAATAATTGATGGAAGCAAATACAGAGATCCACAGCTAAGCACTGGGCCAAACTCCTGGAGTCCAAGTATATAGGAAGAAGAGTGATAATATGAGCAAAGGGGTCAAGACCATGATGGGGAAACTCACAAAAACAGCTTACTTAAGCAAGTGGGAGCTCACTGACCCTAAATTGACAGCTGAGAACCTGCATGAGACTGAACTAGGCCCTCTGAAGTGGGTGTCTGTTGGATGGCTTGAGCAGATTGTGGGACCACTAGCGTTGGAACCAATATTTATTTCTAGTGCATGAACTGCCTTTTTGAAACCTATTCCCTGTGGAGGGTTACATTCTTCAGCTTCGATACAGAGGGGGGCAGACCTCGGTTCTGCCTCAAGTGATGTGCCAGATTTTGTTGATTCCCCATGGGAGGTCTCACCCTCTCTGAGGAATGGATGGAGAGTGGGGTTGGGAGAAGGTGGGGAGGGGGGAGCAGGAGGACAGGAGGAAACTGGGATTGGTATGTGAAATGAGATTGTTTTAAAAGGAAAAAAGAAAAAGAAAACAAACAGGTGGATTCCTGAATGGGGAATGTCTGTCTGAAGGAAATGAAATGGAATTTGAGCAAAGACTCTGGTCAATATGTGCATCACCAAAACCACTGTCTTACCAAGTAGACTTGGTTATGTCTTTTCTTTGAAAGCCTGCCATGGTGGTCACACCCTTAATCCCAATATACAGAGGTTAAGGCAGGAGGATTATAAACTTGAGGCCAGACTGGGACATATATTGTCCCAAACTCCTTATAAATTAAATCATATGATGTTCAAGATGAGGCAGAGAGGGAGAGGAGAGGGAGAGGGAGAGGAGAAAGGGAGAGTGAAATGGGAGAGAAAATAAACAAATGAATCCTTAGCTAGAGAGTTGTGAAAATATTGTTATGCATGCAAAGCAAAATCAAACTGGTGAGTAAAGTGACATGATGGAGCTTCAAACTCATAAAAATGGCACAGGATGATTTTTAAATGCATTGTTGTTCTTCTACAACATAGTACTCACACATTTTTCAATGTTTCTTTTAGGTAATTTAATTTTACTAAAAGTTTATAATTAATCTTAAAATAGATTTCCCCAATTGTTAATAGATTTTACACACACACACACACACACACACACACACACACACACATACACACACACACACACACTTTACTACATAATTATCTGGCAATTACTTAGTTACATCTCCCACATAATCTGCTCTTGTCAGTGTCACACTGGATTTCATTGCCCTCATTTATTAATTATAACTCACTAACATATAAAACCAATTTCATTGGTAGGTCAAAGCTGCCAGTCAATACTCTGGAATTCTATCATAATAACGTTTTGTGCATTGTAATTTTTGGTTTTTGATAACAGAATTTTGTTTCCTAGTCCTATATCAACTATGCAACATTCTTGTAATGATTTCTTAAACCATCACGTATTTTGTTTAGACATGCCAGTTGTTTTGGTCTTAGGTTCACATGCACAAAACCTTCACAATTGATGCAGTGGAATGTAAGGAGTAGGTTTTTCTGCTTGCAGCCTGGTCTTGTCCCGCCGCCACACCAGCCCCAATACACCGAGACTCTGTATTTGATATAATGCTGTTGGCCAGGTACTAGTTTCTTATCGGCTAGCTCTATCTTAATTATTAACCCATTTCTGTTAATCTAATATTTCCACGTTGTCTTCTTACCTGGGAATGGAGTAGGCATTTCCTCTCACCAGTCTCTCCATCTTGACTCCTCCTTACTACCTCCTCTTTCCTCCTCGTCTCCTAGTCCCTCCTATCTTCCTTTCCTATTGGCCAAAAGTGCGTTATTCATTAGCCAGTATGAGAAACATATATACATAATGGCATCTCTCATCATCTCCTCTTTTCTGTCTAAATAAAAAGAAGGATTTTAACTTTAACATAGCAAAATATATAAGACAACAGTTATCAGATAAGAATCACAGTTAACAATATTTAGTTCATTAACATTTAGTAAGAGTTAAGAAAATATTCCATCATCTATCCTATCTTTGTGTGTCTAAAGTCTATGTAACTTATCTTTAATCCTAACTAAGGAAAACTATAACCATAACTATTTGTCTTCAACTCCTTCAAAGACCACAGAAGGATAGTATATAAACTCTAGAAATGACAGAGATATCTTGCTTTGTCAGTCACCTGAAGTTCTTCTGTAATCTTCCATCTTCAGCCCATAGGCCATAGTGTGTCTAGCAGACTCTTCAGCAAAGTAGGAAACTTTAAACTGTCTTCTTGTATTGGCAATTTGTCAGTCACTTTTCTCTGTGTCCTGCACACTCTCGGGCAGACTCTTCCATGAAGCAGGAACTCTGTAGCAATGTCCATCTTGAATCAGCAGTCACTTTTCTGTGGGTCCTGCATGTCCAGTTTATACAGCACAAAGTCAAAAGTCCAGACAAGAGCAGTATCTTGTCCAAATAGCTAACCTTGCCATATTGAAAGTAAACTTCATAACCCGTTTCTTTGATGTCCATCTTCCTTTCTGAAGCAGGTGGTATTGCCAGAAAAACCCTAAACCATTTTAAATGCCATATTCTGTAGGTCTTTGAAAGGTTTGAAGAAGGCCTATCCATTTCAAATACATGTCTGTATATGTAGAAATCTTAACTAACTTAACTATAATATCTGACTATCATAGGTAATTATCTATAATCTGTACTACATTATACATTACATTTCTAAATGAGCTATAAAAACAAAGTACCTAAACGAGGAGAAATATTCATATCACAAAATTGACCTTAAATTATATCAATAAATGAAAATCCATTCCAAAACAAAGTATTCATATCTATACCATAATCCCCTTTTTACCATTAAAAAGAGATTGGTTGTGGTCATTAACCATTTATAACCAACCCCATTTAAATGAAAACAAGCATTTATAAACAATATTTGAGAATTTGAGCGTTTTTCTTTCCAAACTACTTCCTGCTGATGGGGGCACTGTCATGGGGATCCTAAGAAGATGCAGAAATCCTGGCTGTAGTCTGCATGACTGATTTGTCCAGCTGTTTTGAATGTAGGATCACCTAGTACTCTGTTTCAGGGGGTCTGGCTTGCTCAAACCACATTAGTATGGAAGGAATCCACAGCTTTTCATATTCTGTGGAAACAAAAATAGAAATCCTTTTCCTCAGTAACTTGTCCTTAGACTTAAATTTTGCAGTCAAAACATTTTTAAAATATATAAATTGAATTGATCCAGCAGCATTTGTTTTAACAGTTGTTGTTTCCTCAGCAGTCAAACAATACAAAGACAATATAATATTGTACAGTATCCAGAATCTATCCGTCTTTGTGGCTTTTATTTTTTTTACTCTATTTATTTTACTTATATTTTTTAATTTTTTGATACAGGGTTTCTCTGTGTAACTTTTATCCATCCTGAATTCACTCTGCATACCAGGTTTACATTGAAATCACAAGAGATCTGCTTGCCTCTGTCCCCTGAGTGCTGGGATTAAAGGCATGTGCCACCACACCCAGTTTTTCTTTGTCTTTTTCAAACCATTTTATTATTTTTTTCCATGTCCGCATCTCCCATCAGTGGAATTTTGAAGATTTTATGTCACTTGGGCCATCTGGTGTTCCATGAGAAATTTTGCCAAACTAAAGATGAGAAGAAAACTAAACATTTGAGAGAAGACCGGGTTTGAAGTCCTCTTTGTCAGATCTAAAAATGGTTGCACCAGCCTGATTCTTAGGTCGGTCTGCTTGGAATATCTTTTTCCATCCTTTTATCATGAATTGGTATCTATCCTTGATATCAAGATGCATTTTTTGATGTCTCAGAAGTTATATTCTTGTCTTGCATCTATTCTATTAGACCATGTCTCTGTATCAGAGAATTGAGATGGGTTGAGAGTTTTCAATGAGCAGTGTTTGTTAATACCCAATATTTTATTGTGGTCATATGAATTTTCCCCCTTCTTTTGATTTTCTTTATTCCACTATTTGTGTTTTCATAAATTTCTTTAATGGACTTATTTATTTCCTCTTTGAGGACCTCTAACATTCATTAAAGATATTGTGAAGTCCTTGTCTGATGCTTCAGTGATTTTTTTCATTTCTCAGGGCATACAACAGCAGGTTTGTTGGATTTCATTGGAGAAGTACTGTCCTGGCTGTTATTGATTGTGTTTTGATGCTGGCATCTGAGTGTCTAAATTTGAGATGATTTTAACTCTAGGTGCAGATATCTGGTATTGTCTTTGGTGTGTGTGTGTGTGTGTGTTCTGTTCTTTGGTTTCTGTTCCCTTCTTGGTCCTTATGAGAGCATAGTTGCCTGGTAGGGAATGCTTCTGAGATTCTGCCTGTGGTCACAGGGGTTTCCAGCAAGGTTGTGTTTCTTGGTATTTGGAGCTTACACTTAGGGCAGGGGATAGACTAGAAGGAAGGATGGTGTGGGGCATCGTGGAAAGAAAGCAAGATGTACTGCCAAGATATGCTTAGTCTGTTGGGCACAGAAGCCCAAGAAAAGAGAGGCCACAGACAGTGGTCTGCTACACAATTGGGCATGAGACCTGGAGATTGGGTTTGGAGGAGATCTGAAGATGACCTACCTGTTTCCCTGGCTTGTGGAAGGTGGAAGCTGAGATGAAGGAGTGAAGTGCTGAGGGAGACTGTAGGAGATCTGGGGTATCTACTAGAAGCAGGGTCAGAGAGGAAGGGGAGGCAAAAGAGCTGGAGATGCACCTAGGGAACTGGAATTGAAGGAGAGTATAGGAAGTAGAGGTCTGAAGATTGCCCTACCTAATTCCCTTATGTTTGCCTTATTTAAAAAGAATCATTCTGATGGGTATAAGATAAAAATCAGAATGTAGTTTCAATTTACATTGCTGGCTAAAATTTACACTGGTTGCTAATCATGTTCATAGAATATATGGCATTTGATCTTCTTTTGAGAGTGTTTTTCCAGAACATTTGCCCATTATTAATTAGATTATTTGTTTGTCTGATGGTAGTTGTCATTAGGTTTTTTTATCTTTTTATAACTGCAAGATGAATACCTGGCAAATGTTTTGCCTCATTATATAGGCTGACTCTTCTCTCTGTTTTTTTTTTTTTTTTTTCCTTTGCTGTGCAGGAAGTTTTTAATTTCTTATAATTGTACCAATCAATTCTTGCTTTTATTTCTTGGGTTGTTGAAATTCTACACCACAAGGAATCTTATCTAAGCTAATATCTTAAAGGATTTTCCTTGGGATTTCTTCTAGAAGTTTGAAAATACATTATGGCCATACATTATGGTCTTCAGTCTAGTTGGTATGTTGAACAAGAATATAATTTGAACATGAACTTTTACATGTAGATAATTATTTTCCCAGCACATATTTGAAGAGGACATCTTTAATTCAAAATATTTTTGAGAGACTTTGGCAAAAATTTAAGTGGCGATATTTGAATAGATTTACTCTGGAGCCCTCCATTCTACTATTGTGATGTATATATCTGTTTTTCTGCCAACACCAATTGGTTTTAGATACTATGGCTGTATAATAATTAGAACTCAAGGTTGTGATATCTCTATCACTGTGCTACATGTTCTGGATTGTTTTGAGTAGTTGAGGCCTTGGGTGCTTCTGAATACAATTTAGTATTGTTTTCTCTAGTTCTATAAAAAATGCTATTAAGCTTATGATGAGGGTTATATTCAATCTGTTATTTTTGTGGGGAGGATCTGTTTAGATGTTCAAGTCATTTTTATCCTTCATTCAGTTATATCCTATATTTTATTGATTTCTGTTCAGGGAATTGTCATTGCATGCCTGAAATGAAAGTAACATGATGAGGAGATTCAAAATGTAGGACTAAGAGAACAGAGGTCCCGATCCACTCTCCAGTAAGGTAAGAACATGTAGAAACACTTAGATTGATAGAAATGGGTTAATATTTAAGACAGAGCTAGCCAATAAGAAATGCTAGTAATAGGCTTTATATCTATTACAATGTCTCTGTGTTTTATTTGGGGCTGGCCCAGCTGTGGGACCAGGGTGGCAGGAAAAACATGCTCATAACAAAATGGCGCCACAACATGGCTACTAAGAACTCCACTTAAAACTGAACAAGAGCTTAATAAAGGATTTTAGAAACAAAAGAACAGAGAGAAGCAAGGATTTTTGATATCACCATTTTTTTCTCGGTTGGGTTCTGTTTTGCTAGAGATAAGCAGAGATTTGCACAGCTCCTTTAAGGGAGATTTCCTGACTCAGTATAGAGGCAAAAAAACCACATGACTTTTAAGAAGTGCTGCTAACAATTCAATGGTGTATATGAGCAGCTGGTTTAAAATAAATAAATAAATAAATAAATAAATAAATAAATAAATAAATAAATAGAGAGTAGCTGGGACATTGGTGGCACAACCCTTTCATTCCAGCACAAGGAACACAGAGGCAAGCAGATATCTGTGATTTCAAAATGAACCTGGTATACAGAGTTAATTCCAGGACAAATGAAAGTTACACAGAGAAACCCTGTCTCAAGAAATGAAAAAAATAAAAGTAGAAGAAATAGAATAATAAAAAAAAGCCCCATAAGGATGGAAAGCACAAAAAGATTCTGGATACTGTATGCTATTGTATTGTCTTTAAATTGTTTGACTGCTGAGGAAATAGCAACAACTGTTAAAATAAATGCTGCTGGATTAACCCAATTTATATATTTTAAAAATGCTTTGACTCCAAAATTTAAGTTCAAGGACAGGTTACTGTGGAAAAGAATTTCTATTTTGGTTTCCTCAGAAATGAAAAGCTCTGGATTCCTTCCAGACTAACATGGTTTGATCAAGCAAGACCCCCTGAAACAGTGTCCCAGATGACCCAACATTCAAAACAGTCTTTCAGACCACTACAGCTAGGATTTCTGTGTCTTCTTAGGATCCCCATAACAGCACCCCCTACCAGCAGGAAGCAGTTTGGAAAGAACTATGTCCAAATTCCCAAATATTTTCTATAAACGTTTATTTTCATTTAAATTGGGTTGGTTATAAATGGTTAATAATCACAACCAATCTCTTTAAATATAAAAAGGGAATTATTGTATAGATATAAAATACTTTGTTTTGGAATGGAATTTCATTTAGTGATACAAATTTAAGATCGATTTTGTGATATGTATATTTCTCCTCGTATTTAAGTATTGTGTTTATATGGCTCATTTAAAAATATAATGTATAATTTAGTACAGATTATAGATAGTTACCTATAATAGTCAAAACTTACAGTTAGGTGAGTTAGGTTTTCTAGATATATAGAGATGTATTTGAGATGAACAGGTATTCTTTAAACCTTTCAAAACCTATAGAATATGGCATTTAAAATGGTTTAGGATTTTTCTTGACAGTGAGACATAACTGCTCCTGGCAAAACCATCTGCATCAGAAAGGAAGATAGACATCAAAGAAACTCGTTATGGAGTTACTTCCAATATGGCAAGACTAGACATTTGGGCAAGATACTGCTCTTGTCTAGACTGTTTAACTTTATGCTTTATAAACAAGACACAGAAAGTGACTGCTGATTCAAGATGGACATTACTACAGAATTCCTTCATGGAAGTGACTATCAGATAATCTTCAGGACACAGAAAAAAGTGACTGGCAAACTGCAAATACAGATGGACAGTTTAAAGTTTCCTGCTTTGCTGAGGATTCTGCCAGACACACTGTAGCCTATAGGCTGAAGATGGAACTTTACAGAAGAACTTAAGGTGCCTGACCAGGTAGTGAGATGTCTGTGTAATTTCTAGAGTTTATATATTATCATCCTGTGTTTCTGAAATAGTTGAGGACAGATAGTTATGGTTATAGTTTTCCTTTGTTAGGATGAAAGATAAGTTACATATAGGACTTTAGACTCACAAAGATAGGATATATGATAGAATATTTTCTTTAAATCTTGCTTAATGTTAATGAACTAAATATTGTTAACTATTGTTTTTATTTGATAATTGTTTTGTTATATATTTTGCTATGTTAAGGTTAAAACCCTTCTTTTTATATCGACAGAAAAGAGGAGATGATGGGAGATGTCATTCTGTAAATATGTTTCTCTTATTGGTTAATGAATAAAACACTGTTGGCCAATAGGAAAGCAAGATAGGCAGGACTAGGAGACAATGAGGATATGGGAAGTAGTAAGGAAGGGATTCAAAATGTAGGACTAAGAGAACATAGGTCCTGAACCTCTATCAGGTAAGATAAGACCACATGGAAATACTTAGACTGATAGAAATGGGTTAATGTTTAAGGCAGATCTAGCCAATAAGAAATGCTAGTAACAGGCTAACAGCTTTATATCAAAAAGAAAGTAAGAAAGAAAGAAGAATATAAAGAAAGGAAGGAAGGAAGGAAGGAAGAAAGAAACGTGATGATGGCATACGAAGTTTTTAATACGTTATCAATTTAGTTTGTGATTGTTTAATTGTAGAATTCTGCATGAATGTTCATCAAAGAAATTCACATGTAGTTATTTATATTTTGCTTATTTTGTTCTTATCAATCTTTGAAAATAAGAAAACAGTAGCTTTGTTGAAGGAATCAGGAAATACTCCATCCACTTTCATGTAGATAATTTGCATATAAATAATTTGAAGATCATTGCTGTTAATCCTTCATTACAGGTCTGGATAAAAATGGTGGTGGTGAGCTGGAGGGATAGCTCAGCCATTAAAGGCTAAGCTCACAACCATAAATATAAGGAAAAATGATAGTGGATCTATCCAGTACAGGTTTTTCTTTGTTGAGAGACTATTGGTGTCTCAATTTCATTATTACTGGTATGTATTCACTTTTTATATCTCCCTTGTTCATTTTAGTACTTCCATTCTTCTGTATTTTACAGTTTATTTTCATGTGTACTATAAAAAATGAGAGGCATTATTAGATCTTTTCTAAGATAGCTTTTGATTTAGTCCAGTCAAGAACAATATTGATGTCAAAATTTTAAAAAACTTACTACATTGTGGAGACATGATCATAATCAAAAGAAAAATCAAGAAATAGTCATAAGTAGCTTAATTTAATTGACTAGGAAATGGTAAAAAGAAATTAAACGAGATCCATTCAAGCAATTTTGCATCATTAAGATAAAGGTACTTCCACTGAGTGATTGCCTCTGGTTCCTTCTGATGAACCATTCCATTAGCAACCTAAAACACAATGAACAAAAATCAGATGAGCATACACCGTCAGAATCATGTTTTTAAGATGAGTTTATCTGTGTTGGTTTTTTTTTTTTTTTTTTTTTTAGTTAAACCTAGATCAAAATGTGGATTTAGGGGTATATTTTTGCTAATCTTTTGTTGTTTTTTTGCCAGCATTATTCAGCCTAACTCTCTCAAAATTCATACCCCCCAATGGCTCTTACTAAAATATGCTTCAAAACTGATTCATTAACAATACAGGATTATTATATGCTTATGTTCTTATTCCTTTAATGTGAATATGACTCTAAAATATATAACTCACATATAAAAATTGGTAATCCAACAAATGTCTTCTTTCTCCTGGTTTCCACTGAGTTAACTTAATGGTCCACTCAGCAACAGCATTACTGTTCTAGTTATCCTTCTGAGTTCTAGGAAATAGTTCAGCCAAATCTGCATGATGCATAATTATAACTTCATCCTGCACTAGTTGTATGGGAGTTCAGGTTTTGTTTTTGCTTTTTAGTTTTCCTAAATTATGGTTAGCTTCTTTGTAGACAACCAGAAAACAAAAGATTTTTTTTATTTCTACATGTCTCATTCTCTATCATTAGATAAGGCTCTTCCCCCCTCCCCCCCTCACATGAGATGGTCCTGAAAATTGTTTGGAGATAGGACAATAACCGAGTTTCTTTTCTGCTCTCACAGGTAATTATATTTTGACCCCCAGAGAAATAGGAGAGTTTCACAGTAGTTTTAAAGGGTTTTGTTTTTCCATACTTCTTTTTTTAACTCTAAAATGGAATAACCAATATAACCAAGAAAAGTATGGCAGTCTTTTAACACCAACATTTAAGGTAGGAGAGAGATGGAGGCAGCAGGATCAGTAGTTTAATGCCAGGCTAGACTACAGAATATGTTGTTTCAAAAAATATACACATATTCACACACACACACACACACACACACACACACACACACACACCTGTAGTTATGTATGCATATACATGTGTAGGTATGGATCTCTGTAGATACGTATGCATATATATGTGTGTGTGTGTGTATGTATATGTATATATAATTAACTTAAAGTCTATGGTAGCTGAGTTAATAATCAACTCTATAAATTAAATTTCAGTACATTTTAATGATGCAATTACAGTACTTTTTCAATTAACAAATCAATGAATTCAAGAAAGCATTTGCTTTTTTTCCAAGATGCTCAGCTACTTCACATGGGGAAAGACCTTCATTTATATGTGAGTTTTATTAGTTTCGACATTACTTCTTTTAATAACTGTATAAACTGACTACCTTATGTCTCCATGGTATGGTTAATAAGGAGGTTTTTAATGTAGATATCACAAGTGATACTGAGGGAGGTCACTATGAGTTTCACGACATTAATGAATCACAGGCAGCCATATGTATTTTCTGCCAGAAGTAAGGAAAATTATTGCTTTTGGTAGAGAGGAATGGCTTCATAAGTTCTTGAGAGGTGCTGGCTTCTATCTGACAGAAAGAATCTTCAACAAATGATGCTGACATAACTGGATGCTGACCTGTAGAAGACTGCAGATAGGTCCATATCTATTGTCATGTACAAAACTTAAGTACAAATGGATCAAAGACCTCAACATGAATCCAGTTACATTGAACCTCTTAGAAGAGAAAGTGGGAGGTACCCTTGAATGAACTGTACAAGAGACCACTTCCTGAACATAACAGCAGTAGCACAGACACTGAAATCAACAGTTAATAAAAGGAACCTCTGGAAATTAAAAGGCTTCTGTAAGGCAAAGGACACAGTCACCAAAACAAAACAGCAGCCCACAGAATGTGAAAATATCTTCACCAACCCCACATCTGACAGAGGGCTGATTTCCAAAATATACAAAGAACTCAATAAGCTAGATATCAAAAGACCAAATAATCCAATCTAAAAAGTGGGGTACAGAACTAAATAGAGAAGTCTTAATAGAGGAATCTAAAATGGATGAAAGAAATTTAAGAAAGTGCTCAATGTTTTTAGCCATCAGGGAAATGCAAATCAAAACTACACTGAGATACCATCTTACTCCTGTCAGAATGGCTAAAATTAAAAACACCAAAGACAGTTTATGATGGAAATGATGTGGAAAAAGGGGAACACTCCTTCACTATTGGTGGGAGTGCAAACTCATACAGCCACTTTGTAATTCAGTATGGCAGTTCCTCAGGAAAATGGAAATCATCTACCACAAGATCCAATAATTTCACTCTTAGGCATATACCCAAAAGATGCACATTCATACAAGGACATCTGTTTAACTATGTTCATAGCAGCATTATTTGTAATGGCCATAATCTGAAAGCAACCTAGATGCCTTCAACTGAAGAATGGATAAAGAAGATGTGGTACTCTTACACAATGGAGTACTATTCAGTGAAAAACAAAACAAAACAAAACAAAAACGGAATCTTGAAATTCGCAGGCAAATGGATGGAACTAGAAAAAAAAAAAAAAAAAAAAAAAAAAAAAAACATCCTGAATGAGGTAACCCATTCACAAAAAGACAAGCACAGTTATGTACTCACTCATATATCGTTTTTAGACATAGGGGAAAGAATTACCAGCCTGCAATCCACACTGCCAGAAAACGTAGGAAACAAGGAGGACCCTAAAAGAAACATACATGGTCTCCCTCAGAAGGGGAAAGGGACAAGATCTCCCAAGCAAATTGGGAGCATGTGGGGAGGGGACAGGGTGTTACGGAGAAGAGGAGGAGAGAGATGGACATGACAGAGCAAGATTGAATCAGGGAAAGAATAGAGGAGAGCAAGAAAAGAGATACCATAATAGAGGGAGCCATTATAGGGTTTTTTTTATAACTATTATAATTATTTTTATTTTACATGTCGATCCCAGTTCCCTCTTCCCTCCCTCCCTGCCTCCTCCCCTCCCTCTTAACCTCTCTGCCCCTCACATGCACGCTGACCACCCTCCCCTCCCACCCCCCCACCCCAATTCCACATGTAGGGCAAAGCCACCAAGGTGGGGTCATGTATATCTGTCAAGTCATTTGAAGTAGGGACTAGGACTTCTCTCCTGTCTCTAGGTTAAGGCAGTTATCCCTCCATGGGGGATGTGTTCGCAAGGACCTTTTGTGCCCCAGGGATACATCCTGGTTCCACTGTCTGAGGTACCTTAGACTGCTCAGTCCTTCTAGTTGAGGCCCATATTCAGGGGGACTGAGTCTGGGGGACCCATTAGCTCCTCCTTATTCAGGTCAGCTGTCTCTATGTGTTTCTGCAATCTGGTCGTTTCCTCTCCGTCTGCATATGGATTCTAGTTCGACTCATTGTTTAGGTATGGGTTTTTGCTTCTGTTTCCAACAGGTATTAGATGAGGGCTCCATGATGGTGGATAAGTTAGTTGTTGATCTCACTATCCGGGAAGGGCATTTATGGTAGTCTTTCCATGGTTTCTCAAATTGTTAGTTGGGGGCAGTCTTGTAGGTCTCTAGACCTTTTTTTAGGTTCAGTTTTCTCTTCAAAGCAATAATGACTCCCTCTTTTATGTTTGTTCTCTCACTCTCTTTCTCTCTTCCTCTCTTTCTCTCTCTCTCTCTCTCTCTCTCTCTCTCTCTCTCTCTCTCTCTCTCTCTCTCTCTCTCTCTCTCTCTCTTCTGTCTTCTATTCCTACCCTGACTCAATCTTCCTAGTCGCACTCGCTTTCCTCTCCTCCCCTTCTCTTTCTGCTACATCTCTCTCCATTCTCTGACCCCCTACTTCCCTTGTGCTCTGGGGGATTTGTGCCTTCCCCCTTCTGTGAGGGACATTATATGAATTTTTAGAATACACCTTGTATCCTAGTTCCTCTGGTGGTGTGAATTATAGGCTGGTGATCCTTTGCTCTAGGTCTAAAATCCATATATAAGCGAGTATATACCATGTTCCTCTTTTTGTGACTGGGTTACCTCATTCAGGATGGTTTCTTCAAGTACCATTCACTTGCCTGCAAATTTCAAGAGTTCATTATTTTTTTCTGCAGAGTAGTATTCCATTGTGTAGATGTGCCACTTTTTCTTTATCTATTCTTCAGTTAAGGGGCATCTAGGTTGCTTCCAGTTTCTTTCTATTACAAACAATGCTGCTATGAACATAGTTGAGCACATGTCATTGTTGCATGGATGTGGATCATTTGGGTATATGCCTAAGAGTGGGATTGCCAGGTCCTGTGGTAAACTAATTCCCATTTTCCTAAGGAACCGCCAAACTGATCTCCAAAATGGCTGTACAAGTTTGCACTCCCACCAGCAAACCACAGCCCACAGACTGGGAAAAGATTTTCACCAATCCTACATCTGACAAAGGGCTGATCTCCAAAATATACAAAGAACTCAAGAAACTAGTCAACAAAACACCAAATAGCCCTATTAAAAATGGGGTACAGAACTGAAGAAAGAATTC
Source organism: Phodopus roborovskii (assembly GCF_943737965.1). Classification (NCBI taxonomy): domain Eukaryota; kingdom Metazoa; phylum Chordata; class Mammalia; order Rodentia; family Cricetidae; genus Phodopus; species Phodopus roborovskii. Next base: position 37,001,095 of record NW_026125295.1, on the reverse strand, counting down.
TCAATAGAGGAAATCAAAAAGGCTGAAATACACTTAAGAAAGTGCTCAGCATCCTTAGCTATCAGGGAAATGAAAATCAAAACAACTTTGAGATACCATCTTACTCCTGCCAGAATAGCTAAAATTAGAAACACCAATGACAACTTATGCTGGAGAGGATGTGGAGAAAGGGGAACACTTCTCCACCATTATAGGGTTTAAGAGAAATCTGGCACAAGGATGAGCCCAACTACCTTAAATGCCCTTCCCTGATAATGAGATTAAAAACTACCTCATATGCTGTCCTAGAGCCTTCATCTAATAGCTGATGGAAGCAGAAGCAGACACCCACAACTTAACACTGAGATGAATTCCTAAAATCCAGGTGCAGAGAAGGAGGAGTGATGAGCAAAGGGGTCAACACCAGGTTGGAGAAACCCATTGGAACTGGGAGCTCATCACCTCCAGTTTGATACCTGGGAAACCAGCATAGGACCAACCCAGATTCCCTGAATGAGGTGTTAATTGGGAGGACTGGGCAGTTTGTGGGATCTCTAACATTGGAACCAGGATGTATCCCTGGTGCACAAAAGGACTTCGAGAGCACATGGAGGGATACTCCCTTAACCTAGAGGCAGGAGGGATGTCCTAGTCCCTACCCCAAATGGCTAGACAGATTTTGATGAAGACCTCACCCTTCCTGGGGAGTGGGTGGGGTGTTATATGGGAGGGGAGGCTGGGGGAGCACAGGAGGATGGGAGGGAAAGGGAACTGGGTTCAATATATAGAATAAAATAATAATAAACCTTAAAGTAACAGCAGTAAAGAGGAATGCATACTGGATAGTCTAAAAGCAAGCAATCTGTAACAGAATGGTCAAATCTATAAGCAGCTGAACAATATCTAAGAACTAAGTGCAACAGAGTTTTAAAGTAAAAATTCTAGAGTTCAGAAAATACCAAAAATTGGAGCTCTCACACTAGTATATATGAGATAAAATTTTTAAATTTTAAATGTCTTTATACTTAGTACTAGAAGAAGAACAGTGGATTCAAAGGTTGTTCAAGATTCATTTTACTGTCAATATGTCAATATCACTTGACAGCTCAATTTCTTAGGCTATATGTTCAATATTAGTCTATGTTTTCCTTATGTCAGAGATCTATTAGCTATCCAACAACAATGGTGTGTTAAACTCCTGAGGGACTGTAGTTGTTTTCATTCTAAGATTTCTGCTTGTCTTGATGCAAATGTTATTTCATTTAAATAAGCAATTAAAATATCTTTTATTCCCAAAGATATGACCTAAGAGATCTTGTTTAGTACTAGGTCTCGCTTGCCATCACACTCACAGCACCTGGAGGTAGTAGGGTGTGACTGTGGTTGCTGGCTAATGTGTGCCAAGCATGGGTGACCACTGACCAGAGTGTGGAGTGTTTCCATTAATAAGTTAGCAATGATGTGTGAGATGGAATACTCATGAAGCAATTGGGGATGCAAGGAGAGTGTCCTACACACACACATACATACCCACAAATGTTCAGTGACTATAGGATTTCTAGCATTGGTGCTTCTAGTTGGCAGTGACTTCTGTGTTCCAGGTGCAGGTATTCATGGACTACACCTAGCAACTGTTGCTTTAGGATCAAAACTATGGGTGTTCTTGCTATACACTTTCCTACAATAAGCATAGTACAAACAACTACAGAACATTCATGTTGCATGTCCAGAGAAGAGGCATCTGTGGAACAACAGTGCCTTTCCCACACCTTGCTTTATTCCTGGCACTGAAGTAGTCATGGATTTGACTATATGCAAATCAGCTTCAGGCAGAGAGCTGGGTTCTGAAGCATGGGAATGAGAGAAGCTACAGCTTTAGGATTCAGTATAAGCACGGGGTAGAGATGATGGCAGGCTCTCTGTGTGTACTGTATTTAGTGATAGCTGATACTCCTACTACACATTTCAGGATAAGTTACTGCTTGGGATAACATTAAGGGAAACTTCTCTATGAATGCTGCAGGGAGAATGTGTGAAGGCTGCTGAGAGCCTCTGTAAAACAGGCCAATGTGGTCTTCTGTGGCACCCATCAAGGGCCTGGCATGGTGTTCATAGCCATAAGTAGATGTTTCTCATGAGTAATCACCTCAGACATACTTTCTATACAGTATTTTCCACTCCTGTGCCGTTATGTTTCCATTTGGATGCTTGAGTCTTCCTAGCTCTATTTACAGACCACTGGTATCTATTTCTTCTAGGATAATGGAGCCTAGTGTTTTGTCCTCTGAAAACTTGCTGGTATAATTTTTCTTTATCTTTGGTGTGTGTGTGTGTGTGTGTGTGTGTGTGTGTGTGTGTGTGTGTGTGTACACCATGATGTTTATGTGGAGATCATAGGAAACTTGAAGAACTCTGTCCCCTTTTTATTACATGAGTTCTAGAGATTGAACATAAGTCATCAGCTTTGGTAGCAAGTACCTTTCTTCACCAAGCCATCTACTGGCCCATTTCCTTTGTTGTCTTTTCTATTCCTTTTTAAAAACTACTTCCATCTACTATGCCATGTGCCATATAGAACAGTGTGCAGCACAGATCTTTTTTTTCCCATCAGCTCTCCAATACAAGCAAGACAGAATCCAACACATTGTGACTTCTTCCTTTTGCAGAAGATGAGAATTGTGAGTTTAGTCTTATTCATTCCATACTGAGCCAGGACAAAAGACTTGGTGATTATGCTGACTCAACCCCCCTTGTTTTTCTTGTTTTCAGTAGTGCCTGATATGGCCTATTAGTGCTCTTGATCCAGGCAAGTCAGAACTGCATCCCTGATGGACTCTTTTGGAGGTTGGAGATTGCTCCCATAAGTCTTCATAGAGCCAAGAGAGATTATGACAAGTATCCTTGCAGGCTTCAATAAGGCCAGTTTGCCAGGAGACAGGAACCCTCATACTAGCTCCTCAAATTTGACCAGTGATAAACATCTTTATGGGAAGAAGGAGGGCAGAGGGAAATCTCACTCTTCCCCTTGTTGTCACTCTCCTGAAAGATCCTGTTCTTGGATGTTTCAACCATGTGAATGGTTAATGGGTTTTCTAGAGGTCACTCAGACTAAAGAGTAGAACTGAGACTAAGTCCAGGTTTCTAATTCCCAGGCTGTGACTCTTAAACCACCACCATACACAGTGACATACATATTAGAGAAAAAAAAGTCATAATTGTGAGTCTTAAGAACATATAGGTCAGAGTTTAAATGAAGTCAATGTCTAAAATTTTTCTCAATTCCTTCATGACATAATATACTTTGCCTCTACTTAGCAATTACTAAAATTACTAGTATTACTAGTTTATCCTTCTGACCAATCCCCTTATGAGTGGGGCATCAAGAAAGTAGTGACTTTAATGTTATTTATAGTTACAAGGCCAGAGTTATTTTTAAGATCTTGTTATTCCACATTCTTACTGGAGTTTCTTGCTTTGCAAAGGGCACCTAAAACACACACACTCACCACACACATACACACACAAACACACTCAAATGTACTAGCATCTGTCATTGTTGAGAGAGGACAGAGCTGCATGCACATCTTATTTCTTTCTAAAGAGTGTTTTCTCAAATGCCAGAAAGCTCTATTGTTTGTTTAGTGAAGTTCAGATTCATCTTTCGAAGACTACCTGATGAGCCATTGAGAGCAGAAAACTGAAACCCCATCTGCCACAGATCATTAGACAGAGACCCATCTCCTGGTAGAGTCACTTTTGTTTCTTCTTAATGCAAGACAGCCATTTCATTTGGTTCTATATTGTGTCTAAAGACTGAAATAAGAACAATTATCCTATCTCAATTATTTGCAATTTTTGAAGTATTTAAATATAGCAACCTCGCTACTGTGTCGGAATTACAACTAAAGCACAGGAAATATGACGCATGAGGATAAGGCACAGAAATGCTGTTCTGATATGTTCTATATGTGTAACTTGCTTTAAATAAATAACTTCTGATTGCTGAATCTTTATATTTCAAATATAGTTTTGATCAAAGTATTTATTCAAGTTTTCTTCTTATAGTAAACAAATATCAGAGAGCCAAAATATTCAGATAAATGGTAGTAATCGTCCACGTGTTATTGAAAGATGTTTATTAAATTTCTACTGCATCTTGGGTGGCATACAAGACGGTAAAATGTTTTCTATAAAATAAACTTTTCAATAAATCAGATAATTAAGAAATTGCTGACTTATTAATTGTGATATATTTCAAATGCCTTTCCATTCTAGTTTGATTTCTTTTGCTGTGGTACATTTACCAAAAGTGATTTTGGGAGGAAGGGATTTATATTTAGCCAACAGTTATTGCCCAGCAGTTTTCAGATCCTAAATACTCTGTCATTTAATTCAGATGTACCCCTGTATTTTCATGAACTTCACTCAGCATTTTATTCCTGTTCTCTTTTAATTAATTGAGGTGTTTATTATTTATTCATGTCTTCCTTAAACTTCTTGAATTTTTGATGAATGTTATGATTATTTTTTTAAAATATGTACAATGGTTTTCATATAGATAATTCTTATTGGAGCAAAAGCACATATACAAAAAAAAAAAACAGAAAGAACACAAATTAATGCCTTAAGTATGTAACTACATAATTCATAAAAACAAGAACAACCTGTGCCAATTTGTTCAAGAGTACCTCCCACTTTCTCTTCTAAGAGGTTCAGTGTGGCTGGATTTATGTTCTGGTCTTTGATCCATTTGGACTTGAGTTTTGTGCATGGCAATAGACATGGATCTATCTGCAGACTTCTACACACCCTCATCCAGTTGTGCCAGAGAAATTAGGATATAAGGAAGAATCTAACAGATTCATACAAGGTTCCTCACAGAAGGGGAAAGGAACAAGATATCCTGAGCATATTGAGAGTGGGATGGCACTGAGGGGAGTGAGGGGAGAGAGGGCTAGGATAAAGAGAAGGGGAGGAGAGGGAGATTGAATCAGGGGAGGAATAGATGAGAGAGAGAGAGAGAGAGAGAGAGAGCTACCATAAAAGTGGGAGCCATTATAGGTTTGAAGAGAACACTGACTCTAGAGAAAGTCCAGAGACTTACAAGACTGACCCCTAACTAACAATTTGAGCAACAGTGGAAACTTTACCATAAATACCCTTCCCTGAGAATGACATTGAGCTCTCCTCTAGTACCTGATGGAAACAGAAGAAGAAACCCACAGCTAAATCCTGAGCAGAACTAGAATCCAGATGCAGAGAGGGAGGAAAAGACCAGGCTACAGAAACCCACAGAGACAGCTGACCTGAACAAGGAGGAGCTAACAACCCCCAGGCTGATGGCTGGAAATACAGCATTGGACCAACTCAGACCCCCCTGAACATAGGTCTCAGTTAGAAGGCCTGGGCAATCTAAGGGACCTCTGATGGTGGAGCCAGGATGTATCCCTAGTGTACAAAGGGCTTTAGGATGAGCACATTCCCCGTGGAAGGGATGCTCCCTTAACCTAGAGGCAGGAGGGAAGGCCTAGTCACTACACCAACTTACTTGACAGATTTTGTTGACCCCTCCTGGAAGGTCACTCTCCCTGTGGAGTGGGGGTGGGTGGGATGGAAGGTGATTGGGGGGCATGGGAGGGTGGGAGAGACGGAGGGAAGGAGAAGGAACTGGGATCAATATGTAAAATAAGAAATAAGAAAAACAAGAACAACTAAACCAAATCCAATGAATATATAAAGTAAAAGAAAAAATTAAGATGAACTTTTAATAACATGAAATTACAAAAATACACAGAATTAATGAATTTGGGAGCCAGTTTTTGGAACAGATAAACCAGGTTAACACATCATTCCCACAGTTAACCAAAAGGAAAAATATGAAGGAGGAAGGAGCAAAGAGATGAGGAGGAGGAAGAGGAAAAGAAATGAAAACTGAGACCTAATTGAAAAGAACAAAAGAGGAAGTCAAGCAAACAATAGGATAGACAGAAAAGGAAAAAAATGAATTTCCAGATTCATCCAAACCACCAAAATTAAATGACAAAGAGTTCATCAATATAAACAGACTCAAAGCAATCAAGGAGGTTAACTAGTAACAAAAAGCCTTCCAACTAAAAAGGATGGATCATAAATAAAATTCTATTAAAAAAAAAGAACTACACAAAATCCTTTTTGAAATGTTCAAATGTGAAAGACAAAGAATATTCAAGCTCAAGGTCCTTACCACTCATACAAATACAAAATTAATACTATAAGCAGATATCCATGATGAATATATCTGCAAAAAAAAATCCAATAAAATAATTTAAACCAAGTACAGCCATATATCAAAAAGATCATCTCTCTCAATCCAGTTGGCTTTATCTCAGAGATGGAAATGATGGTTCAACATACATGACTCAATAAATGTAGCAAGTTGCATGAATTGAATTGAAAGCAAAAATCACATAATCATCTCAATAAACTCAGAAAAGTGGGGGGGAATGAAGTCATGAAATGGCTTGAACTAGAATAAACCATCCTCAGTGAAGTAACCCAGACCTAGAAAGAGAAATATGATATAAATTCACTTATATGTGAATATTAGTCACTGAATCAATGATATCCAACCTACAATTTGTATACAAAGAGTAATTAGGTATAGTGAAAGGAACTAGTAGAGAAATACATGGATTGCTGTGGAAAGAGAAATAGAATAGATTTATTGGTAGACTGGGGGTGGGTGGACCACAAAGTAGAGAATTTGATGCAGAGAAGGAGAGGAAATAAAGTTCAAGGAGATAACGCAGGGATGAAGATCTAGAATGGAGGAGAATTTGAGAGATGTTATGGAAATCAAGTCCAGTGGAAACTTCCTGAAATATATGAAGGCAACCAAAATGAGTTCTCCTGATAATGGGGGCAACAGTCACAGTTGGCCATCTCTTGTCACCAAAAGAGTCTTCCAGTACCAGGACTGTGTGACATTCAATGGAGTTGTTGATCAAGGGGGTCCCACTGGAGCCCTTAAACAACCCAGGCTGTTGCTCAGACCAAATGCTGCTCTCTACAAACTGACAGAAGGGCCCTATTACTGAGGATAACACCCATACAACTCATTAAACATGGAGAAGTTGAGCTGGTACCTTCACCCCTACATTCTAGTATATTTGATATGGGAAGCCAAAAGAAACATGTAAGCACAATCCCAGCCACAAAACCTTTGATCAACAACAATCTGTCCTGCCTGAAAGATGTGCTATGGCACTGGTGGCACAGAACTTGCAGGAGTCACCAATCAGTGTCTAATTTAACTTAAGAACCACTCCACAAGACAGAACCCAACCCAACACTGCTATCAGAGGTAGGTAGATACCCCTGAGACTTAAGATAAAACCAAACATTACTGGTCTTTATTTAAAAAAAAAAGGAGCAATGGATTACTAATAAAATTCTGCTATACTCAGAGATCTGTGCCTTATCTAGTCATCCTCAGAGAAGCTTCCTCCTATAGCAGAAAGGAAAAGATTCAGAGACTCACAGCCAGATGAAATGTAGAGAGAGAGTTCTTGGAACACATACCTCTAAAATGGATGTCTCCATCAAATCCTCTCTTTGAGCTCAGGGAAAGCCTTAGAATCAGAGGTGGAAGGAGTGAGTGTAAGAGCCAGAGGAGGGTGGAGGGCCCCAGGAGAACAAGGCCCTCTGAATCAACTGAGCAAAGCTCATATGAATATCACAGAGACTGAAGCAGTAAGCACAGGGCCTACACAGGTCTACACCAGGTTCTCTGCATATATATTATAGATTTCAGCTTAATATTTTCATGGGACTCCTTAGTGTGTGAATTAGTGGGTCTCTGATTCTTGTGCCTAATCTTGGGATCTTTTCCTTCTGTTGAGTTGCCTTTTCCAGCCTTGATGTGATGGGTTCTGTTTTAACTTATTATATTCTATTTTGTCAAAAAAGAGAAAAGGATATTAAAAGTAGTTTAGGTTAATGTTTTACAACTAGGAATATCTTATTGCAATAAATTTATATATTTTATTATAATAAATTTAATCAAATACCCCCCTCACACACAAAATTTCATTATAAAAGTCCTGGACAGTAATGGAATGGAAGAACCATAGCTAAACAAAATAAAAGGTATATATGAGAATCCTACAGCTAATATCACAAATGAAGAAAACCTCAAAGAAATCTTCCTAAAACCAGGAATGAGATAGAGCTCTCCATTTTCCAACTCCTTTACAATTCAGTGTTTGACGCTATAGGGAGCTATTTAACAAAGAAGAAAATAAAACGAATACAAATCAGAAAACAAGACATGTTATCCATATTTTTAAATGGTATGCTATCATATATAAAAGATCCCAAAATTTTGATGAGAAAACTTGTAGAATTTATCATCATTTTCAGCAAAATCACATAATCCAAACTGAGTTACAAAAACTTATTAGCTTTCCTGTTCACCAATAACAAGCATTGCTGCCATTCACAATAGTCTCAGAAAAACAAAAACAACACAAATCTGAAAATAAATCAACCAAGGGGTGAATGACTCATACAATGAAAACATGCAATCTCTGAAAAGAGTAGATTGAGGAAGACACTAGAAGATAAAAAGACTCCCCGTGTCCATCAATTGGTAGAATTAATGGCATGTAAATAACCATTCTACCAAAAACAATTTACACATTTAGTTAATTCCCAACAAAAATCTCAATGACATTTTTCATCAAGATATAAAAAAAATACTAAAAATTAACACAGAGGCACAAAATGTTCTAGATATCCAGTATTTATGTTTGTTTTGTTTTTCCAGACAGGGTTTCTCTGTAGCTTTGGAGCCTGTTCTGGAAATCACACTGTAGGCCAGGCTGGCCTTGAACTCGCAGAAATCTGCTTGTCTCTGCCTCCTGAGTTCTGGGATTAAAAGAGTATTCCATCATCTCCCAGCCCAGAAATACTTTTTAACCCTAAACATTCTCATAAAAGCAAAGAAGGCCCCAAATAAGGCCCCAAATAGCCAGGAACCCCTTTGAGAAAAGAATAGTGTTAGATGGGTTACCAGTACCAGAATTCAAAACATAATGCAGACCCATAGTAATAAAACAGGATGGTACCACCACAGACATGGAGATCAAGTAAACAAAGTTAAAGATATGAATAAGTTCATATAGCAACAGCTATCTCATATTTCACAAAGGTATTAAAAATACACATATCAGAAAAGAAAGCATCTTCAAACAATGGAGCAGGGAAAACTGGATGCCCACAATCAGAAGAATCAAACTGGACCCTGCAAAAAAATAAGCTCCAAGTGGATTAAAGATAACCATGTAAAATGTAGCATGCTAGAATATCCTAAAGAAAACTTTATCAATGCCCTAAAAGATGAAGGTTCTAGACATGAGTTTCCGATTAAGACTTTATTCATTCACAATTTAAAGCCAGCAACTGGCAAACTGAATCACATAAAACTAAAAAGCCTCTGTGTAGCAAAAACAATCAATACAATGGTTAACAAGCCCCTGGAGCAGGAAATAATATTTGCCAACTATACATCTGATAGAGGATAGATATACAAAGAACTCAAAAAAAGACAAAGACAATGAAACAAGAAAGCAAATGACACAATTAAAAAATGAACTACTTTTAAATAAATATTCTAAAAAGAAATAAAAACGACTGAAAAACATTTTAAAGTATTCAGCATCATTAGTATTTCACTTAGAGAAAGGAAAAGTAATAATACTCCTAGATTTTATCTTATCCCAATCAGATTGGATTAGAATGTAATGAAAGGGAAACCTTCATTCACTGGTGTGGGATTTCACAGTACTGCAGCAAGTTTGGAAATCCATATGGAAAATCCTCAAAATGCCAAAGTAGATCTACCATACAACCCAGTATATCCCCAAAGGACTCAACATATTATTTCACATATACCTGGCCAGCCATGTTCATAATAGCTAGGAAATGCAGTCAACCCAATACCAATGAGAGAAAGCCAAATAACCATTTCTGTTCCTCCTTAGGGCAGTAGTATTCAAATGTGAATGACTTTTTATTACCCAGGGAACAATTGACAGTTTCTGAATACATTTTTGTTGCTACAAATCAGGGGCAAATTGAGATGCAGTGCTACTGGCATCCAGTGGATAAGAGGCAGCAATGCTGCTCAACATTCAGCAAAAGGTAGAACTCTGAAATCCAACAATGTGGAAACAGTGACAAGGTTGAAAACACCCAGCTCCAAGTTCATCAGTGGTAGCCAGCAGATCGAAGATCAATGAATTATTGAAGGCTGTTAATAAGTACTGCTAGTCTAAGATAATAAATTGAGCTAACATACTAACAAAATTAGAATTTATTGAGTCAGAGTCTGATCATAAATTTAATTGATCTGAAAATGAGCAATCAAAAACTAGAAATGATTAATGTCTTTAAAATTAAATTCTTGAATTAAAATGAGCTGAAAACTAGACTTAAAATCATTGAAAATGTGGGGGGGAAATGTATGCCTACAAGTATCCAAGATAGCTAAAATTTATATTTAGACTTAAATTAATGACTTTAAAAGTTAATTAAAAATTAAGATTGGAAATGAGCCAGTGATCATTATAGAAACTCACCAAGAGTAAACATGTATAATAATGTTTCAAAACAGAATCACTAAAAATAGAAACAACTTAATGGAATGTAAAGTGGAATGATAAAAATGTTTGACTAAAGGACGGAAATAATCATTCCTTAAAGAAAGACAATTAATAATACCATGGGTTGGAATGTAGAGAGTAATACCCAAGGGGTTGGTATGGACGTGTTCTGCTGGAAGTGACTAGGCTGTGAAGTCTCCACTCTTATGAAGGTGACAGATGCCCTTGTAAAAGAAGTTTGAGTTTCTGTCTCTTAATAAATTATGCAGTTCTGGGTATTTCATATTAATCCTGAATGAACTATGAAGGATATTTTTAAAATGTAAATTTACAGAATATTTTATGAAGGCATAAAGGATCAACTCTCTTGTACATTGTCACCTAGATATAAATAGTAATTTTTCAATCTTTGTACATTAGGCAATTTTCAAAAATGTATATGTTGTCATCTTTATGTCCAGTTACACTTCAATGGATACCCCACTGTGAGGTCAGCATGACCCTTACATTAAGCTGGAGGAGCCATGTCCTTGAAGGCCTTGCCCTTCACAAGCCCCACTCCTGCCTGTACTTCTCTGTGGGGAAAAGAGATGCTAGCTCTAAAAGGTCTGTGGTGCCAGATCAGTATGTAGCACTCACAAGTACTATACCTGCCTTGGTGCCACTATAAAGATAATGGACTAACCCTTCAAAACTGTAAGTATGCCCCCAATTAAATGTTTTTGTTTATAAGAGTTGCCCTTGTCTTGGTGTCTCTTCACAGCAACAGGACAGTGGCTAAGATAGTGCCAGTGACATAAATCAGCTCCAAGTTTTGACCTCTGTAGACAGAAGTTTCTGTCACCAGCAGCTCCCAAATAAACACACAGAGGCTTAATGTTAATGGAAGTGCTGTGCCAATAGTTCAGGCTTGTTACTAGCTAACTCTTACATTTTAGATTAACTCATATTTATTATCTACCCTCTGCTTCTTGGCAATAACGCCTTTTAACATGGTGCATTCATCTTGTTTCTCTCTGTTACTGGTAGTGATTCCCGACACCACCCTTCCTCCCAGCATTCTCAGTTTGTCTCTTCTGCCTAACCTTATTGTGTCCAGCTATTGGATAGTTAGCTTCTTTATTAAAGCAACCACAGCATCATATATTCACACAGTGTAAAGTTCCATATTTCCCCATTTTTGTCTACTTAACTAACATAGTAAAACTGTATACAACTACAATACCTATATAAAAATACACAGAGATAAGAATATTAAGCCTCTTTGTGGTTACTTGGAAGCAGCTGCCAAGACACAAATAAACTCTGTCTACAGACCCCTACCAGTACCACTAGGCCTAGGCTTAGTAACTGAAGTGTGTTTGTAGAACAATCCTAATAAGTTGCAGATGGAATAATGTTATGAATAGGTTTTTCCACCTGCCTTGTCCCACAGCTGTGCCAGCCCCAAACAGCACACATAGATGCTGTATTAGATATAAAGCTGTTGGCCAGTTACTAGTTTCTTATCGCCTAGCTCTGTCTTAAATATTAACCTATTTCTATCAATCTAAGTATTTCCACGTGATCTTATCTTATTGGAGAGAGGGCCCGGACCTCTGTTCTCTCAAGTCTCTACATGTTTACTCTTCTCCCTACTTCTTCCTCTCCCCTCCTAGTCTCCTAGTCCCACCTATCTTGCTTTCCTAATGGCCAACAGTGCTTTATGTATTGACCAATATGAGAAACATGTTTACAGAATGACATCTGTAAGTGCCAAAACTGGAGTAGCCACATATGAACACACAAGGTCACCATGTTATGGCACTTTCTCAAGAGTGGGCTGAGATCTATGGAAAATCCACAATATTCCAGGGACTTAAATGTCTGAACTTTGAAGTTTCAGACGTATTTCTGCTCCAATTAAAATGTATGCCACCTAGGAAAATAGAAACTATTTAATTAATGGCTTATTAGCTTGATTAACTTATGTATTTGAACACATGTTAAATTGTTCTCATTTTGTTCTCTTGGTTCAGTATTACAGATGTGTGATGATACCAATTAAAAAATGTTTTATGATTTAATTAGCAGCTTGGATTTTAATAGAACTAAAAACAGAAAATAAAACATGATAGTATAAACTATTGAGTGTTATTAGAAACTGTCTATGCTTGCATATTGGTAAGAGAAGATGGAAGTTGATTGATAATGCTGTTGGGCCAGTGATTTGTATAACTGCATTGATATAAGAATAAGAACAAAATCAAGCTGTTAATCAATGTGTATTTAAGCAGAGAAGATGGTGTGAATGGCTTCATATCAAACTAATATAGGCTTTTTCAGAATTATGGTGTGGGGTAAGGCAAATAATCAATTTTTATTTCTAGAACCACTATATTGCTTCAAACATTATAATTACTAATTATTTCATAATTTTTTGGAATTTGTTTTTTACTTTCATGTATGAGTGTTTTCCCCACAGTTATGTATGTCCACCATGTGTGCCTTGTGTCCAGAAGAGAGTGATGGGGTCCTTAGAACATGGTTTTTTTTTTATTTTATTTGATTTTATATAACAGTCCAATTAAATGAAAACAAACATTTATACACAATATTTGGGAATTTGGGTGTTGTTCTTTCCAAACTACTTCCTGCTGATAAGGGGTGCTGTCTTGGGGGATTCGAAGAAGATTCAGATATCCTGGCTGTAGTCTGTAGGGCTGTTTTGTCCAGCTGTTTTGAATGTAGGATCAGCTTGTACTCTGTTTCAGGCAGTCTGGCGTGATCAAACCACATTAGTCTGGAAGGAATCCACATTTTTTCATTTTCTGTGGAAACAAAAATAGAAATCCTTTTCCCCAGTAACTTGTTCTTCAACTTAAATTTTGGAGTCAAAGCATTTTTTTTAATTTAATTTATTATTTTACATGTCGATCCCAGTTCCCTCTCCCTCCCTCCCTCCCTCCCTCTTTCCCTCCCTTTTTACCCTCTCTGCCCTCTCACATGCACTCTAAACACCCTCCCATCCCATCCCCCCACCCCAAATCCATATGTAGGGGAGTGCCATCCAGTTGGGGTCTTGTAGATCTGACAGGTCCTGTGAAGTAGGGACTAGGGCTTCTCTCCTGTCTCTAGATTAAGGCAGTTATCCCTCCATGGGGGATATGTTCGCAAAGTTCTTTTGTGAACCAGGGATACATCCTGGCTCCACTGTCTGAGGTCTCTTAGACTGCTCAGTCCTTCTGGCTGAGACCCATAATCAGGGGGGCCTGAGTCAGTCCCATGCTGGCTTCCCAGCTATCTGTCTAGTGGCCTTTAGCTCCTCCTTGTTCAGGTAAGCTGTCTCTATGTGTTTCTGCCGCATGGTCTTGTCCTCTCCATCTGCATCTGGGTTCTAGTTCGACTCAGTGTTTATGTATGGGTGTTTGATCCTGTTTTCAACAGGCATTAGTTGAGGGCTCCATGGAGAAGTTAGTTGTTGATCTCACTCTCCGGGAAGGGCATTTATGATAGCCTTTCCACGTAAGCTCAACTTGTTAGTTGGGAGCAGTCTTGTAGTTCTCTAGACCTTTCTTTGTGTTCAATTTTATCTTCAAACCAATATTGGCTCCCTCTTTTATGTTCTCTCTCTCTGTCTCTGTGTGTGTCTCTCTCTCTCTTTCCTATCTTCTATTCCTAACCAGGCTCAATATTCCTGGTCGCACATGTTTTCCTTTCCTCCCCCTCATTTTCTCCTACTTCTCTCTCCATTTGCTGTCCTCCGCCACTTCACCTGAGCTGTGGGGAACTTGTCCCTTCCCAGTTCTGTGAGGGACTTTATATGAATCTCTTAGAATACACCTTGTATCCTAGTTCATCTGGTGATGTGAATTATAGGCTGGTGATCATTTGATCTAGGTCTAAAATCCATATATGAGTGAGTACATATTGTGTTCCTCTTTTTGTGACTGGGTTACCTCATTCAACATGGTTTCTTCAAGTGCCATCCACTTGCCTGCAAATTTCAAGATACCATTATTTTTTTCTGCAGAGTAGTATTCCATTGTGTAGATGTGCCACATCTTCATTAACCATTCTTCAATTGAGGGGCATCTAGGTTGCTTCCAGGTTCTTGCTATTACAAAAAGTGCTGCTATGAACATAGTTGAACAGATGTCTTTGTTGCATGGATGTGAATCCTTTGGGTATATGCCTAAGAGGGGGATTGCCAGGGCCTGTGGTAAACTAATTCCCATTTTCCTGAGGAACCGCCATACTGATCTCCAAAATGGCGGTATGAGTTTGCACTCCCACCAGCAGTGGAGGAGTGTTCCACTTTCTCCACATTCTCTCCAACATAAGTCATCACTGGTGTTAGAACATGGGTTATAGATAGTTGTGAGCCACCATGTAGATGCTGGAACTTGAACTAGGTCCTCAACAGCACCAAGATCTCTACCCACTGAGAAATCTCTCCAGATCTCCTGTTATAATATTGAAAAAAAGGAATATTTTTTAAAAAATGTTTTCATGAGGGAGAAAGGAGAGAAACCTGCATGAAGTTTTAAGAGGGAAATGCTGAGTCTGGATGAAGGAACTAAGAATTGTGGGTATACTGGGCTTAAATATGGATTTCTGATCTTGAAAAATTATTTCATTCCCCATTTCTGATGGGTGCTTATTAAAGTCCATTTTACTCAAAGACAGCAGAAGGATGATTTGCTGAATTCTCTTTTCTTCTAATATTGATTTTCATAGTGGAGTGTGTGTGTGTGTGTGTGTGTGTGTGTGTGTGTGTGTGTGTTTCACGTTCTTCTAGATCCTAGGTTTTGTTTAATGACTATATTTTACTGTTTTTAAGGTAATAGTTATACACAATGAGATTTAAAATGAGTCCATTAGCAAAGGAGCTGACTTAATATTACCTTGTCCTTTCTTGGTCCTAAATACAACAGCTCTCACTACCCAAAGCTAGTCCCTCCACTGTTCTTTGGGTTGGTGCAATCCTTCTTGACTTCACACACCCTTTTTGTTTTGTTTGGGATTTTGCATGACCCCTAACTTCTGTATTATCATGTTAACCTGTGAAATGTTTCATTATTAAATCATGATCCAGGACACATCATTCTAATTAACAGGAATATGGCCCCTTCACCACCCGCTCCAGCTTTTTTTTTTTCTCTAGCCCTCTATTCAATTTCTGACTTACTTCTGGAAGGATTATATATTGTCTTTCTCTCCTATTTGCTTCTCAAATCACTACCTCTTCCCTCTGAAGTGCTTTTGTCCTGGTTTAAAATCAACTGCCTGCAGCTGTACTCAAGGAGCATCTTTACCTAAGACAGGGATCTTTCCTGCATCTATCATAGATCATCACTCTGTTCTTACAGCACACTTTCTCTTTTTACTCTTTCTTTCTCTGATGATTCTTATTCAGCCTTTGTTATCTTATCTCCCCTCCCTTGGTATTGTTTAGTTCCCCAAATCCCAGCATTTTTAGTTTCCATTTGTTTATATAATTTATATAGACTCATCCTGGCTCATTTTATGTCAACATTTTTTTTTTACTGTGCTATTTTATTTCTGCAGCACTGGCCTCTATTATGAGGACAAGGCAGCATCTGGGGCTTCATTTGAAGTCAGAGACTCTCACACCTAAATACTTAAGACTGACGTCTTTAAACACACTGAATTCCAACCACTCCAGGGATATCTAAGCTAGAATAGTACAATTACTCTGCATGTTATCCAACTAAGACATCTTTTATTTTCACTTGGTAATGTACCTTATTTAAGGTAGCAATTTTTCTACATATTCTTTGCACCCACACAAAATTATACAAATATTTCCTTAATGAAGCATATTCAATTTTTATATATTTTAATGGTATCTCACTGTAATTAAATCTGTTCAATTGACTTTCTACCTACTTTCTTTCACGTCTAGTGTGTATAAGTGCATGTGTATAATTGTAGCCATGTAGAGGTCAAATGACAATTAATGGGGAGGTCAGTTATCTCCTTCTACTACATAGATTTCAAGGATTGAACTTGGGTAATCAGTTTGGGTGATACATGCCCTGTCCTTTGGGCAATCTTTGCAGCACTATCCAATTAATTTTCTAAATAGCATCTATACAGTCATTTTAAAATAAACTGAAATGTTAATACCCTTTGCCTCAAAGTCTTTAGATCCTCTCTGTAGTACAGACACCACTAACATACCACTCCTGTAACTCCAATAAGATAGCTTCCTGGCAATTCTCCAGGATAACCTTACTTCTCTCCCTTGCTAACCTTGCTTCATCTATGTTGACCCCCTTCAGTTCTTTAAACAAGCTTTTCCACCAAATATCTGAGCAAGAACCAATCTGAAGACATTTCATTTCCTATTGACGATGGAAACCAGATGCCCATGAAAAGAATTCTCCTTCTCAGATATTATTTAGAGTTGAGGATTTCAGGGGTAGAGAAGAATAAAATGCCCTAAGGAACACATACTTAAAGACTTTTTGAGAAGCTTAAGGGCTCATTAGACATATAATATATAGAATGAACCTAGACTTCGTAAAAAGTGCATTATAATTAAGCATTGATCAGGGAGTAAAATGCAAAATTTTATAACCTCTAAAGGGTTATAGAGGAGAAGTTACAGATGACTTTGGACTTGGTGATGTCTATAGTTATGATACACAACAGAAAGTAGGAGAAAACAGTTTTGAAAGATATGTAGTATCATATTGTATTCAAAAATATACAAAGTATACATTAAAGTCAATAATAAGAATAACTCACTCAAAATGGGTAAAAAAAACACACACAACTTGGCAGACAACTCATAGTGCCATTTATTAAAAATCAGTACATGGCAGGATGTCTCACAGTACACTTCACCAAAAAAAATGTCAATTAAGGCAAATTACTACTTATTTATTGTGATAATATAAATTTAGTGGTAAGAATGATGAACCACAGGAAATGACCTTCCTCTTTGTTGGGGCATATCATGGTACAGCCACTTTGGAATAAACTTTGATGGCTTAGTATGAGAGTAAACATGGCAACATAAATATAGCAAGAATGCTCCTTGGTATTTATTCCAAACAAATTAGATATCTACCCATACAAAACTGTGCAATTCTATTCATAACTGTCCAAACTTGAAACAAATGAAGACTGTATCAGTAGATTACTGGGAAAGTTATGGCAACTCTAGGAGACTATTATTTAGTAGTAATAAAAAATAACCTATCAACTTGGAGATAACATGGAAAGGCCTTATGTACACATTATTCATTGAAAACCACACTTGTACAAGTCTGTGCTCTCTCATTCTCATTAGGCGATATTACGAAAAACAATAACAATAGAAATGATATTTTTTTAAAAAAAAAAGATCAGTGTTTTCAGATGTTGGGTGGCAGGCAGAAAAAAATACACAACCAAAGCACAGTTAGATTTTATCAGGGGGATACTTTCTTTGCACAATGTTATATTGGTAGAGACATCACATCACCAATTTTTTTAGAGTTCATCCTTAATTTATGATAACTTTTTTAATTATTTATTTTTTATTTTACCTGTCGATTCCAGTTCCCTGTCCCCCTCCCTCCCTCTTACCCTTTCTCCCCCTTCACATGGACCCTGACCACCCTCCCATCCAATCCCCCCACCCCAAATCTACATGTGGGGCAATGCCATCCAGGTGGGGTCATGTACATCTGTCAAGTCATTTGAAGTAGGGACTAGGACTTCTCTCCTGTATCTAGGTTAAGGCAGTATCCCTCCATGGGGGATGTATCCTCAAGGTCCTTTTGTGCTCCAGGAATATCCTGGTTCCACTGTCTAAGGTCCTTTAGACTGCCCAGTCCTTCTAGCTGAGACCCATATTAAGGGGGTCTGAGTCAGTCCTATGCTGGATTCCCAATTATCAGTCTGGGGGCCTGTTAGCTCCTCCTTGTTCAGGTCAGCTGTCTCTATGGGTTTCTGCAACCTGGTCTTTTCCTCTCCGTCTGCATCTGGATTCTATTTCGACTCAGTGTTCAGTTGTGGGCATTTGCTTCTGTTTCCAACAGTTACTAAATGAGGGCTCCATGATGGTGGATAAGTGAGTTATTGATCTCACTCTCCAGGAAAGGAATTTATGGTAGCCTTTCCATGTTTGGTCACATTGTTAATTGGCAGCATTCTTGAGGGTCTCTAGAACTTTCTTTAGGTTTAGTTTTCTCTTCAAACCAACAATGGTTCCCTCTATTATGTTCGTTCTCTCTCTTTCTGTCTTTCTCTCCCTCCCCCTCTCTCTCTCTCTCTCTCTCCTGTCTTCTATTCCAACCCTGACTCAATCTTCCTAGCCGTACATGCTTTCCTCTCCTCCCCTTCTCTTTCTGATACTTCTCTCTCCATTCACTGCTTCCACCATTCCCATGGGCTCTGTGGGACTTGTACCTTCCCCCTTTTGTGAGGCACTTTATATGAATCTCTTAGAATACACCTTTTATCCTAGTTCCTCTGGTGGTGTGAATTATAGGCTGGTGATCCTTTGTTCTAGGTCTAAAATCCATATATGAGCGAGTACATACCATGTTCCTCTTTTTGTGACTGGGTTACCTCATTCAACATGGTTTCTTCAAGTGCCATCCACTTGCCTGCAAATTTCAAGATACCATTATTTTTTTCTGCAGAGTAGTATTCCATTGTGTAGATGTGCCACATCTTCTTTATCCATTCTTCAGTTGAGGGGCATCTAGGTTGCTTCCAGTTTCTTGCTGTTACAAATAATGCTTCTATGAACATAGTTGAGCACATGTCTTTGTTGCATGGATGTGGATCATTTGGGTATATGCCTAAGAGGGGGATTGCCGGGTCCTGTGGTAAACTAATTCTCATTTTCCTGCGAACAACCATACTGATTTCCAAAATGGCTGTACAAGTTTGTAGTCCCACCAGCAGTGGAGTAATGTACCTCTTTCTCCACATCCTCTCTAGCATGAGTTGTCATTGGTGTTTCTAATTTTAGCCATTCTGGCAGGAGTAAGATGGTATCTCAAAGTTGTTTTGATTTCCATTTCCCTGAAAGGATGTTGAGCACTTTCTTAAGTGTCTTTCAGCCTTTTTGATTTCTTCTATTGAGAATTCTTTCTTCAGTTCTGTATTCCATTTTTAATAGGGTTATTTGGTGTTTTGTTGACTACTTTCTTGAGTTATTTGTATATTTTGGAGTTCAGCCCTTTGTCAGATGTAGGATTGGTGAAAATCTTTTCCCAGGCTGTGGGCTGCCGTTTGGTCTTGTCTACTGTGTCCTTTGCCTTACAGAAACTTCTAAGTTTGAGGAGGTCCCATTTATTAATTGTTGATCTCAGTGTCTGTGCTCCTACGTTTCAGAAAGCCCAAAGATTATACCATCTGATCATGGACTCTAATGCAAAGTTTGGAGTTTGTGGAATAGTGCTATGTTAATGTAGGCTCATTTTTTTGTAAAGAGTATGCCATTCTTCCTTGTGTTTTCTCATTTTTTCTTTTATGTTTTTAGAATGTAATGTAATTATATAATTTTCCCCTTTCCTTTTTTTCATCAAAGCCTTCCATATGCACCCCTTTGCTTGATTTAAAATCTATGGCTTTTTTCTTTAATGATTGTTACATACACATATGTACATGTATATGCATATATTTTCTTAAATACATGTATACAACCTGTCTAGTTTGCATGGTGTGTATAATAGACAAAACGGTGTTTATGAATACAAGGGTTAGGGTACGCATTAATTTTATTCCCTCTCAATTTTTTTCTATCTACTTAAAACTGCCCCTTTTAAAAAATATTTAAACAATAAAGAAGAAAGACTGGTTTTAAGAGAGAGCCATGGAATAATGTCAGAGCAGCTGAAATTTAGGGCAGTGGAAGTTTAGGGCTGAACATCTCTCTAGTGCTTAGTGTTGGCTCTTTGATTGTCTGATGTTTGGGTTAACCTAAACACTGCTAGCTTCTCATGTGGTTATTAAGTGGGAAAAGAAAATAAGATGCATAAATGGTGATTCACTGAACATCTCTCAGTGAATGAAGTAAGAAGCATCTGACTGTTAAATGGAAGGAAATCTTCCCTTTTATACAAGACATAGAAGTTGTGTTCATGGGAACAGGAGGTACAGAAGTGGCAGCTCCACCTTCAGTGTGCCTTCAATAATACTGTGAAACTACAGTTATCTTGAAAATCCAGTTCTCTGAGATTTTAGGAGGAAAATTAAAAAGAATATATAATAGACTGATCTGGCTTTGGCTGGTGAGTTGACTGTGAGAGCCCAGATGTAAATATTAACCACTACAGACAAAACTGTCTCTTGGCCTGCATGACACTGTGAGTGCATATGCTGCCAACCGGGCATGCTGTTCACCCTGTAGGTATGCCTAGTTAGAAAAGTTCCTTTGTAGCTTACAAGACTGCTAAGTTTCTATTAATAGAGATATAGATCAAAAAGTGGGAGAGTTGGGAGATGGAAGGGGAAAGAGGCAAGGAACAAACTGGTAATTATTGTGACCATTTTCAGAAACTTAGGAAGTGAAAATTAATTGTAGAACTGTTCATGCAAACCATTGAAACTGTATAAATAAAAGCAGCCCATGATAATCCTGTGTCACTTGCTTGAACAACAACATCTGATCACAGCCCCTTTTTGGCACAGACTTCACACATCTGTCCAAGGTCAAGGAATCTTTCTGGAGCAAGGCTTCCAACAGCAAGCAAAGCTTGCACAGCATCCTCTTTTCTACAAACACTACAGCATAGGAAGAAGGCTTTCAGGTTTGAGTCAGTTCAACTCATCTAAGTCAGGATCCAAAGTACAATAGAGACTTAACTTCAATGAGAAGTAACTAAGAGTAGTAGCAATAATATTTATTACTTATTTATTCTTTTATTTATTAATTTATTTTGAGTCATTTGGACTACCCTATCTAATAACTCCTATAGGGGTTTCTAATGCCATATATAGAGTTTTCTTAAGTTGTTTATGTCTCTTGTAAAGAGCATTGTCTGTGCAAATGGAATAACTTCATGATAGATAGATAGATAGATAGATTATAGGTAGGTAGATAGATGGTAGATAGATGATAAATAGAGATAGTATATAGATATAAGGCAGATATATATATTCATTTATATGTGTTATATATAATTTTAAGTAAACATGAAAAAAGAATCCCTTGAGTACTTACCAGCCTTGGTATTTTTGTTCCTCTCCACTCCTCTCCTTCTGTATTGATCTTTTTCCTCCTTTCCAGTTAAAGCTCTCTTCCCAATTTTTCCTATGTATCCATTCAAATCACCTGCATTTTTGATGATCCATGATGATGAGATTTAGACTAATTTGATTGTGTGGTATTCCTGTACAGGTAACCATAGCTACTATGAGATTTCGATTACCACTGTGCCACTATGTTCAGAACACATCATTTCATAGCATTTGTCTTCATTTTCCATCTTTTACCTTCTGCCTCCTTTACCACCTTGCTCCCTGAGCCTTGGAAGTGGTGGTGTTAATATAGATATATTTAGTCATAATCTGATGGGATTTGAAACCTGCCCCACAGGAGGGAGTGTCATGCTTGGTTCCAAAATCTTGTTCAAAATCCCATAACAAGGGAGGCCACAGGCTTTAGGTTAGAACCTGTTGTTAATTTGCTAAGTGGTCATGTTGTGAAATTATCTTCTAAATATTTATTGTTCTGCCCAAAGACCTGAGCTGTTCTCAACTTTTATGGAACAAGCTTCTTTATGCAGTGGGCTGCAGTCAGTGAAGACATGTGTAACAAATCAAAGTACTGGGTGAGAATAAGAGAGAGAGGGTACATCTCTAAACAGAACATCTGCATTCTATCAAATAAAAATGTCATTATTATTTCATGTGTATCTATGTTTTGCCTGAGTGTTCACCTGGGCACTACATGTGTGTGTTACCTTCAGAGGCTAGAAACAGGAGTCACATATGTTTTTGAGCTTCCATGTAGCTGTCACAAATCCAATACATCTATGGCCTCTGGAAGATTGTCTAGTGTCCTTAACAACTGAGCCCTCTCTGCAGCCCTTTCTCTATCAAGTGTTTAATAGTGATACGGTTTGATACAGGACAGAAAGCTCCATATGTAAAACCTAAATAAGTTACTCATAAAATTCACAATTTTGTCTTTTTCCATGTGCCATTTTGTTCTCTGCCTTCAGGATACATTATTTTTGGAAGAACTAATTGGACCTGCAAATAATCATTCTCTGTTAAGGGATTAAATACATGAAAATAAAAATTTAGGGTAACATGGTCACCCTTGTCAATTGAAGTTAAACTACAGTGGGAAATTATGAGATGCTTTTGATTACTCAAATACTTGCTATGCCTTTAATCATTTGGGAAGCAGATCCTTTTGAATTTAAATCATTCAAGGTCAAAAGGTGTAGAAAATATCAGATTTCAGAAGCTGAGTATGAAATGCTGATGGCTCAGCTGTTTTCTGCCCTTGTTTCCTAGATACAAGCCAAGCCTTTCATGAAGGCTTTTATAACTTATTAATCCATTATTTTACCCTTTAATTAGCTTGGTAGGACAGCATAGTTATGATTTAGTACATAATTATTGTTAATACATTATTGAAATAATAATGGAATAGGGAGGGGATGAAGTAAAATACTTTCTCTCTAATTGTCTCTTCCACAATTTTGTAACTGACAAATATCAATTTAGTTGTCCTGGTAACAGGAAAGATTATGATTGGCATCCTAGCTTAAGGATGTGGTCAGAGTTCCAGTGCTGAAGGGAGTAGAAAAAAAATTTTTTTAAGGCGTTTTAGATAAATGGTCTCATGGACCATTTTCCATCATCCAGTAACAATGTTATTTGTTCCTTCTCAGCTTCTTGATGGATTATAATATGGAAATACTGAAAAAATTTTCAATTTCAGTGTTCCTGTGTTAGGTGGAGACAGAAATCCTTGTTTTAAGAAAGTCACTCGGGAAGAACTTCATAAAGGGAGGTGGACAGTTCAGTTTGCAGCTGTGTTATTGCCAAATATGACTAGAGAAGAATTGTTTTTACTATTTGTTAAAAATAATTTTACTGAAATTTAATCCAATTTCCATAAAACTCCCCTCTTTTAAATATGTAGTTCAATGTTTTTCAGTATGTTTTCATATACAGTAGCCGATGTCACTGTCTACTTCTAGAACATTTTATTCATCTCCAAAAGAGACCGTAGTCAATACAAGTCACTTCCCATCTTCCTCACCAGCCTCCATGGACCATCTTTGCTCTTTTCATAAGTTTGTCTGCTGTGAACATTTCCAGTAAATGAAATCATAAGTGTGGCCTTTTGTATTTCCTATCTTTATCTTTATGCAATGTTGACAAATCTTTTTATTAATATGTTATGATTTGACAATCTCACACACATATAAAATGTATCTGCATCATATCTAACCCACCATTCCCTCCCTCCAATTCTCTCAACATGTCTTCCTCCAATCTTCATGTTCTCATAGACTTTGGTCGCTTTCATAATTTATTGAGTCCAGTAAATATTTTCCAAATTCCCAGAGATGTGGAGTCATCCACTGCATGAGGCAACACTGTTGAAGAAAACTAATTCTTCCTCCCAAACAGTCAACAACTACATTGGTGGTGGGATCTCAAGGGACCATTTCCCCATCTATGTTGGAAATTTTATTCACTTATCTTTTGTAGGTCTTAAGCAAGTAACTACAGTGTTACTTCATGAGTGAAACAGCTATGCCATGTCCAGAGTCAACTTAGAAGAGGAGGCTAGGAGTTTGGGGTTGGAAGAGGGGAAGGAGAGTGAAGATCTGAAGGTCACCTACTTGCTCCCCATGCTTATCTGCCTCTGCCTGTCTCTATCTCTCTGTCTCTGCGAATGCCTCTCTAATGACTCTGTCTCTGTTTCTCTCTCTCTCACTGTCTCTCTCTTTCTCTCTCTCTCTCACACACACACTGTTAACTGTTAGTTTAAAAGTTTCACCATAAGATCGCTGATTGCAGCTAGCCCATCATCTCACAGTGTCACTGTCTTAGACTGATGCAATAATGAATTAATAGCATACTGAAGAAAGGTGTCAGAAGAAATCATTGCTAACTTAATTATTTTCTACATTTATCACATGACAACAACTGATAAGTAATGGGTAGATTTGACAGGTGTTTTTTAATGCTAGCTGAGGATAACTGAATGGTAAAAGTAAGAAACTGCATTTCATTGTTTTTCAGTACTTCTTGAAGAAGCACTATATCCCATTATAAAATTTAATCAAAGCAAATTTTCTAATGCATTCCTTGGAAATGCATTTTTTCCTTCAGTTTCTCGGAACAATGTAAAGATTTCAGATGCAGGACAAAATGACATTTGAGGGATTGTTGATTTATTTCAGGAAATAAAGAAGACATAAAATGTCAAAAATACATCAAGGTGAAAATATATCAGTGTTAAATAAGAACAGGATAAATGTGTGTGTGAAATGAGGAAGCATGTTAAAGAGGGGCTTGTTACATAAAAGGCTAGGTATATGACTGTGGCTTTATTATGCTTTGAGATAACTCTGCATCTCTCTACAATTTCCTCATTTGCTAGTCTTTCATAGACATGAAGTGTGTCTTCAGATCAGTATAGATTTGTATTGTGGGGATTGAGAGAGTAGAAAGAAACAAATGGAAACAAGACATAATAAAGCAGAATAAAGTTCAGGGAAATAAAAGGATAAAATACTGGGTAAAAACATGTTACATATACTGACTGAGAGCCAGGCCTTAGGTGAGCATTTGTTGGTGATGTTCTTATGCCCCACAGAGAGGAGTAGAAAATGGGATTGCTAAAGGACCTTGCGAACATATCCCCCATGGAGGGATAACTGCCTTAACCTAGAGACAGGAGAGAAGCCCTAGTCCCTACTTCACATGACCTGTCAGATCTACATGACCCCAACTGGATGGCATTGCCCTACATGTGGAATTGGGTTGGGGGGATGGGAGGGGAGGGTGGTCAGGGTGCCTGTGAGAGGGCAGAGAGGGTAAAAGTGAGGGAGGGAGCGAGAGAGGGAGGGAGCGAGAGGGAACTGGGATCGACATGTAAAATAATAAATGAAATAAAAATAAAATAAAATGGGATTACTAAATAAAATCCACCTAACAAAAGCTTATGCTGAGAAAAAAAAACACTAAATAAAATATGAGAAACTTCATTTCTAGTAAACCAAAAGTGATTTGACCTTAGTAGTGACAAAAAACAAAGGCAAACAAAACATTTTGAGAGCTCTTTGTATCTTTGTAGAAAAACTAAAGTATTTCACTAAACTATTAAAATAATGTGCTCATATAAAAACAGAAAGAGAAAATATTAATTATATTATTTCTATGTAGCAGGAACAAATAGAAAAAATATTAATAGATGTACTTTAAATACAGACAAATCGCCTTAACAAAATATACACAAAGCACTGGAAAAATTACAAAACTCTAATGAAGAATAACATTAAATGAATAAATATAAAGATATGTTACATTCAGAATATGAAAAATGTATGTCTGGAATGGTGGCACACACTTGTTATCTCAGCACTCCTAGAAGACAGGGAAAGAGGACCTTGAATTTGAGGCCAGCATGGGTGTATATGACTCAATCTCAAAACAAAATAAAAGAAAGACAAGATGCCACCCATGGTACTGTGCACAGTCAAGGCAACTCAATGCTTGATTGTTCTTGGCAGGAGGAGTACACAGTAAGTGGGCTGCTGGGCTGAAAATTGCTATTAAAGGATAAATGGCATTTCTCAAAGCCAAAATACCCTCAAAGCAAAACAAAATAGGAGGGCTTAGTGGCAAATGGAAAGATTATTATAAAGTCATGGTTATTAATCATAAAGAGAAGCATATGAAAGTAAACCAAGAGAAAAGCCAGAATGGTTCTTCTCCGATGAACACAGGGTAACATGGTGGAAAAAAGCAAAATATGGTAGTAAACTGTGTTGTGGCTGTGGCTGTGAATTCTCTGCCAGTTATTTCCCAGGGCCAGTTTCCCCTGTTGACTTTAGTGCTGAGATTAAAAAGGTAACACCATTTATAACTTTGTAACAAAATCACCCAACATCAGGAAACAAAGTGAAGACTCACTGACCTGGTACTGGGCATCAGCCAAAGGACAGTATGCCAAGAAGACTTTGGATTTCCATAGACAGTGTTTAACTCCTTTATCTTTGGCTGAGAACTCTGTGATGCACTGTAGACCTTTCTTTCTGCTCCTTTCACTTTCCAGCCAGTTTTTACCAGACCATGCAAATGTTGCTATATATTTTAAGATGGCTTGGTGTCTTAGTTGTTTTTCTATTGCTGGGATGAAACACAGTGATCAAGGTAACATAAAATAAATCATCTAATTTGTCTTATGGTTTCAAAGAGTCAGTGTCCACAATGGCAGAACGAAATAATAGCTGAGAACTCGCATACAGACATGTGGGAGAGAGGGGGTGGAGGACTAGTTATGGCTCCAGTCTTTTGAAACCTCAAAGCCCACCCCCAGTAACACACCTCCTCCAACAAAGCTACACCTCGTTTCCTTCAAAAAGAGTTCCACAAACTGGGGACTAAGTACTGAAATGTATGAGTCTATGGGGGCATTCCCATTCAAACCACAAGTGGTTTGTGATGTTCATAATAGACACACACTACTTTGCAACTAAGCAAAAGTTAATTAGAGGTGTAATAATTCCCTAAATGTGAAAGGCAAACCTATAATGTTTCTACAGTACAAAGATGAACACTATTTTGGCCAATAAATTCTTTTTTGTGTCAATTTAAATCATAAACACCACTTCTGAGAAGTATATATCTTGCCAAAAAAGACAAATAAAAATAAGCTCAAAAGTAAATAGCAAAAGATAAACATCAAAATACCAACGATAAATGTCAGATCTTAAAATCCATTAGAAAGAAATGGCAAAGCCCCTTATAAACCAATTACTGAAGAGGAAAGGTATACAACAGCAGCAGCATCCAAAGCCACAGTGGAAGGAATAAACTAAATATTTGTAAACTATTTAGAAGGCTGCTTGACATTTTGTAAAACAATAGCAGATTCCCTGATTCCCTTCTGGGACCTATGACTTCTTCGGTCTTAGGCTTGGGATCATTCATACAGTACCAGGCATGACTTTCCCCTTAGGAGTAGCTCTCAAACACAATCAGAAAGTGGTTAGATCCTACCACACAAGTGGACATATCATGATTGTCTGTTCAGGAGTATGGTATGAAGGTTCAACACGGAATGAGTTTATTGATGCCTTTTCTACCCTAGAAACCTTTACAGCATCTTCTGTCACTGTGAGAGCTATCCATCAGAAAGAATATTCCCATCAAGTTTGAGATTGATTTCTCTATTACCTGCAACCCAAGTGTGTGGTATCTATAGCACTGAGGACTTACCATCTAGTGGTGCTGGAAAACCAGGAACAATGGTGATATTCTGTATTGTTTGGTCTTTTCTAGGGTGTCCCTAACCAAACACTCATAGAGAAGTATCCAATGTCTAACACTGAGATTTTCATTTAATATTCTATAGCTGTGGGAAGTAGCTCTGGCCACTTATGCAGGCCACCACTGTTCAAACTCCATTTTTTTCTGTTTTGTAATTAGCATGCAAACTAACGAGTTCCCATAGGCCTTTTTTAGTTTTATTAGTGCAAAAGTTTGAATGAGAATGGTACCATCTACTCATATATTTTAAATCTTGGTCCCCACTAGGTGGAACTATGTGGAAAGGATTGGGTGTATGGTCTTGTTGGAGGAGGTGTGTCGCTGGGGACAGCGTTGAAACTTCAAAAGACTTGGGTCATTTCTAGCATCCCTGCTTTCTGCTTTGTGGACCTACATGTGAGCTTTCATTTACCTGCTGCCTGATAATGGGTTCCTAGCCCATAGGAACTGCAAAATCCCAAACAAACACTTCCTTCTCTGAGTTTCCTTGGTCATGCTATTTTATCACAGCAATGTAAAATCAACTAATACACTTAGTTTGGTTAATCAATGCCCTATTCCCTCCTCTCTTCCATTCCCCTGTCCTTCATCTCTACTTAAACCGTAGTCCCCAATGTTCCTCCACTCTTTTCATATTGCATGTGTTATATTATCCGCTCCAATTATATTTTTAATTGGGGTCCCAGACCTAGTCCCCCATCATCATGCCAGCACTTGTCCCCATGCTCTAATGGGCATGATCAGTGCAACAAACAGGTGTGGGCAGGATGGATATATCACTAAATTAGGGCTTATGGCAAGAAGGGAAAGTTAGAACAAGAATTTCTGCCAGTAGATTAACTCTCTGACTGCGGAGTACAGAGCCCCTTGCTGTTCTTAGGAGATAAAGAAGAAAGACAGAGCCCACCACCAGCCCCATTATCTTTGCCCCATTATCTTGAGAACAAGGCCACTGAGCCTGCCGACCTTGTAAAGAAACTTTGTACTCTGTAACCTTGTGAGCTGAGACTATTGGTCTCAAGCCTCCTTTTAAAAATACTTTGCAATTGTAAGCAGGTGCCTTACTCTTCCGATAGAGTGAGGTCCCAGCTGATTTGATTCTTAGCTTTTGCAGTCAGGACTCACTTCCTTGGAGGTTGAGAGGATTCCCAGTAGGCACAACATTCCTTGTCTAGTGCTAAGCTGATAGACCATCTAGGTGTATTCATTTCTAAGTCATTGTAATTACAGTATCAGCAAGCACTGATGTACTAGTATCTTTGTAATAGGATATGAAGTCCTTACAGTGCAGTTCTTGGACCCTTGCTGATGAAAGATCCCAAACTAAAATAGGATGAAAACACAAAAAGTATTCATTCTGCACAAATAGACAGCATGCAAGAGTTGATAATCCATACAAAATGGCAATGACTCCCTCACCGCATTATGGAGTGAGGCGAAAGGAAATTCACATGAATACACAAGGATGACCCCAGCTAAGACTCCTAGCAATAGAGGAGAAGGTATCTGAACTGGCCTTCCCCTATAATCATATTGGTAACCACCCTGGCGGTCATCATAGATCTCTAGTCCAGTAACTAATAAAAGCAGATGCAGAGATCCAAAGCCAAGTACTAAGCCAAGCTAAGAGAGGAAGGGGGAATATATGAGCAAGCAGTTGGGGGAAATGACAAGATCATGATGGGGAAATCCTCAGAGAGAGCTGACCCCAGCTCCTGGGAGGTCAGAGACTCTTGTCTGACAGCTGGGAATCCTGCTTGGGACCAGGTTAGGCCCTCTGCATGTGGATAACAGTTGTCTAGCCTGGTTTGTTTGTGGGACCCCTGGCAGTTGAACCAGGATCTAACCCTGGTGTGTGAGTTGACTTTTTGGAGCTCAATCTCTATGGTGGGATGCCTTGCTCAACCTTGATCCAGATGGGAGGGGCTTGATCCTGCCTCAATTTAATGTGCCAGGCTTTGTTGACTCCCCTGGGAGGTCTTACCCTTTCTAAGGAGTGGATGAGTGGAGACATCATGAGGCAGGGGAGGGGGGAGGGGGAGCAGGAAGGGGGGGAAATTGTGGTTGATATATAAAATGAATAAAAATTTTAAAAGAAAAGAAAAATCACAAGAAGGGAAAAAATGACCATGACAACCTGGAACAAAGGTTTACAGTCCCTTTTACCAAGGAACTTGGGGGATATTGAGTTTGGTGAGATAATCTTTGTTGTAATTGGGCTGCCAAGGGGCAGTTACATAGAGACATGTTGATTGGACAGGACTAGTAACAATTCCACCTGATGTTGACATTTTAGTCATATATGGTCAGTATCTTATAAGTTATAAGACTGGGTTCCCTATCCTTATAAAGCTAGGTTTGAAACTGGATGATTGGCTAAACTTGGCCAAGGGACTTCTTGGACTCACGCTTTAGTCATTTTCTACAAAGGAGTTCTTCTGTATCTAAGGTAGAGTCACATTCCAGCCACTTTAAACTTAGTACTATCAACTGTGACCCATCATTATTGCCCTGAAACTCTTCTCAGTGCCTGAGAACCATGACCAGTACATCCCGACCACAGTATCCCCTCACTGCACCCTTCCCACACTCCTCTCCCACTCCATCTTACAGCAGAAAAAAAGCAGGCCTCCAAGAGACAACACCCAAACAGGGCAAAACAAAATACAGTAAATAAGAAAAGGCAAAAGTCCTCACACCAAAGCTGGGCAAAGCAACCCAACAAAAGAAAGACATCCTAAAAGCAAACAAAAGTCTCAGAGACACTTCTTCTCCCACTGTTAGGAGTCTCACAAAGCAAGCAAACAGCCAAAACATATATGCCTAAGACATGGTGCAGACCCATGCAGATTTCATTCTTGCTGCTTCAGTCTCTGTGAGCCCCTATGAGCCATGATTAGTTGATTCAGTGGGCCTTGTTCTAATGGTGTCCTCCATCCTTTGACTCCTACAGTCTTTCTGCCCCCTCTTCCGTGGGATTCACAGAGCTCCCAGGTGAGGGACCTGATGGAGGCTTCCAATTTAGACTCTTGCTCCACATAATGTCTGCCTGTGCCTCTGCATTTTGAAGCCTTCCCTGATGACAAGTGGACAAGGCACCCATCTATGAGTATAGCAGAATATCATTAGAAATCGTTCCACTGATTTTTTTAAATCAGTCATGTTTGCTTATACCCTAGTTCTTGGGCTGTCCAGTCTCCAGTTCCTGGCCATCCAAGCAGTGTCCAACATAGGTTCCCTATGGTGGTATGGGCTTCATGTTAAACCAGACATTGGTTGGCTATTCCTAAAAGTTCTGTGCCACCATTGTCCCAATGCATCTTGCAAGCAGGGCAGACTGTTGGTTGAAAGTTTCATGGCTGGGTTGGTGTTCACTTTACTCCTTTGGTAGCCTGCAGAATAACTTCCAAAACCAAAGAGACTAGAACATAAGGAATGAAGGCTCTATGTAGGTGCTACTCAACCTCACCACATTCAATGAATTATGAGGATGTTGTCCTTGGCAATGGACCCCACCCCCACTGTCTCTTTGTGGAGAGAGAGCCTCTGTGTTAGCTTCACAAGATCTCCCAACCAACTGAATATAGCCCAGCCCCTCCACTAGAAGCCTTGCTGGCTACAAGATGGCCAGTTAAGACTCCATATCCCCCATTACTAGGAGTCATCATTAGAATCACCCTCATAGATTCCAGGAAGTCTCCATTGCAAAAATATGAAACATTTCACAAATTCACCTGTCATCATTGTGCAGGGGTCATGCTAATCTTTTCTGTATCATCCCAACTTAGTATATGTGCTGTCAAAATGAGCACAACTTTTAGATTTTCATGTAAGATCACGTAGTACTTCTGTTGGTGTGTTTTGACAGTTTTCATTTAGTTCCATCCAAAGCATATGGATCCTTCACATAAAGTATCAGATGGGGACATGTTCCTCCCTGGGGAATTGGCATGGTACTTCTGCAACTGTCTTAATTTCTATGAATTGAAAACCCTTATCTTTAAGATTAGTTAATGAAATGCACATGGCAGTGATTCTGCCAAGTGAGTAACATGTGCTGAGGGTACATTACATTATAAGTACTTTGGAGTTAAAAGCATATACCCATGTCATGTTCCTACCTCTTCCATGATTACTTCTGATTATGGAGAAGCAATGGAAAGAAAATGGTAGTGAATAGGTTAAAACATGGTTCAAGTTTGCGAGTCACTAATGTAGAAAGATAGAGCCATTGAGTAAATGCTTTGCGTCATTCTGCCATGCCTTTGGAGCCTCCCTATTCTCTCTGCCCTGAGAAAGAGGCTCCCAAGAAAAGAATATAATGGGCCAAACCATGAATAGATCCATATTGATCCACTGTTATATTGAGCATGGATCATTATTTTAGTGTTCTTTGCAATAAAATAAATGGATTTCCTTATGCATATAAAAGCTTTACTGTTTGGTTTTAGAAATGTTCAAATATGGCTTTATTCTTCTGAGATGGGACATGGTGGGGACTGAGGTGAACTCCTGTGGTCTCATAATCATGATGCTGTGATTGGAATGAATCAGAAGCTCTTTGTGCAGATCCACTTACTATGATATATTATGAGTGAAACGGTTTAGCTGAAAATTACTAGCAGATATTGCTACCAGACTGTCAATTTTCTGTAGCAGCAGGAACTTATAGGTCTTGTGTGCAAAATAAAATTTTAATGAAATGGGCATTTGAAAATTACAATTATAGTATATCATATAATATATGATTAAAATCATTAAATTATTTTTATACAATAAAGAAAATAAATACAAGGTCTGGGAATTTAAAATGACAACTGAGAAAGCAACTGTGCTTGCGTTTTACTAGCAACATATTGTGA
Source organism: Phodopus roborovskii (assembly GCF_943737965.1). Lineage (NCBI taxonomy): Eukaryota > Metazoa > Chordata > Mammalia > Rodentia > Cricetidae > Phodopus > Phodopus roborovskii. Next base: position 36,968,133 of record NW_026125295.1, on the reverse strand, counting down.
AATAAATAAAGATGTCTAGTAATGTGTATATAGTGAAAACATTAGAGAATTTATTTATCTACAAAATAGAAAATAGAGAGATGCTTTGAAACAGAGTGTGATTACCCCTGATGTAGATTCTAATATGCTCAAAGATTTGACATTCACAGGAGATCTCAAGATTTTCATCTGATTGTTTTGTGACAGGGTATCACTCCAAGCTGATGTGGAACTTATTATGTAGATCAAAGTGCACCAGTCACATGGCAATCCTCCTGCCCCATCCTTCTCAATTCTGGTATTATAGGTGTGGGCAACCATGAAGGCCCAAGAATATTTTCTTAACTTATTTTGATACCATGTGGTAGATTCTGTTTAGCAATCACATTCCAACTGTTTCTTCTGCAACCAGCACAATCTCATTCTTCTGCCTCATGGTCTGATAGGTCTGCAAGACAATTTGGCTCTACTGGAATAAAAGCACCAGGAAAGCAAGACTTTTGTGCCTTGGTGAGGCTTTGGGACTTGAAAGAGTTCCAGGCTGAGTTTTCAGTATGTGTTCATACCACATCATTGGTTCTGTTTCCAAACCAAACATTGGTATGCTGGGAATCGAGAACATGCATTTCAAGGTACATACATTTTATCTGCTACATAAAAGTTATTCCAAAGGGAAGCAAGTTAAAGAAGTGAAAGCAGTATTTCTAGGCCAAATGTGCCCATTATGTTTATTGACAACTTATTAAGTGGTTTTCAATGAGGAGCATTTGCAAACTAAGGATGGATGTTAATTTATCATGACTTCAGTACACCATGTATTTTTTTTTATGTTGCTCTCCATTCCTTTGAGTATTCCTCCCTAACTTCTGTAAATAAGGAAAGTGTTCCTGTATAGTAGTGTTAATGAAAAATCTCTCCCAGGTAAACAAATGTGCATGCCAAAGTTCCTTTGAGACATTGCTTTATTCTGAAGAGGATATCCATATCATATTTTGATATTAGAAAGTCTAGGTAAAAGAAAAGGCTAGATGCATGCTAATAATAAACTATGGAATGTGTTCATCACTGCAGCTATAACTGTGTTCTTGTCCTACTTTTCAATCTCAGAATCTCTTCCTGCCTCTTGCAACTTCTAAACTTTATTAGAAATTTCCATTAATATTTCATTTATTTTCATATTGATATCTCTCAATGTTTTATTAATCCAAAGAAGAGAGAAAGAGAGAGAGAGAACAAACATAAAAGACGGAGCCATTATTGGTTTGAAGAGAAAACTGAACCTAAAGAAAGGTCTAGGGACCTACAAGACTGCCGCCAACTAACAATTTGAGCAACGGTGGAAAGGCTACCACAAATGCCCTTCCTGGATAGTGAGATCAACAACTAACTTATCCACCATCATGGAGCCCTCATCTAGTACCTGTTGGAAACAGAAGCAAACACCCATAACTAATCACTGAGTTGAACTAGAATCCAGATGCAGAGGGAGAGGACAAGACCAGGTTGCAGAAACACATAGAGACAGCTGACCTGAACAAGGAGGAGCTTACAGGCCATCAGACTGATAGCTGGGAATCCAGCATAGGACTGACTCAGACCCCCTGAACATGGTTCTCAGCTAGAAGGCCTGAACAGTCTAAGGGACCTCAGACAGTGGAACCAGGATGTATTCTTGGTGCACAAAAAGACCTTTCAGGCACATCCCCCATGGAGGGATACTGCCTTAACCTAGATACAGGAGAGAAGTCCTAGTCCCTACTTCAAATGACTTGACAGATGTACATGACCCCACCTGGGTGGCATTGCCCAACATGTGGAATTGGGGTGGAGGATGGGAGGGGAGGGTGGTCAGGGTGCATGTGAAGGGGCAGAAAGGTAAAAGGGAGGTAGGGAGGAAGGGGGGGAGGGAAGGAGAGGGAACTGGGATCGACATGTAAAATAATAAATTAAATTAAAAAAAAAACTAACCAATGATTTTCATTTGGTCAGATATTCCTTGCCATAAGGGAACCTCCTCAAAATTAGGGTGGGGGAAGGGCTTTGTTTTTGTCTTTTCAGAAGAATGAAGGCATCCAGCTAAGGAATCTGAAGATCACTGGACAAATGAGACATCTGAAGAAAAAGGACAAATCATCCAGAAAAAAATAATCCCAAGAAAAAAGAGTAATTTGGCCTATTGTTATTGACATTATCAACATGTTAAAATTTCATAAATCTTTCCAAATGTTTGTTTTTGGTTTTCTCTTGAACACATAATGCAAATGGTCTTTTTGTAGTCCCAGTCCAGTTAAAAATTAAAGCTGCTTTGGAGTTGAAAAAAATAAAAAGATACCCTTTCTATAAGGAAGCACTGAATGGCCTCCTGCAGGCTCTATTGCTAAATATAATTATGGAATCAACAAATGACCTTTAGGGGAGATGAAGTTCCATTCATAGCAAGTCAATAGATACTATTCCATCATTCTAACTACTATTCCATAGCAGAAAACAAAAGAGCTTACTTCATGAAAACTATTATACTGTTTCAGCTAAGTTAATAAACATCAATACATATTGCTTTTATTAACTTTGTAAAATAAAAATCTATCAAGCAGTTGATATACATGAAAAGTTTCTTGCTTTATATAAAGTACGGTGATTAGCTTTGAGTGATGGGAGTTTAGTACCAAGCATCTGTTAAAATAATTAGTAACAAATAAAAATTCACAGTCCATTTTGAAGAGTAATAATTTTTCAAAAGTGGTATATAATAATGATCTTTACAATATAGATTTATAAATAAATACTATGTAAAATACAGTATTCCAAAATGTCAAAACACTGGAATGCAATAAATCTGAAAACTTTCAATAAGTATTTGGTTATTTTAACAATTGATAAGTTTATTGTAGAAATATCTAATAAAAGCAAGAAAGTTAGCACCACTTTTTAGGAAAGTTATTAAAGAAAGCATGGAAAGAAAAGAAATATGTAAGAACTCAATACCTGAAGGGACAAGTCCCGGAGCTCAGTTGAAGGACAAGTTACTGGGGAAAAGGATTTCTATTTTTGTTCCCACAGAAAATGAAAAGATGTGGATTCCTTCCAGACTAATGTGGTTTGATCACGCCAGACCGCCTGAAACAGAGTACAAGCTGATCCTACATTCAAAACAGCTGGACAAAACAGCCCTACAGACTACAGCCAGGATATCTGAATCTTCTTCGAATCCCCCATGAGAGCACCCCTTACCAGCAGGAAGTAGTTTGGAAAGAACGACCCAAATTCCCAAATATTGTGTATAAATGTTTGTTTTCATTTAATTGGACTTTGTTATATAAAATTAAATAAAATAATAATTAAAAAAATGTCCCATTCATACTTGATTGTATAATCACATATCACATAAATTAAACTTTGGACAATAAGTTGTTTATAAGATAGTGGTTCCCTGAGATTATACATCAACTGGATGTACATCTTGTGACACTGCAGCAATCATGTTATCCCAGTGCGTGTACCATCCATTTGTTCATGATCATGAGGTATGTACAAGTAAAAGTATAATGCATACACTTAAAAAAAAAAAAGAACTCAATACCTAAGTGAGTAATTTCTTCTAGGCACATTGGGCACTGAAATACCACCATTTTTTCTAAACAAGTTATTTTTTTGTAAAATTAAAGTTGTTCTGACAAGATTTAGAAATGATCTAGACTGTCAATATTTCAACAGTGAGGGGGAGGGACTGTCAATATCCTAGCACTAACTGAGAAGTTATTGATGTATGATGGGTTCTAATAAGGGAGAGGTGGTTTTCTTTAAGGGTTGGCCCCTGGTAAGGCAACCACACTCCATTTGATATCACTACACTCATGAATATATGGAGAACACGAACTGAAATCTCTGGATTGCAAACAATAAAATAAAGAGGACACTTAGTTGGTAGAAAATCTTTACATGTCTGAGGGGGATCTAGGAAGAATTAAGGGGATAAAAAGAGGATGAATTGATCAAACTACATTGTACACATGTATGAACTCCTTAATAGCTTATGAAAATACCATTGACAAAGTTCTGCATATATTTTCAATTAAGTAAGTTTATACTGATAACATTTTTATATTATTAATTAATTTATTGTTAATACTAGTACTAAGAGTTTACTATGCTATTTTGGTTTTGTTTCCAGATCTGTAGACTTATTGACCTAACTAAATTATTTTATTATGTGGGTTCACATTTTTTAGAGATTACACATGGTCATGGAGCCAAATTTTTGAAGATTACAGACTCAGTGTATCTATCTATGGCTTTTAAAATTTAGGTCTTAGAAAAGATGACTATGGAATGCCAAGATGATTATCACATTTATATCTACAATGCATAAAATAGTGAATATCGCAAATATGTGTTTTTAGCTTTTTGCCAGGTTAACTAGAAAATCCAGAATAACTCCTTAGGGACACTTGCATCTAAAACAAATGCAATTGGATCACAGCTGGCCATGTATCTACACTGGAATTACATTTGTTATAAGCACACACAATAAATCCTTATTATAAGAAAAAAATTCAATAGTTATAGATTTCCAATCTAGGAGCCAAAATTATTGTTTGGTCTCTATAGTTACTGTTACCTAGAATAAAAGAAAAAGAGCTAGAACATTTTGTCTAGAATGTTCCAATTTGAGCAATAGATTAGTATACTAAGTAACATCAAGCTGGTGTCTACATAGAGCCTTTAACCATCCATGCTAGTGTCTTTGGTAGAGGAAGATACTATTCACTCTACCAGAAGAGAAATGTTAACACTACATAAGCCACAAACCATGATCTACAATGATGCCCTGCCTGCAAGATATGCTAGGACAGTTGTGGAACAGAACTTGTGGGGGTAACCAACCAATGTCAGATTTGACTTAAGCCCCACTTCATGAGATGGAACCCACAAATGGCAGTGCTTGGGTGACCAAGAACTAGAAACTAGATATACCAGGGACCTAGGGGAAAACCTAGTGCTACTGTTCTAAAATTTAAAAGTAACAATAAAATTACTCTTAATGACACTCTGCTATACCCATTGGTGTGTGCCTTCATCAGTCACCATTAGACAAGCTTTCTCCTGCAGCAGATGGTAAGTAACTAAGCAAACACGTAGAGAGTAAGAGACCTTGGAACCCTCAGCCCTGAAGGAGATTTTTTTTCATCAAATGTCTCCCTTCAGGGCTCAGGGAGATCCTATATGTAGGAAAAAATATTTTCAATAAAAAGAAAAAGGTATTATAAGAAATTGTATTTTTTAACTAAATCTACAAAATCCAGGGTAGAAATTTGTTAGAAATATTTTAAAAATCCAATGGTTACAGACTGAATTTCTAGGTCTTCACAATAATTTAGTATTTGATTGAGAAGGGTATATTAGCTGACAGGAACACTTTTCTAGGCCTTGTAAGGAACTGGAGCTGAGTTCTGGGAATGATTCTGTTCCTAAGTGAATGAATAAAGAGGTATCATTAATTGACAAATAAATAAGAGATATCAGTAAATGTGTATTATCAAAAGACAGTTAAACCATATTTTTAAACATAACAAAATCCTAACAAGAAAGATTACTCATGAAGAAAGCAATATGTTACAATTAAAATTAAATTCGTAAGGACAATTTAATGGACATGATGAAGGGAAAGTTTTTTAAAGAAATACATTCTAACTACTTCCTTTTAGATAGGACACCTACATTTTGGGTATCATAAAACTGTATTTCTTTCTACACACACATATGACACAAGGCCTAGCTGTGGCCTTTGCAAACTTGAGGCTGAGAGGCATGTATGTCTTATAATACCCCCCCCCCAACACACAGACTTCATACTGTCACACAGGAAGTTAGGCCTTTCTTGACAGTTACCATGATCCTACTATGCAAACAAACTGACCATCACCTTTTCTTTCTCTAAGCCTTACTCTCATTTTTCATCTTAGCACCAAGTGTGCCTGAATTTCCTACTCTTTACATGCACTATGTGTTTCTCTCCCTTTTGAACTCACTGACAACCCCTAGAGAACTTCTACTCTCGGTGTTCTGGATGTTATCTTTCTACCTTCGTGAAAATATCTTTTGTTTCACTGAAGAGTGCTTCTTTCTCTTTATGAGTTTAAATTCACTTAATTGTGGGCTTAGTGATTTGCGACCCTATTACACTTGTTCTTCACTACACACACACACACAGGTCTCCATTGAGAAGGTAAATATTACCCTACAGACCATTTGCCATAATTTCCTATTCTCTAGCCTCTGACCATCATTCTACTTCACATATACACTTCAATACTCTCAGATGAGTCCTGTAGCTAGTTGTCTGTCATCATAATCTGATTTTGACAGCTATATCAATAATTCCTGCAATTTATTCACTGTCTCTGACACATATATCAGTTTTGCTGACTGAATTCAGAAATTAGTCATGATACACATGCTTGTAAAGTTTGATATCACTGCTTGAATTGCCAAACTAGCTTCTCCAGCCTGCTTAAGTCTTTTAAAACCTGGGCGTCAAGCTAATCAATTAGTAATAAAACCCACTGAATTTCATCAGTATCATATTACAGCTAGAAATGCATAGCAAAATAGCCCAAAGAAACTTTCAGAAACTGTGTAAAACTTATTAAAGATAGTCTGTAAACAATTTAAGAGATTGTCCATAAAAATGATTTAGTTGCTGTATGGCAATGCATTAACTTGGACGAGAATCGGTGATTTCTTAGAACTGCAAATGCCAAGATACAAGTCTGTGTCTTTCAGGCTCATTGTAGGCATTGGAAAGATTCAGAAAAAGGTATATTCGCCTAGTTCCCAGGGATGTAGAAACTAAATATGTGGATTCATCTCTACAGGTAAAGAAACAAGTTTCCAAGGAATACATGCCGCACAAGAGTGAATACTTTGCCTTTAGAGAAAATTCTATTATCTCGTCTATACTGTTTTGGCTCTCTCCAATTCTATAATTTATTGAATTGCCATGATGTAGAGGAGACATTTTTAAAATCCTATTAGTTGACACTATTCTTGGGAGATGTGGGCAAACGTCAACTCACCCCAAATTGAGACCTGGTGACAAAACAAAGTAGGGATGCTACCAAAGTCTACTGAATGTTTTTCTGGACCAGTGAATTTTATCTGGGCTATTTAAAGGAGTAAGGGGTTATTTACTGGCTCAACAAAGACAGCTGCATTGGCCAAGCTCATCCTAGCATGGATGATAGGCCAAAGAACTGGAAACCTGGGGTATATTGCATCATTTACAGGAGACTCAACAGATTAAAAGCTATCTGTTCCAGGTGAGTCAGTTGGTTTGAGCCTCTTTTAGGTCATTCATATGGTCTTTTCTTCCAGGCATGAGCCTCTTCTAGGCAGCTCAACTTATCTGAGAGTCTTCTAGGCAACTTGGATTATTGGACGGTGATTTTTGAGTAGTCTTCATTGTTCATATATGTTTGGAGAAGAAGGAGCTTAGGCAATCTGGTCAGTTTCAGGAACTTCCTGAAAACACTTTGAGTTGTTAGCTTCCTAATATTAAAAGGCTTCCCTGCAGGATAGAACATTTCACCTTTGCTTAGAACATCCTGTTGTTTCCCATACCTGTAAGCATCTTGTATATTAATGAGGGAAATCTGAGGTGGAAGGTTTCAATATCAAAAAAAGAAAAAGAAAAACTTCGGCACAACAGAGTTTATCTTTGAGTTATTGTACATCTGACCCATGAAAACCAGATTTGAAAAAACACAGAGTACTCAATTCCATAAGTGATCAGCTATCAAAGGATTCTGCTCAACATAGATGTTTAAGACATTAAGAAGTTGTGCGATCATATTCATCTTTTGTTGCTGCTGTGACTATTAGCCATAAGTGCATAAGTTAAATGCATTCTTTCTTATAGCTCTAGAAGAACTAAGACTAGTCGGATCATATAGTTCTAAACTCATCATTTTAAAATTCTGGTTCCTCCCAACAGAAATCCTTTCCTTTCCTCACCTAGTTCAATGTATGCTACCATCTTCAGCTGAGACCACAGCAATTTGACTGCCACTTCAGTAACCACATTGCCCTCTCTCTGCAATCAAATTTGTTGTGCCTTCCTCTTCTAAGGACATTGTGATTATACACATGCCCCACTAAGATTATGCAACATAATCTTCACATGTCAACATTTTTAGTTCAATCACAACTACAGTCAAATTTTTCCATAATAAATAACACAATTTCCCTGGTCTATATATAAACCTTTCTCTAAGCACCAAGGTACAGCACAATTAGACACAAGAATCACCAAGGTACATGTCTACCCACAATGGCACCACCAAAAATGGGTGTGAAGTCAACCTATGATATTAGCACAGTAGAGAATTGTCAGGTACCAATAAGAAGGTAGGTGAACAACCAGCAGTACCATCGGCAATGTGTCTTACCGTCCATACTGTAGTAATCCTGTATGGAGTGTTCTATCTTGGTGAATTGATATTTTCCTCAGGTTTTCTTTGTATGTTTTTGGATCCATCAAGCAAACTTCTGGTAACTCTCCACATTCCTTTCTTCTAGCCTTCAAAAACTCTTTTTTGATCTTCTACCTCTTCGGGCCCTACACATCTAAATTTCCCACATTTCCTCCTATGCTTTCTGCCATCTCCCTCAAATACTGCTCAGATATCCACACTCTCCAAATGTATTAGTTTCTATACTCACAACCTCATGATTTGGCATTTATGATAATTTCCATTTTGTCAGTTTCAAAAATTCTTCTCAGTTGGATTATATTACAGAACTAAGTTGGATGCTAAATCTCATTTTGGAGACACTCAACAAATACAGCATTATTTCTTGAGTCAAATTTCTCAGGAGATGTACTAGATAAGCATAGAAAATTAAGAAACCATGACCATGAATCATTCATTAAAATATGTCATGTGTCAAGTAAAACTGTGTGTGAGCTGTAAATAATAACATAAAAGTCTAAGGATCTATATCAGCTCAGGATCATCCAAACCAAGTTTTCAGCACAAAGGAGATTTATTTTCCCCAGAGGAAGAGAGAGCAAGGAATAAGAAACAAAGACAGGAGATAGAGGATCAAGGAAAGGGGGAAATGGAACAAGGGAGAAAGGGCAGGAGTATTTGTCCTTAGGGATAAAGAACTGCCTCTGGATAGAGAGGAAATTGATGTGGCCCATAAAAAAATGGCATTTTATAAAGGTAAAGAGGAAATATCCATGTTAGGATGAGGTGTTTAATTTTAATTGGGTATATTGGGTGAGCAAAAGGGGGATTTTGATTGCTTAGTGTCAATATTTTGATAGCTGGACCTTGCTAGTCAGCCTTAGGAGGAGCAAGTGGCCAAATAAAGGAATTGACAGTGGTGGCCAGCTTTCATAATGTCTTCTAATGACTCTTAGCAAGGAAAAGGGAATGGCGGAGAAGGGCAAGGCCTGCCACAGCCATCTGTGCCATGCTCATGCTGGCTAGAGTCCCTTCAGATGAAACATTTAATACCAGAATCTTAATTTTAATAACAGTGTTCAAGAAAAGTGATTTGGATATATAGTTTTTAATGTCCATCCTTATACATACAGGCAGCAACTTTTAATACAAGGTTAGAATTGAAAATTATTATTTATAAAAATAAATTTATTGCCAAGCAGTAGTGACATATGTCTTTAATCTCAGCACATGGGAGGCAGAGATAGGTGGATCTCTATGAGTTTGAGGCCAGCCTGGTCTACAGAGCGAGTTTTGGGATAGTCAAGGCTACACAGAGAGACACTGTCTTGAAAAACAAAACTCAAAACCCCCAAAATAATTATTTGTAAAGTGAGACAATCACATTGCATCATGGGTCTCAAAGTTTATGAAGCTGTCTCCCTGAGTTAACTGTTTGATGGTAATTTTGGAAAAGCAGTATTTTTGTGGATCATGGAAAGTTTAAGTTGAATACTGAACCATGAAATTTGATTTGAGTATGATATACATAAAACTGTACTTTAGGACCTCCAGGGCCTGGGTTTCATTTGTTCAGGATATTTTACCCATAAAATGACTTCATATACAGCTAGACCCACATAGAAACAGTAATAAATTGCTGCAGGGTGAGGTTGCTAAACAAACATTGTTCAACTCCTTCAACACCCAAGTGAGGGATTTTTCTTAATGATAACCAAATGGTAAACAATAATAAATTTAGATATTTTGAATTTTATTATTTATTAGAAGTACTTTAAGTCATTTCAGACAAAGGCTTATAGTTTATAATATAGTAAACATAAAATGAATTCCCAATGCATACCCTCTATGATGCTTACAAATAATTACTGGGCCTTAACTTCACATTTTTACTCAAAACTATTGTTTTAATAATATTCAATCTTTTAAAAATATAATGAAGCTGCTCTGTTATCTTTGTAGAAAAGCTTCTATGAGTTTTCCTTCAGTGTTCTATTTAAATTGCCTTCTCTCATTATCTAATAGATCATTAAAGGACACTGTTAATTTGAACAGTTAGAACAGAGTCTGTTGGAGCTTTGGTTCTATTATGGGCCAATACTAGAATTACAGTGCATGACCTGATGGAAAAGGTAGATAATAATATAATATTGGATAGTGGGACTAGAGAGATAACTCAGTGGTCAAGAGAAGCAGCTTATCTTCCAGAGGACCCAAATTTAATTCCCATCACCCTAAAGGCACCTCACTATCATAGGTAACTCGACATTTGGGGGTCCTCTTCTGACCTCTATGGGCAACTGCCATGCAAATGATGCATAAACATGCAAGCTGGCAAAATATCCATAACATAAAATAACAATAGGTGGGCACCTACAAATACCAAAACTAAGAATGTTATATAAGTGGACCAGGATAAAAATTAATTGAAATTTAAAGAGCCACAAAATAGAGTTGTAGAATACAATCTCAGAACATTAGACCTCTACTGTACTGTCATTATCAAGAACATCCTAAAACCATATAATGAAGGACCTAGAAATTATACCCATAATCTTGTAAAATATAATGTGAATACTGTATATACACAGAAGAATAGAAGAAATTCTTTGCTAAGCAGAAGAAATGAGAACTTGATAAAATCAAAACCTAATCACTTTGCATTTAAATATATTAATATATCCAGTAGGATTTTTTCCAAGTTTATTGAAAAAGGTAACTTTCTTGTTTCTTTTCATAAATTAGCTAATAATTTAAATTTTGATGTTAACCTCAAACCAACATTCTGTTGAAATGCATTTAACTATAACTCAATTTTAGCATAATTGTTAAGCCAAATGCAAATACAAAAGAAAATGGGGCTGAAACATTCCACTAAACCATCTTGATTGATTACTTTCCTTATATACTAACTGTGCAACTCTTAGCAAGTGAATACACATCATAGTCCCAACACACAAAGAAGAATGGAATCAAAATATTGAAATCTTCTCTTAGCATGAATTTTGAAAAACAAACAAATATAGCCCTTGACTTCTTGATATAAATGAGTGAGTAAATGTATATATTATCCAACCTGGTCTTGACCCCTTTGCTCATCACTCGTCCCACTCTGTAACTGGATTCCATGAGTTTAGCTAGTGTTTAGCTGTGGGCATCTGCTTCTGCTTCTATCAGCTACTAGAAGAAGGCTCTAGGATGGCACTCTAGGTAATCACTATCAATATTGGGGAAGGTAGCCTCTCCACTATTGCCTAGATGTTTAGTTGGGGTCATCTTTGTAGATCTCAAGTGCCAGATTTCTCTTTAAATCTATGTCTCCCTCTATTATGGTATCTCTTTTCTTGTTCTCCTCTATTCTTCCTCTTACTCAATCTTCCTGCTCCCTCATGTCCTCCTCTTCCCTCTTTTTCTCCCCTTCTCTTTCTCCTAATTCCCTCTACTCTCCCTCCATACTCCCAATATGCACAGGAGATATTGTCCCTTTCCCCTTCTGAGGGAGACCATGTATGTCTCTCTTAGGGTCCTCCTTGTTTCCTAGCTTCTCTGGAGGTGTGGATTGTAGGCTGGGTATTCCTTTGCTCTATGTCTAAAAACCATATATGAATGAGTACATACCATGTTGGTCTTTTTTGTGACTGGGTTACCTCACTCAGGATGGTTCCTTCTAGTTCCATCCATTTCCCTGAGAATTTCAGGATTCCATTGTATTTTTCTGCGGAGTAGTACTCCATTGTGTAAATGTACCACATTTTCTCCATCCATTCTTCAGTTGAGGGCATCTAGGTTGCTTCAGGTTCTGGCTATTACAAATAATGCTTCTATGAACATAGTTGAACATATGCCTTTTTGTATGAACATGCATCTTTTGTCTAAGAGTAGAATTACTAGATATACTAATTCCCATTTTCCTGAAGAATCACCTTACTGATTTCCAAAGTGGCTATATGAGTTTGCACTCCAACAAGCAATGGAGGAGTGTGATTCTTTCTCCGCATTCTCTTGAGTATAAAACTGTCATTGGTGTTTTTAATTTCAGCCATTCTGACAGGAGAAAGATGGTATCCCAGAGTTGTTTTAATTTGCATTTCCCTGATGGCTACAGATGTTGAACACTTTCTTTTTTTCTTTGCTTTTTTTTTTTTTTACTATTTTTCCTTAATATTTTTTCATATTTTACATATCAATCCCAGTTCCCTCATCTTCCCACATTCCCCTACCCCCTCCCATCCCATTCCCCACCCACTCCACAGGGAGGGTGAGGCCTTCCAGGAGAGATCATTAAACTCTGTCAAGTCATTTGGAGTAGGGTCTAGGCCCTCCTGTCTCTATGCTAAGGGAATAATCCTCCATGGGAAATGTGTTCCCAAAGTCCTTTTGTGCACCAGAGATACATCCTGGTTTCACTGTTAGAGGTCCCTTAGACTTCTCAGGCCTTCTAATTGAGACCCATGTTCAGGGTCAGTCCAATGCTGGTTTTGCAGCTATCAGTCTGGGGTCTTTCTTAAGTTCTTTCAGCCATTTTAGATTTCTCCATTGAGAATTCTCTATTTAGTTATGTACCCTACTTTTAATTGGATTATTTGGTGTAAGAACTGGCTGGAGAAACCCATAGCATCAGCTGAACTGAAAAAGGGGGAGCTCATGCACCTCAGACCCTCTGAATGTGGGTATTAGTTATGAGGACTGGACAGTCTATGGGTCATCGAGTAATGGGTCAGTATTTATCTCTAGTATACGAATGCACTTTGGGAGCCCATCCCACATACAGGGATACTTTCTCAGCCTTGGCCCTGCCCCAAATGATATGATAGACTTTGAAGACTCCCCATGGGAGGCCTCACCCTCCCTAGGGAGTAGAAAGGGGATGGGCTGGAGTATGGTGGGGGTGATACAGGAGGATGGGAGGGTGAGGGAACTGGGATTGACATGTAAAACAACCTTGTTTCTAATTTGAATTTAAAAAAAAAAGGAAAAAGAAAAAAATATGTATTATTCCTACATTCCCAATAGCTAAAGTAATAAAATCTTCACAGCAAATAATTTGTTAACTTTTATTCTTTGAAAACAATCCTTACATATACACAATCTTGATAATATCTATCCCTCACTTCTTTTCTCCAAGCCCCCCCCCAAACTCACCATCATCATTTCTCCCTCCCAACATCATGTCCTATATTGATAATTTATGACTGATAATTTAATTAGATGCCACTGGATCTAATCAGTGCTGCTCTTGTAAAGTGGACACCAATCATCTACTTGCAAATGGGGCCCCAACCCATGGTCCCAATCCAAAAGAAAACTGACTCTCCCTCCCTCAACTGTTACCAATTGCTAATAGGTCCTCAGCTAGGAGACCCTTCTAGAATTATGAAAGCTAGCTAGCATGTAGAGCTTTTTGGTCAGTTCAATACTGATTTTTCTGTCATCCAACCAAAGCGTGTGGTGGATTCAGCAATGGGATCTACTGTCTAGCTATGGTGGGCAATGAAGAGCAATACACCTGTAGTTTTGAGTCCCTTTGGAATCTCTCTGACCAATAACTCATAGGCACTGGGACTGTCATTTAATAGCCCATGTCTTTTATGTTTTTAAATGAAAAAAGTGCCATGTGTGTTCAAACTATTTTTAATTTTTATAATTCTTTATTTTATCTTTGAGATTAATATAATTATACAAATTCCCCTTCTTTTTCCTCCTTCCAAGCCCTCCAATATAAAATAACCCAGAACCAGACATACAAAGGGGTCGTGCTATCTCTTATTGGAGGCTCCTAGCTCCAAATCTTCAAATATAAGTATATATATCCTAGAGTATCTGCAGAAACCAGAAGGATAAAGAGGGACAATTGCCAGCATAGGAGGGCTGGCAAACACTAGAGACAAAATTAGCACGGTGCAAGTAAGCTGATCTGGGAAATGCAAAAGTGGAGGAGTTCTACTTACAGAAGGCTGAGGTAAATACAGAAAAAGGAGAGATGGGGGTAAAGTAACAACATGGATGACTGAAACTGTCATAAAGAATCTACCTAAAACAAAACACATAATATACTTAAGTCTTTGTATATAATACTTTAAAGGAAATTTTCTTCGTCTGTCCTGGCATGCTCCCTCTAAGAGTCAAAGACAATCTAACAAAAATCCCATTGCCAGACATGATAAACACTTTAAAATTTTAAATACCTTAAAAATTAGTAAGGTTTCTCCATAGGTACTTAGTTTAATTATCCCACCCCTCCCATTCCTATCCCCAACCCAGCTTAAATCTTTAGCACATATGTTCTAGTCCTATTATAGTTTTTACTTGTATTGCAAGATTAAAGCAGGGGCAAAATAACATATATCAATATTTTAGAAGATAGAAAACCAATAGAAAAGGGCAACTAAAATGCACTAAGAAAGCAGAATTCTGAAGTAGTAATGTAAAGACTGGAAAGGTAATTGCATTTAAATATAGAACCTTAAACACTGTGGATGTGGAAGAATATGATATTTTTAGATAAAATTGAAAGTAGCACCAAGATTATAAAAATGGTTTGAAAACAACCCTCTTAAAAAGAAATAATACTCGCACTTCATTCTCTGTCCCAGTGTCCAAGTTATTATTTATTTTTAATTTGTCAAAAGATAGTGAGTATATTTTTAAAAAGCTTCTAAGATGTAATTCATGTATCATACAAATTATCAATTGAAACTAATTAATATTCATAAAGTTATGTGAAGACCACTATCAATATTAGAGCATTTTTATTTCAAGACTGTTATCTGCCCTTCTAAAGCTCACCCCTTCCATCTTTAAAATCGCACTAAAAACTCTTGAGATACATCCAGAAGGACTGAGCAGTCTGAGGGACTTCAGATAGTGGAACCAGGATGTATTACTGGTGCACACATCCTTGTGGACACATCCCCCATGGAGGGATACTGCCTTAACCTAGAGACAGGAGAGAAGTCCCAGTCCCTACTTCAAATGACTTGACAGATTTACATGACCCCACCTGGATGGCATTGCCCTACATGTGGAATTGGGGTGGGGGATGGGAGGGGGAGGTGGTCAGGGTGCATGTGAGGGGGCAGAGAGTGTAAGGGAGAGGGAGGGAGGGAAGGACAGGGAACTGGGATCGACATGTAAAATAAAAAATAAATTAATTAATTTTAAAAAACTCTTGAGATAAGTCTCTATGAATTTACCTAATATAGAAATTTCAAATCAATTGATTAATTCAGCATGTGCCATTTACTAATAACTTCTTTCAATCAGTGTGATGTACTGAAGGTTCATTCATTTTGCCACAAACAGAAATACTCCATTCCTGTTTGGTATCAAGTGGTACTCATTGTGTGTGCAGACCACATTTCTTATCTATTCTACTAAGAGCATAAATAAACTGTTATTACATCAGTGGAAATGTAGATGTTTGGGCTCCTTTCATAGATCTTTTGGTTGTGCTGAACACTTCTGTGAACATCTGTGTGGTATTCTCATGCAAATGCATGAACTTAATTTCTTGGGCTATGTAAGCAGGAGTAGAATTCCCGAAGCTTATGATATCATGTTTATCCTTTGACGGAAATCAGGAGACTGTTTTCAACTGTTTATCATTCCATATGAGCAAAGTATGAGATTTTTAATTCCCTATATCTTTGCTAATGCTTTTCATCTGTCTTTTCTATTATAGATATCATATCATAAAGTAATTTTAAATTTCATTTTGTTGATTTTTTAGGTTGTATCTAGCATTCCCTACCTTTAAAGATTCCACAAATACAGAGGTATTAAAAATAGTTGATATAATGAATATAGAGATCTATTTAACTTTCCTCTGATGCCAAAATATTGGCATTGAAATACATGTAACTGGGGAAGGTAAGTGGAGAAAAGCATCTCTAAACAATATGATCAGCACAATAGAAAAGATCTGAGCCTGAGCCATCAAGCACTCTCCAAACATACTTCCACAATATGCTCAAATTTGGTAGCCCTTGCTGTGCTCTTGGAGCTCCCAGAAGGCTGTCTTATTTTCCATCTGAAGTGTCAAGCAGTTATCATCATACAATTTAAGATAACATAAAAATAGCTAGGCATGACAATGCATAACTATAATTCTAGCACTAAGGGATTATACATTTGGTGCTTTAAAAATGAGTGGAGACTATAAAATTAAGAAAGAAATTAGACAATATAGGAAAGAGTCAATTTGGATCAACAGAAAAAATATAACTATTTAAGAATAAAATTTTCAAAATAAGAATGGTAAATTACACTTACCATTAATATCCTCAGAGTAACAGGATTCTTAAGCCAGCACTGGACATTCAGAAAAGAAAACATGTTTCCTCTCAAGGTTGATGAAAAGGTATAAAATACTCTGAGTATGGTTTGGAAGGAGTTGAGGAAAAATTTTAAATGATGCAAAATATAAAGAAAGACAAGAATATGGGAATTAAAAGGATAAACTAAGCAGATAGAGAAGATCCAGAGAATACTCAAATACACAAAAGGATATTCCATTAAGAAAATATAGGAACCAGTTGAATCACGTAAGACTTTTGTAAGTATGTAATGACACAAATGTCCAGCTTGAAAGAATCCATAAAGTACCCAGTAAAAGTATAGACACAGATTGACCCAAAAGTTTGCAAATGTGATCCTGGAGCTCAAGGCAGTCTCCATAACAAAGGTGAGCATACATATTTCTGGAGGTCATTTGGAGGCACAGTAACATGTATAATAAATATCTGTAACATTCTCAAGTCCACTTACACAAAACAGAAAGCTTAAAAGAACAATAAAATACTTGAAGAAATAGAAAAACTCTTCAGTGATATCTTCAATGAAAGTAGGTCAAAAATAATGTTCCTGAACATTTAAGTGGATCAAAACAGCATAAAGAGGACAGGTCTTGCAGATCAACAGCTACAGAGTACTAATGGTGAACTGTGGAAGGGTCCTATGCATCTCTGTACTCAGTACCCACAAACAAAAACCCACTCATAGAGTGAGGTGCTCATGAGTACTGAGTGGAAATACATTCATATAATTGAAAGTTACCAATGAATGCTGAAAAAGTCTGCCTTCACTTGAAATTATAGGTCGGTGCTCAAAGACACTAGAAATTAGGACACCACTAGGGAACAATAAGACATTAAAATATTGCAGAAATTCTCTGATCACCAGAGTGCAAAAAAATATCTCATAAATTTCTCACTTAGAAAGATCTAATCTGAAGTTAAACTGTCAGAAAC
This sequence comes from Phodopus roborovskii, assembly GCF_943737965.1. Taxonomy (NCBI): domain Eukaryota; kingdom Metazoa; phylum Chordata; class Mammalia; order Rodentia; family Cricetidae; genus Phodopus; species Phodopus roborovskii. The sequence continues at coordinate 36,950,435 of NW_026125295.1, read as the reverse complement.
AAAATCACTTTAATAATTTTGAGAACTCTGAAAACTCAGTCTTTGCCTAGTGAAGGAACCCGGCGTTATAGAAAGTTCAGTGGAGTGGAATGAGAACAGTGCCTGAGGAAGCAGGGGTTTGAGGAACTCAGGAAAGTGGATACAGAGACAAGAAATCTGCCTGAGTTAGAACATGCAAAGCTTTGAGAGCTAGATGAATGGCTAAAGAAATTCATAGAGGGTAGCTTAGACAGATAATAGGCAGACAGACAGTGAGAGGATGGTAAAAGGAAAAGGGAAGAAATGAAAGAAAATACTCCTGAGCTACCAGGGTTCTCTCAATGATGCAGAAAAGCCTGCATTATTTAACCATATCAAGACAACCCCAGAGACATTCCAGCAATGAAGGCATGCTAACAAATCTGTGACTGAAAAAAAATGGTGAAGCTAGTGGTTTTCTTCAAACAGGAATCAGGAATCAAACTTTCAAAATTGAGAAAATTACTTTGCATAAATCAAAGTTATAAATGATTTTGATCTTGTGTCCTCTCACAAGAATGAAAACATCTGAAGGTATTTATTTCTTTGTTTTTTGTTGTCTTCCCAGGGTGGAAGATTTAAAACTAGTCACTGAACTTGCAATCCTGAGACCTCTGTCCAATATTGTTCAGATGAGGCCAAGAAAATGCATTCAATTGAACATTCACCAGCGGAGCCCAGAAATCTAACAAAGACAGCTTCTACTTTTGTCTGCATTTGCCCTGATCCAGCTTTATAAGCATTTGTCACTGCAAAATAAAAGAATCATGGGAACACTTACTGCTTTCCAGTTTCATCTCATAGCATGAAGAAATCTCAGGAGATACTGCAAGAACTGGGAATCTTCCCAAACATTACCAGTCTTTGACCAGTGCATATGTTAAGTATCTCAAATAAAAGCCACATAGAGCAGGAACTGTGCAACCAGCTGGTATAAGTTCCCTTTTCCTTTTCTCCACATGCTTTATAGCTTGATTCATGCCCATGGAAGAGTACAAATAGCTCACAGTGCTATTAGACATGGATAATGAACAGACAGCCCATCTGAGTAGTTCAGAGGTTGAAAAAGAAAGGAAATTGTATTGGCAGTGAGCTGAGACAAGGACCCCATCAGCAAGCAGGGAGGGCACAGGGCATAATACATAAGCATGCAAGCAGATATTGAAGCCTGAAGCTGCCCCAGAAATCAGTGTTGTTAATGCCCCAATATTTTGCACTGAACAACAGACCACAAGCCAGACCTGAAATAAAAATTCCCAACTTCTACCAAAAAGATTATCTACAATGACAAGATACTAAATTATTATGGGTGTTTGTTACAAACTTGGGTTTCAATTTTATCTACAAGTTCTTAGTTATTTGTCAAATGTCTTCTCAAGAAGTACAAGTCTGAGTCACAGGGCTCATCTGTCTAACTAAGTAGCTAACTTCTTAATGGCAAACCCTAAGCAAACTGTGTATTTAATGATTTAAAGATTGTGAGATGGTTGCCAATAACATTTTAAATTTTAGGTTTAAAATAAACTATACTCACATTGTTTCCCTTTCCTCCTGATAATCTCCATACACCCACACAATTGCTCTCAAATTCATGGCTTCTTTTCTTTGATTATTATTGTTGTGTCTGCATGTGTGTGTGTGTGTGTGTGTGTGTGTGTGTGTAAATACAACCTGATGAGTCCATTTAATATATGTATATGAAGCCCATTTAATGTTGCTTTGTGTACCTATGTTTATGCACCATTTGAGACCAAGTACCTACGAGGGAGCTTGCTCCTGAAGAAGACTTCTCTTATCATCTGTACTTGCCTATTGTGATATTTTCCACATCCACTACTGTACAGGTCTTGTTTGGGCCAATAATTTCATTTCATAAATAGTTGTTATTGTGCTTTTGAATTTCATTTAAACTGATAACTCTGCCAGGAAAAACTCAAACCTGCTCTCAGTGTTGTTCCCTCATCATCCAATTTAACTGAGTATATTTCTTCTCAGAGTGAATAGAGGAAATGAAAATATGATGTGGTCCTTTTGAAAAAAGACTATATACCTCAATCCTATAGAAGGTTCAGATGCTTGAGCTATTGAAACTCAAAAATAAGCCACCAAGATGGAAAATTTAGAACAAACCCCAGCTTAGCTTTATTGGCAATTAAAGAACAAGTTTCAGGCCAGTCTAAGAGTCTGTGAACACTTCAGAGATCTCTAGTAATCAGCCATTTGGTTTATGGTTTTAAGTCATATGGCTCACCTGGAGCATGCATTCTTGGTCTGAACACAGGAGGGTGATGACTGAAATCATGTTCATATCTGAGTGCTGAGTGACTCAGCAGTCACATTGTACAATGCTGGCATCCATAAAAAGCTAGACAAGCAGTGCTTGTGTTAGTATTCAGGTATTTACACTGTCCTGTTCTCAGGGACCTGGTAGGACACAGCAGCAGCAGCCAAGCTGTGACACTGTAGCTGCTGCAGCCACTAAGAAGAGTGACCCCCTCTCTCTATTTCCTCAGTAACCTCTGCATCTCCCCATGCAATAAATATCCTATATGTTGCATGGTGTGATTTTGTGGTGCTCCTTGTCCCCAACATGAGAAGGTCACCTTCCACTGTTAAACTATTACAGGCTGCAAGGTAGCAGTACTCCTGGTATATAGCCAGATTACTTGAGGGTCAGTCTATAGATGTGGTCCAGCCTTACGTGTGTGCAGAGAAGGCTGGCTTGGAATGGAATGTGGCATTTTTGTGTGTGAGGTTTTAATGAGGTATCTAAAAGTACAACTCATCAAAAGTCCTGAGGATTGTAGCTAACTGAACCATTCTCTGTATATTAATTTAGAAAGAGGGATTTATTTAATCACCCAGAAGTTATTCATCACTCAGTACAAATCGCTAGAAGAACTGATGTCATTATAAGTTTGTGATCAATATATATATATATATATATATATATATATATTCATTAGCAATAAAGGAGGAATGGGCTGAAGTTTTAATTAACTTTAAATGGATTTTTAGTATAAATATTTATTCTTTAGACAACTTTGGCCTACATTTATAACATCTTTTCCAAGTCATTTTTGAATATACTCATATTTTTTATAATATCCCATGGAAGTTATCCATGATAAAAACTGTCACTAAATTGCCAGACATGGCAGCTATGGTGAAACCACCACCACTCTTAAATGCTTTGTGAAAATGAAATAGAAGTTGAAAACTCATTCCTGAAGCTATTGTTTCAGTTGTGGAGTTTTATCCGTGTTTCTTAGAAAATAACCAAACAAGATTTGCCACAGAATCAGGAATTCAAGCACATAGATGAAATAGTAATGATAATTTAGGTATTTTGAAAGCACCCAGGAATTTTGTCGGAAGCAAACACTGGGGATTTTAAAACAACTCATCTCAGCCATTAAACAACAAATGGGGCCTGGGGCTATAAAGTATTATTTAAAATTCTAGAATTCTCTCACATATGAATACAGTCAGACTGTGCTAAATCTTGTGTTCAGTCAGAAATGTATCCCAAGATAAAGTCTGGTTAGCAGAGAGGCAGACAAGGGGCAGAGATTTCAGTCTTTGAAGATAACCAATCATGCACAAGCATGACAAGACAAGCCAGCTCTCATTGCTTCCCAGGAAGAATGAGACAGAGTAGGATTGGACAGGACCATTTTGAATTGCTACATTTGTGATCCCTTGTGCCCATTCACATCTTACAAGAGAGGAGATGCTAAGGAAAAGCTATGTTCCTGAGGCACAGGAATACCTACACCTTGGTTTGCATTTCTGCATCCCTGAAATCTCTCTTGTCTGTCCAATGTCTGGTCTTTTGAAATTGCTTCATCTACTTGGCCATACTACAAGAAATGTATCCTAGAAACTTTGGGTAACTTTGCTTTTTATACAGTGTCACTACATAGTACATCCATGATTCTCTACTGAATCCTGTGGGAACAATGCACCATATGAACATCCTACATGGCTCCAATAGCATCCAGAGATCAGAATCTCCATGAGAAATGATGGTGCTGCAGACCTCTTTGGTGGTTTGAGTAAGAATAGGCTCGTATGTTTAAGTACTTGGTCCTAGTTGGTAAAACTATTTAAGAAGGATTAGTAGGTGTGGCCTTGTTAAGAGGAATTCATTAACTTGGTGTAGACCTTGAGGCTAGTTTCTTTTTCTGCCTTGAGATCATGTCACAAGATGTGAGTTCTCAAATACTGCTCCAACACCATTACCTGCCTCCTTTTGCCATGTTCCACTCAATGGTGGCCATGAATGCTAACCTACTGATACTATAGCACCAAATGAACACCTTCTTCTATAAGTTCCCTTGCTCATTGTGTTTATTACAACCTCCAAAGTTAAATTTGCCTTTAAATGTGTTCTTCAAACAGAAAAAGTGAAGAATGACATCTGTGTAACAGCTAAATTTTCACTGATGTCAATACCTATTCATTTCCCATCCTACTTCCTGTATTCTTTTCTGTCCTTTCTGTTCACAGTGAGTACATATGTGGGGTTGTATGCATGCTTTTTCTATTTATTTTCTCTTAATATTCTATTTTGTCCATTATAACAAGGAATTCACCTAATACAAGGATGTGGATAGAGTTTCCATCCCATAACTAAAGATTGGGATTCCTACAATCTTGCAAAATATTACCTCCTTAGGATAAGATGAGAACCCCAACACACTTAAATGAGATGAATCTTTGCACAGCAAGCATCATTGTCAAATGAGTAATCTCCGTGGCTAGAATCTAGAAGTAAAACTGTACAAAAGTAGTCCAAATTGATTTATGAAAATTGAAAAAACAATCATCTTACAAAGAATATATTTAGTGATATTTTAAGTTACTGAACAGAACCAAATTTGTTATTAAAATAATTATAGTTTGTAAATGTTGATGTTGCATAATGCTATTTTAAAAATCAACTGATATGCCAAAAAGATGTCAAAGTATACGGATGCAGTACCACAGCAATACTTCCTAGATGACAGTTAATAATTTGACATTCTCCACTAGAGTACTAATTAATGTAGTATTTGTACAACAGTGAAAGAAATATACTTTCTATTTTTGCTCATACATAAAATCATTATCGTTGACTATTTTATGTTGTTAATAAGGACATTGCTGAGCATAGCTAAGATTTGCCTTGCTTTATATCCAGAAGAGTGGCTAGCTAAGAAGAGGACCAATGTGAGTGGTCTTCTTTTCATGTAAATATACCCACACACAAAAAAAATGCATTTGTATAGGCTTTTTTTTCTTTATCAGGCTTTTTCTACTATCTCCCAGGTATTGGGTTGCACAACAATCCTCATGAAGTAAGCTTGTTTCTTTCCACTTCTTTTTAAGAATAATGTAACTTGAAATAAGCTTTTAACTAGCTAAAGGTCTAGTGAGTGGCAACATCAGATGGAACCCAGGATGTTCAGGAATGAATGTTAAGTTTGCTCTCCTACCCTGCTATCCAGTTACTTATATATTCAGGTTACTTTGTAAAATTATAGAGGGGCTGAAAATGGTCTCTGGGAAAAGCCAAACATGGCAGAAAATTGAACTGAATTCGTCTTTCCTTTCACTCTGTCCCTAACTTCCCTTTGTTGGCTGTATCTTGGCACTGAAGAGTATTCACATTGCCTAGAGAAAGCACAGAAGCTGACAGTGAACAATGAGGATTCTTCTGTACCATTAAATACTTTCACAGTGGCTCTGTTTGACTGGCAAATACAAAGAGGCTTCCCTGTGACATCCATCACACTGCTGAGAATCTCTTCAAGCTTGGTCTCAGTGACAAATGCTTCAAGTTAATCATCCATTTGCTTCCCCTTCTCCTTTGAAGACATTGATCAAACTGTGTTGACAGAATCTGGATGAAATATCAGGTCCTGGGAAATGCTGAGCTGGCCTAGTGTGCTACCATTATTTGAGCACAATAAAACAACCTGAGGGACAACTGTCATTTCTCTTTGACATTGGATGTCCTCTTCATCTTGACACCATGTGCATTTTGGTCAGTGCTGCAGATTTCATTAGTGTCCTAACGCCTGCCATGAAGCTTATGAATGGGAACATGCAAAAACATTTCCTACTGATTTTCTAATAATAATAGAATCTTTTAAATATAAAATTTCAAGGATTCATAGTGTTATAAGGTTTTGAAGATAGAAATTATTTAATATTCTGTTGCTTATCCAAGAAAACATAACTCATACATACTGTGACATTTTCCCTTTAATAAAAAATATATATACCATCTTCCAAGTAACAGTTTGATTTTCAAATGCTCTTCAAAGTCACATTTTCCTATAGTGTTACAGTAGATAGTAACACTCTACATGTCTACATAAGAAGTGGACTCTGATGCTGAGTTGGTGCTAAAGACTTCTGTGGTGGTTTGAATAAGAATAGCCTCATATGTTTGAATAATTGGTTCCCAGTTGCTAGAATTGTTTGGGAAGGATTAGAAGATCAATGATCTTATTGCAAGAAATGTGTCCCTGGGGGCTGGCCTTGAGGTTCCCTCATGTGTTTCTAAACACTGTATGGAAAATGAAGTCCTGCAACAGGTCAAACATAAACAACAAAGACTTATGCTGGGGAAAGTCTGATTCTACAAATACTGTATAAGAGAAAGAAGAATTCCATGAGTAAAGTGTTTAGTAGATCTGCAAACTCTCCACAGTTCTCAAATGTAGAATTGTCCTCGGTGTTCAAGAAAATTCTTACAATGTAAAAGTCATGTTGTAAGTATTGGTTAGTTTCTAAAATTGGGTTTATAGAAGGGAGATGCTCACTGAGGTAGTATTCTAACACTAAGTGACCCAGTGGAGTTGCAAGAGCTAGTAGAAAGGGCATGCCACAGGAGAGAGAATGGGAGAAGCAGTCCTTGCCTTTGTACTCATGTGCAATACCACCAGTTAGAAAATAAAGAGAAAACTGACTCTACAGTAATGTCCAACTGACTAGAGAAATGTCCAGAGACCTACAAGGATGACCCCAACAATCTGAGCAAGTTGGAAAGGCTACCTTAAATGACCTTCCCTGATAACAAGATTGATGACTAACTTATCTACCATCACAGAGCCCTCATCTAGTAACTGATGGAAATAGAAGCAGACACCCACAGCTAAACCCTGAGCAGAACTGGAATCCAGATGCAGAGAGGGAGGAGTGGAGTAATAAGAAAATTGGGACAAGACCAGGCTACAGAAACCACAGAGACAGCTGACCTGAACAAGAGGGAGATAATGCCTTCCCGGGCTGATAGCTGGGAAAACAGTATTGGACTGACCCAGACCTCCTGAACGTGGTTCTCAGTTAGAAGGCCTGGGCAGTCTAAGGTACCTCTGACAGTGGAACCAGGATGTTTCCCTGGTGCACAAAAGGACTTTGGGAGCACATTCCCCATGGAGGATATTCCCTTAGCCTAGAGACAGGAGGGAGGGCCTAGTCCCTACTCCAAATGACTTGACAGATTTTGTTGATCCCTCCTGAAAGGCATCACTCTTCCTGTGGAGTCAGGAGGGGAATGGGATGGGAGGGTCATCAGGGGGACATGGGAGGGAGGGAGAGAGGGAGAGAGAGAGAGAGGTAGGGTGGGAGAGGAACCTGGGATTGATATGTAAAATAAAAATAAAGAATCTATAAAGTAGAAAATACTTTGAAGCAGATTTTCTGTTTCACTAAATATCTACTTTTACATATCAACCTTCTTTCTAGTTGCTAGTGTCACCATGTTATTACCCTCATCCTGTCACATAAGTCCAGCATTCAGACTATTTAGTTCTGAAATTTTATATAGTGATCTTCCTCCAACATGCCTTTAGTGTTATCAAACAAGCAAAAAAAGAAAAAAAAGAAAAAAAAAAAAAGCAGCCCTGCTAACTCAACTCATCCTAGCATGCCATATTTCTTAATAGTATTGCATTCATATAGAATTTTAAGTACATGATTACTTACATCATAGAGCTCCCATTGGGGATATTTTTTAAATATTGAATCTCACTGAAAATAAACTTCAATTATATTGTAATAAATATGGAGATTCAAAGGTGGCCAACTGAAAAAAATGGACCACTAAATCCACCTAACTTTGCAATCAGCCCTCCTCAGGAATATGGTACTTGGATTGGCATACCAAGACATTACCAACTGTTTTACTTTTATTCCACATGACAACCTGAGTTTGATCCCTAGAACCTATGTAAGGATAGAGAGAACCTACCCAACAATGTTGTTCCATGACTTTCACATATATGTCATGCCACATTCATAACCATGCTCACACACAAATATCACAAACACAAAATAATAAATAACTTGAAATATTACAATATTTTTATAAAAGTAAATGAAAGCATATAAAGATGCTATTATTTTGATCACAATAATATAAAAGTAGAAGTTATTAGCATAAAATGATGTTAAGTAAAATAAACCAGGTTCACAAAGACAAATATTGCATATTATCATTTATATGCAGTATCTGGGTTTTTCTTTAAGGAAACAGGAAGTATAGTATTTGGAAATAGGAAAGGAAACAGCAGAAAAGATGAAATAAGGAAAGGTGATTGGGGAAAAGGAATTGATTAAAGTAATTATACACACATTTGAAAAAGATAAACTATTAATAGTCATACAATCTAACAAGCACATAAAAAATCTTAATATTAGAAAAATAGCAATAGATATCTAAATAATAGATGGGTTAATGAAGAAATCACAGGACACATTATAAAGCATTTTAATTGTACAATAATAGAAATAAGGCTTGATGCAAGTTGCAAGCTGATGCTAGTATAGTGTAAAAAAGGTGCTTTATACACAAACCACTTACTTTAGAAACAAATTAATTAGTCTATTGCTTAGTCATTAGAATGTGGCTCTGCCTTGAGAACACAAAAGGAAGACTGGCATGTATCACAGATCAGTAGATTTTACAACATGGGCACTCAGAATTTTTTCAAACTTGTAAGCGCTACTTCCCTTTTGATTATGAATTATCTTTCTGCATTTTTTGGCTTGAAGAGAAGCCCTATTGCCCTTTGCTTGGATATTTCTTTTGTGCACTATCCAATTTCATCTGCCTTCCACAAAACACTAGGTCAGAAGCACAGTTCACTGGTTCTTTCCCACCTTATAATGAGCACTGTCTCCTCCCACTTTTCTAGCAGCAGGCTTCATATTTCCATTTGTGATCTTGACAAAATTCCTACCAGGGGCCACTCATTGATGCTTTTGTAAATTCACAGGTAACTGATGCTTGCTCTATAGCCATCCTCTTCCCAAGCCCTCTTCAATTGCCTACAACAACCCAACCGCAGGAGTCTGGTTCTTTTCCAGGACGCATACAAAAACACTCAAAGCCCTTTGCCTTTTGCCCTACTTAAAAGCCACTCCAATTTTTTTTTCATTTGTGCCCACTGACAGACAATTTCTGTCTTACTCTGGGAAATTTGATTATTTATAAACAATATCAATTATTCCTCACAGTTTTGGAGGCCCGAGAAATCCAAATTCAAGTTGCCAGAAGATTCAATGTCCAATAACACACAACACTTGTTTATAGGTCACTCCCTAATCAATTCCAGAAAGTTTCACTCCATAAAACTATGGCATTGGAAATTCAGTATTAAGCATATGAATTATGGAAGAACACATATATGCAGGCCAGATCACTGACCTAATAGCTTCACTGTTAAGAAAGAAGAAGATGGAGATACAGGAACTATTTTTTCTTATAAAATATAGAAAACACTAATTTTAATGACATGTCATAAACACATTTCAGTTGAGCAAAAGAAATAACTTCAAGAGACAGATTATACAAGATGGAACCTCAAGAGATAGATTGTACAAGATCATGACTGTAATTAATTACTAGACAGTGTATGACTAAAAGTTGTTGAGTCAGTTTTAAGACACACTCTTTTTTCACACTGATCAATATTTTATCATAGATCCTATTATTTCATATTAGGAGCATTTTCTCTCACTTTAGATATTAAACCTTATAGTTATTGAACTAGTTTTCTAAAATGAGTTTATTATGTTCATTCTTGCTATATGTGTTTTATTCTTCAACACTTTTTGGGAATTCCATATATTGTATTTTGACCATCTTCACCTTCTCTCACTTTAGATATTAAACCTTATAGTTATTGAACTAGTTTTCTAAAATGAGTTTATTATGTTCATTCTTGCTATATGTGTTTTATTCTTCAACACTTTTTGGGAATTCCATATATTGTATTTTGACCATCTTCACCCTCTTCCCCCAACTCCTCCTAGAACTAATTCCATTCCATATCCACACAACTTTGTATCCTCATTTTCCTAAAAATTCATCCAGTTCAGTTAGGGCTGGCTCTATACTCTTGAGTATGTGGGCATCCACTGGAGTAAGGAGACATTAATTTGTATACTATAATCATAAATTTAGCATATTTCAATATGCCTTTAAACACAGATGAAAATTCTTAAGAAAATATTATCAGCTAAATCAATCAAAATATACAAATATATATAAGTACACAGCATAACCAAGGAGGGAATACATCAGGAATGCAAAACTGATTTAATAGTCAAATTTTAATCTGTGAAACTCAGTATAATCACAGTATAAAGTAAATTGTAGTGAAGTTTAACAGATGAAAGTTGATGAAATTCTACACCCATCCATAAGAAAATGTTCAACAAATTAAGACTAGAAGGAAAGTTACTCATAAAGACATTAATAAAGTATCTATTCAACTTCATTTTTAATGATACCAGTTGAGGATGCCCACTGGAGGGTATAGAGAAGTAGACAGATGCGCTATAGGCAACAATCAGAGTCCCAAAACAAAGATGCCTTACAGGGGGGGGGGGCATTGAGAGCAACACAAACTTGCCCTGAGGAACCACTGCTCAGTACAATGCTTGCTTCTTGGTAGATCCCACACAGATCTGTTTTTTCTTGGAGTTCATTACAGATACAACATTGTACTTAGAGGGTCCATGAAATGGAGGAACAAAATGACCAGGAGTTTTGTAAGCAATGATGCTTCCTCCATGCTTAGCAATTGCTTGTGCTTGTGCACTGTAGCCTTTGGGTTAGCCACCACGGATGGGCTTCCCCTCCAGTGTAACGAATTCGGTTTTTCTACCCGCCGCCTGGTATTGTCCTGCCGCCACGACAGCCCCAAATAATACACAGAGACTCTGTATTTAATACAATGCTGTTGGCCCGGTTACTTGTTTCTTATTGGCTAGCTCTGCCTTTAATTATTAACCCATTTCTGCTGATCTATGTATTTCTCTTACCGGGGAGCCGGCAGCATACTGCTTTCTTCTCCAGACTCTCCATCTTGACTCCTCCTTCCTACTTCCTCTTCCTCCTTGTCTCCTAGTCCCTCCTATCTTCCTTTCCTATTGGCCAACAGTGCTTTATTTATTCACCAGTATGAGAAACATATACAGAATGACATCTCCCATCATCTCCCCTTTTCTGTCTAAATAAAAAGAAGGGTTTTAACCTTAACATAGCAAAATATATTATACAACAGTTATCAAGTAAGAATCACAGTTAACAATATTTAGTCCATTCACATTTAGTAAGATTTGAAGAAAATATTCCATCATCTATTCTATCTTTGTGTGTCTAAAGTCTAAGTAACTTATCTTTAATCCTAAATAATGAAAACTATAACTATAACCATCTGTCTTCAACTCCTTCAAAGACCACAGAAGGATAATATATAAGCTCTAGAAATGACAGAGACATTATTGTCTTTTTGTATTGGCAGTTTGTTAGTTATTTTTTTTTTTTTGTGTCCTGTATACTGTCTCGAAGACTCTTCCATGAAGCAGGATCTCTGTAGCAATGTCCATCTTGAATTAGCAGTCACTTTTTTGTGGGTCCTGCATGTCCACTTTATATAGCATAAAGTCAAACAGTCCAGACAAGAGCAGTACCTTGTCCAAATGGCTAGTCTTGTCATATTGGAAGTAAACTCTATAATGAGTTTCTTTAATGTCCATCTTCCTTTCTGACATAGGTGGTGTTACCAGGAGCATTTATGTCTCATTGTCAAGTAAAACCCTAAACCATTTTAAATGCCATATTCTGTAGGTCTTTGAAAGGTTTGAAGAATTTCTATCTATCTTAAATACATCTCTGTGTATCTTGAAAACCCTAACTAAACTTTAAGCTTTGACTATCATAGGTAATTATCTATAATCTGTATTACATTATACATTACATTTCTAAATGAGCTATACAAACAAGAGGAGAAATATACATATGACAAAATTGACCTTAAATTGTATCAATAAATGAAAATCCATTCCAAAACAAAGTATTCATATCTATACCATAATCCCCTTTTTACCTTTAAAAAGATATTGGTTGTGATCCTTAACCATTTATAACCAAGGGGAGAGGTCATTCTGTATGTTTCTCATACTGGCTAATAATAAAGCACTGTTGGCCAATAGGAAAGGAAGATAGGAGGGACTAGGAGACAAGGAAAAAATAGAAAGTAATAAGGAGGAGTCAAGATGGAGAGTCTAAAGAAAACAGTATGCCGCCGGCTCCCCGGTAAGAGAAATACATAGATCAGCAGAAATGGGTTAATACTTAAGGCAGAGCTAGCCAATAAGAAACAAGTAACCAGGCCAACAGTATTGTATCAAATACAGAGTCTCTGCATATTGTTTGGGGCTGGCGGCGTGGCGGCGGGAGAAAAAACCCGTACTCGTTACAAGACATCTTGCCTTTTTATTCACCTGAAGTTCTTCTGTAATCTTCCATCTTCAGCCCATAGGCCATAGTGTGTCTGGCAGACTCTCCAGTAAAGCAGGAAACTTTAAACTGTCTTCTTGTATTGGCAGTTTGTCACTCACTTTTCTCCGTGTCCTGCATATTGTCTCGAAGACTCTTCCATGAAGCAGGATCTCTGTAGCAATGTCCATCTTGAATCAGGAGTCACTTTCCTGTGGGTCCTGCATGTCCAGTTTATACATCACAAAGTCAAACAGTCCAGACAAGAGGAGTATCTTGTCCAAATGGCTAGTCTTGCCATATTGGAGGCAAACTCCATAATGAGTTTCTTTAATGTCCATCTTCCTTTCTGGTGCGGGTGGTATTGCCAAGAGCAATTATGACTCACTGTCAAGAAAAACCCTAAGCCATTTTAAATGCCATATTCTGTAGGTCTTTGAAAGGTTTGAAGAATGCCTATCTATCTCAAATACATCTCTGTGTATCTTGAAAAACCTAACTAACTTAACTCTAAGCTTTGACTATCATAGGTAATTATCTTGAATCTGTACTACATTTCTAACTGAGCTATATAAACACAATACCCAAGCAAAAAGAGAAATAGAAACATCACAAAATTGACCTTAAATTATATCAATAAATGAAAATCCATTCCAAAACAAAGTAATCATATCAATACCATAATTCCCTTTTTACCTTTAAAAATAATTGGCTGTGATCATTACCCATTTATAACCAAGTCCGTTTAAATGAAACCAAACATTTATAAACAATATTTGGGAATTTGGGCGTTGTTCTTTCCAAACTACTTCCTGCTGATAGGGGGCGCTGTCATGGGGATTCTAAGAAGATGCAGAAATCCTGGCTGTAGTCTGCAAGTCTGCCTTGTTCAAGCTGTTTTGAATGTTGGATCATCAGGAACTCTGTTTCAGGGGGTCTGGCTTGCTCAAACCACATTAGTCTGGAAGGAATCCATAGCTTTTTATTTTCTGTGGAAACAAAAATATAAATCCTTTTCCCCAGTAACTTGTCCTTGAACTTACATTTTTGAGTCAAAGCATTTTTAAAATATATAAATTAAATTAATTCAGCAGCATTTCCTTTATCAGTTGTTGTTATTTTCTCAGCAGTCAAACAATGCAGAGATATCACAATAGCATACAGTAACCAGATTCTCTCTGAGCTTTTCATCTTTACGTGGCTTTATTATTACTCTGTTTATTTTACTTTTATTTTTTCATTTTTTGAGACATAGTTTCTCTGTGTAACTTTTATCGTTCCTGGACTTCACTCTGCCCACCACAGGTTTACTTGGAATCACAGAGATCTGCTTGCCTCTGTCCCCCGAGTGCTGGGATTAAAGGCCTGTGCTGCCACACCCAGCTGTTCTCTGTCTTTTTAAAACCATGTTTTTTTGGGTTTTTTTGTTTGTTTGTTTGTTTGTTTTTTCCAAGCCTATGTATTTTTTAAAACACACTGCAAACCTTTAGAGGTTTTTCTTCATATGAATCTGTCTTTACTGTAAATCTTTATCTTTTTCTGGCCATGAGTCTTTATCTGTTAAACAACAACATTGTTAAAATGAAAGTCTGTTGTTTCTGCCGCGGTTATCAAAGATGGCAGTGGGTACCTTTACCGCCAGAAATGAAAGCTGTAGTCACTGCCCTGGTCAACGCTGCCATCCAGCAGGCATGCTGCCGGCTTGGAGATGTGGTCACTGCCATTGCCATCTCTCATGCACACCAATAAATTGTTATCAGAGTTATTTAAAAGCCGTGCAGTTTTGTTTTTTTTTTTTTTTTTTTTTTTTTGTTTTGTTTTGTTTTGTTTTTTGTTTTTTGTTTTTTGTTTTTTGCCGCTTATGCTGAGTCAGGAATCCTCCCTTAAAGGAGCCGCGCAAATATCTGCTTGTCTCTCGCAAAGCATACTCCAACCGAGAAAAATGCTGCTACCAAGAACCTTGCTTGTCTGTGTTCTTTTGTTTCTAACACCCCTTTTTTAAGCTTCTGTTAAATTTTAAGTGGAAGTTCTTATTAGCCACGTTGGGCGCCATCTGTAAGGAGTATGGGTTTTTCCGCCTGCTGCCGCCTGGTCTTGTCCTGCCGCAGCACCAGCCCCAAATAATGCACAGAGACTCTGTATTTGGTACAATACTGTTGGCCCAGTTACTTGTTTCTTATCGGCTAGCTCTGCCTTTAATTATTAACCCATTTCTGCTGATCTATGTATTTTCACATGGCCTTTTCTTACCGGGGAGGCGGCTGGCGTCCAGCTCTCTCCAGACTCTCCATCTTGACTCCTCCTTCCTACTTCCTCTTCCTCCTTGTCTCCTAGTCCCTCCTATCTTCCTTTCCTATTGGCCAACAGTGCTTTATTTATTCACCAGTATGAGAAACATATACAGAATGACATCTCCCATCACTCTAGTACTTTTTCTCTTATTGCCCTTTGACTTTTTTCTTCTTCATCTGAAACTCCGATTCCATTTCTTTCTTGTTTCCAGGAGATCCTAAATGATCTTATGAGCTGACCACTTCCTTTTGTCTATGTTATTGCTCTTCTAGCCAAACTTTTCTTAAATACATTTTCTCAGAATCCCAAGATTTTAGGTTAGAAAGGTTGAAAATATAGCATCTAGTCCAATATGAAGATCTAAGTAAAGAATAGTGTTCAAGGTTTATCAGAGGCACTGAAGTGGGAACTTCTACTCAGACATGAGGGACTTTTCCCTTCCCCCTTCTGTGAGGGACTTTATATGAATCTCTTAGAATACACCTTGTATTCTAGTTCCTCTGGTGGTGTGAATTATAGGTTGGTGATCCTTTGCTCTAGGTCTAAAATCCATATATAAGCGAGTACATATCATGTTCCTCTTTTTGTGACTGGGTTACCTCATTCAGGATGGTTTCTTCAAGTGCCATCCACTTGCCTGCGAATTTCAAGATTTCATTATTTTTTTGTGCAGAGTAGTATTTCATTGTGTAGATGTGCCACATCTTCATTATCCATTCTTCAGTTGAGGGGCATGTAGGTTGCTTTCAGGTTCTTGCTATTACAAATAATGCTGCTAGGAACATAGTTGAGCACATGTCTTTGTTGCATGGATGTGGATCATTTGGGTATATGCCTAAGAGGGGGATTGTTGGGTCCTGTGGTAAACTAATTCCCATTTTCCTGAGGAATCGCCATGCATGGGAAGTGGGGGGGGGGGCAATGAGTGGAGAGAGAAGTAGGAGAAAAAGAAGGGGAGGAGAGGAAAGCATGTGTGACTAGGAAGATTGAGTCATGGTAGGAATAGAAGACAGAAGAGAGAGAGAGTGAGAGAGAGAGACAAAGAGAGACAGAGAGAGAGAGAACAAAAAAGAGGGAGCCAATATTGCTTTGAAGAGAAAACTGAACCTAAAGAAAGGTCTAGAGACCTACAAGACTGTTGCTAACTAACAATTTGAGCAACCGTGGAAAGACTACCATAAATGCCCTTCTCAGATAGTAAGATCAACGACTAACTTATCCACCATCATGGAGCCCTCATTTAGTATCTGTTGGAAATAGAAGCAAACACCCATAACCTAAACACTGAGTCAAACTAGAATCCAGATGAAGACAGAGAGACCAAGACCAGGATGCAGAAACACATAGAGACAGCTTACCTGAACAAGGAGGAGCTAACGGCCACTAGACTGATAGCTGGGAATCCAGCATAGGACTGACTCAGGCTCCCCTGAATATGGGTCTCAGCCAGAAGGACTGAGCAGTCTAAGGGACCTCAGACAGTGGAACCAGGATGTATTGCTGGTACACAAAAGGACCTTGCAGACACATCCCCCATGGAGGGATACTGCCTTAACCTAGAGACAGGAGAGAAGTCTAGTCCTTACTTCAAATGACTTGACAGATCTACATGACCCCACCTGGATGGCATTGCCCTATATGTGGTATTGCTGTGGGGGGAATGAGAGGGGAGGGTGGTCAGGGTGCGTGTGAGGGGGCAGAGAGGGTAAAAGGGAGAAAGGAATGGAGGGAGGGAGGGAAGGAGGGAGAGGGAACTGGGATCGACAAGTAAAATAATAAAATAAATAAATAAAGCAAATGAGTCACATAAGCATACACTTTTAAAATACTTATAAACCCATTTTAATACTGATATTATTCCATTCAGCAATTTCCCTGTTATAGGAATAAGGTATGGTGATATATTGTTTATGAATTTATAAAGGAGACCTGGGTATCAGAATGCAAAGCTAGTCACATTATTTAGCCATAGACGCTAGGCAGTTGTATTACACACCTTTAATCCCAAGACTCACGAGACACAGGAGGATGGATCTCTGTGAGTCCAATACCAATCTGGGCTACACAAGAGTGAATCATTCTACGAGAATAATAGAACTCATGCCTTTAATCCCAGCACTATGGAGGTATCTAAGGAAGAAGCAAAGGGTCCTATGTGGATATTTATTTTACAGTCACAGGGAAGACAAGATCTCCATTTCAGTCCTGGTAAAAGTAAGAGAACTACTGGCTGGCTGCTTTGCTTTTCTGATATTAAGTCTGAACACCAATATCTGTCTCAGGATTTTTATTATTCATGCTACAATATGGTTTTTAAAATTAGATTAATAAGCTTTAAATGCACAAAAAGGCATTTCCATGATATCCAATTTAAGAATAGTTAAATAATATTAATATATATATGAAAACATTTTACAAAAATAAAATGAAAGAATCAAAGATGTTCAATAGAATGTGAAAATATACATGACTTAATTGACAAGATATGGTCTGAAATATCATTCACAGCACTGCATCAAAATATTTCCATGTACGTAATTATATATGCATATTCTTAAATGACCTGAAAAACTATATTTAAATTCACTTGGTACCTAATCTTTGAATTAATTTAACTAAATCAATAGATATTATTGTTTATTATATAAATCTTTTTTCAGTCTTTCTAGCACATACTATGCTCGTCAAAAAATATGCAAGCATGAGAACATCAATTTAAAAGATATGAGTTTATTTTTAATAACAGGTCAAAATAACCCATTCTAACCTCCCAGTTAATTGGAGTCTGTACTTTATTTATTTTACTTATAATGAGATCTATTCCACCTGTCATTGTCTAAATTTGATTTTCAAAGTGATTTCAGTTGAGTTTTGTCTTGTCCTGATGATACCTATTGTTGTCTTCATATGGGAACTCCTTGATATTTTCTTCATGCCACTGAGAAGGATAAATAAAAAGCAACTGCACAACTGTAGATTAATACTAGCCAGTCTTTGGATAAAGGGATTTTATATCCTGATTTCAACCTCCTGCTTCATTAATGAGCTTTTAGAAACTTACAGCTGAAAGCCATAGAGCAGGGTCCTGTGTGGTTTCTCTCATCTGTCATGAATGATTAATTGGCTTATTAAGACAATTAAATTTGGACCTCTAGCTAATTGGTATAGAAAACACAATATCCTATGCAATATTCCTGAATCTTGTGGGGCTTTTCTTATTTAAAGCATCCTATAAAGCAAGATGATATGGACTGAGGAGTCATGGTAATTAATTATCAGGGATTAGTTTACTTGAAGTTGTATCTCTTTGTTTCCACCAATTTCATCTTCCTCATGCAATAAGCTGGATGTGGACTTTATGTGATAAAAATTCAGGGTTTTTTTTCTTCTTTAATATATTTAAATTAAACTTTCTTTGCCCTGAATCTACCTACTTACTCTACACAGGACATCAACTTAAATGTCAGTCCCTAAGGAAAGAAAAATCTCTGAAGCCTCTAGTCCATATCTCAGTCATACTTGTATGGTAATTGTCTATGACACAGTCACATTTCTATGGTAATGGTCCATGCCACAGTCACACTTCTATGATAATGGTATATGCCACAATCACAATTGTATGGTAATAATCCATGTCACAGTGATAGTTGCATGGTGATTTGTTTGACTGTAGGCACAATAGCTGAGATGTTGGTGTTAGGAAGCAAATCACTCCATCTTCCTTGTCCTGTCATACCTCCAACATCCAGTACAACATAGGTCCGTGTTTTAAGAGAAAAATTCTCACAGATGGCTAAGCAACAAATTATTCTCATAGCACAGGCATAATAGAAAATAAAAAGAATAAATTATTCTCTTAGCATATTCAATAAAATAGGGATGTTTTCTAAAAAAAAAGTATCTTCTAATCTTTAGCTCTTGGAAACTTTTGAATTCTTCTTCAGGTCTCTATGCAAGGCAGGGCATAAACAGAAGGAACTGAATTGACAATTATAGGCATTTTTATCTGCTGCCCCTCACTTCTTAGCCAAGCTTCAAGTCAGTGAATGTTGCCTAGTCTCTTTAATTCTTTGAGCCACTATGGACCAATTTTGAAATTAAAAACAAAGTAGTCTGTGTAAATGCTTCACATAAATATTGAGAGGATAACGAGAATATTTGAGTGGAATTGCTATATGAATTCCAAAGTCCTAACCCAGGGGCCTCTGGTAGTAACAACTTTCATGCATGGGGACTCTTCATTGTAATTTATTGTAAAAGGGGAGATTAAAAGAGGGAGGGGAAGGAGAGACAAAAGGGAAGGAAGGGAGGGAAGGAGGGAGAGAGAAAGGAAGAAATATTTATTTTTGACAAAAATGAAAACCATTAGGGCAGTGTGTAGTACCCAGCTCATTACTGCAGTATTGAATTAACAGCAGACTTAATCACTTAGAAAAAGAATGGATCATAAATAAAATATAATACAGAATATTGAGTGTTGAGTATTTTCAAGCATTAAAATAATAAAAGATCCACTCTGCTCTAGTATGGGGGAAATATTACATTGAGTCCCATGAGAAACATATCTCTATCCTTGTCTCTACTTTCCTCTCCCCCTCGATCCCCCTTGATCCCCCTCTATCTCCCTGTATACATAACTCCACCTCTGAAGTCTCCCAGGCACCACTAAAACCTTGAAGTAACTTGTTCTGACAATAAAATACATATGTTTAAAACTCCCGTAGTCAACATGCTGAGAGCCAACGTGTCCTCCAGAGGTAGCTTTTATTCAGGTAATAGAACGATTTATGAAACAGAACAGCAACAAATTTATGAATAGAAATACAAGTGGCCTGCTTCCTTTAAACACTCACATCATAGGAGTTCTGCCTATCCCCAATTATCAGGCAAAAGCCAACCTGTTATGAGAACCTTCCTCTATGAGAACAGAATTGTACAAGTTACTTAATCCAAAGAACTCCCTGGAGTTTGAATATCTAGAAAAAAGCCACTGGCCAGTGTGCTTTTCTGTGTTTAAGATGAATGTGGCCAATATTTGTTTCTACTTTAACTGTCCCCAATTTATGATTGTGTACCATCTCCTTTGACTTATTTTTCCATTAGACTTATTATGCATTCAGTCATGTCTTGCTCTTGCACTGCCAACAAATTTTTTTCCAAGTGGCTGTATATTTCTACTATTATCTACTTTCTATCGATTTTATAATTCAGTTCTCAAAGAATAATCTCATTTCTCCTATTTACAATCTCATAGGATACTGCACAGCTGTCCCCAAATACCTCCATCAATAAAAACAAAGAAAAAAATCAGTCAGAGATGATCTGTGCTTTATATTACTTGAAGCCACTAAATCATTAAACAAGTGTTTAAATAATATTTTAAATGTTGATTTTGTTTTCCTATGAATTATCCAGAATTCCATTACAAAAAAGACTAGTGAAGATTCCAAGGGATTTTTATATGACCTGTCTTGACAAATGATTCAACAAGATATTAAAGAACATGGAATAGCTTTTCATTTAAAGCATTAATGTGTTTAATGAAGTGGCAAAAGAAATGAGAAATCAATTCCTAACAGCTTATTAATTCATGTTAAGAGATTGATTTCCATTCATAATTAACTATTATTAGTCTCTTTCATTGATGTCTGACTGTGCATTTATAATATATCACTCTTGATAAGTGTCATTAATTATAATAACAATGGAAAACTAAAGAAAACATACTTGAATTACCAACCACCTCATGGATAAGAGCTCTAGAAGACTCACACATTGTTTGAAACTTGACTTATGTGAGTCATGGCATGATTCAAGTATCTACAAATCTAGTAATTGGGATGAGATGTAGAAAAGGAATTCCAGGAGCATAACATTTAAGGAACATGTTTTTATCTTGCTAAGAGTTTCCACAGACCATTTCAATGCACTGTTAATGGGACCCTGATCGTTCCTGTGGAAAGTGTATTTGAAAACTAAATTTAAAATCTCTATTTCATGAAAATGAATCCACATTCCTAACAGATGTCTCCAAGAGATAGTGAAATTATTTTTCAATAAAAGACAACGGACAAGAGAAAATCTCTATCAATAGAGCAGATAAAGATTTATTCTTATGTTTCTGTTGTTGTTAAAAATTCTAGAAGCATTTTGTAATAATTTTCTTCATTACTGCCACATGAGCATATGGCCCAGAAGACCACAGGCAGTATACTTGCCTTTGGGTTGTTTTGTTTTTGTTTTTGTTTGTTTTTCTCTTCTCCTTTTTCTTTAAATTAGAAATAACCTTGTTTTACATGTCAATCCCAGTTCCCTCTCCCTCACATCCTTCCCTACTCCCTACCTACTTCCTATCTCATCCATCTTCTGCTCCCCAGGGAGGGTGAGGCCTTCCAAGGGGGATCTTCAAAGTCTGTCATATCATTTGGAGCAAGGCCTGGGACCTCCCCCATGTGTCTAGGCTGAGAGAGTATCCCTGTATGTTGGATGGGCTCCCAAAGTCCATTCTACACTAGGGATAAGAACTGATCCACTACCAGAGGTCCCTTAGACTGATCTTTGGGTTGTTTTAACTCAAGTCCATTTTACTATTTGCTTTTTCCAGAATTCACTCCCTAACAGAGTGATATTCAGCTTTTCAGCTATCTTCAGTGTGTCAAATGAAAAGCCCAAAAATCTTACACCTTAAGACAAAGTTGCTTTGAAGCATCATTGTAGTAGCATGACTCTTTACTGAAGTGAAGCCTGTGGTCTGTCAGTGGGAAGGAATTGAAGGCACTTAGAAAATATAAGCTCATGAACTCTAGATTGCTTGTTCCTTGAATCCAAACATATTTGCACTTTGTCTGGGGCTGGAGCTCAGAGGTTGAGACGCTATGCTCCTCTTGTAGAGGACTGAGTTGGGTCCTCAGCTCCCATGTCATGTGGCTCACAATTCCCTGTAATCTCAGCTCTAAGAAATCCTGTGCCCTCCTTTACCTCTGAGAACCTCTCTCTCTCTCTCTCTCTCTCTCTCTCTCTCTCTCTCTCTCTCTCTTTCTCTCTCCTATTCATTAGCATCTATTAGCTCCTGTTAATACAATATAATTTAATTTTACTGATATTCCAAATTCGCAGCATCATGCAATAGAAATCGCATTGATAAATTCATTTTAGCTTGATGACCTAATTTCAGTCCCAGACTCACACGTGGAAGGAAAGAACTGACTTCAGCAAGTTGTCCTCTGACTTCTACACGTATACCATGATAAGCACATTCTGCACTTATACAAAATAGATAAATAAAAGATGGTGGTAACCTTTTAGATCAGTGAATCCCACTTTAAGTCACAAGAGATATGTTTAATTGGAGTACAGAAACTGTACTTGAACAAAGAATGGGACTGAAGAGCATCATGTACTATCAGGTGGCAACACGTGCTATAAAATCCTGCACAGTGGGCTTCAGGTCTACGTCCTGTCACAGTCAGCCACTTTCCCCTTACCCTTGTTTCCATGACCAAATCCTATAGCCATGAACTAAGTCTATGCTTCTATAAAGCAAAAGAGAGCACTGTATTAAATATTCAGGATTACTGTATTGATTTCAAATCTCTGAGAGCTGTAATACCACCATAATAACTAATGTCAAATCACAGGATTACATGACAAATTAAATGATTATGTTTTTAACTCTTAATAACAAATAAACTCTAAAACAAACCCTTAATTTGTAAGTTATATTTTCTAGGTCTCCAATGCAATGCCAAAACCTATGGGGTAAATTAAGGAATTATAATTCAGTTTGCTAACTGGAAACGACAAACTGATGTTTAAAAATCTTTAAGGTTCTGGTGAAGTGGAATTACCTATTGCCTATGTCTTTGTGATCGTAGTTAACTTCCTTGGGTTGGAGTTAATAATAAAATAAATAAAATTTGAAAAATCCTAATAAATTCAGTAAAGCTTAGTCTTTTAGAAGGACAAAGGACATTGTATTTTGACACTATTTCATCTCATACTTCTATGTAAATGTGAACTCTACTTCTCAGGGGAATGAAAAGAAATTAAAGTGTAGGACTGTATCTAAGAAAACATCTGATCCTGATAGAAGTCCCTTGAGCTCTGCCCTTGGGGAGCTAGAGTTTTCTAGAGATGAGTTCCTTGGCCCAGGCAATGGCGCCAAGGTGGAAGGGTAGGCATGTGCTTGAGCTGACACATAATAAAAATGCTACAGTATAGACCCTGTAAAAAAGTCAATAAAATAAAGGCATAGCTTGAAGAAATAATTGCCAATCCAATAAACATTTGTGCTTAGAAATGTTTAGTGTATTGTAAATGAGTCGCCAGAGTGTTTATGTTATAATGTTCCTCAGAATTAGGCAACAATACAGATAACCCCCATGCTTCAAAGAATAAACTTGTTAGCATAAAGAATTGCATGACTGTCTCATAATTGATTGTATTAATGCTCACAAAACACAGCAAGAATAACAAATATCTATGCAATACTTATGTTAAAAATATCTTTAAGACTTCATTAACCATATTGAACCCTTTGAGCAACGCTGTGATATATTCACTATAACTGGCCAAAGGAAACTGATGCTCAGGGACATAAGTAGGTCACTTTCATTAAGCGGCACAGCTGAGAAATGTAAAATATTGAATTCAGCTCGAAAAAGTTCTTAGCAATTAAGGGCATTTAATGCTGCAGCAGAAGACCTGAGTTCAATTCTCAGCTCCAACTGTGGGTGACTCAAGGGTACGTGTAACTAATTCCAGCCCCAGGTTATCCAAAGCCTTCTTCTAACCTCCATCAGCACCTGCACTTGTAAGGCATGCACTCACACAAACACATAAAATAAATTTAATCTAAAAATAACGTTTGTATCTTGAGCATATACCCAAAGGATTCACATCCATGCAACAAAGACGTCTGTTCAACTATGTTCATAGCAGCATTATTTGTAATAGCAAGAACCTGGAAGCAACCTAGATGCCCCTAAATTGAAGAATGGTTAATGAAGATGTGGCACATCTACACAATGAAATACTACTCCGCAGAAAAAAAATAATGATATCTTGAAATTCGCAGGAAAGTGGATGGTACTTGAAGAAACCATCCTGAATGAGGTAACCCAGTCACAAAAAGAGGAACACAGTATGTACTCACTCATATATGGATTTTAGACCTAGATCAAATTATCACCAGCCTATAATTCACATCACCAGATGAACTAGGATACAAGGTGTATTCTAAGAGATTCATATAAAGTCCCTCACAAAACTGGGAAGGGACAAGTCCCCCACAGCTCAGGTGAAGTGGGGGAGGACAGCGAATGGAGAGAGAAGTAGGAGAAAATGAGGGGGAGGAAAGGAAAACATGTGCGTCCAGGAAGATTGAGCCTGGTTAGGAATAGAAGATAAGAAAGAGAGAGAGAGAGAGAGAGAGAGAGAGAGAGAGAGAGAGACAAAGAGAGAGAACATAAAAGAGGGAGCCAATATTGGTTTGAAGATAAAATTGAACACAAAGAAAGGTCTAGAGAACTACAAGACTGCTGCCAACTAACAATCTCAGCTTCCGTGGAAAGGCTATCATAAATGCCCTTCCTGGAGAGTGAGATCAACAACTAACTTCTCCATGGAGCCCTCAACTAATGCCTGTTGAAAATAGTAGCAAACACCCATACATAAACACTGAGTCGAACTAGAACCCAGAAGCAGATGGAGAGGACAAGACCATGCGGCAGAAGCACATAGAGACAGCTTACCTGAACAAGGAGGAGCTAAAGGCCACTAGACTGATAGCTGGGAAGCCAGCATGGGACTGACTCAGGCCCCCCTGAATATGGATCTCAGCCAGAAGGACTGAGCAGTCTAAGAGACCTCAGACAGTGGAGCCAGGATGCATCCCTGGTGCACAAAAGGACTTTGTGAACACACCCCCCATGGAGGGATACTGCATTATCCTAGAGACAGGAGAGAAGCCCTAGTCCCTACTTCACAGGACCTATCAGATCTACATGACCCCAACTGGATGGCATTCCCCTACATATGGAATTGGGGTGGGGGGATAAGAAGGGAGGGTGGTTAGAGTGCATGTGAGAGGGCAGAGAGGGTAAAAGTGAGGGAAAGAGGGAGGGAGGGCTGGAGGGGAGGGAGGCAAAGAGGGAGGGAGAAAGAGGGAACTGGGATCGACAAGTAAAATAATAAATTAAATTAAAAAAATGCGTTGACTCCAAAATTTAAGTTGAAGTACAAGTTACTGGGGAAAAGGATTTCTATTTTTGTTACCACAGAAAATGAAATGATGTGGATTCCTTCCAGACTAATGTGGTTTGATCACGCCAGACCACCTGAAACATAGTACAAGGTGATCCTACATTCAAAACAGCTGGACAAAACAGCCCTACAGACTACAGCCAGGATATCTGAATCTTCTTTGAATCCCCCATGACAGCGCCCCTTACCAGCAGGAAGTAGTTTGGAAAGAACGATGCCCAAATTCCCAAATATTGTCTATAAATGTTTGTTTTCATTTAATTGGACTTTGTTATGTAAAATTAAATATAAAAAAACGTTTGTATTAAAATCGGCTATTCTTTTACTACATAATGCTAACGTCTAAAATAATACATTTTAAGCAAGCAAGAAGGTAAATCACTTTAACATTGCATTGTTCCCAAAATGAAGCCATATTCTGCAATATATCTCAATAACTAAGTCTCCCAACATACCATAAAAGCTGAAGCCATGCTTTCCAGATGATGACCTGGGTTCCGTGTCCAAAAGTTTTGATAAGTTCAGGGGTTCTCTGAGTTAAGGGCAGTGTGTGACAGGTCGTCGGCTCCAGAGCACTCAGTCATTGGCCACAAGGCCTAATAGATACAAAATTTACAGTAAGCTGTGTACAAAGCAGGACCAAACCAGAGTAGAGAGTTCTGGATCTAGACAGCATCAGAGATCACTTGGGTGTAGCATGAACGAATGCTCAAGAACACTTTAGAAATAAGCAGTACACAAACTCTTCCATTACCTTTACCACACCTGTACTTGCTGGGCCCTTTACACTAATCAGATCAAAAATCAAAGCAAAAGGAAGCCATGCTGTCTCCCTTTCCATTCTAGGACCTGCAAACGACCACACTGTTTCCAAATTTACACTTCCTCTAAACATGGGTGGAGGAGTTTCTAACCTACAAAGTTCTTGTGAATGTTTAAAAATACAATGCCTCTGAAATAGATAGGACCATGCTAAGCAGCCAAAGCCATAAGCTACAGTGTCAATACTAACAAGATGTTAGTCTTTCAAGAAACACTTAGCCAAGATACAAATGCAAATGACTTAATTTGTTGTTTGTTTCAGGAGTTTCCACCACATTCGTATCTATTTTCTGGGTGTTTCCTTGCTTCCTTTCTCACTTGCTACACTTACAAGCAACAGTGTACTCTCCCAAACTCACCCTAACACTGGTGTCCTTTTGACCTGTTTCAGTTATGTCACAAACTGTCCAGTCCAAAGATGTCTACATTGAAGGACAGATCTTAAGCCAGCACCCCTAAAGCTTATAGATGGTTCTGGATTTTACCTGTGCCTCCAAATTTTTATGAAAGCTTCAACAAGCTATTGATGTCCCTTATGGGTTAAGAAATGATGCAATTTGGGTGATTCTGGTGATGTTTATTGTACACACCTTTCAACTCTGGAACCCTACAAATTGTTGCCCAGAGCTCACCACAATGAAGCTGCATGATACCACAAACCGCTTCAGTTATTTTGGGGAAGAGGCAGCAGACCATAGCATTTGTCATACAGAACACAGCAACTACCATTAGGTGACTGTTTTGCTTTTGAAATATTTTATCTTTCTAAAAGTGGCTATTTCATGGTCGCTTGGATAAGAATCAGTATTTCATGAAAGTCAGTGTGAAAGAAATGCTTCAGTAATGATGCCATCTATTTTTAAGAAACTGTGGCACACTCAGTGGGCCCACAGACACCACTATAAGCAATGGTGACTATTTTGGAGTGATATGAAATTCTTTTATTTCTCTTAATTTGCATGCATTATTTATTCAATGACTACTAAACTCACTGCTAAGACTTGAAGGTCTACTAAGCTGTTAATAAAAAAAGTCTTAATAAATGAAACTATTGGCTTCTTCTTAGGGACAATGAAAACTGGGGGGGGGAAATCACTATGAAGCTGAGACATCAAGATAAACAACAATAAAAGTTAAGAACTTCTGCTACAAACTATTCTCCACACAACCAGAAACATGTTAAATTCAAAGTCCAGAGTGCTAACCACTCTACTGGGAAACCTCACACTAACTGTGACAAGTCAGGTTCACATTATGCATTCAACTCACTCTGTGAACTGAATTTAGAGTCCACAGTGATAACCACTATACCATGGAACTTCATACTAACAGTGAACCATAAAATTTAAAGACTGATTCACTAACTCCAAGGACAAACTGTCCATATGGGTATATCCACACATGAACCTATAACACATCCTGCAAGCTTCTCACATCCTTTGAATGTCCTCAGATAAGTTTTGAAAAGCCCAAAGCTTCTTCTGTGCCCCAGATTTATTATTAGGAATATTTTCATAGTGCATGCATTCTGCTATAACAAAGTATCTTAAAATAAGAAAAGAATGTAATAGAATAAAGAATATTTCCATATTGCTATTCATAAAGACTATAAATTTGTATTTCATGGTTCTAAATGGGGAGTCTAATAAGGTCCAGTACTATTAGAAGTTCTACATGGGAAATCTGAATAGGGTCCAGTACTATTATCATCATAGTAGACTTGGCTACCTACCATAATATTTTAATAAAAGATCAAAAGAAAATGCCACTCCTAATGCCAGTCTTTTTAATTGTTTAATTTTTTCATGCAATATATTATGATCATATTTTTTCACTTCCCTAACTCTTACTACCTCCTTATCCACCCAACTTCATGTTCATTTTCCTTCTTGAGAAAACAAACAAATAAATAAATAAATAAGAATTGAAATGGAGAAAGAAACTAAAAATAAATAAGACAAAAAATATCAAAACAAAACAAAACAAAAAACACAAAAATAGACATGTAGCTGTTGTGTGTTGGCCAGTTATTCCTAGCCATGGGGTCTGCCCTGAGTTTGTTTAATATATCCGTTGATACTCCATTGGATAAAACTGATTGTCTCTTTCTCAGCAAGAATCAATTGTAAATAGCTTCTTGGTTAGATGTGGAACATTGTGTCTACCTCCTTTTCTCAGTGCTGGGACTTGGTCTGGTTTGAACCTGTGCAGGTCCCGTGCATGCTGTCATAGTATCTGTGAGTGACAGAAAGATTACAAATGCCAGTGGTAGTGAATGTCTCCAAAAACACAGTATCATCCAGCACAACAGGACTGATACACATATTAACTTATGACAGTCTTAACAAATTCTTCCTCTTCCTTTTGAATATTGCATTCAAGGAAAGGTCAAGAGTTCCCTCAAAGAGTTCATTTTAACCATCTATATTAGGCCAAATATAAGTTCAGTAACTGTTAGGCTCCACCTTTTCTCCTCACCCCTGATCACTGGGTGCTTCACAAGAGAACAATAGTACAGGAAAGAGCAATCAATCCTGCAACTCTCAGTAGCAATAAGTGATTCTCTGGTTTCCCAGGGGAGCCACCCAGGAGGGAACTTCCGAAATGATTACAGGTCCTGAGTACCAGTGTCTCCTAATTTTAGTCAGGAAGAACTCAATATGAAATTCTATCTGAATGAAGCTCTAAAATCTTGAGGGAGAAATTTGCAAAGCTAGATACTGAATTTGCCCTTCTGTCTTGTTGCTTGGCTACATGCCCTGCAAGCAACACACACACAGAGAGACAGGTTGTAAGAGCTTGGATGATTAAAAAGCTTCCTCTTTTCAACTTTTCCAATGTGCTCAAGTCCTTAAGGCTTACTTTAAAAAATCACTAGTGCCAAAGAAAATTAATAATGATGTGTACCCAGAGTGAGCCCTGAACCATTTGGAAGTCAACTGATTTAATTCTCAGCTTCCTAGCTCTCAGTTTTCAAATCCTTTTCCAACATAGCTCTCCCCAGGGACCCAATGATGCTTGTCTGTTCCTCTGCCCAGTTCCTACCACTTCCTGAATACAAGCCATGAGTTTGCATCTTCATATAAATTAAGTTCATTTCCCCACACATTTCCAGGGATTTAGGAGGCTACATTCGTTTCCCAAAGAAAATGAAGCAAATGACCATGGCATGACTGATGAGAGTAAGCACATGTGAGTCAGGTAAGCATCCATTAAACTATTTCTCTGTCTACACTACATAAAAACAGTTTAAAATATTCTGTCTGTTCTGATCCTCAGGGGACTCTATAATGAAGAAACAGCTTTTGATAAATTTTCTTACCCTTAGCATTTCTTTCTGTATCATAGCTCCATATAAATTTGCAAATATTCAAATTGTTCTTTTGTGGAAGAAATTAAAGGACAAAGCAGATTAAGGACATTCAAAGTATTGGATCAAAGAAGTACGAGAGACCAGGCTTTTCCATCAAACTGGCAGCCACTAGAGTCAAGTAGGCCTTAACTTCCACTAAGAATTTGTTGTTTTTCTTCTTCCCCTACTCTGCAAGAACTGTTCTACCATACTGTGGAAATGGTACAATCTTTCCTCATGTAACAATTTGCTCCACTGCTTTCATTAACATTAAGGGTTGGCAAACAACTGATATGTTGACCCTCCCACTTGTGGCTTTGACCTTTAAATTTTGAGATCTCTAAGGTCCCATAGCAATAATTTAAAACAACTTGAATCTATGTTTTATTATGATGCAATACTAGTTATCCCAAATAAATAAGCAATGTGAGACTCCATTTCTCTTCTGGTAAACAGTCTCAAACCTACCAAAGCATAGGTTCACATCAATCAACTTTGTATTTAGTTGTTGTTGGTGGTGGTAGGGTTTTTCTGTTTATTTGTTTGTTCTGTTTTGTTTTGTTTTTTAATCAGTGATGTATACTAAAAAGAATACTGATTGATTACACCTGAGCTGAATGTGACCTAGGCACACATACTTCTGGTCCTAAGGGGTAAATAGAGCTATGGTTACATCCATCTATCTATAGACCCAACACAAACCAGGGATGAGTTAAAGGTATAGTAACACAAAGCAATTCATTACAAAGCATATTGCTGTAAGAATCCAAATGGTGCAAACATGTGTGAATCAGCAGGGAGATTCCTCAATAACAAAAATATAGAACTACCATATGACACAGTTATACCACTCTTCAGTATATGTGCCAAAGGAATCTAAATCAACACACCACCGAGATATTTTATGCACATCTTTATTTATAGCAGTGCTATTCACAATAGCCAAGATGTAGAACCAAGCTAGCTATATATGTGTATGTATGTATGTATGTGTGTGTATTATATATGAGTTTTATTCATAAAATAAAATTAGATAATATGCAGAAAAATGGATAGAACAAGAGATTATTATATCAACAAATCAACCCAGATTCAGCAAAGCAAATACCATATTTTTCTCTTATATGAGAAATCTAGATTTAAGTAAATATATGAAAATGGAAGATAACTATGTGATGTCCAATGATGCACATGAAATGAGGAACAATAGACTAATAACAGCAATAACAAAGAGAATTTGCATTCCTCCTACATGCAGATCTGTATTTAACAATATATGCACAAAACAGAGGGAAATTATTTATGGGAAGAAAAGTATGGTGGTTTAGATAAAAGTGACTTGACCTCAGCCCTCTTCCTGTTAATTCTCTCTGGCTAATATTTGCAGTGAAGTTGTGATCTCTCGGTTTTCTGGTCCTTTCTTATATCCTCTGACATTCTGGACTTGATCTCTGGAAATGTGTTTCAAATAAACTCATTCTTTCATAAGTTGTTTTTGGTCCCAGCACAGAAGAGGTAAGAATGAGGAGGTCACAGATCCTTCCTCTGTGGTTTGGAATGTCACTGAGGCAAGGCAATAAGTGGCGGCCCTGAGAAGCCATTTGGAGAAGCTGTGTATGTGAAATTGAAGCCTGGGTATGACAGACACTCCAAAATTTTAGAAATGCCAAAGAAATGAGTTATCTTTCAAGAAACACTACATTTAAGAAAAATAGCCATTCTAACCACTTTGAATCTAAAGGTCCAAAGACTGGACATGGGGGTACAGTGCTGGCCTTGTTGGGATATGGTCTTTCTTTTGTCCTTACTAATATAGGCATTGATATTGGCCTGCCTTTGGAGTTCTGACATGGTAATCCCTCAGCTGCAGCCACTAAGAGCACCACCTGTGCACATTCACTGCCCACTTCCCATCCTCTCCTTCTCCTCTCTCTCTCTCTTCTTCTCTCTCCCTCCTTCTGTCTGTCTGTCCCCCCCTTTCTCTTTCTCTCTCTACCTCTCTTACCACTCTCCTGCTGCTCCTGTCCCTGAGGCTGGAGCAGCTCCCCCTCCCCATTTCTACAATCCTATTCCAAAAAAAAAAACTCCTGCTTTGAACTCTGTTGCATGGTGTTTTTCTCTGTCCAGTCACTTTTTAAAAATTACAGCAGTCCATATTTCCTCAATATACTCACATTCTTCCTTTTTGAGATAGAAATGCATTGTATGGTGGAAGTATGTAAGCTGCTTTTGTTTGGGGGATTTTGTTGTTGTTGTTTTGCAAACAGTCATGGTAAATTTGAAAGATTTCATTGAGTCTCAGAAAAAACTCTGAACTTTAGTAAATGTTGATATTATTAAAGAGTATGGAACCTTTGAAATTGGACCAAATGCATTTTGCGTTATGATACGGCCAATAGCCTATGTAGGCCAGGTAATAGAACACAATGGATTAAATTGAAAATGTCATTCACAGATGATTCAGCCCCTTCTTGGTAATGCTTTTCAGGAGAATTTGCTGGCGGAGGTTCATCAATGGACGTAGGCTTTGAGAATGTATAGTAAGAACCAAGAGGAGAGATAGCATATGGCAAAGGGTGGCAAACATGAGAAAGGTATAATGACATATACGTATGAAAACGTCATGATGAAACACAATCATTTGTGTGATAACCCAAATTCAGTAAGGGTGGTCAGCAAAACTGCAACAGATAGTTTACAGTACAAAATGCTCAATGCATTACATATAAACCTTAGGAAGATCCCTGGAAATGCACATGACTATTAAAGACAGAATTATGCCTTCATTTGGAATGTGCTCATTTTCAATATTCTGTTTTTTAGCTCCTCAGCCTCAGTGCTGTGTTTCAGCACTATGGTAGATTAGGAGTTATTATGGGCTGCAGGTGCTATCATCTAAGGAGACTCTGAGGAAATGTGGGTTTGAGTTTCAATGGTGTGATTTGATTCTCTCTAGATCTTCACACCTGGAGATCTGAACTCATGGCCCATGTTTCATGTATCCCCATGCTTGTGTGCTGTTAGAGAGGAATATCTGATTCCATGTTCATCCTCCCAAGTGAGATAAAAAATTAACAGGCAGGTGCTGTCGCTGTCTTAAATTAAAGAAAAGTGACATTCTCTTGAGATTCAAAGCCTTGCTACATCCTAGAATAAAGATAACTTCACCCTCTTGTGATCAGAAGGAAGAGTAGTGGGGGTCTCTGGGACCTAACACATACATATCGAGCATTTCTGAAAAGAAGGCTCTAAACTGTCAATAACAGTTCTAGGTATGTTTCTGTAAGAACTGAAAAATGGGGGTTCAAATCCATGCTTGCACACTGATGCTTATAGCTGCCTTATGCAAGGTACCACAATGTGGAAACAGCACAAAGTCTATCCACAGCTTGATGAATGGCTGTATGCAATTCAACTATCAAAATGGATGGAGATTTGATACAACTCCAATACAAACAAATATTGGAAACATTCTAGGTAAAGTAAATCAGAGAAAATGACAGATGTTATATGATTACCTGTGTTTAATATATCCAGAATAAAGAAATTTATATAGATTGAGATGGAGTAGTGGTATCAAGAACTGGGAGGTTAATAGTAAGCTAACAGTAAATATACACAGAGTTTTGACCTGTATTATGAAAATGTCCTGAAGTGTCAGTGGCTACACAGCACTGTGGACATACTTCATATCAGTAAACTGTATTCTTAAAGGTAGATGAGATGGGATTGTTCATATGTGTATTTACAATAAGTAAATCTAAAATAGTGCTTCTGGTTCCTAAAACATCATTCACTCCCATTATTTGGATCCAAGTACAGTTATGACAGGTAAACAGTGTTAAGGATTTCTTATCATTTTAGAAGCTAGGTATGTTTTAGGTCTTTTGTCTGGAGACCATTTTGTGTCATATATCATACTCATCACCTTTTCCTGCCCCCTGTTTAGTTGAGGGCTTAACCATTTATCACCTGTTGTATGGCAAAAATATCTAATACATTTTCTCAATTCTTTTGATTTTACTCTAAATGAAACTAGAAGCTAGGTCTTCTTACATTTTAACTTTAATCCTCTACCATTCACCTTAAATGGTCCTTGTAGCCTAAATAATAACAATGAGTCATGTTCTTGTTAGGTCGAACCATCTTCTGACTTTACTCCTGCATGCATGCTATTGCCAAACTGCAAGATTCCCCTGTATTATAAGTGGTACCCTGCTAATAGCATCAAACTAAGACTGCTTGAAACAGGCACATCTAACAAGAGGAATGTCTGTGCTTGCTGGCTGAGATCTTTCTTTCCTACAAGAGGCCCTCTTCCAGTACAAAGGTTAAAAGATCACCATGTTCACTAAGATACTTGTCTATGTCTAAAAAGTATTGTTATTATGCTCATCACACATGACTTCACTAACATATTGGATACATGGAACATCATGAATATGCCTAAAATTACTCTGACTTCTTTTATATGTACTGTTAAACTTCCCCATTGTTAGAGAGGATTGCCCAATTTAGAAATACTTCCTATTAGCCATAACAAAAAGCAGGTAGAAAATGAAACAAATGTCTAAGGGCCATTCAGGAAGAGCCTAGTCAGTATAGACTCAACCACATGCTATTACTCTCCCAGTGCTAGTCAGAGGGGTGGGATAGAAGAAAGTAGGTAGAGGGCACTTTACATATGATGATGGCAACATAAGCAATTCAGTGAAGGACAGTGAACATCAGTCAAATTGGTGTCTAGGGGTTTAATGTGTTAGCTGCTTATAACATAGAAAAACAAGGACTGAATGTCCATATATCACTCAGAAAGCCATTATAAGACTTAACACAATTTAGAGCCTGGGCAATAAACAGAGACAAAAAAACGTATTTGAAAAACACTTGGAAACCAATTGGATGTGGTAGGTGAGGGAAGAGGTAGTCTCAAGGATCAATCCAATGTTTTGTTCAAAAGATCAAGGAGATGGTATACTATTCATTTAAGTAAATACTTTAAAGGGTATTGTCTTAGGGTTTTATTGCTGTGAAGAGACACCATGACCAAGGCAACTCTTGTAAAGGAAAACATTTAATTGGGGCTGGCTTGCAGTTCAGAGGTTTAGTCTATCATGGCAAAAAGCATGGAAGCATGCAAGCAAACATAGTGCTAGAGAGGTAGCTGAGAGTTCTACATCTGGGCCTACAGACAGTAGAAAGTGAATGTCACACTAGACTAGCTTGACGACTTGAGACCTCAAAGCCCTCTCCCTGGAGACACACTTCCGCCATCAAAACCATACCTACTCCAAACAAAGCCATAGCTCCTAATAGTCCACTCCCTATGGGCCTATGGGGGTCATTTTGATTCAAACCACCACAGGAATTATATTGTATGTGGAAATGGAGATTTTTGTTTGTGCTGTACTGAGTTTGAAAGATGCCTAAGACACAGGCTGCAGGTGTTACAAAATTTTAAGAAAGAAATGTGCCATGACCAATCTGGAGCAATCATAAAAGCAAGTGATAGCAGCTCAGGAAAACATTTAGGTGTAGAGGAGATATTTTCTAAGAAAAGAAGTACACAAACATTTAAAGGGGATTAGGTGTCCTAAGGAGAAGGCAGCACATTATAATCTCAGAAGAGAAGCTTCAGAATGAACAATTAGAAGAAAACATGGATCAGAATAGTTACACTCAATAAAGAAGTCCACTGTGGCCATTAGCACACTGCTGTTGAATTCATAAAACCAGTTCTTGAAGATTTACAGGAACACAAGTCAACTTCAAAACAATCCAAGAGACATGACAGATTGAGGGTGTTTTTGCTTCTGCTGGAATGTGAGATTGAGATCTCTGGACTCTGCTTCCTCTCAGATCACTCAGCAACCCAGTCCCTAAAGGGCCTCCATGCAGTGGCCAAGACTTTCCCTTTGGTGATTACTAGAAGATTTGATGTCTCCTTTCTCACTTTTTCTATTTTGTCCCTTATACATCCAATACCTTTGGGGAAGTTCTATAGATTCCACTTTCTAGAAGATGATAGATTACTCATTTCTTTCTTTTGCCAACCTTTCTCTCAATGAGGCTCGTTCCTCTGCAAACCCCCAATCAGATTTTAATACAGTATTGCCCAGCAATGAATTAATGAATGAGTAAACTATCTCTGAGTCAGACTTGTAACTTCTTTCTTTGTTAAGACAATAAAATCCTGGATGGCAGAGGTTGCTCTGTGTTTCATGGCATCTGTAGCACCCAGATATGAACTTTTTCAGCTTGGATGAATTCATAGGAGTATGACAGAAGAAGTAGTGTCAAGTACTGTGAGAAATACTTCCTGTATTTAACCAGGAATCTAAAGGAACTCTACTGATAGAATGAATGTCGTGTGTGTGTGTGTGTGTGTGTGTGTGTGTGTATTTGTGTGCATTTTTGTATGTTAAAAGGGTATTTATTAATTTATTATACTGGCTCAGTGGATATGGAATGGTTCAAGTAACTGCCTCTTGATGAAAAGGCCAAGGGAGTTTAGTAGTTGTTCAGTCCGTGAGACTGCATGACTTGGCAATCCCAATCTGGTACTTGAGACATGTAGGATTTCTAGAGGGCTGCTGATCTTCAGCCTGTGTTGGAATCTTGAAGAAATTGAGTTTGATAGCAACAACAACCAGATAGATAAGCTTGTCATTGAGAATGAGTGCTAGCAGGCAAAAATGAAGCTCCATCTTCCATGTCCTTCTATGTGTGTTGACACCAGATGATACAGCCTAGATTTAGGGTGAGTCTTCCTGATTCAAAACATCTAATTTTAAAAATATACCCCTCACAGGAGTGCCTAGCAGCTGGGTTTTTGTTAATTCCAGATGTCAAGTTGATTAATAAGGTTTGCCACTACCCTTCGAGGGGAGGGAAGGGATGTTGTACCTTTGAATAATTAGAAGAATTAAATATGTCTAAAAAATCTTGGGGATCATGTTATCTCTGAGCAATCTGGTCACAAGGGCTAAAACTCTTCACAAAAATGAGACAATGTGCCCCAGAGAAGTTTCACAACAGATGATGATTTGCTTTGGACAAGGGTGCCTTTCAAAAAGAAGGGGTGATAAAATGCATTCCTCCTGTGGGCATGGTCAAATTGCAAGAAAAATGGAGGATTAGCCCAGCCTAATGTAGAAAGAACTGGAAAACCTGTGTGGATTGATGAGGCAGGTACTGCCTGTATAAATATAAACAAGGTTCTTTGTGGTAGAGGTAGAAGGGACAGCAAAGACTTTCTGATATGCTCTAGTCCTCTATTCCCTTCTGCAGAACATAGCATTATGAAAATGCATTGTACCAACTGTTCACAGTGTGAAGTCCAAGTCTGTCCTCGGGGTGTCATGGCAGAGGCTGCACACTTGCCACAGCCTCACGATTAGCCAAGTCAAGCAAGCATGCAGATTCTGGTGATGCATCTGGGAAGCAACCTCCGGGAAAGATGTGGGAACAGATTTATTTTTCAGTAACATCTATTTACTCTTGTCTCATCAATATTAATACAACTGATAAAACACGAAACAAAAAAGTTTCTCTTCTCTCTAAAAAGAAGGAATGCAGTGGAGCACAGCTAAGCAAAATTCTGCCCTGAATGTAGGAAAGCCTTTAGTACACTCACTCTTACTTCCTAAGGATGGCAAATAGGCAATGCTGTTTTTGAACTCTATCTAAATGGAATAACTGCATGAATAAAGTTGTCTGACTATTGTGTTATTAGTATAAAACTCTATCCCGTAATAATAATATAAAAATTCTCAACTGTGCTATGTACACTGCCTACCCATATTTGTCCTTTTTTAAAGGTTCACTCATAAATTCCCTTTTGGCAGCCTGTGGAATTTTAAAGGATCATCATTCATGCAAAATTATTCCACACAGGATTTTGCTTGCCATGCTCATTGTATCTAACAAAGAAATTACTGTCGCTTATTTTAATGTGCTTAACAGTGCTTGGTTTATAGTAGATATCCCATAAATATTCAGTTCAATTTCCAGGAGCTTTCTCACTTCACAGGTAAATATATAATATAATATAATATAATATAATATAATATAATATAAAGTGACTAATTCTAGAGAAAAATACTATATCCCCCAGACTTCCAAATGTCAGAGCTCAAATTTTGTTTTGTTTTATTTTGTTCCCAGTAATGGTGATGAGAAGTAATCATAACATTTATTCTCCTCTATTACATTGTAAATTCAGTGAGAGCAGAAATCTTGCCTTTTTTGTTCACTCTGGCATAAATAGTAGGCTCCCCACAAGTATGTGGTATGTGAATTTTCAAACAAAACTGACCTATGTGAACTGGATGAACAAGAGAGGGGAATTTTTTTAGTAGTTAAAATCTATGTGAAAATGTATCTATAAGACCCAAATTGAACTCATAGCTTTTGGAGCATGAGGAAAGTTTGTTCCTTATCTTGCTGTAGAAGAAGTCAAAATACTTTGACTACCAGAAATGGACCAAGTTAGAGTGGACTGAATGGGGTTCTGAATCTCAGTAATTAGATCTGTCAACTCATTGCTTTCAGTATTGACCTCTGAAAACTTGCTGCCACCTCTTTTTTGAGATTGCAATTT
This sequence comes from Phodopus roborovskii, assembly GCF_943737965.1. Classification (NCBI taxonomy): domain Eukaryota; kingdom Metazoa; phylum Chordata; class Mammalia; order Rodentia; family Cricetidae; genus Phodopus; species Phodopus roborovskii. Next base: position 36,912,302 of record NW_026125295.1, on the reverse strand, counting down.
AATTACAGTGTTTCCCCTTTCCTTTCCTTCCTCCAAGCTTTCTCATATACTCTTTCCACTCTCCTTCTAATTACTGGCCTCGTTTTTCATTAATTATTATTGCACACACATACCCAAAACTATGTATGTATGTGTGTGCATTTATACATTTCGGGATATAAATTGGTAAATCCATATAATATTGCTTATGTGTATATTTTCAGGACTGACTTTTTGGAGTGGTGTGCTTTCTCAGGTGTGTGTGTGTTGGGGGGCTGTGGGAACCATCTTTCCTGCTCCTAGTTTTTTTCAATTTCCTAAAGTTCTTTCTGTGGGGTGGAGGCTTTCCACCTGCAGTGTGTTTGTTAGTGAGTATATGGAAGCAGAATGCAGAGCAAATTACACCAAGGAATTGTTCAGGTGAATAATGGGTTCTGGTGGCTCTCCCTTGAGAAGCCTGCATTTGTCCTAATGTCTCTCTCTCTCTCTCTCTCTCTCTCTCTCTCTCTCTCTCTCTCTATCTATCTATCTCTGTGTGTGTGTGTGTGTATGTGTGTGTGTGTGTGTCTCCGCCTCTCTCTTTATTTTCCTTTCTTTATGCTTTTAATGACCTTAGCCTTCACTAGAGAAAAAGAAAGAAAGAAAGGAAGGAAGAAAGAAAGAAAGAAAGAAGAAAGAAAGAGTGGCAGATAAGCAGCCCCAGGAATCTAGGTAAATCTGATACCCATATTGAAGGCCAGAAAAAGTACTGTATTCCTCTAACTGGGTTGGCCCGTTGGAGGATTTTTGAGCATAAAATAAAGATTATGCTCTTCCTGTGAAGTTATAAAATTTGGATGAGATGATCATTGGAATTAACCTGTGCAAAGCCTGAGATGAAACTGGAGGAGACTGAAGGCAGAAATGTTCATGCTCTGTCCTCCCCTGGCCCACACCTCTGTGGAGCACCACACCATTCCCTGGCTCCATGGCCTAGACACCCATCCACATACACACCTACACTCTTGTGCTTTGACTTGCTTTGGAAGAGCCCAGGTGAGAATGCTGGAGTGCTGAGGAACTTGTACTGCTAAGCCACTGTCTGTAGGTAGCCCTTACCCAAGCACTGATGAGAACTAGAGTGTTTGATGCCACTCTAGTGCCCTCCACAGAATCACAGTGAAATTATTTCTAAACTGCACAGGGAGCCAGTCAGCTCCTCTGTTCCTCTTTGCATCCAAGAAATGATTATTCACCTGGCAGCAAAGGTACTGTTTGGCAAGATTATAGTTCCAGTAGGTGCTGACCAACAACCCCCAGCCGATAAACAAGATGTAGAGTTCTACTCAGTTCTATAACTGTATAAACATAATGATAGTGATTGACTAGCGGTCAGAACAAAATGATAATGGCAGTGGTCACCTCCACATGCAAAAGCTCACAGCCCCCAAAAGCGATGTGAGAGATAATCAGTGGTAGTTATCCATGCTACCAAGATCAGATCAATGCAACTTTCATCTTCTTTCTCTCTAGAAGACATACACACAATGTCGTTTCCCTTTACTCCAGTAAACTCTCCAGCTTTAGGGGTACTTAAATCAATATATATTCTTTTATCTACCTATCTACTTATAACTGTATATATATGTGTGTGTGTGTGTGTGTGTGTGTGTGTGTGTGTGTGTGTTGTTTTATCTCAACTACTTATAAAATGAGCTTCTAAGGAAATCAGTCTCCCTTTCTAGGAGTGATCACACTGAGGGGGTGAACAAGTAAGGGGACATAGTAAGAGAATTAGCCGAGTGCCTGCCATGGCTAAGGTCATTGCTGTTATTTGGGCCTCTCTTTTTCTAGAGTATATTGTTATTTCCTTGCTTTCAATTGATATGATATGCAAAAGTGTTCCATATGAATTCTTATCCTTGAGGAACATAGTATCCAAAACTTTGAATCAAGGCCAAAGGAAACTGGAGATTTCTTCAATTACAATGTAAAACAACAATCTTGTCTCATTTTCAGGCTTTGACCCCTTAAAATAAATTTCATGTCTTCTCCAGGCCTAAGAAAAACTATGAGGCCCTCAGTGTCCATGAACATCTCTTCTTTCTTCTTGTATAGTTCTTCCTGGGAGAAGCACCAGTTGTCTTTTGGTACACAACACAAGCATCTCTTTCTCTGATGTATCTCATATGCTAGTAAAGATCACTGCTTCATCTCTTAAACATCTTCCACATTCCCCACACCAAATCACACCAGATAGTATCAGTAATTAAAGATGGAAAGTCTGAGGAGAGTGATTTTTGTCCTGTTTACCTGATTTATCAAGTTGACAGAACTTAGAATCACTATGGAAACAAACTTCTGGGCAGAACTCTGAAAGTTGGTGATTCTAGACTGGGATAATTGAGGTAGGAAGGCCCATCCTTAATCTATGGTGTCACTGTTCTATGGGTTAGAGTCCTGAACTGAGCACATAAGAGAGCTGAGTGAGCTGAGCACCAGTGCTCATGGTGTTGTATGGTATATTCTTCTGGATTGCAACATCCCTTCCTAATTAAAATCTTTATTCCAGAAGACAAGGAGCACCTTTTAAGCTTCAAATAGTAAAGAGGAGGTCAACGGTCAACAAAAGGTGCCAGAGAATAGAAATTTGGAAGATTTTTGAGTGCCCCTCCTTACCAGTATAAAATGGACTTAACTGAGGCTGGAGATAGAGACTTAGAAGAGATGTTCAGATTGTGGAGCTACCTGCAAACTGCATAGAGGCCTCTGTGGATCCATCACTCATGTTGGGGTTGCTTTACCACAATGCTGCTTTTGAGTTATTTTTGTCGCTCTTAAATAATCCCTTGCCCATTGTCCTGGTGGGAACCCCAATTTTAAAAACCCCTTAGTTCACCAAATTAAACATTGGTACAGTTGTTATCTTGGTCTGCTGTGGACTCTTTTTCTTGGGTGAGCAGATGTGTGTGTGTGTTGAATTGCATTCTCCCAGGAAAAGTCTACCATATGACACATAGCTCTCTACTTGACTATGGGCACAAGAACAGCTGCCATATGCCCCTGCTGTGGGGGGACTGTGCTCTGAAACTTAACTAAATAAAGCCCTCTTTCCTCCTTTCCTTCCTCACTCACTTCCTTCCTTCTTTAACTCACTTTTGTCTGTTATTCTGTCATTGCAATGAGAAAATAAACCTTGGTATTTCATTTGGTTCCCTTCTAGTCATGTCCATAACTACCTCACCCTTGCCATGTACATACCATAAATCCTTTAACCCTTCATATCAGATATGTTTTAGAATTTAGTACTTTAGGAAGATTAAAACTATTGCAGGTCACGTACTATATTTTATAAAATATTTCCAGACGCTTCTGGAGTGGCCTTTCCAAAAATGCATACCATGGTGTTTTTTTAGGACAGGAATGAGAATTCACAAGACATGGCCTACATATAACAGCTGTGCATCCATCCAGGCCAAGTTATTCCAGTAAATGAACTCAGAGATTATACAGATTGGTGGGTGGTAGTGGTCAGATGTATAATGAGAGATACAAGATACATCTTCCTGCTTAGAAAATGTGCATATACTCATGCACATTAAATAAATAAATAAATCTTTAAATATAAAAATTACAGACGGGGAACTAGTAACAACTTCCCAACTCAAATGAATTTACTAGCAAACAACCATCCACAGACATGAAAACTAGATCTCTCAAAACAATAGACTCATGCCAGATCACTGGAAGCCTCTCAGATAATAGCTTGACCAGTTCTGTCATTGCACAGGAGAAACCAAGCTTCAGAAAGATTAATCCAGCAGGTCGAGAGCAGAGTGGACCCAAGAATCCACATCTCTAGATTGAGTCCTTTCCATGCTCTTTGTTGCCTCAACAGAATAAAAGTTCCTCTCACCATACTGGGACCATATGACTAAGGTTCTACTTCTGCATAGTCACAGGATAGCCAGCCTCTTATGTTCTTTGATTGAATGGTATGTATGAAATACATGTGTGAAAACCAAGTATGTTCTTTTAATACAATGATGATTGTACATACTTGTTCCCTTTGCTAAAATCTACATATTATGTCAAGGTCTTAGTTCCAAACCTAGTAAAAAGAATTTTGTAAAAGGGAAGATGGTATTACTATAAGTAATTATGGCCCCTAGTAAGCATACATGAAAAGTCTAATGAGATTATTTTGAAAATCCATTTTTAATATATACTTACAGTGAATCAAGTGATATTAGCTTCACTAATCAATTTCTTAACATGAAATGATTTTAGTGTTCAAGGGTCTTATAACAACTTTATCAAAATACTGTCACTGATTTAAATGTTGTACATGTCTTAACTTGCTACCCCTACAATATCACTTAAATGACTATTTTAAATGCTAACCTTACAATTTCTATGTGAAATAAGAAATAGCCATTTTTCAGAGTATACCATGAAACACAAGCATGATTTTTTTAATAATTGAAAATATTTTTTTTCATAGCATGTGTTCTGACTACAATTCCTGCTTCATCTACCCCTCCCAGTTCCTCCCCATCTCCTTTCCTATCTGGATCCACATTCTTTCTGTCTCTTCTTAGAAAACAAACAGGCATATAAGTAATAATAATAAAATAATATAAGAAAACAAAGACAACAAATCAGAATAGGACAAAACGAACAGAAGCAAAATACCCCCCAAAAAAAACCACAAGAGTAGATGGAGAAACACGTGTACACACACACACACACACACACACACACACACACACACACACACACACACACACACACAAACCCTAACAACATTATGAGACAAAGATCCTCCAAAGATGCTCTTGAGTTCATTTTCTATTAGCCCTCTACTTCTGGGCATGCAGCCTGCCCTTGAGAGTGATTTGTTTCCCAGGTGACTCGATCAGAGAAAATAAAATTTTCATTTACAAATGGTCATCAGTTGGAGATAGCTTCTGGGTTTAGGATGGAGGCATGTGTTCCCTCCTCCTTCCAACTCTAGGACCCCATCTGGTGCAGGACCTTGCAAGCCCTGTGCATGCTGCCACTGTTCCTGTGACTTCAAATCAAATGTGCATCAGTTGTGCTGTTTAGAAGGCCTTAATTTCCTTGATGTCTTCCATCCCCTCTGTCTCTTACACTCTTTCTGCCTCCTCTCCTAAAAGATCCCTGAGCTCTGAAGAAAGAATTTGATGGAGGCATCCCATTTGCAGCTGGAATTTCAAAGTCTTTATTTATATAATGTCTGGCTGTGGGTCTTTGGATTTGTTCCCATCTGCTATAGGAAATATTTTCTCTGATAGTAGCAGAGGAAGCGACACATCCATGAGTATAGCATAATGTTGCTGGAGCAGCTCTAGAAATCAGTATGATGGTTCCTCAGGAAGACTGAAATTGATCTGCTTAAAGATCCAGCTGGGCATACACCCAAAGGATGCTTCATCTTACTATAGAAACACTTGCTCAATCGTGTTTATAGCTGCTCTATTTGCAGTGGCCAGAATTTAAAAAAAAAAATAGATGTCAGTCAATTGAAGTATGGTACATTACTCAGCTATTAAAACAAAACAAAATCATGAAATTACAGGTAAATGCATGGAATTTGAAACAATCAAATGAAACATCCTGAATGATGTTACCCAGACCCATAAAGACAAATAAGGGATGCATTTGCTTATATGCAGGTCTTGTGTAATTGATATGAACATTACAATGTTGTATTTACAGGTTTAGGTATAAAGTAAGGGCCATGGAGAAAGAGATAGATCTTTCTAGGAAGGGGAACTAGAACACATAGTTATGGGTTACAGATAGAAGGGGATGGGATGGTGGTAGTAGTGGAGGTGATGACTGGGATAGCAGTCCTTTTACTCACTTCCTCACCAGCATGCACTGACATTGGTTTTGTTGATCTTTGCCATTATGACTGATGCATGATGAACTCTCAAAGTAGATTTTATATGCATCCCCCTGAAGGCTGTTGCTTTAAGTATGTCTCAGACATTTGAGTTTCCTCTTTAGAGAATTCTTTGTTTACATCTGTATTCCATTTTAAATAGGCTATTTCTGTTTTTGATGTCCTATTTTTGAGTTCTTTATATATTTTGGATATTAGCTCAGTATCAGTTGATAAAAATATTTCTCATTCTGTAAGCTTATTCTTTGTCTAATGATGGTGTCCAAAAGCTTTTGTTTTATTAATTTATTATCCCATATATTAATTGTTGTTCTTATGCTTGTGCTATAGATGTTCTGTTCAAAAAGTCTTTTTCTGTTTGAATGCATTGGAGAATATTCCTCATGTTGTCTTCTACCAGATCCAATGCATCTGCCTTATATTGAGGTCTTTGATCAAACTGGAGTTGAATTTTGTGTATGGTAATAAATATGGATCTATTTTCATTCTTCTACATGTAGTTATCAAGACTGAGTAGCACCATTTGTTGAAGATGTCTTTTTCCAGTGTATATATTTCCAGTTTCTTTATCAAAAATCAGGCTTTAATTGGTGTGTGGGATTATATTTGGGAATTCAATTCAAGTGATCAACATGTCTTTGCTAATACCATATTTTGTGGCAATATCATACTGTTTTATTACTATAGCTCTTTAGTACAACTTGAAATCAGGGATGGCAATATCTCTGTTCTTTTATCATTCAGGATTGTTTTAACTGTTCTTTGTTTTTTGTGTTTCCATGTGTAGTTTAATATTATCCTTTCAATTTTAGTGAAGAATTGTGTTGGGATTTTGACAGGGATTGCTTTAAATCTATAGATTGCCTTTGATAAGATGGCTATTTTTACTATTTTAATGATATTGATTCACGAGCATGGGAATTCTTTCCACCTTCTGATACACACCCACGTGATGTATGAGGTAGACTTCTAAAACCATGAAGCAAAATGAATCTTTTCTCTTTTAACTTGTCTGTACTGGGTATTTGTTATAGAGATGAAAAGCTACCTAGCACACATTGTGAACAATGGAAATTTGAATGTGCAGCAGGTTTGTCCAATCAAAATGTAGAAACCACACAGTAGATGAAACAGAGGACTATTCATATAAACAATAAACAAACCGTGATATTATAATAGCTATAAAATATGGAGAAATGCCATATGGTGTGTTAGGACTAAAGGAGGATAGTTGAGAAATATGACTGGAAAAAGTATTCTTACACTTATTTCAGCCAAAAGTAAACTAGAAAGATCAACTAATATGTACAACCTGGAGTTGGGCCCTAGTCATCAGACAAGCAGAAAGTAACTGTTTAACAGAGGCTATGAGCTAGTGATCAGGAACCATGGGTGCAGCTACCACAAAAGACACTAAACTTCTGCAGTCCCTATAGTGCCATGGAAATGCCTTTGAGCGTGTGCAAGCAGGTGGGCTTTGTACACTACATCCCAATTTGAAGGGGAAGTCAGAAAGATTATCACCAGTCTGAGGCTGCAGGGTGAGTGATGACTCTGGACCCATGAATGTGACTGACATCCATCAGTGCTAACACTTCCCATCCCCAACTGACCCTGATCTAGCAGCAGAAGGCTAAAGAGTCGTGTCCTCTTACAAAATATGTAGCCTTAGCATAATCTTAACTGTGCAAGAAATCCCTCTGTTATCACAGAACAATACTGAAGGGTAAACTGGAAGCTGGGGGATGGGTAATAAATAGCAAAGGCAGCAGCAGTGTTCTCAAGAAGCAGCATTTATGTGCTTGTTTTGTACACAGGACCAGCTGACTGGTGGAAACTTTCCAATTTGAACACCACACAATATCCAAGACCTATCTCCTCTCAACACACAGTTCTCCTAATGCTACCTCAAAGTTAACCCCACACACACACACAAAAAAAAAAAATGAAGTCAGGAAAGTGCTACACTTGCAACATAAGATTTGGGAACGCATTTCACTCAAACACATCTAAAGAGATTCCTAAGTCCCCGCAAGTCCCCTAAACGGCAACAGTACTTTACCCAAAGTATAATGACAAAAGTTAGAGAATTAATCTGCTTGGCGATACCAGCTCTGATAGTTGTGTTGTTCCTGAAGTATTAAGGACACATTGCTTTCCCCATCCCAAAGAAAAGTATATATAACATTGAAATGACTTTGCTTTGTTCTCACTTAGGAATCTCACATTTATCATATTGATTTCTATATCCAATGCAGTAGTATAAATGCCTCTATCATTTTGAACTATAGGACAAAAGACTTTTCCAATAGTAAGCATGGAGAACGTGCACACTACTCCAAACTCCAGTAACCTTGTAATAACCACCACAATGAGAGGTACAGTCCAGGAAGTACTAGTGTGGTCTCTAATAACTGTCCTTGCATATGAATGTATAAGCAGAGATAACCCTTATATTATTATTTCTAACTCAAGGTCTTAGACATTGACTCTTCCAATTAGTACTACTAGTGCAGGCTTGTAACTTCAGCTATGCCAGAGACTGAGGCAAGAGGGTCACAGGTTCCAGGGCTGCCTGGGGAAAGTAGGAAGACCCTGTCTCAACATTAAAAGGAGAAAGGAGGCTAGGGATAAAGTTCTGTGATAGGATGCTTACCTGGGAGGTAAAATGCTGGCTTCCAGAGTATCAAGAATAAAGAAGGAAAGGGAAGGGAATGAACGAGAGAGGACATTTTGAGGAAGTAGGGTTAATCTTTCCCATATTTCCTTTGCCACCTTCCCTATAAAAGAAAATTATTGACAATTATCAGACTATCCCAAGTCACTGAGTGGAAAATAAAAAATAAAGATAAATATTTATTCTTTTATGTAACCCAAAACTACATTTTGTACATATGTCTGTCTTTCCTTAGGAGATGCAAAAGAAACCATTCAAGTTACTTTGTGACTCTGAAATTAAGGGATAACCCAAAGGCCCAAGTCTTAATAGCTATTAAATATTCTTCACAATGCAACCTGAGGAAACAGCATTAATGAAACTTCCAGAACATTAGAGTGTAAAGTGAAGAGCTTCTACCCAAGAGGAAAAGGCACCATGAAAGAAAATGATCAGTTAATAAAAGTAGGCTCCCACCTCAGATTTTCAAAATTAATCCTGATTATACTATGCTTCCTCAAGGATCCCCTTAATTCATTTCTGAATATATTTCCTTGAAACAATTCTCACTTTTGTTATTCAGGTAAGGTTTGTGGAGGAAGATTCAAATTCCCATTGAGAAAGGTGTTAGTAAATTGCTTTTTACTGACCAAAGACTATCTGGGAAACTGGGCAAATGTTAATTATTTTCTCAGTGTAAAATGTTTACATGTTCAATAATTAACTTATTAAGGTTGTCTTTCTTACAGTCCCAGAACCCTGGTATGTAAATACCTGCAGTGAGCAACAGTGAAAAGCTCAAGGCAATAAACATGTGTTCTTATCAATTATGATGTGTGTATAGTTTAACCTCTACTCTTTGGTCAGGGGAAAGCATACTGTTCAGAGATTTAACCTAAAAGTGAGCTCCTCTCAGCTGTTAAAACTCCAGGCTCTTCTAAATGAGCTGACAAAAATCAACTATCCTTTTATAATGGACTGTCAAATTGACAGGACTTAGAATAGCCTAGGATACAAACCTCAGGGCAAATCTGCAAGGTTGTCCAGATTAGGTTAGTTGGAGAGATCAGATAGACCCTACATTTGGGCTGCATCATTTTATGGGCTGAAGTCCTGGACCATATCATAAAGAGAAAGAGAAAAGCAGACTACCATCATCCTTCCATCTTGGCTTCCTGACCATGCCCACCTGCCTCATGTTCCTGACACCATGCCTTCTCATCCATGATGGACTGCACCCTCCAGACATGAACCAAAATAAATTCTTACTTCCTTTAATTGTTCTTCTTGGGCAGTTAGTCACAACAAGAGAAAAGTGGCAAGAAAAAAAAAAGCAAATAAGAAAAAATAAACTTGCTTAAGCCTTAATTGTCCACCACAAAATATCGATGACCATTCAATATCCATTTCTTAAGAATCATTTAATAGTTAAAACTTCAAAGTTTCACTAGATGATTTGAACATATCCCTGTTTAAGAATTCAAACCTGGACTGGCAAGATGGCTCAGTGCATAAAAACACTTGCCAAGCAAACCTGATGACCCTAGTGCAATCCCAAAAACCAATTAAGAAGACTAGATGCGGTGGGTGAATCTGTAATCCCAGCAATTTTACTATGAGATAGGATGCTGAGACAAGAGAATTAGCAAGAACCCATCAGAAGCAATAGGGTTAGCTCACCTCAACAAATGGAAGGAAACCGCTGACTCCCTACAAGGTAATTTCTGTCCTGCACACTCTCACCATGGTACACACATGTGTACACAAACACATGCCGATTACATTCATGCACACTCATATACACACACTCAGGCACATTTTTTTGTAAAACAATCAGGAGTAATGGTTGAATAATGTAATAAAGCCTCATATATAATACATGTAAGTGATATAATAAATGCCAAATTAGACCTTCTCTGTTTTCTCAATATTTGTGTATAAAAAATCACTAAGATGATCATTTGTAATGCATGGACCCCTTTGGTAGTTATAAGCTGTCAATTGTCTTGCATGTCCCTGTCTCCCAGTCATGGAAAGGAACACACAACTTCTCATTCGTTATTAAAGCTAAGGGTAGCACCTTCTGACAACCACACAGAAAGCTTGAATTTAGGGAGCAAGGTGTTTTTATAACTGTCATGTGAACTGTCAGTCAAATGTATATTATACCTTGCCCTGAAGACAAGAGGACAAGAGAGGATGTATTGATACTATTCTTATTGTGACAAAATATATAGCCAAAGAAATTTTAGGAAGAATGGTTTCTTTTTGGTCACTGCTTGAAGGGATATAGTTTACCAGAATGGGAAAGGCATAGTAGGCAGTGCATGAGGCATGTGGTAACACTACCCTGTAGTCAGGACACAGGGTGAGGAACTCTGGTGATCGGCTTACTTTCTCTTTCATTCAGTTCAGTATGCTCATCCATGGAATGGAGCTATGTTCTTCCCACCTCAGTTAATCTACTCCAGAGGCTCCCACAGATGTGTCTAGCCTTGTGTCTCTGTACTGATTCTGTATCCTGCCAGGTTAACTATCAGTTATGGAGCCTCATATAGAATGTCACAGAGGATGGAGCAGGGACCGGAGGGATCTTCATTCCAATTGCCAGCCAGGTGTTTGTTTCCCACTGGCAACACACAAAGTGCATCCAGAGGAGAAAGCCATTTCCAAAGACATACAGGCCAACAGAGACTCTGGAGGGATGAGTCTTGAGATAACTAACTATAAGTATTACCTACAGCTCATCTACAAATGGAACAGCGTAGGACATGATCTGCAGGAGAAAGTCAGTTTTGTATACTTGCTGCAGTTCAGAACATTGAACAAACAGCAGAAACTCCAATGCAGCACTATCATAAGTAAAAGTAATTTTTTAACCGACAGCATCCATTCTCCACTCTTTCTAATATACAAGACATTAGAACCAGTGAATAAGGTTCTAAAACTGACACAAAAGGACACTGGGCTTTTCAACTTCTGAAAAAATTACATAATTCTATTTGGTTATATTCACCACTTAAAAGTGTGGATAAATTCTTTAAAAATGAATCACTGGGTTATTTTATTATTTTGTGAATATCATAATGTCAATTTACATAAACCTGTGTGATGAGATCAACTACACATTTCATCTCTGTAGTATATTGTGTGACCCTAGAGAACTCAAGAAAATGTATTAAGATTAAATCAAGGATGAGAGGAAATAATGCAATCAAGAAAGGTGTTAAGCTCAAGATATTACAGGTTGCCTCTGGCAAAGCTTTAACTGTGAAACCACACACACACACACACACACACACACACACACACACACACACACACACTACAAGCTAATAATTATAGTGCAGTGCTAGACATGGGAGCCAGCATCATATGTTAGATTCCATTAGCTAGTACTGTGTGGTGTGTGAGGATGTAGTTGCTTCACTCTCACATGACCAGCAGCACAGTAGGTTTGTCTTTACCAGAAACAACACAGATAGTAACAATGTGTTCTACCAGGATGTGATAACAATCATGACACCAATCAGGAATTGGGATTTTTATGTCTTTTTATGTTCACTATAATCTTAAGATACAGCATTACATATGTTCTGTTATTAACTGAAGTTTTACTACATGATGATGAATTACACCAAAAGTGCTTGGAAGGTGAATGAAAAAAAACATGGCTAAATGTGCAAGGAAGTATCAGTCCTGGGAATACGTACAAAACAATTCAGATTTAATGAAATCTGATTATCATAACTTAAACTGTAATCTCTACAGGATGCATCTTATTCCCTACATCTCTCCAGTGAACTGGTGAGTACAGCACTCTCAAATCCAGACCTAACCAATAAGTAGTCTGTATCTAGCATATAATACACACTAATATTAGAACAAAGAAAGAAGAAATACTTCTTGCCCCCAACTTCTAGCATCTATGCATACTACCATATTGAAGAGATTTGGTAAGGATTTTTCTGGCAGAAACAAGGTCCATGGACAGACTGGGTAAGGAAAAGAACACAAGGTATCTGAACAAAGAAGAGCTTTTCTACCTTCCAGTCTAAAGTTTGAAAGAGTGCAGTTCTCTCCTGCATGACAACACTTCTACATGCCTTTCATGTAAGAACATGTCTGTGTCTGCCTAATATGAACACAGTCCCCCCTCTTATAAAGCTGAAGCTTGTAATGAAGTAAAAGATGGTAAGAGATTCTTCTTTTGAAGGATGAAGAGTTCTCATAACTTTACTGACAGTTCTTTCAGATGTGCAAGAGAATAGACATGGTGTCCAAGGACACCTGTAGGGAATGTATAATCCTTCTGCCCAAAGTAATATGAAGTTGAAGTGAAAAGAATTTGAGGGATGCACATATAGCAAACATAACAGCAGTGATAGCACACCTTCATGAGTTCTTGTCCTAAATGGGCAGTGGAGCCAAGCACTTAATAAACTCTCTATACACTTTATATAATACCATAGAGTATATCTCTTTCCCATTTTTAGGAGATAAAAGAGTTTAGTGACTATAATTACTTATCCAAGGGTGATTACATTGTAGCTCCCCGTTGTAGCTTACCCAAAATGCTTCTCACATGAAAGAGGGGCATTCTGGGTTTTAATTTCTGTACCCATTTGTTAGCACATGAAAGAAAGTAAGTCTCAGGAATAGAGCATTTGCCATGCACAGAGAACATGCAAGAGGCCCTGGGGTCAGTCACTAGCAATACATTAAAAATAAAAAGAATGAACAGAAAAAATGCATATTGTATGTTTGTGATAGAAACAAAATATATGCCCAAAACAATTGTTTTCTTATCAGAAAGTATTAACTAAATACAATGGGCTACTCTGAGATGAGCTAAATTGATAAATAAACAAAAGAACTCTGTAAGTAGGCCTTCATCAATCACTGAGGCATTTTTGTGGAAGTGATATTTTTAAGATAGTACCTTAAAACTCAAGCTTATTTCTTATATTGGCCAAATATGTCTGTGCAAATAAATGATAAGGCTTCATCTTCTTTTAAAGGTGTAATAGAATTTCTTGTTTGAATTAGGCAAAGATTTTAAGAGGTGGTTTTTAGATCTATGCAAACGTACATCAAGTGCCTTTTTCTTTCTACTTTGAACATGTCTGCACACTGTGTTCTCATTTGGAGAAGAATAGGAATCTTGCCCTTCGGGGTGTCTGACTTGAGAAAACTAAGAAGATATTAAGAATAAATGATTGCCTGATATTAGCCCTAAAGATTCAGAAGACAACAAATGCCATTCTGCTGCGGTGGCTGCTATGATTCATCAACAGGATAAAGGGTGGGATGGATAAGCAGTTGCCTGGAGGAGATTTCCAGGTGTGTTTCCACCCTTACCAGGACATACACCAGACTTTCTGAACTTGGTTCACAATACTGGAGACCTGATATGCACTCTGCATCTGTGTGTCCCCCAGGGTGCTCTCCTGATGCATGAATGAATCGAGCTGAGCTGTCACTTCTCTCTGAATTCCATCATGCCCCAAGGCATCAGCCTCTCTTACAGAGCCTTGGAATCTTCCTGAGACTGCTGGCTTCTTCCTCTTCCTGGCAAGAAGCACACAATAGCATAGCAAAGCTGAGCCCTGGAGAGGTCAGTGAATGTAAACTTATACTTAAAAGGTGGCTTTTCTCATAAGTTCAAGGCATGCCATCCTAGAGCATTCATCTAGTAGTTGGTGGAAACAGAAGCAGACATCCACAGCTAAAACTCCTGGAATCCAGTTGCAGAAAGGGAGGAGTGATGACCAAAGGGGTAAATACCCAGCTACAGAAACCCACAGAGAGAACTGACCTGAACAAGGGGGAGCTAATGGGCCCCCCAGACTGATAGCTGGGAATCTAGCATGGGACTGACTCAGACCCCCTGAACATGGGTCTAAGCTAGAAGGCCTGGGCAATCTAAGGGACCTCAAGACAGTGGAACCAGGATGCTTCCCTGGTGCACAAAATGACTTTGGGAGCATATTCCCCATGGAGGGATACTCCCTTAGCCTAGAGAAAGGGGGGGGCCTAGTCCTTACTCCGAATGACTTGACAGATTTAGATGACCCCACCAGGAAGGCATCACCCTACATGTGGAGTGTAGGGAGGGTGGTTGGGGGGCATGAGGGGGAGGGAGAGAAGAAGGGAGGGAGGGAGAGGGAACTGGGATCGATATGTAAAATAATAAAAAATAAGAATGAGAGAGAGGAAGAGAGAGAGAATGTCTTTTCTGTCTAGGGAAGACATATCACCTGCCCATTGAACATTCATTCACAAGTAAGCTCAGAGGCAAACTGGGCCTTGATCTCCTCCGTAGATTTGCTGCGGAGCTTTAAACCCTCCTATTCTCAGGCCAGTCAGCATTTGACTGCATTCAGCCACGGTTACTATTTCACTTGATCATTTAAATAGTAAAACGTTTTTTTCTCTTCTCCCCTTTATTTTTTTTCCCAATAACAGAAGAATCCAGTAGATCAGAAGATAGGCATAGAAAGTGCATTTTGGGGAAAGCCCTGCGCAAACATGGGCATGACCATATCTGTCTTCCCAGACCGAGCTTCCCGACCTTCTTAAGAGCTTTGTCTGCTTTATGGTTGTGTGCATTGCTGAAACCACTCATATCTGTATTTCTCCAAGTACCTAGTACATATTTTTGTATTATTACAAGAAAATATAGTGGAATGGAGAAATGTAGCCTGGGCTTGCAGACAAACTTTGGTAATCCTGTTTTTGTGACTTGGCTGCTCATCTTACTGTCATGGTTATCTAATGTCCTTATAGATGTGCAAAATGAACTGGTGTGTAAAGCATTAGACCAGTCAGCAGCAAAAGCCTTAGGCTCACCAGCGCTGACTATTATTTATCAAAATAATCTGCCTCCCATGGTATAGTTTAAAAATAAAAGCTTTTGTTAAAGTCTAAACCGGGCGGTGGATGGCTCACGCCTTCAATCTCAGCACTTGGAGAATCTCTGTGAGTTCAAGGATAGCCTGGTCTACAAACCCAGTTCCAAGACAGCCAAGGCTGTTACAAGGAGAAACTCTGTCTCAAAAAAAAAATAAATAAATAAATAAATAAATAAATAAATAACGATTTTTTTTTTTTAAAGGTCTAAATTTTTATTACCTCTTCAGCTGCCCGACATCAGAACACATCTTCCTCAACAACCAGGTCCGGGAGTTATCACCTTAAGGAAATGTCTTTTACTTGAAATTTAGTTTCTCTAATGGAAAATTCAGACAGTAGTGATAATAACCTCATAAGAATGATGGCTAGAAAACAGGGGAAAGAATGGGGCCTGACACTGAGCTGCAGGGGCCTCCATAAGAAAGAACAATGCTGGTGAGAGGGCAATGGTCTGGTAAATGAGGTCTGGCCTGGTGTTTCCAAACGCCAGCCATAGGAGTGGCTGGAAAATCAAAATAAAGATAGATCAGAAAGCAACAAATTCAAATGTAAATATAGCTGAAGATTAGAGCTAAGAGAAATATTCCATTTTTTTTTTTCACAACCCAAAGTCTTTCCTCTATTTGCAATGTCCTTTAATCTTGGCAGTAATTTTTAAGAAGGTGTTAGGAAAAGCATAGTCGAATACTGTCTTATGAAGAGCCAAAAAAAAAAAAAAAAACAGTGAAAACGAGTTCATTTCTAATTCTCTTCTCAACTTTCCAGAAGTTGAAAAAGTGCAGACTCTTTGATCTAGGCCCCCACTCTATACAATGGGCAGTTCAATATCTTTTCTAGATATTTTTGTTGAGAAGTAAGATATTAGACTTCCCTGTGTTTTTTTTTCCTAAGTCCTCCACCCTCAGGAGACCCAAAAGCTGTATAGAATGTGTCCTCTAGGTATGCTGCAGGTTTCCATGGAGGACATGTCACATACTCCTCCTACTGGTTGAAATATTAGATCAACTCCAAGGATCACATCAACCGTTAGTCAAAAATAGAGCACCCAGATATGACATGACAGGGACTGTGGTTTAATAATCACTGAAACCTATTATCACTCTATCCTGCACAATTGGAGGGCTCTCATTTGGGAGATTTTTTTTGTCTTTATGACTTTTCGAGTAAAAGTTAACATGCAACAGTCAGATTGAGATGAAACTGTGGCATACTCACACAGTAGTGAGGACAACCCTCTAGAGACAAGATGATGATAACCAGTTTAAATAAGGCACGCCATTAAGCAAAGGGAAAACACCATCCTGCAAATTTGTCTGTGAGAATCTGCATGATTCCCAAGGAAACAGAGGAGCAGTGAATCTGAGAGAGAGAGAGGTGTGGGAGAGGTCTGGGAGGGGTAGAAGGAAGGAAAACTGCAGTCAGGATGTATTGTATGTGAAGAATAAGTAAAAGGAAAAAAAGATCTGCATGAGTCCATGAATTCATCACTTTTATGTGAAATAGACAAATTTCAATTTCTTTTTAACCCTAAGACTGTAACATGGTCATTTTGAGCAACCGAAACGATTTGCACTAAAACATATACTCGTCTTACTAACCTCCTCGAATATACATGCTTGCTTTGTCACAACTGTCCTCTTCCAAAAAAGGCCTCTCTTCATCATGATCTATTGCTTATCACATGCTGCATCTTTTAAATAAAATATGCCTCCCATATCCTCATATAAATGAATGCTTAGTCTTCAGGTAGTGGCACTACTTGAGGATGAAATGTAGCCTTGATGGAGGAAGAAGTTTCTAAGCCCAAACCAGGCCCAGTGTCTCCCTCTTCCTGATGCCTGCAGGTTCAGCACCATGTCTGCTTGCATGCTACCATGTTCTCCACCGTGCTGACAATGGACTAATGCTCTGAAACTGTATGCAAGCCCCAATTAAATGCTTTCTAAGAGTTGTTGCAGTCAACTCTTCACAGCAATAGAACACTGGTTGAGACACATGCTAATCTGGGCCATTACTTCAACAGGACAATGGTCTTTCTTTCCCTGTTCACCCCAAAACACAATGTATGGTTTCATATATACACAGCATTAAAAGAGGGAGGGAGGTTGGTAATGGGTAAATGAGTCAGCAGTAAAGAGCTCTTGTTGGTCCAGGATACTCATCGCCCTCTTGTGACCTCCACAGCCACCTGCACCCATGTGGTACACATGTGCAAACTCAGACACATACATATAAAATAGAAAAATAAATCGCAATCTCTAATCATGAGAAGTGAGCAATAAGATGAGTCAAAAGAGGAGACAGGAGACACATTTATGCATAAAGATTAAATTTTAACATTATGCAGTGAAGTTGCTGGATGATTAAAAGGATTCACGC
The DNA here is from genome assembly GCF_943737965.1 of Phodopus roborovskii. Lineage (NCBI taxonomy): Eukaryota > Metazoa > Chordata > Mammalia > Rodentia > Cricetidae > Phodopus > Phodopus roborovskii. The sequence continues at coordinate 36,894,462 of NW_026125295.1, read as the reverse complement.
TGTAGAACAGGCTTTAGTGGTTAGCAAGGCTCACTGATGTGAATTGGAAAGATATTTATAACTCAAACAGAATAAACAGTAAGAATTATAGTAAGTCAGTTCAGAGTAAAAGATTTAACAGTAGAGCAGCAGAGACAAATGACAATACGCCCCTACTTTTCACAAACACCTGCCTTATTTTTAATTTCTCAGAGCTTATTCATCTCTAAAAAAAAAAAAAAAAAGAAAAAACCTCAGTAATATTCCAAGCACTCAAAGCAAAGCACACAGTATCAAGGGACCTGGCATGCGCACACTGTGGGAGGTGAAAGGGAAAAGAGCTCTGAGCAGCAGCCGCAGCTGCAGCTGGTGTCACATGCAGTGGGGAACACTACCAGTGTCACTATGTTCTGCACTTGGCACAGCCTTCCTCAGTGCATAGCTTCATGTCTCAGGCCTGCTTTGATTCCCCAACTATAAAGCTCCTCATTTAATTATCCTTCTGTGCTGATGCCTAAGGGATGTGCATCACTTATAGAGCTGGAGAAATGTCCTTTTTATTACTGCATTCATCTCACAGTAATCCATTTAATAACAACAATCATGATACCATCTTGAACTTAAACACCACCTTTAGCTCGGCTTTCTCTTCTGTCAGTTGCTATTTCTTTGATCGTTTTCCTCTTGATGGCTCCATAGAAAATGGGGAAATGGTGAGGGCAGGATTCTTAAATTATAAGTATTACTTTACAGGATCATTTAGTCAAATATGGCAATACCCAGAACAAATTGCTGCAGACTGTTTTGTGATTTATGGCTTATGTGCCAAACTGCTCATAAAACCCAGGCTCAATAAAAGCCAGAAGGCCTTTGAGACATAGAGCATCATGAGAATAGAGGGGGCACACGTTCTCCGTGTGGCACATGGCACAGGCATTGCTTCAGAATAGAAGAGCTAACAGCAAGCAGCTGTGTGGACTTGAGTGTGTTTCTTCAGCTCTTGGAAGGCTACCTTCCTTACAGAAGTTCAGAATGCAGCTTGCATTTGATCACATATAGCAGGTACTTGACAAAAAGCAGGTGGCATTTTTGCAACTCTCTCAATCTCCAATATGTCAATTTTACAGCTTTTACAACAAACTACTGTGAAGAAAATGGCCACTTTCTTTGAAAATAGGTGCTATGTGTCTTCTACATAATGAGCAATTAATAAGTAATAGATTATTTTTCTCAACAGGAGAAACACTTTGGGATAGAATACATATTACTGTCCCTGTTTTATTGACAAACAGACTGAACATATCATTGACTTTCAGTGTTGTGCTTACAATTCAGGGCTTGCTGTTGCACTCAGAACAAAATCACTTATCTAGTCTGCTCAGACTCTCTAAACCTGCCCTCTGTGTCCCGGTGGGCTAATCCTCCCCACCCTGCCAGGTTTTCCAAACAAAAGAAAACCATGTTCTCTGGCCATAGACATCCCACCACTTGCCCTATAGTGCATAGCTAGCTCCTTGACATTGCAACTGGGGGCAGGGGAGTGGTATTTCCATAGAAACATTTTTAATTAGCCAATAATAATCATTTGGGTTATTTTGTGTGATAAGCTCAAAATTGTTTTTCTCAATTGTTTTGTCACAGTGTCAGAATGCTGATTAACCTGATATTCCTTGATGTCCCAGTTCTAGTGAGCAATCTTCATGATTATCTGAGTACCATCCCCATGATTGTTTTTACATAAGAATATCTATACTATTTGTCACAATGGAGATTAAATGGATGTCACATACACAGTGACTGTGAACCCTGAGAATTATCTTCATTTGTATGTTTGTGTGAAGAGGTAAATTTCAAGAAATAAAATAAATTTCTTAATGTTCCAGGAAGACAAACAGTTCTTCCTGCCTGGGATAACTTGATAAATAATTAACCTTAGAGCTATTTGCTCATAACTATGAGCAGAATCCTGTCAGCGTGCAATAAATTATTACCATAATACAGGAAACAAGACTGGGATTTGTATTTTTAAGAAGTATATATTTTAGATATTCAACAATCCAATCTACTTGGGGGACTGCATTAAGTCCCCAAACAAAATGAGCTGCTCAGAATACACTCCTAAATTAAGCATGCTGAGTAAACAGTAAAAGCAAAGACAGTAGGGAGAGAACAATAAAAGAACAATGGCATGCATAGGTCATGAAACTTTTTTCTTGAGTGGCACAAAGGCTGCCTTACAGGGCTTCTGTTAATTACCAATGTTGCTAGTTCAGAATCAATTAAGTCATCACTGGATAGAAAACAACATCAAGACAAGCAAACAGAAAATAATTCAGAAAGAATTCCACCAATTTGTTTCTGTGAGAAAGAGATAAATGTGGCCACAATAGATAATTGACAAAGACTGGAGATAAATAGCCATGCAATTATTATTCCATAAAGCCCCTAACTTCTTTTTGTTAGTTCACTTCAGATAATGCTTCTTTAGTGCCTACTCTATACACTCTTGTGTTACTTCTCTATCTCCTATCTTAATTCCCAAGATAGAACTCATTTTACACTATCACAAAATTTTCTCGCCTTTCAAATTAAGCTTAAGAGTCTCTACTCATTGTTTTTTTTTTTATCTGACCTTCAATATTTAGCTAAATTTTCATGAAAACCGACAGAAAAATTCCAACCAATTTCATTTATTAAAAAGGCCTTGTCTGTTCCTTTTCTTGTTTCAAAGTTGTTGTTTTCTCCTGTTCAATGGCAATCTCTAGGATAATAAACAAAACCATGCAATTTTTTTCTGGAATATGTACAAAGGCACTAGAAGAACAATAAAGGCTTATTGTTCACATTGGAGGTAGCTTTACAGTGGAATTCTCCCACTATCCTTTGAGACTGCTCTATTTGTATTGTTATACTACTCAATTTACCAAAAAAAAATGAATTTTCCAATTAGGTAGCTCACTCCTGAGAGACACTATTCTCCCTCTCTTGGCAGTTAGTAGTTGCCTGTAATTCTTTGTTAGGAATGGGACCCATAATATATCTCCCTTCTGCACTAATTAGCACATCAGTTGATATTTCCATTGTCCCAGTCTTATTTAGGTAGCTGTATTGTGGGAGTATCATGACTATGAGTCTAGTTTCCTTGTCATTTCAAGGAGACACAATCTCACAGCAGAATTCATGGTCTTCTGGCTCTTACAACCTTTCAACCCCAACTCCCCAGTGTTCCCTGAGCCTTAGGTGTAGGAGTTGTGCTGTAGATGTGTCCACTGGAACTGAGTGCCACATAATCTTTTGACCTCTGCATTAGGACCTGCTGTGATTTTCTGTAATGGTCTCTGTTTGCTATGAAAAAAAAAGCTTATTCAATGAAGGATGAGACATACTTACTGTGAGTATAAGAATAAGTTTTAGAACACAGGAATGATACTGGACACTATAGTGACAGTAGAAGGTTTTCTTCTAGATCCACAACCTCACTAATCCCAGGCAGTTGGCTAGAATTACAGTAACAGGCATGATTTCCTTCCCAGTAGGCCTTAAGTCCAATTAAACAGATATTTGTTACTCATATGATACCAAGATATGAGTGCCAGTATTGTATCTTTTGGGACATTTTATTCTACTTGTCATTGTTATAGCTCATTGGCATCACAGATACACAGGACTACTGGTTGCTTCCTTCTCCTGGCAGCTTGCATTAGTCTTTTCTGATACTACAGAAGCTAGACTCCTGGAAGGAGGCTTCCAGTTTAGCGCCAGATCAGTTCTTCCAAGTCCCATTTCCATGGTGTGCAGTGTCTCCATCATTAGGGACTTACCTTTAATCTCTAAGATGCAACCAAGGACAACATCAATAGTCTATGTTGTTTTTGGAGTCACTTGAACTATCCTGACCAAAAACTTGAATATAGCTTTCTCATACCTAGTCCTGGGGTATTGGTTAGAGTCTATGGCTTTTTTAGGAAGCATTAACACCTGAAATGGAGTAACAACAACAACAAAAAATGAAATATCACATAAATTTGTCAGGGAGATATCCTACAGTGTAATAAATGAGAATCTGTTAGAAAAATCAAATTTCATGACAGATCAAATAAGATAAAATAGGCACACAGATTTATTTTAACTATGCACAGTTTGGAGGGATATTCTATTTTTAAAAATCTCCAATGAAAGGCATTTTATTTGTATGTCATGAGCTTCTCTGAATATGGCAAGAGCAGTCAGCAGTTTACCTGAGACACATGACAGAAGGCAGAGATCTGAGGAAAGCAAGAGAACAAAACTTCAGAATAATGTTGGTATAAAGTGACCTGAGAACATTCTCAGGTTTCTGCATGATCACAGATTTCATGCAAAGATTGCTGACAACATGGGTTAAAGCATAGAAAGCTTGGGAGGATATAAAATACTAATTCTAGAGACTTGTGTTGCCTGTCAGTATAAACAAATAAATATAGATAAGCACTTTAAAATAACAGATAAAAGATAATTTATAGCTAATTAAAAGTAAATGAAGAGCATATACATATATACACATGCATGTATATATATACTCATATATATGAGTATATATATATACATATATATAGATATATATGTATTTACTAATGTTATAAGCTAACAAATAAAAACCTTATACAAGGAGTATCTATCTTTTTTGGAGTTGTGAGCATGTGAAGAGAACTGATGCCAAAGTTATGGATGACCTTCCAGAACTTGATGGCAAGACCCTATTGCTAAAAATACATATAGTTGAGTCATAGAACATTCAGAATCAAGCTGGTACACATCTGAAAGCTTCAGCTCCACCTTTTTGCTTTCACAGTGCTTGGAGGCATTTTGCATGCTAGGAGAGGAGAAAAGGAACCAATAGTCTTAACCAGCTTTGAGCCCTGTAAGCCACAATAATGACTGCTGGGCAAGACATGCCCACTGATTGGCACAACACCACTTTCTGATTGAATTCATGTCTCAATCCACAAGATGAAATCTGTACCTGGCTTACATGCAGTCCAAAATCTTCAAATCAACATAATAACCACCAGAGACTGGAGATAGTCTACAGAATGGGGAAAAAAAATCTTTCCCAGCTATATCTCTGATAGTGGGTTAATATCAAGAATATATAATTGCTAGGTTAAAGATGATGGTCAGTACAGGCTCTGTGTGCATTACTGGGAGTCTTAGCTAAAGTCATTCTCACAGAATCCTGGGAGTATCCATTGCACTAGGTTTCTAGATAGTTCCTGAGATGTCCCCCCAATTCCAGTTGTCTTTCCCAGTAATCTCCCCTTATCCTTCCTGTTCCTGCCACTTCCACCCTCCCAACCCTGTCTACTTACCATATCTATTTTATTTCCTCTTCCCAGAGACACCAGGGAGATTAATGCACCCCTCCTCTTGAGTTATGGTTTGTAGCATAGTTATCCTTTACAGCTAATACATTCATCTTTCTAAGTCTGGGTTCCCTCACACAGGATGGTAGATTTTTTTCCTAGTTCTATTCATTTGCCTGCAATTCCTGATGTTATTTTTTAACAGTTGAACAATACTCCAGTTGTAAATGTACCCTTTTTTTTTCATTATTCAGTTGAGGGAAATCTAGGTTGTTTCTAGATTCTGGCTGTTACAAATTAAGCTGCTATGAATGTGGTTGAGCAATTGTTCAATTGGGTATGTACTCAGGAGTGGTATAGCTGTGTCTTGAGGTAGACCGAATCCAAATTTTCTGAGAAACCACCATATTGATTTCCAAAGTAAGTGTACAATTTGCACTCCCACCAGCAGTGGAGGAGAGATTTTCGCCACCATGAAACACCATTTGTGTTTCTAATCTTAATTGTTCTGACAAGTGTAAGATGGAATCTCAGAGCAATTTTGATTTACATTTCCCCAGTGGCTAAGATGTTGAACATTTCTTTTAGTGTTTCTTGGATATTTGAGATTCCTCTGTTGAGAATTCTCTGTTTAGATCTGTACCCCATTTTTCACTTGGATTGTTTGGTTTGTTGATGTCTAGTTACTTCTGTTGTTTATGTATTTTGGAAATCAGCTCTCTGTCAGATGAAGAATTGGTGAAGATTTTTTCCCCATTCTATAGGCTGCCTTTTAGTCCTGTTGACAGTGTCTATTTCCTTAAAGATTTTTTTTGAGGGATTGAAACACAGCATAAAACCTTCTACCTATAATATGTCCTACCTTCAAGATGTTCTGGGGAAAAGGTGGCACAGAAAATTCAAGAGTTGCCAACCAATGACTGTTCCAGCCTGAGACCCATGCCATGAGAGGAAGTTTATCTCTGACAGTGTCTGCAGGGCTAGGACAAAAAGGCTAGATATCTCAGAGACCTAGGATAGAACCAACTATGACTGGAAGGGGATGAAGTCAATAAAATTATTCCACATTATATATACTGTACTCTGGTGTTCTCATGGATTGGTGGCTAGCTCAGTTGTCATCAAAGAGATTTCATCCAACCACTGATGCGAGCAGATGCAGAGACCCACAGCCAAATATTATTAGGCAGGTCTTAGGGAATCCTGGAAAAGAGAGGCACAAAGGATTGTAGGAGCCACAGGAGTCAAGGACATCACAAGAAATCAGTATCACAGAATCAACTAACCTGGGATCGTAAAGGCTCATATGGACTAAACCAAGAGCCAAGGGGCCTGTATGGGACTGACCTAGGCTCTCTACATATATGTAACAGTTGTGCAACTTTGTCTTTTTGTGGGACTCCTAAAAGTGGGAGCAGGGGCTGTCTCTGACTGTTTTGCTGGCTTTTAGGACCCTATTCCTCATACCAGGTTGTCTTGTCCATCCTTAATTAGAGGGAGCTTCCTAATCTTACTGCAACTTAATATGTCATGTTTGGCTGATATCCATGGGAGGCCTGTCCTTTTCTGAAGAGAAAAGGAGGAGGAGTGCATGGGGAGAAGAGGGGAGGGGACTCAAAGGAAAAGAGGGAGGAGAAACTGCAGTTAGGATGTAATACATGAGAGAAGACTAAATAAATAATTTGTTAAAAATTAATATGTAATTGTATATAATTTTTAGAAAAACATAAGAATAATCATCATGAATTGCCTTACCCTGACTTAGTACAGGGAGAGGTGCTTGGTCTTAAAGCAGTTTATATACAATGCTTTGCTGAAGTCCATGGGAGGCCTGTCCCATTCTGAATGAGTATAGAGAGAAGGAAAGCTGCATATAAATAAATTAACTTTGAAAATCATTCAATCAACAAATGAGCTAAAGAACTGAATAGACTGTTCTCAAAAAAAAATACTAATGGCAAATAAATACATAAAAAAAAAATGTTTGGCATCTTAGCCACCAGGGAAATGCATACTAAAACTACTTAAAGATTACATCCCAACCTAGTCATGACAATTATCCAAAGAATAAGATTAAGATTATCAAATGATTAGGAGGATGTGGAAATGAAACATATGCTCTGGTGGGATTATAAACATACACAGCCACTACGAAAATAAACATGGAGCTTTCTTACGAAAGTGCAAATGATACTACCACGTGACATAGATGTCCCTCTTTCATATATAACTAAAGAACTACAATTCAGAAATCACAGAAATATTTGAATATCCTTGTATATGTCTACACTATTCACAATAGCTAGAAAATGAAACCAGCCTAGGCTAATTTTAAGAATGGATAAAAATGTGACATGCAGTGATAAAATAGCTAATGTAATTTTATTAAAAAGAAATAAAATCATGGACTCAGAAATAGTTTGGGTGAGAAAAGAAGTGAAACTTATAATGAAAATTTTGCATGTTTTATCTTACTTTCATAACCTGTATTTAAAATTGTGTGGTATGTTTATATGGCTGTGTATGTGTTGTGTGTGGTATGTGTGTGTAGGGAAGTGTGGGTGTATGTATATATGAGGTGTGTGTGTGTGTGTGTGGTGTGGTGTGTGTGTGGTGTGTGTGGTGTTTGGGGGGGTATGTATGTGGAGGTGTGTGGGGGGGGTGGGTGTGTGTGTGTATTGTTTGTGTGGTGTGTGTGTGTGTGTGTGGTGTGGGTATGCTCTGTGTGTGTGTATGTGTGTGAGGTGGGGGGCAATATGGTGTGGTGTGTGTGTGGTGTGTAGGGTTGTGTGGGTGTGTGTGTGGTGTGAGTATGTCTGTCTGTGTATGGGTGGGTGGGTGTATGGGTGTGTGTGGGTGTGTGTGTGGTGTGGGTATGTCTGTGTGTGTGTGGGTGGGTGGGTGGGTGTAGGTGTGTGTGTGTTGTGTGTGTATGTGTGGTATGTGGGTGTGTGTGCGTAGTGTGTGTGTGTATGTGTGTGTGTGTGTGTATGTATATGTATTGTATGTGTGTGCCAGTGCACATGTGCCATGATACACATGTGAATTTTTGGAGAATGTGCTCTTTCCTTCCTTATTTTTTCTAAAAATGTATTTCTTTCAAATGTACTAATTCTTTCAGAATTTTATATATATACTATATTAACCATATTAGCTCCTCCTCTTCCCTTTTACTTCTCCAAGACCCTGCACCCCACCCATATATCTCCTTCATATCTCTGTTCTGCTGTTTTTGTTTTTAATAGCTGAGTTCACCTGGGGCTGCCCTTCTAGACAAGGGTCAGGGACTAACCACTGAAGTATGGGAGACCTACCAGCATCACACTCCTGAAGAAAATTAACTCTCCCTTTCCTAGCAGCAATCAGCTGATGGGGGATGTCCTTCTGTACATATGTTTCTCTTATTGGTTGATAAGTAAAACATTGATTGGCCAGTAGCCAGGCACGAATTATTATAGACAGGGATACCAAATGAGAATTCTGGGGATAGGAAGGCAGAGAGAAGCCACCAAAGAGATGCTGTGTAGCTATCGAGGGAGCAAGATTCTCCGGTAAGGTAAGACCACGTGGAAATACATTAATAGAAATGGGTTAATAATTAAGAGAGATAGTCAATAAGAAGCCTGAGTCATCGGCCAAACAGTTTATAATGAATATACTGTCAGTGTGTTTATTTGGGGCTAAACTTCTATGGGACCAAGTGGGACAGAAAATCTATGATCAGCTGCCAATAGCTTCTCACCTAGGGTGGGGCCTCATGGTTCCATCCCCTGTTGCTACATGATGTTGTCTGGTTTGATCTTGTCTGGGTCATGGAAGTTAGCCACAACCTTTGTGAAGTTATGAATGTAATAATGTATCATGTTCAAACACTATTTCACAGCATTTTCCCCAATCTCTGGACTTGACAACCTTTCTGCCCCCTCTGAGATGTTCTATAGTCCTCGTATTCTTTGCACAATTGAGCCTTCTACCTTCATATGAGGCAGGGTCTTTTGTTTCTACCATTCTGCATACCTCAGGCTGGCTGACCTGTGAGCTTCAGAGAAATCTCTGCTATCCCCTCTCATCTCACAATAAGAATTCTAGGATCATAAATGCATACCACTTGCAAGAAGAGTTATTACAAGTCAAAGATTGAACCCAGGTTGTCAGACTGACACTACAATCACTTTCACACCCTGAGTCATCTTGTTGCTCTCTTCTGCCCATTTTATAATAGATCTCTAGTTTATGATCTCTAGTGGAAGTCATGTTGACTCAAGATGCTCTGGATGATATGAAAATGGATGAGCCCTGCTTAGAACGTTCAAAATCAGGCAGAACTAGACCAAAACTCTAATAAGAATACAAGCTTCTATATTAGCATAAATATTACTGGGTAATACCTGAGTTTTATACTACTTCATTAAGAATTCTTTAGAAGATGTAAGCTAAAATTTGATCTGGAAAAAGTAAAGCATCCTAGAAGCATTGAATCCAAGACTTGATTGTGACTCTAGAGCACTTTGTTCTCACAATTACACATGCATATTATGTGGCTACTGGACAAATACATAACTATTCTGATAGCCACTGGTTACTTTTCCTGTTGCTGTGACAAAATATCTAACAAAGCAGTTCGAGGAGGAGTAACTACTTTCAACTCACATGTGAGGGGGTACTGTCAATCATGACAGAAAGCATGATAGGAGGACCACAAGGTCACCAGTCACACAGTGTTCACTGAAAGGAGAGTCAGGGGGAATACTGATACTAAGATCACCTCTCTTTTTTCTCTTTTTAATCAGCCTAGAACCCCAACTTGTGGGAACATGACAGCAATGGATTCTGTCTTGGTTCTTCAGTTCAACATTTGTAAACACCCCCACAGACAACCTCATAAGAATATCTTCTACACAATTCTAAGCCCAATGAAGTTGACAATGAAGATTAATCCTCTCATGCAGTCATTATTTACATTCTGTGTACTGTTTCCTCACACTTTGAAAAGGCAAGTGATGCCCATTAATAGTGTGAAACTTTGCCTGAACAAGCCTGTCATTCCAACATCTTCACATCAATCATTTAAAATTCTGCCGTTTCCCAATACACGTATTTTTACAGACAGCATTGAGAGTGCTATAACCACTCCCAAATAATTGGGGAAAAAAGGGAAATTTGATAAACTAAGTTGTCTTCTGAAGCCTCTGCTTAGAATGTTTGGAGGATGAAATTATTTTATGCATCAGTATTTCTGCATTGTATTAATAATCTGTTGACTTTGGCAGTGTTTTTCCTGATTAATTTCTGCTCCATTTTCTGTGCCTGATAGCCTTTTAATTAGGTGGCTTGTCTGTCAAAAGACACTTTGCTGTGATTGTTCTCACTCATGGATTCTAAAATGATAAAGGCAGGTGTTGCATAAATCATATAGGATGATATTCTGTCATAATTGCTTGCTAATTAATTGCAGATTCTTCCTGCTCCTGTGATGTGGGTACAATCTCTTTCAAATGAAAAACAGTAAACAATCATTACACATTTTGAGTTTATTAAAGCACTTCATAATTGATAGCAGAGATGTGATTAATGTTTAAGCAAATGTTTTCATCGAAGTCTTATCAGGGATGTTTTTCTAGACTCCATTATTTATTTTTTTTCATTTTAAGAAGTTGATAATAATTTCTAGGCAATATATGTTATATGGGAAGAATATGAAGAGTGGCAAAATATAAAGTGACTGTCTTCATAGTGTTAATAACAGAAGCACCACCCAGATGTTATTGCATTTATTCTGCATTCCGGGTTCTTCATATGTATTTAACTATTTTACCTTTACACCATCTAAAGGGCATAGGTGTTACTATGACCCCAGATGATTAATCTATAGTGCCAAGTGGCTTAGTTGTTGAATACCAGACTTTGATATTAACTAAGCAACAAATAGGTTTCATCAGGGAATAGAAAAAAATTTCAAGTATGAGAAACAGTACAAATAGTGCTTAGTTCCCATTCACTCTCTGTCTTGCAGTGGAGCATAATGGGCAGCACTAGCTAAGCATTGGGTTAATAAGGCAGTGTTCTCTGTTCAAATCTCATGGGAGTCAGGTTTTTGATGGCATACTATGGGATGTAACAACTGAGTCAAATGGATGGATGTGATTAGTCTGTGCCTTCAGTGTAGTCTGTCTTAGATGGCAACAAACCCAAAAGGTCTACAAAGTCAGCCAATGAGATAGCCCAGCTTCTCATGTGATAACCGGCTGCTTCCACTAATAGATTGGGAGGGCCCTGTTTAGGAAGCTTTGTTCAGGTGACCTACAGTGAACATCTTATAGCTACATTTAGATTACTGTGTTCATTAATCTAAAGGGGTTAATGTAGATGGAGTTTCTGTCCCAACTAGTCCCACAGCCACTTAGCCCCAAATAAACACACTGAGGCTTATATTAAATAGAAACTGTTTGGCTGATGGTTCAGGCTTCTAATTGAGCAGTTCTCTCTTCATTATTAACCCATAACTATTAATCTATGTATTTCTACATGGCCTTATCTTACCAGCGATAAAGGCCTAAAGGGATTGTATCTCAGGATCAGAATACATCAGAAAGAGCAGTGGCATGCATGCTTAGTTGACTTCTAATTGTGAAATCAGAAAAATAATTTTAGAATAAAGACAGTAAAAACAAAACAAGATAATCAAACAAAACTAAGATGTTTTTAATATGGACAGGAGCACAAAAAAGAACTACCAAGTGGAATTTTAATGAGAAGGAAGGTGACAGCAATAAATGATGAAAAGCAAGAGAAAGTAATTAACTAAATACCTAGTAATTACTGTTTATTAAAACTGTATTTAAAACCTGCTAGCTCAATGTTTTAAAAAACAAAATAGTGAGAAGGTTAACCAAAACCTCGTACTTTCTAATTAGAAAATCTGAGTTGTATTAAAAAAGAGTTTAAACAGAGGTACCCTGATGGTAAATATTACCAATCCCAGAGGCCATAGCTATTAAAAGAAAACTTCAGTACCAGGTGTTGTTGGCCTACAAGTTGTTGGCCAAGAAGGCACATTGATAGCAATACAACAGAAACCCTACAAACTCATATAAACTGAACAACTATTTATTGAACTACCATGCATGAGGTCAAGAAAAAAATAAAGAAAGAAATGAAAGCCTTCCCAGAATTCAATTAATTCTAGCATACCCAAACTTACAGGGCACAATGAAAGCAATGCTAAGAGAAAAGTTCATAGTGCTAAGTGGTTGCATAAAGAAATTAGAGAATTCTCATACTAGTGACTTAACAGCACACCTGAAAGAACTAGAACAAAAAGAACCAGATACATCCAAGAGGAATAGATGGCAGGAAGTAATCAAACTGAGGGCTGAAATCAATAAAAGAAACAAGAGAACAATACAAAGAATCAATGAAGCAAAGAGTTGGTTCTTTGAGAAAAATAACAAGATAGACAAACCCAAGCTAACTGAAAGGCAGAGGGAGAATATACTAATTAACAACATCAATATATATTTTAAAAATATATACTCGATAAAATTGGAAAATCTAAAAGAAATAGATAATTTTCTCAATAAACCACTCACCAAGTTAAAGCAAGATCAAATATACAATTTAAATAGACTTATAACTCCTAAGGAAATAGAGTCATTAAAATTCAGCACAGAATTCTACCAGACCTTCAAAGAAGAGCTAATACCAATACTCCTCAAATTGTTCCATAAAACAGAAACATAAGGAATGTTGCCATAGGAGGCCTTCCCTTTTCTGAATAAAATAGTGGAATACATGAAATATAAGAAAGAAGAAGATGGAGCCAACTGAGAGGAGAAAAGGAGCCAGTTGGATGTAGAAGAAGTTAAGAGGATGATCAGGGAGAAGAATAAATAACAATAAAGTAGAATGATCCACGTTTGAAAATGCCATGATAAAACTTCCTTTATATTCTGCTTTTCTTTTTTAATTTAAATTAGAAACAATCTTATTTTATATATCAATCCCAGTTTCCTCTCCCTCCAATTCTCCCATGCACCCCACCAACACGCATCCCATCCCTCTTCTGCTCCATAGAATGGATGAGACCTTCTATGGCAGAATCATCAAAGTCTGTCACATCATTTGGGGCAGGGCCTAGGCCCTCCCCCATGTATTTAGCCTGAGAGAGTATCCTTCTATTAGGATTGGGCTCCCAATGTCCATTTGTACACTAGGTTTCATTACCAGGGACTCCACAGACTACCCAGACCTCCTAACTGTCACCTATATGCAGCGGGGGGAGGGGGGAGCAGGGGACGTGGTTCTGTCCTATACTGTTACAAGTTATTTTCCTGCCAGCCTGGTCCCACACCTGCCCCAGCCCCAAATAACACACAGAGACACTGTAAGGATTCCGGTATTACACTTGCCTGCCCCTGTCACCTGGCAGAATGCATTCAGGCAGTATTCTGGTCAGACCAGGGTTCCATGAGTACTAGTCTGCAGGCAGGTGTAAAGGACCCCCTTAAAAGTCAGACCCCCTACCCACTTATGTTCTTTTTTGCTTTCTCTTTTGCTCTCTCTCTCTCTCTCTCTCTCTCTCTCTCTCTCTCTCTCTTTATCTCTCTCTCCTGCTTTTGGTTGGCCACCAGATACCCCCTCTCCTCTCCCACACCCCCTACTCTTCTGTTCTTGGTGTTTCTATGTCTCTTCCCTTCTCCCTCACTCCCCTTCCTAAATAAACTCTTCATTTAAGCTCTATCTACCTGGCATGTTATTCCCTCCAGCATGCTCACCCTCACCTGCTATGGAACCTGCTATGCTCTCCCATGTGGTCCCTTAACTTGGGACCACACTCACTTTGGATCCTAACCTGGGACCACCCCTACCCCTTCTCCAATCTTAATTTTTATAACTGTAATGAAAGAACAACAGATGTGTATTATATATAAAGCTATTAGCCTGTTACTAGCATTTCTTATTGGCTAGCTGTCTTAAATATTAACCCATTTCTATTAATCTAAGTGTTTCCACATGGTCTTATCTTACTGGAGAGAGGGGCCGGAGTTCTGCTCCCTCAGTCCTACATGTTGAATTTCCTCCTGTCTCTCCCCAGAACCTCCTTGTCTCCTAGCCCAGCCTATCTTGCTTTCCTATTGGCCAACAGGGCTTTATTCATTAACCAATAAAAGAAACATATTTACAGAATGACCTCTCCTATCATTATGCTGGTTTTCAAGATATATCAGTCTGGGATCCATGAGTTCCTGCTTGCTCAAGTCAGCTGTTTCTGTGGGTTTCCCCAGCATGGGCTTCACCCCTTTTCTCATCATTCCTCCCTCTCTACAACTTCATTACAGGAATTTGGCTCAGTGCTTAGTTGTTGGTCTCTGTTTCCATCTCATTATAGGGGAAGATCATTTAAGATAACCTTTACCCTATTGCTTATATTCTTAGTTGGGGTCACCCTTGTATATCTCTGAACATTTCCTTAATGCCAGATTTCTCTTTAAACCCATAATGGCTCCCTTTACTAAGGTATCTCTTTTCTTGCTCCTTTCTATTCTTCCCCCCAACTATATCTTTCTGGTTCCTCATGTCTTCCCCTCCTCCATTTCTCATATTCTAACCAAAAATTTAACCAAAACATGGAATAGAAATTGTTGATAAGTATTTAGATTCAATAACTTAGAACAGGTGTAATATTCTAAAGAGATTGGTAATAAATAAACTTCTAAATGCCAACTAATTCCTGAGAAGACACTGATGTTTGTAACGAGTAAGGTTTTTCCTCCCGCCTCCTGGTCTTGTCCCGCCGCCGCACCAGCCCCGGTTAACACACAGAAAAGAGGAGATGATGGGAGATGAACTAAATATTGTTAACTGTGATTCTTACTTGATAATTGTTGTGTGATATATTTTGCTATGTTAAGGTTAAAACCCTTTTTATTTTAGACAGAAAAGAGGAGATTATAGGAGATATCATTCTGTATATGTTTCTCATACTGGTTTAATGAGTAAAGCACTGTTGGCCAATAGGAAAGCAAGATAGGTGGGACTAGGAGACAAGGAGGAAAGAGGAAGTAGGAGGGGAGAGCATGGAGAGACGGGGAGACCAGACGCCTGCCCCACTCCCCGGTAAGAAGACCACGTAAGACCACGTGGAAATACATAGAAATGGGTTAATAATTAAGATAGAGCTAGCCGATACGAAACTAGTAATGGGCCAACAGAATTATATCATATTCAGAGTCTCAGTGTGTTCATTGGGGCTGGTGCGGCGGCAGGACAAGGCCAGGAGGCAGGAGGAAAAACCTTACTCGTTACAGATGTTCACTGCATTTAATATGAATGATTCATTTACTCCCCAGATAATTTCTACATGCCTACTCTTTGTCACACTCTGTTCTGGGCCCTGTCATCAAAGTGTTTGTCTATTAAGAAAGGAAGCTCACAATCATTAAGCAAGCACTGTAGTTTCAGGCTATATTGAAGATGGAAAAGATGAATATAAATCAGGGAGCATACAGTAGGAAACAAGAATTTTTTTTAATGTGTTAGGAAAATGCTGAAGGGATATAGCTTGGACAATTAGATGACATGCAGGAAGAAGCTACATTTGCATCTGGGTGCAGAGCATTGAATACATGCAAAAGGCCAAAGATGGTTGGATGTTGCATGATATTTGAGCAAACTATGTAAATAATGTGTCACTGTTTTACCTTGCCCACCTAAGGCATCTGATTGCTTTAATAAAAAGATGAATGGCCAGTACATAGGCAGGAGTGGTTAGGCGGGTCTTCTGGGCAGAGAGAACTCAGGATGGATGTAGGCATGCAAGACATACACCAATGAAACATGGAGGAAGTAGGACATACAAAATGGAAGAGAGGTAAAAAGTCACATTTCAAAGTGTAGATCAACAGAAACAGGCTAATTAAATTATAAGAGCTAGTTGGGAATAAGCCTAAGCTAAAGGCTAAGTTTTCATAATTAATAAGTCTCCATGTCATTATTTGGTATCAAGTGGTGCCCAAGAGAAAGTCCAAGTGGAAAGCTTAAAATGGTTGGAAATCTGTTCTGTTTGGCCAAAGAGTCAAAAGGAATTTGGAAAGAGTCTGGACTATGGGATGGCATTGTACCATAATCCATGAAAAGAAAATTGCATTACATTCCAACCCTTCCTGCCATGGACTCTTGGAAGAGTATTTGGTTTGATTTCAATTTTCAAAACTTTACTACCTGCTGTGTGAGAAATATTCTCACAATCAAAACTGGATTCAGGAAGACCAATTAGAAGACTTTGGCAATTAGTCACATAATAGATCTGGTATAGCTTTTCAGACCCGAGCTAACACTTTAAATTCTCATAAAGGCTAGTGATGCTGGAGCTAAGTGTTCCTGGAGTCTGGTTTACTTGTGCTGACTGTGAATCAAAGCATGATTCCAATGAGCTAATCTTGGAGCCAACAAGAAAATTATTTGTACTACAATTAACTATTGTAACAGAAAAGATGTTTGTCTATTTTCAGATGTATATATTAAAACCATACCTGCAGTAGGATGGCATTAGACACAGGGACCTTTGGGAGAAAATAATGACATAGAATACTCATAGATGAGATTAGTGCCCTAATTAAAATTAAGATAAGAAATGTTGTATCTATTTCCCCTGTCTCTCTTTCTTTCTCTTTCTTTCTCTCTCTTCGTCCTATGAGAATACAATCATAAACTCACCTACAAACCAGGAATATGGTCTAGTCTCAATAAATAGACTATGCTGTTTCCCCAAGAGAACAATTCCCACCCTTCAGAACTATGGCCAATGAAGTCCTATTGATTTAGTCACATAGCCTGAGGTAGAATGATAAAGCAAACTGGACTGATTGAAGTCACTACTGTGGTGTATTAGCTACTTTATATGTTCATAAAATGCAATAGGACAAAATAATTTGGTTTTGGAAAGTATTTTGTAAGTATGAAGCATCATCATCTATGTGAATTATCTACATAATTTAAATATACTAAATAGTAAGTGGAAATATAATCTATTTAAATATTCCACACTATAAGAGCATTTCTGCATTAAAAGGTAAGTCAAATATGAAATAAGAAAACATATATTACAAAATTTTAAAAAAGTGTTTCAAAAACTATATTTTCTCATTATTTTACTAGCAGTGAATTTTCCCACAACCCTGCCATTTTGAAACCCACAACTCTAGTTGCAGACATGTGTTTGTGAACTATCTGCATTTGTGAGTTCCCTTTATTTAGCCTGGCTCTGGCCTCTTATGTTTAGCAGCTATCTTTCTCAGATCTGATTAAACAGAACATCCATCAGCTTTCCCTGGCACAGAGAGGTTGTGAAACTCTACATTGCACAAACTGCCAGTGTTCAGGGGAGCAGCAAGTGGCCATTGACTTCAGGTGATCTGCCCACAGATGGATGAATTTTGGATAGGCAAGGCCATGAGAGTCTGGGCCTCAGAATGTCTCTTGCTAATGCTGTATTTTTACATGTTTTCTGATACCATTTTTCTCTGGTATCTGTCATTCTGTGAAGAATCTTCCTGAAATTCTATTTTATAATTAAGGCATTTTCTAAACTAAATTTTGTTGAGAAGATTATTGTTAAAGTAGGCAATAATGATATTTTATTGACAAAGCAAATGGCTTTCAAATTTGTATAGCCATTGTGTGCCTTAAACTGATTGAAATAACTTGAAAAGATCCATATGGACTTAAAGGAACACCATAGATTATTTTCAACATCCTTTGACCAAAGATAGATCCCAAGATGGACTGATGTTAAATCACTCCCTGGATCATCTCTCCCTGAATACAAAGGACAAGACTTACTGAGAACAGTATGAGGGAAGCGTCTGCCCATTGATGAGGGAGTGTGCCATCTACACCATATGGTGAAGTAAAGGACAAACACAGCTAGAAAGGCAGAGCAGCATTCTGCTAAACACTTCCTCAGACTTACAATTCTTATGTATCATTTTAGGAGAGGGACTTGAATGTCATCTCACACCTCCAAATATTCTTGTCTTCCTTATAGTTCATCAACAGCTTTGAGTATAAATCCTGCTTAGCCATGTGACAGAGTGAGAATTCACTAATTTAAATAAGGGAATCTGCTTATTTGAAATAAGAACAGTAGAATACTGTTTTTCAAGTGGATTTTTAAGCAATGTTAATATTTTCTTTGTAATAAAAATATTACTTTCCAAAAAACTAATAAGAGGAGGTTATTCACTACTTTTGAAGGTATGAAGAAAGGAGCATGGGCAGTTTGAACTGAGCATCATATACAAAATAAGGAAGCATCTATACTCAGGGATTGAGAGCTTCAGTAAATAAATTGTCATTCAAAATATCAAAGCATGTGTAAGGGAAGAAGCCAGCAAGAACAAACCCAGGCTTACCAAGTACCCGAAGCACAGCCATTGTGTAGTCTTACATGCAATTTTATTCTAATCATTCAGAAACTTCTACGGCTAGAACTTTAACAGGAAGGCTGCTGGGGGAGGAAGCAAAGAGAGACTTCAATGCTCTGTCTGTTCTTGAAATTTCTTTGCCACAGACAGGGTCCTATCTTATAACAGAGACGGTGGATGGGGAAGTGAAAATTAAAGGACAAGTGAAAGATAACAAAGAAAAATATCAAGCCACAAGAAGCTGACCTAATTAGCTTATTAAACCAAATGTCCTTTGTTAGCTTGAAGAGTATGGGCTCTTAGCAAGTGAATGTAGGTACTCAAGTGAGCTAATTTGGAGGAGGAACCAAGTGTCATGCAAGGCAAAGAGGGAATCAAGAGGACTAAACTAGGTTCTGCTTTAAAACAGGGCTTTGAGGAGGCAGCTGCAGATATACAGACTATGGTAAAGACAATGGGCTGAGGCCCATGGAGATGCTGTGGGCTGACAAAATCAGTCTTCAATGAGAGACAAAGATAGAATATTAAGCCTAGCCCATTCACAGGATTTTCAAACTTACAAACTACGTAATGAAGATTTTATAGATAATGTAGCACCCTTCCTACAGAGTTGCATGTTTTGATCCTCATTTTCTCTCCATCTCTCTTGTGCTTTGGGGGATATTATGATGTTATAAACACCTCTGTGATGCACAGATAGCACGAGAAATAAATGTGCTTGTTGGGACTACAAGAAAGATTAGTGTAAGACAGAATGGATAGCTCATGGGTAATGGAAAAGAAGCTGGAGATACAAAAAGGTAGAGTCAGTCATGGTTAAGGTGGGTCCTGTAACCTGCTCAAGCTTGAACCTTTTCAATTGTTGTGGAAGTAATGGGTGTTTAGCTCCTACAACTGTTCTTTGAGAAAGATGTATTTTGAAGAAGCAAGGTTTTCAGAAATAACCACTTTTTTCCATTTTGGGGGGCGTTCATTTTACAGCCCAACCACAGTTCTCCCTCCCACCTCTCCTCCTAATCCCCCCCACCTCCTTCCAATTTATTTGACATTGGATGGCCCATTTATGCACTATCCCAGAGGAAGACTATCTCTCCTGCTTTCAGCATTTCTTAATTGCATGAAGTTCTTTGTGTAGGATTGAGGCTTGATGGCCTTTCCTCATTCACTTTAGCATGTCTATTGATAGTACCCCTGTTTGTCTCATGTTTAGGCAGTCACAATGGTGACAATCTGTGAGTATAGTAATGATATTTCTAGGAGACACAACCTCACAGCAAATTCCTTCATGATCTAGCTCTTACAATCTTTCCACCTCATTTTCTGTCATGTTCTCTGACATGCATGGGTGATTTTTGTAGACATATTCCTTGGGACTGGGCTTTACAACTCTGTGTTTTGATTGCAGTTGTCTTCAATAATGGTTGTCATTGGTTGCAAAGAGAGTTTTCTTGATGAGGAATAAAAACTATATATGATTACACATATATATGCATGTAATGACTTATACATAGACATACATGCAATTAACAAACAATTCATGAAAAAAACCATGAATTTGAAATAGAGAAAAGAGGGGTATATGGGAAGGTTTGGGGAGAGGTAAGGGAAGGAAAATTAATTATATTATTACCTCATAAGTAAAAAAAATAAGGAAGCAAGGCTTTCAGATACAAACTGTAATAATAATTCATGAAAAATCTGTGATAGTCCAAGGCTGGGCAACAGTAAGAGAATGGAAAAAGAAAAGGGCAGACAAGATGGGGAAGAGAGTCTTTCTATGAAGGACAAGAAGACAGTCACAAAGACTGTTGATTCTGATCTAAGCAAATGGAAGTCAGCAATGTCATCCATTCTGGGAAGGGCACTGTGGGGATGTGATACATAGTCATTGTGGAAGACCAATATAAAAATTTATAGATGTTAATTTAAGTCAAGCATGGTGACCTGTATGTCTGTATCTGCAATCCCAGACCTTAGGAAGATAAACCAGGAAGATCACCAAGAGTTTGAGTCAACCTGAGCTACATAATTCTGAGGGCAGCTAGGGCTACAAAGTAAAACCCTATTGCAAAATGATTAATATAAAACAAAACAATTAACAAAAACTTGTTAAACTCCTTTCTTATTCTCATCAAATAAATGGCAAAAATAAATCTTGATGTTTTGAGACCTAAAACACTGACAACTTAGAGGATCTTTTACTCTGTATAAAAAGGTTTGATTAGAATCTTTTGTTGTTGTTACTTTATATTGTGGGAGGGGTAATCTATTTCATTTCTTTTTATTCTTCTCACATACAATGCATTCTGACCATAGCCTCTTCTCCTCCACCTCCTCCAGGGCCCCAGCCACCAACCCCTCCCCAAGATGCACTGTTCCTCCATTTCCTTTCAGAAAAGAGCAGCCTTCCAGCGACATTAACTGAACATGAACACAGCACATGATGCAATAAGATTAGGCACAAACGCTCACATCAAGGCTGGATGAGGCAACCCAGCAGGAGGAAAAATGGGTTTTCCTGATGCTGGTGTAAACATGAGCAAAATTCTCTGGTGATAAGAGATACAGAGAGGAACAGAAAGAAGAAGGGATGGGGAAATGAATGGGATCGAGATGCATGATGTGAGAGACACAAAGAACAAATAAAAAGAAAGTTTAAAAACTTGCAAACACACATTCCACTATCTGGAACTGGTGGTGTTATCAGAAATCATGTGTCCTATGAGAAAACCCCATTGTATGTATGACAGTGGAATCGAACATTCTGAATAGTTAGTGTTTGTGAAGGACTTAAAAATGATACTTGGCAAACAGTGATAAAGGAGGGTGGAACAGATAAGTTATCATAACATGACAACCCTGTTTGTTCTCTGGATGTCACCACTATATAGCTTTAAAGTTATTCAGTGTGAGACTATTTACAATACTATGCCTGCCAAGAACAACATTTAATAGGTTTTAATGGACGGTATTACAGCATCCATGTTTTTGTATTATGAGAGACTTTTTTCCCAATGCCGATTTAATCAGGTTGTTACTTTTCTCACCAAAATCAAGTCTCGGAGGGGGAACACAAAAGCAGCTAACCCAGACATTTCACAAAGCCACAGCATGACAGAAATAAGGAAATAAACCTGCATTTGGAATAATTGAGTAGCGCTGGTCTAACTCCCCTAATTATGAAGCCCTAGCAACGTTCTCTCTCTCTCTCTCTCTCTCTCTCTCTCTCTCTCTCTCTCTCTCTCTCTCTCTCTCTCTCTCTCTCTCTCAACTTCCTGGTGTTTCCAGAGCTAGAGCATCAAAAGTACTTGCAGACAACAATCATGACCCACATGAGGCACCTGAATCACGGGACCCAGAAGCTGAGCAAGCTGAGCTCAGCAAGGGAGCTGGAGTTCCCACTGGTGATGAGGAGCTGCCAGAGAAAATGAAATCACCCTTTCTCTACAATGTTTACATGAGAAACAAGCATATCGTTTAAGACACTGCTACTTCTGGATGTTCCCTTTGTTGCTTTGGCATAGCCAACTTTGTCCTAAATGAAATATACATGATGAACAGTAAATTGGTGAGAGTAAACTTCAAAAATAGCTGCCTGAAGAGGGGAAGTTGGTTTTCTTTGATGGAGGGACCTGAGTATATTAACTAAACTCTCAGGCAGGCTTCATGCTCAGGAATAGTCAGCCAACACAAACTGGATTCCTTGGGTTTTATTTTTTATTTTGTTTTGAAACAAAGTCTCATTATGTAGCAGGGCTGGTCTGGAATTACTATATAGTTCAACTTCCCAGTGAACTCACATAGACCTGCTTGCCTCTGCCTGCTCAGTTCTGGAATTAAAGCCATGCACCACTATGAGCAGCTTTTTGTATTTGTTTTATTTTTTTTTTTTAAGATGGAGAAAGAACACGAAGTTGGCTTTGTAGGGATGTGTCATGTGTGAGAGGATATGGAAGGAGTTGAGGGAGAAGAAAGACAATAATAAAATATATTGTACAAAATTCTCAAAGAATAAAATACCATTTAAAATGGAGTTATCTGCATCTATGTGTTTTTTGTTCCTCTTCTTGGGCCCTTTTCCCAAGTATGCTTGTTTTGCTCTATCCATGTGTATTTGTTTTTGTTTTGTCTTACTGTATTTTATTATTACGCCTTAGGTGGCTGTTTTCTAATGAAAGGCAGAAACGGGGTGGACCTGGATGGGTGGGGAACTGGGGAGGAATGGGGAAGAGTAGAAGGAAGGGAAACTGAAATCAGGATATACTGCATGAAAAGGAATCTTTTGTCAATAAGAGGGAAAAAAACGTGGAGTGTTTATTTGAACACTTGCAGTAAATTATTACACATTGAAAACAACCAAGAAGCAGTTTCAACTCACGCTATTAGCCAATTAAGATTCCCTGCCTTGACTTTCTACCACTGTCTTTTTTAATTATTCTTTTATTTTTTGAGGTTATAATATAATTACATCATGTCCCCATCACTTTTCTCCCTCCAAATCCTTACATGAGCCCTTCTAAACTGAAGGCCAAATTTTTTCATATATATATATATATATATATATATATATATATATATATTCCTATAAGTACAATGGGCTCAGCCTTACAATGTTACTTATGTGTGTAAGTTTTCAAGGATGACTATTTGGTATTGCACAACCCTACGGGTACAGTAGTGGCACACATACCTTGGCAGTAACCAACAGCTCTCTATTTGCACTTAACACCAGCTCAACAAAAGGAAAACCATCCCCAGTCCTGGAAACCTAGACAACTACCTGGGGGTAGTGAAGCCATGGAACAGGGAAGAGAATCATACCTGCCACTTTACTAAACCATCACAATCCTTAACTGCATTCCAAGTCCTCCTCCATATACACACAGATAAGTGTAGTCTTCACCCCTCCTCAAGGAGACTTCTCTGGAATACAGTTATGCTGTAAAGAAAAATGAAATTATAAAAATTACAGGAGCTAGAAAAGGTTATATTAAGTAAAGTAACTCAGGAACTCTGAACAAAGGAGACCTGCCTATCCACGCGGGACCACTGGTAATTTCCAACTCCTTGGTCCCTGACCCCACCTCTAGTCCTCTGCTGGAGTCCAGGGCCCCTCCCAGAGATCCGCCTTTCTCTGCAGGTCCACTCTGAGTTCCTGCCTTGACCCCCCCCCCCAAAGCAAGGCATCACTAAAGAAAGAGGCCTCAGCTGGAGAGTGCCAGTTTCCAGTGAGATCCAACTATCCTGCCCTCTTCCGCCAGCCATTGGCTAGAGGTGAGTCTGGGCCCAATTGGGGCAGTCTCTCCCCTACAACCTCCCCCCCCAACTCCCTGGGTTGGCCCCTTATCCCGCTGCTCCTGTGTCCTGTCCCCCTCGAAAGCACACTTGGAGCTCTGATACACCCACATCCATCCCCACCGTGACCCTACCCCCCCCCTACACTGTGCCCTACCCTGCCCACAGTCCCACCATTCTGGATGAGCACTGGGACACAGAGTGGAGTCAACAGTCCGCCCTACTTCAGAGACTTCACGGAGCAACTCTGAACAAAGGAGACCTGCCTATCCATGCAGGACCACCAGTAATTTCCACCTCCTTGGTCTCTGACCCCACCTCCATCCTCTGATGGAGTCCTGGGCCCCTCCCAGAGATCTGCCTATCTCTGCAGGTCCACTCTGAGTTCCCACCAGCAAGATCCATAACCCCCAAAGCAGGGCCTCTGCTAAAGAAAGAGGACTCAGCTGGAGAGTGACAGTTTCCAGTGACATCCGACTATTGTGCAGAAACTTCCCAAGTATCAGCTCAGCCTCTCCTCTTCTGCCAGTCATTGGCTAGAGGCATCTTCTACTGGATCCTCAGTCCTGACCCCATACCTGGGTCCCTGTCTGCAGAGAGACCTCCTATGGAGCTTGGGCCACCCAGAGCTACAGATATTGAATCTCTGACCCACATAAGCCCACAGGGGAAGTACCACAGAGAAAGGGAGAGACTCCACCAACACCTACTGGAAGAAGCTATGGGAAGACAACAATACAAGAAAACACCTAACAACAGAAAGGCAAGCATGACACCACCAGAATCTAGGGAATCTACACCAATTAGAACAGAACACAACAACAAAGCAGAGGAAGCAGAAGGGAACAACTTAAAAATTACGGTCATAAAAATGATAGAGGTCCTCAAAGGGATATGAGAAAATCCCTTAAAGAAATGGAGGGAAAAAACAAACAAGAAACTGGAAGAAATGAACAAATTCCTTAAGAAAGTACAGAAAGCCAAGAAAAAAAAAACAATTCAGCAGGTGAAGGAAATGGTTCAAGACTTGAAAATTGAAATAGAGAAAATAAAGGCAACACAAAACGAAGAATGCTGGAAATAGAAAAACTGGGCAAAAAATCGTGAACTACAGATGCAAGCATAACAAAAAGAATTCAAGACATCGAAGAGAGAATCTCAGGCACAGAAGATAAAGTAGAAGAAATAGATTCATCGACCAAAGAAAATATTAAATCCAACAAATCCTTAACACAAAACATCCAGGAAATGTGGGACACCGTGAAAAGGCCAAACCTAAGAATAATAGGCATAGACGAAGGTGAGGAAGCCCAGCTCAAGGGTGCCAAAAACATATTCAACAAAATCATCGAGGAAAACTTTCCAAATCTGAAGAAGGGCATGCCCATGAAAGTACAAGAATCATACAGAACCCCAAATAGGCTGGACCAAAGAAAAAAGACCCCTCAACATATAATAATCAAAACACCTAGCATACAGAAAAAAGAGAGAATATTAAGACCAGTGAAGGAAAAAGGACAGGTAACATATAAAGGCAGACCTATCAAAATTACATGTGAATTCTCCATGGAAACCCTCAAGGCCAGAAGGTCCTGGATAAATGTTCTACAAGTATTAAGAGAACACAGATGCCAGCCTAGGCTACTGTATCCAGCAAAACTCTCAATCAACATAGATGGAGAGAACAAGATATTTAATGACAAAACCAGATTTTCCCAATATGTATCTACAAATCCAGCCCTACAGAAAGTTTTGGAAGGAAAACTCCATCCCAAGGAAGGTAAACATGCCACAAAAATGTAGGCAACTACACCAGAAACCAAGGTAAAGTAGAACAAATATATTCACAATACCACTGCCAACAAAAAACCTAAATCAAACAAGCATCAACAATCGATGGTCCTTACTCACCCTCAACATTAATGGTCTTAACTCACCTATAAAAAGACACAGGCTAACAGAATGGATACGAAGACAGAATCCATCCTTCTCCTGCATACAAGAAAAACATCCAACCTTCAAAGATAGACATTACCTCAGGGTAAAGGGTTGGGAAAAGATTTTCCAATCAAATGGAACCAAGAAGCAAGCAGGCATGGCTATCCTAATATCTAACAAGTTAGACTTCAAACCAAATTAATCAAAAGAGATGAAGACGGTCATTTCGTATTCATCGCAGGAGAAATCCATCAACACAAAGTCTCAGTTCTGAACATCTATGCCCCTAATACAAAGTCACCCAGCCCACAGACTGGGAAAAGATTTTCACCTATCCTATATCTGACAAAGGGCTGATATCCAAAATATACAAAGAACTCAAGAAACTAGTCAACAAAACACCAAATAACCCTATTTTAAAAATGGGGCACAGAACTGAAGAAAGAATTCTCAATAGAGGAAATCAAAAAGGCTGAAAGACACTTAAGAAAGTGCTCAACATCCTTAGCTATCAGGGAAATGCAAATCAAAACAACTCACAACTCTGAGATACCATCTTAATCCTGCCAGAATGGCTAAAATTAGTAGAAACACCAATGATAACTCATGTTGGAGAGGATGTGGAGAAATGGGAACACTCCTCCACTGCTGGTGGGAGTGCAAACTCATACAGCCATTTTGGAGATCAGTATGGCGGTTCCTCAGAAAAATGGGAATTAGTTTACCATAGGACCCGGCAATCCCCCTCTTAGGCATATACCCAAAGGATTCACATCCATGCAACAAAGACATGTGCTCAACTATGTTCATAGCAGCACTATTTGTAATAGCAAGAACCTGGAAGCAACCTAGATGCCCCTCAATTGAAGAATGGTTAATGAAGATGTGGCACATCTACACAATGGAATACTACTCTGCATAAAAAAAAAAATGGTATCTTGAAATTTGCAGGCAAGTGGATGGTACTTGAAGAAACCATCCTGAATGAGGTAACTCAATCACAAAAAGAGGAACACAGTATGTACTCACTCATATATGGATTTTAGACCTAGATCAAAGGATCACCAGCCTATAATTCACACTCTAGAGGAACTAGGATACAAGGTGTATTTTAAGAGATTTATATAAAGTCCCTCACAGAACTGGTAATGTACAAGTCCCCCAGAGCTCAGGGACCAGTGGAGAGAGAAGTAGGAGAAAACGAGGGGGATGAAAGGAAAACATGTGTGACCAGGAAGATTGAGCCTGGTTAGGAATAGAAGATAGGAAAAAGAGAGAGAGAGAACATAAAAGAGGGAGCCAATATTGATTTGAAGATAAAAGTGAACACAAAGAAAGGTCTAGAGAACTACAAAACTGCTCCCAACTAACAATCTGAACTTCCGTGGAAAGGCTATCATAAATGCCCTTCCCGGAGAGTGAGATCAACAACTAACTTATCCATGGAGACCTCAACTAATGCCTGTTGGAAACAGGATTAAACACCCATACATAAACACTGAGTCAAAGTAGAACTCAGATGCAGATGGAGAGGACAAGACCAGGTGGCAGAAACACATAGAGACAGCTTACCTTAACAATGAGGAGCTAAGGGGCCACCAGACTGATAGCTGGGATGCCAGCATGGGACTGACTCAGCCCCCCCTGAATATAGGTCTCAGTCAGAAGGACTGAGCAGTTTAAGCGACCTTAGACAGTGAAGCCAGGATGTATCCCTGGAGCACAAAAGGACTTTGCAAACACATCCCCCATGGAGGGATAACTGCCTTAATCTAGAGACAGGGGAGAAGCCCTAGTCCCTACTTCACATGACCTATCAGATCTACATGACCCCAACTGGATGGCATTCCCCTACATATGGAATTGGTGTGGTGGGATGGGAGGGGGGTTAGAGTGTATGTGAGAGGGCAGAGAGGGTAAAAGGGAGGGAAGAAGGGAGGGAGGGTGGGAGAGAGGGAGGGAGGGAAGGAGGGAGGGAAGGAGAGAGGGAGAGGGAACTGGGATCAACATGTAAAATAATAAATTAAATTAAAAAATGCTTTGACTCCAAAATTTAAGTTCAAGGACAAGTTACTGGGGAAAAGGATTTCTATTTTTGTTTTCACAGAAAATGAAAAGCTGTGGATTCGTTCCAGACTAATGTGGTTTGATCAAGCCAGACCACCTGAAACAGAGTACCAGGTGATTCTACATTCAAAACAGCTGGACAAAGCAGCCTTACAGACTACTGCCAGGATTTCTGCATCTTCTTAGAATCCCCCATGACAGCGCCCCTTACCAGCAAGAAGTAGTTTGGAAAGAATGACGCCCAAATTCCCAAATATTGTCTATAAATGTTTGTTTTCATTTAAATTGACTTGGTTATATAAAATAAATAAATATATAAGTCAGGTCCAGATAAAAGAAGGTAACATGAGCTCCACATCCTGCAAGTGAGTATAGAACATGAAGAAACCACAAAAACTTGGGTTCAAAGGGCCAAAGAATCTGGATTTTAAGACTGTTCTTTGGGGAACTAATTGCTTTTGTAAAATGCCATCCGTAGTTAGTGCACACAGGCTCGCTGAATGGATGGGAGTCACTTTGTCTTCAGTGGCATAAGCCATTTTTATGTGCTCAATCAAAAGTTCTAAAATCCAATTATCTGACATATTTTGTAGAGAAAATACAAAAGGATGCTATCATGTGGTTAGATGGACAAAAGAGCAATGTGTAAGTGTTAAAACTGCAGGGGAGAAAGGTTTGCTTTGGGAGAGCTTTCAAAAGTCGTTCTGAAATATATTTAAGAACATTTTTAAAATAAACAGCAACTGGACATGTCAATCAGGACTCATCAAATTGATTTGTACAATTTCACAGCAAGGCTTGACATATGTGTGCTGTGTTATACCTCAGCAGCTGACTTCTCGTGGAACACTGTACTCTATTTAGCAGGAGGGTACATGTCACATCCCGTGGGTTGCTGCAGTTTTGTTTTCCATAACAACAAATTAAATTTTCTCTTGGGCTTTGTAATAAGTTGTGCTAACATTTTCTTCTGTTATTAGAAAAAAACTATAATTTGTGGCAGAGGATGTTTTTGCAAGCACATCATATCACAGTTTTGCTCTAAAATGGCTTCATTTCTATTTCAACCTAAGCTAGTGGTTAAAATATGAGTGGTGTTTCTTATTATCACCAGAAATCTCAAATATTAAAATGGCAATTTTTGCTTAAAATAACTTAATTGGGACACTGGGTAGATGGCTCAGTGGCTCACTTGTTATGCATACATGAGGTCAACACACCCATGTGAAAAGTGTGGACTGGCTCTGTCTTCCTGTAATGCCAGCAGTGTAGAAGGACAGAGACAGGAGGATCAGTAGGGCTTATTAGCCACCAGCCTCACTACAGGTTCAGCAAGAGACCCTATCTCAAAAGGTGTCGTAATAGTGATTAAAAACCCAAGCATGATTACACTCCAGGAATCCCAGTGCTGGGGTGGCAGAGACAGGAGGTTATTACTGGAGCTTGAGAGCTGCTACACTGGCCTATTTGTTGGTCTCCAGATTCAGAGAGAGACCCTGTCTCAAAAAGTAAAGAGTAAAATAAGGCATCTCATTCACATAGGTGCATGTACACCTGTGCTCACATATATACACATACAAACATGAACATGTACATATGATACATTATACAAATACACAGTTGATGTGTTAGACAAAGATACCGTCATATCCACGTGTGTGTGAGTATGCATATAAAATGCACACAAAGTTCCTGCTTATCACCAATCCCCACTTCATAAAAAGCAAAGATATTGACTAGTGTCTGTCTTTTCAGTGCAGGCCAAACTAGGGCTGATCTAGAAGGTGTCCATTTTGATTGCCCCTCTCTCTCTCTCTCTCTCTCTCTCTCTCTCTCTCTCTCTCTCTCTCTTTCATTCCCCCATTTTGATCTTCATTGTTCTAATATAGTCCTAAATTTTGGCTCTGAAGTTCTGTGACTGTGCCACTGACTCTTCTTTTGTTGTGATTACAAAACTGTACAGAATGAAGGAAATTTCAGGCATGCAAATCTCCAATAAAAAACCGTAGTTCCGTGTCCCCTTTGCCTCTCCAGCTGACTTATCAAGGCAACTGATGTGTTTTTCATGCACTGTGTGTACTGGAAATAACTGATCCCCGCATATTCTGTGCTCCTTCAAATTCCCAGGCTTTCCAGAGCACTTGCTTGTTTAACTGACCTTGCAAGCAGTCTTCATCTGCTCCACTCCCATCCTATTTACTAATCCTCCAACTTAACACCCCACAGTCCTTCTTTATGAATATTGTTTTACTAGATTGAACTCAGAAATGTTATCTGGTCTTCAGTATTTTTCCTGCTTAATTCTATTGTCTTGATATGTCAAGATACACACACATACACACACATACTAGATAATGAATAGGTATATAAATGGACACATTGATATGTACACCAGACTACATTATTTCTATTTCAACTTTTAAAATACTATTGATTTAAATATAGTTATACATTTACATCTTTCCTTGTATGTTTATAAGTAAATGTCCATAGCATTATATAATTATGTATAAAATGGGATTTGAAGCCTGAAAATTTTATTCCTTGATAGATTTCTTGGTGCTCTTAATCAGCAAGTTGTTGACAAATCCCTTTAGTGAGAGATGGAATCTGACTTTGTACTTTGTCCTTTGCTTTGTCAGACAGGAGATAACATAATCTTTTTATCTTGTTGCACTCTACTTGTCTGTTCTCTCCTCTCCCTGCCTTGGGTATAATGCCTAGAATACAGTAAGTTCTAAATAACAGTTAAATGGACAACTAAATAGAAATAAGACTGGTTCAGAAGCTCCCTGTCTTATCAGTTTTTCCCATGAGGGAATAGTTTATTGAAAATTGGATTTAGGAATGAATTGATCAAGATTATGTTTTTGAGTTTAAGCTAATTGATTGTGTGTTCTCAAAACAAATTCTTACTGTTCATCTACTATTAAATGCAGAAAATAGCCACAAAAAATATTGAAGACCGTATCAAATGAAATTAAGCATGACCATGTGTCCCTACAGACTTGTGTATGAATGAATCCCAGAAAATAGTAAAAGGTGGGCAGTGTACAAATGCAAGGAAACTGGGGATCCCTAGAAATTCTAAGCTGTATAGGAAATAAGTGGTATACCTAGAGTCCAAATCCAGCTACAGCTTCAAGAATATTTCCACTGCTGCTGCAGGAACACTAGTGACATTTTCCACTCTGGTGTTTCTAAAAACGATGGATGCTGGTGACGTCCAGTTCATGTGTCATTCTCTTTGGACTTTGCATCTCTTTGGCATTTCATACCCTGCACAACATGGTATAATCACATGGTATGATAATTGATCCTGCATGAGCCGGCATCTTTGACCTTCCTCTGTGACTTCCCTTGTAGAATTCTTTAGTGCCTCTGGTACCATTTGAAAACCACCCTGCTTTTGCAGGAGATGTACATTGGATCTGACAGTCTCACAGACTTAGCCACCATCTGGTGGTGCACATCAGCCCTTGAGAACCTCCCCTTTCAACGTTTTATTCATGTCACTGGTAAAATTTGCACTCTATTATGTATACATATTTGTATTTTCTTTTTAATACCTACCTTTTTAGTATAATAATGAGTCCCTTTAACTTCTTTTTTGTTTTCAAGTGGGTTGCAATTTTTATTGCATAGTATTTAGTGAGTTCTCCTTTTCTTCCTTTTTTAATTTACATTTGAAACAAGGTTGTTTTACATGCCAATGTCAGTTCCCTTACCCTTCCATACTCCCCTATTACCCCCACCAAACCCAAGCCCATCCCCTTTCTGCTCCCCAGGGAGGGTGAGGCCTTCCATGGGGAGTCTTCAAAGTCTATCATATCATTTGGGGCAGAGCCTAGGATCTCCCCCATGGGTCTAGGCTGAAAGAGTATCTCTATATGTGGGATGGGCTCCCAAAGTCCATTCATATACTAGGGATAAATACTGATCCATTGCTAGAGGCCCCATAGACTACCCAGTCCTCCTAACTAACACCACATTCGTGGGGGTGGGTCAGTCCTATGCTGGTTTCTCTGCTATCAAACTGGGGTCCATGAGCTCCCCTTTGTTCAGGTCAGCTGTTTCTGTGGGTTTCTCCAGCCTGGAGTTGACCCCTTTTCTCATCACTCCTCCCTCTCTGTATCTGGATTCCAGGAGTTCTGTTCAGTGTTTAGCTGTGGGTGCCTGCTTCTGCTTCCATCAGCTACTAGATGAAGGCTCTAGGATGGCATATAAGATAATCATCAATCTCATTATAGGGGAAGGACATTTAAGATATTACTTAGATTCTTAGTTTGGTTCGTCCTTGTAGATCTCTGGGCATTTATTTCCCTAGTGCCAGATTTCTCCTTAAATCTATAATGGCTCCCTATATTATGGCATCTCTTCTTGTTCTCCTCTATTCTTTCCATGTCTCAATCTTCCTTTTCCCTCATGCCCACCTCTCCCATCCTATTCTCCTCTTTTCTTTCTCCTAACTCCCTCCCCCCCTCCCTCCATGCTCCCAATTTGCTCAGGAGAACTTGTCCCTTTCCCCTTCTCCAGGGGACCCCTCTATCTTTTTATATGTGGCATCTATTATGGTTTGGTATACTTGATGCTCCCTTAAATCTCAAAATTATAACCATTGTTACAGTCTGTGGTAATTGTGATTTTTATCATTCTTTACTAGGAATTTTCCTATCTAATTACACAATCATTAAATAGTCTCAAGCAATTATTGCAGATGTTGTTCAGAGTTGAAGTCACATTCCCCTTCCTAGGGAATGAAATAGTCACAAATTCCTTACACTTATGTAAGTTCCTAGTCATTATAAAGCAAACTGCTTTGAATATCTGCAAGGCAGTAACAGGTTTTTAGGATGTAAAGTAACTGATAAGATGAAAAGAAACAAGAGAAAACCAAGGGCTAAGCCAAGAGTCATTTATAAATGCTCTGGGAACAGTAAGATATGAACTGGACTCATTTCCTTATGGATGGGAATCCATTAAGAAATCATTAATTATAGTGTTCCACCAATTACCAACATCCTACTACTAATTAGGCAGATCTCTGCCAAGTAATACATTTTGGCAGCATTTTATTTTTATGTAATGCACTCACTTGACAAGACCAAAAATGCTTTGATTAAATCTACTTATTTGAAACAAGTAATTGTCTAGTGAAAACAAGGGAAAAGAAACAATTATACACTCATATTCCCCAAAGTTAACAACCACAAAAAAAAAAAAAAAAAAAAAACACATGGTTTTGATCATCTGAAAGGAAAAATTCTATATTCTCCAACATAATGGTACCCGTGGCTCCTGCAGTGAGCTTATTTTGTTTTTCTTGATTGGCACAAAGCTAACAATAAGAGCTTTTTAAAATAAAAGCTGCAAGCTTTGAATAAGGAAAATTAAAAATCAGCAGAGCTGGGACTAGAGAAATATCTCAGCAGTTAAGAGCATATCCTGCTCTTTCAGAGGACCCAAGTTTGACCCTGGATGGCTCATAAATGCCTATAACCCTAGCTCCAGGGGATATGACACTCCCTTCTAGCCCTTACAGGAACTTGCACTCACAAGTGTATGCTCACATGCATACACACACACACACAAACACACACACATGCACACATGCACACACACAAACACACACACACTTAAAAATAAAATGAACATGATTTTATTATAAAGTCATTACAATTAAGAAAGCTATTTTTAAGTTCCCATGTGCCAGAGGCTCTTGCAAAAGAAGGCATTAGCCTTGTCCTCTACCAAACAATATAAAACACTCCCAGGCAAACCAGCTAAATGAAATCTGGCCGTTGAGAGCCACCAACTCATTGTTGGCTGCTGAAATTACATTAGTAAGTGAGACTCAAGAAATACAATAAATACAAAGGAAGAGAGCACTGTGGTTCGTTGACAACTGATCTGACCAAAACGCCATCAACATCAGCAAAACTTTTTGTTTTAATTTAAGAATTGCTTTGGGATGACTAATTCCCTAAACTTTAAAAAAAAAAATTTCCCACATTTTCTTCCTACATATAAGAAAGTGATGTGTTCACTTCACTGACAGTAAGATATGATACAGGGATGAACTAGAAATTTCTACAAAGGCAGCTTCTACAATGCCGCTGAGGGAGTTTCTATGAATGGGCAGCATCCCATCCTGCCTCTTCCTTTCTCTCTATAAATAGAAAACTCAGATGTTGTCAGAAGCCTCCCTCACCCAAGTATGCATGCTTTCAGCTGTTCCCTACTCCCACAACTGCAGCTCACTCCAGTGACATAATGCACAGGACTGCGGGAAGGGAAATGCAAAAATAAGGCTTAACAAAATATTGCTTTAAAATGTGCATTATTTTGTTTAGTTGGGTGCTTGGGCAGTCTATGGGGCCTCTAGCAGTGGAACCAATATTTATCCCTAATACATGAATGGGCTTTGGAAGCCCATTGCCCATCGGCCTAGATACACAGGGGAAGGCCTAGGTCCTGCCGCAATTGATGTGACAGACTCTGATGATCCCCCATGGGAGGCCTCACCCTCCCAGGGGAGTGGATGGGGGGTTGGATGGAGGGTGGGTGGGGGGACATGGGAGGACAGGAGAGAGAGGGAACTGGGATAGGTATGTAAAATAAGATTGTTTTTAATTTAAATAAAAAGTAATTAAAATTTAAAAATATATAGTATTTGAGGGCTTTGTATGTATATAATGTATATGTAAGTGTATCTGTATGTGTATGTATATGATGTATACATATATGTATATGATATATATGTATAGGGCAAAGATATACCTGGCTTTTAGGAGGATAAAAAGATAATTCTACTTTTATGCCATTCTCTTCCTTCTCACTTTGTACTGCAGAAGCCTCCGTTCATTTTCAGGTTCACATTATTTTGTTCACTGACAAAGCAAAAGTACAACACTGAACACACCATAAAATAGGTTTCTGCCTTCACCAAGCCCTTGTATTGTGTGACTTTTGTTTGATTTGTTCACCATGAATCCATAATTATGGTCTGCTATCTTAATTCATGCACACTTACACATGATGCTTGCCTTGTGAATGTCTGAACATGGAAATAGAATAAGGCAGTTCTCTTCAGAGAACAAGCAGCATAAGCAATTGAACCAATGTTCACTACAAATCTCTGGCCGTTGGTTTTCATCACTAAGTAACTTTCTACAAACTTTCCTCAGAGACACTCAACTTCTCACCAACAGAACCCAGGCTTTCTGAGCTAACTCGCCTTTTTGCAGTTGCATTGACTAACTCAGAATTATTTGCAAGCTTTCCAGATTTGCTTTCTAGGATTTTCCAAATGATTATGAGGTAAGAATTTTCTCTAGGATTTGTGGGGCACTCTCTGATTAGCAAATTCTTGTCTGGGAAAAAAAGAAAAAAATTAAAAATAAACTTTCCACAAGAGCCAGTTAGAAAATTTTAGCAGTTCACCAAATGTTCAGTGATGTAAAACCTTCCTAAGATGGACTAACATGCTGTGTTTTGTAGGGTCCTGCATGGACCCCCGAGGCACCTTGAGCAAGCTCTCATACATACCATTCAGTTGTTAGCAAAGCTCTTTAAAAGCCTTGCCATTTTGGTTTTTTGTTTGTTTGTTTGTATTTTGCCACTTATGCTGAGTCAGGAAACCTCCCTTAAAGGAGCCACACAAATTTCTCCTTGTCTCTAGCAAAACAGAGTCCAACCCAAAAAAAAAATGCTGATACCAAGAAGCCTTGCTTGTCTCTGTTCTTTTGTTTCTAAAACCCTTTTTTAAACTTTTGTTAAGTTTTAAGTGGAAGTTCTTTGTTCCACGTTGGATGCAATTATGTTATGAGCAGGGTTTTTTTCTGCCTGCCTAGACCCACAGCTGTGCCAGAGACACTGTATTAGATATAATTCTGTTGGCCAGTTACTAGTTTCTTATTGGCTAGCTCTGTCTTAATTATTAACCCATTTCTATTAATTTAAGTACTTCCACGTGGTCTTATTGGAGAGAGGGGCTGGCGTTCTTCTATCCGTCCTCCATCTTGGAACTCCTCCCTATTCCTTCCTCTCTTCTCCTTGTCTCCTAGTCCTAGTCCCATTGTCCAACAGCTTTATTCATTAACCAATACAAGAAACATATTTACAGAATGACATCTCCCATAACTGTCTTACATTTTCTGAAATGAAGATTTCTGATAGCAGCACTGAGCAGAATAAAAATGTTCCCAACCTTCATCTCCTCATAAAGAATAAATTAATTACTAGCCAACACGAATGGACTGTGACTTTATGATAGTCTCAAGATGCAGGTTTCGACATCACCATGGAGCCCAAAACAGAAGAAAACTATTTTGAAAATGGCAGATATGTCCTGGAATGTGTCCACCATCATGAGTCTTATTCAAAATGGGGGAGCAGATCCATGCTCTGGACTCAGAGTAGATTTGCAGGTCTATGGTCCTAGAGAAGGTTCCATGTGTCCAAACACACCTATCCATCTGCTCTTGACAGGACCAGGGAAGGACTTGAAAATAGACATAGAAGTATCTTCATGGCTAGCTGTAGATAGTCATGATGAACCACTGTCAGAGAGGGACTTACCAACAGCAACAACAACAAAAAGGAAAGTTATAAGATGCCCACACTAACATTATAGTCATCACTGAAAATTGAAAGGTTTTCCAATAGGAGTTAGAAGGCACCAGAGTGGAAGGCCTCCTCAATCAGAAGAGCTGGGCAAGAAAAAGAAATTAAAACCTAACCAATAAATCAATAAAAAAGAATGTGCACTACCATATCTAGACTGATTTTTATCTTTCCTTTCATCATTTATTAACATTTGTAACCAAAGAAAATTGTGTGTGTGTATGTGTATGTATGTATATGTGTGTGTATGTGTACATATATAGAGAGAGATGTTTATGTTTCATTTAATCTTCCAAATAAATTTCAGTAAGATCAACAAAAGCAAAATTTGAAGTGAAAAACTAAATATTCATAATTCAACACAGAGTATGTCGGTTAGCATCATGTTACAAAGTCAAATTTATAAATATATGTATTTTGAAAAGTATGTACATTTTCCATTACTTTGTGCATAAAATTCTAACATTTTCCAGTGGTGAAAAGTTCTCTCACTACACATATTAGAGCTGTGGACTATCTAACAACCAAGTGTCAATGTTCCACATAAGCTTAGAAACTTGAAAATTCTTCTGCATGGAGGGAGGGCCTAGTTCCTACTCCAAATTACTTGACAGATTTAGATGACCCTTCCAGGAAGACATCACCCTACAAGTGGAGTGGGGGGGGGGAATGGGATGGGAGAGTGGTCGGGGAGCATGGGAGGGTGGAAGAGAGGGAGGGAGGGAGGAAGGGAAGGAGGGAAGGATGTAGAGGGAACTGGGATCGATATATAAAATAAGAAAAATAAATAAATAAAATTCTTCTGCAGGTATAAAATGAAATACAGGTATAAGAATCTGATGCAGTATTCCTTTGGTCAAGTAATTTATTCTCTTTAACATAACCCTAAGTAATAGAAAACATATTTTAAGAAAGTAGAAAATCCAAGACATGCATCATAGTAGATATAAATAACTTTCTAGATTGCCTGTCCCAGGTTTACTCTAGCACTGACTTATTCAAGATATGCATGCCATTTTAGGAAATAGTTTCCTCATTTCCTGCATCCTCACTGCCTTCTTACTTGATTGTATGCCTTACAAAACCACAGAAATACCCAGGGAAGAAAGGGGAGAAAGAATTTTTCTTAAACAATAATGTGCTTTAAAAATTCAAAACACTGGATATATTCTGCATTAAAAATAAAGGTTTTTCTTTTGTTTCCACAGAAAATGAAAAGATGTGGATTCCTTCCAGACTAATGTGGTTTGATCACGCCAGACCGCCTGAAACAGAGTACAAGCTGATCCTACATTCAAAACAGCTGGACAAAACAGCCCTACAGACTACAGCCAGGATATCTGAATCTTCTTCGAATCCCCCAAGAGAGCGCCCCTTACCAGCAGGAAGTAGTTTGGAAAGAACGACACCCAAATTCCCAAATATTGTGTATAAATGTTTGTTTTCATTTAATTGGACTGTTATATAAAATTAAATAAAATTAAAAAAAGAAAAAAATAAAGGTTTTTCTAATCTCATCCAAAGGAAAGGCTTGTTTAGAATTCCTGAGGTGGTTGCAATAGTCCCTTTGATGTCTCTATCATGAGATCGAAATGTTCCAAGATAATGTTTCCTGACCAACCTTCTTTCTGAAAACAAGAAGTTCTAACATCAAGTATTTCCTGGTCATGTGCAAAGGAATTACCTCTAATAGAATTTCTGTGAAGGGTATACTAAGAAAGATAGTGGGGTTTTCATTTTCATCCTATTTCTTAAACATTTTCCTCTTAGTAAATTAAAACAATAAAAGTTAATACACGTGGGGCTGGAAAAGGGAGTGGGGGTGGCATTGGATCTCTCATGAGTTCTGCTCCAAGCCTGGGGCTTTATTCACTCATGGATTTCAGATATCTGTTAGTAGAAGGTAATTTATGAAAATCTTTTAAAAAAAATAGGGGTTCTAGGCCCTAGTCTCAAAGAACCCAACCTTGTAAACTGGGGGGGGGGGAGGGCATGGGAAATGTCACAAAGACCCCTAATTGAACTCATCACATTTTATGAAATCCTGACAATCATGGTGGAAAAATGACAGAAATGGGGCTTTTAGAAGCAGAAGGATGCTTCTGATCCTGGGCAGACAAAGGTCGATCACATAAAGAGTGAGAGTTCCAGGACATTAAGAGAGCCATTCTTTAAACCCTGGCTCCTCTGACCCGTGGACAGATGCTCGAGCCTTGGGACTCAAGGCATGGAAGGGATTCAGTTTCTGACGGGATGCATAGGGAATTACTGCTTCTCTCTCTTTTTATCCATGGGGAACGTGACTTTCCTTCCCTTCTGCATAGAGACAGGAGCTGAGCAGGAAGAGAACAGCTCAAAGCCCTTGATTCTTTTCACACTGAACCACTGGCTTATGGGTCGATGACCACAAATGCTACTGCAGCATTTTCTGAGGAGGGGGAGGACAGTGGGAAAGTGACTTTAGAGGCAGCATAGCTGGCTCACCTTCCGCTATTGAGCTGGAGACTGGAGATGATTGCAGGCTCCGGAAAGGGCACAGTGCAGATCAGGCAGTTTCCACAGAGGCCACAGACGGAGTAGCTGATGTGGAGTGTGCCACAACTGATCCGCAGCAAGCAGAAACTGCCAAGGTCAGAGGCACAGGTCTGCTCCTTAATTAATCACAGCTAAATATTGAACCACAAATGAGGACCAACCTTGCAGGCTGCAGGAAGAATTTGTTTAACCACATAAACTCAAAAACCTTGGGGGAGAAGGGGAGGAGGTGGTCAACCTCTCTATTGAAATTCTGGTATTTTTGGAATTCCATACCGCGTTAATAACACTATGCAGCAAGACCCTCTGCTGTCATCACAAATGTTATTAAGGTTTATCAGTGTGTTGGTTAAAGGCATTTGAGAAATAAAACCACCCACCCATGTTTTTGAGCAATTGAAGCAGAAACATAAAATAAGGGAGAAAACATTTTCCAAAAGAGATTGCAAATCTATTTACCTACAAGCAATCTTGCTTGCCCAGTTACACGCTTCACAAGTCTCTATTTCATTAAAATTGGTCTTTCTTGAACTTCTACAGTAAAATGTGCACTGGTGGCCAGCCTCATTCTGAGTAACCTGTCACGGCCCAGCACTTTCTTCAGC
Source organism: Phodopus roborovskii (assembly GCF_943737965.1). Classification (NCBI taxonomy): domain Eukaryota; kingdom Metazoa; phylum Chordata; class Mammalia; order Rodentia; family Cricetidae; genus Phodopus; species Phodopus roborovskii. Next base: position 36,854,652 of record NW_026125295.1, on the reverse strand, counting down.
CACAAACAGAGCAAATCTAGCACCACTATCCATCTTCCTGAAGTGGGAGCCCAACCACCCCTCCCATTCCCATTCCCTCCAGCAGAGTACTGACTTGTAATGCAAGCTGCGAAGCAGCTGATGGCCTAACAGATGGAGCAGGGCTCTTTTCACTGCTAGTCAATGCCCAGTCTACCCAGCAGGCCACCATGCATGGCAATATCACAGGCCCTGCCCGTTGAAACTGTAATTTAACTAACAGAGAGCTAGTCAAAAGAAACAGCTCTCAGATAGGATTCATAGGCTTCTAAGCACTGAAGTGGTGCCACTACCTGGCAAGCAGAATGCTCTAAGTGCATCTCTGCAGTGTCAGTCCATCTCTCCACCTGGAGAAAGCACAAACTGCAAAAAAAAAAAGTCACCCAGAGACATTTTCTTTGGAAATGAACTTCAGTGGAGACCCATTTATGAACCAAACCAGCTACTGAACTCTGACATATCTGAGATGCTGAGAAGCCAATAGGTGGCTTCCAGTAACTGAAGGGAAATGTACACACCTTGCTGTGCATAGAAAACAAGGACATAAGAAATCAAGATGTTATCAAGGATGATAGGCACTCTAATTACAATAAATGTGTAATGTTAGAACTTAAGTCTGACCTATGTAATATCACCTGTGTGATGAAAACAATCTCTCTACAAGGTACATTTAGACTAGCTGAGTAATAAACTATAATGTGTGGGAAATAAGCTTCCAGACAAAATGAATGGCATATTCATATCCTTGGGTAGGATTCATTTAGGAAACTAAATGAAAGACCAGCCCACATGGAATATAATGTACAGGTAAGAGAGGCAGGGGTTAAAAGTGTGAAAGTCAGAAAATGCTCAGACTTCTTAGGGTTCACAGGATGCTGCTTTCTTTATAACCATAAAATGGGACATTGCAGGACTTCAAGAATAACGTCCCAACTGTGAGGAGATTCTGCACACAGAAGGAGGTAAGTATTAAAGGTGGATGAATGCAACAGATAGGGTGGTACAACAGACATGGATACAAATGGCAAGAGGGAGATGATTGACAGATAGAAATAGATAGATGATTGATAGATGATAAATAGATAGATAGATGACACATACATGCCTACATGCATGAATGCATACATACATACACATAGTGCATAATGGATGGATGGGTGGGTTAATGGATAGATGGATGGATAGATGGAGTAAAAAATCCTAGTGCCTTCCCAACATTTTTTTTAATTCCACAGGGGGTAACGTGCTAGATAGTTTTATATCAAGTCTACAAAAGCTAGAGTCATTTTGAAAAAAACTAATCTCAATTGAGAAAACGTGTCCAGCAGAATGGTTTGTGGTACATTTTTTGATTGATGATTGATGTGGGAGGGACCAGCTCACCATCTCTTTTACAGAAATAGAAAAGTAACTAAGATAAACAGGTAGGAAAGAAAGACAGTTTAATGCTGAATAAACATCAAACCAGATTGTGCTACAGGAAAGCTGCTAAAAATCTGCAAATTCAAAAAATTATTGCCACCCTTTCATAGAACCAACAAATCACCTTCTGTATACATGTTCTCAAGGTAAGTAATAACTATACCTCAAGTAAGGAAATGATCCCATCACATGTTACCAAGTAACTTTCTCTGGGAACTAATTTCACAGAAGTGTCCCCTGTGACAGTCAACACTCAGACACAAACATTCCTAGTGCCCAGCTCAGCAATTATACAGGCAGCCACATAGCTGAATTTGAGCACCTCCAAAGTGCAAAAGGAGATCATGAAAGGAATACAAGCCTGATTCAGAAACTGTCTCCAAAACAGTAAAGCCAGTAGTCAGTTCTGAACTCACAATTGGACAGCAGAATGACCCTGAAATAGGTGGTTCTTATAATGTTACTGCCATACATATTGTTGCCATTGTAATGTGCTAACTAAGCACAACTTCTTTCTATTTTGGTCTGAATAATGAGTTATTTTTCTACCATACTGGTGGCCTCCCTGCTTTAGAACTGGACTAGGATGCTCAGAATCATGTGGTGTGTAGTGATCAGTCCATGTCACAGAGACTTCTCTTCCAGCAAGCCCTCTAAACTGAAGATGTTTATCTCCTTAACCTGGGGGTTTCCCTGCACACCACACTGTAAAGTTGCCCCCTTTCTGAACATGGCCCATCAATTTTTTCCTTTTGACTATGGCCCCAATATTGGGTCCTTTTGAATGGACAGATGTCTCTTTTATTTAATTAATTTCTTTGTTTGTTGCCTCATCTAATTTTTATTCCACTGGAAACAGTTGGCAACATGGCTCCTTTTCTTCTTACAGTCTGAGCTGCAGTAGGGAAACCAAGTCAGGTAAATAGATGAGAGACATGGAGGAATTCAGGGAGAGGTCAGTAGCGCAGGGCAGGGTGCATGCACGAGTGGATGCTGGGATGCTGGGATGCACACCCCCTCACAGAGGCACTCTCTGGCCTGACTTGGTGGAACATCAAGGAAAGGCCACAGGTCTTCGAGACATTCCAGTCCTTCCTGTCATAAGGCAGCTGCCAGGAGGTCTCAGGACCCTGCCTCCAGGGCTTACTGGCACTGAGCCAGAACAGCTTTGATGGCGGCCACCTGTTTCCGAAACTTGCTTTCTGTATCTACATAGCTATCACCTCTCTTCTTGGAGTGAACCAACTCCCCAGCTACTGTCACTTCAAAGAAACTGGTGACCTGGGGAGTCCCCTCGCCACAGATGTCCAGGCATCCAGGGAACTCATGTTCTAGCTGCTCCTTGAGCTGGAGATACTTGGGCTTGTAGCCTAAAGCTCCACAATACACGACTCAAACGGTGAGCGCCATTGTTTCAGGCCACATCCCCACATGGAGCCAGGACCCAACCCATGAGCAACGAGGATCTTGAGGTCTGTGTGTCAGATGTCTCTTTTAATATTTGCAACACGAATCTCTTCCAGATGTCTTGTATTCCTTTCTCACAAGAGGCCTCACTGGGAATTATGGTCACCAATAATCTCATTCTTTCAGACTCACTATTAGGATATATTCTTAAGGAATGAGGTGAGTTTGATCCTAAAAAGAAAACACCATCAAGCCTCTTTCTTCAATGCAAATTGGGACTGGTTCTTGCCTCTCTTTGATCACTGTACTAATAGGCTGACATTTCTTCTGTCTTCCCTAGCAATTGTAGGAGGCCAAACATTAAACTTCTTTTACTACCCTCTTCTTTCTTCCTTCACTGGGTTTCTTAATGGTTGGATTTGTGCAAATGTTGCATTAAGAGAAGGTTACCTAGGCTGCCAGCTTCTCATGCTCTCTAGCAGTGTCACCTATGTTAACAGACATCACCCTATTGCCAATCTTAATAGTTAAATAAAAAACAGCCTTTTAAGGGATATTCTTTGGCATATCAGCAGCGTCTTTAAGGAATCTCCTTTGGGAATATGGTCCCTTTTGCAATCAACACAGCTGAACCTGTAGGGTGAAAAATTAAGAACTTTCTGAAGTTATGAAAAAAACTATTGAACTCTCCTCATTCCAAGGCTAACTTATACCCAAACCGTGAGGTCTTCATCATGGGCATATACATGGACAGACTAAACTACTTAATTCTGAAAGTGAACAGACCTATCAACTCCTCAAAAGTTTTTTGATAGAAGTCCATAAGTCCAAGTTCCCTGTCTCCAGATCCCATAAAGAACCATAAATTTGGGGCCCATCCTGCCAACACAAACACTGGTAACTGCAAAAAGCATACATATTACATGTTCAATGGAGAACCAGGCTATAAAGTTCCCAAAACCTATTCTCCATGGCTGGAACCTACTCCATATTTTCCTCTTCTCTAGGGTAACTATTTCTTTGTGAAGAAGCATTGAATCCCATTTCTGAACACCATTAGAAACATTCTATAGTTTAATCTTTCCCTTACTGCCATTTAAAGTCATGAGAACCATATATACATTTTCTTTCCAATATCTGTTTTCTGCCACCCAACAAACCACTTTGGCATCCATAGTTCCAAACATCATATTTAATCAGGATCTCACAGTCACCAAACTGCATATTCCTATGGCCCAAACTGAAAAAGCATTCTTGAGTTTTAGCACTGCTTGTCTTCCCCTCCCTGTGAGTTCAAAAGTTGGAGAAGAGCCCTATGAACTCTATTTTTGCTGCACAAAGACTATTCCTACAACTCATAGACCAAATAACTGTATTAGTCCAGTAATTGTCAATAATACAGGAACTGTTAAGTTTGCTTATAGCAGCTATACTTCAAAACCAGCAGGTGCTAGATGTGCTGACCACTGCTCAGAATGGAATTTGCACCATGCTAAAGGAGAATGCTGCTTTCACATCAACAAATCTAGACAATAAAACCTCTACATTAACATCAACCACACCAACAATTTTTCAGAACAAACATCCAAGGTAGATTTGACTGGTGAGATTTTAAAGTGAGCATCTGATCGTGTCTGTCCTGGTTACTTCCCTTTATGGAACTATTCATAACCATCTGCCTAAATCTTGAATTTGGTACTTCCATTTTTTAACCCTAGGTTATCAAGTTTGTTTTGTTCTATGGTCCAATACTTCCACCTCCATCTCCACCTCCATCTCTGTGAGGCATTCAATGTGTACCTTCTACCAAAAACCAATTTGTCCTAGTTTGCTTCTCTATTGTGATAAAAAAAAAAAAAAAACACTAACAAAAAGCAACTTGGTTCCCTTCTTTGGGAGTGAAAGGTTTCATTTCCTTTTATAGCTTGCAGTCTGTTCCATTAAGGGAAGTCAGGGCAGAAACTCAACCCGGGAACCTGAAATCAGAAACTAAAGAAGAGACCAGAAAGAACTACTGATCACTGACTTGCTTTCTTACATAGCACAGCCCCAACTGCCCAGGAATGTCACTGCCTACAGAGAGCTGGACCCTACCATGTAAATCACTAATCAGGGAAATGTCTGATAGACCAAGCTGATGGAAGCAATTCCTCAGTTGAAGTTTCATCTTCCCAGGTGACCCTAATTTGTGTCAAATTGGAAAATAACAAAAAACAAAAAACTAACCAGCACACACTCTTAAGTACGGTTCTCTTTTCATGGATCCCTAACAAGAGTAAAAAGTGATAGAGCCAGTGAATTGCCCCTGCTTTGTGGGAAAAGGCCACTGAAACAGGATTTGGGGAGAAGGGTGAAGGAAATCCATGGCTGAGAGAACAGAAAGAGAACTGATACCCAGTGCAAACCCAGGTCAGAAAGGTAGCAGCTCCATCCTGAACAAACAGTAGAATCAAAGAACAGCACTGAAATAAAGCAAGCTGCTACCTAGTACAAGAGGCTGCCCTCCTTTGCCTGATGGAGCTTACATTAGGAGAAATGAAATACAGCGTGACTCACCCTAACTTGGACCAACCAATCTGGACTGTCTTTATTCACATGTCAGGACTCACATGCTGGGACACTATATGCAAAGTGACTTACCTAACTCTAGGAGAGCTCCCCTGCCTCATATAGCCCACAACCATCTGCTGGCAAAGCTTCTATTGCAGCCACACTTTCTTCACCATCTACTAAACAAACTTGTCTCCCCTCTTCTGTCATCTAAATGGTGAACTACATCACTAAACTGCAGAACTCCTCGCCATATCTGACCTTCAGTTTAGCAGGCAAAGAACTTGTCAGAATGATCAAGTCATTTTCTCTTAGTAGTAAGCCCATTCCTCTAGTTCACTGTGGCAGACTGGGAGGCTCAAGACATGCATGCTCCCTGCTTAGCCTCTTCTCCTTCAAGGTGCTTCAACAATGGTCTTTAACTCCCACAGAAGCAGCTAATCCAGGTCTTCAGTTTTGTCCATATTCCCAAAACAGCCCCACCCCAACCCCCTTGTCCATCCTACATTCTCTGTGCTGGCCCCCTGTCCATCCTTCTGTCTCCTCTGTGCAATAGGGCTGGGCCCCTCCCTCCCCAGGTATGGGCTCAGTTCTGGACATCTAGATATTGACAGGCAAGCACTTTGGTTTGCTCCCCTGGTCTAGGTGTGATGTCTGCTTTCTTCTTTTGTACATTGAGTTCCCTGAGTATCCCCTCTCCCTTTTCAGTACTTGAACACTAAGTCAATTTCATAACCCAAGTTTCTTCCAACAATATGTGGAGTATGTCTTTTGTATCTCTGGCTGATGTAATGGGGGAACCCTATCCTTCCTAGCAGTGACAAGAATCCTAATGATCAGTCTTTTAAAGTTTAGCTGTGATGACCCCACCATAGAAAAGGACTCCATTGAAATGTGCATTAAAGGAAGAGTTTTGTATGTAAATAAATTTAGAAGGTGCCACCTGATGGGAGATGTTATTATGTATATATGTTTCTCATACTGGTTAATGAATAAAGCACTGTTGGCCAATAGGAAAGCAAGATAGGTGGGACTAGGAGACAAGGAGGAAATAGGAAGTAGTAATGAGAGTCAAGATGGAAGGTCTGGAGGAGGCAGAATCGCCAGCCGCCTCTCTCTGGTAAGACCACGTGGAAATACATAGAAATGGGCTAATAATTAAGACAGAGCTAGTAACGGGCCAACAGAATTATATGGAATACAGAGTCTCTGTGTGTTAATTGGTGTTGGCGCGGCGACTGGACAAGACCAGGCAGTGGGAAGAAAAACCTTACTCCCTACAGCCACCCAATGGGAACCAAGGCTTACATCTGAGGCATCAATGAGTAAAGTAGTCCAATGAGAAGCAGTTCTTGCTCCCAGATATGGAAGCCAAAAACAACATCAGTAGGAACTAAGGCTTTGGAACAAAGGCATTGCTCTGCTCCCACCATGTGTACAGGCAATGCTGTGAAACTGACTGTATTTCTTGACTACCCTAGATCAATTAATTGAGATGAAAGCTCAGGAACGTGTGTGTGTGTGTGTGTGTGTGTGTGTGTGTGTGTGTGTGTGTGTGTGTGTGTGTTACAGTTCAGAAGGACTTCTCCCAGCTATGCCATCTCTAACCACAACTGAGCTCCCATAATGCAGAAAAGAAACCACAGAAATAGAAGACAGGTATTTCCAGAGTCCACAGTTTTTTTTTTCAAGTAAGGCCTCTCTCTAATGCAACGGATGCTTAGTTGAGCCATCTAGTTATGAAGAACCCATTGAAGATGAGCTGCTCATGGACCAGAGTCTTCCCCTGAGTTTAGACTCAGCTCTAACCACAGAGTCACCACAGTAATAATGGTATTCTTTAATTTTAATGACTGTTGGTGTGTCCTAAATTCTATCATTTAGCCCCTATACACCTTTTAAAGTTCAGCTGAAGAAAGTGAGGTTTTTGAATGGAAGCTATACACAGATTATATGTACACACAGCAGACAGGCTTCCCCATGCCCCAGGAATACTGTAGATCCCACTGTTCATGTGTATTTTGAAGTTATGACTTCTATATTTTCCCCTCTCTCCTGAAGACAGAACCTGATGCAAATGAAATCCATATCTTCTCAGACATTATACTATGTCTGGCACATAGCAGACTCCCAATAAATATTTGATTAGTGAATCAATTATACATTTTAAATGTTGCTTCCATGGTTACTTGTCTAAGTATTTTAAGCATTGCATTCCCCCCATGTTATTCAACAGTAGCTAATTCAATCTTCAAAGGAATAATTTAAGATTGTACATTGTTCACATTCTCCATCCAGAAGCAGAAAGGCCCAGCACAAAACTAAAGCCAGAATTTGTCTTTAAAATATCTCAGTCTGTATTTTGTCAAAACAAATTTCACACCTTTAGCTTTTCCAGAGTAAATGGAGTAAGGACACACCACTGCCCTTGTTTAAAAGCCAGAGAATGTGAAATATGAGAAAGTCACTTCCCTTAGGACATTTGGCCACCAGAATAAGAAAGTGGCTGTGTAAAGTGTCAGAGACTCAGAATCTGGAACCTGAATGCCATGACTAAAATCTTGGTTCTTTACCTCCCTCTGGCTGTGTGACTTTGGGGAAGTTACTAAATTCTCTGTGGCTCCATTTTTCTTATTGTGTATTGAGGCAGGGTCACCTTGTGTATCCCTGACTGGCCTGAAATTCACTATGTAGACAAGGCTAGCCTCAAACTAAAAAGAACTGCATGCCTGGGGCCCAGAAGGGCTGAGATTAAAGGTGTGCACCACTGCATCCCACTGTCCATTTCCTCTACTGTTCAAAACCAGAATTGTAGCAAACCTTATCTATCTCATAAGCTTGTTCACTAAAAGAATTTACTTATATAAGTTCATTATTGCCTTGTACATTTGCAAAGTTACTATTTTTCCCTAGAAATATAAACAAATATCCCCCAGTATCTAATATAATATAAGGTGATTTGCGACTGCAGTGGAAAGAGATATGTTTTGGAACTTAGGTAACATTTGAGCTATCCAGCTCTTGAGTGACCTCTAAGAAGGATCATGTGCAAATCACATAGGCAAAAAATGCAGAAGGAAGATCAAGAGAAGAAGAGACAACTTAAAGAGAAGAGTTCGGGGCAAGGGTGTGGTTGGTGGAGGCCAGGTTTCACAGAAGCTAGAGGAAATACTAAGTAGATTCCAATCAGAGGCAGCTACAAAAACTTTCAGTCCCATTGTGAATGAAGCTCAGGCAGTGGAAGAGAAATGACTCTTTTCCAAACCTTAATGCATAGTTTGCTGCAATCACTTAGCATAGACACCCTGGGTACTGATCCCAGAGGTAACAAATGGTCCCAGCCACTTAACTTTACCACTTTGACCTATGATGATTCAGGCAGCCCAGTGTAGAAAGGTTACTTCCCTAGTGATCCAAGATACACGGTATTCCCCTGGTACCAACATTTGTATCCATCCCTAGGTAATAGATCAGGGAAACAGCAACAACTAATGGAGAATCCCACCTGTGAACCTCATTCACAAGTGATTTGATATCCACCTTGGAAGAGGGGGACAGTAACAAGCAAGGAGAGAGAGTCACCTGCCAAAAAAATTTGGTGGAGGATGTCCTTCTGTATATATGTTTCTCTTACAGGTTGAATAAAACACTGTTTGGCCAATAGAAGCAGGAAGACAGGCAGAGATAGGAGATGAGGAGAATTCTGGGAAAGTTAGGCAAAGAGGCTCAGCAAAGGGATGCCATGTAGCAGAAAAAGGAGTAACAGGTAAGATGAGACCATGTGGAAATACTTAGATTAATAGAAATAGGTTAATAATTAAGACAGAGCTAATCAATAAGAAGGCCTAGCCATCAGCCATCAGTTTTATAATTAATAAAGAATCCATTTTGGGGCTAACGGAAGCAGTAGCAGGAAGAGGCTTAAAAAAAAAAAAAAAAAAAAAAACTCCAGCAACAAATTGTGCCTGTGAACGCCATTCACAAATGTCGTGATGTCCACCTTAGAAGAGGGTAAGAGCGCTCTTCCACCGGCTATTGGCCAGAGGTGAGTCTGGGCCCAATCCGGGCTGCCTGTCCCCTACAACCTCTTTCCCCCCCCTCCCCCACGTGAACTCGCTGGGTTGGCCCCTGATCCTGCTGCTCCTGTCTCCAGTCCCCATCGAGAGCACCCTTGGAACTCTGATACTCCCCCACCCATCCCCACCAACAGCCTACCCCCCCTACCCTGAGCCCTACTCCATCCATGGTCCTGCTGCTCTGTTTGAGCACTGGGACACAGGGTGGAGCCAATAGCCCCCCCTACTTCAGAGACTTCTCGGACCAACTCTGAACAAAGGAGTCCTGCCTATCCACATAGGACCACCCTTAATTTGCACCGAACCCCAAATAGGCTGGACCAAAGAAAAAAGACCCCTCGACATATAATAATCAAAACACCTAGCATACAGAATAAAGAAAGAATATTAAGAGCAGTGAAGGAAAAAGGACAGGTAACATATAAAGGCAGACTTATCAAAATTACACCTGACTTCTCCATGGAAACCATCAAGGCCAGAAGGTCCTGGATAGATGTTCTAAAAGTATTAAGAGAACACGGATGCCAACCTAGGCTACTATATCCAGCAAAACTCTCAATCAATATAGATGGAGAGAACAAGATATTTAATGACAAAACCAGATTTTCCCAATATGTATCTACAAATCCAGCCCTACAGAAAGTATTAGAAGGAAAACTCCAACCCAAGGAAGGTAACTACACCCACAAAAATGTAGGCAACAGATAATCCAACTACACCAGAAACCAAGGGTGAAGCAGAACTAATATATTCACAATACCACTGCCAACATCAAATCTAAATCAAACAAGCAACAACATACAATGGTCCTTACTCACCCTCAATATTAATGGTCTTAACTCACCTATAAAAAGACACAGGCTAACAGAACGGATACAAAGACAGAATCCATCCTTCTGCTACATACAAGAAACACATCTTAGCTTCAAAGATAAACATTACCTCAGGGTAAAGGGTTGGGAAAAGATTTTCCAATCAAATGGAAATAAGAAGCAAGCAGGCATAGCTATCCTAATATCTAACAAGTTAGACTTCAAACCAAAATTAGTCAAAAGAGATGAAGACGGTCATTTCATATTCATCTCAGGAGAAATCCATCAACACAAAGTCTCAGTTCTGAACATCTATGCCCCTAATACAAAGTCACCCACATTCGTAAAAGAAACACTACTAAAACTCAAAGCTCATATAAAACCTCACACACTTATAGTGGGAGACTTCAATACACCACTCTCAACACTAGACAGGACCACAAATCAGAAACTCAACAAAGAAACAAAAGAATTAACAGAAGTTATGTCTCAACTGGGGCTAACAGAAATCGATAGAACATTCCATCTAAAGACAAAAGAATATATCTTCTTCTCTGCTCCACATGGAACCTTCTCTAAAATCGACCACATACTAGGTGACATAACAAACCTCAACAGATACAAGAGAATAGGAATAGTCCCTTGTATCCTATCAGACCACCATGCTTTAAAATTGGAATTAAACAACAACACAAATAGCAGAAAACCTGCAAACTCATGGAACCTGAACAATGTGCAATTGCACCACTCCTGGGTCAAAGAAGAAATAAAGAAAGAAATTAAAGACTTTCTACTATTCAACAAGAATGAGGATACAACATACCCGAACTTATGGGACACCTTGAAAGCAGTGCTACGAAGGAAGTTCATTGCACTAAGTGCCCATATGAAGAAAACAGAGGATAGTCACATAAGAGAATTAACAGCCCAACTGAAAACCTTAGAACAGAGAGAAGCAAATTCACCCCGCAGGAGTACACGCCAGGAAATAATCAACTTGAGGGCTGAAATCAACAAAATAGAAACCAGGAAAAAAAAATACAAAAAAATCAATGCAACAAAGAGTTGGTTTTATGAGAAAATCAACAAGATAGACAACCCTTTATCCAAATTAACGAAAAAGCAGAGACAGAACATGCAAATTAACAAAATCAGAAACAAAATGGGGAACATAACAACAGACACAGAGGAAATCCAGACAAATTAAGAGCCAACATCAAACTGAATGGAGAGAAACTTAAGCCAATTCCTCTAAAATCAGGAACAAGACAAGGCTGTCCTCTCTCTCCATATCTCTTCAATATCGTACTAGAAGTTCTAGCTAATGCTATAAGACAACAAAAGGAGATCAAGGGGATCCAAATTGGATAGGAAGAAGTCAAACTGTCTCTATTTTCAGATGATATGATAGTTTACATAAGCGACCCAATAAACTCTACCAGGGAACTCCTACACCTGATAAACACCTTCAGCAAACTAGCAGGATACAAGATAAGCTCAAAAAAATCAGTAGCCCTACTTTTTTCAGACGACAAAGAGGCAGAGAAAGAAATCAGAGAAATATCACCCTTTACAATAGCCACAAGCAACATAAAGTATCTTGGTGTAACACTTACCAAACAAGTAAAAGACCTATATAATAAGAATTTTGTGACTCTAAAGAAAGAAATTAAAGAAGATACCAGAAAATGGAAAGATCTCCCATGCTCTTGGTTAGGTAGGATTAAAATAGTAAAAATGGCAATCTTACCAAAAGCAATCTACAGATTCAATGCAATCCCCATTAAAATCCCACCACAATTCTTCACCGACCTTGAAAGGATAATGATCAACTTTATATGGAAAAACAAAAGACCCAGGATAGCCAAAACAACCCTATACAATAAAAGAACTTCAGGAGGCATCACCATTCCTAACTTTAAGCTCTACTACAGAGCTATAGTTCTGAAAATAACCTGGTATTGGCATAAAAATAGACAGGTAGACCAATGGAATCGAATTTAAAATCCTGATATTAATCAAAGCACCTATGAACACCTGATGTTCGATAAAATAGCTAAAATTATACAATGGGGCGAGGACAGCATCTTCAACAAATGGTGCTGGCACAATTGGATGAGGGTGTGTAGAAGACTGCAGATAGACCCATGTCTGTCGCCATGCACAAAACTCAAGTGCAAATGGATCAAAGACCTCAACATCAATCCAGCCACATTGAACCTCTTAGAAGAAAAAGTAGGAGGTACCCTTGAACAAATTGGTATAGGAGACTGCTTCTTGAATTTAACTCCAGGGGCACAGACACTGAAAGAAACAATTAATAAATGGGACCTCTTCAAACTTAGAAGCTTCTGTAAGGCAAAGGACACAGTTGACAAGACCAAACGGCAGCCCACAGACTGGGAAAAGATTTTCACCAACCCTATATCCGACAAAGGGCTGATCTCCAAAATATACAAAGAACTCAAGAAACTAGTCAACAAAACACCAAATAACCCTATTAAAAAATGGAGTACAGAACTGAAGAAAGAATTCTCAATGGAGGAAATCAAAAAGGCTGAAAGACACTTAAGAAAATGTTCCACATCCATAGCTATCAGGAAAATGCAAATCAAAACAACTTTGAGATACCATCTTACCCCTGCCAGAATGGCTAAAATTAGAAACACCAGTGATGACCTATGTTGGAGAGGATGTGGAGAAAGTGGAACACTCCTCCACTGCTGGTGGGAGTGGAAACTCATACAGCCATTTTGGAGATCAGTATGGCGGTTCCTCAGGAAAATGGGAATTAGTTTACCACAGGACCCGGCAATCCCCCTCTTAGGCATATACCCAAAGGATTCACATCCATGCAACAAAGACATGTGCTCAACTATGTTCATAGCAGCACTATTTGTAATAGCAAGAACCTGGAAGCAACCTAGATGCCCCTCAATTGAAGAATGGTTAATGAAGATGTGGCACATCTACACAATGGAATACTACTCTGCAGAAAAAAATAATGGTGTCTTGAAATTCGCAGGCAAGTGGATGGCACTTGAAGAAACCATCCTGAATGAGGTAACCCAGTCACAAAAAGAGGAACACAGTATGTACTCACTCATATATGGATTTTAGACCTAGATCAAAGGATCACCAGCCTATAATTCACATCACCACATGAACTAGGATACAAGGTGTATTCTAAGAGATTCATATAAGTACCTCACAGAACTGGGAAGGGACAAGTCCCCCAGAGCTCAGGGGAAGTTGGGGAGGACAGCGAATGGAGAGAGAAGTAGGAGAAAATGAGGGGGAGGAAAGGAAAACATGTGCGACCAGGAAGATTGAGCCTGGTTAGGAATAGAAGATAGGAAAGAGAGAGACAGAGACAGAGAGAGAGAACATAAAAGAGGGAGCCAATATTGGTTTGAAGATAAAATTGAACACAAAGAAAGGTCGAGAGAACTATAAGACTGCTCCCAACTAACAAGTTGAGCTTACATGGAAAGGCCATCATCAATGCCCTTCCCAGAGAGTGAGATCAACAACTAACTTCTCCATGGAGCCCTCAACTAATGCCTGTTGAAAACAGGATCAAACACCCATACATAAACACTGAGTCGAACTAGAACCCAGAAGCAGATGGAGAGGACAAGACCCGGTGGCAGAAACACATAGAGACAGCTTACCTGAACAAGGAGGAGCTAAGGGCCACTAGACTGATAGCTGGGAAGCCAGCATGGGACTGACTCAGGCCCCCCTGAATATGGGTCTCAGCCAGAAGGACTGAGCAGTCTAAGAGACCTCAGACAGTGGAGCCAGGATGTATCCCTGGTTCACAAAAGAACTTTGCGAACATATCCCCCATGGAGGGATAACTGCCTTAATCTAGAGACAGGAGAGAAGCCCTAGTCCCTACTTCACAGGACCTGTCAGATCTACATGACCCCAACTGGATGGCATTCCCCTACATATGGAATTGAGTTGGGGAGATGGGAGGGGAGGGTGTTTAGAGTGCATGTGAGAGGGCAGAGAGGGTATAAAGAGAGGGAAGGAGGGAGGGCTGGGGGAGAGGGCTGGGGATTGACATGTAAAATAATATATTAAGCTAAAAAAAAATGCTTTGACTCCAAAATTTAAATTGAAGGACAAGTTACTGGGGAAAAGGATTTCTATTTTTGTTTCCACAGAAAATGAAAAGATGTGGATTCCTTCCAGACTAATGTGGTTTGATCACGCCAGACCGCCTGAAACAGAGTACAAGCTGATCCTACATTCAAAACAGCTGGACAAAACAGCCCTACAGACTACAGCGAGGATATCTGAATCTTCTTCGAATCCCCCAAGAGAGCACCCCTTACCAGCAGGAAGTAGTTTGGAAAGAACGACGCCCAAATTCCCAAATATTATGTATAAATGTTTGTTTTCATTTAATTGGACTGTTATATAAAATTAAATAAAATTAAAAAAAAGAAGAGGGTAAGAGCAGTCACAGACAGGGAGAGAGAGTCATCTGCCAAATAAAAGCAAAGTAAGGATTACTGCTTGTGCATAAGTGCATCAAGGCTGTAAGTCCCTGGAACACAATATGTTGTTTAAACAAAGAAAAGTTCAGAAAGCTATTCACTGTATCACATTTCTTGCAAAAATATTATGCTTAAGGTGCTATGCATGACTTAAAACTTACATGTTTCTTTGTAGGACTATGCAACAAGCCCCCCCCAGACCTCAGCCTAACTGACACCATCGTTCTGACTTTAAAACTCAGCATATAGGCCTCAAAGGCTGCCAAAACAGGAACGAAGACCTAATCCTCAATGACCTAGTTCATAGTTCCAGGATTCAAGAAAGTCTCTAAATGTACTAGCTTTGCTAACTATAGTGTTAGTTCCTGCTAATTGTTGCAGCTAACTGGTGTGTCAAATAGTATATAAGTTTTGTGCATAAAAGACAAAGCACAGTAATGTTTGAGGCTGCATGATTTGGACAAGTTCCCTGAGTAGCCACCAGCTAGAATATGAATACAGACTTTTGATTTGGCTTTAAGAGTGTCCATATATAGCCAGGCATTGGTGGCCCATACCTTTAATCCCAGCACTCAGGAAGCAGACGCAGGTGAATCTCTTTGAGTTTGAGGCCATCCTGGTCTACAGAGCTAGTTCCAGGAAAGCCTCCAAAGCAATACAGAGAAACCCTGTCTCAAAAAAAAAAAAAGTGTGTCCAAATATGTTCTCTGGTGGGTTTACCTTGCAACCCATGTAGGCTGCTCAAAGTCTTACAAGATATCCACTACTGGTATCAAGAAGTTTGTAAATTTTATTTTATCAAATTTTGTGTCATTTTTCTTCTCTGACAATATTTGCTGAGGTATTGAGATTGAGGCCTTGCCCCTACTTTCTCAGTCGGGACCTTAACCATCACACTTTTTCTGCTCCAGAGCATATACTTTGCTCACAAAGCACTGGAATAAAGTCACAAACTAACATGGCCACCACCAGTCATCACATGCAGACACCAGGCTCAGGGAACAGGTTCTGATTATGGAGTCCTGTCTATGGCCTTGGCCTCATATTGTTCCTGAGAGCTACTTTGCCATCCTAAAGGAAAAGAAGGAAGATCTTACAGTCAACTGTTTGAAGAAATTCTTCTGAGCAGTAAAGCTACGTCCAACATTCCCGGGAAGTAAGGCAAAGGGAGATAACTTAAAGCATTGTTTCCAATTTAATGTGGGAAATATTGACTAGATATCAATGTTTCCATAGAGAATGTTCTAGTAAAGACAAGGGACCCAGAGTACAGTGGTGGAGTGACCTCAACCATCTGCATATGGGAATAGAGACATCTTCTGAAGCTGATGGACAAGCAAACAGGAAGAGGTATACCTGTTTGCATAGATGAAGATGCTCAAAGCACTATACACATTAATAATAGCAAGGCCTGGGCTTATGAGGTCAACTTCAATGGTATAGACGACTCTTGACTCTGTTTTCCAGCACACTGACTGTGAATGACATCCCATGGGGACTTAAGCTCATTTGTGTGTCAGACAAGAAAGGTGATGGCCACAGTGTTATGATGGGAAATGTCATTCTGTAAAAATGTTTCTCATACTGGTTGTTGGCCAATAGGAAAGGAAGATAGGAGGGACTAGGAGACAAGGAAGAAAGAGGAAGTAGTAAGGAGGAATCAAGATGGAGAGTCTGGAGAGAAAATAAAAGGAAGGTTTTTAACCTTAACAAAGCAAAATATATAACACAACAGTTATCAAGTAAGAAGCACAGTTAACAATATTTAGTCTATTAACATTTAGCAAGATTAAAAGAAACTATTCTATCATCTATTTTATATTTGTGATTTTAAAGTCCTATATGTAACTTATCTTTAAGCCTAACTAAGGAAAACTATAACCATAACTGTTTTCAACTCCGTCAAAGACCATAGAAGGATAGTATATAAACTCTACAAATGACTGAGACATCTTGCCTTGTCAGTCACATGTTCTTTTGTAATCTTCCATCTTCAGCCCATAGGCTGGAGGAAAGAGGAAGTAGTAAGGAGGAGTCAAGGTGGAGAATCTGGAGAGAGATGGACACCAGCCGACTCTCCGAGGGTAAGAGGAGACCACGTGGAAATACATAGATCAACAAAAATGGGTTAATAATTAAGATAGAGCTAGCTAATAAGAAACTAGTACCTGGCCAACAGCATTATATCAAATACAGAGTCTCTGTGTGTTATTTGGGGCTGGCACAGCATCAGGACCAGACCAGTGGCGGAGGAAAAACCTTACTCCTTACAGTGATATGTTTTCTTTTTGTTAACATTCCTTTTCTCTGTGTTCTATTCATAAAACCTATTCCAATCTTTCTCTAATAATTTTCCCTCTAATTAAGTGCCCTGTCTGCCAGCTTGTGAAATGCAGTGTCTTAGGCAGGCTTTTTCTTCCATGCCTAACTTAAGTTGAACACCATTCCATGCCTGTTTATAGTGGAAACTGAGCACATGGGAAATCAAATGTCAGTTTCTAAATGATCACACATTTTTGTAAAGGTTACTGCTTGTCTTAATGGAATAACCAGGGCTCTTATATGATAGGGAAATCCCAAGATTCCATTGTTTTGTTTCAAGAAACACCGAACTACAACAGTAAAAGCTCTGTTCCGACTTTCCATATGAAGTAGCAGGCAATACCTACTGATGTTGCTAAGGAGCCCCTCTAGGGTATCTGACTTCTCTCCCTCCTTCTTCCTCACTCACTCTTCTTCCTTCTGATCTTTCTCTATCCTCTCATCTTTTCTCGCTTGACCTTTTCTCTTTCTCTCTGATGCCACAAAGCATCAATGTCCATCTAAAAAAAAAGCTAATGTTTACTTAGCTTCTTATTCATCATCTAAAGTTTGGGCTTCTTATTCATCATCTAAATGTTCTTGATTTTTTTAATAGCAGGATTCTTTTAATTCTTTTAGCAGGGGTAACTATGTGTGAGTAATTAATTCTGTGTTACTTGCTGCTAACACAGATATTTACTTTTCTTTATCTACATTTTATTAAATATAGTAGAAATGGAGGAGATCTTGTAAACACCTTTTTGTATTTGACAATATTATTTTCATCCCATGTAAGTATATAACCCTTCTTCCAAAGTGCATGATGCTTCATATGTTAAAGTGTTGGGTAATTTTTAATTAGTTCACAGTGGATAAACCCCATAATCTCTAACTTCTTTACTTTCCATCCTTGACTATTGTCTTACTCACACAAACACAATCCACTTCGATGTCCTCTTCCTGGAAAACATTAATAGTTAACTTTGTCAAAGTAAAACCTTAACAAAATTTTAAACCCAATGACCTTCATTCTTGAAAATTTCTGTTATGCACTTATGTATGTGCATATATGCATGAATATAACATTATGTTTATATTTGTATTCAAATAGTTTCTGTAATTAATTGCTTTGTTAATGTAGAGCAGGGAGAAATTGCATAAGCATAAAGACTGATATTTTTCCAAGCCCTAAGAGCACTCATATTTGTGTCTGTTCCACTTACACAACTGACAAAAAAAAATAAAACTACGTGAAAAAAACACATACACAATGGTCACATTCAAACATTTTTATGTACACACACTTTTGAATGGTCCTACATGGTCTTACTGACATATCTGTGTAAAGGGTGTTATAAACACAAGATACATACACACAACAGGAAGCAGGGCTATAGGTGAGTGTACAAGGGTAAATAATGACCATCAATTTCCTAAAATGACTCTATAAAGATTAATAAAATGATGGAATTAAATACATTTAAGGAAAATTTGAGTTGATCTCTTTTCTGTCTACTGTGTTAATGGTATGGGGACTACCTATGTATTTAAGCTATCTTACAATTTATGTCAAAATTAAGCTGTTGTTTCTGTGTGTTTTCTAAAAAACTAAGTCCTCCATATACATTATACATATAAAAACAGGAGTTTGAGTATTTTCTATGCACTTTTTATGCCCAAATTTTGCCATTCTGTCTAAGCATCAAGAAATGAATATAAAGCAAACCACAGTTTTTTTTTTTTTTTTTTAATGGCACACTTTACCCCAAAAAAAAAAAAAAAAAAGAAACAGGCAACCCTCACAACAGGCAATCATCTTCAGCTCTCAACTTGACAGAAACCTAGAATCATCTGGGAAGAGGCCACATTAATTGAAGAATTGCCTGGATCAGACTGGCCTATTGAGTATTTCTGTGAAACATTTACTTAATTGCTAGTTGATGTAGGAGGGCCTAGCCCACTGTAGGTACTGCTAACCACTGGCAAATGGTCTGGAATCATACAGAAAGCCTGTAAGCAGTGCTCTTCGTGGCCTCTGCTTCAAGCTCTTGCTGTTACTACCTTAGCTTCTGCAACCTGTAATACAGGTCATCTCCTATCCAATTTTCTTTCAGTTATGGTATTTTTCACAGCAACACAAATGGACATTAGCAATATAGATATCATAGAAGCCCAAAACAAACAACAAACCTTCAATCAGCAATGAGGAAAAACAAGGCAAAATGCAGAATGAAAATGTCCAAATTGACTCATAGATAAAATGCCTGAAATGTAAAGGATTTTTACTTATTATTCTTTCCTTCATTTTCACAGTTCTGCTATGTCAAAATCTAAGTAAACTTAGTATTATATCCATTTCTTCCAGACCATAGTCTTTGAAACTAGATGAATTTAATTAATATCAATTATCTATCTAAGATTTGATCTTATTCTAAAGAGAGAAAAGCAATCAGCAAATGTGTATAAATTAATTTCCACATCCCAGTAATTACTCTGCTCCTGATAGCTATGGAAAACCTTGTTATCCTGATTATAGCTGTGATTGGAAATATATTTACATTCCACAAATACGCTGAGTTCCACAAGTCTTAATTTTCAGAAGTTATATTGAATTATCAGGTTACTAATTGGTGTTTTAAAAACAACTTGCAGGGCCTTGGGAAATGGCTCAGCAGTTTAGACCAGTAATTGTTCTTTCAGAGGACCTGGGTTCAGTTTCCATCACCCACATGGTAGGTCATAACAATCAAAGACTCCAGTTCCAGGAGATCTGTTGCTTTATCCTGGTCTTCTGGAATATGGGCGCACACATGGTACACATACATTCATGCAAGCAAAACGTTCATATGTATAAGATAAATACAAAGAAAATTTAAAACAATTTGCATTTGCTTGCTAAAAGCACCTAAATGTTGTACTAAAGTTATTACACATATATCAAGAAAAAAATAAACAAATCTAAATTTCTATGTATGCAATTATCCCTATATTTAATTTTGAATTTTTGGCTCCAATATGGACTAAAAAATAATGTTCATAATGAGAGGCATGTAAGGAGTAAGGTTTTTCCACCCGCCGATGGTTTTGTCCTGCCACCACGCCAGCCCCAAATAATGCACAGAGACTCTGTATTTGATATTATGCTATTGGCCAGGTACTAGTTTCTTATCTGTTAGCTCTGTCTTATTTATTAACCCATTTCTACATATTTCCATGTGGTCTTACCAGCGAGAGGCGGCTGGCTGTTCTGCCTTCTCCAGACTCTCCATCTTGACTCCTCTTTACTCCTTCTTCTTTCCTCCTCATCTCCTAGTCCCGCCTATCTAGCTTTCCTATTGGCCAACAGTGCTTTATTCATTAACCAGTATGAGAAACATATACAGAATGACATCTCCCATCATCTCCTCTTTTCTGTCTAAATAAAAAGAAGGGTCTTAACCTTAGCATAGCAAAATATATAACACAACAGTTATCAAATAAGAATAATAGTTAACAATATTTAGTCCATTAACATTTAGCAAGATTAAAAGAAACTATTCTATCATCTATCCTATATTTGTGAGTCTAATATCCAATATGTAACTTATCTTTAAGCTTAACTAAGGAAAACTATAACCATAACGATCTGTCTTCAACTCCTTCAAAGACCACAGAAGGATAATATATAAACTCTAGAAATGACAGAGACATCTTGCCTTGTCAGTCACCTGAAGTTCTTCTGTAAATCTTCCATCTTCAGCCCATAGGCAGACTCTTCAGCAAAGCAGGAAACTTTAAACTGTCTTCTTGTATTGGCAGTTTGTCACTCACTTTTCTCTGTGTCCTGTATACTGTCTGGCAGACTCTTCCATGAAGCAGGAACTCTGTAGTAATGTCCATCTTGAATCAGCAGTAACTTTTCTGTGGGTCCTGCATGTCCAGTTTATACAGCATAAAGTCAAACAGTCCAGACAAGAGCAGTCTTGCCATACTGGAAGTAAACTCCATAACGAGTTTCTTCAATGTCCATCTTCCTTTCTAACACAGGTGGTGTTGCCAGGAGCAATTATGTCTCACTGTCAAGAAAAACCCTAAACCATTTTAAATGCCATATTCTGTAGGTCTTTGAAAGGTTTGAAGAATTCCTATCCATCTCAAATACATCTCTATATATCTAGAAAACCTAACTAACACTATAAATTTTTACTATTATAGGTAACTATAATCTGTACTAAATTATACATTACATTCCTAAATGAGCTATATAAACACAATACCTAAACAAGAGGAGAAATATACATATCATAAAATTGACTTTAAATTGTATCAATAAATGAAAATCCATTCCAAAACAAAGTATTCATATCTATATCATAATCCCCTTTTTACCTTTAAAAAGATATTGGTTGTGATCATCTAGCCATTTATAACCAACCCCATTTAAATGGAAACAAACATTTATAAATAATATTTGGGAATTTGAGCGTCGTTCTTTTCAAACTACTTCCTGCTAGTAAGGGGCGCTGTTTTGGGGGATCCTAAGAAGACACAGAAATCCTGGCTGTAGTCTGCAAGGCTGCCTTGTCTGAGCTGTTTTGAATTTAGGATCACCTGGTACTCTGTTTCAGGGGGTCTGGCTTGATCAAACCACATTAGTCTGGAAGGAATCCACAGCTTTTTATGTTCTGTGGGAAAAAAAAATAGAAATCCTTTTCCCCAGTAACTTGTCCTTAGACTTAAATTTTTGAGTCAAAGCATTTTTAAAATATATAAATTGAATTAGTCCAGCAGCATTTCCTTTAACAGTTGTTTCCTCAGCAGTCAAATGATATAAAGACAATATAATGCCATACAGTATACAGATTCTCTCTGATTTTTACATGGCTTTAGTGTTACTCTCTTTTTTCTTTTATTTTTTCATTTTTTGAGACAGAGTTTCTCTGTGTAACTTTTGTCTGTCCTGGAATTCACTCTGCAAACCAGGTTTACTTTGAAACCACAAGAGATCTGCTTGCCTCTGTCTCCCAAGTGCTGGGATTAAAGGTGTGTGCCACCACACCCAGCTCCTCTCTCTCTATTTAAAACCATTTTATTCTTTTTCTCTCCCAAGCCTACATATATTTTAAAACATACTGTAAACCTTTAGAGGTTTTTCTTAATATGAATCTGTCTTTAATGTAAATCTTTATCTTTTTGTTGTCACGAGTACTAGACTTACATTTTCCAGCTTAGGACAACTCTATTGTAAACTCCGTTATGCCTTTATTCTAGGACTAGGTATGTAGGTCGTTTTGTTCTCGATTTTCCTTTTCTTAGAGCAACTTGGTATTCACTGTTTTGTATATAGTTTTGTATCAAGCCTAAATCTTTTCTTTAGACTAAAAGGGGAATTGTAGAGGGATATTCACTTTGTCTCCTTCTGTGGCACTGACCACGCCCATTGTGGGTGGAGCCAGGGGCGGAAGTGACCTGTGGAAGAAGGTCTGAGGAGGAGCCGGGGAATGCTCTCTTGCTGGCATGTCGCGGAGAGAAGTTCAGGTGGAACTTGCTGGTGTTCATCTGTCTAAGGTGTAAGTTATTTCTCCATGAATAAACATCTATTCGGCCTATGTGTTTATCCTGATCCTTATTTAACCACAATACAGGCACTTATATCAAGTAAATAAAAATTTACATAAAGGGAGATGGTATACTAGATGACTCTTTCAGGCATGTCAGAAGTGGAATTTAATCTGAACTTACTATAAAGTGTAGAGAAACTATATATTATGTTAATAATTATGATAAATGGAACATCAGGATAGGTGCAAATTGAGTAGCTTCCAGGTGTTTACTAAAATCAGAATACTGTATGGCAATTACAGTTTTATCCCATGAGTAGAGGTGTAACTAGGCTACAAGGTTATAGCCATTTGATGTCTATTTTCATAAATTTGGGATAAATTATCCAATTCTACCTTTGTCAGTTAACACAATGAATGATATCCTGCATGTTTTTGTTTGTTTGTTGTTGCTGTTTTCTCAACTTGTAGGATATACAAATGAAATCAAAGTTTTCTTTTATTCTCTCCTGTAGCAAGGTATACAATCTACTCATGAGAAAAATCCTGATATTTACTTCTGATTTTCAAAGTATTAAAATAGACTACTGTTACTCAGTAATCCCTGTCTTTAGTTCTGATGGGTTTCTTAGATACACAGGTACAGTGAAATTAAATAGAAATCAATTTAAATTTAAGGGATTTAAATTGTGGGTGATTCTGCACATATCAGCTTCAGGCCAATATTTAGTCTTAATGCTCTTTGTTCCTGACATTTATATTTCTTATATTTCTTATCTGAAAGATAAAAATTATCCCAAGTATCCTCCCTCTTGCATCCTTTATTACTTGTTTATTTTTCCCTCAACAGCTAACAGATGTTATCTCTATCAAAAGTTAACATGAATTGAATAATTTCTAACAAAGTGATGATTATACTCTGATGCTGTAACTGTTCACAGTCCACATGATTGCGAAAAGACTGCTGTAAGAGATATGGCATGGTGGTCATATTTTAAGTAAAAGTGTGTTTAGAAGAATTGAACTCCAAGATTTATATGCCTTTGAAGTACTCATATAACAGGTAACCTTTTGCCTGTTAAAATTCTTTCTAAAAGAGAATTTATCTACCAACTTAAAAGCTGGAAACTTATCTCACTGGTTGAGCCAAGCATGTGTATGTGCTAAGTATGATTGCTTATCATGAAAAACAGGAAGAGAGACAGAGAGAGAGAGAGGGAGAGAGAGAGAAGGAGAGAGGGAAGGAAGGAAGGCTCAGATAAAGCTGATCACCAAAGTCAACTTATGAGCTATTAATAATTGTTTAAAAAGTAATGAGACACTGAGTTCATAGAACTGCTGTACAACTTCAGAATTGACATCTCCAAGTTTAGTAACCAAGGCTGTCTGATGCATTCACAGGGTCATTCACTGGAAAAAATTCTTAAAGAAATGACTCTTCTTTATAGCTGCCTTGTTTCCTGAATATCTACCAATTGGAAAAGTCTACTTATTGAAATGTATAAAATAAATTTAAAGGGAAAGATAAAAATTAAATGATTGAAAATTAACCCAACTGGGGCCTCAAGAGTTGGTAAAGTGCTTGCTATCTAAGAAAGAGAACCTGAGCTCACACCAACACCCTCATAAAATGTCAGGTGTGACTGTGTGCACTTGTAACCACAGTGCTGTGAAGTTGGAGACAAGAGAATCCAAAGGGCTTGATAACCAGGCAGTCCAGCCAATCAATGAATTCCAGGTGCATTACAAGGCCCTGTCTAAAAAAATAAAATAGATTTGGAACAATTGAGAAGACACTTGACGTGAAGCTTTGGATTACATACACACACACTTGCTCACATATGCATGACATTTACACACATGACTACATACACAAACACACACAAAATCAACATCATTACTAATTTATCGAGCACAATCAACAGTATAAATCAGATGTCACTATGTTTAAAAAGTGACCACCATTCACTGCATCAAATGGTGACTAAGCAATGATGCTTTCAATGTATTTTTATTCCTAAAAGAATCAACTCTAAATGTATTTTCCACAATAAAAAAATAATAATAAATATATGAGATGTAAGCATTATCAAAGCATGGAACTGCACAGACAAAATGGAAAGAATTACTATTCACCAAAATCAAGCAGGTATTTCTTTTGTAGGTCACATTATATGAGAAATCTTCAGAATTCTGGTCAGATGACAAATAGCTACAAAAGAATTCCCGAGAGGGCTGGTCTGGAGAGGCAGATCATTGGTCAAGTGAACACAGAGCTATTGTGGAGGAACCAAATTCAGTTCCTAGAAACAACATTTGGCAGCTCACAAGACCCTGTAACTTCAGCTCTAGGTGATACAACACCCTCTTCTTGCCTCAGCAGGCATTAGCACATATGTGTACCATATGCGCACACACACACACACACACACACACACACACACACAAACTTAAAAATAAATATAGTCCTATTTTTTAAACCCAGAGAGGAGATAAAGGGAAACTGGATAATTTTGGACAAGAGAAATTTTTGCGAATGGCCTAGATGGTCCTCACTTTTTCTCTGTCATCCTTGACTGAATGATATCATCTAGAAAGAAAAAATTAAATCAAACTACCAGATTCCAGAATTGTTCCACCCTTTTATACTTACACACTAGGCAGATGGAAGTTTGACCTATGTATGGTAGAAAAGGCAGGAAAGTATACTTGTTGATGATCTTGCTCCATCATAGAAATAACCTTATTCAAAATCCTTAGGAGGAGAAAAAGCTGAGTCAAACATAAGTCATTCACAGTGACTAAAAAATTTACATCCATACAAAGCCAAGCAATAATTAAAAATTAAATAATGATGAGTGTTTTTATTAGGGTTCTTCTTCATCAGTGATTCATTGTTTTCTATCCAGATTTTAGAGTTACCTCACAAGGTATTTGAAAAACAATGCCTGAGCTGTTTTCTGTGAAGGGTGTTGAACTGAACTTGTGCTGAGTGTTCTTCATGCCTCTCAACACCACCAATCTGTACAAGAAACAATTCCTGGGCTATTTGGAGATTCTGTTTGATGATACCAAAGTGGGTATTTTATCTTCTATGCCTCAGTTTCCATTACTATTCTACAGACTAAGAGTAAAGTTGATGGATGATGTTTTTCTGTATGCTGTGAACATGTTTCTCTTATTGGTTGATGAATAAAGCTGTTTCAGCCAATGGACAGGCAGGATTTAACCAGGTGGAAAATCCAAACAGGGATAGAGATAGATAATAGGTGGAGTCAGAGAGAAGCCATGTAGCTGCTGAGGAAGCAAGATGTCCAGCATCACCAGTAAGTCAAGACCATGTGGAGATACGCAGATTAATAGAAATGCATTAATAGTTAAGAAACATCTAGCCAATAAGAAGCCTGAGACATCAGCCAAACAGTCTATTATTAATATAAGCCTCTGTTTGTATATTTGAGACTAAATGGCTATGGAACTGGGAGGGACAGAAACTTTCATCTACATGTGGCACCCAAAGTGGGGCTTGAACCCACCACCCTGAGAATCTCATGCTAGCCAGGCAATAGACTTGAGGTAATGGCCCTACCTTAGGGTGCAAAACATGTCACTACAAAAAGTTGATACTATTTACAATTTCATTGATTCTCAAAGGAGGGCACATCATAGACATGTAACTCAACCCCTCCATTTTTAGGCAAGTAACATAAATTCAGAGAGATGAAATATAATGATTGAAGCAGTATAATAAAACAGGACCAATATAAGGGTGACAGGAACAGAAGAATCATTTGCCACCCAAGATTCTTCTCTATGTTTAGAATGACTTATTATATAGTTCATGTCACTCAATGAATATTAATTACTATGAAGCCATATTAAAAATAGAGTATATTTTATTTTTTTAAATAGAGTATATTTTAAAATAGCAATGAGATGAGCAATTTCCTTTAATCAAGATGATAGCTTATACTTTTATTGAATGAAAAGGACTTTAAAACTAAGAAAGTAGAACTGTTGTATAAAACCATGTTTATTGAATTAATCACCAGTGTGCACTTGAACAAATATTAGGGTATCTGTCATATTGGCATTTAGCAAAGGTATGCTTTGGTGTTTCTGTAGTTTTAAAGATTTTGTTTAAAAAAAATAAAGGTTTCATTTAGAACTTATATTTTTACTGTAGGAAAAACAAAATCAGTGATTAAGTTGTGATTCCAGGAACTTGAATTCATGCCTATCTCTCATCACAAATGCCAAAACGCTAAAGACTTCACAACACACTGAAATTTTGTCACTCATTATCAGAGGTGTTAAGACATTTGAAACATTGGAGTGATTGTTAATCTTGATAGACACACAAGTGAAAGCTATAGACTTGAGGTTTGATTTTTTCCCCCCTATTTAAAGATGCAATGACAGTGTTTTCATGAAAGGGCACTTCACTTAGAAAGTTATAAATGATTTCCCTTGGGCCTTGTCATAAACAGAAGCAGCTCCTATAACACATCATAAAACTTGCCTTTCTGAAACTAATGCTTCTAGCCTTGTAAATCATGAACCCCCCTTCAGAACCTCCTTTCCTGTGTGAACAAAAGAAAAATCCTTTACTTTGCTGACGAAATATAAATAAGTCTCCAGCCACTGTAGAAATCAATATAGAAGTAATCCCATATGTTCGAGCTATGCCACTTCTGGGCATCCAAAGGATGCCAAGTCAACATAGTATACTGAGGTCCTTGCACATCAATTTACAATTGATTGCATATCAATCAGTTTACAGCACCACTTTTCATAACAGATAAGTTATGGCATCAAGTTAAGCATCCATTAACAGGGAAATGGATAAAGAAGCTTTTGTTTACATACACGCTAGATTTTTTTCAGTAATAAAATATAAAACTATGTCATTTTCTGGAAAATAGAGGAGCCTGGAAATAATCATATTAAGTAAATTAAGTCAGTCTCAGAAAGACAAATATCACATTATCTCTTACTTATGGACCCTAGACTTTATGTATGTAAATTCTTATATGTACAGATAGCAGGAAAGCAAAATTGAACCAGCCTGGGGCATTAAGGACTGAGAGGGGAAATGAGAGGAAAGGTCAAGCTAGCAGAGTATAGGGGTAGAGAAGCTAAACCTAATGTCAATTTGGTGCCATATTCTCAGCAGTAGGAATAAATGAGAATTTTTTACTTTGGTATATCTTATTTTAAACTACAGATAGCAACACTGAAAAATAAAAAAACAAACAAGCATCCTTTTAAAACCCTGAAATAAAGATAAATTGTAGAAATTTGAAAGGTTCAATTCTTAATTTCAAAATGGAGTGTGTATTTTTTTCTTTAACTTCTAAAAATAATGAATAAATTACAGTTATATAAGAATAATTTAACATACATATTTATCCCTAAATATGCTCAAACATTTCACAGTATTAAAGGTAATAAACACCCTCATCTAGCCTTAATGTGATCGCATGTGCCTGGTCTTATATTAGCATATTATGCTGTGTTTGTTTGATGCCCTGGGAGGACTGCTCTTTTCTAAGGGAAATCCAGAGGGTGAATCTGGAGGCAAGCGGAGGTGGGGGGGGGGAGACTGGAGGAGGGGAAGAAGAGGAAACTACAGTGGGGAAGACTTTTAAAAGCAATAAACACATGGGACAAACAGACTAGAAGCTGAGATAACTACAGCTGGAACATCAGTGAAACTTTAGAAGAATTAAAGCAGATGGGTAAATCGTGACTGTCTTAGATAAGAATATGGGAACCAAATTTTCTACAAAGGAAAAAAGCTAACAACGGCAAGTTGCTGCAGGCACAGAATTCTAAAAAGATGGAAAGCTAGATGAACAAAGGTGTGCAGAAGAACACAAACCTGCACTGAATAAAATTCAACCAGATCGGATGAAGTGTGAAAACACAACTCAAGCTCCCACCACACCAACCAAGCAGCCACACTGTCCCCTCATTCCAGAAAGATAAAAAATAATTTGTTGAAGAAATCAGACCAGAAGGTTCTAGAACCTGGGGTACTAAAACAGTGGTTGTGGGGTCATCCACAGAACTGAACACCAGAGGACTGAGTCAGAGTCTCGCATGTATATGTTGTGTCCCCCAAAGTGAGAGTTTGCCTCCCCCAGGGTAGAAGTAGGCTTATGAACTGAGAGAACTAAGAAAACTTACCAAACTCAGAAAGTTGTAGGATTCACAAGGCCTCCCCAGAGCTATAAAAGCAGTGGACAGTTGGCTGGGGAGAGGAAACACTCTGGCTATCTGAGCTACCTTCAAATTGTTCAGGATTATCCAGGGATACAGATTTCATCCATCACACAGGCTGGAGTGGGCTTTTCTGCAATGCAGGTTTGAGTTGCTCACCTTCCTGTAAGTGATCTCTTACCCATGTTCTTATAAAGAACCCCAGTAAATGTATTGGTTTGCTAAGCTAGCCTTGGGTAAAATTTCTTTAGTATACAATTAGTGGTCTGTCTGGGGTCAATCGATGCTTCTTTATATCTCTCCAGGAAAATGTCACACAGCTGGTTCCTAAAATGGGACCAATAGAACCAAAGATAAGTGGGTGGGGGAGGATCCACGGCCAAGGTAATGAATAGTAAGACATTCAATGAAACTGATTTATGTGAGGGTGGCTCATCCATGAAGGCAATCTTGACATTGACGTCTTTCCAGGTATTATTTGGAATGGTGTGCCTTCCTGCTGAAATACCAGTGCTTGATGCTTGCGATGGATGATATAACATCAAATCAAAACCAAGTTACACAGCAGTGGAGCAGCCCTATGGAGGACCTAGGGTTGCCATCTTCTTCTACATCAACCTTGTAAACATTAGAATGTGCCTATAGACACGTCCCTGTCTCCACCCTTGAGGATCAATCCAGTGCAGCAGTCAGGAACCCTGCTAAGGAACCACCCCTAAAAAGATGAGTTCACCTTCAGATAATATGCCTTTCCTGTCCAAGATTCCTGCCTCCTTGTGCTGTCCCTACATGCCTCTGTGAGGTTCAGCTGGAACTGACCACCTCTCTGAGACCTGATGTGAAGGGATGTAGCTATTTCTTTTTCTACTCTTCTTTCTAATCTTTTGGAAGATGCCAGAGCTTAGGTATGTTTTCAAACTCTCTAGCGAACTCTTTTTCTACCAAGTGATTGACTGCTGCCAGGTGGCTGACCTCCAAGCTGCTTTATCTCAAGCAGCATGACTTTGTTCCTTCTCTTCTCCATTCTCCTCCTCCCTGTCTAGGCATCTGGGAGATTTACAGCTTTCCTGCCTTGAGGTTATACTTTTAAATTCTAATAAATTGTCCCCAAGCTTCCATTTGATTCTATTCTTTGTCCTTCAGTTCTGTTTTGTGTCTGTTCTTAAATTCTTTTACTAATGAGACAAAGAAGGGGAGACCAGTTACCCAGTGTATCATATGGTGGCTCTGCTGTGACTCTCTCCAAGATTCCAAGAAATACTTCTTTCCTGACCTTTAATTCTTCAATTTGGAGAGAAAATTAACCTGCTTCTGAACTCCTAGATGGAGTGTGCCCCTCCTCAACTTTCTAATGGAGTAAAGGACATTTTTCAGTCTCTGAAAGTAGCACACATAAGACACATGGGACAGGATTATAAGCAGGCTGTGATCAACATTAGTCAGCTGTGTGGCTTTTGTAGTGAGTCATGATCCATACAACAGAGTCTTATCGACCTTCTCAGAAAGAACTTACCCATGTAGGGAGCAATTTGTAAGAAATAGATACATGGACAATGGAAAATCAAGACAGAACTGCTCCTAAGCAGCTTGTAAATAGGCACACATAGACAGAAGTTAACAGTAAACAGAGAGAAGCCAGCTTTAAAACTAAGAAATTATCTTTCTTCGTCTGAGACATGGTGTAAAAAGAGAGAATGTACAGTCAAAATGTTGAAACTAAAAGAAAGAGTACACATACTTTCCCTCAAAAAATAAAGATTGATTTACCTGTTGAACATGAGTAGGCCAAGAGAATAGGACTTCCAGAATGTAGGGTATCATGAGGAAGTGACAAAAGGGTCATCAAGAGACTGAATAAACAGTTTACTAAACACTGGGGAGACCTAGATAAAGATGGAGAAATTGAATTTGCAATGTACTCAACACAGTTTTGCAGAGGTTATCTAGTTGCTTGGATTTGAGGAGTAGCAAGAATGATCAAAGGCCGGGTGATCACTCCCTGCACTGGATGACTAAGGCATCCTTGCTGAGTCTGAGAAAGGAGAGGAACAGAAAGAAAGGAAGAAGCTGCAATGACAGAGCCTGTACTGCAGGGTTGGAAAGAGTGGTGAAGAACGTAAAATCATATAAAAGCAACTCACAAATGAACTGGACACATGGCCCCTATTGCTAGAAGTCAGGATCCAAACCCTAGATCTACTGCGGGCCTGGGCAGCTGGATGACTGGCAGTCATAATATTCTACAGTCAGAATACACTATAGCCATGTGTTATGTCAGACTCCTATCATAGCCTTTTAGTCGGGCTAGCTCCCTTTACACCCCAGATCTTGCTGACATGACAAAAGAACAAATGGGAGACATAACTCACAATGACGAAGCAGAGCTTCAAACGACCACTAATTTTGCCAAAGGAGGTGATACCATGCCATTCAGAAGTACAGTTCAGGGCAGGTAAATGCCGTTCTGCCATTCTACCTTCTAGAACTTTCCTATAAGACTGCTTTTGACAGAAAGAAGAAACAGCAGCATTAGTTAATAGAGGAATGTTTCTGTAGGATAAAAAAAAATCTACATTTTTTTTTCCTGTTCAGATTCTCCTTTGCATTTAAGTGCCTCAAAATGAGGGCTGAACTTACCTACCTGACAGAGGACTCATACAATGTTTTTAAATGGACGTTTTCACATTGTTTGTTGTTGTTTTTTTCAACTTATGAAGTTTTACATTGACTATCAACTATCAAACTCCACAGCTTCGTTGTGCAACAGGACAGCCACCTCCAAACCTTTCAAATTTTACTACTCTGAAGACCCTTGACAACTTCCTTCATGTTCTCCTTGAACGCCCTCATTTCTGAAGCACCCTGCACTCGTGCCAGAGTGACATCTTCAGTTCACTCTCTCCAGGGATTGGAGTACAATGGACAAGTTCACTTATAAGACTACAAAGTTCTGCCCTTTAAATGTAGATGTAAGTCCATCATGCTTCTTAATAAAATGCTAGAGTAATTCGACCGCAATTATAAGCTAAGATATCTCTCAGACACATTTCACAAAATTAGGATGAATTAATATACTAATTGAACTCAGTAACATCAATACCTAGAGGCACACTAAATATCCTTTCCTGAGCAGGATGACAAGAGAATTATTTCCAGCCAGGTCTTTCTAAGATTTTAATATGATTTCCACTCAATTGATTAATTGTGTCATTTTCCTTTATATTCATTCGTTTGACAAATATTTATAGAGGGTCCATTATGCATAAGGCATATGCTAGTTGTTACCAGGATATATGACACAATTTAAAATAACCTTTCCTGTCTCTAGAACTTAGTGTCTATGAAAGAAACAGACAGATATATAAGAAGAACTAGAATGCAGGACAGAATGCTTCCATGGAAGTATGAAAAGAGAAGCAATTGATTTGAACTGGACATGTGTCATCCAAGTGATCTAAACAAGACAGTCACTGAGTAGGGGCACTACAGGTCCTTGACCAATATGAAAATGAAATGTAGAAGTATGACTTAAGAGATCCTTTCAGAGAGTTTGCATGGATCGTGGCAAATTTCTAGCTTGTTCAACAATGCTATATTGACCAGCGCTGTATCAAATTCACAGACTTTTCTTTCCATCCAAATAACCACAAAGAGACTTGTTATTAATTGGAAATGCTCAGCCAATAGCTCAGGCTTGTTACTAGCTAACTCTTACATTTTAAATTAATTCACATTTCTTATGTGCATACTTCCACGTAGCTCAGTACCTTTTCTCAGTACAGGAAGTTCATCTGCTGCTTCCTCTGCATCCCCTCATGACTCCCAAGGTTCCTCCTCTTCTCTGCACTCTCTTTTTGCCCTCCAGTTCCGCCTAACCTCCCCCTGTTCAGCTGCTGGCCAGTCAGCTTCCTTATTACATCAACCACAGTGACACATTTTCACACAGTGTAAAGAAATATCCCACAGAATATATGTAAGTGATGGCTATAAACAATCCCACCCCCAACCTAAACTTCACAAGACACTAGCATATAGTCATGGCCTATAGCCTTCCTTTGTTAATTTAATTTTCCAGTTTTTGCAATCTACCACTTAGTGATATCCTTATCCTAGTCCTAGATATAGACTTTTTAGGTTACATCTGTTTTAGTCAAACATTAGAATGATCTTTGTTATTTTAAGTATCATCCCAGGCATTAAAAGAGTTAGCTATTGCTAGCTCCCAGACTAGTGTGCTGGTAAAATACTGTAACAATTTAAATATTACACCTAAATGTGATATTTAAATATTATCTGTTGTAAAGATCATGAATATTTGATTTCCTGTGTCAAATATTTGCATCTTTCATAATCTGTATTTCATTGCTACATTTTTAAAAAATAAACCACTCAGGGGTAGCCTATGCCTTCAGTCATGAAAAATAAGATTCAAGTGGGAAAAAATTCCAGTAATACCAGTAGACTGACTTCTTGTTCCTTGTAAATCATCTGAGGCAATTCTGTTTCCATCCTCCCTCTTCCACCATCTCGTTTGTTTAGTCTCTGTCAAAGTAGGACATGCCAAATGCTTGCCAAAGTGTAGCTTTTGGTAGACAAAGTAAGGAACACTTCTTTCCTCTCCATGATAGTCCCACCCCTTTTCAGAGACCACTTTTCAACTCCACTGTCTTTTACAGACAGAGCATTTGTTAACAAGCACAAATATACTCTGCCAAATAAGAAACTAGATTCTTTTCAGGCCAAATATTACATCAACCCTCCCTCCCCCAAAGACCTGCATCAAAATTTCTTCCCATTGCAGAACAAACTCTGCTTTCATTATCAACAACATTTTTATAGATAGCAACCTGGTGTCTGCATTGATGGAAACTGTAAAATCATCTCAGTCCCAGCTGCAAAACTGCTTCTTAAACTCCAGTAAAGTAAGCAGCACTCTGTCACTGAGTTCCAATAGCTGACTGAATATCCATTTGTTCCCTTGACTTAAAAGCCAAAAAAAAAAATTCAAATACAATTGCCTACTACTTAATATAGGAAAAAAAATGAATGCTTCCAAAAGAGGCAAAAACAGGCTTCCAAACTTAATGGAACTAGAATTTCCCAGAGCTCTGAGCAAATACAGCATCTCTCAGAGTAAAGCATTAAAAATGTTTGTGATAGTAAATTTTGAAAAACAAAACAAAACAAAACAAAAACCTTATGAAGAATATGCACAGGCAATCCATTGCCTTTCCAGTTTGGTCTGGTATAAAAATTGTAACTGAATGGTTTCCCAGAGTGGGGCTCCCAAGAAGAAAGCCAAGTGCCTCAGTACTCCCACACAGGACCCGAGACCTACCACAGGTCAGAAAACCCTTTCCTCCACCCAGAGCAACAATAAAAATGGCCTTCCTCCAGGTGACTCACCCAACACATTTTCAAACATTTTTAGCTTGAACTACTATAAATGCCACAATCTTCCTATTGTTTTCCAAAACATATTAACTTCACCAATTAAAAAATGAAAATTGGTGTTACTCAGTATAGATTTTATTAAAGTTGTAAAGATATTAATCTATTATGAAAGCAATAATGAATGCAATGATGAACACTAGTACATTTTTTAGTAATAGACAAGGGCAAAAATGCCCTGTGGGGTGCTTGGTGTTCACTGGCAGCCTCTGGGAGAGAAACTTAAGAGTCTTTGTTGTAATGGATCTGGGAAAGAATTC
The DNA here is from genome assembly GCF_943737965.1 of Phodopus roborovskii. NCBI lineage: Eukaryota > Metazoa > Chordata > Mammalia > Rodentia > Cricetidae > Phodopus > Phodopus roborovskii. The sequence continues at coordinate 36,820,079 of NW_026125295.1, read as the reverse complement.
TAATCAACTTACATAAAAAATAAATCTAATTATATACAGGACTCAGTAATTACTGACATATTTATCTTGGCAGGATAAGGTAGGCTATTAGCTATATGTTAACAGACACTAAAGACAACAAAAATGATTATTAATAAAAAAAAGCCCATTTACCCTAAAGCTTTGTTTTACCTGTAAACAAATCCTGCTCAAAAAAATGAAATGAACCATTCTTGTTTTAACTTTTGCCTCTCATCTACAATGTTTCAGTGTAGGATATCTGAATGGACAGATAGTTGGAAGGAAGAGGAAACCGGAAAAGCCTGATAATCTGCATTTAAATGTTCTCTTAAGATAATAGTGACTGGATTACTACTTTGCAATGGGTTATAACTGAAACATCCTGATTTGACTTTCAGCTCAACCCTCAGTTCCACAGAATAAACCTATTTCACTGGTATGGCAACATCCAAAAGACACAGTTCAGTTTAAAAAGCACTGATAGGCAAACTCATATGTTGAGGAACTGTATTTATCTTACATTGAACATAAAAGCATAGAATTTTGAGCAAGAAATCTACAAGTTGTGATCTTATTAATATGACTGTCCCTAGCAAGGTTTAGGATTAATCCAAATGGTAGTGATTGGAGTCAGACATTACCTGAAAATTTACTGCCATGGGTTAGATGAGGCATAATGAGTATATGACTATATGCACATTAAGAGTTATAAATGTGGAAGGAAACAACTCTAAAAGAGGAAGAAGATCGTAGCAAAGCTTCAGCTATCAACAAAATGGTCTCAGCATTAGCCAGTATGGGAGTGAAGGTAGGATGGTGCGTGTGTGAGATTGTGTGTGTGCATGGGCGCACACGCATGCAAGAATCTAATGAAAAAGGGTACCCTGAGAAATGAGAAATAATTTCTCAAAAGCTTTGAATACAGTTATCTTGTGTATATATTGACTTCAGTTCTCTTAGGAATGGCTATTTGTATCATAAACTACAACTTCTGAAGACTCATTTTGATTGTGATTGAAGCAGGGCAAGTGCTGCCCACATAGGAGCTCTGTTTTCTCCTCATCAAATCCGTTCCAAGTGAGAACTGTTTCTTCAAATCCTAAAAGCATATGTCTATAATTATCAGTGATTCTGCACAGATTAGACAATCTTAGCTTGTTGTGGTATGTTTGCATATTCATGGCCAGCCGAATGCAAAGTCCAGGAAGTCTTTCCATATTTAACCCTGACAATCAAGGTACAAAGTTTACCTTACTACATGAAAAACATAATTTTTTGATAGCTTTTTATTTAAATTTGAAACAAGCTTGTTTTACATGTAAATCCCAGTTCCCTCACCCTCCCATCCTCCCCTAACACTCCTACCAAACCCCAACCCACCCCCTTTCTGCACCCCAGGGAGGGTAGGGCTTCCGTGGGGAGTCTTCAAAGTCTGTCATATCATTTGGGGCAGGGCCGAGGATCTCCCCAATGTGTCTAGGCTGAGGGAGTACCCTGTATGTGGAATGGGCTGCCAAAGTCCATTTATATACTAGTGATAAATACTGATCCATTGCTAGAGGCCCCATAGAGTGCCAAGGCCTCCTAACTAACACCCACATTCGGAGGGTCTGGGTAAGTCCTATGCTGGTTTCCTAGCTATCAGACAGAGGTCCATGAGCTCCCTCTTGTTCAGGTCAGCTGTTTCTATGGGATTTCCCAGCCTGATCTTGACCCCTTTGCTCATCACTCCTTCATCTCTGCAACTGGATTCCAGGAGTTTGATTTAGTGTTTAGCTGTGGATATCTGCTTCTGCTTCTATCAGCTACTGGATTAAAGGTCTAGGATGGCATATAAGGTAGTCATCCACCTCATCATCAGGGAAGGGCATTTAAGGTAGCCTTTCCACTATTGCTTAGATTGTTATTTGTGGTCATCCTTGTAGGTTTCTGGACATTTCCCTAATGCCAGATTTCTCTTCAAACCTATAATGGTTCCCTCTATTATGCTATCTCTTTTCTTGTTCTCCTCTATTCATTCCCTAACTTAATCTTTGTTCCCTCATGCCCAACTCTCTCCTCCTCTTCACCCCTTCTTTTTCTAACTAACTCCCTCTCCCCTCCCCACATGCTCCTAATTTGCTGGGAGATCTTGTCCATTTCCCCTTTTCCAGGGAACCATGTATGTCTCTCTTAGGGTTCTCCTTGGAAAACATAATTTTCTAAAATAAGAAAGTTTGAAGCAGATGGATTATGTGTAGCTCACTTATTTTAGAGAATTTTATCTTTTTTTTTCAAAAACATGCTTTCTTGGCTAAGTTAATAGTAACAATTTTATTCATATCAAAAATTAAAATCATATAGTCACCAAGAAAGTCAGAAAATACTAAGCATCATTACCACATAACAAATCACCATAGCAATAAAACATGAAAACAACCCTGGAATTTTAAGAACCTGGGTAGCTTATTTTGGATCACAGGGAAAATTCAAATTCTACTATTGTAATCAGAATATAAATGTTTCTGATATCATGTCCAGGTACCTTTATGGGGATATATTTTCAATATGCTTGTTTCATTGTTGTTAGTAACAAATGTTGTAGTTAGGTTCTAAGCTGTATGAACCAGTCTTATGGAGCTTCAATTATAGTTCCTCCCCTAACAAAGGGCATAACCCCCTATGTCATTGACAAGTATTCTGTCACTCAACAATTGAACATAGAAGCAAACAAGAAAGTATTTTTAGTCTTAAAAATTTTCATTGAGATATAAAATCCTAAAAAATTATATCATACACCCATGGCATTTAGCCAGTATGTTTCTACTCTGTGTATAACTCCAGTGGCTCTAATCTTTGTCAAGGACAATGTGTCACTGGTGCATTCTAAGGTGTATAATTTATCTCCATAGCATCCCCTTGTGCACAGAATCATCCATAGGTCTCCTAATGGCTTAGAGCAAAATAGGGGTGTGTCTAATTGACTCCTAAGACTTGTTGTTGAGTGGTAGAAATGAACACAAAAGCCCAGAAATAACAGATCGATCTCAAAGTAGAGAAAATGAACTAAAATTGTAAAGTAAGCATTGTAAAAGCAACGGAAAGCTGCCACTTACAAACTCTACTCTATGAATGTGTAACTGTGCAGAGTTCTTGTTGAATAAAGCAGTAGAATTTGCAGGCTAGAACTATACCTCCCTCAAAGAGCAGTGGAGAAAATCAATTTAGTGCATTCTGAAAACCCATGTCCTGACACAGGGAAGGCACATTGGAAATGGCCACTGAGAAAGGAAGTAGTTACCATAAGTGTAAGGTCCAATCTTGGTACTATTTTTCATCAATTATTGACAGCTGTGAGCATGTCCTGGCTGACTCTTGGGCTACTCAGAGGCTCTTCCTTACATAGCCATGAAAGTAACTAATAAAGGCATATAGGTGGATTAAAAAAATAAAGTGTTTGTATAAATAGAAAATGCCATTACTTATATCTGGCCATTTGACATTGCCCCTTACATAGAAATTCTGTCTAAAGCCTTCCAGATCAGTCATTCATGCTGCTCACAGTTCCAAGGCAGGCAGGGACATACACTTTTGGACATGGAAATATTTATGAGTTTCTTAGCTCTCTGTTATGCCCCCTATCAATGACAGTGGCCCTGTGAAGATCAGTGATGCTGTTAAGAAATGAGAGCAGAAGACACATCTCAAAGTCTTTCATTTTGCATAACAAATTCTGCCTTAGATCATGAGCAACCAAAAGCTGACCACATAGTTCAAGACAAAATAAAATAAGGAGGAGGAGGAGAAGGAGAAGGAGAATAGGACTTAATCTGACCAATTACTGCCTTTGGAGTCTTATCTTGATTTTACAGGCAGCATATTTTGGAGAGTATATTTGATTAAGGAAACTGTGCTCCATTAAAAATTCTTATCTATTTAGTTATCATCTCTAACTGGTTCTAATGAAAATAATTTTCTTTTTCAGGCATGTGCATCTTCTGTTAGAGTTAAATGTGCTGTAAGTGTTATAAAATTAGGTAGATAGAGGATAAAGCCACAGTCAGGCAGAAGAAAGGGTAAGTGATGCATATGATTTCAGAGTTCACTCATATTGATGAGTGCCTATCCTTTAGTTAAGGCAAAAGGTGATTAAGACATTCGACCAGCCCTTCATTTCTCTAAAGCCTAATTGGCAAATTGATTTGGCAACTAGAGTACAGAGCTAAAGAGAAATATAAACTAGCCCAGACAGTCACAGTGGCATGACTGCTCCTCAACCCATTATAGAGTTCTTATTTGTGACTGTGGCATTTCTCTTTGCCCTAACTATAAACGATTTCATACTAAATGCTAAAGCAGTAGCAAATGCTACTTTGTTATTAAAGCATCACTTCAATGGTCTGCTATCTGACAACTATATGACACAACTGCATGATCTACAGAAACATTTAGTTTATGGGTCACTGAGCCAGGCTAGCAGGATAGCTCAATAGATAAAGGCCCTTGTAGGCAAGCCTGATGACCTGAGTTCTGTCCTGAACACCCATATAGTGGGAGGAGAAAACTAATTCTAGTAAGTTGTCCTTTGATATCTGACACACAGTCATGGACACACAAATAAATAAATGTAATTTAAATTTTTTAAATCTAAGAACTCACGGGCTTGTAGGACATTTTCCTTTACCTTCTAAGCCAGTGGTTCTCAGCCTGTGGGTTACAAACTATCCACAGAAGTCGCATATCATATGTTTACCTTACAATTAGTAACAGCAGAAAAATTATAGTTATAATAGCAATAAAAATTGTATGGTTAGGGGTTACCACAACATGAAGAACTGTATTAAAGGGTCACAGCATTAGAAAGGCTGAGAACCACTGCTTTAAGTCATCTTGCTAGCCTGTTTATAGTATTTAGTAAGGCTTTGATCAATTTTAAATAATGCTCCAATTATTATTGAAAATTGCAAGTAGCAATGGACCCAAGTCATCACTGATCTCATACAAAGAGCTAAAGATGATGAATGTGGCAGAATTAAAATCTCCACAAAATGAAACTTAGACCAACAGGCACACTAATCTAAAATGTCTCCTAGAGCCAAACCGGGTGTGTGGTAGATAATGATGAAAGACACTTAGGCTTCTGTAGACACAAATGGAAAAAAGAATTCATTGCCAATTCCCAGTATGGAATATGCCTGCATTATTATTAACACAACCCAGGCATGAATGGAGCCTGCAAATGAATCACATTAGAGAGTTTAATTGTGTGGCTGAGCAGAGGGTTGAGAATCTGAGAGAAACAGCTTAAATTGTCTTTAAGTAAAAGTGACATTTGTATTGAAGTGAGGAAACCTCACCATCCCCTCTAGCCAGGTCATCTTTACAAGATACCATTTTGCTAGGATTGAAATGCAGTTGATGAGTAAAATATTTTATAATACAAAAGGTAAAAACAACTTACTTTCTTTTCAACTGATTGGTTAATGAATAATACTTTCAGCATAAGATACAAAGATGTAATGTTGGCATACAATGGCATGTACTGTGAACAGTTATTGTGGTACTTCTCCATTTGAACAAGTTAGGCATGCTTATATAATTTGTTTCAAAATTTCCTGAGAAGCAAAGTTGGGTTCAGCAACCCACTGTCTTCTCTCTAGTTTTTAAATATGGAATATATTGATTTTCCATTTGCAGGTAGGGACCTGTTACTACATTGTCACATGTAATAGATATAAATGCATGGCAGATACTACACTATGCATGGATGAACTCACTTAGTAGTCTAAGATGAGCCTGAGCAGAACACAGGAGATATATTATCCCAGAGAGTAACTTCGGGTCTTGTTTATTGTTACAATATTTTCTCTCCAGCCCTCATTTCAATGCCATGATTGTAGCTGCCCATGCTAATACCTTGACCTATTTTTTGTCACTGGAAAAGTCAATAGATTTAGAAATACATTAGCTTCCTATCTTCCTGGAGTCCACCAAAATATAGGAGTATTTTCCTTTCAGTAACAATGATTGATAAACCTGCATCCAAAAGAAGCATGGAGAACTGTCTTTAGACTCTCTTGTTCATACTCAGCATCATTTTCTTTTGGTCAGCTGTATCTGGTTCATACTCAGCATCATTTTCTCTTGGCCAGCTGTCTAATACAGATTGTTAACTACCAGTTAGAAGAGTACTGAAATCTCTAAGATGAAAATATGGTGTGACATAAACCAGAAGGAGGTCAAATCAGTAAATGGGGCCTCATTTACTGGCAACATTGTTAGCCTTTGCTTCATAGTAATAATGTGCAAGCTATATTGCATTTATAAACCTTGGGAGGGGGTCTGGGGGCATGGGAGGGGGAACTGGGATTGATATGTAAAATAAGAAAAAATAAATAAAACAGACTCTTGACATCCCTTTCTCCCACCAACTCCCCATCCCACTTTCATGTCTTTTCCTTTGAGTTTGTGTTTTTTTTCTGTGACAGATACTGACAAAAACTAAACATTTATACCAGTTTGTTAAATTCACATATTATAGTGCAAACGATGGCATTTGTTTAACAGAGAGGCCTAAGGAAGAGGAGCGCTAAAACCAAAGGAAGGCAACAGAGGAAAGCATGGACATGGATGGCTACACATCTACAACTTTAGTACGTGGTAAGCTGAGGCAGGAAGAGTATGAATTTGAGGACAGCCTGAGATGTGTGATAAGATCCAGTCCAGTCTAACCTAGGCCATAGATCAAAAGCCTGTGTAAGAAGAAAGAAAAAGGAAAAATAGTGAAACAACTAAAATTAAATTGTAATATTGTGAAACTAATTTTTTTTTTATACTAGACAGGCCCTTCTTAAAATTACTAAGACACATTTTTTGTTTGTGTTATGCTCCTTTATTGAAATAAAGCAATGCCCTCTAGTGGCGAACTTTAAAATAAAATTCAATGTACAAGGTCAATTTAACTTTGACTCTAAAAGGAGGATACAGGAATGTTGGATGGATACAGTGGACAGTGACCACTGAGTGACAAGAACAAATACACCACTACATTTGAACGAACAGCATCTGGGGAGAGCAACCTTAGTACCGAGTACAAAGTTCTCACCCTGTTGGACCGCTCTCCCCCAGCAGTGTTTATACACGGCTACCATCCCCAGACCAAACTACAGCTTTCACTGGCCACAGCTGTCTCTCGTCAATGTTCTCACCAGCTCATCATTGTTATTACTAACAAATATGATACTCAACTTTTGGGTCTTTTTCTCTTCTCTCTGGCACATTTTACCCCACCTTCTTCTTTGTTACTTACATTTCCTTTGTGTGGGGCCACATGACCCTTACATGCAAAGGAACAAAAACAACTTGCAGGACTCCTCTCTCCACTTCTGCTGTGTGAGCCTCATAAGGAAACCATCATAATTAGTCCAGGCAGCAAATGCTTCTGTGCATGTCTTACCTTTCCTTTACATCACTTCCCTCAAGAAACTCTTTTACATGGCTTCTCATTGATCCCCCATCACATGAGAACCAAAGGGCTTGGCTCCCTTCCCTTGAGGCAGGCATCTCCATCTCTAAACACGAGAAATCCTTTGCATCACTCGGTGCTATCTTGTTTACTCACTTTCATTGCTCCTTGCAGCTAAGCCTTTCTCCATTCCTGGATCCTCCACTGCAGTCCATCTACATCTCCTTCACAAGAAACTGTCAAATATGCTCTCAAACAGCTCCCCTGAACAACAACTACCCCTAGTTGCTTCAGAATTCTCCACAGAGACAAATCAAGCTGAGACACCTACTAGCTAAAGTTCCACATCCAGCTAAAGAGGAGTTGTTGAAGTTTGAAGTTTCTTTTGCATGACATTGAGATACAGACCCACCAGAGTAATTCCTGGGTGTCTGTCTACACTTTACCTAAAAGCACTGTATGTTGAATGCGCATATAGCTTGTGCATAGACATGAGAACATGGTGATCTGAGCCAGAAACAGATCCTCCATGCTAGACAACTTCGCTAATAGGTCAGTAATTCATATTAGACTCAGATCTCTCTATTAACTTAGTTTGTTCTTGCAGATTGAGCTCCCTTAAAGTGGCTCCTCCTAATACACAGTCAGTGAGCCGTGGTAGTTTCTTACATAGGGATGGAGGAGGGGCTTACCGTGTATGCTAAGACTAGGCATAAGTTGAATTCGTTTGACCATTTGCACCCCACCTCCCCTATTTCCCATTTGTATTGTGGCCATTTTAAAGGACAAGTTCTCTATATCATCATTATTTCTCCAATTAACTGCAACACCAACCCTCCAAACAGCAAGAAGTAAAATTCTGGAGACTTACAATAGAAAGTAAGCCTGATTGCAGCTTTGTTTGCTTCTTGTCAGTCTTTCATGTGTCCCTTCTGAGTTATGATATCTGCTTAGAACAAATTAAGGCTTGTATGTAAATAATATGTAGAAAATACAAAAAACATAGCATCATGCCAGCAATCCTTCCCAGATTTTATTACAGAATATGCTGCTGCTGCAACATGGAAAATGTGATACTTTGTCTGTGGTTTTCATTACACAAGCAGAGTACATTAAAAATGAGAGGAAGAGCAGAGGCTTTTGTTTTTGCCACTTGTGTTGTCCTATATAAATGGGAGGTTCAGATTTATGTGAGTAAATGCATATAAGACAATTTCACCGAATCAAGCCATTATATCCTACACTTTGAAGCCTCTATTTTTAGCCTCTGTCAGACAAGAATAAGGTAGAAATTGGTATATTTTTCAAGGAGTCTTTCTTTAGGGTGAGATTTTTCATAGCTTTGCAGAGCAGTAATGTTCTCCTGGTAAAACTTTACATATTAAATATCATTTGCCAGTGTCAAAACAAACCTCTGACAAAACACAAGTTTGAGAACAAATGTAAGTTCTGGCAACTAGAAAGAGAAATAATTACTTAGGAGCTGAGGCTAGGGAATCCATTCTGTTTCAAACAAAATGTGCAAAGAAGAAAAGGTCTGAGGTCTTCTATTCAAGGGACTGATCAAAGGGAAACAACTTACCTTACAGCTTTTGCCTTCAATGCAAGTGTAAAAACACAATAAAGACTAGCAAACTGCATGTGGCTTCATTGTGAATGATGGGAATGCAACATGTGTTTCATTGCTCCATTAAAAGTATCTGGCCTGCTCTTGCTTGGGGAAGAGGTGAGCATGGGCCCCTATCTCAGGCCCTACTTCTGCTTGCCCCCTTTGGGATCTCCTGCCTTGGTCACTCCCAGTAGTTCAAGCAATCCAGAGTCTGCTGACATTCTGTGCTAGTCCCACCTCAACCCACCAGGAGAAGGAACCTCCCAGACCTGCCTACATCCATCATGAGACCCATCCAAGTATAGGACCTGTTTGCACCCACCAGAAGAGAACATTTACATTCCACAAACAACATAAAACATCTTAGGGTAACACTAACCAAACAATTGAAAGACCTGTATAGCAAGAACTTTGAGTCTTTAAAGAAAAAATTTAAAGAAGATAACAGAAAATGGAAAGAACTCCCATGCTCTTGGATAAGTATGATAAACATAGTAAAAATGGCAATCTTGGCAAAAGCAATCTACAGATTCAATGCAATCCACCATCAAAATCACAGCATAATTCTTCACAGACCTTGAAAGAATAATACTAAGCTTTATATGAAAAAAAAACAAAAGACCTAGAATAACCAAAACAACGCCGTACAATAAAGGAACTTCCAGAGACATAACCATCCCTGACTTCATGCTCTATTATAGAGTGATAGTCCTGAAAACAGGTTGGTATTGGCACAAAAACAGACAGGTAGACCAATGAAATCAAACTGAAAACCCTGATATTAACCCACACACCTACACACACCTAATTGTTGACAAAGAAACTAAAATTATACAATGGAAAAAAGAAAGCATCTTCAACGAATGGTGCTGGCATAACAGGATACTGGCATGTAGAAGACTGCAGATAGATCCATACCTTTCACCATGCACAAAACTTAAATCCAAATGGATCAAAGAACTCAACATAAATCCAGCCACACTGAACCTCTTAGAAGAGAAAGTGGTAGGTCCCTTGAATGAATTGGTTCAGCAGGCTGCTTCCTCCTGATGATAACACCAGTAGCACAGACTCTGAGATCAACAATTAGTAAATAGGACCTCCTGAAACTGAGAAGCTTCTGTAAGGCAAAGGACACAGTGGACAAGACCAAATGGCAGCCCCCAAAATGGGAAAAGATCTTCAGCAACCCCATATCTGACAGAGGACTAATTTTCAAAATATACAGAGAACTCAAGAAGCTAGTTACCAAAACACCAAATAATCCAATTAAAAATTGGGACACAGAACTAAATAGAGAATTCTTAATAGAGGAACCTAAAATAGCTGAAAGACACTTAAGAAAGTGCTCAATATCCTTAGCCATCAGGGAAATGCAAATCAAAACAACTCTGAGATACCATCATACTCCTGTCAGAATGGTTAAAATCAAAAAACGCCAATGACAGTTTATGCTGAAGATGATGTGTAGAAAGGGAAACACTCTTCCACAGCTGGTGGAAATGCAAACTTGTACAGCCACTTTGGAAATCAGTATGGCATTTCCTCAGGAAAATGGGAATCAGTCTACCACAACATCCAGCAATTTAACTCTGAGGCATATACCCAAAAGATGCACATTCATGCAGCAAGGGACATCTGTTCAACTACATTCATAGCAGCATTATTTGGAATAGCCAGAACCTGGAAGCAACCTAGATTCCCCTCAACTGAAGAATGGATGGAGAAAATGTAGTACCTTTACACAATGGAGTACTACTCAGCAGGAAAAAAAAATGGAATCTTGAAATTTGCAGGCAAATGGATGGAACTGGAAGAAACCATCCTGAGTGAGGTAACCCAGTCATAAAAAGACAGTCATGGTATATACTTACTCATATGTGAATTTTAGACACAGAGCAAAGGATCACCAGCCTACAATCCACACCTCAAGAGAAGCTAGGAAACAAGGATACCTAATTGATTATTACTATGGCCAAGAATACCTTTAATTGATAATCGCCATTCTATGAATGCTTTCTTATAATTTAACATTAGTGCTAATGTTTTTTTAAATAGATATAACAGAGGCAGCTATAACAGAGGTCCAAACAACCTCATGGCTTTCTTAACCATAGACTAATTTTATGGTATTTCTATAGGAGGTAAAGGCTCACTTCACAGCTCTTTAGAACTGAGTGGCCATATTTGCCTCTTCTGCTGCTTTTTAGATTTCAACTGTGCAGTTTTCACTTTTTAAACCTTCAGACTCTTTTTTTTTTTTTTAATCTTTTGACAAAACACTACATGGTATCCTGATTTCCCAAAAACTTTCTTTGAGTTTGCCCAATACTCTGTAGTGGGGGAATATTAAAATCAGGTTATTTCAAAGTATACTTGCAATTTTGTTTTATTTGGTATGTTGTCTGGCTCTGTGCAGAAAGAATTGTATGGTGATATTTTGTTTGTGCTTTAACAAACAAAGCTTGTCTGGAGATCAGAGTTTGGAGCTAGCCACACTAGTTAGCCACAGAGGCAGGCAGTGGTAGCACACACCTTTAATACAAGTACTTAGGAGTCACACACCTTTAATCCCAACACTAGGAAGGTGGAGACAGGAAGGGATATGACTGAGCACGGGGAGAGAAACATAAAGTGGGAGTAGACAGGCACTCAGGGCTCTCAGTCTGAGGTTTCCTAGAGACAGCATTCAGTGTGAGGCTTTCTAGAGACGTGGTCCACTCTTTGGTCTGCGGATTAGGTAGAGGTAAGAACTAGTGACTGGCTGCTCTGTTTCTCTTATCTTTCAGCACTTACCCCTATATCTGACTTTGAGCTTTTATTATTAAGACCAATTAGAATTTGTGCAACAGGTGTGTTTAAAAAAAAAAAAAAAAAAAAAAAAAAAAACCAAGGAGGGAAAGGATAGGATAAGTCATGGAGGTAGAAGACGTTTTAGAAGGTATGGAGTACATGGCAGGAGGGGGCAAATATCACAGTTGCCAAGCAGATAGAAAAAGTGCTTCTATCAGGAGAGAGACAAACAGAATTTCTCTGCAGTTGGGAAAGACAAAGATCATGACAGAGATGAAACGCTGAAACACAGAAAGTTCAGGTTCTGCTTGGAACCTCACAACTTTATAGGTGCTGCCCACAAAATAACAATGGTTCTTGCATACTCCAGAATATTTATTTAAATTTCAAGTTCTCTTTGTAATAAGGATGTAGAATACAAAGAAAAATCAACTGAAGAGGGGAGCCAAGATGTCGGGTTCCAAGTATAAGCCTGCGCCCCTGGCCACTCTTCCCAGTACCCTCGACCCAGCCGAGTATGACTTGTCTCCGGAGACCCGAAAGGCGCAGGTCGAGCGCTTGAGCATAAGGGCCAGGCTTAAATGCGAATATCTGCTTCAGTACAACGACCCCAAACGCCAAATGCACATCAAAGATCCTGCCTTGATTCGATGGGCCTATGCAAGGTCAACAAATATTTATCCCAATTTCAGACCCACTCCCAAGAACTCACTTTTAGGAGCCGTGGTGGCATTTGGGCCCCTCATCTTCTGGTATTACGTTTTTAAAACAGATAGGGACAAAAAGGAAAAACTTATCCAGGAAGGAAAACTGGACCGAACATTTAATTTGTCCTATTAAATTTGGCAAGGATGACTATTCTTGCATAAATAAATCTTCTGTTAATTACTGAACAAAAAAAAAATCAACTGAAGACCTGGAAAATTATTTAGAACAGATGCTTGGCTTGTATCTAAAAATGTATAGATCAGTAGTTCTCAACACGTGTGTCATATACCAGATGTCCTGCATGCCAGATATTTACATTATGATTCAGAACTGTACCAAATTACAGTTGTGATATAGCAAAGAGATAATTTTATGGTCAGGGGTCACCACAATATGAGGAACTATATTAAAGGGTTTCAGCATTAAGAAGGTTGAGAGCCGCTGGTATAGATTAAAGGTATACAAAATATTGAGTTCAACTCAATTATAACTTGCTTAGTATTAAAAACCTTTCTTTAAAAATGGCTGCATAAACAGGATGCACAAAATGACAGTATCAATAGACTTTGTGATAGTCAATTAAGCCCATTAAACCCCACTTAAAACATTCAACTGCTTTCCTAATCCAAAGTCCCAAAGTTCACATCCCACCAACAAGAAACATGGTCAGGCCTGTCACAGCAATACCCCAGGCTCTGGCACCAACATCTCTCTCAGTCAGTGACCTATTGCTGTGAAGAGACACCATGCATGGCAATTCTTATAAAGAAAACGTTTAATTGGGGCTTGATTACAGTTCAGAGGTTTGGTCCATTGTCAGCTTGGGAGGAAGCATGGCTCTTGTTATGCAGGAAGACATGGTAGTGGAGAAGGAACTGAGAGAGATATGTAGGAAGCATGAAGAGAAATATACTAGGATCGGCTCAAGCAATTGAAACCCCAAAGCCCACCCCCCCAGTGACACACTTCTTCCAATAAGGCCACACCTACTCCAACAAGGCCACAAATCCCAATCCCTCTCAAATGGATTATAAGACATCAACCCTTTTTCATTCTTACAGAGCTCAGTGACTGTTAGATATTTGAACATTTAAATAAATAGCTTCAGTAGCATTCAGGGAGTGCTAAACTAGGATGTACAGTAACCAACCTAAGGAAATAAATATCAATTTTATTAATATATAGAAAAGCTGGAAAGCATAAGAAATCAATAGGAGGTTATTGAACTATTATGTGAAGTATGTGTAGAAAACCCCATACATCCTCAGACAAGGGAACAACATTCCTACAAAAAGGTGCTTATTATGAAGGCTGCGAGAAATTTATCTTTGAAAAGATACTTAGTCGGAGAAGTTGTAGCTTATTTCCCGAGCCTAGAGTGTGAACACAGAATCTACCGAAATGGGAATTAATGGCCAAGATAGGCATGTGTGCCACTTTCTGAAAAGCCCAGTAGAGTGATAAAATAGATGGCCACTTTTCCATTTCCCGCAAGCCAGTTTGAAGACTAAACTGTAGCATAAAATTCAAAGAAAACTCTGTGTTAGAAGAATATCATAATTTTATGGTGTTCCTGATGAGCTTAGGATTTCCAGTGCCAGCCTGAATACATTTGGAAGTCCAACCAACAAAAACGCCTGGCACAGACATTGATATGATACACAACCAGAGTTGGCTAAGAACATAAAACTCAGTACAGGAGCTACTTTGGAACCCACAGATAAGCTGCAGGCTACTTAAGCACTGATTAGGAAGTTAGCTCTCAGTGCACTTGGCATTTTGTATTTCAGGTTAGCGATAAAGACTACAGTAAAGGTCACTGTTAGAAAGACCTAGAAAGATTAACATGTATCTTTTGTTGTCAATTTTGAAACTACCTTAACTTTAAGAACAATAGTTCCATTTAGTTCTTTCTTGGGGACATTCCTGTCTCTCTCCAGCTGACCTGGAAGCATTCTCCCTTAGGCTTTTCCCACTTTGACCTCTTATATAGCCTGTGGAACTGTAAGAGTAGCCACACTTAATGTGAGAAGGCCTAATCTTTCTCTATTTTACATGAAGTTGGTCTGTGTATCTTTACCAAGTTCCCTGCCTTTCTTTGTCCTTGATCATTTCCAGCAACAACTAAGATCTCACCCGACTCACGAGAACACACCATATGGCATCTCTCATTTTAACGACTGCCATGTTGATTTCTTCCTCCATCTACATGTAAGCTAAAGTTCTCTGCTTATGCTCAGTAATTGGTTCCTTGGGCCTGCCTCTCCACCTCTTCCCTCTGTATCCCTGTGAGCACTGAGAAGATAGCTTCTCCTGGGTTCCCTGTGTCACACTGCTCACATTTGCTTTCACTCCATGCTTCTCTCTGTCTGCATCACTCACTGAACTCTTGTGAATATTACCTTATCAGCAATGCCACTGCCAAATCTATAAGTTTTTGCTTTCTCCCTTTCCTGATGATCAAAATATTTGGCCACACTAAACTGCCTCCTTCCTAAGACTTCTCTTTTCTGGATCCAGTGACTTTTAATGCCCTTCTCTCCTTTTTCCAGATTATTCTCCCACCAAATGCAGCTCGTAAAAGTTCTGTTCCTTGCTCTTTTTTGAACTTGGCTCTTTTAGGCCTTCTTTTTCTCACATTTGACCATCCTAGAAAACCCAAGCTGGGCCAACATCACATCTCTTTCATCTGTCTTTTAAAGTGACCAAAGGCTTGTCTAACTGTTTCTCAGCCACATTATAAGAGTAAACATAAGAACACTTAATGTATGTAAACTATGTCCTTTCCCAAGAACATTTCTAACTACTGAATGGACCACAGTCAGGAGCCAATTAATATTATAGTTATCTTACAGGCTAATCTATTAATCCTGTGAGATGAGAGGATGGGTTTGGGTTTCCCAGGATTGTATCTTTTCTTTTCTTTTTTTTTTTTTTTTTTTTTTTGTTAGATTTTTTTCCTTTTTTAAAAATTTACATTAGAAACAAGTTTTACATGTCAATCCCAGTTCCCTCTCCCTCCCCTCCTCCCCTGGCCCCCCCAACCCCTATCCCATCCCCTCTCTGCTCCCCAGGGAGGGTAGGACTTTCATAGAGAGTCTTCAAAGTCTGTCATATCATGTGGAGCAGGGCCTAGGCCCTCCCCCAGTCTAGGCTGAGAGAGTAGCCCTGTATGTGGAATGGGCTCCCAAAGTCTATTCATATACCAAGAATAAATACTGATCCACTACTAGAGGCCCTAGACTGCCCTGTCCTCCTAACTGACATCCACATTTAGGGGATCTGGATTGGTCCTATGCTGGTTCCCCAGCTATCAGTCTAGGGTGCATGAGCTCCCCCTTGTTCAGGTCATCTGATCCTTTGGATTTCTCCAGCCTGGTGTTGACTCTTTTGCTCATCACTCCTCCCTCTCTGTAACTGGATTCCACGAGTTAGCTGTGAGTGTCTGCTTTTGCTTTCATCAGCTACTAGATGAAGGCTCTAGGATGGCATATGAGGTAGTCATCAATCTCATTATCAGGGAAGGGCATTTAAGGTAGCCTCTCCACTATTGCTTAGATTCTTAGCTGGAGTCATCCTTGTGGATCTCTGTACATTTCCCAATGCCAGATTTCTCTTTAAACCTATAATGGTTCCCTCTATTATGGTATCTCTTTTCTTGCTCTCCAAGGATTGTATCATTTTTAAGAGGCAGAGATAATATTTTCACGTGTGATCTTTGACACCTGCCTTACACCATTCAGCCCCTATCAAGCTCTCCATCTGGAGCACTAGACACAGGGTCAGGAGCCCTTGTCTGCCCATCATACACTGGTGTAGAGGTAAGTATTTAGCAAAATGCCTTTTATCTGTGCTTCGCCCACCCTGCTGTGGGCTTCACAGTTCATGCTTTTGCCAATGGCATTCATTCTTCTTCCCCTTGCTTCCAGAATTCATGTAAAAGTCTCCAATCACCTAGAGCCGTGTTCTGGGAAAGCTCTGCTTCTGATGGTTCTGCTCTGTTATATATATTCTCTCCTTGTGTCTTCATATGTAGACTCCTTCCTTGTGCTTATTCTTTGGAGTAGTGTACAAAGTCAAAGCATTTTCATACGTATTCATTTGTATTAATTCCCTTGTCCCTATACCTCCCCCTCTGCCTTATACCCTCCCACTCCCAATACCCTATTATTTTTACTTTCATGTCACATATTTTCCATTGCCCTCCCTCCCTGCCTTAAAGCCTGATTTTCTTCTCCCAGTCTCCTTTCTAGCTTCATGATCTATACCCACACTCACACCCATATATATATATATATATATATATATACAGACATAATAGCACTTTAAAGCTGAGCTTCACACATGAGAGAAAACATATGGTATTTGTTTCTTCTGAGTCTGGGTCATCTTGCTCAATATAATAATCACTAAATCCATCCATTTTCCTGGGAATTTTATAATTTCATTTTTCTTAATGGATGTATCCATCCATACATTTCTACATTCTACTATCATTTATGTGTTGATAGACATCCAGGATGGCACCATTTCCTTTCTAATGTGAAATAAAGAAGTGATAAAAATGGATGTGTAAATAAATATCCCTGTACTGGGACTTTAAGTCCTTTGGGTGTATACCAGAAGTGATAGCACTGAGTTATATGATAGTTACATTTTCTATTTTTTGAGAAACTTCCATGTGAATTTTAGGTCTATTTTTTTCTCTAATTATCTGACAAGTTGAACTCTTATTTTCAGAAGCTGTTTGTAAATTTTAAAATCCTGTTCTTGTTCTTTCTAATGGAGAACTGAAAATTTCATGTTTTTATACATGTGAAAACATGTCTGTTGAGGCAAATATCATCATCACTATTTACAAGTCCACCCATAACCTTAGAAAGTGGCACAGCTTATCTGTAGTCTAACAATAGTCTATCAAATAGTGCTTGACCCAGCTGAAAAACAAAATCAAATTTGTGTGAGGCAAAGTAGACAAGACTGTAATATAAATAGATGCAAATAATCTTTGACTTCAATCCAGATAGTCATTTTCATGCAAAGTGCATATCTGGTTTATAATATGTACTCTTTTATGTTATATTTTCAATTTGAGTAAAAGAAATATTTTACATTTATTTTAATGCTCCTATTTTAATAACTTTCCTTCTTTGAGCAGACTTAATTAACACATCTATGATACATTCATTATTGTGATGTTGTAAAGGACACTAATAAATTATGACTCTAAAAATACTGTGCCCTCATTGTTGACATTTTGGAAATACACAAAATGAATGAAAATAAGCATCCAGCACATTCATACCACCTCTGAAATAATAACTCTTACCTATTTAGTATGCTAGCATCCTGCTATTCATCCACATAGTTCAAAAATGAGATCACTGCAAATATTTTCATACTATTTACAATAATATTTATGTCATAGCATATATTTAACCCTTAAAATATTTTGTAAATATAATTTAAAATCCTCAGAATACTCCATCATCATTGTAACTTTTTTATTCTTCTCTCCTTTTCTTTTTTTGAGACAAGGTCTCACTATGTAATCCTGACTGGCCTGAAATTGTTATGTATTGAATCGCTATGATCTTGGACTCAGAAAAATACACCTACCTTATAGGTTTGCACCATCATGCCTCGTTTATCTAATATTTTATTGAATCTGTTTCAGTTTGACATTATAAGTGTTGTGAGATAGTTTTATACTGTGTGAAAATGTATTGCTGTGATTGATATAATAGGAAGCTAAAGGACCAATAGCTAGGAAGGGGGTATAGGTGGGACTTCTGGGCAGAGAGATAGAAAGAGGAGATGACTATCCTACACTTCTTTTTTAAGAGAAATGAATTAGTAACAGGAAGAGGAGATGCCCAGGAGACACCATGAAGACTAGGGGAGTCAGGCATACAGAATAAAAGAAAGATAACAAGCCACATGGTAAACATAGATTAATAAAAAGAAATTTAATTTAAATTATAAGAGCTAGTGGGACAAGACTAAGCCAAAGCCAAGCTTTCATAGTTAGTAATAAGTCTCTATGTCATTTTATTGTGAGCTAGCAACCCAAAGAAAAATCCATCTACATATCAGCACTATGACTGTTATGAAAAATATCTTTGTAACAAGTTCATATTTTGAACCTATTTACAAGTTTACTTGAAACTACAGGTCAAATGTCACCAGAATATTTATGACGAAACCTCAAAAGCAGAATCATTTGAGAGCTTAAGGCATATCTGCAGACAATTCACTTGGCCTTCAACAGGAGAAAAAAAAAGACATTTTGTTAATCAGATACCACAAGGATGCAAATAAATAAGTATCTTAGGTCAAAAGTCTTGTTTACATTATATCTGCACATGTCTTGCACCTTCCATCATGAACCTGAGTTTATATAGGTGTTTTGTTAAGAAAAGAATCAGACATACCTTTTTTGTAAGTGCCCAGATTCTTCACTGTCACATGATACAATAGTCCTTGAGGCTATCAAGGCTACAACTCTGGTTTACCTGCTTATCTTCAGAAACTTATTTTACTCTATGTATGTTTGTTGTATTGAACTGTACTTACTTGAACATGATTGCTGCACAAATTTGAATTTGCTCCCCTAAGCTCTAACACACACCAGCTCAGTAGCAACTGACTCAATAACTCCTCATCTACACCAGCACTAATTTCACTCTGAGTGAATTGTGTGAAATTACCACCTTTTGCTTTGCTTTCTCCTACACTTCCTTTTAGTAATTACATAAAGAATATACAAGAAATGTCTGTCAAAATACTCTTGTAAAAAAAAAATGAAACTAATGGAAAACTATGGTGTTTCAAGACACTTCTCAAAAAGTTTGCCATGTGTTTAACAAATTCTTATTAAGCATTGGTATTGCCTGGCACTTCATCATTCAGTACATATGCAACCCACCACTTGAAAAAGAATATTTTCCTGGTTATATGCACAGGAAGAACAATGAGTATCATTCTTTTGCATGATAATGATTTTGTCAAATTAGGCATCATTTTATTAATTTCTTCATCTGTTAATAATGTAATTCTATATTTACTTTCATTTTAAACTCATTTTCTTCTGAGATTTTTTTTAAATGTAATTTAGTCTTGGTAACACATGTCAAATTAAGGATATGTACTCTTTGGTTCATATTATTCATGGTTAATATACACAGTGTATAAAATACTGTCTTTGTTACTTTCTATTGCTGTGAAGAGATACCAAAACCAAGGCAACTTATAAAAGAAAGCATTTAATTTGGGGGCTCATTGTTCCAGACAGAGTCCATGACCACCATGGCAGGAAGAATGACAGCAGGCAGACAGGTATGGCGTTGGAGCAGTAGCACTTATATCCTGATCCACAAGAAAGAAGCAGAGTTAGAGCTAACTGGGAATGGTGTGGATCTTTGAAACGGCAAAGCCCACCCCACAGTGATACTCATTTTCCAACAAGTCCATAGCTCATACTCCTTCCCAATTCAACCAAATGGGGACCAAACATTCAATGTATTAGTCTTATTAGGACCATGCTCATTCAAACCACCACAAATATATATGTTAGATACAATGCAGTCTGAAGAGTTTTCATTCCTGTGTTTGCCATCACTGCATGCACAGCAATGTTATTCTCATCCTAAGATTAACTAGATGTTCACTCATATTGCCTTCTATTTGTCTTGCTCTCATCTCATATTAAATACTTAATTTTAGAATAAAACAACTTAAAGTGTGTAATGTAAAATGAAACTAACTTTAAGCTGACCACAGAACAACATATTAGCTCTCATTTCTGAGAGCACTTATGCTACTTTTTCTCTGAGTTTTTCTAAGTACATTATTGTAAATATAGTTCTCCTTGTGTCTCTTCATGGAAAACCAAGGCATCCGCTTCCATGGCTTATACTTAAAATTAACTTTAAATTGCATTTTTGGTCTCTTTTCATCACAAAGCAGTTCACATTAGAAAGATGAATGCTGGTTTCTCATCAAGTTGCATTAAGGTGTAAGCAAAAAAAAATTTAAATCTCTGTTTTGTCTTGTTGCTGGAATACAGTTCTCAAATATATCCTAGTTCAACTGTATAGAATGATTGCAGACAGGAGACAGTATCATGTCCTTACTATCACTCATCCAAACTATGATAATGCTGCAAATGTATCTCCAAAATAATCCTGGGTTTCCTTAATTTTGCCAATAAACCTTTTCTATTTAGAGTTTTTTTATTTTTCAGATAGCAAAAATCCCAGCAATTATCCACTCACCTCACTCCAAATTCATTAATTGCTTTGAAGTTACCTTTGTACATAGTCTAAAACCAATCTGATTGCCAATTTATAGGAACTATTAATTCCTAGACTGGTGAAATGCTCATCTTGGTATATATGTGTAAGCATGTGGTGACATTGTTTATGATATAATAAAACCACTGGGCATCAAAATGTAAAGCTAACCACAGCCATAAAGCCAGGCAGTGGTGACACACACCTTTAATGCCAGGAACCATACTAGTTAGCCATAGAAGCCAGGTGGTGGTAGCGCACAACTTTAATCCCAGGACTCTGGAGACAGGCAGATAGATCTCTGTGAGTTCAAGGTCACCCAGAGATACCCAAGAGGAATCCGTCTAAAGAGTGACAGAGCTCATACCTTTTATCCCAGCACTAGAGAAAGTATAAAAGGAAGAAGCAAATGGGTCTCATGTGAGATTCAGTTTCCAGACTGGGAGAGCATTGCAGTTTGAGGGTTTGTGGAGACAAGACAGCCATTTCAGCTTGGTACAGAGAAGAGCTATTGGCCGGCTGTGTTGCTTTTCTGATCTTCAGCTTGAAGTCTGAACCACAATGTCTGTCTCTGGAGCTTTTATTATCCCTGTTAAAATTGGAAGACAAGGAAGGCAGCATCTGCCCCTGAGGACTGCAGTCTGAGGCTTGGTAGAGAGCAGTGCAGTTTAGAGATGCATTGAGAGGACACAATTACCCTTCAGTCTGAGCCTTGGTAGAGGTGACTTCTCTGATCTTCGGCCTGAACCCCAATATCAGTCCCTGAGTTTTTATTATCCATGTTATAGATATATTCATCCTTTGATGAATATGATGTCCTTACTCAGTGGTGTTGAATGGTAGGAAGTGGAGCCTATTTAGAGGATAGGCACGATGTGTTGCCCTGGCCCCTTCCCAGGGGCCCTTTTCTCTGCTTCCAGACTCACAGTGAAGTGAATTGATCCCCTATACTCTCTCTACCCTCTCCACCACAACAGACAGACACTTCTGAAACATTGGGCTAAACTAAATCTTACCTCCCTTAAGCTGTGTCATGGTGCCATGAAAAAAAAATAAAATGTTTACTCTAGAAGCCTAAGTCTAACCCATCAGGTATATTCCAATTTTTCTGATCTTTTCAATAGGGTATTTTACTTCCCAGAAGCCCATTAGTGGCCACATGCCTGATAACACTCTTGCCAGTAAGTTTCGATTAATTATATCACCAGTACTTTAGCCTGAGTAAGATCACAGATGATCATTTTCCTTCTCTACTTGCATTCACTGATACAGCAGAAGTTTAAAAACTCATCACAACTCTACAGACCACAAAGAACAGAATGCAGAAAGGAGAGGTTTGAAAACCAAGAGAATAGTGGAATAGATCCTGAATAAAAAGGGGGGAAGCCCCCAAAGGGTCCAGAGATGTATGGCACGTGAGGAAGATCCTTGAGACACAGGCCTTTGAGAAGCTGATGAATCAGGCCCCATCCTGCACAAGAGCAGACTGCATCACTTCGGTGAAGTCTGAACTGGACCAGGCAATCTGAGGTTCTATCCAGAACAATTATACTCATTTTCCCAGGCTTCAAGGTAAGGAACACACAAAGCCTAAGGAGTCTAGAGACCAAATGTATTTGGAAATGATGGTAGATGTCAGTGATGCCATTGGCCAGCACTTTGTGTAATGTCATTGTGTACATATAGCAGACAGTGATAAACATTCCCCACTGAAATTCCTTGAAAATGGAAGAAGAAAGCTTCATTGCTGATTGTTTTTTCTTTTTTTGCTAAATCTTGCATTAAATTTAATAGGAAAGGTGAGAAACAACTCCACAAAGATTATTTCATTAACAAGAGAAAGTATATGCAAGTTCATGTTTCTGGCTCAGCTTTATTACTGTGTTTCTTTCTTTGTGTAGTTATTTCTCTCCTTTCACTTAGAGAAACTCCTGGGGAATAGACTCCAGCATCCAAGTTTACACAGCAAGCACCAATACCCACTGAATTGTCACGGTAATGGTGTGCTTGTTTTTTTTTTTTTTTTTTTTTTTCCTTCATATTCAATTTTTTAAGGACTCCTACATAGATTCTATTCTTTAATTATTGCATACAATACATCCCAACTGAAGCCTCTCCTCCCCTCCCCTCTTCCCAACCCCTCTCCACACACACACTCCTTGCCCAACCAAATGGCTCTGATAACTAAATTTTGTTTTCTTGTTACAAACTTCTTCCCATGAAACAAGTCCAAAATTGATCTCAAATGGAGCCGTCTGTCCTACTTAGTTTTCACTATCAATTTAACACAGAATAAAGTGACTTGAAACATAGGAATTGCCTAGATAGCATCAGCCTGTGGACATATCTGTAAGGCATTGCCTTGACTGTTAACTGATGTAGAAGGGCCCTGAACACTACAGACAGCAAGAGTTCCCCAGGAAGGCTATCCTGGGCTGGATAAGAAAGCTAGCCAAGCATCAGCCTGTGTGTGAGCCAGAGAGCAGCATCCCTGCATGCCTTCAAGTTCCTGCTCGAATACCTGACCTGACTTCTCTCAACAATGATTGGTGATACAGATGTGTAAGCCAAGTAAACCCTTTCCTCCCCTAAGTTGCTTTTGCTCAGAGTATTTCATCACAGTGACAGAAAAGAAACTAGAACAGCACCTACATCTCCAATGTTTCTAAAATGTGATATTTTTTTATTTGTTTGCTTGCTTGCTTGTTTTTAAAGTATCTTTTATAGACCAGGCTAGCCTCAGATTCACTATGTAACCAGAGCTGACCTTGAGCTTCTGATTCTTCTGCTTCCTGAATGCTAGGTTTACAGGTGTGTACCATCACATTCTATTCAAAGTATCTTTTTTTAAAAAATTAAAATTAATATAGATGTTATAGTACAACAGATTATTAATTATACTTTTTATTTTATGTAAATTAGTCAATGATGTGACCTAAATCAGGTTGGATTTTGTGTAAATTTACACCTCAGTGTTTTCACCATGTAAGATGTAGTATGAAAGCCAACTCAAATCAGGTGTATGCCATAGATCAATTACTTGAAATTAATATTTCAACCAATATATCCAAGGCAGAAATATAATATATATATATATATATAATTAAATTTTATATATATATATATATATATATATATATATAATTAAATTGTCTTGAAACCCAGCAGGGATACAAAATATAATTTCTAGGATGTGTGTTAAGACAATAGGAAATGTTCTTTGCCATTCTGAGTGTTCTACTGCACAAGGCAATAAGATATAAAGGAATAAGATGGAAAAATGTAAGGACTACCATGGGTCAAATTCCCTAGAAACACAGCTTGAAGCAACTATACTTGCCTGACAGATTTATTTGGGGAGAAAGTGGCTTAGGCAGGGAAATAAGATAGTGAAGATTTACTGTCATCTGAAATCCAGCCTCAGTCTGACACTGTGAGTGTAATTTACTTCTACCTGAGTGAAGGCTGGGAAGCCCTGCTCAACAGCAAAGGAAATTAGGAGGGAGTCCTAATTTCATCTATATGAACAAATTGCAACACTAATTTTCCACTCATATATAAATAATATACATATACTCCTGTTAAAACTCACCTGAATTCATGTCCATCACAGAAGGTTCATTCGCAGAATATGAATATTACAGCCAAAGCAGAAAGATGAGAAGTACCTAATGATTCTTTTGTTCAATTTCCCAGAGATAATAAATTTCTTTAAATAAGTTAGCAAAGGTGCCTTTGGTAGTCCACAGGAACATTAGCTATCATAGCATTGTTTAATGGAGTTGCACGTATCTGAACCATGACCAACTTAGAGATTGGAAATCTCTAAAGGAACAAAAAAAAAAGAAAAAAAAAAGATGTTAAGTTTTTTACATTATGAGTATAAAAACAAACTGTTACTGTTCCTATCAGGCAGTGTAAGGCAGTGTGACAGATGGTCCTCTGTTAGATAATAATCTGTACTATTCATACTTTATAAAAGTGTCAAAACAAAGTCTCCTTGTCACCATGTCCTAGGCCCACGCCTCTGGTAGGAGCCTCCTCTTCCCCCAGAGGCCAGGCAAGCATCCTGAACCCCAGTTAATACTGGCCCCCACCCCACCTGTGCCTATTCAACATAACCCCAACCACCATCCTCTCCTTGTTACCACACCCCAGGGCCCACACCTCTTTCAGGAGCCTCCTCTTTCCTCAGAGGCCAGGCCAGCATCCTGAACCCCAAGTAAAGCTGCCTCACACCCAGCCTGTGTTTTACTCAGGATAATTTCAAGTGATTCTCCTCTCCTTGTTACCATATCCCAGCTCACACCTCTGACAGAAGCCTTCTACCCCATGAGAGGTTAGGCCAGCATCCAGAAAAACAGTAAACCACCACCCCTCCCAACTTCTCCTCCACCTACCCTCCCCAGCGTAACCTCAAATTACCCTCCTCTCCTTGACATATGACCCAGCCCATACCTCTCACCTCTAGTAGAAACCTTCTACCCCCAAGAGCTCTGGCCACCATCCTGAACTCCAAGTGAGACCACCCCACACCCTCTCTGTGCCTACTCCAACCACCCCTCCTCCCTTGTCACTATGTCCTGGGTCCTCTGGCAGGAGTTCCTCTTCCCCCACAGGCCAGGCCAGCCTCCCGAACCCTGGGTAATACTGCTCCTCACCCACCCTGTGCTCACTCAATGTAACTCCAACTGCTGTTCCACTCCTCATCACCATATGCAGTCCTATTTCTCTGGCAGAAGTCTTCCAACTCACCAGAAGCAAGACCATCATTATAAACACCAGAAACCAAGCCAACCCCCTGACAACCAGACAGAAGCGTTCTACCACACCAGAAGCCAGGCCAGCATCTGAAATCCTAGAGGACACCCCCACCTCACCCCGCCAAATATAGGACACACACATACATAGCAAGAACTTCAGTCCCAAACTTGGACACCAACCTCCTGCTGAGCCAGAGGCCATCCAGTTCATCAGAAGTCCAGCCCCGGATATGGGCTGAGACCCTCTACTCAACCACAGGCCACAGGATCTAGAAGACCAGAGAAGAAACAGAAACTAAGGAGGAAAACACTCATTGAATAAAGACAAATCCAGAAGTTGGCACCTAGACTTATAATCATTCCAAATCAAGATGCCTAGACCTAAGAGTAAGAACCCAAACAATATCCAGCCAGGGCAATATAGCACCACAAGAACCCAGCCACCTCACTACAACAAGCCCCAAGCATTCCAACACAGCCAAAGCATAGGAAAATTACTCTAAAACCAACTTTATGATGATAATAGAAGTCCTTAAAGAGGAAATGGAAAAACCTCTTAAAGATATTGAAGAAAACCAAAACATGGAAGAAATCAACAAATCCCTTAAGGAATGGCAAGAAGAAGAAGAGGAGGAGGAGGGCCAAGAAAAAGCAAACAGGTGAAGGATATGGTTTAAGACCTGAAAATGGAAATCGAAACAATAAACACACACACACACACACACACACACACACACATACACACACACACACATGCAAAGGAGGGAATTCAAGAAATGGAAAAGCAAGAATTACAGATGAAAGTATCATCAACAGATTTCAACAGAAGGAAGAAAGAATCTCAGGTGTTGAAGACACAATAGAAGGAAGTATAGAGATGAGAAAAATAAGAATCCCTAATCCCCAATATTTATTTCCATAGTATGTACCCAAGTCTACCTTTCTATCAGCAATGTATAAGGGTTCTTCTTCCCCTATATCCTTGTCTCCTTTGATGTTATCTTTTTTTTTTTTTTTTTTTGATAGCTGTAATCTCAAAGGAGTTTTAATTTCATTTGTCTGAGGGAAAAGTAAGTTGAACAATTTTCCAAATATTTTGAGCCATCTGTATCCTTTGAGAGTTTCTATGCATTTCATTAATCCATTTACTGATTAGATGATTTTTTATGGTTTTTAGTTTCTATAGCTCTTTATACATCCTGAATATTCATTCAATGCCTGATGTGTAGTTGGCAAAGATATTTCCTCTGGAAGAAAGCATATAGCCACTAACATGCTGGAGCACCACTGGTAAGCCACAGCCTTGTGGCAATACATAGACTAATAAAAATGGATTAATTTAGTTGTGAGAGCTAGTCAGTATATGCCTGAGCCATTTACCAAACAATTGTAATTGATATTAAGCTTCAAAGTGTCATTTCATAAGTGACTATGGGGACCTGTGAGGTCCTGGGGGATCAGGCAGAAGACATAAAAGCATCCAACTACAGTTTCCTACCATCTAAGCTCTCCCTTCAATGTGGTGACTATTTTCTCTCTATGCAGAAGCATCTAAGTTATTCAATGATTCTCAGATCTGCCTCTGCTCAGAGAGTATTTGGCCAACCCTGCGTCTTGAATTGTTTTACCTATCTGTTCTTCTAGAACAGTGGTTTTCAATCTGTGGGTCATGACCCTTTTGGAATCAAATATCAGATATCCTGCAAATCATTACAATTCATAACAGTAGCAAAATTACAGATGTGAAGTAGCAATAATCTATGATATAATCCACAACATGAGGAAATGTGTTCAAGGATCACAGCATTAGCTCACAGTTTCAGATGAAATATTCAAATATTTGATTTATTTTAAACTGATAATTGTACAGAGTGAGATACATAAATCTGCACATGGAAATTCAATTTCCCAACATTGTTTGTTGAAAGATTATTTTTCTAAAGTATGCATTTTACACCTTGTTAAAAACTGGGTAGCTCCCAGAGGAGCTAGATAACAAAAAGGACACTAAGATGGATGCATGGATCCCCCTGGGAAGGGGAAATGCATGACAACTGGGGTGGGAGGGAACAGGATGGAAAGACTTGAGGGAGGGACAGGGGGAGAGAGCAATGAAAGAGGTATCTTAATAAAAGGAGCCATTACAGAGTTAGGAGAAAATGGGTAGTAGGTAAATTCCTATCAGTGACCTCACTGGAATTGGGAGGAAAGAGTATTTGGATATCTTGGTGGTTACTGCTATCTCATACAGCAGAGGATGAGAACAGAGAAGGGCCTGATCAGTGTGAGTACAGGAAAGAGGAGGGAAGATGAAGAAAAACCCATGTCACGAGGTGCTGAAGGAGAGGTCCACAGAGACAAAGGAGAATAGGAGAGGTATACACAGCTAGAGATACAGCAATCAGGAAAACAATGGAATTAACTCTGTGTATGTGTGTGTGTGTGTGTGCACGCATGCACATGTTCCTATATGCAAAGGTGCATGTTTGCACAGTTGTGTATAAAGGCCGGAGAAGAACTTTAGGCATCATTCATTTTTTTTGTTTTTTTGAGTTGGGAGAGTGTGGGAACTGTGATTGATATGTAAAACAAGTTTGTTTCGAATTTAAATAAAAATTATATTAAAAAAGAGGGACTGAGTTTCTCATAGGCCTGGACTTCACCATGCCACCACAGCCAGCTGGCCTGCAGTCCACAGGGATCCACCTATCTCTACCTCCCTAGGACTGGGATTAGAGCACACTACCACCACACCCAGTTTTTATTACATGGATTCTGAAGACAAAACTTGGGTGCTTGTGCCTTCATGGCTAGCATTTACTGAGAAAATCATCACCCCAGTCCCTCCCTAGAGGTTTTAGAGAAAAAAGACAAAAAAATCAGAAATTGCTTTTATTTTCATGGTGGACTTAACTTTAAAAAATACAATAATTTATTTTGTCTATTTATTCTGCTAGTCAATGATCTATTTAGTTAATATATATTGAATATCTACTATATTGGCAACATCTTTGTAGGTATGAGGCATACAGTAGTGAATTAATACAAATCACCTTCCTTAAATTAACATATATTCAACACCTACTACAAGGAAGACAGTAGTATAGGTATGGGCCTTATGTAGTAATAAATAAAAATAAACACTTTAAATAAATAAAATAGTAATGAAAAGAGACATAATACAACTGATAAAAAGTCAATTAATATATCAGATGGTGATTATCTTATAAATACTACACTACAGAGCTTGATGTATAGTGCCATTGAAGAAAATAAAGGAAGAAGGCATATGATGAATATCTGAGAAGTTCACAAAGCCAATTCACTAGGAGAGATACCTATTGGGAGTCTTCTTAAGAAAGTTACTTTCAGTGCCCAGTATCACAGTCAGAGGACTTTTTCTTTTTCTTTTTCTTTTCTTCTTTTTTCTCTCTTGATTCTTTTTCTTTTCCTGGCTCTCCAGCAGGAGGCCTGTCCCCCCCACCCTCAGTTCAGACCCCAACCATCCCAGGGACTGAGTAGCTAGCTAACCACAGTTGAGGTGCCCAGCACCAGGTGGTCCCAGGTGGGTTGCAGCATTTGCAAAATCAACTAAAACCTGCATAGCAGAGCCCATCTCTCCCTCTGAGTCCCCTGACCTGTGACAGACACTTCCTGCCATCAAATCCCCCAGAGGGACCTGGAGACAGAACAAAGCATCTGCCATAGGCCACCATTCCTCCAGCAGAGAAGCAAGGATAGAACCTAGAAGCCTTAGACCAGAAGAGGGAGAAACCTCACTTGTACCCACTAGAAGAAGAGATGGAAAAAAGACAGTAAACGAACACATCCAAAAACAGAAAGACTTATATGACACCACCAGAATCTAGGGATTCTATGCCTGCAAGACCTGAATATCCCAACACAGGGGGAGCAGAAGAGAATGACCTTAAAAACAACTTCATGAAAATGATAGAGGCCCTCAAAGAGGACATGAAAAAAATGCCTTAAAGAAATGAAAGAAAAAACAAACTAAAAATTGCAAGAAATCAACAAATCTCTTAAAGAAAGTAAGAAAAGCAAAGAAAAAAAAAACAATAAAAAAGATGAAGTAAACAATTCAAACAGTTTCAAGACCTGAAAACTGAAATAGAGAAACAAAGAAAACACAAACTGAAGGAATTCTGGAAATAGAAAAGTTGAGTAAATGATCAGGAACTACATAACCAACAAAATACAAGATATCAAAGAGAGAATCTCAGGATCTCAGGCGCTGAAGATAAACTAGAAGAAATATATTCATCGACCCACAGAAAATCTGAAATTCAACAAATCTTTAATACAAAATATCCAGGAAATGTGGGACACTTTCAAAAGAGCAAACCTAAGAATAATAGGTATAGAAGGTGAAGAAGCCCAGCTGAAAGGTACAGAAAACATACTCAACAAAATCAGAGAAGAAAACTTTCCCAACCTGAAGAAGGATATGCCTTACTGAACACCAACAGACTGGACCCAAAAAAAAAAAAAAAAAAAAAAAAAAAATGTCCCCTTGCACATAGTGATCAAAAACACCAAACATACAGAATAAAGAAAAGAATATTAAGAGAAGTGAAGGAAAAAGGTCAAGTAACATATGAAAGCAGATCTATCAGAATTATACCTGACTCCTCCATGGAAACTCTGAAAGACAGAACATCCTGACTAGATGTTCTTCAAACACTTAAAGACCACGGATGCCAGCCTAGACAAATATACCAAGCAAAACTCTCAAAACTCTCAATCACTATAGATGGAGAAAACAAGATATTCCATGGCAAAAGCAGATTTACAAAATACATATCCACATATCCAGCCCTACAGAAAGTTCTGAAAAAAAAAAAAAAAAAAAAAAAAAAACTCCAACCCAAGGAAGGTAACTACAACCACAAAAACATAGGTGATAGATAATCCCACTTTACCAAAAGAAAAATGAAGGGAAGGAGGAATCCACAAACAATACCACCAACAACAACAAATCCAAAACAAACAAGAATTAACAATCAATTGTCCTTAATTTCCCTCAACATTAATGGTCTTAATTCACCTATAAAAAGATACAGGCTAACAGAATGGAAATGAAGACCGCATCATCCTTCTTCTGCATACAAGAAACACACTTCAACTTCAAAAGCAGACTCAACCTCAGAGTAAAGGAAAGGTTAGTAAAAGATTTTCCAATCAAATAGACTCAAGAAAGAAGCTGGTTTAGCTAACATCTAACAAATTAGACTTCAAAATAAAATCAACAAAAAGAGATAAGGAAGGTCATTTCATATTCATCACAGGAAAAATCAATCCATCACTACAAAGTCTTAATTCTGAACATCTATGCCCCAAATGTAAAAGTACCCACATTTTGTAAAAGAAACATTACTAAAACTGAAATCTCACATAAACCTCACACACTTACAGTGGGAGACATCAATACCCCACTCTCACCACTAGACAGACCACCAGACAGAAACTTAACAAAGAAACAAAAGAACTGAGAAAAGTTATGACCCAATTAAATTAGATTTAATAGACATCTATAGAACATTCCATCCAAACACAAAAGGCTACACCTTCTTCTCAGCTCCATATGGAACCTTCTCTAAAATTGACCACATACTCAACAACATAGCAAACCTCAACAGATACAAAAAAAAAAAAAGAATAACCCCCTGTATCATATAAGACCAGCATGCTTTAAAGTTAGAATTCAACAACAACACTAACTGCAGAAACCCTACAAACTCATGGAAACTGAACAATGAGCAATTGCACCATTGCTGGGTCAAAAAAAAAAAAAAAAAAAAAAAAAGGAAAGAAATTAAAGAATTCCTAGAATTCAATGAGAATGAAGACACAACATACCCAAACTTACGGATACTTTGAAAGCAGTTCATAGCACTCAGTGCCCACATGAAGATTTCTCAATAGAGGAATCTAAAATGGCTGAAAGACACTTAAGAAAGTGCTCAACATCCCTATCCATCAGGGAAATGCAAATCAAAACATCTCTGAGATACTATCTTACTCCTGTCAGAACGACTAAAATCAAAAATAGCAATCACAGTTATACTGGAAAGGATCTGACAAAAGGAGAACACTCCTTCACTGCTAGTAGGAGCGCAAACTCATACAGCAACTTAGGAAATCAATATGGTGGTTCCTCAGGAAAATGGAAGTCTACTAACACAGGACCTGGAAATTCCACTCTTAAGCATATACCCAAAAGTACATATTCATGCAACAGGGACATCTTTTCAACTATGTTCATAGCAGCATTATTTGGAATAGCCAGAACCTGGAAGCAACCTAGATACCCCTCAACTGAAGAAAGCATGGAGACAATGTGGTACATATACACAACGGAGTACTACTCAGGAGGGGAAAAAGAAAAAACAATGGAATCTTGAAATTTGCAGGCAAATGGATGAAACTGGAAGAAAGCATCCTGAGTGAGGTGACCCAGTCACAAAAAGACAAACATGGTGTGTACTCGCTCATATATGGATTTTAAGCATAAAGCAAAGGATCGCCAGTCTAGAATCTACAATTCAAAATGCCAGAGAAGCTAGGAAACAAGGAGGAACCTATGAGAGACATACATGTCCCCCTCAGAAGGGAAAAGGGACATGATCTCCTGGGAAAATTGGGAGCAGGGGTAAGGAGAGAGGGGGTTAGGAAAAACACAAAGGGAGGAGGGAAAAAGAGAACATGAGTGACCAGAAAGATTGAGACAGGGAAAGAATAGAGGAAAGCAAGAAAAGAGATAACATAATAGAGGGAACCATTTTAGGTTTTAAGAGAAATGTGGAACTAGGGAAATGTCCATAGATCTACAAGGATGTCCCCAACAACAATCTAAGCAGTAGTGGAGAGGCTAACTTAAATGCCCTTCCCCTGTAATGAGATTGATGACTACCTTATATGCCAACCTAGAGCCCTCATCCAGTAGCTAAAGGAAGCAGAGGCAGACACCTACTGCTGAACAGTCAGTAGAACTTCTGGAATTTAGTTGCAAAGAGGGAGTGGTGATGTGCTAAGGGGTCAGGAACAGAGTGGAGAATCCACAAAACAGCTTACCTGCCAAGGTGGAGCTCATAAACCCCAGACTGATAGCTTGGAAACCAGCATAGGAGCCACCCAACTCCCTGAACATTGATATCATTTAGGAGGACTGAGCACTCTATGGAAACTCTGGCAGTGGAACCAGGATGTATTCCTAGTGCATGAATGGCTTTGGGAGCCTATTTCTCAGGAAGGGACACTCCCTTAGCCTAGAGGCATGGAGCACTGCCTAGGCCTATCCCAAATGACTTGACAGATTTGACTATCCTTCATGGATAGCCTACCCACCCTGGGGAGTGGATTAGGGATGGGATAGGAGGCCCATGGGGGGTATGAAACAATGGGAAGGAGAGGGAACTAGAATCGATATGTAAAATAAAATGATGGGAGATGTCATTCTATAAATCTGTTTCTCTTATTGGTTAATGAATAAAGCCTATAGAAAAGCCTATAGTAAAGCAAGACAGGTGGGACTGGGAGACAAAGAGGATTCTGGGAGATGTAGTAGGGAGGAGTCAAGATGTAGGAGGTGAAAGAAGAGGTCTGGACCCTCTCTCCAGTAAGATAAGACCACGTGGAAACACTCAGATTGATAGAAATGGGTTAATATTTAAGACAGAGCTAGCCAATAAGAAGTTCTAGCCAGCTCCCAGAGATCCGGCTATCTCTGTGGGTCCACTCGGAGTTCCTGAGGGCAAGATCCTTGACCCCCAAATCCTGGCCTCTGCCAAAGAATGAGGTCTCAGCTGGAGAGCACCAGTTTCCAGTGAGATCCCACTACCCTGAAAAACCTTCTCAAGTTCCAGTTCAGCCCTCATCCTCTTCTGCCAGCTATTGGCCAGAGGTCCATGCTGAGTTCCTGCAGCTATTGGCCAGAGATATTGGCCAGAGGACCACTGTGAGTACCTGCTTACATCTTCTGGATCCTCATCCTTGACCCCATCCCTGGATCTCTGTCTGCGGAGAAACCTCCTAGAGAGCTTGGACCACACAGAGCTACAGATATTGAATCTCAGACCCACATAAGCCCATCGGGGAAGTACCATAGAGAGAGGGGGGAGACACCACCAACACCAACTGGAAGAAGCTATGGGAAGAAGGCAATACAAGAGAACACCTAACAACAGAAAGACAAGCATGACACCACCAGAATCTAGGGAATCTACACCAAAAAGAATGGAACACAACAACAAAGCAGAGGAAGCAGAAGGGTACAACTTAAAAATTACCACCATAAAAATGATAGAGGCCCTCAAAGAAGATGTGAGAAAATTCCTTAAAGAAATGGAGGAAAAAACAAACAAAAAAGTGGAAAAAATGAACAAATTCCTTAAGGAAAGTACAGAATGCCAAGAAAAAACAATTAACCAGGTGAAGGAAATGGTTCAAGACTTGAAAACTGAAATTGAGAAAATAAAAGCAACACAAACGGAAGGAATGCTGGAAATTGAAAAGCTGGGCAAATAATCGGCAATGACAGACACAAGCATAAACAATAGAATTCAAGAGATGGAAGAGAGAATCTCAGGCGCAGAAGATAAACTAGAAGAAATAGATTCATCAACCAAAGATAATCATAAATCCAACAAATCCTTAACACAAAACATCCAGGAAATGTGGGATACCATGAAAAGGCCAAACCTAAGAATAATAGGCATAGAGGAAGGTGAGGAAGCCCAGCTCAAAGGTGCCGAAAACATATTCAACAAAATCATCGAGGAAAACTTCTCAAATCTGAAGAAGGACATGCCCATGAAAGTACAAGAAGCATACCGAACCCCAAATAGGCTGGACCAAAGAAAAAAGACCCCTCGACATATAATAATCAAAACACCTAGCATACAGAATAACAAAAGAATATTAAGAGCAGCGAAGGAAAAAGGACAGGTAACATATAAAGGCAGACCTATCAAAATTACACCTGACTTCTCCATGGAAACCCTCAAGGCCAGAAGGTCCTGGATAGATGTTCTAAAAGTATTAAGAGAACACGGATGCCAGCCTAGGCTACTGTATCCAGCAAAACTCTCAATCAATATAGATGGAGAAAACAAGATATTTAATGACAAAACCAGATTTTCCCAATACGTATCTACAAATCCAGCCCTACAGAAGTATTGGAAGGAAAACTCCAACCGAAGGAAAATAACTACGTCCACAAAAATGTAGGCAACAGATAATCCAACTATACCAGAAACCAAGGTAAAGCAGAACAAATATATTCACAATACCACTGCCAACAACAAACATAAATCAAACAAGCATCAACAATCAATGGTCCTTACTCACCCTCAACATTAATGGTCTTCACTCACCTATAAAAAGACACAGGCTAACAGAACGGATACGAAGACAGAATCCATCCTTCTGCTGCATGCAAGAAACACACCTAAGCTTAAAAGATAGACATTACCTCAGGGTAAAGGGTTGGGAAAAGATTTTCAAATCAAATGGAAATAAGAAGCAAGCAGACATAGCTATCCTAATATCTAACAAGTTAGACTTCAAACCAAAATTAGTCAAAAGAGATGAAGACGGTCATTTCATATTCATCGCAGGAGAAATCCATCAACACAAAGTCTCAGTTCTGCACATCTATGCCCCTAATACAAAGTCACCCACATTCATAAAAGAAACACTACTAAAACTCAAAGCTCATATAAAACGTCACAGACTTATAGTGGGAGACTTCAATACACCACTCTCAACACTAGACAGGACCACAAATCAGAAACTCAACAAAGAAACAAAAGAATTAACAGAAGTTATGTCTCAACTGGGGTTAACAGACATCTATAGAACGTTCCATCTAAAGACAAAAGAATATACCTTCTTCTCTGCTCCACATGGAACCTTCTCTAAAATCGACCACATACTAGGTGACATGACAAACCTCAACAGATACAAGAGAATAGGAATAGTCCCCTGTATCTTATCGGACCACCATGCTTTAAAATTGGAATTCAACAACAACACAAATAACAGAAAACCTGCAAACTCATGGAAACTGAACAATGTGCAATTGCACCACTCCTGGGTCAAAGAAGAAATAAAGAAAGAAATTAAAGACTTTCTACTATTCAACAAGAATGAGGATACAACATACCCGAACTTATGGGACACCTTGAAAGCAGTGCTACATGGGAAGTTCATTGCACCAAGTGCCCATATGAAGAAAACAGAGGATAGTCACATAAGAGAATTAACAGCCCAACTGAAAACCTTAGAACAGAGAGAAGCGAATTCACCCCGCAGGAGTACACGCCAGGAAATAATCAACTTGAGGGCTGAAATCAACAAAACAGAAACCAGGAAAACAATACAAAAAATCAATGCAACAAAGAGTTGGTTTTTTTGAGAAAATCAACAAGATTGATAAACCTTTATCCAAATTAACGAAAAAGCAGAGACAGAACATGCAAATAAACAAAATCAGAAACAAAATGGGGAACATAACAACAGACACAGAGGAAATCCAGACAATTTTCAGGTCATACTTTGAAAACCTGTATTCCACAAAAATTGAAAATTCAAAGGAAATGGACAAGTTTCTGGATAACTATCACTTACCAAAATTAAATCAAGAACAGAAAAACAACATAAATAGACCTATAACCCCCAATGAAATAGAAGCAGTCATTGAAAGCCTTCCAATCAAAAAAAGTCCAGGGCCAGATGGATTCAGCGCAGAATTCTACCAGACATTCAAGGAAGAACTAATACCACTACTCCTCAAACTGTTCCACAAGATAGAAACAGAAGGTTCATTGCCAAACTCTTTTTATGAGGCCACAATAACTTTGGTACCCAAACCACACAAGGACACAACTAAGAAAGAAAACTACAGACCAATATCCCTGATGAACATCGATGCAAAAATACTCAATAAAATACTGGCAAACTGAATTCAAGAATGCATCAGAGAAATCATCCACCATGACCAAGTAGGCTTCATACCTGGAATGCAGGGATGGTCTAACATACGAAAATCAATCAACATGATCCACCATATAAACAAACTGAAAAAGAAAAACCATATGATTATGTCCCTAGATGCAGAAAAAGCCTTCCACAAAATTCAACACCCTTTCATGATAAAGTTCTTGGAGAGGTCAGGGATAACAGGAACATACCTAAACATAATAAGGGCAATATACAGCAAACCAACTGCCAACATCAAACTGAATGGAGAGAAACTTAAGCCAATTCCTCTAAAATCAGGAACAAGACAAGGCTGTCCTCTCTCTCCATATCTCTTCAATATTGTACTAGAAGTTCTAGCTAATGCTATAAGACAACAAAAGGAGATCAAGGGGATCCAAATTGGAAAGGAAGAAGTCAAACTGTCTCTATTTGCAGATGATATGATAGTTTACATAAGTGACCCAATAAACTCTACCAGGGAACTCCTACAGCTGATAAACACCTTCAGCAAACTAGCAGGATACAAGATAAACTCAAAAAAATCAGTAGCCCTACTTTTTTCAGACAACAAAGAGGCAGAAAAAGAAATCACAGAAACATCACCATTTACAATAGCCACAAGCAACATAAAGTATCTTGGTGTAATGCTTACCAAACAAGTAAAAGACCTATATAATAAGAATTTTGTGACTCTAAAGAAAGAAATTAAAGAAGATACCAGAAAATGGAAAGATCTCCCATGCTCTTGGTTAGGTAGGATTAACATAGTAAAAACGGCAATCTTACCAAAAGCAATCTACAGATTCAATGCAATCCCCATTAAAATCCCACCACAATTGTTCACAGAATTTGAAAGGATAATAATCAACTTTATATGGAAAAACAAAAGACCCAGGATAGCCAAAACAACCCTATACAATAAAAGAACATCAGGAGGCATCACCATTCCTGACTTTAAGCTCTACTACAGTGCTATAGTTCTGAAAACAGCCTGGTATTGGCATAAAAATAGACAGGTAGACCAATGGAATCGAATTGAAAATTCTGATATTAATCCACGCACCTATGAACACCTGATTTTGACAAAACAGCTAAAATTATACAATGGGGCAAGGAAAGCATCTTCAACAAATGGTGCTGGCACAATTGGATGAGGGTGTGTAGAAGACTGCAGATAGACCCATGTCTGTCGCCATGCCCAAAACTCAAGTCCAAATGGATCAAAGACCTTAACATCAATCCAGCCACATTGAACCTCTTAGAAGAGAAAGTAGGAGGTATCCTTGAACAAATTGGTATAGGAGACCGCTTCTTGAACATAACTCCAGGGGCACAGACACTGAAAGAAACAATTAATAAATGGGACCTCTTCAAACTTAGAAGCTTCTGTAAGTCAAAGGACACAGTCAACAAGACCAAACGGCAGCCCACAGACTGGGAAAAGATTTTCACCAACCCTATATCCGACAAAGGGCTGATCTCCAAAATACACAAAGAACTCAAGAAACTAGTCAACAAAACACCAAATAACCCTATTAAAAAATGGGGTACAGAACTGAAGAAAGAATTCTCAATGGAGGAAATCAAAAAGGCTAAAAGACACTTAAGAAAATGCTCCACATTCTTAGCTATCAGGGAAATGCAAATCAAAACAACTTTGAGATACCACCTTACCCCTGCCAGAATGGCTAAAATTAGAAACACCAGTGATGACTTATGTTAGAGAGGATGTGGAGAAAGTGGAACACTCCTCCACTGCTGGTGGGAGTGCAAACTCATACAGCCATTTTGGAGATCAGTATGGCAGTTCCTCAGGAAAATGGGAATTAGTTTACATCAGGACCCCGCAATCCCACTCTTAGGCATATACCCAAAGGATTCACATCCATGCAACAAAGACATCTGTTCAACTATGTTCATAGCAGCACTTTTTGTAATAGCAAGAAACTGGAAGCAACCTAGATGCCCCTCAATTGAAGAATGGTTAATGAAGATGTGGCACATCTACACAATGGAATACTACTCTGCAGAAAAAAATAATGGTATCTTGAAATTCGCAGGCAAGTGGATGGCACTTGAAGAAACCATCCTGAATGAGGTAACCCAGTCACAAAAAGAGGAACACAGTATGTACTCACTCATATATGGATTTTAGACCTAGATCAAATGATCACCAGCCTATAATTCACATTACCAGACGAACTAGGATACAAGGTGTATTCTAAGAGATTCATATAAAGTCCCTCACAGAACTGGGAAGGGACAAGTTCCCCAGAGCTCAGGTGAAGTGGGGGAGGACAGCAAATGGAGAGAGAAGGAGGAGAAAATGAGAGGGAGGAAAGGAAAACCTGTGGGACCAGGAAGATTGAGCCTGGTTAGGAATAGAAGATAGGAAAGAGAGAGAGAGAGAGAGAGACAGAGACAGAGACAGAGACAGAGACAGAGACAGAGAACATAAAAGAGGGAGCCAATATTGGTTTGAAGATAAAATTGAACACAAAGAAAGGTCGAGAGAACTACAAGAGTGCTCCCAACTAACAATCTCAGCTTCCGTGGAAAGGCTATCATAAATGCCCTTCCCGGAGAGTGAGATCAACAACTAACTTATCCATGGAGCCCTCAACTAATGCCTGTTGAAAATAGGAGCAAACACCCATACATTAACACTGAGTCGAACTAGAACCCAGAAGCAGATGGAGAGGACAAGACCAGGCTGCAGAAGCACATAGAGACAGCTTACCTGAACAAGGAGGAGCTAACGGCCACTAGACTGATAGCTGGGAAGCCAGCATGGGACTGACTCAGGCCCCCCTGAATATGGGTCTCAGCCAGAAGGACTGAGCAGTCTAAGGGACCTCAGACAGTGGAGCTACGATGTATCCCTGGTGCACAAAAGGACTTTGCGAACATATACCCCATGGAGGGATAACTGCCTTAATCTAGAGATAGGAGAGAAGCCCTAGTCCCTACTTCACAGGACCTGTCAGATCTACATGACCCCAACTGGATGGCATTCCGCTACACATGGAATTGGGGTGGGGGGATGGGAGGGGAGGGTGTTTAGAGTGCATGTGAGTGGGCAGAGAGGGTAAAAGGGAGGGTGGGAGGGTGGGAGGGAGAACTGGGATGGACATGTAAAATAATAAATTAAATTAAAAAAAATGCTTTGACTCCAAAATTTAAGTTGAAGGACAAGTTACTGGGGAAAAGGATTTCTATTTTTATTTCCACAGAAAATGAAAAGATGTGGATTCCTTCCAGACTAATGTGGTTTGATCACGCCAGACTGCCTGAAACAGAGTACAAGCTGATCCTACATTCAAAACAGCTTGACAAAACAGCCCTACAGACTACAGCCAGGATATCTGAATCTTCTTCGAATCCCCCCAAGACAGCGCCCCTTACCAGCAGGAAGTAGCTTGGAAAGAAAGACGCCCAAATTCCCAAATATTGTGTATAAATGTTTGTTTTCATTTAATTGGACTTTGTTATATAAAATTAAATAAAATAAAAAATAAATAAATAAATAAATAAAATTAAAAAAAAGTTCTAGCCATTGGCCAACAGCTTTATAGCTAATAGAGTCTCTGTTTGTTATTTTGGGGCTGACTTGGCTGTGGGACCAGGCTGTCAGGAAAGTGCTTGTAACAATAAAATATTAAATAAAAATAAATGGTTACTTTCTTTTTCTCATTTTATTAGCTCTTTGATAACTTCATTAAATGCATTTTCATCATACTCACCTCACATCCCCAACTACTGCCAGATCCACCACACCCGTTTTCTACCTACCCAACTTTGTGTCCTCCATGTTTCAATCCAAGTCTAATTTGTACAGAACATACACTCTTGGATATGTGATTTTCCACAGAAGCATGGTAGGCCAATAGAGGCAAAAGCTTTAACATAAACTGACTCTCCCTCTTCCAGCAGCTATCAGTTGGCAGTGTGTCCTTAGCTACAGGACAGATTTCATACCTACTTCCCTTTTCCTTGTCTGGCTTGAGCTTTCATGGAACTTGTATACTTTCACAACCCCTGTGAGTTTATACATGCAACTGTTCCACTATATCTAAAACACTTTTTCCTCTTAGTAAACCACTGCCTCTGGTTCTAACAATCTTTCTGCCTCCTCTTCTGAAATGATTCCTGAGCCTTGGGAAGAGGGGTATAATACATATGTCCCATTTAGGGCTGAGCATTCCTCGGTCTCATCTACTACCAAAAGAAGTTTCTGTCCGGGAAGTGATGGCACATGCTTTTAATCACAGCACTCAGGAGGCAGATGTAGATGGATCTCTTTTAGTTCAAGACCAGCATGGTATACAAAGCTACACAGAGAAACTCTGTTTCAAAATAAATAAATAAATAAATAAATAATAAAAAGGGTGGGAGGATGGGAGGGGAGGGTGGTTAGAGTAGAGTGCATGTCAGAGGGCAGAGAGGGTAAAAGGGAGGGAAGCAGAGAGGGAGAGAGGGAGAGAGGGAGGGAGGGAGGGAGAGGGAACTGGGATCGACATGTAAAATAATAAATTAAATTAAAAAAAATGCTTTGACTCCAAAATTTAAGTTGAAGGACAAGTTACTGGGGAAAAGGATTTTTATTTTTGTTTCCACAGAAAATGAAAAGATGTGGATTCCTTCCAGACTGATGTGGTTTGATCTAGCCAGACCACCTGAAACAGAGTACCAGGAGAGCCTACATTCAAAACAGCTGGACAAAGCAGCCTTACAGACTACAGCCAGGATTTCTGAATCTTCTTAGAATCCCCCATGACAGCACCCCTTACCAGCAGGAAGTAGTTTGGAAAGAATGACACCCAAATTCCCAAATATTGTCTATAAATGTCTGTTTTCATTTAAATGGACTTGGTTATATTAAATAAATAAATAAATAAATAAATAAATAAATAAATAAATGAAGTTTCTCTGACAATGGTGCAAATTCTATGAATATAATTCTAAGTCATTAGCAGTCTGCTTAATTTTATGCTATTTGCAGAATAATAATAGTTGGTTTTCTCCTAGGGCCTATGACCTGCCAGATCATAGTTCCTCGGCCCAGGTAACATCAACTTCTGGGGAAGACCAAAAACTCATTCAGAAAGTATTTGGTTAGTGCCATGATATCGCTGCCACTATTGTACTAGTTGGCATATCTTGCTAAATGGGTTGATACTATAACTCACATCATTCACAGCTGACAATATCGGTGATTACTTTTTAGCTCCTGTAGTGCATTATAAAGCACCTTCCAGCATTATGAAATCTAACCAGTATGGATTAAGCTTCCAAATAGGCTCTTTCTTTCAAATTCTGAAGGGTATCCAAGAGCATTGGCAATATCTTTTCACGTTGGAAGGGTCTATGGGATTTTTATAGCTAACTACTCCAAAAGTTACTTGCACTGGGCTTTTAATTTGTTAGCTATAGTATACAACAGGGTCACTGTTACACCACTGTAGAGTAACTCTACTGTATATATGATATGTGATATGTATACAGAATGTATATATCTGGATACATATATTTAGTCAAATTTCTTAAATTATTCAATACATAATGCTTATCAAAATGATAGCTACATATAGAAAAATGAAACTACTGATCTTATGTAAAATTCAACTCCAAGTGGATGAAAGACATCAACATAAAACCTTATAATGAATCTGATATAGGAGAAAGTAGAGACTATTCTTTGACACAGGAAGAACTTACCAAACAGGACCCCAGTGGTGCCAGCATTAAGATTAGAAACTAATAAATGGGACCTCATGAAACTAAATAGCTTCTATATAGCAAAGAACACTATCACTTGAGGGGAGAGGCAGCTTACAGAGTGGGGGAAGAAAAAGGAATCTTTTCCAACTATATATCTGACAAAAGACTGGTATCCAAAATATACAAAGTACTCAAAAACTCAACATCAAGAAAACAAATAACCCAATTAAACAATGGCAAATTAAACTTAGCATGGAGTTCTCAAAGGCTGAAATACATATGGCTGAGAAACACATTTAAAAATATTTAACATCCTCAGCCACCAGGGAAATGTTAAAGGAGGTCAGTGTCAATAAAAAGACATGAAGACAGAGTGTTGGCTGACTGCAAATACTTGGAGAAAAGCACTCCAGAGAACAGAGAATTACCAAGGACTGAAGGTAAAAGTGTGCCTCGCATGTTGTATGCCATCACAGTGTGCAGCTTTTCACCAGTCACTGTATGCATCTGAAGACTCAAAAAGTCTCAGTCAACATATATGTCCCTATTTTAGGGCAGCAAGAAATATTCTTTAAAAATCACAGGCTCAGAAGAAAACTATTTGGCTATAATTGAAGTTTGTACCAAAATTTCCTTGCAGTTCCATTCTTGTTCTTGGCACAACTGAAAACAACCTTCACACACAAGGCTCCTTACATTTTTGCTGAAGAACAAAAATGTCCATTCTAATTGGCCTGGTGCTGGTACTCCCTCTGAACTCCTACCTTCTGCCAACTTCCCAAAACCTGTGTCTACCACTTAATTTTATTTTCGGCTTCTCCTGTGTATTCTCACTAGATAGCAATTTTCAACGACCA
This sequence comes from Phodopus roborovskii, assembly GCF_943737965.1. Lineage (NCBI taxonomy): Eukaryota > Metazoa > Chordata > Mammalia > Rodentia > Cricetidae > Phodopus > Phodopus roborovskii. The sequence continues at coordinate 36,776,889 of NW_026125295.1, read as the reverse complement.
TTTTTAGATCTCAATATATAGAATTTAGTATTCTTATTAGTGAACTTAAATAGAATATTTACCTTGGGCACAGCACTCACATAGTCTTAAACCAGAACCAGCAGATCTGCATTCTGTCTATTTCATTCAAGTTTCTTGAAATTATATCACTACCAAAAGAACAACATCATCTAACTTAACTCTGCTTGGAATGTCTAGGAAACGTTGACTGGTAACCTCTTTATATATTACTGTACAGGGACAAAAGCCATGGACCAGAGAAAGTGTCACACCTGTAATTGAAGCACCAGGAGGCTGAAGAAGGAGGATTAAGGCTTTAGAGGGAAGCATGAGATATAAAGTGAGATCCTGTCTTCCTTATTTGAAAGCCAAAGTCCTAGGTTTGGTCTTTGTTAGGACTTTCAACCCATCTGTAAGGTGTACGGTTTTTCCGCCCTCCGCCTGGTATTGTCCTGCCACCGCGCCAGCCCCAAATAGTACACAGAGACTCTGTATTTGATACAATGCTGTTGGCCCGGTTACTTGTTTCTTACGGCTAGCTCTGCCTTAATTATTAACCCATTTCTGCTGATTTATGTATTTCTCTTACCGGGGAGCAGGCGGCATACTGCTTTCTCCAGACTCTCCATCTTGACTCCTCCCATCTACTTCCTCTTTCCTTCTTGTCTCCTAGTACTGCCTATCTTCCTTTCCGATTGGCCAACAGTACTTTATTATTAACCAGTATGAGAAACATATATACATAATGGCATCTCCCATCATCTCCTCTTTTCTGTCTAAATAAAAAGAAGGGTTTTTAAAGCTTAACATAGCAAAATATATAACACAACAGTTATCAAGTAAGAATCACAGTTAACAATATTTAGTCCATTAACATATAGTAAGATTTGAAGAAAATATTTCATTATCTATTTTATCTTGTGAGTCTAAAGTCCTATATGTAACTTATCTTTAATCCTAACTAAGGAAAACTAACAATAACTATCTGTCTTCAACTCCTTCAAAGACCACAGAAGGATAATATATAAACTCTAGAAATGACAGAGACAACTCACTGCCTGGTCACCCGAAGTTCTTTTGTAATCTTCCATCTTCAGCCCATAGGCCATAGTGTGTCTAGCAGACTCTTCAGCAATGCAGGAAACTTTAAACTGTCTTCTTCTATTGGCAGTTTGTCAGTCACTATTCTCTGTGTCCTGCAGACTGTCTGGCAGATTCTTCCATGAAGCAGGAACTCTGTAGCAATGTCCATCTTGAATCAGCAGTCACTTTTCTGTAGGTCCTGCATGTCAAGTTTATACAGCATCAAGTCAAACAGTCCAGACAAGAGCAGTATCTTGTCCAAATGGCCAGTCTTGTCATATTGAAAGCAAACTCCATAACGCGTTTCACCAATGTCCATCTTCCTTTCTGGTGCAGGTGGTATTACCAAGAGCAATTGTGACTCACTGTCAAGAAAAACCCTAAAACATTTTAAATGTCATATTTTGCAGGTCTTTGAAAGGTTTGAAGAATAACTATTTATCTTAAATACATCTCTGTATATCTTGAAAAGGCTTTTTCCGCATCTAGAGAGATAATCATATGGTTTTTCTTTTTCTGTTTGTTTATATGGTGGATCATGTTGATAGATTTTCGTATGTTAAACCATCCCTGCATTGCAGGTATGAAGCCTACTTGGTCATGGTGGATGATTTCTCTGATGTATTCTGGAATTCTGTTTGCCAGTATTTTATTGTGTATTTTTGCATCGATGTTCATCAGGGATATTGGTCTGTAGTTTTCTTTCTTAGTTGTGTCTTTGTGAGGTTTGGGTACCAAAGTTATTGTGGCCTCATAAAAAGAGTTTGGCAATGAACCTTCTGTTTCTATCTTGTGGAACAGTTTGAGGAGTAGTGGTATTAGTTCTTCCTTGAATGTCTGGTAGAATTCTGCGCTGAATCCATCTGGCCCTGGACTTTTTTTGATTGGAAGGCTTTCAATGACTGCTTCTATTTCATTATGGGTTATAGGTCCATTTAAGTTGTTTGTCTGTTCTTGATTTAATTTTGGTAAGTGATAGTTATCCAGAAACTTGTCCATTTCCTTTGAATTTTCAATTTTTGTGGAATACAGATTTTCAAAGTATGACCTGAAAATTGTCTGGATTTCCTCTGTGTCTGTTGTTATGTTCCCCATTTCATTTCTGATTTTATTTATTTGCATGTTCTGTCTCTGCTTTTTCGTTAATTTGGATAAAGGTTTATCAATCTTGTTGATTTTCTCAAAAAAACCAACTCTTTGTTGCATTGATTTTTTGTATTGTTTTCCTGGTTTCTGTTTTGTTGATTTCAGCCCTCAAGTTGATTATTTCCTGGCGTGTACTCCTGCGGGGTGAATTCGCTTCTCTCTGTTCTAAGGTTTTCAGTTGGGCTGTTAATTCTCTTATGTGACTATCCTCTGTTTTCTTCATATGGGCACTTAGTGTAATGAACTTCCCACGTAGCACTGCTTTCAAGGTGTCCCATAAGTTCGGGTATGTTGTATCCTCATTCTCGTTGAATATTAGAAAGTCTTTAATTTCTTTCTTTATTTCTTCTTTGACCCAGGAGTGGTGCAATTGCACATTGTTCAGTTTCCAAGAGTTTGTAGGTTTTCTGCTATTTGTGTTGTTGTTGAATTCTAATTTTAAAGCATGGTGGTCCGATAAGATACAGGGGACTATTCCTATTCTCTTGTATCTGTTGAGGTTTGTTATGTCTCCTAGTATGTGGTCGATTTTAGAGAAGGTTCCATGTAGAGCAGAGAAGAAGGTATATTCTTTTGTCTTTAGATGGAATGTTCTATAGATGTCTGTTAACCCCAGTTGAGACATAACTTCTGTTAATTCTTTTGTTTCTTTGTTGAGTTTCTGATTTGTGGTCCTGTCTAGTGTTGAGAGTGGTGTATTGAAGTCTCCCACTATAAGTCTGTGAGGTTTTATATGAGCTTTGAGTTTTAGTAGTGTTTCTTTTATGAATGTGGGTGACTTTGTATTAGGGGCATAGATGTGCAGAACTGAGACTTTGTGTTGATGGATTTCTCCTGCAATGAATATGAAATGACCGTCTTCATCTCTTTTGACTAATTTTGGTTTGAAGTCTAACTTGTTAGATGTTAGGATAGCTACGCCTTCTTTACTCTTATTCCCATTTGTTTGGAAAATCTTTTCCCAACCCTTTACCCTGAGGTAATGTCTATCTTTGGAGCTAAGATGTGTTTCTTGTATGCAGCAGAAGGATGGATTCTGTCTTCATATCCATTCTGTTAGCCTGTGTCATTTTATAGGTGAGTTAAGACCATTAATGTTGAGGGTGAGTAAGGACCATCGATTGTTGATGCTTGTTTGATTTATGTTTGTTGTTGGCAGTGGTATTGTGAATATATTTGTTCTGCTTTACCTTGGTTTCTGGTATAGTTGGATTATCTGTTGCCCACATTTTTGTGGCATGTTTACCTTCCTTGGGTTGGAGTTTTCCTTCCAAAACTTTCTGTAGGGCTGGATTTGTAGATACGTATTGGGAAAATCTGGTTTTGTCATTAAATATCTTGTTTTCTCCATCTATATTGATTGAGAGTTTTGCTGGATACAGTAGCCTAGGCTGGCATCCGTGTTCTCTTAATACTTTTAGAACATCTATCCAGGACCTTCTGGCCTTGAGGGTTTCCATGGAGAAGTCAGGTGTAATTTTGATAGGTCTGCCTTTATATGTTACCTGTCCTTTTTCCTTCGCTGCTCTTAATATTCTTTTGTTATTCTGTATGCTAGGTGTTTTGATTATTATATGTCGAGGGGTCTTTTTTCTTTGGTCCAGCCTATTTGGGGTTCGGTATGCTTCTTGTACTTTCATGGGCATGTCCTTCTTCAGATTTGAGAAGTTTTCCTCGATGATTTTGTTGAATATGTTTTCGGCACCTTTGAGCTGGGCTTCCTCACCTTCCTCTATGCCTATTATTCTTAGGTTTGGCCTTTTCATGGTATCCCACATTTCCTGGATGTTTTGTGTTAAGGATTTGTTGGATTTATGATTATCTTTGGTTGATGAATCTATTTCTTCTAGTTTATCTTCTGCGCCTGAGATTCTCTCTTCCATCTCTTGAATTCTATTGTTTATGCTTGTGTCTGTCATTGCTGATTATTTGCCCAGCTTTTCAATTTCCAGCATTCCTTCCGTTTGTGTTGCCTTTATTTTCTCAATTTCAGTTTTCAAGTCTTGAACCATTTCCTTCACCTGGTTAATTGTTTTTTCTTGGCATTCTGTACTTTCCTTAAGGAATTTGTTCATTTTTTCCACTTTTTTGTTTGTTTTTTCCTCCATTTCTTTAAGGAATTTTCTCACATCTTCTTTGAGGGCCTCTATCATTTTTATGGTGGTAATTTTTAAGTCGTACCCTTCTGCTTCCTCTGCTTTGTTGTTGTGTTCCGTTCTAGTTGGTGTAGATTCCCTAGATTCTGGTGGTGTCATGTTTGTCTTTCTATTGTTAGGTGTTCTCTTGTATTGCCTTCTTCCCATAGCTTCTTCCAGTTGGTGTTGGTAGTGTCTCCCCCCTCTCTCTATGGTTCTTCCCCAATGGGCTTATGTGGGTCTGAGATTCAATATCTGTAGCTCTGTGTGGTCCAAGCTCTCTAGGAGGTTTCTCCGCAGACAGGGATCCAGGGATGGGGTCAAGGATGAGGATCCAGAAGAAGATGCCAGCAGGTACTCACAGTGGTCCTCTGGCTAATAGCTCTGTCCAATAGCTCTAGCCAATAGCTGGCAGAAGAGGGCAAGGGCTGAGCTGGAACTTGAGAAGGTTTTGCAGGATAGTGGGATCTCACTGGAAACTGGTGCTCTCCAGCTGAGACCTCATTCTTTGGCATAGGCCAAGATTTGGGGGTCAAGGATCTTGCCCGCAGGAACTTCGAGTGGACCTGCAGAGATAGGCAGATCTCTGGGAGGGGCCCAGGACTCCAGCAGAAGACTGGAGGCGGGGTCAGAGACCAAGCAGGTGGAAATTATGGGTGGTCCCACGTGGATAGTCAGGTCTCCTTTGTTCAGAGTTGCTCCGAGAAGTCTCCGAAGTAGGGTGGACTGTTGGCTCCACCCTTTGTCCCAGTGCTCAACATGAGCGGCAGGACCGTGGGTGGGGTAGGGCACAGGGTGGGGGGGGTAGGCTGGTGGTGGGGATGGGTGGTGGTGTATCAGAGCTCCAAGGGTGCTCTAGATGGGGACCGAAGACAGGAGCAGCAGGATCAGGGGCCAATCCAGGGAGTTCAGGTGGGAGAGGGGGAAAAACAGGTTGTAGGGGACAGGCAGCCCAGATTGGGCCCAGACTCACCTCTGGCCAATAGGTGGCAGAAGAGGATGAGGGCTGAGCTAGAACTTGAGAAGGTTTTGCAGGGTAGTGGGATCTCACTGGAAATTGGTGATCTCCACCTGAGACCTCGTTCTTTGGTAGAGGCCAGGATTTGGGCAATTCTGAAGTTTTAAAAGGTTTACAAAGTTTGTTTTTAAAATTAACATTTCAGGTCGAGAAGACCCAGAAGTTAAAGTGCTTGCCAAGAAAACAAGAGGACCAGAGGTCAGATCTACAAAACCCATAAAAGCAAGAGACAGCTCAACTGCAATTTGAGCATCTGAAAGTGAAGATATGGGATCCCCAAGGCAGGCTGGCTAGCCAGACTAGCAATACCCATGAGCTCTTGGTTTGAATAAGAGACCCAAAAGCACAGGGTGGAAGGGCAGCTGAGGAAGAGAGAACTGGAGATTGCCTTCCACATAGAGTAGCATTTATATACACATTAATAAGCACTATACACTAAAACACATGAGAAGAAGACAAAAATTAACAGTTCAGGAGAGACTATATATATATATGAAAAGCCAAATATTTAAAGATAAAGGGGAAAGGTATATTTTGTGTATACAAACATACATATACACAACTACAATCAGTTAGTACCTGAACACAAATTTTGTTGAATATTCTATCAACTGTGTATAAGAACATGCAAAAACTATATAATCTATATACCCAAATAATTTCTAACATTTTTACCATCTTTCAAAGGTCAAATTTAATTTCCACTAATTTAAAATTTTCTTCATAGGCTTTTATGATATATTATTGAGTGGTAAATTTCATTTGTTTCATTTTTTGAGCACATAGTCCCTATATTTTAGAAAAGAAAACTAAGCAGATTCTTGGGACTTCTCCAACTTGAAATAAAGAGTTAAACTACGTAATAATAATGATAATGATAATAATTCATGGCCTGAAGCCAAATTCAGTTCACCAGGTGTTTTATCTTTCATACATCTAGTAGACAAAATTAAAACAATATTGATCCATCTATGAGAGTTTCATTTGCTGCTTGTATATACTACTAAAAGAGAAAGTCGATGAAGTAAAATATTAAAAGTTCAAAACCAAATCTATGTATTTAACTTTAAATAATTTTGATTTTTAGAAAATGTAACCTATGTATCTTTCTAAAATTAAAAAAAAAATGAAAAGAGACAGACCACACCTGGGGAAAATAACATGCCAATATTGACACTTCTCTTGCTTTTCAAAAGTCTCATACTTTGGTCTGTTTGTCTAAATTTCTTAATAATGTGGAGTGGTCATTGTTCATAACTCTAATATTATCAGAGGCTATCTATATAAAATAAGGGGCTGAAGAGATGGATCAGCATTTCACAGAGCTTAATGACTCTCCACATGACCCAAACTTGGTTCCCAGCACCCACTTTTGGTGGGCAGCTCAGCACTACCTATAACTCCAGCTCTAGGACATCCAAAGCTTCCACAGGGACCTGCACAGGTGTCACACACCAACACATGAATAAAGTTAAATTTAAATTTTAAAACAATAAATACTGATGGATTATTTAGTAAAAGGAAATTAAAACATCATCACAAAACACCATCCCTAAGCCAGGCACTCCTCTGCTTACTCACTCCTAACATCCCTACCACTCTAGCGAGGTCAAGGGTAAAGACCGCGATCAGAAAGCATCTTGAGTACAAGATCACATCAATAAATGTGTATGAAAAAGTGATAGACTGAAAAATCAAATTAACAACACATCAACTCTTATGTTCTACATACATACTTTTGACTATCTTGTGAGCAGAGACTGATAACCCTGGTTGCTACCCTTACCCAAACTAGATTGTCCATTGGGTTTATAAGTCTCTCACTTTAATAGCTTGCTTATGTTCATCTTATGTCCATAGATGTGCTTTTTAAGATTTTATATTTGTAATTTTTAAAACTAAGTTATAATGCCTATCACTGGTTAATTATTCACTTTGCTAGTGGACTATGGTGCTTGTAAAACAAACCTTATACAATTTGTACTATTATCATTCCTACTATTATAGAACTGGAAACTAAATTTAAACTCTCTAATGTTAAAATTATAACTTATTTTAAAATTATAGAGATGAGCTTAATAACATATATACAAAGCCCTGAAAATGCTGATGACCCTCAAGATCTCAATTCACTTGTGTTTCTGTTATATATCCAACCAGATAAACCAATGAGATACAAGTTACTTTCTTGATATTTTTGACATAAACTTATCATTTTAATCTTATTGTAAAATCTTCTTGTTGTTTATAAAATATTAAAAATAGTTCATATGTCCAAATAGTCAGTTATTCCTTACCTATAAGATGCTGATGTATAGAGACTGAAGAGATTGCTCAGGAATTAAGACAGCTTCCTGCCACTGTAGAGGACCCAAGTTTTACTCCCAGCACCGACAGACTTGTAACTTCAGATTCAGGAGATATAATGCCTCTTCTGATCTCTACAGGCATCCATACATATGTATATATTCACAGGGCCATACACACATACACATAAATGAAAAATCTTTAGAATGTTTAATCCATGTAACTTTTGTCATCCTGTGACTTCAACCTCCAATAACCAATACCATGGCTATTTTGAAAAAAAATAATAATAACAACAATAATAATAAATCGCCTCTTCAAAGTGCTATAAGAAAATTGAAGAGATATATTCCTGAAAACAAAGAGTATTAGACTTGCAAACAAGAGAATAAATGAGCTTGACTTTTACAATAAAATGTGAGTACAGAATATACACTATATCTCTCAAGACATATTAGTTAAAATAATGCTTCTCTACTACACAGAGAGATTTTAGAAACTAATTAGAAAGAGATAAATATACCTCTCAGATTGCCTATTATCTTAACGATGTGCTTGACTACAAAAACTGATGCATTAAGGATTAAATAGGGAGCATGAGACAACTATGAATTAGCAACAAGATGTCATACACTAATGATCAACTTAGCAAATAGCAATAAGAAGAGAAAGGCCATTGTTCAGAAAACCCTGGATTTTACACCAAGAAGAACAAACTATAAATGACCTAAGTGTATGTATGTATTCATGAATGTGCATGGTGGGGGAGCATATATCTGCATGTGGGGGTCAGAGGTCAGTTTCAGTTGTCATTTCTCAAGCCTCACTCACCTTGGAATTTTGGAGGTCATGTCTCTCCCGTGTCCTGAAATAACTGATAGGTTAGGTTGAATGGCAGGCATGCCCCAGGGAACTGCTTGCCTTCTCCTCACCAAGGCTAGATTACAAGAACACACAACCTTGCTTTTTATTGTACATACATACATTTCATTATTCTGATTCTGTATCTGTGGAGAGACTATAATATTTTTGATCCTCAAATGTCAATAAAGTGACAGATAAGTAGAGGTTATTCTTTTACAATTGCACTTGGTTTGTGGTTCATTTTTTCCTAAACCATGGTGAGGTCTGAACACTCAAACTCATTTTATAAAGATTCTATTAGAAGTTCTTAATAGTCTTTCATAGAATACAGAGTTCTTCTAAGGATAGAAATTTCAACAAGAAAAGTCTGTTAGGTCAGAAAGCTATTCCTGTTTGCACAGAATCACCCACATGCAGTAAAACTGCTTTTACCATGAATATGGAACAACAATTGCTTAGGTGTGAATATGATAGAAAAGACATCAGGATTTCAAACTTTGCTTTCTCACATGAGATCTGAATATCAAATTTGGGCTTTTGTGCTTTCCACAGCAAATACTTTGCTGACTGAGCTCACAGTCCTGGACAGATCTCTGACAAAATTTCTCAAAAACTTTATTCTACATTCCTTTTCATCATAAGAAATATTCATTGAAATGCCCAAAGGTATAAGAATATATATCCTAGAATTATTTATAATGCTAGAAAAACTTGAAACAACCTCAGTATCCCCAGATAGAAAATAGATTAAAATACAAATTCATGTAAAATTGATTTTAATCAATTGACTAGTAATCAAAATTTTCTAAGTGTTTATATTTCTATAAGACATTTTATCAGTTAAATATACCTCTTCCTAGTTGAACTTCATGAGAATTAAACTTATTATAATTAACATTGCATGGGGATTGTTTCATTTGATTCAGTGAATGGTTGATATTTCAACCAGGAACATTGAACATTAAAATCCTGGGCTAGGTTTTTAACCTATGTTAGCCCTCACTCTGTCTGAAGGCTCCTGACATTAATACAAGCTGAATGACATTTAATACCTTAGCAAAGGTCTAATATTGATGAATATCTGGTTCTAGTAAAGCCCTTAGCTTCAGCCCATGTTCAAATCAAGTCAGTTTACATGATACCTTCCCTCAACTCTGATCCCAACCCCAACCATCTTCCTAGTTTCTCTCTACCAAAACTAATAGGAGGAAAATGTTAAGTTCAACATGCTCAGCTGTAAGCAGACCCTGAGATGTGTCCTTCACCCAAATGAAGAAGGAGAACTGGGCATAGATAGTCAAAAGCTCTTTGAGAAACAAGCCAGTCACCATGTCTTGTGACTCTAATCCCAGTGCTCAGGAATCAAAGGCGGGAAGATGTCAAGAGTTTGAAGCCAGTCTGGGTGTATAGTTAAGTTTCAGGCCAGCCTCAGCCTAAAGTTAGATTCTGTCTCAAGACATAAGAGGGATTGAGCAGTGAGGGAAAGGAAAAAGAGGAGAAAAGGAGGGAGGAGTGAAAGAGAGGAGAAAAAGAAACGATGAGGAAATAAAATAAAAAACAAAAGCCTTGCCTGTAGTACACATGGTTAAAGTTGTGTCCAGATCCACTTGGGATCATTTAGTCCTGAGAAGAAAGCTGTTATGGGACAAGCACCAGACCTGAAGCCTCTCTACACGATTGTCTACTTGCCACAGACTTAGAATATGAAAATATATTGAAAGCCTCTTCTATATACTTGTTTTAGTGAAATATTCCTTTCTAATATATACCTTCAAACTTTAAACAATACAGTGCATGTATTTCCCTTCACATTAAAATAGAAACCCTGAATTTATAGATATAGGCTTAATACTGAGTACCACCCTCATTATTCATACAGTCCTCAACAAGCAACCTTGTCTGTTTCTAAGTTATATATATTAAACAAAACACCAACCCTACAGTTACATGAATGAGCTGGCAGTTGTATAGGTTTGGTGTTTGGAACACAAGGGTCAAATGTCTGTTTTATATCTAGTAAAACTACTTAAGGTATCATTTTCCCTACCTAACTTAGAGTTAACAGTGGCATTTCTTTTATAGTTATCTCATGGGAAATAAACCTATCCACACCAAATCAACCACAATCCACACCAATATCAAACAAAGATTGCTTAAGCATATTACTTACCAGTGTTACTATTACTAAGAGTGTGGAATACCTAAGGCATTCTCATCCTCACTCTTACTCTACCTCTAACCACTGTCTACAGGAACATTTTCACCTTGTCAGTAATGATGAGTTAGGGACCTGTGTTTGAACAAAACAAATATGAACTAAAAATCCCCGCAAGAGACTCTTTGCTGCATCTAGTGAAGGGCACACAATGGTAGTAAATCCAAGACCCAAAGTAGATGAGTAGATAAGGCTGTTTTCTATTTGTTGCCTTGGGTGATTTTTCACAGATGTGGCACATTTGATATTTTATTAAGCATACCCTTGAACTATCTCCTTATAAACAAGCTATAAGTAACCTTGGCTAGGCATAATTTTCGAAGAGTTATAAACATATCAGGACAGAGTTTACTGCTCCTCAGACAGAATGATGGGTCTTGGGAGGGACAGTCTCTTCAATCCAACGTTTTCTTTCATGCTCATCAGAGCTTTTTACAGTGTCATTTTCTTCAACTCAGACTTTTTCAAAGTTACTTTTTGTTTTCTTAATGAGTTATACATACACAAAATTTAATGCCCAGTCACGTGCTTTAAAAAAAAATATGTGGAGTGGGGGGGATGGGATGGAAGGAGAGTCAGAGGGAATGGGAAGGAGAGATGGAGGGAGAGGAAACTGGGATCGATGTGTAAAATAAGAAAAAAAATTATATATATATATTATGCTCTATTATCAAGATACAAGTTTGTGAAAAGGCAAATTATTCAGTGTTAGCACTTCTATCCAATCCTGGTGTGACATCCACATGAAATCTCCTGAGTTATAAATGTTCTCATTATTCATGGAAGACCAATGAGCACTGTAAAAAATAAATCAAAAACCATTTATTTAAGTTTATTTCAATTTAATAAAGCTTTGACCTCATAAGACTTCTTCAAAACTGAGACAGATGATTCTGAATTAAAAGTCTTTATTTTTCCCATCATGGTAATATGCTTTAAATTTCTATTTTTTCCTTCTAGAGCATCATGTCCTAACAAACTCCATTGTGTTAATAATGCTTAAGAGTTCTAACAGGTAAAGTCCCATCATTTTTTGCCACAAATAGAGGTGCCTTTTGTTATTTGGTATAAAATGATGAAGATGGACATAATCAAATCTCCATGTGTACATGAGGAGACTTTTAAACAGCCCTGCATTTCAGTTTATTGAGAGACAACAATATTCTCCCTTATAGCAAACCTACTCCTTTATTTTGGAAATGAATTGCACTCATCAATGGTAAAATTAAAATTTATCAACTAACAGTACTAAGAAAACAAATCTCCCATAATGTATTAATAATTTGAGAGCCAATAAAATGTGTTTTGTTTTGTGCTACAGGAAAAAAATGATTTAAATTGAAAATGTAAGTAGAGATTAAGAGAGGTTTATGGGGAAAATTATGTATTAACACATTGCTATTTTAAAATAAGGAATAGCAAGCAATATTGAGCAGAATAAATTCTAGACCTTTAATCATCTTAACTAAGTTTCACTCTGATTTAGGGCTATTAGAAGCAAGCTGGCAGCCCTACAGTGCCCACCAGTTCTGACATAATCCACTCCAAGAGCATGATAGCAAGCTCCTTCATCTCACATGGGGGATGCTTATCCACTCAGTTCAGTGAGGATTTACTGGGGCCCAGCACTGTAGGAAGTTTCCATACACTGAACTTGTCCATCTTCACAGGTCTCTGAGATGTAAATTTAGCATCACTGACCAGATGACATGGAAATATAAGTCAGGAGAATTCATAAAATACCAGAAGAAGCCCTGCATGTGTCAGCCACCCACATTCCTTCCATATTCACATGGTGTTTTGGCATGATGTTGAAGCCAAAGACAGCATCTTTAAAAGTGCAGCAATAAAGCATAGACACAGCACCTCAAATCAGCTACTTCTCCCATTCTTCATGATCACCAAATGCTTGTGGGCTTTACAATATTTACTCATAGGGAAAAAAATGTGTTTTTCTCTGGCAGTGTGAATTATACACTGGTGATCCTTTGCTCTATGTCTAAAGTCCATATATGAGTGAGTACATACCATGTTCCTCTTTTTGTGACTGGGTTACCTCACTCAGGATGCCTTCTTCAAATTCCATCCATTTGCCTGTGAATTTCAAGATTCCATTGTTTGTTGTTGTTGTTTTGTTTTGTTTTCTCTTGTTTTGTTTTTCCATTGAGTAGTATTATACTGTGTAAATGTGCCACATCTTCTTTATCCATTCTTCAGTTGAGGGGCACCTAGGTTGCTTCCAGGTTCCTGCTATTACAAACAATGCTACTATGAACATAGTTGAACAGATGTCTTTGTTGCATGGATGTGGATCATTTGGGTATATGCCTAAGAGGGGGATTGCCAGGTCCTGTGGTAGACTGATTCTCATTTTCCAAGGAATCGCCATACTGATCTCCAAAATGGCTGTACAAGTTTGCACTCCCATCAGCAAGGGAGGAGTATTCCACTTCTCTCCACATCCTCTTTAGCATAAGTTGTCATTGGTGTTTCTAATTTTAGCCATTCTGGCAGGAGTAAGATAGTATCTCAGAGTTGTTCTGATTTGCATTTCCCTGATGGCTAAGGATGTTGAGCACTTTCTGCCATTTTGGATTCTTCTATTGAGAATTCTCTATTCAGTTCTGTACCACCCTTTTTAATAGGGTTATTTGGTGTTTTGGTGACTAGTTTCTTGAGTTCTTTGTATACTTTGGAGATTAGCCCTCTGTCAGAGGCTAGGATACAAGCAGGAACCTAAGAGATTCATACACATTCCCTCACATAAAAGGGAAAAGAACAAGATCTCCTGAGCATATTGGAAGGGGGAGGGCAGTGAGTGGAGAGGGAGTTAGGAGAAAGAGAAGGGGAGGAGAAGAGAACATGTAGGACCAGGAAGATTGAGTATGGGGAACAATAGATGAGAGAAAAAAAAGAAAAAGAGAGAGATACCATAATAGAGGGAGCCATTATAAGTTTGAAGAGAAAACTGACTGTAGAGAAATGTTCAGAGACCTACAAGACTGACCCCAACTAACAATCTAAGCAACAGTGGAAAGGCTACTTTAAATGCCCTTCCCTGATAATGACATGGACAACTAACTTATATGCCATCATAGAGCCCTCATCTAGTAGCTCATGGAAACAGAAGCAGACATCCACAGCTAAACACTGAGCTGAACTCCTGGGATCCAGTTGCAGAGAGGGAGGAGTGATAAGAATAGGGGTCAAGACCAGGCTACAGAAATCCACAGAGACAGCTGAACTAAACAAGGACACCAGACTGATAGCTGGGAAACCAGCATTTGGGCTGACTCAACCCCCCTGAATGTAGGTCTCAGTTATAAGGCCTGGGCAGTCTAAGGGACCTCTGACAGTGGAACCAGTATGTATCCCTGGTGCAAGAAAGGATTTTGGGAGCACATTCCCCATGGAGGGATACTCCCGTAGCCTAGAGGCAGGAGGGAGGGACTAGTCCCTACTCCAAATAACTTGACAGATTTTGATGATCCCTCCTGGAAGGCATCACCCTCCCTGTGGAGTGGGAGGGAATGGGAGGGGATGGAGGATGGGGGTATGCAAGGGAGGGAGGAAGAGGGAACTGGGATCGATATGTAAAATAAGAAAAAATAATAAATATGTAAAATGTGTTTTGATATTTTAATCTTTCGTTATTAGAGCTATTTTCAAATTCATTCATTTTCATATTTTATACCAAATATGAGACAGAAAAAGACGGCCTTTAAGAAACCTGCTGCTTTTTCTATAATTAGAAAAAAAAGTGCAGCCATCTATTGCTGGTGCCCTTGTTCAGCTCATGTTTAAGCAGTCATGTTTGTGAAATTTTATGGAAGTAGCTTCTGACATTCCTACAAAACACAATCTTGTAGTTAATTCCCTGATCCTTGGACTTACAATCCTTCCATCCCCTCTTCCACAGAAGCGAACCTTGAGCCTTGAGTGTGGGAGCTGTGTTTGCAGATGTTTCCACTGGGACTGGACTGCACAACTCTGCGTTTTGATTTAGTCGTGGATTTCTGTGATGGTTTCCGTCAGTTGTAAAGAGAAGTTTCCTTGGTGAAAGCTAAGTATAAGATCAAATATTTAGAATGTAATTAGAGTTTATGCATGACACTTAAATTCTACACAAGCAACTACAAATAGCTAAGGAACACGAAGAGCTGGAGAAACAGTCTTCCCCAGAAAAAAGCACACCAATCAGTTTTCCAGTTCTACATGAACAATCTTGTAAACATATATACAAGAAATGTTAGACAGAGCAGGTTAGATGTATGTATTTATGAATATATACATTTGTACATATACACATGTGTATAAGAACAATTAATAAAACAAAAAGCCATAAATTTGAAAGAGATCAAGGAGGGATACAAGGAAAGTTTTGAAGAAAAGAAAGGAAAATAGGGAATGATAAAAAAACTATAATAGAATCTCAAGAAATAAAAGAAATAATTTTTGAAATGATAAACTCTCAAGAGTTACCAAATAAGTATTGTTTTATAGTTTGCTATTGCCAAAATGTTCTTTTCCTTACAAAAGGTAAAGGGAAAGGTGACCAGAGGGCATGAAGGCTCCAGTCTTTACCCTGACCACAGTCTAAAGTAAACCTGACAAGTTCATATGTGCTAACCATGTGTGCAACTCTTGGGTGCATGTACACACACACATACACACACAGAGAGGGGGCATATCAACAAAAATTATTGTTTAGCTTAGTGTGTAAATGTGTATATAAAAGTAGTATGCATTGCCTATAGAAATGTATGCATATTAATGGCTTAGTTGTACACATACATTACTGTACTGTACCAACTGAAAGGCCTTAAGCTGTGATGTCCTGTAGCGATGAGCACACGCAAGGCCCTAATCTCGGCTTCTCGATAAAAACAAGCAGAGTTCATTGGAGAAATGGCTGGTTCTAGGACGAGAACAGGAAATAGACAAGGAGAGTTTTTATGAGAACAGGAAGCAGGGTTGTAGTCAGGAGAAAGAAGCTTGCATTAATGGGAGAATGTCACAGAAGCCATCTGAGACATTGAAAATGATAAAAGCTGAAACAATGTCATCAACAAAATTAATTAGTACTTCATTATAAGCTTGAGTACAAGAAAAACCATCAGTCCATTCTCAAATAATAAATCATTAAACACATTGGTGTGGTGCAGGGGCAGACTCCCTTTGCAGAAGAATTACAAATACATCTGTGAAGTCACTCTATCCCAATCAAAGGGAAATTCACTCCTTGTTTTTTAAATATAAGATGTCCCTTGTCACTTTTTTATGATAGTGTGGTATGTCAACTAGAGAAAGGAGAAGCCTTAAACTGAAAGCAGTATTTTTCCTGGATTATTAAGGTCAACACTTAAAATTCTTCTTGACATTAGTCCTTATATGTTTTAATAAAAATAGCATTTCTATAATTTCCCCCAAAACCACAACCACAGTCCAATCATAAGACAATTTAAAAATCCTATTCAATAGTAACCACAAAATATTCCATAAAATTGTCAAGGCTATGAAAATCAAGTCTAAGAAACCTACAATCAAGAAAATTCTTTAAAAAAAAAAAAAACACCATAGCTAAGCATGATGTGGTGCAGAATCCTGAGATAATTTAAAAAGTCAATTAGTCAGAACTAAGGAACATGAACTGTGACATAGCAATGGGTGGCTAATAAAGACCTAGTGTATGTGGTAGGTGCACAGAGGAAGACAGTATTTGTTCTATTTTCAGCAAACCAAAAATTGCTTGCAAAGTTAAAGTCTGTTGGACTGGGGATGGACAGCTTTTATCTGGCATGTGTGAGCCCCTGGTTTCACTCCCCAGAAGTGAAAAATAAATCAAGTTGTATAGCTATTTCAAGGAACCCTTCTTATACAACGCCTATAGGAAATGTGGAGCTCTAATAATAAGGAGAAAAATTCAGTAAGTTTTCAGAAAAATGAAAAGACAGTTTCCAAGTCAATAGGACTTGGATGCATCAACAGTGACTGTGTGCTGAGGCAAAGGGTGTCGGGGGACAGCTAGTGTGTGTAGTTAGAAGACAACTTTCAGGGGTAGGTTCTCTCCTCTTCTCTCATCTCATCCTGTGGGTTCCAAGGATGGAACTCAGGTCATCAGGTTTAGTACAAGTACCGTTACTCAAGTAAGGGAAGTGCTTAAGCTGCCTTGCTGTCCTCTAAAAACATTTTGGAACTTCCAAAGACTCGGAAAAATGATCTTTTTTCACCAAAGTACTAAAATACAGAAGGAAAAAATAAAAAAAGCAATAGAAATTTGGACACAAAAATGCATAATCAAATCCTGAAGTATAATGAAATCTTGGGACACTGGGTGTGACTCAAAATGAGAAGTAGCATAACCCAAAGGAGAGCCGAATGTCAGAAACCTCGAGAAACAAACTGAATAAAGAAAAGCAATGTCCTGTGACAAAAGGAATCATGAAAATGTCATTGTGGCAAGCAAAGAAATTTATATTTATTAATAAGTAAAATGCTATCTTGGCAGTGGTGGCGCATGCCTTTAATCCCAGCACTCAGGAGGCAGAGGCAGGCAGATCTCTGTGAGTTCAGACTGGGCTACAGAGCAAGTTCCAGGACTCCAGAGTTACACCAAGAAATCTTGTCTCAAAAAAAATAATAATAATAAGTAAATTAGTAAAATGCTTACCTCTACCTCCATGTCTTAAATTTTAAAACTCTTATCCTCTTGCAGTGTGAGAGATCTCAGCAAAAGAAAAGTGGTTAGGAACTGGTCTAACTGCCGTGATGTAAGTCAATCAATAAAAGAAGTAAAACCTGAGCTTGTGACTGAGAGAGTGGCAGAGTTGGAGAGACTGCTGGGAGAACAAGAAGACAAACTGAGCTAAACCCACTTTCCAAAGCTTTGGTAGTAGTTGTTAATGATGCCGATAAGTCAGGAAATGTTAGTAATCACACATTAGGAAAATTTTAAACACACATCATTCATACATTTTTTTAAATTCTTAATTAAAAATTATTAAATATAGCTTTTTTGCTTTTTAATATCTTTTCCTTATTCCAAAGGATAGAGACAAATATGTAACAGTCTACTTAGTAGCTGCTGTCCCTTAGACCACCACAGACATATGAGGCATATGAAGACAGCCAAACTGAGCTCAAAGCACACTCTAAGCCTTGCCTTCCCCCTGCTAAGCAAGAAAAATAGAACAAATATTCCAATGATAACATACAAAGGGGAAAGCTATGAAATAGAAATATATTAAAAGTAAGAAAGGAGAAACAAAGTCCTGCTATTTTTTAAATTTATTTTATATAACCAAGTCCATTTAAATGAAAACAGACATTTATAGACAATATTTAGGAATTTGGGTGTCATTCTTTCCAAACTACTTCCTGCTGGTAAGGGGCGCTGTCTTGGGGGATTCGAAGAAGATTCAGATATCCTGGCTGTAGTCTGTAGGGCTGTTTTGTCCAGCTGTTTTGAATGTAGGATCACCTGGTACTCTGTTTCAGGTGGTCTGGCATGATCAAACCACATTAGTCTGGAAGGAATCCACAGCTTTTCATTTTCTGTGGAAACAAAAATAGAAATCCTTTTCCCCAGTAACTTGTCCTTCAACTTAAATTTTGGAGTCAAAGCATTTTTTTTAATTTAATTTATTATTTTACATGTCCATCCCAGTTCTCCCTCCCACCCTCCCACCCTCCCTTTTACCCTCTCTGTCCTCTCACATGCACCCTAACCACCCTCCCCTCCCATTCCCCCACCCCAATTCCATATGTAGGGGAATGCCATCCAGTTGGGGTCATGTAGATCTGACAGGTCATGTGAAGTAGGGACTAGGGCTTCTCTCCTGTCTCTAGATTAAGGCAGTTATCCCTCCATGGGGGATGTGTTCGCAAAGTCCTTTTGTGCACCAGGGATACATCCTGGCTCCACTGTCTGAGGTCTCTTAGACTGCTCAGTCCTTCTGGCTGATACCCATATTCAGGGGGGCCTGAGTCAGTCCCATGCTGGATTCCCAGCTATCAGTCTAGTGGCCGTTAGCTCCTCCTTGTTCAGGTAAGCTGTCTGTATGTGTTTCTGCCGCCTGCTATTTTTTTAACAATAGAAAATATATCTGATACCAACCTAAAATTTATGTTCAAGAGGGAAATAAAAGTATCTCTAGCAAATAACTCTAGTTTGTTTTGTAAAGACAAAATGTGGGTATATGCAAGGAATAGCACATTACAGGAAAAATCTCATCTTTTTTAATTTTGACAGACAGGCAGAGTAGGAATGAAGCAATTTTAATGTAGACCCCACAACAACGCCTTCATAAGATAAGACAAACAAGTATATGAAAAACATTAAAGTGAAACAGCATTAGTTAAGAGTCATATGGATAGCTCTTTTCTCCAGCCAAGCAAGATGCCCAAGGGAAAGAATGCCAAGGGGAAGACTTGGCCCCAGCCCCGCCCCTGCCGTTGTGAAGAAACAGGAGGCCAAAGAGGTGATGAATCCTTTGTTTGAGAATAGTCCTTAAGAACTTCAGCATTGGGCAGGATATCCAGCCCAAAAAGAGATCTCACTTGCTTCATCAAATGGCCTCATTATATCCGCCTACAGCGCAAAGGGCCACCCTCTATAAGTGTCTCAAAGTACCTCCTGCCATTAACCAATTAACTCAGGCCCTGGACCGGCAAACAGCTACCCAGCTGCTTAAGCTTGCCCACAAGTACAGGCCAGTGACAAAGCAAGAAGCAAAGGCTGTTGGCCCGTGCCCAGAAGAAAGCTGCTGGCAAAGGGGATGTCCCAACTAAGGTCTCCTGTCCTTCGAGCAGGGGTCAATGCAGTCACCACCTTGGTGGAGAAGAAGGCTCAGCTGAAGGTGATCGCCCACGATGAAGACCCCATTGAGCTGGTGGTCTTCCTGCCTTTCCTGTGTCGGAAGATGGGGGTCCCCTACTGCATCATCAAGGGAAAGGCCAGGCTGAGGCAGCTGGTCCACAGGAAGACATGCACCACTGTTGCCTTCACACATGTTAACACACAAGGGTGCTCTGGCTAAGCTGGTAGAAGCTATTAGGACCAATTACAAGGACAGATATGGTGAAATTTGCCGCCACTGGGGAGGTAATGTCCTGGATCCTAAATCTGTAGCTCGAATTACCAAGCTGGAAAAGGCAAAGGCCAAAGAACTCGCCACTTGTCTTCCTTCTAAAAAAAATAAAGTCATATGGATAAAAAACAGTAAGTAAGAAAAGAGAAGAAAAGAAAGAAAAAGAAAAGAAAAAAATCCCAGGGTATTTCAGTAACAAGCAAGCTGAATAAGGGAGAAATTAATTCTCAGAAGACAGACACTGGAAAACTGAAGTAGGGGCAGTAGAAGGAATTATCAGCAATGGGACCACTCCCTTGCCGTGGTCTCTGAAACAGATAGTTTTTAAAAGCAATGAGAGTCTGGCCCAGCGCTTAGCTGTGGGTGTCTGCTTCTGCTTCCATCAGCCACTGGATGAAGGCTCTATCATGGCATTATGGGGGAAGGGCAGTTAAGATAGCTTCTCCACTATTGCTTAGATTGTTAGTTGGGGTTATCCTTGTAGATTCCTGGGAATTTCCCTAGTGCCAAATTTATCATTAACCCATAAACAGCTCCCTATAGCAAGGTATCTCTTGTTCTCCCTCTCTGTCCTTCCCCCAACTGGAACTTCCTGATTCCTCCTGTTCTCCTCGCCTCTCCCCTTCTCCCCTCTCTCTTTTCTTTCCTACTTCTCTCCCCCTTCCCCCCATGATCCCATTTTACTCAGGATATCTTGTGTATTTTGTCTTCTGAGGGGGAGGGCGTCCATTGGGGCAAACTCCTGGAGTGCAGTTGTAGAGAGGGAGGATTGATAATATGAGCAAATGGGTCAAGACCATGTTGGGGAAACCCACAGAAACAGCTGACCTCAGCTGGTGGGAGCTCAATGACTCTAGACTGATATCTGAAAAACCTACATAAGACAGAACTAAGACCCCTGAATATGGGTGTCAGTTGAAGGGCTTGGGCAGTCTACAGGGCTGCTGGCACTGGAACCAGAATTTATCCCTATTGCTTTTTGAAGGCCATTCCTTATGGAGGGTTACTCTATCAGCCTAGAGACAGGGAGGGTATGACAGACTTTGATGATCCCCCATGGGAGGCCTCACCTTCTCTGAGGAGTGGGTGGGGGATGGGATAGGGAGATGGCGGAGGGAGGGAGAGGAAGGGAGAGAGAGAGAACTGGGATTAATATGCGAAATAAGATTGTTTTAAAAATAATTTTTAAAAAGGATAAAAGAAAGCACTGAGAGTGTGCCACAATAGCAGAGAGAGAGAGAGAGAGAGAGAGAGAGAGAGAGAGAGAGAGAGTCAATTATGGAATGATGAAAGGAGAAGAAATGGAGGGGCAAAGGAAGAGACTGGGACTGCAGTAAATAAATTACTGACTCCCTCTATGAAGACATTCCTTCTGTAACTCTCTGTGGACTCCTGTCTTCTTGGAATAGGAAAACAAATAGGAAATTTCCAATGTTTTGACATTTGTGTCCCATATGTCTTGAGCAGTACACTGCAGAGGATAGGAGAAATGTTTGGAAGGAAGCCATCTTCAAATTGCACTGCACCTCTGTGAGGCCTGCCCTGCTGACTGCTTGAAATGCAGGTTGGAGAAATCATCAGGGCAAAGTGCTGTCTCATTGGGACAGCTGGCCCAGCCATCCTCATTCTCATTTAAGTGTGCAAATCCCAAAGTCCCCAGTCACAGAGAGCAAACACAGCTTTTGCCTTTCAAAAGAAGAAGGAGACAGTTCAAAGTCCTTCCTAATGCTCCTAGCATCTCCAGCATCCAGCACACTAAGAGCACTGAAAAAAGAAAACTGAAAATGGGCAGAGCTTCAGAGTCCAGTTAAGCTGGAAGCAGGAAGCAGTCTGAAGATTTTGAGTGGTTTCTTCATTGAAGTGTCACTTAGGAAGGAGAGTGTCCCCTCATGCCTTCCTGGCACATCTGTTAGGAAGGAATGGCCACCCCTGTTTGAATTCTATGAACAATTTCAAAACATAACATGCAGTTTGGAACAAACGGGAAAATGAAACAATGTTGACTGATTGAAACTTCTCTATAGAACAATAATCCTGCCTAAACTGCTTCAATGGAATTTTTCTTAAAAACTTTATGTATTGAGCAGCATTACTTGAAATGGTATGCTTATTGTGGCTTAAACTAATACTTCCCTTTGTGGTAAATAAATTCATAGAAATGGGAGAGTAACCATACCATAGAGAGACAGTTTTAAAAGAGGTGCAGAGAAGACCGAGTGGGGAGAGCACAGGGGAGATGGGGTGAGACAGGAGGATGGGGATACTGATCTGGGGACTGAGAGAATAGCATAACAGGGTGATGGGGCTGAGAGCAACAGAGGCACCTCCCTTTCCTTTTCTGTTGGCTCAGGCCTGTGAACAGATCTTCAGAGTTCAGGCAAGATGGTCAGCAGTCCTTCAACTATGACATTTCCTTCAAGTTCTGAGTGCTAGCCCTAAGACAAAGATCCCTATGATGGGTGCTGTTCTTCAAGCACATGCTTGAAAGGAAGGCCACTTACACAATCAGCATTTGTGGACCTTAAAACTGCATTTTCCTCCAGAAATTCTCGACCTAGTATTCAATATAGTTCATTTGGAATTGCTAATTAAATTTGTCTTTAGATGATAGTGCTTGAAGGTGTCAAGACCTTTAATTCCAGAAACATTCCTGTTCTAATAGAGGGCAGCTGTTGGATGCATTTTGTAGAACTGTGAATCCTTAAATCAAGATGTGATTTGACAAGCTAAGTATGTTAGGAGCAAGGTTTACCCTACAATGCAAAACACAGGCCGAGTGATGTATTGTCTCCCTGACAAACACACTCTTACTTTTGAGGCTGGATTGACACATCATGGGTAATGAATCCTTCCTCTTCCAGTAATTAGTCTAGGGAAAACAATTACAAGATCTGTATACCACAATCCCTACCACTCCTAACTCCTTTGAAGACATTGCTAATCAATCACCATGTTCTTTGCTGCCTGAGGCAGGACTCAGCCTCTACAAGTCCGAAGCTGGCACAAGCATCAAAATCTGCTTTCCACCTGCAAGTTACTTCATTCTTTCCTCTATGTCTGGCAATTAGTGATTGTACTCTGGCCAAATGTAATTGCTTGTGGTTGGGGGTGGGGTAGACTGGAAAAAGTGTAGAACAAAGGGGAATTCTTTTCCATTTCTATGGAAATTCAAGGTAAAGGGTCATGCTGTAAATCTGCATGTTCGTGAGTGCTTGTGTTCTAGAACTTGCCATGTACTTCAACATGGGTCTTTCCACACACATAATTTTTTTTTTATTTTAGTACTTGTGTTGCTGCCATGTGTGATGCAGAAACGGTTAAACAAAACCAGGGAGCAAAGCTTTGGCAACTTTGCTTTAGGATATTGAAAGGCAAATATTCTTGTTTTCATAGTGCCATAGGAACCTTGGTATTTCTCATCTTAATTTTTGACCAAGCAACTATCCTGTTACCCACTGTGCTATGTGAGACTGCCATCTTTGTTTTCCCAGACTTTCTAGTGGGAAGAGTTGAGCTGAAAATCACAGTTATTCCACATTTTGGAGTGACAATACATCCTTGAAGACAAATATTTATTCATATGTCTACAGGATATATTTACTTTCAAAATCTTTTTACTACGGAAAAAAATCCCCCCTCCCTTCTCTCCAGGTTCAGGTCATTTCAGTGAAAGCTATGTTAATTGTACCTTATGAAATCCAATTTTTGCAACCAGAGACTAACATCAAAAACATTACTGGGCTCTAGTATGAAAATGTAATTTCTTCAAAATCAGTTAGTGAGACATTTTCAAAACACAGCCTGTTCTCTGAATGAACTAGTTTAGGTGTTGTGTATCAATTAGTACCCAGTCCCAGATCTCTCAGATTTTACTTGAAAAGGTGGTAATTCATATTTATGCCTAGCATATATTTTATTAGGATTACTCAAATTATACAAGATTTCAAAAAGAAATAAAATATCAGGCAGAGGCAGGTGGATCTATGTGAGTTTGAGACCAGCCTGGTCTACAAGAGCTTGTTCCTGGACAACCTCCAAAGCCACAGAGAAACCCTGTCTCAAGAGAGATGATGGGAGATGTCATTCTGTATATGTTTCTCATACTGGTTAATGAATGAAACACTGTTGGCCAATAGGAAAGCTAGATAGGCGGGACTAGGAGACTAGGAGGAAAGAGGAAGGAGTAAGGAGGAGTCAAGATGGAGAGACTGGGGAGACGAGATACCTGCCCTATTCTCCGGTAAGAGAAGACCACGTGGAAATAAATAGAAGTGGGTTAATAATTAAGACAGAGCTAGCCAATAAGAAACTAGTACCTGACCAACAGCATTATATCAAATACAGAGTCTCAGTGCGTTATTTGAGGCTGGCGCTGCTGCGGGACAAGACCAGCGGTGGGGTGGCGGAAAAACCTTACTCCTTACAGAAAGTATCTGATAGCATGAGCAAAACCTAATGTAGAAGACAACACAGGTGCAATCAAAACATTTCAGGAAGCCTTGACTTATGCATTCTCATGTGCTCTATGAAAGTCTCTTCTTGGGTTTGTAACACAAAAAATAAAAACCCAGACATAGATATTGGGGTTCAAGCTGATGGTCAGATAAGCAAAGCAGCCAAGCCAATAACTCTTACCTCTACCCAGGCTAAAGCAATCCCACCCTTAACGTGGCTGGATATTAATTGCCCAAATGTGGCTGGAGACCAAAATGCCACCGACTGAATATATGCTCCTATCTCAAGGCTTGGATTAAAGACATGTGATCCCAAGTGCTGAGATCACCTTTGCGTGAGCTGTTTCTCTTTTAGACTGGATCAATTTTGTAGCTCAGTGTGGCCTTGAACTAATAGTGATCCATCTACCTTTCTCCTGAGCCCTGGTTTAAAGGTGTGTTCCACCACCACCTGTCTCTATGGCTAGTTGGTATGGCTGCTGGGATTAAAGGTATGTACCATCACTGCCTGACCTCTATGGCTTGTGGCTAGCTTTGCATTCTGAACCCTCGGGCACGCTTTATTAGATCATAAAAATATATCACCACATGGGTTCTCTTTAATGTTATAAATTACTCCCAGCAAAAATGCTAAGTCAGGAAACCCAGCTTATAGGAATGCTAGTTCTATTAAACACATTTATCTTATTCCACTCAAAAAGTCTGCTCTGTTTTTCTGCCTTCCATATTAAAACTCCTAACTTTAATTTGAAAGACTAAAAACAGAGTTGAAAAAAGTTTCTATGTCCATGTGTCTGTTCCCCCAAACATATTTGTGAGTAGAAGGTCAGAGACTGGAATGACGATTCAGTAGAGGAGCACTTGCTGCTCTACCAGAGGACCCAAGTTCAGTTACCAACACCCTCTTCTGGCATTCCCAGGTATACAGTATATACATAGGAAGCAACATGAACAATAGATAGGCAAAAGGTGATAAGCAAAAAGATGCAGAGTTTGTTAGTTTACCTATTTTGCACATATTTCTTTGCAGCTAATTCAAATGCCCTTTAAGTTACAATATGCAAAGGCTCATAACCTATCCAGAATCCAAGGACAAACCATGGTTGGAAGAAGAAAATAACTTTAAATCACACAGTAAGGAGTGCATTCCTGGGAATGGACTTAAAGCTGAGGGCATGATCTATGAAGGCCTAGGTCCGGTGTGCTCTGAAAGTTTGAGTGTTTAAGTATCCTCCAGACCGAGGTGTGAGTCTGCAGATCATACCACCTGACTGTGACAGAGAAGACAGCCATGGAGTATCCCAGGGTAAACAGAGGCATAGTCTCAGGACATACCTGGTGAACAGTCACAGATAACAACTTTTCCTCTCTGATACGTTTTTTTTTTTTTTTATTTAATTTTATATAACAAAGTCCAATTAAATGAAAACAAACATTTATACACAATATTTGGGAATTTGAGCGTCGTTCTTTCCAAACTACTTCCTGCTGGTAAGGGGCGCTGTCTTGGGGGATTTGAAGAAGATTCAGATATTATAGCTGTAGTCTGTAGGGCTGTTTTGTCCAGCTGTTTGGAATGTAGGATCAGCTTGTACTCTGTTTCAGGCGGTCTGGTGTGATCAAACCACATTAGTCTGTAAGGAATCCACATCTTTTCATTTTCTGTGGAAACAAAAATAGAAATACTTTTCCCCAGTAACTTGTTCTTCAACTTAAATTTTGGAGTCAAAGCGTTTTTTGTTTTTTTTTTTTTTTTTTTTTTTGTTTTTGTTTTTTATTATTTTACATGTCGATCCCAGTTCCCTCTCCCTCCCTCCCTCCCCTCCAGCCCTCCCTCCCTCCTTCCCTCACTTTTGCCCTCTCTGCCCTCTCCCATGCACTCTAAACACCCTCCCCTCCCAACCCCCCATGACAATACCATATGTAGGAGAATGCCATCCAGTTGGGGTCATGTAGATCTGACAGGTCCTGTGAAGTAGGGACTAGGGCTTCTCTCCTATCTCTAGAATAAGGCAGTTATCCCTCCATGGGGGATATGTTTGCAAAGTCCTTTTGTGCACCAGGGATACATCCTGGCTCCACTGTCTGAGGTCTCTTAGACTGCTCAGACCTTCTGGCTGAGACCCATATACAGGGGGGTCCGAGTCAGTCCCCTGTTGGCTTCCCAGCTATCAGTCTAGTAGCCCTTAGCTCCTCCTTGTTCAGGTAAGCTGTCTCTATGTACTTCTACCGCATGGTCTTGTCCTCTCCATCTGCTTCTGGGTTCTAGTTCGGCTCAGTGTTTATGTATGGGTGTTTGCTCCTGTTTTCAACAGGCATTAGTTGAGGACTCCATGGAGAAGTTAGTTGTTGATCTCACTCTCCGGGAAGGGCATTTATGATAGCCTTTCCACGGAAGCTGAGATTGTTAGTTGGGAGCAGTCTTGTAGTTCCCTCGACCTTTCTTTGTGTTCAACATTATCTTCAAACCAATATTGGCTCCCTCTTTTATGTTCTCTCTCTGTGTCTCTGTCTCTGTCTCTGTCTCTCTCTTTCTCTCTCTTTCCTATTTTCCATTCCTAACCAGGCTCAATCCTCCTGGTCGCACATGACTTCCTCTCCTCCCTCTCATTTTCTCCTACTTCTCTCTCCATTAGCTGTCTTCCCCCACTTTACCTGAGGTCTGGGGGACTTGTCCCTTCACAGTTCTGTGAGGGAATTTATATGAATCTCTTAGAATACAACTTGTATCCTAGTTCCTTTGGTGATGTGAATTATAGGCTGGTGATCATTTGATGTAGTTCTAAAATCCATATATGAGTGAGTACATACTGTGTTTCTCTTTTTGTGACTGGGTTACCTTATTCAGGATGGTTTCTTCAAGTGCCATCCACTTGCCTGCGAATTTCAAGATACCATTATTTTTTTCTGCAGAGTAGTATTCCATTGTGTAGATGTGCCACATCTTCATTAACCATTCTTCAATTGAGGGGCATCTAGGTTGCTTCCAGGTTCTTGCTATTACAAATAATGCTGCTATGAACATAGTTGAACAGATGTCTTTGTTGCATGGATGTGAATCCTTTGGGTATATGCCTAAGAGGGGGATTGCCGGGTCCTGTGGTAAACTAATTCCCATTTTCCTGAGGAACCGCCATACTGATCTCCAAAATGGCTGTATGAGTTTGCACTCCTACCAGCAGTGGAGGAGTGTTCCACTTTCTCCACATCCTCTCCAACATAAGTCATCACTGGTGTTTCTAATTTTAGCCATTCTGGCAGGGGTAAGATGGTATCTCAAAGTTGTTTTGATTTGCATTTCCCTGATAGCTAAGGATGTGGAGCATTTTCTTAAGTGTCTTTCAGCCTTTTTGATTTCCTCCATTGAGAATTCTTTCTTCAGTTCTGTACCCCATTTTTTAATAGGGTTATTTGGTGTTTTGTTGACTAGTTTCTTGAGTTCTTTGTATATTTTGGAGATCAGCCCTTTGTCGGATATGGGATTAGTGAAAATCTTTTCCCAGTCAGTGGGCTGCCCTTTGGTCTTGTCAACTGTGTCCTTTGACTTACAGAAGCTTCTAAGTTTGAAGAGGTCCCATTTATTAATTGTTTCTTTCAGTGTCTGTGCCCCTGGAGTTATGTTCAAGAAGCAGTCTCCTATACCAATTTGTTCAAGGGTACCTCCTACTTTCTCTTCTAAGAGGTTCAATGTGGCTGGATTGATGTTGAGGTCTTTGATCCATTTGGACTTGAGTTTTGTGCATGGCGACAGACATGGGTCTATCTGCAGTCTTCTACACACCCTCATCCAATTGTGCCAGCACCATTTGTTGAAGATGCTGTCTTTGCCCCATTGTATAATTTTAGCTGTTTTGTCGAAAATCAGGTGTTCATAGGTGCGTGGATTAATATCAGAATTTTCAATTCGATTCCATTGGTCTACCTGTCTATTTTTATGCCAATACCAGGCTGTTTTCAGAACTATAGCTCTGTAGTAGAGCTTGAAGTCAGGAATGGTGATGCCTCCTGAAGTTCTTTTATTGTATAGGGTTGTTTTGGCTATCCTGGGTCTTTTGTTTTTCCATATAAAGTTGATTATTATCCTTTCAAGGTCGGTGAAGAATTGTGGTGGGATTTTAATGGGGATTGCATTGAATCTGTAGATTGCTTTTGGTAAGATTGCCATTTTTACTATGTTTATCCTACCTAACCAAGAGCATAGGAGGTCTTTCCATTTTCTGGTATCTTCTTTAATTTCTTTCTTTAGAGTCACAAAGTTCTTATTATATAGATCTTTTACTTGTTTGGTAAGCGTTACACCAAGATACTTTATGTTGCTTGTGGCTATTGTAAAGGGTGATGTTTCTCTGATTTCTTTCTCTGCCTCTTTGTCGTCCGAAAAAAATAGGGCTACTGATTTTTTTGAGTTTATCTTGTATCCTGCTAGTTTGCTGAAGGTGTTTATCAGCTGTAGGAGTTCCCTGTTAGAGTTTATTGGGTCACTTATGTAAACTATCATATAATCTGCAAATAGAGACAGTTTGACTTCTTCCTTTCCAATTTGGATCCCCTTGATCTCCTTTTGGTGTCTTATAGCATTAGCTAGAACTTCTAGTACAATATTGAAGAGATATGGAGAGAGAGGACAGCCTTGTCTTGTTCCTGATTTTAGAGGAATTGGCTTAAGTTTCTCTCCATTCAGTTTGATGTTGGCAGTTGGTTTGCTGTATATTGCTCTTATTATGTTTAGGTATGTTCCTGTTATCCCTGACCTCTCTAATACCTTTATCATGAAAGGGTGTTGAATTTTATCGAAGGCTTTTTCTGCATCTAGGAAGATAATCATATGGTTTTTCTTTTTCAGTTTGTTTATATGGTGGACCACGTTGATAGATTTTCGTATGTTAAACCATCAATGCAATCCAGGTATGAAGCCTACTTGATCATGGTGGATGATTTCTCTGATGTATTTTTGAATTCGGTTTGCCATTATTTTATTGAGTATTTTTGCATCGATGTTCATCAGGGATATTGGTCTGTAGTTTTCTTTCTTAGTTGTGTCTTTGTGAGGTTTGGGTACCAAAGTTATTGTGGCCTCATAAAAAGAGTTTGGCAATAAACCTTCTGTTTCTATCTTGTGGAACAGTTTGAGGAGTAGTGGTATTAGTTCTTCCTTGAATGTCTGGTAGAATTCTGCACTGAATCCATCTGGCCCTGGACTTTTTTTCGTTGGAAGGCTTTCGACGACTGCTTCTATTTCATTTCGGGTTATAGGTCTATTTAAGTTGTTTGTCTGTTCTTGATTTAATTTTGGTAAGTGATAGTTATCCAGAAACTTGTCCATTTCCTTTGAATTTTCAATTTTTGTGGAATACAGATTTTCGAAGTATGACCTGAAAATTGACTGGATTTCCTCTGTGTCTGTTGTTATGTTCCCCATTTCATTTCTGATTTTGTTAATTTGCATGTTCTGTCTCTGCTTTTTCATTAATTTGGATAAAGGTTTATCTATCTTGTTGATTTTCTCAAAAAACCAACTCTTTGTTGCATTGATTTTTTGTATTGTTTTCCTGGTTTCTATTTTGTTGATTTCAGCCCTCAAGTTGATTATTTCCTGGCGTCTGCTCCTGCGGGGTGAATTCGCTTCTCTCTGTTCTAAGGTTTTCAGTTGGGCTGTTAATTCTCTTATGTGACTATCCTCTGTTTTCTTCATATGGGCACTTAGTGCAATGAACTTCCCACATAGCACTGCTTTCAAGGTGTCCCATAAGTTCGGGTATGTTGTATCCTCATTCTCGTTGAATATTAGAAAGTCTTTAATTTCTTTCTTTATTTCTTCTTTGACCCAGGAGTGGTGCAATTGCAGATTGTTAAGTTTCCATGAGTTTGCAGGTTTTCTGCTATTTGTGTTGTTGTTGAATTCCAATTTTAAAGCATGGTGGTCCGATAAGATACAGGGGACTATTCCTATTCTCTTGTATCTGTTGAGGTTTGTTATGTCTCCTAGTATGTGGTCGATTTTAGAGAAGGTTCCATGTGGAGCAGAGAAGAAGGTATATTCTTTTGTCTTTGGTTGGAATGTTCTATAGATGTCTGTTAACCCCAGTTGAGACATAACTTCTGTTAATTCTTTTGTTTCTTTGTTGAGTTTCTGATTTGTGGTCCTGTCTAGTGTTGAGAGTGGTGTATTGAAGTCTCCCACTATAAGTCTGTGAGGTTTTTTATGAGCTTTGAGTTTTAGTAGTGTTTCTTTTACGAATGTGGGTGACTTTGTATTAGGGGCATAGATGTGCAGAACTGAGACTTTGTGTTGATGGATTTCTACTGAGATGAATATGAAATGACCGTCTTCATCTCTTTTGACTAGTTTTGGTTTGAAGTCTAGCTTGTTAGATATTAGGATAGCTACGCCTGCTTGCTTCTTATTTCCATTTGATTTGAAAATCTTTTCCCAACCCTTTACCCTGAGGTAATGTCTATCTTTGGAGCTAAGATGTGTTTCTTGTATGCAGCAGAAGGATGGATTCTGTCTTCGTATCCATTCTGTTAGCCTGTGTTTTTTTATAGGTGAGTTAAGACCATTAATGTTGAGGGTGAGTAAGGTCCATTGATTGTTGATGCTTGTTTGGTTTAGGTTTGTTGTTGGCAGTGGTATTGTGAATATATTTGTTCTGCTTCACCTTAGGTTTCTGGTGTAGTTGGATTATCTGTTGCCTACATTTTTGTGGGCGTAGTTACCTTCCTTGGGTTGGAATTTTCCTTCCAATACTTTCTGTAGGGCTGGATTTGTAGATACATATTGGGAAAATCTGGTTTTGTCATTGAATATCTTGTTCTCTCCATCTATATTGACTGAGAGTTTTGCTGGATATAGTAGCCTAGGCTGGCATCCGTGTTCTCTTAATACTTTTAGAACATCTATCCAGGACCTTCTGGCCTTGAGGGTTTCCATGGAGAAGTCAGGTGTAATTTTGATAGGTCTGCCTTTATATGTTACCTGTCCTTTTTCCTTTGCTGCTCTTAATATTCTTTCTTTGTTCTGTATGCTAGGTGTTTTGATTATTATATGTCGAGGGGTCTTTTTTCTTTGGTCCAGCCTATTTGGGGTTCGGTATGCTTCTTGTACTTTCATGGGCATGTCCTTCTTCAGATTTGGAAAGTTTTCCTCGATGATTTTGTTGAATATGTTTTCAACACCTTTGAGCTGGGCTTCCTCACCTTCCTCTATGCCTATTATTCTTAGGTTTGGCCTTTTCATGGTGTCCCACATTTCCTGGATGTTTTGTGTTAAGGATTTGTTGGATTTATGATTATCTTTGGTTGATGAATCTATTTCTTCTAGTTTATCTTCTGCGCCTGAGATTCTCTCTTCCATCTCTTGAATTCTATTGGTTATGCTTGTGTCCGTGGTTTCCGATTTTTTGCCCAGCTTTTCAATTTCCAGCTTTCCTTCCATTTGTGTTGCCTTTATTTTCTCAATTTCGGTTTTCAAATCTTGAACCGTTTCCTTCACCTGCTTAATTGTTTTTTCTTGGCTTTCTGTACTTTCTTTAAGGAATTTGTTCATTTCTTCCACTTTTTTGTTTGTTTTTTCCTCCATTTCTTTAAGGGATTTTCTCATATCTTCTTTGAGGGCCTCTATCATTTTTATGATGGTGATTTTTAAGTCGTACCCTTCTGCTTCCTCTGCTTTGTTGTTGTGTTCCATTCTAGTTGGTGTAGATTCCCTAGATTCTGGTGGTGTAATGTTTGTCTTTCTGTTGTTAGGTGTTCTCTTGTATTGCCTTCTTCCCATAGTTTCTTCCAGTAGGTGTTGGTGGTGTCTCTTCCCTCTCTCTATGGTCCTTCCCCGATGGGCTTATGTGGATCAAAGATTCAATGTCTGTAGCTCTGTGTTGTCCAAGCTCTCTAGGAGGTTTCTCTGCAGACAGGGATCCAGGGATGGGGTCAAGGATGAGGATCCAGAAGAAGATGCCAGCAGGTACTCACAGTGGTCCTCTGGCCAATAGCTCTGGCCAATAGCTCTGGCCAATGACCGGCAGAAGAGGACGAGGGCTGAGCTTGAACTTGAGAAGGTTTTGCAGGGTAGTGGGAACTCACTGAAAACTGGCGCTCTCCAGCTGAGACCTTGTTGTTTGGCAGGGGCCCGGATTTGGGGGTCAAGGATCTTGCCCTCAGGAACTTCGAGTGGACCCCGCAGAGATAGGCAGATCTCTGGGAGGGGCCCAGGACTCCAGCAGAAGACTGGAGGCGGGGTCAGAGACCAAGCTGGTGGAAATTACAGGTGGTCCCATGTGGATAGTCAGGTCTCCTTTGTTCGGAGTTGCTCTGAGAGGTCTCGGAAGTAGGGTGGACTGTTGGCTCCACCCTTTGTCCCAGTGCTCAACCAGAGCGGCAGGACCGTAGGTGGGGTAGGGCACAGGGTAGAGGGGGTAGGCTGGAGGTTGGGATGGGTGGAGGTGTATCAGAGCTCCAAGGGTGCTCTCAATGGGGACTGGAGACAGGAGCAGCAGGATCAGGGGCCAATCCAGGGAGTTCAGGCAGGGGAGGGGGGAAAAGAGGTTGAAGGGGACAGGCAGCCCCAATTGGGCCCAGACTCACCTCTGGCCAATAGCAGGCAGAAGAGGACGAGGGCTGTGCTGGAACTTGAGAAGGTTTTGCAGGGTAGTGGGATCTCACTGAAAACTGTCGCTCTCCTGCTGAGACCTTGTTCTTTGGCAGGGGCCCGGATTTGGGGGTCAAGGATCTTGCCCGCAGGAACTCCGAGTGGACCCGCAGAGCCTCTGATACGTTTTTAATTGAAAGAGAATAGCATTTCAATAAAACATTTCTGAATGTATAACTTAATTTGTCCTAACAGCTCCTAGGCCAAACACCATTGTAAAACTGGAACTAAGAAACATTCTGCTTTAGACTGCCAAGTCTATTATAGATTCAGATGAATCAGAATGGACTTAATGCTACTTTCAGAATACATTGCCATTCCCAAATTCACTCATTCTGTATGGCAAGGAAGTAAAAATTCCATTGTTTAGTAAGGTTCCAGAAACTTAACACCTAGAGCCTATGGCTAAATATTGGCCTCGTCATTTGCCATGAGAGAGCCTTCAAGGTTAAAATAACTGCTGTAGCCCTTTCCATAGTTGAGATCTCCCACACCCTCTCACCATCACTGGACACTAAAACAGATGTCCTCACTTTAGAGATGCCCTTTACTTTTCACTATTTTCCTGACTCTGGCATCAAGCTATGAGGATGATGAGAATTAAGTTATTTGCTTTCACATGGTCCTGTGTATGTTTTAAGGTGTTAGAAGGGAAAAAGTAGAAAGTGAAAGTTATGCAGTGGTTAAGAGCACTGGCTACTCTTCCAGAGGACCCAGGTTCAATTCCAAGCACCCACATAGCAGCTCACATCTGCCTGAAGTTCTAGTTCCAGGGGATCTGACACCCGCACAGAACACCAATGTATATAAAATAAAAATAAATAAATCATTTTTTAAAAAAAAAGAAAGTGAGAGTTATATTAGGAAATCACCACAAGGGAGGCTCAGCTTCAGAGTCACAAGCAGGGTTTGAATGCAGAACTTGACATCTGCTCTTCACACATTGGAAAAATACTTACCATTCCTGCATCATAATGTCTTCATCTTTAAATGGATCTAAGCAAGAGATAAGAGAGATACTTAAGGGTATTTTCTTGTCATATTTTGATATGATATAGGCTCAATAAAAATTAGCTCTTACAATTTTACCATGTAATATTGAGCATAAAGACAACAGATCTTCAAGCAAAGCCTTGAAATATTAACCAAGAAGAAGTCTAAGATTTTTTGGTAGAAAATTCTTAGCTGCAGAGAAAGAAAACCAAACACACATTTATTAAACACATATTATTTTCCAAATATTGGGTCAGTCCCTCATGTTATTTTATTATATTCTCAAAGCAACCCTGAATATCAAATATGGCTCTACAGTCAAGAAAACAACCTAAGAGTTTTTTTTTACCACTTTTGCAAAACTACCTAGATTGTTGGTGTTGGAGATAAATATAAGATTCTAAATCAGATTGCTCCAACTCCCAAAGTCAAATTTTCATCAAAGCAGGATTCTGTCAAAACATTCAGTGAATACCCTCAACACTTGTGTCTGTTCAAATGAATCAGCATGCATGGCATAAATAGAGGTCATCTTATGTTATCATGAAGCACTCCTAACAATTGCTCTGTCTCAACAAAGAATACACAGCTTACATCCCTAACCACAAAGGGATAAAGAACTTGTCCGTTTCATTGTTACTAGCTCCATTAGCCTGACCTTTACTACTTATAAAAATACCCTTTCCAAGATAATATTATAACATTAAAGGAGCGAAGTTGCATAATACTTTTCTTTCTTTCTTCTACAAGAAAGAAACTTTGTAGGTGTCAACAGATTTAGTGATATGCCTTGAGGCACTCTAGAGTTAATATTTCACTGTTAGATGGTAACTTCCCATCTGAAGATTTCTAAGACCTTTATAACTTTACAAATAATCTAATGTCTCTGCAGTCAATATTCTTTCTTTCCTAAATGAATTAAGAACCTGCTTGAATACACCAGGGGAGGGCACAAGGGTCACCCATGTCTTCAATGCTAGCTGTGCCTACCACTGCACTATAGCTGCACTTTCTTATATAATTGCTATAGCTCTTGTTACATCACAACACAATTATTTATACATAATATACATTACATATATTATGTATATATGATAGATATATATGATATATAATCCTCTCCAAATATCCAGTGGGCAAATGAATGATGAAACCTGTGTCTTATTTACTTTGTTGTTGTTTCAATTCAGTAACCATCTAAAGAGCACACCCACTGTGTCAGGACCCAAGACAGATGGCAAGACTTTGAAGACAAATGAGACATAGCATTGATCCCAGAGGTCTGTGGACAAGTGGAGGAGGCAGGCACATCAATACCATGTGGGAGAAAGTATGATGGATATCCAGACAAAGCCCCTTGAGAGAGTAAGCAGACCAAAGTCATCCTTGGTGGTTCAAAGAGAAGGTATAGGCAAGTGGTTCTCAAACTTTGGGCTGAGAATCATGACCCTTTCACAGGGGTTGACTAAGGCCATTGGAAAACACAGTTATTTATATTGGGATTCATAACAGTAGCAAAATTACAGTATTGAAGTAGAAACAAAAATGATTTTATGGTTGGGGTCACCACAACATAAGGAACTATATTAAAGGGCCTCAGCATTAGGAATGTGTGTCCCTAGGTTCTTCTGCAGCAAGTAACAGTCAGTGAACGTTCAATCAATATTCTATGAAGAGTAGGGTGAGGGAAAGAAGGAAGAAAGAAAGACACAAGGACAGCATTGGTCTCACAATGTTACAAATAGATTTCCCCCCAGCCTGGTCCCACAGCCACACCAACCCCAAATAACACACAGAGACTCTATATTAGATATAATGCTGTTGACCAGTTACTAGTTTCTTATTGGGTAGCTCTGACTTAAATATTAACTCATTTCTATTAATCTAAGTATTTTCATGTGGTCTCATCTTACCCGAGAGAGGGCCTGGAGTTCTACCTATTCATCCTACATGTTGAAACTCCTCCTACCTCTTCCCGAAACCTCCTTCTCTCCTAGTCCCACCTATCTTGCTTTCCTATTGGCCAACAGGGCTTTATTCATTAACCAATATGAGAAACATTTACAGAATGACATTTCCCATCACCACAAGCCCTTTTTATTTCCACAAACTGTCCAAGTATGTATAGTTTAACCACTTCCCATTTATGAGACTGACTCATGATTTTGTGCTTTAAGACATGAAACAAAACTGTCCCTGCTCTTTTTCTGTGTCAGAGAGGTCCAGTCTCATAATTCATGT
This sequence comes from Phodopus roborovskii, assembly GCF_943737965.1. Lineage (NCBI taxonomy): Eukaryota > Metazoa > Chordata > Mammalia > Rodentia > Cricetidae > Phodopus > Phodopus roborovskii. The sequence goes on along the minus strand of NW_026125295.1, from coordinate 36,740,700 downwards.
GAGAAATGCTTTTATAGTTGCCCGATTTATCAAACCCATCAGTAACCCAAATACTAAAAGGATAAATATATGAGAAAAATATGAAGACATAGGTGACCTGTCAGTGTCTCCAGGTGGGAACTGTGTCCTAAACTAACTCAACCCCTCCTGACTTCATCCCACCATGAATTACCCACTCTAGGATGACATCCATCATTTTCAGCCCCCTTTATAAAAGGTAGCAGAGTATAAATGGAGTCTCTTACATCAACAAGAGTCTAGATACTTGAAGAAAAAAATAAAATGAGACAAGGAGACCACAAGATGGGTGGATGCTGTTTTAAACAAATAATCTCCTAGAGCATCTTTTGTAAGGCTTGTTGGAGCCAAATTAAGAGTTTTTAATGTTCAGGGGGGAAACCATATGTATAAATATGATATAATTTAAAAGGAGAAGCTTAAATATCTTGACATACAAACATACTCTTTATAGTTAGCAGGAAGTCAATGCTGCTGGAAGGAGGTGGGCAGGAGGGAAGTATTGAGAGATGAAAACTGGAGGTGTAAACTAGTGTATGCAAGTTTTCAGTGACATGGCAGGACTTTGGATTTTGTTAGCTGTTAGCTTATGGTTGGAAGGGTTAAGAGTTTATATAAAAAGATCATTTCCCTCAATATTTTAGAAAATTTTCTTTGAATTTTTTTCTTTTGAACTCTTTTCTTTGGAAAGTCCCTTGAATTCCTTTGAATGCCATTGAAGAAACCCAGATACAGTGGTCCAGATTTAAAAAAAAGATAATGCTGGTTAGATTAGGGAAGTCAATCCAAAAAGGATGAAGATGCTGGGTTTGGATCTGATCTAGAATGTGCTAAAGATTTGGATGTGGTGATACTTGAGATAGAGTAGTAAGAGATTAGTTAACTTTTTACTCTGAATAACTATATTAACAATAAACACAGAACACAAGGAACTGAGAACATATTCTGCACCAGAGCATAATCTGCACACATAGCAGTAGACAAGAGTGAGGAGAGATGCCACAGATGGCCTTCAACAAGGAGCCATAGCTGAGGTATTATATGGCATCCCCTCCAGCTGAAAACATTATCATCATATTATTACAGTCTCAGGGAGCCAGCATTATTTTTTTACTTCAGAACATCCTGTACAAGCTGAGAGCTCAGAAAGTATATTAAATCAAAAATGTGAAGCATGGAAGACTTGCCTGATAGAATATCTCATCTCCCTAACTTCCACAGTAGCACCACCACTGGCTGACTCTCCATGCTTGCTCAACCTAATCTGCTCTAATTTGTGTTTTCCCTTATCTGGTTCATGAACCTCCCAACCTGGATAATTTTTTTTCTTTGTCCTGTCATTCTATGCCACTTGGAAACCTCTTCAGGATATAAATCTCAGTCACCACCCTACATCTTTCAAGGGTAGCTTCACCACACTGCAGCCCATCTCATACCATTACCCTGACATGTGACATAGCACTTCTCATAACCTTCCATGGATGGGAGTTTACATTGTCAAAGCCTGACCACACAACAGATTATACCCAGGACAGCAAGAATCTTTTATTTTTGCTTTCCTGGCCAAATTATCTGTTAAACTTCTTTGAAGTCATTCCACAAACTTTATGTAGAATGAATCCAAAATAGACAGATTTCTTTTTAACTAAACACAAGTATAATATCTGTATTTTTAGGTTTTTGCTTAGGTTTAAAAAAATGAAATTACAAATAGTTTCTCTTCTTTTCTTTGAGGTCCTAGGAATTGAACTTAATACCTCACATATGTTAATAAGTATTCTTTTGTTGTACAATATTATTTTGCTCTTCTGGTATACAATATTATTTTAAGATGTGTTACAATTGTGTATGCTGTAGATTATTTGCTTAAAGATGCAAAGATATATTGCATTCTTTTATGCTGCATTTGTTTAATTCTGTGAAGCATTGTTAGTTTGCCTAATTGGCCTCATAAAGAGCTGAATGGTCAATAGCAAAGCAAGAGAAAGGATAGGCAAGGCTGAAATCTGGAAGGAGAAGATCAGGAAGCAAGAAAAAAAGAAGAACAGGAGGGCATCAGGTACAAACCACCCTACTACACAGCAAACCATGGAGTAAGAATTTTTTTAAAATGTATGTAGAATAGAGGAAGATAAAAGTCCAAACGATAAATGGGATAATTTAAGTTGAGAAATGCCGGCTAGAAACAAGCCAAGGCTGGGCATTCATAAGAAAGAATAAGCCTCCTTGTATTTATTTGGGAGGGTTATTGTATTTATTTATTTATTTATTTATTGTTTTTATTTGCTCCCAAAGTGCAAAGAAACAACCAACTCTGTTTAGTTTTAAACCAGCTCCGTTTAGTTTTAAACCATGATGCATTTCGTTAATGGGCTGAATGCATATGTCTCCTAGTTCTTACATATTAATTCTACCTCTCAATGTATCAGTATCAAGAGTCAGGGCTACTGGAAGATGATCAATTTATGAACTCAGAACCCTAATGATGGGCTTAGTGTCTCTTAATGGACCCCAGGGACAGAAAGATGGTTCAGTGGGTAAATATTCCTGCCATCAAAGCTGATGATCTAACTTTTATCTCCAGAAACCACATAGTGGAAGAAGAGAATGAATTTCCACAAGTTGTATGTACATGTACACACACACATACACATACACACACACATACACACACACACACACACACACACACCACTAAATGTTTTAAAAGCACAAAAATAGAGAAACAATGATGAGAGATGTTATTTTGTAAATATGTTTATCTTTTTGGTTAATAAATAAAGTACTGTTGGCAAATAGGAAAGCAAGATAGGCAGGAAGAGGAAACAAGGAAGATTCTAGATGTAGGTGAGAAGGGTCAAGATTCGGGGACTTGAGAGAGCAGAGGTCCAGGCCCTCTCTCCAGTAAGATAAGACCACATGGAAGCACTTAGATGAATAGAAATGAGTTAATATTTAAGACAGAACTAGCCAATAAGAAATGCTAGTAAAAGGCCAACAGCTTTATATCTAATACAGTGCCTGTGTGTGTTATTTGGAGCTGATGCAGCTGTGGGACCAGGGTGGCGGGAAAAACTGCTCGAAACAAAACAAAGCCAGAGAGAAAGAGAAGCAAGTGACATTTTGGGTATGCTTGCTGCTACATTGGTATCCTAGACATTGTCATGTTACAAGTCACACAACCATACTGATAGCCTTAACTGTGAGAACCAATTTTTGTTGCTTGCTTACTGTACTACTAGCTTATGGCATTTGGTTATAGAAGGCCAAATGACAGAGATAGTTTTCCAAAGTTACATGTATATCTTCTCCCCAAACACCTCTGAATTCCATCATCCTCAACCACAGATTTATGCATGTGATCTTTGCAGCTCTATGCAGTTCTTCCCTCTCTTTAGAACACCCTTCTCCACCATTACTTTCAGAAAGCTTCAACTGAACTTTTTGATTTAACTCAAGGGACACTTCCATATCTTCTGTCTGTGTCAAGAATATTTGAGCATGAAATCTGATGCTTCTTAGACACCTTCCACCTTAATCTAATGCTCACCTATCCTGATAGACTATCTTCCCCATATATATCATTTCTCTAGAACAGAATTGATATCCAGTGTTTTTTTCTATCACCAGGACTTAGAATCAAACTACAAAAATTCTAAGTTCTTAATAAACTATTGTTGAAGCAAATGGACTCTGAAAACCTCAGCTTTCATCACAAGCGATCTATAAGGCAATTCTGTTGTGACTTGTTTCTGGTTTCACAGATGAACTGTGATTAATTATTGTGTGTGGAGCCAGAGGCGTGCGGAGACTCCACCATGTTCACACAGCCCAGTTGTGCCGAGCAAGCCACCTTTTCCCCAGTAGTTGTGTTTGGCCTGAGTTGTTTTTTGAGGCTTTGTTTGTTTGTTTGGTTGGTTGGTTTGGTTGGTTTGGAGATTTGGTTTGGGTTTTTAACTCCTCTGGCCTTTTCAGTTCTTGGTTGTGTAATCAGTCTGGATGACAGTCTGTTAGCAGTTACTATTATTATGTAAATTATTTCTTCTACAAAGGTTGTTTTTTATGTGTTAGAAATGGCACAAGATCAGGTGGAGTGTTTTCTGGCAAAAACCTGAGATTTACAGGTGTTCCTTGAAATATTTTACACAAGTATCCTTGTATGCTGAAAGTACCAAAATCTTCCTGACTTAATTATGGTAGAAGCAAAAGGAGCATTGTTCAGCGTAGTCTATCTGATTCTATGATATGCTTCTGACCAGATCCTCACAATTACAACCACTTACTTCTAGGGGTTCTATTAAAATAATTTTACAGATATAAAAATCAACTTAGAAAAAATCAACTCAGGCCATGGAAGACCAAACATGGAGCTCTTCAATACCTAGGTTTCTCAGCTTACTCCAAAACACACTCCTAAAACTAAAGGAAAAGTGTAGTTATTAAATATTCTTATAAAGCAAAAAAATTCTGCTTTGAGGTTTCTAATCTCGAGGCAAAGATATGCAAAATGATACTTTTCTACTGCAAAGGAAATGTCTCTGTTAATTATCAGCACTTACAAAGTGAGGATTTCTCACCCACATGAAAGAAAGAGGAAGTGGGTACACAATATTTAAACTACAGTCCAGACCAGGCAGTTGTTTACTATGCCAGCGGAATGCAAAGAAAATGTCTGTGAACAAATGAACGGCAGCACTGAATTATTCTGGTGACCTTTCCAGGTTTTACCTCAGTTAAGCATCTACTTGTCACTAAATATGCAAACTTTCAATTGAATTAAAAAAATAATTAAAATTAATTAAAATAAAGCTAATTCTGAGAGCAGCCCAAATCTGTAGTCAACAAATTTATACCAACTATACTTCAAGAGCCCTCACACATTTCTGAAAGTAATGTATTGTTTTCTCTAAGTTATAGCTGAGGAAATTAAATCTAAAGAATGTGATCAGAATTGTATATTGCCTAGTGTGTTCAAAGCTGTAAATGAGTCCTTGCTCTGACTGTGTCTTATAACCTGCGCAAGAGGATTCTTTTATTTCCTAATAGCTAAGTATGTCAGTATTGGCATGAACCAGCCTGCCACCCTCCTGGGCTTGAAAGACATCTTATAATAAAGGCAAAGTGGACTCATTCTTGCTTATGATTAAATCTCTTTCTCAAAGATTGGGCTATGTCCCACCTATAACTTTAACTACAAATGGTTCTATATTGCCTGTTCCAGGAAATGGCAACAATACCTTTGTTTCAGAAGGTTATTATAACTCCTGTTTGTATGACCACCTTGCTATGACTACCTTGCAACCATGGCTTTGTTTCAGATGTTACGACCAACTTTTTATGCTTATGCTCCGCTTCTTTAATGCCACATATTTTGCCTATTCAAATCCCCTGAGCTATAAAAATCCTCATCTTGCCCATGTCCAGTGCTGATCTCTTGACACCCCCCCTTTAGGGGGAGACAGCTATGTACATTAATGAACAAGCTTGCTTTAATTTGGCCATTATGATTTAGGTCAGTGATTTTTCTCTGTGCATCTGTGGGATTAACAGTTTCCCTTGGAATAATATTCCCTCCAGTAGTCAAGACGGACATCTTTGAATACTAGGAGACATAGAGACTGAGCATCCAGGAGAGAGGCTGGTTGTGATAAAAAAAAAAAAAAAAAAAGACAACATGAAGCCAGTTCTTAGAAATTAGTATAATTATTACACAATTGGGCATAGTTTATGAGTGGGTGACTTCAATGCTTATATGTTATTAGTCATTTCATACACAACCCCATGAGATATTTTAGAGATCAGCTATTGGTGGTCAGAGATGCTTATGATCTATGGATGGAGTCATCTAATCTTATCAAATCTCCAATTATGAGTGTTACATCTTTCTCAGATCACATAAATATGCAACACTCAAAGATGGTAAAGGTTTCTTTATCATCTCTATCCCCAGAGCTCTTGCCTGTAGAATGCTGGGTGGTTAGCCTCCAGTTGTTATTCCCATGTGAGCTGAAATGATAGAATGTAAAAATTCATTTTGCTTAATAAGCAAGCATCCCTGCTAAGGAAAGATATCAGGTAGGTACCTATAAAAATAGCTGTATTCAGGGCTGGAGAGATGGCTCAGAGGCTAAGAGCACTGGCTGTTCTTCTAGAAGTCCTGAATTCAATTCCCAGCAACCACATGGTATCTCACAGCCATCTCTAGTGGGATCTGATGCCCTCTTCTGGCATAAAAGTATACGTGAAGATAGAGCATTCATATATAAAATAAATCTTAAAAACAAAAAAAGAATAGCAGTTCTGTCCTAAAACCCTGTTTGGGGAGTGAGGCAGGAGGAGAGGTGTATGCTCATACATTTATATGTTTATGGTGGCTCCACTGGACAGAGAAGATTGAATAAAATTATTAAAGAGAAATACTAAAGAAGCTGCCAGAAGACAGTGAAAAAACTCTTTATTTTTCCCCAGTCCCGACACTCAATGTTGTATGAATGTTAAAGCAGGAAAGTAAATTCAGCATAAAAACCCAACCATTATTATGGCACTGTCTAAGGGATAAAGTATACATACATATTGAGAAGTAACCAATGTTCTGCCCAAACAATGGTGACCGGTATGGCCCTCAGGGACAGAGGAGGTTTTATTGGCCAGTGATGTAACACTTGAATAAAATAACTCAGAGCATGAAATATGCAGCCAAGAAAATATGGTTCTGCTGCTTTCCTGCTATGCAATTGTAGCCCCCGCCCCAAGTTAGCATCTCTGAGCAGTCTGTCTGCCTACGAAAGGAGAATGAATTTGTGCCATTGTGACCATGAAACAATGTTAAATATGTAAAAGGCTTATCTGAGTCCAAGACTCAGAAAGAAACTATGAAGGAACAATGAGCTGGTTCAAACTTATATAAACATGCCATAACTGTAATGTATCAATGAAATAAAAGACTATTCTAGTTACTGACATATTGGTTGAATTTTAATCAGATAGTTATAAACCAGATCTTAAAGTCACCCTCAGAGACAATCCAGCATGCTGTGTAGTCAAAACTAATCACCCTGTGCACAGGAGAGAGGAGCCTGTGCACAGTCATGCTCCTGGAGCTGGTGTTCCCAGGAGAGTGAGCAAACTAACATCCTGTGACTCTGTGACTCAACAAAACTCAGCAGTGTCTCAGATGACTGGCAAACAGCCATCTCAAAACATTTCTGTGAATCTCATCTTTAAAATCCTCCAGGATTCTCTTGTAGAGACATAAATTTCAACCAACACATAGGGATTCATTACATATGTATAAAGGTATAAAGGCAGTTTGCCTTAAAATGATGTTTGGTCAATCCAGCAACCTCATTAAAGGCTAAAAATAAGTAATCTGAATAATATATGCACACCCCCAGATCCTTGCTCCTATTGAAGAAATTGACCCCTACAACATGCCCTTCTCCTTACCGAGAGCTCATGTGCCTCCACTTCTTATATATCTCATCACTCAAGAAAATCCCATTGTAATACACTATTCTTAAAATTGTTTTATTTATAGAAGAGGCTTGCAACAATCCAGACTGAAATAAAATATATTTTCCTGTGCCATATTTCCAACAAACACTCAGAAGATCCCACAATCAAACAATATATTTCCAAAAAAAAAAATATTTCTAGGTTGCTTGTTCCTCCATGAGGCTGAGAAAAGATCTTCCAAAATTCTGACTTAAAGAATTCACATTGAACATAGTTGAGCAAGTGTTCTTGTGGTATGATTGGGCTTCCTTTGTTGAAAATTCTCTGTTTAAATATGTACCCCAATTTTCACTTGGATTATTTGTTTGTTTGTCTGTTTGTTGATATCTAGTTTCTTGAGCTCTTTTTATATTTTGGAGATCAGCCTTTTGCCAAATATCGGTTTGGAGGTCTTTTCCCATTTAGTAAGTTGCTGCTTTGTCCTATGGACCATGTCCTTTGCCTTACAGAAACTTCAGTTTCATGAAGTCCCATTTATTAAATGTTGATCTTAGCATTATGTGTAATAGCCAGAACTTGGAAACAACCGAAATGTCCTCAACCAAAGAATAACTAAAGAAAATGTGATATATTATACAATAGAGTATTACTCAGCTGTTAAAAAAAAAAAACAATGACATCATGAAATTTACAGGCAAATGGATAGAACTAGGGAAAAAAATCATCCTGAGTGAGGTAAACCAGGCCCAGAAAGACAAACATGGTGTGTACTTACTCGTAAGTGGATACAATCCACAGACCCAGTGACCAGGTAATGAGGAGGGTTCAAGGGAAGACACCTGGAGCTCCCTGGGGAGAGAAATAGAAGAGAGTTTGTGAGTGGATTGCAGGCAGGTGGGTATGGAAACTAGAAATCAGATTGTATGAATACTGAGACAACCGGGAAGGGTTGTGTGTGTCAGAGTCAGATAAAACCTGGTGCAAGGCAATCTCCCAGGTATCCACAAGGATGACCCCAGCTAAGACTCCTAGGAATAGTGGGTATGTAGCATGAAATGGCCATCTTCTTTGACCAGGTAAGACTTCAAGTGGAGATAATGAAAATCCAACCCAGTCACATAAACTCCGACCTACACTCTACCCTGTTTATGGGATGTGCTGGGTAAGGGTGGCCTAGAAATTGAGGAAGTGTCTGCTTTGGCCTAAAACCCATTCCAGGAGAGTAAGCCCATCCTTGACACTACCTGGAGCACCAGGACCCACAGGGTAGATGACCCAGAGACTTAGGGTAAAACCAAACAGGAATGGAGAAAAAAAAAACTGTTAAAGTAGTGATGCCTAACGACACTCAGCTATACTTATAGATTGGTCCCTAGTTCAATTGTCATCAAAGAGGCTTCATCCAATAACTGATGATCAAGATAAACAGATAGGCCAAATATATGTTTACTGAGGGAGAATTAACTTACAACCTAGATAGATGAACACCAGCAGGTTCCACTGGATGTTCTCCTCTCCATGTCCGGCCAGCAAGAGAGCATTCCCGGGCTCCTCCTCATACTCAATTCCACAGGTCACTTCCGCCCCTGGCTCCACCCCCCCAATGGGCATGGTCAGTGCCACAGAAGGAGGCAAATTGAATATCCCCCTACAATTCCCCTTTTAGTCTAAAGAAAAGATTTAGGCTTGATACAAAACTATATATAAAACAGTTAATAACAACTGTGCTCTAAGAAAAGGAAAATCGAGACCAAAACGACATTCATATCTAGTCCTAGGGTGAAGGCATAACGGAGTTTACAATAGAGTTGTCCTAAGCTGGAAAACTTAAGTCTAGTACCTAATATATCTAACTAGGAAGAGAGAATAATAGTTGTGATAGTTTAATCTTCAACCTCATCAAAACCTGAGAAGGAAAATAATGATACTAGGGTAGACAGGAAGTGCGGATGGGCAACTTCCAAAAGGTGCAGTAAGGACAGAAACAGCAAGCCACCTGGACAGTCACCCAAAGTTTCACAGCAATGTTGGTACACCCAGTTTTGGCTAAGGCCAAGAGTACTTGACAGACCACAACAACAACAGGGAGGTAGAAAGGCTGTCTTACCCTGACTTGGCAAAGTTCAGCAGTCTTCTATATTTGTCTCCTGCAAGCACATAGGACTGTATGTTCAAATCAGTGGTCAAGGTGGGGGCAGTTCTTTGCCCAAGAGGCCAAAGCGAGGATGAACTCCAGAAGGAGCAATAACAGTGCCCAACATATTTCCGGGAAAGTGCACGGTGCTGTAAGGAGCAATAGTGTCTCATGTCGACAGATTACTAATATTAAAACATTTAAATGCCATGTTCTGCATGTCTATGAAGTGATTGAAGATTAAGCATCCATGTCTGACTAATCTCATAGGTAAAGGAAACATGGATGAAGATAATCTGTAATACTCAGGAATTTAGCTAAAAAAAAAAAAAAAAAAAAAAACACTGATTAAAACTTCCTTGAGTAAAGCAGGGATAAATACCTAAACAATATAACTATGTACTTATATATACATGTAAATCCCTAAAATAGAGGTAGTGTAGAAATGTCTAGACAAGAGGTAGAACTATAAAGGGCAGCATGATAAATATCCCAAATTGTATCAATATACAAAATGTCTTGAACACAAGCAAAAGTATACATACATAGAATATGGTAAGGATAATGTGCATAAAACATCATAAATGGAAAAATTTCAAACAATATGACAAAATATAATATACAATTCTTTCGGGAAGGGAATATAAACTTAATTTTACATAGGTTACCACAAATAATAATATAAAACAATGTAAGCTCTAATACTAATATCTCACTCTTACTCAATAATTCACAAGAAGATAGGCTAATCTACCTATATCCCATCTAAACCATACCTTTCCCAACCATACCCTATTCCTGCCTAAAAGAGATACCTGAGTCTAAGCATCATCTTCCATACCCAACTCCAAGTAACTAAAACCAACCCTAAGAAGATGAATATTATCCCCAAATTCCAAGAAAGGGGAAAGGTGGCGTCCTCCTCAGACCTAGTTCCGCAGGTCACTTCCACCCCTGGCTCCACCCCCAATGGGCGTGGTCAGTGCCAAAGAAGGAGACAAAGTGAACATCCCACTAGGTAGGGGAGGAACTGGGAGGAGAGAAAGGAGAGTAACTATGGCCAGAATGTAAAATAAGCAGATAAATAGAATACACACTCAGTGGGCATCTCTGTCATGCCAAGTACAAAGCAATGCTTTTACTTCCATACAAAGTATTTTGGTAAAATATGACACCTCCTTTATTAATCCCAAGTGAATAGTTAAATGTTCTTTAAGTTTACAAGATATAATTCTACATAAGCACCCATTGTATGAACAAAACCAGAAGTGATATTTGAAGATGGCCAAAAGATAACTTTTCACCCTCTCTAAAAAAAACTAAAACAATAAAAATAAATAAATAACTTTCCAACAGCTATGGAGTAGACACTACCCAAAAATGTGTGAAGAAATAAAGCTCCTTTCCATTTTTCAGTATGAGCCAATAAATAAGTACAGTTCAGATCAAAGTAAAATGCTCTCCAGGACATAAGTTGATAAAGATGTTGGAAAACTTCAGAATTGGGAGAGTCTTAAATCAGGTGTTTGATGGCATAGCGTCTTAGTGTGTTTCCTCCAACCTCTGCTAAGAATGTGACCTGAACAATCAGATGCAAAACTAACACATCAGAAAAAAAATTACCCAGAGTTCCTCTTTTAGTTTAAAACCATTAAACAGATCTAAAGCTCTGAGCCACAGGAAAAGCACTCATCCAAAAAGACTAAATCAAAAAGGTGTTAGCATTATAGATGTGTCTGGTGGCCACTTAATAAAGAGAGCCTTTGGGGAATGAAATATAATTCATCTAGTTATAAAAGTTAGCCAAAATACAATATATAAAAATGTGTCTCCCAGAAGCAGTGACAGTTGGCTAATTCTGCTTCTTCCACCAAAGGCTATTGAACAGCTGGAGATGCAGCTCAATCGATGAAAGTGAGGAACTTTCCAAGTGTGAAGAAACAAATTAATGAGTGATGGGAAAGATTCCCATCTATCCAATTCTGCCCTCCCAAACATTGACATTGGACCCACATGCAAGTTAGCCAGACCAATGTGTCACCTGTTTAATGGAGTTGGAGGGTCCCTGAGATAAAAGATTTAATGATCTGTGATCTGAGAGATACTAGGAAATATTACCTTCATCCCATTTGATTTTAAAACCATCCTGGCATAAAAACTAAAACACTTATACATGAGGTCACTCCCTTTATCTAAAGTTTAGCCTCCAAAAGTCATCTAATTAAACAGTCCCAAAAAGGGAATATGTACTTACATCCTCTAACAGAGTATCTATGAGTCCATGTCTGGGCTATAGCAAAGATGGATTGCTGAAGGGATGGAATGGGGTGTTGAAGAGGTCTGGGAAGAATGCTTACTAAGGGCTAAACAGAGAATGGCTGGGGCAAGGGAGGTGTGAGACATCCCTGATATATTTAGGGAATGCAGAAAGCAGTGCCAGGCTTTTAATAATTGAAAAGGAGCTCATGTGTGAGAGGAGAGACCTCGACCTCTTCTGGCTACTTGTACCTTTTTCCTAGGTCATGGAAGTCAAATACTTAACCTAGTGAGTTTTAGTGCCAGCCCAACTGCTACTTTCTCTTCTCTGCCCTACCTTCCCCACCGAAAACTATGTTGTCTCCAGCAGTATGTGTAATGCATCCTATGTGGTGCTCCAGCCTAATTCAGGAACAGTTCAGAACATGGTACCTATCTTATTATGCACGTGGGCTCCCGGAATTTGTCATGTTTAAGAATTACATAATAGCATAATTTTTTATTTAACAGAGTTAAAAACTTTTAAAAAGGTTATCATATATTTCTGAAGTTCCATGTGTAGCGTAAACAAGATGAATTACTAAGATCCCTGGTGAGCACTTCCTTCCCCGCTCACTTACCCTTGACTTCTAAAGCTGGTTTTGGTGAACGGGCAGTTCACCATTGCACTACTGTTGACCAAATCACACTAAATCCTAGAGGGCACAGACTTTTGTCCTCAAAACTGTTCCATTATTTTAACTATCTTAAGTTAAAAAATCCTTTCAAACCCTTATTGTTACTTCTTATGATAATATTTGCTACAAAAAAAAAAAAAGAATGAAAGTGTGTAAGTGTGTTTAGTCACCCTCTTTCCCTCTCATTTCAAACTTCACAAAATCATTCTGTGTCTCCGGGTTCTCTTGCCACTATAAAACTACATCACAAATCACAGAAAACCTGCCATAACAAATGATCAAGCGGTAACACTGAACAGTCAGCACAGAATCTGCTATAATTCAGGCATATATGAGCTTTTGAAATAATTAAATTTTTCTGTCACATTTTTCTTTTGTCTTCTTTTTTCTTTGCTTTGTTTGTTTGTTTGTTTGTTTGTTTGTTTGTTTGAGATAGGGTTTCTCTGTAGCTTTGGATCCTGGCCTGGAACTTGCTGTGCAGACCAGGCTGGCCTTGAACTCAGTTTCCACCTGTCTCTGCCTCTTGAGTGCTGGGATTAAGGCGTGCACCACTGCCCTGCTTCTTCATCACATTTTTAAGTCAAACAAATTACTTCCACATCCATGTCTATGATTCTGTTCAAATCCATTGCAGCTACTAGTATCTGTCTGCTATCTGCCACATACATTTCTATGAAGTATTTTCAGAAGACTAAGAAATCCCAGGAAGGACATTGTTACTGTTAGTGCTAATTTTTTGTCTGAGGTTAACTATCACTAGGAAGATCATTTAGCTGAGATAATGACCTGAAGGACCCAATGAAATGGCCCTGATACAGGGTGAGTCTGTTCTTTCTCCGAGTTGAGAAAAGACCTCAACCACCCAGCACAGAAGTATTTGGATGTGCAGAAGCTGCCCTCATTTCACATTCATGGGAGACTGGAAATAAATCTAGGTTATGCTGCCTAATTCTCCTGACAGATACAGGCTGCTGGCGTGCATGAGATATTCCCCACCGTCATTTGCCCAAAGGGCATCAGAAGAGAGAGGGAAATGAACTTCCTCGGAGTAGCTTAGCCTAAGTTCTCACACAGTCAATGTTATTACACTTTCTTGAGTTTGAGGTACACAGAATTATGATGGATCAATTATAAAGAAGAAAAACATCTGTCAATATTTCACCTCTACAGTTCAGCAAACAGCAAAGTGAAATGGCCTAGTGAAATCAGCAATGTCTTCTAATGGGATTCTGTATCCTAGATGCTCTGACATCTTCTGACCCAGTGGGCTCTGCATGGATAATTCCAGCAAATCCTGACTTTCTACCTATTGTCATCTTGCTGGCAACACTGATGATGCATCCATGACTCCAGAGCTGAAGTACTTCCTGTTGTTCACCTTGCACAGAGGAAAACTAGATCAGTGCCTGCATTATCTGGTTGTCTCATCAGTTACTGGCAACTAGTTCAAATCATTCATTCTCTGTAAAGTAACTTAACTTAGTGGGAAGCCTGTTTTACTTCTTGGGGAAAAGAGAACAGTTATTATTAGACAAATTTTGTTAATCTAAAGAAGTTACCTTTACCAAAGGGAAGTTTAAAAAAAACACAACTTTAAAATAATCAATGGGTTCCCAGCTATCAGTCTCCAGCGTTGGACAAACTCAGACCCCCTGAACAAACATGGGTCTCTGTTAGAATGCCTGTGCAGTCTAAGGGACCTCTGACAGTGGAACCAGAATAAATCCCTGGTGCATGAAAGGACTTTGGGAGCACGTTTCCCATGGAGGGAGGAGAGAAGGCAGGCAGGAGAGAAGGCCTAGTTCCTACTCCAAATGACTTGACAGAATTAGATGACCCCTCCAGGAAGGCATCACCCTACATGTGGAGTGGGGGGGGGGTGGGATGGGAGGATGGTCGGGGGGCATGGGAGGGTGGAAGAGAGGGAGGGAGGGACAGAGAGGGAACTGGGATCAATATGTAAAATAAGAAAAATAAATAAATAAATTGGAAATATTTTCAAAATAATTTGACAATAAGAATGATGGAGACAGGTAAGTTCAAAGTACACAAAAAATTGGTACTAATAAGTTACCAAATTTTAATAACATCTTCTGTAAGTAGATGTTGGCAATGAACTAATTTCCTTTCATTATTCTTTAAGATTGGTGTGAAAGCAAGACACAAGAATACAAAGGATGGGAAAGAGAGAGAAGAGTTGGGAGGGAGAGATAGACACAGACAAGGATAAGTCATAGAGTGGTAAATTAGGCAAGCTAGATGGACAAGGGAAGATAAACAGAATTTCATCACTGAGCAATTCATAATCCAACCCAAATCTTGTTGTTTGTTTTTCTTCCCTCAAGTCGATAGCCCATGAATATTTAAGGCTTATCTCAGGGTTTTTGAAAAGATTGGTGGCTAAGGGGAGGGAGAGGATTTATTTAGTCTTCCTTTGAATGTTTTCAGTAACTTTTGGACACCCACATTTTGTCTTTTTTCAGAAACTTGATCCTTTTGCTCAGATGGCCATAGTCTCTTTCCTTATCTTTGAAAAATTTAACTCAATAATAATGATCACCTACTGATTGGCCTCCCAGAAAAAGTATTAACCTTGAAACTAAGGCACAAGCAATGTTTACAGAAATCAATCACAGTAAGGTTAAGGATGTGGTCCTCTTAGAAAAGAAGGACAACTGTAATGCTTCTCTTCTCCATCCTTGAAACATAAAACAATGAAAAAACCATGCTACCAGTTTACTGTACTATATGCACAACTGAAAGGTTCAGACTCCAGTCTTTATGGTACATTAAGGAGACATCTGAGGCTTCCCTGAATAGAGATGCTACACTCAAGAACTGGATCACAGCCATAATTCTACTACAGTGTCTCACAATTCTGTCCTAGCCCTTGATCAGTCCTAAAATGGACTGTGGCTTCCTTAATCATGTACTTTAAAAACTCTTAGGCCCAAGGGTTAGAACCTACATACTAGAAACTGACACTCAGCCCCATCAGATTTCTCTATGGGGAGAATATGTGGTTTCTGTCTCCCTCAGTTTCCCACCAGATACTACTTCACAAGAGCCGACATATGCTTTGCTTGCTGTATGACATTTCCAGGTAAAAGTCAGTGACTGTCCAAAAAGCATCTCCCACTGAAATTTTTCCCCAACCTTTAATAAGATATGCTGCTAAATTTGGTGAACAATTTAGATGGAATAATTTATAATGTTAGTTATCCTCCTTATCACAGTTCCTCAACAGAAAAGTCACTAGGATATGCAATTAACTTTCACATCATTGATCTAAAGCACAGAACATCTTGATTCATCTCACACCTCTTGGTAGATGCCAGCCCATGCTTTTTTAATGGCTACCCTATGCCCTTCAGTTCCAAAGTATTTCTCAGAAGGCTGGAGGAATGGCCTAAAGGCCAGTCATGCATGTGGTCTCCAAGTAAGAGTCTGAACTCATCCAGATACCAGATTTCAACATTTACTGCAAAGAGTCACAGGTTATAAAACAAAAGAACAAAGACAAATAGATGTGAACCCTAGTAAGCCTATGGGGAAAAAACAAAGCAGATAATGCACACTAATGATTGGATAATCAGCATGTGTGGTCTTTCTGTGGAGCAATCAACATGCCATTATCACTGTTTTGGGATCAAGAAATGTACTAACAAACAAATGGGTTTTCCACGCTAACAAAGTGTTATGAGTTCTGCTTCAGAAAGAAAATAACCAATTCCCACAATTATAACCCATTACTCTAATAGCCTCTTCCCTCCTAGCAAGAGGAGAGCCTATGGTTGTGATGATGTATCATCAAATAAGTAGTCTCTTCACATCTGAACAACTTGGAAAAAATAATAGATAACTGAATTAAGTGCATTCATGAGTCTGGAGAAACAAAGGCTCATTAAAAGTACATGCTCTATACTTGACTAACTAAAGATGGAATTGGAAATGCTGGCAGTGACACTTTTTAAATTTTGATAGTTCTTCCCAGTTGCATTTTCAAGCAACCTCTTGCTTTGCTCAATAAATAAATGTTTTGCTATTCATTTCTGAAACTTGTCCTTCAAAGAAAATTTTTATCTGAACTCAAAAACTGTATCAATCCCTTGTCCAGTCATCATCAAAAAGGCATATGGGAGCTGATGCAGAGACCCACACTCAGACATCATGCAGAGAGAGAGTCTACATTTGGAGGTCTCCATTCAGCCCTTCCTCTTGGAGCTCAGAGAAGCCCTCAGAAGACAGACAGGAAAGAAAGACTGTGGGAGTCAGAGAGCAGCAGGAGAACATGGGCCATTGAATCCACTAAGCAGGGCTCATATGACTCACAGAGACTGAAGCAGCAAGCACAAGGTCTGCGGGGGGGGGGGGGGGGGGGTCTGCACTAGGTCTTCCCTCCTGTTGAGTTGCCTTGTCCAACCTCAGGATGTGGGCTTTTGCCTCGTTTTGTATTGTGTTTTAACATGCTTTATTGTCTCTTGGAGCCCTGCTCTTTTCTGAAGGGAGGGGGGGATTTTGGGGAAAGGCAGGTGTAGAGAAAGAGGGGGAGCTGGTAGTAGTGGAGGGAGGGGAAGCTGTGGTCAGGATGAAAGAAGAATCTATTTTCAATTACAGATAAACAATTGATTGATAGATAGGTGTTAGATAGATAGATAGATAGATAGATAGATAGATAGATAGATAGAATGCTGTTCTATCTTTTGATAGTTTTTTCATCACTTCATTCTTTTGTGTGTTCCCTCCTTCCCATTTTGATAGCAAGGTTGAAATTCAATGAGAGGTAGAAACTTCGAAAAATAAAAAACTGAGTAGTCTTGTCTCTACCAGTTAAGAAAAATTCAACCTTTTCTGGGTACTTTGGCTTGTGTGGTCTAACTTTCTCTGAACTGTTTTTGTTTTGTTGGCTTGTTTTTGTTGTTTTGTTTTGTTTGGGGGCGGGGGGTTGTGTTGGTGTCGATGATGATGATGATGGCGATGACATTGTTTTCAGCTTAAAATATTCAAAATCTGTCAGCAGGCACTTTTCTTTGTAAGAAGCCTCAAACAGTAATAGCAAACCTCCTGTCCTCGACGGAGCTATTTCTCCTCTGATGTTGATACTCAGTGTGCTTCTAGAAGAGCTAGTTCCCTGAGAGACTGGCTACAAGGTGGAACACCTGTCCTGAATAGGGAGTCAGCCTGAAATTGACCTATCTATTAGCAAAGCTAAATTCTATACCACATGAAGACTAGCTTGATAACTTTGTGGGTGATTTTCTTTCTCAAAATGCTAAAGGTATGTAGCTTAAAGGTCAGAGTGAGGGTCCTGGTGCCAGTCTTGATTTATACATCTTTGAGCAAAGTGGTTTTTGTTTTGTTTTGTTTTGTTTCTATCTTTGTTTCCCGATATACAGAAATTATATTAATGAAAGTTTGAAAGTTTTTGAAAACTCTAAGAACAAAGACTGAAGCTGCTTTCCCACACAATCCCTCCCTACTTCCCTTTACTCATCTCATGATTTATTCCATCAATAGTTTCACTCACCTGTAATTGTTTGGGAAAAAGCAGGCTACAGAACACTCTTCAGGGCTCATTTTTTGCCTTCATCTAACAGAAACTCTGCTAAAAAGCCAGAAATTGGCACTGTGTTTTAAATAAACACTTATCCTAGCCAGGTCTATAGGAAAGAATACAATGAAAATATTGCAATATATCACATATTAACATTTTGTGAAACTTTCGCTTCAATCTATGAATGTATATTTATGAACGTATTTACATAAGAATTTATAAATAATCCAGATCACAGAGTTGGATGCTTGTTTGGCATGGTTCACAGTCGAAAAAGTCCAAGGTGTTACTGTTTAGCAAGTTGGAATTGTTACTTTCCTACCTCCAAAGCCAATTTCTCCAACCCCTTATACAAACTTGATGCAATATTTTGCTTAAAATATAGCCAAACTTTCCTCTCAACACTCAGATATAATAAGAATATGAACTCTGTAACAACCATGGTTGGCATTAAGTAGTAGGCATATTACCAAATGTTGCCAAGAAAATGTAGTGTTATTTTACCAAATAATATAGAGAGGGAAACTGAGAAAAAAAAAATCAGTGAGTCAAGAATTCCATTTCTATCACAAATAAAGTACTTATTCCTATGAACAGTGCACACTTTGCATATGTAACACAAACATAGCCTCCACCACTTGAGAGATGCATCCTAGGGCTTCAATTTAGCTTTGCAGACAGTAGTATCTTGGTATTATGAATTCATCTCCTAAGAGTCCATAATCCCTGCATTGAAGGTTTGGGATGACTGTTGTTTCTTTCATTGCTATGGGTGTCATTTGTGACATTTTCTCTAAATTCATGATGATGATGTTTATAGAAACCTTTCATGTTACACTAATGCAACTCTGGTCTGAAATACACAGAAAAAACAGCCATGCTTGTGGCTGAACCACCCACACCTGTGCCTTATGACATATGTGGAGAGCTTGCCATGAGAACTTGATGGTTAGACCCTATTGCTGAAGACACTGCATACACTGGTCTCAGAGTGATTGAGACAGTACTGACCAGCACTATTTCCAGCTATGTTTCCCTGCCCTCTACTCTTCCCAGTTTCTCCCTAGCCATCCAGAGCAATTCCCCTTCTGTCTCTCATTAGGAAATAAGCAGAACTACAAGGAGAAAAAATAAAATGAATTATAATAAGTTAAAACAAAACAAACACGTTTGAATAGGACAAAACAAAAAGGATGGAACAAGCTCAAGAAAGGGCACGGAAAAGAAATATAGACACTGAAACCCACTCTTCGACACACTCAGGAATCCCCTAAAAACATAAAACCAGGATATATATATCCTGTATGACACAAGGGTTTTGCCTACATGGATGTAAGCTTATCATTCGTGTGC
Organism: Phodopus roborovskii; assembly: GCF_943737965.1. Classification (NCBI taxonomy): domain Eukaryota; kingdom Metazoa; phylum Chordata; class Mammalia; order Rodentia; family Cricetidae; genus Phodopus; species Phodopus roborovskii. The sequence continues at coordinate 36,721,253 of NW_026125295.1, read as the reverse complement.
AGTACACATATCAGATCACGTTGGGAACAAAAGTCCTGAGAGAATGTGCATTGTTTGGCATGGGCATCACCATGTCAAGGACAAATGCCTCATACCTATGGTAATAGCAAGCCTTCTGCCGTGGCAAAACTCAGAGAGATGATGAATCCTTCCTCTGATCTCAGGGAGAATGTTAACAATGCCTGCCAATCTAAGTGTTTAGGAAAGATTGGCCAAAGTATGCAAACACTAGGAACAGTGTTTCCCTGCTCCCAGATGTTTTCAGCCTGAGCCTGCTCCCCTACAGAGATCCTACACTAGCTAACTCCTTCCTCTGTGCTATACAAAATGAACCACTGGTTTTTCCCAAGTAGTCATTCTGCTTGGTTTGGCTTCATCAGAGTGAGGATGCCCTCCCCCGGTGCCCCAGCTTTACTGCAGAAGCCTGTCCTTTCTTAATTACCTTAAATCAGATTCCAGGACACATCCTTGCCAGACACAGTGTGAACCCCTTAAACTAGTCACCAAGTAGAAGTGATCTGCCATTTGGCTTTTGGGATCATCTGCAAGAGCAACGTGTGCTTGAAGCCATTGAACCATCTCTGCAGCCCCTAGGGCTGCCTTCCTGATGAAGAGACTGACTCTTCAGGGCTGTTAAAAGGAGGAGAAGGAAGCATACATGAATAATATGAAGGAGGAGAAACAAGAAAAGGGCACTTGGTGGGCTGTTTGGTAACAGGAAAAACAGGGCATGTGGATCATTAATGTGCAGTAGAAGGAAATGTACTTTGTAGGTAGGGAGGAAAACAGAAAAGGCGTTCATTGATGCAGCAGGTCTACAGGTAAAAAGCTAAACAAATGGGGATTAGAGAGCTGAACTATGAGAGGGAGCAGGAAGCTATGAAAAAAGACGGCATTGATGCTGGAAAATTCTCAGGTGCCTTCTCCATGCTATAGAAGATTCCCTAAAGTATTTACTTCACCAAAATCAGCTTGTCGCAGCAATTGTCTTAGACTCCCTTGCCTCATCATGTGCATAGCACTGTGTGAAGGTCAAAGGACAGTTTGTGGGAGTCAGTTCTCTCCTTGTCCCATGTGGGTTCTAGGGGCCAAAGTCAGGTCCTTAAGCTTGGCAGCAAGTGTCCTTTGCCAATGAGCCCATTCTTTTAATTTAAATACATTCTTGTAGTTACATTTAAACTGTGATTTTCATAGGCAAGAAAATCTAACTTAATTTTTTCTAATCAAGTGATGTATTATGTATGAAGACCTTGCATAAACACACATATGTGTGCACAATTATGAAACAGAGCTGAACTTGGATGATTGGTGACTTCTGCATTGCAGAAAACCAGGGGCAAACGTGGAATGCATTTGTCAAGGAGATTAGCTGGAAAGATTAACCTTTGAAGATAATTCAGAATTATGGAAATAACAGTGAATAGGGATGAATGGAATGGTCTTAACTATTTTACCCAACCATTAGGGTAATACAATATATTTTTACAACATCCTTAAATATTAGCTCTCTTTCTCTGAGTGAGCAAGATTATTTCAAGGACAAGGAACATTACTTACCTTCCAGCCAGTCTCTATTTAAACGCTTTCATTTTTATGCCAGGTTTGCACTGTATTTAGGCAAAATCTGTTCTCTTGTAAGTTTTGGCCAGTTGCTATGAATCTTTGCTTATTTTATTAGCTAAAGTTTTTCTTTGACAATGTCCTCATGTATATAATGCCTCCTAACTACTTTCATATCCTACCCTCTCTCATCTCCTTCTCTCTTTCTAATTAAAATGGATATCAACTGTTCTATTGCTATCAAAGACACCATGACCAAGGAAAGTTATAGAAGAAAGAGTTTATTGAGATTTACAGTTTCAGAGGGTTGGTTCACTCCATGACCATCATGGTGAGGAACAGTAGGCAGGAAGGTATGGCAATGCAGCAGAAGCTGAGAGCTTACATCCTAAGACATCAACCATCCAGGAGAAAAAGAGCTAACTGGGAATGGGCAACAGCTTTTGAAACATCACAGCCCATCCCAAGTGACACAGCTCATCCAACAAGGCCACACCTATTAAATCCTTCCCAGACATTTCCACTAACTGGGGACTAAGCATTCAAATATATGTCTATGGCAGTTCTTCTCATTCAAACTACCACATCAAGGAATGATATCAACCAAAAGCTGGTATAGCCATATAAAACATAGAACCATTATTTACTGTTGGTGGAAGTGTAAACTTGCACAGTCATTATGCAAAACAGTGTGGGGGTTCTTCAAAAATCTGAAAATAGAATTGTCATATGACCATTCTTGGCACATATCTCAGAGACTTGACATGCTACTACAGAGATACTCATTCATCCAGGTTCATTGCCACTGTGTTCACAATAGCTAAGATATTGAATCAGACTAAATTTCCATCAACTGATGAATAGATAATGAAAATATAGTATGTATACACAGTGGAACTCTATTTAGCTGTAAAGGAAAATTAAATTATTTATTTTGCATATGGATGGAACCAAAAAAAATACAATTACTTAGGAAATCCAAATTCAGAAAGCCAAATGCCAATGTTCTCCTTCATAGGTCCATCATCTTAGCATCCATTTTCTAGGTAGAGTACCTATAGAATTCAAAAAACTAAAAAGACAGCATTGGGAAAGACAGCTTAAGAGAGGGAGCCCAGCAGAATGTGTGTAATATGAGAAGAGAGGATGAATGCTGGAGGCATCATAGTTATTAATTAGGTAAATGGTAATCAAAACAGCTTTGAGTTTTCATCTTACTCCAGCTGGCAGTTCAGAATTTATATTGATCTGTTCTAGGCTAAGCCTCATAACTAAATATTTGATAAATACTAATGTCCCACAAACAGAACTATTTTCATGAATTATATTTAGTTTAATGTTCTTCCAATAACATATTGAAATTTTTAATTTTGTAATAAGCATCCTACATCTTCATTTTGCAAAATATGCAGTCAGTGCTCTATGTAAAGGGAAGTTTTCCTAGGTGTCATATCACAGTGTTCAGCCAGGCATTTGATTCCCTTCTAAATATTTTAAATGAATAAATTTCTGTGTGATGTTCAGTCTTAACAATAATCCTCTGGTAAGATGTTTCACAGATTGTTGAACACTAGTGATACACTCTTTTTCTGAAATCTTAACAGAAATAGCATGAAGTGTTCCATTTTGGTTTCATAAAGGAAAAACATGCTTGTGAGACAAAATTAAAGGGAAGAAAACATACCAAGACTCCTGTGAGGAAACAAATGGTTCAGAGTCAGATGACCATATCAGAGCGATGCTAGGTGAAGAGGCAGACAAGAAAACTGCATTAGCGTGCCTTTTCTTTCCTCTGAGCTGCAGGGCCCTGCCCCTTGAGAATACTTGGGGAATTTCACAGGATAAGGGCTTTCCATTTATTCAGTGAGTCTCTCCCATCACTGTATCCACTTCTGCCTGTCCCTTACCAGGAAGCTCAAGAAAATCAGTTTTCATGCATCCAATTCCACAGTCTCTGAAGCGATTTGAAAGTTCTAAGTGACTTTTTTTTTTTTTTTTTTTTTTTGGTCTGCTCCAAGTTCATCTTCATTTCTGCTAATGAGTTCAGAGTACTGGGCCTGCGAAGGAGACCTGACTTGTATGTCAATGCATACAAGTCAAACTATTCTTTATTCTTCAGCTTTCTGAATGAACCCTTTAGGTCTCCAAAAGTGTGGAGTAACCATGTATGATGATACCAATATACTATGGCTTTTCCTAAAGAGTCTTCTCCATAAGCACCAATTATTACTGAAGAGAACATATATTTATAATCCCTGCATCATAAACACTAAGTCATTTCTATAATCAAATTTCATTGTCAAAGACCAAATATACAAAAATTGATCTTTCTTCTATGAGCATGTTTTCCTAGCTATCCAAAAGTCCATTTGCTCTTTACATCATTTTTATTCTGATTCTTGCCTGGCATTAAAACTCATATATTAATCTGCAATTTATAACCACTGCTACCAAAACTATTGATTTTGGTAATACTTTATGTAATCACTATTTGGTTATCTTGGAACGTGGTGTTTATCTGGTCACTGGAGGCTAGCAAGTCCTAGATTTAGTCTCCCCAGATGTATGTCACAGCCCCACCTCCTTGTGGCCTCAGGTGAGCCATTCACATCTATTAACTTCGCTTTCCTTCTTTCTCTACTGGGATAATACCTATCTTTCTTTAAATATTGGTAAGTGTTAGGAAGTGTTAAGTAGACCATGGTAAATTCAAAAGCATCACTTATATTATTAGCAAGAAACACTTTTCTTCCCCAAATTTAGTGATTTCATTCTTAACACCCTCTTCCCATAATTTAGGTAGTTAGTCTTCTCTTTCCAGAATTATGGTCTCTGTTTGAATTTCCCTATAATGGAAATACTGAAAGCCAAATTCTGCTTTTTCTTTCCCCTAAAAATGAACAAATAGTAAAAGATTGTGTTTTACTTAGTTTGGGAAAGAGTGTTTTCCATTGTGCCAACAAATTATTTTCAAGTTTATTCCATATATCTTGGGATATGGTACCAGTAATCTGGTTATCTTCAGTTTTGATAATGACTACCTTAGGATTTTAACACCAACAGAAATTTAGACCATGAGTGGAGATAAATAGTATGACATCAATCAATCTAGCCCCAAAACTGTCTCAGAGTAAATTGAAGGAAGTGAATGATTTGCACAGTGAAACTTTAAAACTTTGAAGGAATAGATTGAAGAATAAAGGTGGAAAGATCTCCCATGCTCCTAAGTCAGTAGATTAATATTGTTCAATTGGCCATCCTACCAAAGGAAATCCAGAGTCAACACAATTCCCATTGAAATTCCAATGCAGTCCTTTACAGGAATTGAAAAAAACACGTAAGCTTAATATTGAAATACAAAAGACTCAGGATATCTAAAACAGTTCTAAACAATCACAACAAAATAAAAATATAGGGAAAGGGAGGGGTTAACCATGGGCCTATTTCTGGCCTGCATTCTGGTGCCCTGCTTGGAGCCTCCTGAGGACTAGGAACTGTTTGCATAGGGAAGCCCATCTGCCATGGACTGGCCTGTCCAGAGTCTGCCAGCATCCTGGTTCCACCTCTACTCATGGAGGGAGCCCACCTTCCAGTGACATGCTCAGAGTCTACTGAGGACTGGGGACTGTGCACATGGAAAGCTGTCCCAGCATACCAGCCCATCCAGAGTCTGCTAGCACCCTAGTTCTACCTCCACCCACTGGAAGAGGAGAGCTATCAGAGTCATGGACCTGCTTGCACCCAAGGTTTTGGTGCCCACCAGGAGAAGGAGAGACCCCACCAGTATGCACTGAAAGAAGGGGTAGGTAGATGACAGTATAAGAACACAGTCAACAATGACAAAAATCAACATGACACCCCCAGAGTCTAGGGATTCCATACCAGCAAGACCTGAACATCCCAACACAGATGAAGCAGAACAGAACAACCCTAAAAACAATTTCATAAAGATGATAGAGACCCTAAAAGAGGAAATGAGAAAATCCTTTAAAGAAATGGAAGAAAAGACAAACCAAAAATTGCAAGAAACAATACAAACAGTGCAAGGTTTGAAAGCTGAAATAGAGAAAATTTAAAAAAACACAGTTGGGTGGAATGCTGGAAATAGAAAAGCTGGCTAAACGATCAGGACCTACAATGCAAGCAAAACCAAAGAGCTAGAAGAGAGAATCTCAGATGTTGAAGATAAACTAGAGGAAATAGATTCATCGATCAAAGAAAATCTTAAGTCCAAAAAATTCCTAACAAAAAAGTCCATGAAATATGGAACACTGTGAAAAAGCCAAACCTAAGAATAAGAGGTATAGAAGAAGATGAAGAAACCCAACTCAAAGGCACAGAAAATATATTTAAAAAAATCATAGAAGAAAATTTTCCCAACCCAAAGAAAGACATGCCAATGAAAGTACGAGAAGCTTACAGAACACCAAATATAGTGGACCACAAAATCATCCACTCCCCACATAATAATCAAAACACAAAACATACAGAATAAAGAAAGAATATTAAGAGCAGCAAAGGAAAAAGGCCAAAAAACATATGAAGGCAAACCTACCAGATTTACACCTGACTTCTCCATGGAAACTCTGAAGGCCACAAGGTCCTGAGTAGATATTCTACCAACTCTAAGACACCAAGGATGCCAGCCCAGACTACTATACCCAGCAAAACTTTCAATCACCATAAATAGAGAAACCAAGATATTCCATGACAATATCAGATTTAAAATATATATATCAACTAATCCACCCCTACAGAAAGTTCTAGAAGAAAAACTCCAACCCAAGGAAGACAAAAACATAGGCAATAGATAATTCCACTAGGGGAAAATCTGCACATAATACCAACAACAACAAATCCAAAACAGACAAGCGTTAACAATCAGTGGTCATTAATATCCCTCAATATTAATGGTCTCAACTTGCCTATAAAAGGACACAGGTTAACAGAATGGAAACAAAGAATCCATCCGTCTACTGCATACAAAAAACACACCACAACTTCAAAGACATACGTTACCTCAGAGTTAAAGGTTGGAAAAAGATTTTCCAACCAAATGGACCCAAGAAACGAGTGTGTATAACAATCCTAATATCTAAAAAGTCAGACTTTAAACTAACATCAATCAAAAGAGATGAAGAAGGTCATTTCTTATTCATCACAGGAGAAATCCATCAAGGTGAAGTCTCAGTTCTGAACTTCTATGCCCCAAATACAAAGGCACCCAATTTGTAAAGGAAACATTGCTAAAACTCAAATGCACATAAAACCTCAAACACTTATTGTGGGAAATTTCAACACCCAACTCTCAACACTAGACAGGTCCACCAGACAGAAATTTAACAAAGAAACAAAAAAACTAACAGACGTTATGACTCAATTGGGTTAAACAGATGTTTATAGAGCATTCCATCCATACACAAAATAATATATTGTCTTCTCATGGAACTTTCTCTAAGATCAATCACATAGTGGACAATATAGCAAATCTCAATAGGCACAAAAAAAATTGAAATAACCCCCTGTACCTTAACAGACCACCATGCTTTAAAGTTAGATTTCAACAACAACACAAACTGCAGAAACCCTACAAACTCATGGAAATTGAACAATGCGCAATTATACCATTCCTGAGTCAAGGAAGAAATAAAGAAATTAAAGACTTCCTAACTTTGGGACACTTTGAAAGCAGTACTAAGAGGAAAGTTCATAGCACTAAGTGTCCATATGAAGAAACTGGAGAATAGTCACATTAGGGAATTAACAGCACAAATAAAAGCTCTAGAACAAGAAGAAACTAACTCACCCAGGAGGAGTAGATGCCAGGAAATATATTGTCTACAAATGTTTGTTTTCATTTAAATGGACTTTGTTATATAAAATAAATAAAAAAAATAAAAAAAGAAAGAAAGAAAGAAAATCAGTAGCCCAAATATGTACAGATGATAAAGGATCTGAGAAAGAAATCAGAGAAACATCACCTTTGACAATAGCCACAAACAACATAAAACATCTTCGGGTAACATTTACCAAACAAGTGAAACACCTACATAATATGACCTTTGAACATTTAAAGAAAGAAATTAAATAAGGTACCAGAAAATGGAAAGATCTCCCATGCTCATGGATAGGCAGCATCAAAATAGTAAAAATGGCAATCTTGTCAAAAGCAATCTATAGATTCAATGCAATCCCCATGAAAATCCCAGCACAATTCTTCACACTCCTTGAAAAAACAATGCTCTATTTTATATGGAAAAACAAAAGACCCAGGATAGCCAAAACAATCCTGTACAATAAAGTAACTTCCAGAGGCTTCACCATCCCTGACTTCCAACTCTATTATAGTGTCATAGCTCTGAAAACATCTTGGTATTGGCTTATAAATAGGCAGGAAGACTAATGGAATCAAATTGAAAACCTTGATATTAACCCACACATCTATGAACACTTGACTTTTATTATTATCATTATCATTATTATTATTATTATTATTGTTATTATTATTATTATTATTTCTTATTCTACATGTCAATCCCAATTCCCTCTCCCTCCCTCCCATTCCATTTCTCCCCACACTCCACAGGGAAGGTGATGCCTTCCAGAAGTGATCAACAAAATCTGTCAAGTCATTTGTAGTAGGAACTAGGCCCTCCTTCCTGCCTCTAGGTTAAGGGAGTATCCCTCCATGGGGATGTATTCCCAAAGTCCTATCGGAACACCTAGCTTTTGACAAAGAAGCTAAAACTATACAATGGAAAAAAGAAAGCATCTTCAATGAATGGTGCTGAACTAGAGGCTGATTTGTGTAGAAGACTGCAGATAAACCCATGCACAAAAGTCCAAATGGATCAAAGACCTCAACATAAATCCAGCCACACTAAAATTTTAGAAAAGAAAGTATAAGGTACAGGAGACTGCTTTCTGATCATAACACCAGTAGCACAGACACTGAGATTAACAATTAATAAATGGGACCTCCTGAAATTAAAAAGCTTCAGTAAGGCAAAGGACACAATCAACAAGACAAAACAGCAGCCCACAGAATGGGAAATGATCTTCACCAACCCCACATCTGACAGAGGACTGATTTTCAAAATATACAAAGAACTCAAGAATCTAGTTACCAAAACACCAAATAATTCAATTAAAAAGTGGAGTACAGAACTAAATAGAGAATTCTCAATAGAGGAATCTAAAATAGCTGAAAGATACTTAAGAAAGTGCTCAACAACCTTAGCCGGGAAAATGCAAATCAAAACAACTCTGAGATACTATCTTACTCCTGTCAGAATGGCTAAAATCAAAAACACCAACGATAGTATATGCTGAAGAGGATGTGGAGAACGGGGTACACTCCTATTACTTGTGGGAGTTCAAGCCTGTACAGCCACTTTGGAAATCAGTATGGTGGTTCCTCAGGAAAATGGGAATCTGTGAAGATCCAGCAATTCCACTCTTAGGCATATACCCAAAAGATGCACATTCATGAAACAAGAACAACTGTTCAACTACATTCATAGCAGCATTATTTGGAATATCCAGAACCTGGAAGCAACCTAATGTTCCTCAACTGAAGAATGGATGAAGAAAATGTGGACACAATTGAGTACTACTCCTCAGGGGGAAAAAATGGAATCTTGAAATTCCCAGGCAAATGGATGGACTAGAAGAAACCATCCTGAGTGAGGTAACCCAGTCACAAAAAGATAAACAACACAGTATGTACACACTTATATATGGCTTTTAGACATAGAGCAAAGGATTACCAGCCTACAATCCATATCACCAGAAAACCAAGGAAACGGAGGAGGACCCTAAGAGAGACATACATGGTCTCCTGGAGAAGGGGAAAATGACAAGATCTCCTGAGAAAAATTGAGAGCATGGGGGAGGGGAGAGGGAGTTAGGAGGAAGAGGAGGGGAGAGGTGGGCATGAGGAAGAAGGAAGATTGAGTCAGGGAAAGAATAGAGGAGAGGAAGAAAAGAGCTACCATAATAGAGGGAGCCATTATAGGTTTGAAGAGAAATCTGGTATTAGGGAAATGTCCAGATCCATAAGGATGACCCCAACTAACAATCTAAGTAATAGTGGACAGGGTACCTTATATACCCTTCCCGATAATTAGATTGATGCCTTATATGCCATCCTAGAGCCTTCATTCAGTAGCTGATGGAAGCAGAATCAGACACCCACACCTAAACACTGAGCTGAACTCCTGGAATCCAGTTTCGGGGGGGGGTGGGAGTGATGAGCAAAGGGGTCAAGACCAGTATGGTGAAACCCACAGAAACTGCTGACCTGAACAAGGGGGAGTTCATGGACTCCAGTCTGACAGCAGGGGAACCAGCATAGTACTGACCTAGACTCCCTGATCAAGTGTGTTAGGTGGTCTAGGCAGTCTGTGGGGCCTCTCGTAATAGATCAGTATTTATCCCTAATAAAGGGACTTTGGGAGCCCATTTCACATAGAGGGATACTCTCTCAGCCTAGACACATGGGGGGGGAGGGCCTAGGCCCTGCTTCAAATGATATGACAGACTTTGAAGACTCCCCCATGGAAGTCTGCTCCCTGGGGAACAGAAAGGGGATAGGATGGAGGTTGGGGGCAGGGGAGGACTGGAGGGTGCATTAACTGGGATTTACGTGTAAAAAAAAAAAATCTTAAATTGTTTAAATTTAAATTAAAAACTTATTTAAAATAGGGGATACAACAGCCCAGATTTCAAGTTATTCTTAACATTTAACAGGTAGGACAGATACAACATACTCATATAAATAGTTAAAACAAATCAATTAAAATGAATGGGTTAAATTGAAGTACAGAGGGTGGGCTATAGTACAGGAGGGTATTTGGGGATAGATAAATTACAATACTGACATGTCAAAAAAGTCATATGAAAAACTACTAATGTAGAATCTCCCATACATACACATATATGCTTATAAACTTAAAAAGATTTAAAAACGTAAAAAGAGTTAAAATGAGATGCTATATAGTAGGGAAACAATTGCCCTAATAGATACTAGAGGCTAACAGAAGCCCGGTGCCAGAAATGAGTCATTTCTTTTGTAGCTGTTAACCAGTGAGGTTCCATAGACTCCCAAATACTACAAGCTATTACCATTGCTCTTAGTTACCCTCCAGAACTTGATAGTAAAACTCTATTGCCAAAAACACCACACATACTTCACTCATAGAACATGAAGGAATCAAGTTAACTTTCATCCCTACTAACTAGATTTCATATTTCTAGAAGGTTCTATGTATACTACAAAAAAAAAGAGTAAGCAGCAGTCATACCCAGCTGTGAGCCCTGCAAACTACAACCATGAATGGGGTGACAAGACATACCCACTGGTGTAATAGCACAAATGTTATGGGAGTAACCAACCACTTTCTGATTGGATTTAAGTCCTGCTTTACAGGATGAAGCGCATACCTGGTACCATAGTCTGGCCAAAAATTAAGCAGATCATAACCCTAAAGGAGGACCCAACACTATTAGGTTGCTAAATAAACTGACTCCAAATGACTTACCCTTATGCCCATAGATCAGTACAAGTCTTTTGACACATCTACTGAAAGTAGAAGCCAAACTCCTTAGCTCTCTGTATACACTATGTGTTGACATTTGTCCCAGGCTCCCTTGATAGTCCAAAGTCTGTCCCTGTGGGCATGCTCAGATTGGGCAGCATGATCTAGGGTCTGTACCCTGCTATAATATATATAGGATCTTGCTAGAATGGTTCAGCAATGTAATGTCAACTAAAATAATCTCATAAACTAATATAACATTTTGGCAGAACTGCTGAAGTTCTTTTTGTTATTAGCAACCAAGAAACTCTGAGTAGAGCAGTATCTGTTCATGAATGTGGCATGAAATATATTTCAAAAAAAATAGTATACTTCTATATTGTGCCTCTGTATAAACTTCACCATGTTAAAGACCACAACCTAAAACAAGTAACTTTTACTGAGTCTTGCTATGAGCCAGAAACATGAGAGATAAAAAGCCTAGTGGTCATATATGTCTTATAATTTTAAATTCCTAGTAAGTAGTAGAATTGTCATATCAACTATCATAAGATCTTTAGGCAAAGAACTGGCACTCAGAAATGTAGAACACAAAGATCATGAGGAAGGCAGGCAGGATTCTGTAAGACACTGCTTTGTCTTCTTGTTTTCACAAGTAAGACCACATATTAAATACCTATCGTTCAGCAACTGCAAAGGTGATTCAAATCTTCGTTTCTAAATGAGTCCTCTTTGACCTCCTTCAAAAGAGCAATAATAAATGTTCCCATGCTAGTTACTATGAGTGGAATCCTACCTTTTATCCTGAAGCTGTCCTCAAAATGGCTTTATGTTTAGCGATATTTTTATGTGTCTGAAGAGTGAGAAACCAAGATACCTTGTTTCTTGGTCCATCCTGATGCTCTACTCTACTCTTCTGTAGACTTAGTCAACAAATTTCAGTGTTCATAATGTTCACAGACTTTGGATGTCAACTACAGATTTTGTTGTGGTAGCACTGATTATACAACAATTTAAATAGTCTAAATAGCACCAAAATAATACTGTTTATGACACAGATCTTTACTGAAAGCTGGAATTGTCTTTGCTAATATGATAACTCTGTTAAACCCATTAAATGTGTCTTTTGCACCAAGGATACTGACTGGTATTGTTTCAATGACATATTTGTTCCAGACATACTAAATTTTCAGTAGTTGTCAGCTGGGATTTCTTTGGAAGATAAATATTTATGATAACTTGGCATTATACTGCATTATGTTAAACACAACGCATATGGTGTGTGTGTAGAAGACTTTTTTAAATAAGGATGATAAAAATTCAGTTTTGAACATCCCAGAATAGAATAGATTCTTGGCATAAATTTATCAATTTCTTCCTTTTTGTCATATTCTTGCAAATACAATAAACATAAACAGAGCCAGGGGCATAGAAGCCAAAAGCTCCTAAACTGTTCTTGTTAATGTTAGAAACTTTTAAAGTAAACTTTAAAATCTGGGGATGGTGAAGGGGGAATCCTCATTTCAACTCTATCCAAATCTGAACAGCCTAAGAGACAATTTGGCTACATGTAAATCCTTGGTGCCCACTTAAGACAGACTTCTGTTGACATCTTCACCATGTAATTGACACAGCTCTGCATCAGATTACAGAATCACAGGATCAAAATACAAAACCTAGGAAACAATTTCAGTGTTTTAAGAAAAGAAATTGTACTCATTTTATGTTTTTGTAAGTATTATATTTTATGTATTCATTTATTTATTATATTCAGTCATTGGCTTTGGATTCATTGAATCACAGCTTTTTTATGTGATATAGTGAGTTCCAAGTTATACAGAGCTGCAGAGTAAGACTCTGGTCTCACAATATTATGTGAATGATAATAAAATATGAGAGAGAAAACATAACAGAATTTTAAAATACTGCTATAAAAGATTAAATCTAGAAAAAGCAATATGATGTTTTATTGGGTAATAGTACATATTTTGTAAGGTTTTAATTACTATTGTTTGGTCAATTTTATGACATTAATGTTATTATCTATTAAAACATGAGTTAAAAGGATAGTTTGGTTTGCCTCAAAAGTTGGTGATACTTCATTTTATTTTTGGCTTCAGGATGTTTTGTTTTGAGTCATCCAACAGCAGACAGAAGATGCTTCACATGTTATCATAAATCAAGATAAGCTTTGCTAGGAAATGTTTCCATACTAAAATAGCTAGCTGTAAATGAAGTCCTTAATTGGTCTAGATAATAAACACCTGGGGTCAGATATAAAAGAAAATGTTGAGAGATCAGAAAGAAGGTGCAAGACACCACCACACCTTACCTCCTTTGTGTCTCATCAGACAAGAGAGTTCCTTTTTCTCCCTGTTTATATTCTGTTCCCTGTCTCTCTGTTCAGACCTCCAGACCCCTATGGTTAGAGAGTTGCAAGCTGCATTCAGACAGGCTTTATTTGTACAAGTAAGATATCACCACAGCTAGTTATAGTTTAGGAATGTATAGCAGTGACTGAAAATCATGTGTAGCCTACTAACACCAGACTAATGGTCCATTGCCCTAGCTCATCTTCTTACCCAGCTCCCAGAAATATTCACAATAACTCCCAACCCATCTCAAAGAGCAGAAATAAGAAAGAGATGGAAAGTGGGATAGGAAACGATAACAGCTTTATTGGTCATGATTAAAGACCCTTGCTCTGCCAATTTTCTGAAAGCATATAATCATATAAAAATCATTAGTAGGCTCTCTCTTGGGCTCTCAGAAGACATCCTTGCCAATGAAGAACTCACAAGTGTCAGTTTTTTGGGATTAACAATAAAATCCACCTATTGTATCTTCCCATGATAGATAACATGAACAGGGAACTGGAAGGAATGAGGCAAATAAGTGGCCAAAACAGTTATTTCAAGAGTCCACAATCACAAGTTGGCATGTATCCTGACAAAAAAATAAAGAAGTAAATATATGAAGCCATAACCAGAATTTTTCTAAGTGTAAACACAGGTCTCAGTAACATTAAAGAACATAAACATTTATCACAAGAATTTCCTATGTAAAGGGAGATCAAGGCTCAAAACTTTTGCCAGCTGCCTACAAAACAAGCTTATGAAATATCCCTTTGTTAAATGTATCATTTTACATCATTTTGTTGCTCTTCTTTGGAAACCAGCACATTTCATGTTTTAATTATTATATAATAGTATATAACATTCTGGCAATAAACCATTTAGGAGCTTTCCTAAGCAAACCTGCAAGGGAAGTAAAACTGAAGCTAAGAGAATAATAGAGCCAATATTAGGACAAGCTGAATATAGGCGAAAGGCAAGGGATTCTTAGAAAGTGTGCTTAGAACTCTAGGCAGAGAGCTGGAGAGCCTGTATGGGACCTAACTAGGCCCTCTGTGTGTGAACAACAGTTGTGTAGCTTGGTCTGTTTGAGATTTAGTGGGACCAGTACCTATCCCTGGTGCATGAGCTGAGTTTTTGAAGCCCGTTTCCCATGGTGGGATGCCTTGATCAGCCTTGATGCATCAGGAAGGGACTTGGTCCTGCCTCAACATAATGTGCCAGGCTTCGTTGTTTCCCCATGGGAAGCCTTACCCTTTCTGAGGAGTAGATGGGGGGTGGGCTGGGGAGGAGGAGGGGATAATGGGAGGAGGGAAGTGAGGGGGAATTGTGGCTGGTATGTAAAATGAATAAAAATTTTAAATAAAAAAAAAAGCAAGTGTGACTTTGACAAGCAGAATCAATGACGTTCTGTTCAAAGTTTTTCCAGAATGTGTCAATGTAAAAATCTTAATGTTTCATTGTTTTCAGAAAATTTATTTTATTTATTTGCTTATTTATGAGTCTGTCCATTTATTTTGCCTTTAAAGATGGGGTCTTGTCATATAACCCCAAGGCTTATTTCAATTGAGTCATAATCCTTCTGCCTCTCTCAAGTGCTTGAATTTCATGTGTATGCTCCAACACCTGGCAAGAAATTTATTTTTAATAAAAGATTTGAATAAAATATACATGCAGATTATCATGTGGACAGTACAGTGATTTCCTTTCCACTTCCAGAAACTTTCCTTTTTTTCCTATTTTTCTTTTATTGAAAAGTGATTTTTTTTCATGCAGTGAAATTTTATAATGTAAAGCATCAGCAAGCTCAAGTAATAGAATATTACCATCATCCTAAACTCCTTCTGCCCTTGAGATTTGATAAAAGTGCATTTCCATCTTTCCAAATTTATTTCATTACTTTGTTTCTATCATCATCTTCCAGTTTTCATATTTGAAACAAATGTACTTGTGTGGAACAATCTCCTGCCTTCAGTGAAATTTATATTTCTGGGATTCAACCTGCTGTTGTATCAAAATGATGCTATTCATCCGCTGTCCTGCCAGCAGTGCATAAATATTTCCATCCATCAGCATGTTTGTCAGGTCTTGGCATTGTCATCTATAACCATTACAAGGGGTGTATAGGATTTCCTGTTGTGATTTAAATTTTTATCACATTGATAAATAGTAATGCCAACTGCTCCATAGTCTTTAAATTTTCTCTTTTGTAAAGGAAAAATGACTGTGTTAAAGTCTTTTCATGTTCCTCTGTTGAGTTTTCTTTTTCCTAAAAGTTCTAAAGAATGTCTAATATATACTATACACAAGTCCTTTGTTGGGTATGTCTAAGTATATAACTAAATTATGTCCCCTAAACATTCAAATGTTGAAGCTCTAATCTCCAGCCTGTTAGAAATGGTCTTATTAAGAAATGATCTTTAAATAGTAATTAATAATTCTTCAAGACACAGCATGGAAAAAAGAGTTTCTGAATCAGATTCCAATCAGGAAATAAAGCCAATAATGGATAAATGGTGCCTCATGAAATTAAAAGACTTATGTATAGGAAAGCTAATCAAGAGAAAACAGCATACAGAACAGGAAACAGAGCTTTCAACTATAGAGCATACACAGATAAGAAAATTAAATAGTGAGAAAATGAACACTCCAGTCTGAAATAGTCTAGTCAACTGAACAATTTTCAGAAGGGGGAATACAAACAGCCATTAAATCATCATCTATACTATCAGGAAAGTATGCACTAGAGGTTTCTTAAGATTCTATCTCATCCCAGTCAAAATAGCTACCATCATTAAAACAAGCACAAGGGTGCTTAATAAGGGTGTAAGCAAAGAGGGTTCCTTCCTCCATGCTAAAGAGACAACAAATTGATATAAATACTGTAGATAGAAATCAGTGTATAAATTCATTAAAAAAAAAAAACCTTAAAATAGAACTACCATATGACTCAGCTAGGCAAAGGATTCTGTATCTTATACAGAAATACGTGCTCATCCACATTCACCACTCCATAGATGTCCATCAACTGATGAACAGAAAATGAAGGTGTAGTACATGTACAATGGAATTTTTACTGTCATAAAGAAAAAATGAAATAATAAAATTCAGGAAAACTTTAGAAAGTGGGGAATTTTTTGGTAACAGCTTTCCATTACTTTTAGGAAAACGCCAGGTTCCAGGGTTCCTTATCTTACAATTTTCACCAACATCCTCATGCACTAAAACCTGAAATATTATTGTGTAATAATGAATTAGAGTTTAGGTAAATATGAACCAGATAAAGTGTAGTATTGACTTCATATATAGTAAAACAAATTAGGTGGTTTTCCTAACAGAAATGACTGTGTTATTTCCATTTTGAGTTTTTTCTTTTTTTAAATGGCAAACAAGGCAATTCATTACCACATTTATATACAGACTTATATACATACATTGTGTTGATTCTAACTCCATGTCCTCCTCATCCATGCCTCCTGCTCTTCAGTTTCTCTCCTTAGACTCGCTGTTGTCCCTTCCCACATTCTATCATTCTCTTCACCTCTTTTTCATAGCATTTCTATTGATTTTGGGGGGAGAATTCCACATCATGATCCCTGAGCACACCTACTTGCCAGTCCTTCCAGATCTACCCTCCAACCCTTGTGATCTCCACTGCCAAAAAAGGAGGGAAGAAAATGAAATAATAAGTTCAATTTGTGTTGCCTCTAACTCACTGGGGCATGCTCAAATTTCTGGTGACCAGCCCCTTAAAGAGAACTGAGTTCTTTGTCACCTACTCCGAACCAGAAGCCATTGATTGTGGAGAACAGCACTAAAGCATCCTTATCACAGTTTTAAAGAATTATCTTCAGTGACTCTCTGCCTAGGCTGCTACTTTTTCGGGGGGGGGGAGATGGGACGTCCTGTATGCTGTGAATATATGCTTCTCTTATTGGTTGATGAATAAAGCTGTTTCAGCCTATGGACAGGTAGGATGTAGCCAGGCAGGCAGGAAGTATAGGTGGAGCAACCAGAATAGGAGAATTCTGGGAGAGGAACTCAGAGAATGAGTAGACAGAGAGGCACCATGTAGTAGACAAGGAAGAAAGAGGCCTGGACTCCCTGGATTGACCCCTGATCCCGCTGCTCCTATGTCCTGTCCCCATCGAGAGCACCCTTGGAGCTCTGATACACCACCACCCATCCCCTCCGTGAGCCTGCCCCCCCCCACGCTGTGCCCTACCCTGCCCACTGTCCTGCCGCTCTGGTTGAGCACTGGGACAGAGGGTGGAGACAACAGTCCACCCAACTTCAGAGACTTCTCAAGCAACTCTGAACAAAGGAGACCTGACTATCCACGCGGGACCACCCGTAATTTCCACCGGCTTGGTCTCTGACCCCACCTCCAGTCCTCTGCTGGAGTCCCGGGCCCCTCGCACAGATCCACCTATCTCTGTGGGTCCACTCTGAGTTCCCAACAGCAAGATACTTGACCCCCCAAATAGGGCCTCTGCTAAAGAAAGAGGCTTCAGCTGGAGAGTGCCACCCCATCCTTGAGTCCCTGCCTGCACAGAGACCTCCTATAGAGCTTGGACCACCCAGAGCTACAGATATTGAATCTCTGACCCACATAAGCCCACCAGGGAAGTACCATAGAGAGAGGGGTAGACCCCACCAACACCTACTGGAAGAAGCTATGGGAAGACAGAAATACAAGAAAACATCTAACAACAGAAAGACAAGCGTGACACCACCAGAATCTAGGGAATCTACACCAAGTAGAATGGAACACAACAACAAAGCAGAGGAAGCAGAAGGGAACGACTTAAAAATTACCATCATAAAAATGATAGAGGCCCTCAAGATGTGAGAAAATCCCTTAAAGAAATGGAGGAAATTGTTAATTGGCAGCAGTCTTGTAGTTCTCTAGATCTTTCTTTGTGTTCAGTTTTATCTTCAAACCAATATTGGCTCCCTCTTTTATGTTCTCTCTCTCTCTCTCTCTCTCTCTCTCTCTCTCTCCTGTCTTCTATTCCTAATCAGGCTCAATCTTCCTGGTTGCACGTGTTTTCCTTTCCTTCTCCTCGTTTTCTCCTACTTCTCTCTCCATTCACTGCCCCCCACTTCCTCTGTGCTCTGGGGGACTTGCCCCTTCCCGCGTCTGTGAGGGACTTTATATGAATCTCTTAGAACACATCTTATATCCTAATTCCTCTAGTGATGTGAATTATAGGCTGGTGATCCTTTGCTCTATGTCGAAAATCCATATATGAGTGAGTACATACTGTGTTCCTCTTTTTTGACTGGATAACCTCTTCCAGGATGGTTTCTTCAAGTGCCATCCACTTGCCTGCGAATTTTGATATGCCCTTCCAGGAGAGTGAGATCAACAACTAACTTATCCATGGAGCCCTCATCTAATACCGGTTGGAAACAGGAGCAAACACCCATACATAAACACTGAGTCTAAGTAGAACCCAGATGCAAACAGAGAGGACAAGGCCAGGCGGCAGAAACACATAGAGACAGCTTACCTGAACAAGGAGAAGCTAACGGGCCACCAGACTGATAGCTGGGAAGCCAGCATGGGACTGACTCAGGCCCCCCTGAATATGGGTATCAGACAGAAGGACTGAGCAGTCTAAGGGACCTGACAATGGAGCCAGGATGTATCCCTGGTGCACCAAAGGTCCTTGTGAACACATCACCCATGGAGGGATAACTGCCTTAACCTAGGGACAGGAGAGAAGCCCTAGTCCCTACTTCACATGACCTGTCAGATCTACATGACCCCAACTGGATGGCATTCCCCTACATATGGAATTGGGATGGGGGGATGGGAGGGGAGGGTGGTTAGGATGCATGTGAGAGGGCAGAGAGGGTAAAAGGGAGGGAAGGACAGACAGAGGGAGGGAGGGAGGAAGGGAGAGGGAATTGGGATCTACATGTAAAATAATAAATTAAATAAAAAAAATGCTTTGACTCCAAAATTTAAGTTCAAGGACACGTTACTGAGGGAAAAGATTTCTATTTTTGTTTCCACAGAAAATGAAAAGCTGTGGATTCCTTCCAAACTAATGTGGTTTGATCAAGCCAGACTACCTGAAACAGAGTACCAGGTGATTCTACATTCAAAACAGCTGAAAAAAGCAACCTTACAGACTACAGCCAGGATTTCTGCATCTTCTTAGAATCCACCATGACAGCACCTCTTACGAACAGGAAGTAGTTTGGAGAAAACGACACCCAAATTCCCAAATATTATCTATAAATGTTTGTTTTCATTTAAATGGACTTGGTTATATAAAATAAGTATATAAAAAAATGTAAAAAAAAAAAAACAGAAGAAATGGAGGAAAAAACAAACAAAAAGTGGAAGAAATTAAGAAATTCCTTAAGGAAAGTAAAGAAAGTACAGAAAGCCAAGAAAAAACAATTAAGCAGGTAAAGGAAACAGAGTAAAAAAAAAAAAGGCAACACAAACTGAAGGAATGCTGAAAATAGAAAAACTGGGCAAAAAATCAGGAACTACAGACACAAGCAAAACCAAGAGAATTCAAGAGATGGGATAGAGAATCTCAGGAGCGAAATATAAACTGGAGGAAATAGATTCGTCGACCAAAGAAAATCATAAATCCAACAAATCCTTAACACAAAACATCCAGGAAATGTGGGACACCGTGAAAAGGCTAACCTAAGAGTAATAGGCATAGAGGAAGGTGAGGAAGCCCAGCTCAAAGGTGCTGAAAACATATTCAACAAAATCATTAAGGAAAACTTTACCAGTCTGAAGAAGGACATGCCCATGAAAGTACAAAAACCATACCGAACCCCAAATAGGCTGGACCAAAGAAAAAAGACCCCTCGACATATAATAATCAAAACACCTAGCATACAGAATAAAGAAAGAATGTTAAGAGCAGTGAAGGAAAAAGGACAGGTAACATATAAAGGCAGACCTATCAAAATTACACCTGACTTCTCCATGGAAACCCTCAAGGCCAGAAGGTCCTGGATCGATGTTCTACAAGTATTAAGAGAACACAGATGCCAGCCTAGACTACTATATCCAGCAAAACTCTCAATCAATATAGATGGAGAAAACAAGATATTTAATGACAAAACCAGATTTTCCCAATACGTAGCCACAAATCCAGCCCTACAGAAAGTTTTGGAAGGAAAACTCCAACCCAAGGAAGGTAAACATGCCACAAAAATGTAGGCAACAGATAATCCAACTACACCAGAACCCAAGGGTAAAGCAGAACAAATATATTCACAGTACCACTGCCAACAACAAACCTAAAACAAACAAGCATCAACAATCGATGGTCCTTACTCACCCTCAAAATCTTAACTCATCTATAAAAAGACACAGGCTAACAGAATGGATAGGAAGACAGAATCCATCCTTCTGCTGCATACAAGAAACACATCTAAGCTTCAAAGATAGACATTGCCTCAGGGTAAAGGGTTGGGAAAAGATTTTTCAATCAACTGGAACCAAGAAGCAAGCAGGCGTGGCTATCCTAATATCTAACAAGTTAGAATTCAAACCAAAATTAATCAAAGCAGATGGAGACGTTCATTTCGTATTCATTGCAGGAGAAATCCATCAACACAAAGTCTAAGTTCTGAACATCTATGCCCCTAATACAAAGTCACCCACATTCGTAAAAGAAACGCTACTAAAACTCAAAGCTCATATAAAACCTCACACATTTATAGTGGGAGACTTCAATACACCACTCTCAACACTAGACAGGACCACAAATCAAAAACTCAACAAAGAAACAAAAGAACGAACAGAAGTTATGTCTCAACTGGGTATAACAAACATCTATAGAACAGACCATCCAAACACAAAAAAAATATAACTTCTTCTCTGCTCTATATGGAACCTTCTCTAAAATCTACCACATACTAGGTGACATAACAAACCTCAACAGATATAAGAGAATAGGAATAGTCCCCTGACCTTATCAGACCACCATGCTTTAAAATTGGAATTCAACAACACAAATAGCAGAAAACCTGCAAACTCATGGAAACTGAACAATGTGCAATTGCACCACACCTGAGTTGAAGAAGAAATAAAGAAAGAAATTAAGGACTTTCTAATATTCAGCGAGAATGAGGACACAACATATCCAAACTTATGGGACACCTTGAAAGAAGTGCTACGAGGGAAGTTCATTGCACTAAGTGCTCATATGAAGAAAACAGAGGATAGTCACATAAGAGAATTAACAGCCCAACTGAAAACCTTAGAACAGAGAGAAGCGAACCCACCCCACAGGAGAAGATGCCAGGAAATAATCAACTTGAGGGCTGAAATCAACAAAATAGAAACCAGGAAAACAATACAAAAAATCAATGCAACAAAGAGTTGGTTTTTTGAGAAAATCAACAAGATAGATAAACCTTTATCCAAATTAACGAAAAAGCAGAGACAGAACATGCAAATTAACAAAATCAGAAATGAAATGGGGAACATAACAACAGACACAGAGGAAATCCAGTCAATTTTCAGGTCATACTTCGAAAATCTGTATTCCACAAAAATTGAAAATTCAAAGGAAATGGACAAGTTTCTGGATAACTATCACTTACCAAAATTAAATCAAGAACAGACAAACAACTTAAATAGACCTATAACTCACAATGAAATAGAAGCAGTCATCGAAAGCCTTCCAACCAAAACAAGTTCAGGACCAGAAGGATTCAGTGAACAATTCTACCAGACATTCAAGGAAGAACTAATACCACTACTCCTCAAACTGTTCCACAAAATAGAAACAGAAGGTTCATTGCCAAACTCTTTTTATGAGGCCACAATCACCTTGATACCCAAGCCTCACAAAGACACAACTAAGAAAGAAAACTACAGATCAATATCCCTGATGAACATCCATGCAAAAATACTCAATAAAATACTGGCAAACCGAATCCAACAATACGTCAGAGAAATCATCCATCATGACCAAGTAGGCTTCATCCCTGGGTTGCAGGGATGGGTTAACATACAAAAATCTACCAATGTGATCCACCATATAAACAAACTGAAAAAGAAAAATCATATGATTATCTCCCAAGATACTGAAAATGCCTTCAACAAAATTCAACACCCTTTAATGATAAATGTCTTGGAGAGATCAGGGATAACAGGAACATACCTAAACATAATAAGAGCAATATACAGTAAATTAAGAGCCAACATCAAACTGAATGGAGAGAAACTTAAGCCAATTCCTCTAAAATCAGGAACAAAACAAGGCTGCCCTCTCTCTCCATATCTCTCCAATATCGTACTGGAAGTTCTAGCTAATGCTAAAAGACAACAAAAGGAGATCAAGGGGATCCAAATTGGAAAGGAAGAAGTCAAACTGTCATTATATGCACATGATATGATAGTTTACATCATATCTACCAGGGAACACCTACAGCCGATAAACACCTTCAGCAAACTAGCAGGATACAAGATAAACTCAAAAAAATCAGTATCCCTACTTTTTTCAGACGACAAAGAGACAGAGAAAGAAATTAGAGAAACATCACCCTTTACAATAGCCACAAGCAACATAAAGTATTTTGGTGTAACACTTACCAAACAAGTAAAAGACCTATATAATAAGAACTTTGTGACTCTAAAGAAGAAGGGAGGGAGGGATAGAGGGAGAGGGAACTGGTATCGACATGTAAAATAATAAATTAAATTTTAAAAAAATGCTTTGATTCCAAAATTTAAGTTCCAGGACAAGTTACTGGGAAAAGGATTTCTATTTTTGTTTCCACAGAAAATGAAAAGCTGTGGATTCCTTCCAGACTAATGTGGTTTGATCAAGCCAGACCCCCTGAAACAGAGTACCAGGTGATTCTACAATCAAAACAGCTGGACAAAGCAGCCTTACAGACTACAGCCAGGATTTCTGCATCTTCTTCGAATCCCCCATGACAGCGCCCCTTACCAGCAGGAAGTAGTTTGGAAAGAACGACACCGAAATTGCCAAATATTGTGTATAAATGTTTGTTTTCATTTAAATGGACTTGGTTATAAATAAATAAATAAATAAATAAATAAATAAATAAGAAATACATATACAAAAAAAAAGAAAAGAAAGAAAGAGGCCTGGCTGGGCATCACTGGTAAAATAAGACTGCATGGATTAATAATTAAGAGAGAGCTAGCCAACAAGAAGCCTGAGCCATCAATCAGTTTGTAATTAATATAAGCTTCTGTGTGTTTATTTGGAACTAAACAGCTATGAGACCAAGCTAAGAAGAAATTCCATCTACGGAGGAGGCTGTGTGGTGGATTAGGGGTAGTCATATGTCATAGAAGCCTCTCTCTCAGCTGTAAGTCTGCAGTCATCAGTACCACTACAGAAGACACTTCTTTGTCATTTACCATCAGCAGAAGCATGGATCATGGGGTTCCAAATGGTTTCTGAAGACAGCATAGACCACAGACATCCAACTTGTCTCTGCAATAAGAACAAGCCATGGCCTCTGGTGAAAGTATAGACAGTGGACATCAGCACGGCCGTCTGCCACTGCATGGGTCTTGGACACCATCATAGCTTTGCAATGTGGCTCATAGCTTGTCACCTCATTTTTTACATGTCCTGCTTGGTCACTGACTGACTGGTATGTCTCCCAACTCTGCCCTCTGTCTTTCCATCATTCTCTGTTTGGTTTTCCCACCTAACTTCTTGCCCAGCTACCAGCCCGTCAGGTTTTTATTAACCAATGAGAGTAATACATATTCATAGTGTAGAAAAGGATCGTTCCACTAATGTATCCAGGCTCTCTCCTTAGCCTGGCTGCCACCTCAAAATAGAAATGTTTTTGTGTAGCCTTTCCTCTGTAAGAATCCTTGTTATCACACAAAAAGCCCTCTTTTGAGTTGTTGGCCAGGGCTGTCCAAGAGACTCCCAAAACGTACAGCTTACTGCTGTGTTGGAGTCCACTGCACTTGAGGTTGCGGTCACTATGTCTGGATAGCTCTCTGTGCTCAGTGCAATATGGAGGACTCCCTCTGCAGCAGGATTCCCTCTCTGTCTTACTTGGATAGTGTCTCTATGCCCAGATGCCTGACCATATTTAGAAGCTGTCTCTGAGCTTAGATGCCCAACTTACCTTAAATATGACTGTTGACACAGTTCCCTGCAAAGGCTCCTCCTTCCCAGCTGTCCATAGCTGTATGCTAGGACCTTGCTCTCAAAAGGGAATTAAGTAAGCTAATAAGAGTTCAAGGGTGAGCAAAGTTGTTCAGTGGTTATAGGCACTTGTGCCCAGGAATGATGATCTGAGTTCAATCTCCAGGTGGCAGGAGAGAAATGACTCCCAACAATTGTCCTCTGTGTGCATGCCTGCTTATATACATATATCAAGCCATAATAATCACAAAATAAGTTTTAAAGTGTTTTATATATAAAATACATAAAAATTTCAACTCAGCAGCAAGGAAACTAACAATTTGACTTTAAATGTGCCAATTACCCAAAGAGACCGTTTATAAAAAATATAAATAAGGCAACAAGTGCATCAGAAAATGTACAAAATCATTCATCAAGAAAATGCAAATTAAAATTACAATGAGATATCAACTTCCTCCTGTCAGATGACAAATTATGTCAGATGTCAAAATTATGAGACATAAACAGGGACAAGAATAAGATAAAGGGGAATCTTTGCATGCTGTTCATGAGTATGCACTTACAGCATAGCCAAGATAGAAAACTATCTTAAAAATCCCTACAGAAATTAAATGATTCAGTAATCTCACCACCAGATATATATGCAAAGAAATACAATTAGTTTTATAGACACTCCAGTTTCATTTCTCAGACAAATCCTGTCAGGTTTTTAAAAACAAATCAATGTTAATCATTTTTAACTTCTTCCCAAAAGTTCAAAAACTGTGAAAACTACAGACTCTTTTAGCAAGGCCAGCAATATCTTGATGCCAAAGCCAGACAAACACTCTACCAGAAATGCAGCTATAGTTAAAAAAATCGATGCTGACTATAGATGGAAATTTTTTTCCACAAAACACCAGTATCTTAGTTGTACTTACTATTGCTATGATGAAACACCTTGACCAAAACAACTTGGAGAGAAAACTGTTTGTGTGGCTTACACTTCCATGTCACTGTTTATCATTGAAAGAAGTTTGGACAGGGACTCAAACAGGGCACCCTAGTCTATAGAACAGATTCCAGGATGGCTAGGACTACACAGAGAAGCCCTGTCTCTAAAACCGAAAAGAAAAAGAAAGAAAGAAAGAAAGAAAGAAAGAAAGAAAGAAAGAAAGAAAGAAAGAAAGAAAGAAGGAAAGGGAAAATGTTTAAAGGCTTCAAAGTTAGAAAGTCAAATAATCCTTGTTCATACATATGCTGGATAAACCTAAAAATTTCACACAATAAAAAATACCTTAAAAACGAATTTTAAAGGTCAATAAATGTGCAGAATACATAGCAAGCACTTTTTAAAAAACCAGTTGAGTTTGTGTGTGAGAGGGCAATCCTATCCACAACCATACAGAAAAGAATAAAATATCCAAAAAGGAACAGAGAACATTTGAGCAAACATAAGCAGAAAGGCGTGAACCCTGAAAACTATGAAACACTGCTGAGAGATAGGAAAAGAAATACAAAGAACTTACTAGAAAGATGCCCCATGTTTTGAAATTGCAAGGCTTAATATTCCTAAAACACCCATCCTGCCAAAAGCAATACAGAAATGAAATATAATTTACATCTATGACATATTTATAAATAACAATGATTCCAAAATGTGTACAGAACCACAAAGTCCTTCAAATAGAAAAAGAAAAATCATGAGAAAAATAATAAATCTGAAAGCATTAAGCTACCTATCAAATTACGATACTACAGCAGCCAATACAGTGTAGAAGTACTTCCTCCACCATGAGGCATAAACTATCAAAAACCCATGCCAGGCATTAAAAATACTACTTTCAAACTGTTGGTTAGGGGAGTCCAAGAGTCTCCCAATACAGTGAAGGCTATTGATATTTCTTCTCCCAGAAGCTGAAGTTAAGGCCCTATTGCTAAAGACATCATATGTTTTCTACACAGGACTTGGAGGATTTAAGCTGGAACTGACCCAAGAACCTCCTTCCTGGGGACTACCTTTCACACCATTGAAAGTTGACAGGCAAGCTGCTACGAAATAAAAGCATCCATTAGTCCTACCCACCTGTGATGCCTATGAAACACAATGACCAGCATGGAAAGATACCCTCAGCAACACAATAGTAGCACTTCTATTTTTAGTAACTGTAGCTGTCTAATTGTTGTCAAGCTGTTTAACATGCCTGGTACTGTAAACCTAGTCTAACTGCATGTGGCAAGTGAGCATGGATCTTAGGAGAGAACCTGCTATTGCCACTTTTCTAAACCGATACAATCCCTAACTGCATTCTAAATACATATCCTTATATGCACAGATAAGTGAGGATCTCACCTCTCACCAAAGAAACCATTTTTGCAGTAGAAGGAGACCTTACAGAAACCAATAACTGGTCAAAAATGCAGAGGAAAAATTGACCATAGAATGCCCTTCCCCAACTGATACAGCTACCTGTGACTCTGCACTCAGGGCCCAGAGAACATCTCAAAAGAGGGGCCAGAGTGACTGTGAGAGCCAGAGGACCAGTAAGTCTGCTGTGCGACTGCCTTCTAGCTATGACAGGAAAGCTATACACATGAAATCACGACAACATAGCTGTCTAAACAAGACCTAGACAAGTCGATCATCAGCTGACATTTCCATGTAGGTAGTAAAAAGTCTCACAAAGCACCATCCCTAGTTATTAATAACTGCTGAGAGAGGGGAATTAGTCTCCCCCCCCCAGGGAGGAGCCACCTAACTGGTTATCTTCTACCAAGTACTCAGCCCTAGAAACATACCTACAGGCAACACTGAGTGTATGTACTAACTATGTCATTCTTAGATGTTTATTTATTCATATGTATATAGAACAACAATGGTTAAAAAGGAGGCCATAACATTCCCCTACATATTGTATTGTGGTGGGGGGTTGGGAGGGGAGGGTGTTTAGAGTGCATGGGAGAGGGTAGAGAGGGCGAAGGGGAGGGAAGGAGGGAGGGAGGGCTTGGGGGGAGGGAGGGAGGGAGGGAGAGGGAGCTGGGATCGACATGTAAAATAATAAAAAAAAAAAAAAAAGAAAGAAAGAAAAACGCTTTGACTCCAGAATTTGGGTTGGGGAACAAGTTGCTGGGGAAAGGTATTTCTATTTTTGTTTCCACAGAAAATGAAGGGATGTGGATTCCTTCCAGACTGGTGTGGTTTGATCACACCAGACCGCCTGAAACAGAGTACAGGCTGATCCTACATTCCAAACGGCTGGACGAAACAGCCCTACAGACTACAGCTAGGATATCTGGATCTTCTTCGAATCCCCCAGGACAGCGCCCCTTGCCAGCAGGAAGTAGTTTGGAAGGAGCGACGCCCAAATTCCCAAATATTGTGTATAGATGTTTGTTTTCATTTAATTGGACTTTGTTGTATAAAATTAAATAAAAAATACTCTATATGCATAAAAAAAAAAAAAGGAGGCCATAAACTTGGGAGGGGGTTGGAGAGACAGGAGGAAGGAAAGGGAGGGGGAAATGATGTAATTACTTTTTCAATTAACTCTTTAAAGATTATGAATGCCACTTTCTTAAGGCATCTACACTGAATTAAATCATTCTCACTGTCAACTTGGTTAAAAAAAAAACCGTCTCTTTATGTAACCTAGAGCAACAATCTAAAATTTCTAATATACCCATTATCTTTTTAAAAAAACACTTCTGTTGAAAATTAGCTATTTATATCTTCTGTTCACTTAAAGGGTTATATCCCAAAATAAATTGATAGGAAGAACAATTATGTTAATATGCATATATAAAAATAGTTGCACTGAAAAATTCCTTCCAAAACTGTGTTAAGAAGTTTACTTAAGTTATTTCTTAGCTGAAAAGCCATTTGCCATACTACATGTTGTACTGCATTAAGAATTATTCTTTGGTTAGAGAATTTTGTGAGGTTCTGAAATATAACAAAGTATTCACTGCCGTAGTTTGGAGAACTGATCGTTCATGCTTGGATGTATGTGTTACATCCCTGTAATGGAAATATCATTTCATCAGTATAATCTCATCTTCCCTTTCTCAAGGTGCCTCATTAATGCCGATAAATGTGGTTTCTAAGGCATGAAAGGAGGCTGAAGACTGGCTAATCATGAGAAGCAAAGCATCATGAGAGGTAAAAGGGCCTAAAAAAATCATCTCTAAATAATTTAGAACCAAATAATATCAAACTTATGAATATTTGTTGAAACTCTCCATCTTTTCCTTTCATATGTCACGTTTCTTCTCACACTAGGCAGGTGGCCAGCCAGCAACCTTCCCTCACCATTGCTAGGCTCTAATGCTTTTGCAGTGCTGTCTTTGGATGCCTACTGCTGTTTGGTGTCAATCACATGAAACTGTGTGAAGCCCTGCTTCATAGGGAAGCAAAAGGCAACACCTTCCTGCGTGGTGTTTCAGTGCAGCAGAATGCAGTGTCTTGGCGACACTAAATACCAATTTCATTTCTAGTGTAAAAGCCAATGAGGAACCTTGGATTTCTTACAGAATCCAGGAAGCATGTAATAAATTCTGCATGTCTTTACAAATGTTAACAGGATGATTTCACTTACTCTAATTTTAGAAAACATGCATGATAGGTAAAAACAGAGACAAGGAACAACAGTGTCATTTAATTGTGTTACATCACCTGTACTATTGAGATCAGCACCATTTAATCCCATTTGAAATTTGATTCTAAACATGAGTCAGAGAAAAGCTGAACAAGGCTCTACAGGGTACTACCAGACTGTCTGAGCGCAGATCTCATACCCACACTCCAACTGTATGTCCTTAGCGTACTTCTTAACACGTGTTGCATTTTCTTTGCCTAAAATGAGATTGACAGTAGCTACCTTCTAATGTGGTTGCCCAGACCTGTGTGGATTAGATTGTGCTGATTATTATTATGATTATTATGAAATAAGAGTCTTTCTATGAGCTCTCAGGGAAAGCATGGTCATTGGGCTAGGCAGATGGCTCAGTGCTTAAAGTACTCACCACAAAGCAACAGGAACAAGTTCAGACCCCTGGAACTCACTAAATGCCCAGTGGGCTCAGCAGCTCACCTATAAATCCAGCCTCAGAAGATAAAGAAGGGGGCTCCTTCTAACTACACTCATGGGACCAGTGACTTCTAGCTTTGATCGAGAGAACATACCTCAAAGAATAAGGTGGGAGAACCATCAAGGAAGGTTATCCATGCCAACCTCACATTCCCACATGCAAACACATACATGCATACCACACACACACACACACACACACACACACACACACAAAGAAAACCTTTTTCTACCATTCTCTCTCTTTCACACAATTGTTGGTGTAAAATGCCAACCATTGTTTTTGTTTTTGAAGCTCCAAGTTTCATCTATGGAAAACGAGTTAACAGAGGATATTTCTGTATCTCAGGAGATCTTTAAAAGGCTAAAAGTTATAAGGTATACATTCAATTTTTTTATTCATAATGTCTTTTAACCACAAAGAAGGCTGCTCCTTGCTATTTTCTAGCATATTATACAAGTTACAAGAGCAATTGGACTAGAAAACAAGTTTAAAAGTAATAAAAACATAAAAAACTATTTAAAATATCTACATGTCTCATAGAGCCCAGACCCCTTCCACACTCCATTCTCCGGATAGAAATTAAGAACATATCACTCTAATAAATGTTAATTATCAGTAGTAAGATAACCCTAAAGGGAAGTGGCAGCAATTTGAAAAGACAAAATCATTTTGCTTTTTTCCTTGCTGCATATAATCCCTAGATTTATCCATGTGCTAAATCAACATAGTCATATCACCCTGGTGTCTAAATTAAAAATGCTTGTGCATGAATAAGGTCTAAACAAAACTGATTTTCTTGATTCTTCAATTCTTCTCTTTAAATCCTTTATTCTCAAGAGGCAACCTTTAAAGAAACACTGGTGACCAGTGCCACCTAGCGGCAGCTACCCAATTTTAATTAAGTCACAAGCTGCTGAAATAGTTGTATTTCTAAAGGGAAATAAAGACCACATGGTGGCTCTGAAAATGTCAGTTATTCGTATAATACTGAGGAAAGTAACCGAAGGAAAACGTCCTCGAGATTCGTGAAACTTCCTTTCAACGTTCATGAGAGTCTTCATCTTCCCCGTCTCTCCTGCCGATGGCTTTGATCTTCGCTGCTATTTCCTTTTATAGCATATTACCTCTCAAAACTGCTTCTAATACAGCCAGCTCTATTTTTAAAACCACAAAAGGGGAATGAATTTTGCACGAGTTTCATTAGGTATTTCAGGATTAGGCAATGAACTTCATGTGAACATGATGTCCTAGATATTAACATTTTTTTTAATGTAAAAAAAAAAAAAAAAAAAAAAAAAAAAGCTATTCAGTCCCACCTCTCTTTTTATGGCTCCAGCCACCAAATGCCTATTAGTCTGTGTCTCTGTGGGAAAATCTGGGGATGAAACTAGATTCCATAACCTTCCAAACATGTTTCCATACAGCCTTTATACAGGAGGAAAATAGCCACAACGAATAGATTTTTCACCTCTTCCACGGAATCTTAATTTATCCTCTTAGCAATCATCACACCCAGTTGATGCAATAACATTGGCTGTAATTCTGAGTATTCAATAAACTAGGCACAGTGACTGATCTGAGTTCAGAAGATCAAGGCTAGCCTACGCTGGTCTCAATTTTTAAAAAAGCAATCATTGAAATGAACAATAGGTTTACTACCTCTTCCCTTTCACTTTTGCCTTTTAAGCATTACTTACTTGCCCCTGGACTCTCCATTTAGCACAATAAATAGATGAATAAATAAACAATCTATAGGCAAGATTAAATGGTGCTCTATGATGTCTCCATCTGTCAAAAAAGAAAATTACAAAGCCAACTTAATTCCAGATTTTACTAATAAAGAACAGACTTTGTTATCCAGGAAATGTTGATATGAGCTGAGCTCTACATACATATAAAACCAGTGAAGCCTGGTTTAGAATGAAAGTGTGGAGACCCTTGTTCAAAATCCTTAGGAAATAGTGCCGTCAACTTTCCTAAATTATGAATTATTTACTTTTCTTCCATGGTAACCTTCGTGACATGTTACAGTGCTTTTCTGTACTCACAGCTCAATGACCTTGTACCAAAAGATAACCAAATACAAAATTATTAGCACACACTGTACCACTAGAGTTTTCATGAGGAGTTAGGGAAACAGTTGTGCAGTATGTGCAGCCATAAAACTTCTACACCTTGTGTTTCATAGTCCACACATGCAATGAAGTCTGTAAAAACACAGGATGGCTGCCCAAAACTAACTCAAACTAACTCAAGTTGGCAACTGAATATTCCACCAATATTCTACATTTTCTCAGTGATGAATAAGGGAGGCTGAACTAGAAAGTAGATTTAGCTAGCCTGCTTAGTATTTTCATGGATAGAGAACAGAAAAAGAATCAAAAGGAACTGAAAGCTTTCCATGCCCGATCATGCTATTGAGTTTCTTTATTCAAAGCAAGTTCAGTAGCATCTCAGAACTTCTTGTGGCTATTGGCACCCCAGTTATTTAGCCATAGATGTAAGATTTTCCTTGTGTTTTTGTAAACCTCACTGAATCTTCATGAATCACATTCATTCACTGGAATTTTGTATAGTGCACTACAAACACTATATTTAAATGTGTTAGGGGAATGAATACACTGTTTCTTTGCTTGTGTACCATTTTGCTTTCTACAGCATCTTGAGGGATAGGTTTTATGATAGCTATTCTCAGTTGTCAACTTGACTACATCTGGAATTATCTAAAAATCCAAGCCACAGGGAAAACTGAAGAGGGATTTTTAGTTACTTGGATCATTTGAGTTAAATCCAGATGACTTGAGGTAAGAAGATCCATCTAAAATCTGGGCCTCACCCTCTCGTGTCAGTCTTTATTAATGACAAAGGAGTTTTTGTTCTCTGCCTGTTAGCCCTCACCCTCAATGGCAAGTCCATTCCCTCACTGGTATTAAAACCTGCTTATTTGGGATTCCAATGTATACTCAAGACCAGATAAGACATCCAGTCTCATAGACTGAAAAGTGTTGTGATATTTTGCTTGTGATATAACAAATAAAGCTTGCTTTAAGATCAGAGTGCAAAGCTAGCCACACTAGCTAGCCGTAGAGGCCAGGCAGTGGTGGCACACACCTTCATTCCCAGCACTTGGGAGACAGAGGCAGACAGATCTCTTTTAGTTCAAGGACACCCTGAGCTACACAAAATTGATCCAGTCTAAAAGAGAAACAGAGCAGTCCTAGCTAGATCCACCTATCAGTGTGGAAACATCCTGAGTATCAGCCCAGCCTTTGTCCCCCAAAGCCAGGTCTTGACTAGAGGTGAGTCTGGGGCCAATTCAAGTGGACACTTCCTTACAATTTTCCCTGGGGTACTCTCTGGGTTGGCCCCTGATCTCGCTGCCCCTGTGTCCTGTCCCTATCAAGAGAGCTCTTGGAGATCTGATACACCACCCCACCCACCCCCACGGAGAGCCTGCCATCCCCCTACCCTGTGCCCTACCCAGCCCACTGTCCCACCACTCTGGTTGAGCACTGGAGCCAACAATCCAGCCACCTTTGGGGAACTTCCTTGAGCTGCTCTGAGCACACTAGACCTTCTTATTCACAAGGGACCACCCATTATTCCCACCTGCCTGGTCTCTGACCCCACCACTGGTCCTCTATGGGAGTTCTGGGCCCCTCTCAGAGAACCACCTATCTCTGAGGGGCTTCTCTGAGTTCCTGCAGGCTGTATTCTTGACCCACATCACAGGGCCTCTGCCGAAGAGGCCTCAGCTAGAGAGCACCAGGCACAGGCTAGATCTGCCTAGCAGCTTAAGGAACATCCTGAGTTCCAGCCTTCGGGATTGTTGACTCCCATTGCCAGTACTCTGATGGAGGCTGATCTTTGACCCCCATTGCCAGGACCCTGCCTGTGGAGAGACCACCTAGAGAGCTTGGACCACACAGAGCTACAGATATCAAACCTCTGACCCTCCTAAGACCACGAGGAAGAAACCCCACCAACACCTACTGGAAGAAGCTAAGGGAAAACGGCAATACATGAAAACACCCAACAACAGAAAGACAAGCATGACACCACCAGAATCTAGGGAATCTACACCAATTAGAACGGAACACAATAACAAAGCTGATGAAGCAGAACAGAACGACTTAAAAATTATCATCATAAAAATGACAGAGGCCCTCAAAGAAGATGTGAGAAAATCCCTTAAAGAAATGGAAATAAACAAACAAAATAGTGGAAGAAATGAACAAATTCCTTAAGGAAAGTATAAAGAGCCAAGAAAAAATAAACAGGTGAAGGAAAATGGTTCAAGACTTGAAAATTGAAATAGAGACAATTAGAAAACACAAACCGAAGGAATGCTGGAAATAGAAAAACTGGGCAAACGATCAGGAACTACAGACACAAGCAAAACCAACAGAATACAAGAGATGGGAGAGAAAAATCTCAGGAGCAAAAGATAAACTAGAAGAAATAGATTCGTCAACCAAAGAAAATCGTAAATCCAGCAAATCCTTAACACAAAACATCCAGGAAATGTGGGACACAGTGAAAAGGCCAATCTAAGAATAATAGGCATAGAAGAAGGTGAGGAAGCCCAACTCAAAGGTGCCGAAAACATATTCAACAAAATCATCGAGGAAAACTTTCCCAATCTGAAGAAGGACATGCCCATGAAAGTACAAGAAGGATACTGAACCCCAAATAGACTGGACCAAAGAAAAAAGACCCCTCAACATATAATAATAAAATCATCTAACATACACAATAAAGAAAGAATATTAAGAGCAGTGAAGGAAAAAGGACAGGTAACATATAAAGGCAGAACTATCAAAATTACACCTGACTTCTCCATGGAAATCCTCAAGGCCAGAAGGTCCTGGATAAATGTTCTGCAAGGACTAAGAGTCCACGGATGCCAGCCCAGGCTACTATACCCAGCAAAACTCTCAATTACTATAGATGGAGAAAACATCTCCATATATATTTAGTGACAAATATAGACACTTTAATGACAAAGCCAAATTTTCACAATACGTATCCACAAATCCAGCCCTACAGAAAGTTTTGGAAGGAAAACTCCAACCCAAGGAAGTTAACTACGCTCACAAAGACGTAGGCAACAGATAATCCAACTTCAGCAGAAACCAAGGGTAAAGCAAGACAAATATATTCACATTACCACTGCCAACAACAAATCTAAAACAAACAAGCATTAACAATCAATGGTCCTTACTTTCCCTCAAAATTAATGGTCTTAACTCACCTATAAAAAGACACAGGCTAACAGAATGGATAGGAAGACAGAATCCATCCTTGTGCTGCATACAAGAAACACATCTAAGCTTCAAAGATAGACATTACCTCAGAGTAAAGGCTGGGAAAGATCTTCCAATAAAATGGACCCAAGAAGCAAGCAGGTGTGGCTTTCCTAACAAATTAGACTTCAAACCAAAATTAATCAAAGCAGATGGAGACGTTCATTTCGTATTCATTGCAGGAGAAATCCATCAACACAAAGTCTCAATTCTGAACATCTATGCCCCAAATACACAGGCAACCACAATCATAAAAGAAATGCAACAAAAACTCAAACCTCACATATAACCTCACACACTTATAGTGGGAGACTGCAATACACCACTCTCAACACTAGACAGGCCCAAAAACTCAACAAAGAAACAAAACAACTAACAGAAGTTATGTCTCAACTGGGTATAACAAACATCAATAGAACATTCCATCTAAACACAAAAGAATATACCTTCTTCTCTGCTCCACATGGAACCTTCTCTAAAATCGACCACATACTAGGTGGCATAACAAACCTCAACAGATACAAAAGAATTGGAATAGTCCCCTGTATCTTATCAGACCACCATGCTTTAAAAGTGGAATCCAACAACAACATAAATAGCAGAAAACCTGCAAACTCATGGAAACTGAACAATGTGCAATTGCACCACACATGGGTCAAAGAAGAAATAAAGAGAGAAGTTAAGGACTTCCTAAAATTCAACAACAATGAGGACACAACATACCCGAACTTCTGGGACACCTTGAAAGCAGTGCTACGAGGGAAGTTCATTGCACTAAGTGCCCATATGAAGAAAACAGAGGATAGTCACATAAGAGAATTAACAGCCCAACTGAAAGCCTTAGAACAGAGAAAAGCAAACTCACCCCATAGGAGTAGATGCCAGGAAATAATCAACTTGAGGGCTGAAATCAACAAAATAGAAACCAGGAAAAAAAATACAAGAAATCAATGCAACAAATAGTTGGTTTTTTAAGAAAATCAACAAGATAGACAACCCTTTATCCAAATTAACGAAAAAGCAGAGAGAGAACATGCAAATTAACAACATCAGAAACAAAAAGTGGGACATAACAATAGAACAGAGGAAATCCAGACAACTTTCAGGTCATACTTTGAAAACCTGTACTCAACAAATTTGAAAATTCAAAGGAAATGGACAAATTTCTGGATAACTATCACTTACCAAAATTAAATCAAGAACAGACAACTTAAATAGACCTATAACCCACAATGAAAATAGAAGCAGTCATCAAAAGCCTTCCAACCAAAAAAAACCCCAGGGCCAGATGGCTTCAGTGCATAATTCTACCACAAATTCAAGGAAGGGCTAATACCAATACTCCTCAAATTGATACACACAATAGAAACAGAAGGTTCATTACCAAATTCTATGAGGTCACAATCACCTTGATACCCAAGCCTCACAAAGACACAACTAAGAAAGAAAACTACAGGCCAATATCCCTGATGAACATCGATGCAAAAATACTCAATAAAATACTGGCAAACCAAATCCAACAATACGTCAGAGAAATCATCTACCATGACCAAGTAGGCTTCATCCCTGGGTTGTAGGGATGGTTTAACATATGAAAATCTATCAATATGATCCACCATATAAACAAACTGAAAAAGAAAAACCATATGATTATCTCCCTAGATACTGAAAAAGCCTTCAACAAAATTCAACACCTTTTCATGATAAATGTCTTGGAGAGATCAGGGATAACAGGAACATACCTAAACATAATAAGAGCAATATACAGTAAAGCAAGAGCCAACATCAAACTGAATGGAGAGAAACTTAAGGCATTCCTCTAAAATCAGGAACAAGACAAGGCTGCCCTCTCCATATCTCTTCAATATTGTACTTGAAATTCTAGCTAAAGCTATAAGACAACAAAAGGAGATCAAAGGGATCCAAATTGGAAAGGAATAAGTCAAACTGTCTTTATTTGCACATGATATGATTGTTTACATAAGTGACCCAATAAACTCTACCAGGGAACTCCTACAGCTTATAAACACCTTCAGCAATCTAGCAGGATACAAGATAAACTAAAAAAAAAAAATCAGTAACCCTGCTTTATTCAGATGACAAATAGGCTGACAAAGAAATCAGAGAAACATCACCCTTTACAATAACCACAAACAACATAACATATCTTGGGGTAATTCTTACCAAACAAGTGGAAGACCTATATAATAAGAACTTTGTGGCTTTAAAGAAAGAAATTAAAGAAAATACCAGAAAATGGAAAGATCTCCCATGCTCTTGGATAGGTGGGATAAATATAGTAAAAATGGCAATCTTGCCAAAAGCAATCTACAGAGTCAATGCAATCCCCATTAAAATCCCGCCACAATTCTTCACTGACCTTGAAAGGATAATAATCAACTTCATATGGAAAAACAAAAGACCCAGGATAGCAAAACAACCCTATACAATAAAAGAACTTCAGGAGGCATCACCATTCCTGACTTTAAGTTCTACTACAGAGCTATAGTTCTGAAAACAGCCTGGTATTGGCACAAAAATAGGCAGGTAGCTCAATGGAATCAAATAGAAAATCCTGATATTAACCCACACACCTATGAACACCTGATTTTCAACAAAACAGCTAAAAGAATACAATGGGAGGAAGGAAAGCATCTTCAACAAACGGTGCTGGCACAATTGGATGATGGTGTGTTAAGACTGCAGATTGACCCATGTCTATTGCCATGCACAAAACTCAAATCCAAATGGATCAAAGACCTCAACATAAATCCAGCCACACCGAATCTCTTGCAAGAGAAAGTGGAGGTACCCTTGAACAAATTGGTATAGGAGACTTCTTCCTGAACATAACTGCAGTAGCACAGACACTGAGATCAACAATTAATAAATGGGACCTCTTCAAACTTAGAAGCTTCTGTAAGGCAAAGGACATAGTAGACAAGACCAAAGGGCAGCCCACAGACTGGGAAAAGATTTTCACCAATCCTACATCCGACAAAGGGCTGATTTTCAAAATATACAAAGAACTCAAGAAACTCGTTAACAAAACACCAAACAACCCTATTAAAAAAGGGGGTACAAAACTGAAGAAAGAATTCTCAATAGAGGAAATCAAAATGGCTGAAAGACACTTAAGAAAGTGTTCAACATCCTTAGCTATCAGGGAAATGCAAATCAAAACAACTTTGAGATACCATCTTACTCCTGCCAGAATGGCTAAAATTAGAAACACCAATGACAACTCATGCTGGAGAGGATGTGGAGAAAGTGGAACACTCCTCCACTGCTGGTGGGAGTGCAAACTCATACAGCCATTTTGGAGATCAGTATGGTGGTTCCTCAGGAAAATGGGAATTAGTTTACCACAGGACCCGGCAATCCCCCTCTTAGGCATATACCCAAATGATCCACATCCATGCAACAAAGACATGTACTCAACTATGTTCGTAGCAGCACTATTTGTAATAGCAAGAACGTGGAAGCCACCTAAATGCCCTCAATTGAAGAGTGGATAAAGAAGATGTGGCACATCTACACAATGGAATACTACTCTGCAGAAAAAAGTAATGGAATCTTGAAATTCGCAGACAAGTGGATGGCACTTGAAGAAACCATCCTGAATGAGGTAACGCAGTCACAAAAAGAGGAACATGGTATGTTTAGAGCAAAGGATCACCAGCCTATAATTCACACCACCAGAGGAACTAGGATACAAGGTGTATTCTAAGAGATTCATATAAAGTCCCTCACGGAAGGGGGAAGGGATAAGTCCCCCAGAGCACAGGGGAAGTGGGGGGGGCAGCGAATGGAGAGAGAAGTAGGAGAAAGAGAGGGGAAGGAGAGGAAAACAAGTGCGACTAGGAAGATTGAGTCAGGGTAGGAATAGAAGACAGAAGAGAGAGAGAGAGAGAGAGAGAGAGAGAGAGAGAGAGGAGAGAATATAAAAGAGGAAGCCATTATTGGTTTGAAGAAAAAACTGAACCTAAAGAAAGCTCTAGAGAACTACAAGACTGACTCCATCTAAAAATTTGAGCTGTTAATGAGATCAACAACTAACTTATCCACTATCATGGAGCCCTCATCTAGTACCTGTTGGAAACAGAAGCAAACACTCATAACTAAACACTGAGTCAAACTAGAATCCAGATGCAGAGAGAGAGGACAAGACCAAGTTGCAGAAACACATAGAGACAGCTGACCTGAACAAGGAGGAGCTGACAGCCCCTCAGACTGATAGCTGGGAATCCAGCATGGGGCTGACTCAGACCACCTGAATATGGGTCTCAGCTAGAAGGACTGAGCAGTCTAAGGAACCTCAGACAGTACAACCAGGATGTATTCCTGGTACACAAAAAGACCTTGCAGACACATCCCCCATGGAGGGACACTCCCTTAACCTGGATGGCATAACCCTACATGTGGAATGGGGGTGCAGGGATGGGAGGGGAGGATGGTCAGGGTGCATGTGAGGCGGGAGAGAGGATAAGAGGGAGGGAGGAAGGGATGGAGGAAGAGAGGGAGGGAGAGAGGGAGGGAGAATTGGGATAGACATGTAAAATAATAAAAAAATAAAAAAATAAAATTTAAAAAAGAGAGAAAGAGAAACAGAGCTCACACAAAGGTTATCTCAGCACTTGGGATCCTATGCCTTTAATCCTAGCACTAGAGAGGAATATAAGGTGGGAGGAGACAGGAGCTCAGTGCAGTCTGAGGTTTGGTAGAGACAGATGTAATCTGGAGATGCAGTCTGAGGACAGGATCACCCCTTCAGTCTGAGCTTTGGTAGAGGTGAGAACTCTCTAGTAGTTGAACACTTTTCTTCTCTGATCTTCAGCTTTAACCCCAATATCTGTCTCTGAGTTTTTAATTATTAAGAACAATTACAATTCATGCTACAGAAAAATGCCTGGATTTTAGGACTTTACATCAGAAAACAAATGTTTTTGGAATAGCTAAACCACAGCCCATAAGCATCCTTTTATGTGTGCATGTGTGTGTATATATATACATATAAGTCAATTCTATGAGCCATGTTCCTCTAGAGAACACTCGACTAATATAGCATTATTTCATCTTTCTTTCTTTGTTTTTGTTTGTTTGTTTTGTTGGTTGGTTGGTTGGTTGGTTGGTTGGTTGATTGGTTGGTTGGTTTTTTGAGACAGGGTTTCTCTCTATTGCTTTGGAACCTGTCCTGGAACTCATTCTGCAGACCAGCCTGGTCTTGAACTCACAGAGATCCGCCTGCTTCTGCCTCCCAAGTGCTGGGATGAAAGGCGTGCACCACCAATGCCCGGCTAGCTTTATTTCATCTTATACCTTACAGTCCATCATCAACACAAGCTGAGGTAGGAGATCAAGGCATGACCTGGAGCAGGAACTGAAGCAGAGACCATAGAGGAACACATATTGGCTTATTCGCCATGGCTTGCAAAACTTTCTTATCCAGCCCAGGGCCACCTGCACCCCACACACTGGGCTAGGCACTTCCACAAAAATCATAAAACATACCCCACAGACTTGCCCACAGGCCAACATGATAGACATGTTTTCTCAAATGAGGTTCCTTCTTCCCAAATGATGCTAGCTCATATCAAATTGAGAAAAGGAGAACGTAACCAGCACAGTTTGTTTGTTTGAGACAAGGCACCATCCCCTCCCTCCTTAGCCTAACAATTGCTGCGCCTCCTCTGCTCTTGCCCCTTTCTCATTGCCCCACCATACCGCACTCATATAGCTTCAAAGATGAAATTATGATACATTCAAGACAATGTCAGGATGTCATTAAAACAGGCACAGAGTACATCTGAGCACAGGTCCCTTTGTAACTATGGATGAAACAGCTGAATTGACTGACCCCGAAGGTCTGTCACATCTAATACCTCCAATTACTTTATAATGAATTTACTTCAGCTTTTGAATTACAAGTTTTAATTTTTACTTCCAGAAACACAGTGTGTAATAAATATCTATATGATAATAAAACCAAGAATGAATTAATAAAAAATCACAATACATATACTAATAAGAGAACTCATCTAGATTTCTGTTCACTTATTATGGCAGAGCACACATTTATCTCTTTTTGGTCTGAAGCTTCATTAACATAATAGTATTGCTTTTATTAAGTTATAACTTGCCAAAAAGCAACAGAATTAAAAAAAAAAGTTATAACTTGCCAACTACAATCAAGTATGGAAGCTGTAAGGAAACAAAGGAAATTTGGTAAATCAAAAGAAAAAATTCATGAACACTTGGAGAGCAAATTTATTCATGAAGTTCAAACCAGGAAATAGTAAAACTTGGCAAAGGAAACTCATGGCTTGCCTGGCTACAATGACAGGTATAGCATTTATTATATACACATTGCTAACATATACATATGTATCATATTCCACGATTTATTTCCTCTGTAAATGAGTAATTGTCAATAAGATGCTACATCCATCAAATAAACATAACATACTATAAAGAAGAACTTTCAGATAAGTAGAAAAGCTTTTGAAAATTAAAATATTGTCAAAATAAAATTCTAATGGAAAACGTGTAGAAAATAGCTAAAGAAGTCTC
This sequence comes from Phodopus roborovskii, assembly GCF_943737965.1. NCBI lineage: Eukaryota > Metazoa > Chordata > Mammalia > Rodentia > Cricetidae > Phodopus > Phodopus roborovskii. The sequence continues at coordinate 36,679,713 of NW_026125295.1, read as the reverse complement.
AACTACAGAAAAGGAGACTGAAATAGAAAAGGATGCCAAAGATTTAGAGGACTATGTGATGCTTATATCCAATTATTGAAGAAGAACAAAGAGAGAAGCAGGGAAGGCATTTACAGAGGGGCTGAGGACATACCTATCCCTTCAGGTGCATGCCAGCTTCAGACTATGCTAAGAAGTGTATGCAGCCTAGAAAACCACCACAGCTCTGATAACACAGAGAGGATGCAACAAACTGCCAAAGACAGCTCACCTGAAAAGAGATGAAAGCCAGAGGCATTCACCCTCTTGTCAGGACATAGGAAGTAGAAAGTCTGTGAAGAAAGGCCTTCCAGGTTCCAAGATTATTTTTAACCCAGATTCCTATAGGCAGCCTTATAAGCACTGATGGGGTTCTAATAAAGATATTTTCAAACATGTGAGGACTCAAGTTTACCTTATGTACACCATTTCTTAGGAATGAAAATGTATTACAATAAAAAGGAATAATGTTTTATGGAAATAAGGAGAGAAGGTATTGGGTCCCCAAAACAGTCATCCCAATCCCAAAGAGGAATGAATTGGAATTCCTGAGTGACAGCCATATAGATGTTCTGGAAAGTGCTCTTGCTCTTGAAGACTATAATCAGAAGACAGGTTGTGAAATTCTCATCATCATGAGAAGTTGAAAACAAACAAAATAGATATGACTTGGATTTAGAAAAACCTGAGGATAAAACAAAGGCATTTGGTGAAGTGTACTAGTGAAAATTCTCCAGTGGATGGTGCAGGGTGGACAGCATTGTACCTCACCAAAAAGGAACAACTGTATTGTTGGTATGTTACTTGGTTGCACAATAAGGAGTACAAATGTGTGCCTGTGTGAGTTCAGATTACCAGGAACAGTAGCTCAGGACGAGTTAAATGTGCAGAAGATGTACAGGGTGAACCTGTCACAAGAAAGCAGGGAAGACAGAGTGCATGGAGACCCGGAAGCCCATGCATTATCATTAGCTAACAGAGATAATCATGAGCTCTTGGAGTTCTTAAAATATGGACCAAAGTCTTTTGCTAATTGAATAGCTTCCACTGTGATTATCTTATTCCCTGCTGACCATCTGTGACAGGAAAGGAAGGAAAGAAGCTTAGGTATGAAGAATCCTGATTGTGGTATCACTATGAAAACAATCTCAGACAATGACAGAGTAAAAACTGTCCTTTGCTGAGTCCAATATGAGCCTCAGTGTCTGGGAGGTAGAATCCCATTAATACTTAGTTTCTAGTTAAAGATGCCCAGAGGGAGTGCAGCAGCCCTCTTTTCGATGCTTTAATAGATCTCAGAGGCTCTGCAGCTCCTATTGCCAGATGACTGCACTCTTTCCTGGAGAAGCACTTTGAGTGACATAGCACAATTCTTGAAATATATATAACACATCACCCTAAGGACAGAACTACAAAACTATATCCAATTACTTTGTAGTCTGAAATCCTTTTTTCAGTAATAAAATGTTCAGATATGGTTTATCCATACACCAGATTTTTAAAAAAGACAAACTGCTTACCCAATATACCCAGTAGTATCAAGGGTAAGACTAACTATAATAAAAGTCACTGAGTTACCACTAGGTACATACTGTAAAAACTCCAAGGGCTTATAATATTTATTAGGGAATCTTGAAGACCTTGGCTTTGCAGTCTAAATATTCTTTTTCTTCAAGTGTATTTTGTTTTGCGTGCATGAAGGCAAGATATTTTTTGACCACTGTCATCCTTAGAAACATTGGAAATGGAGCCTCACAACTTTAACAACCTACGTCCCATCACTGTATCTTTAGGGATTTTCAGGGTGTTTCCAAAACTGAAGCATTGCAGGCAATTGCTGACCTGATATGTAGATCATGTGTCATGTTCACTCAAAAGTTTGCTAGCTTTCTAGTATTTCTGAGTTCCAGTTTTAAACATAGCAAAAGATTTCATCCACACATTGTTTCTAAACATTTCAATTTCAGTACTCTGTGCTCTTCCTAGAACATTCCTCTCTCTTGGAAAGTCTTACATACAAAGCAAAAGACAACCACTAGACATGGAGCATTTACATGTTTTCCTGGGAGCCACTAGATCACTTAGCTCATAATCTACCTGTAATGAGAGGCATGCTCTCCACTGCCATCCTTTGCCACAAATTTGAAAGATGCTACCTTCTCTTTGCAACACATTGAGACCACTACAGAAAACCATAACCAATCAATATGTAGAGTTGTACAGCCCAGTCTTAATACATCTACAAAACACTCCCACACCTAAGGCTCAAGGAACATTGCAGGCGTGGCAGAAAAAAACTGAAAGTCAGAAGATCAGGGACTTTGCTGTGAGACTATCTCCTACTAACTAACGTAAGAAGCTACCTCTATAAAGTGTTGATCACCTAAATGTGAGCTAAACAAGGACACCAACGAATATGCCAAACTGCATGAGGAAAAGCCCACCAGACCTTAACCCTACACAAAGAACTAAGGCAACTGAGTAAGGCTGAGAGTGGGAGTGGTGGCCCTCCCCAAGGAAGAGATATCAGTTGGTTGTCCAGTGTCAAAAGGTCAGCCTTGAAAACATACATACAAGTAACATAATATGGACTAAATAGGTTACATTTGAGAATACATATGTATATATGAATACATATATGCATTCAGTAACAAAAGATGAAAAAGGAGTTCATGAATCTGAAGGCGAGTAGGGAGGGGTAGCTGGAAAGCTTTGAAGGAAGGAAAGAAAAAGGGGAAATGTTGGAATTAAAATACAATCTCAAAAGCAAACTAATAATATGCTACCACCATTACAAACTGCAAGGTCTGCTTCAATAAAATGATCAAACAAATTCATCCACTTTGGTATCTCAGATGTACAGTGCTCTGCTTTTATAAATCAAACTGTATTATTAGTGACAGCATTGGTTTAGCTGCATGAGACAGAAACCTGAGCGAATGTATCATTTAGAAGATTGTTTCTCGCTCTTGCAAGAGCAGCAGGGAGAAGGAAGAGAGGAGTTCTTTCCTTCAAGGACATACTATATCATTTTCACTCAGAACAGCCTTGGTTAAAACATAATGCCATAATGCATAAAGCATCATACCATGGCTATGCCCACATAAGGAAAACAAGAAAATGAGTGACCACCTAAGCCACTAAAAATCTCACATTCTCTTAGCATAAGGAAGAAGGTAAATGAGGAACAGCCTCCTCCACCAGTCCCCACACATCCCCCTTACTCCACTCTCCTAACAGGGAATCCCTGATGGTTCAACTAATTGGGACTGATGTGAATCCCTAACATCCAGAACAAAGTAACTAGGTCCTTCCGTGTCCTAGATACCAAGACTCTGTCACACCTCTTTCAAAGGCAAGCTCATCTCAGCTCTTTGTAAAATCTCACACTGCTTCAGCTGGTTGCTGTGTTCTATGAAGGTATACAGGTATATGCTAGAATTTAGCTTATAATGTCTGAAGTTTTACTGAACGCAAGGATGTTTAGGAAGCTTTTGTTTGCTCCACACAATGCACTGAAGCGTTAATCTCATACTTTAAATATATAAGAGTTACTAGGACAGTAACTAAACTGTCTTTAGTTTAGCAACTAAACTCTCTTTCATGCCATCATTTAATAAAAATACTATTTGTCTTGGTGCCTTCTTAAAAATACATTTCTAATAGTTCACAAAGAAGTTATTTCTCTTTTATATGTATTTCTTATCTTCCACAGTATTATAAATTTTTAAAGCCAAAAATACTCAGGAATACAATAAAAGAAACCCACCTATAATTTCTACAAAAATACTTAAAACTAATAATACTTCAGCATATAGTCTTCGGTGAAAGGTGAGTTCATAACTTTTCATTGAAAATTATGTGACAGCTTTTGAGTTATCAGAAACTAGTGCTTATTAATGGTTGTTCTTATTCATACCTATCAGGACTTCAAATCTGCTAGCATACCTTATGCTTTCAGTTTTCATACAAAAACAAAAATTGTTTGGCTTTCAGAGGTATGGTGACATATCACACCAAATGCAGCCATAAAACTAAGCACAAAGTATTTTTATGTATTTCAATTTTCCATCCCAGGGGTTATAAGCATCAATATATAAATTTTCAAGAAAAAAAGGGATTCCTGAAGTATAAATTTATAAGTTTGACTGTCTTTCACAATTCTGGCAAGATACAATAAGATATATTCTCTCAACTTTCATATAAAATTTCTGAAAAATAGTTGGAATGTTAATCATTAAGTTATCTCTATCCCTTCTTGTCTGCATCACAGAGTTATGAATAAATGAAAAAATAAATTTCAGAGATGTTTGAGCTCCTGGAAGAAAGAAGAGTATACAAAAGTGAACTATTAGTTTTTTATTTAAAATTTGTATTCAATTTACATACCAACCACAGTGCCCCCACTCCATTCCTCCTGCTCCCCTCCTTTCCCCAACCCACACCCTTCCCCTCATCCTCTCCTCAGAAAGGATAAGGTCTCCCATGGGGAGTCAACAAAGCCTAGCACATCAAGTTGAGGCAAGACCCCTCCCACTGCATCAAGGTTGAGCAAGGCATCCCACCATAGGGAATGGCCTCTAAAAAGCCAGCTTATACATCAGGGACAGGGGTCCCACAAACAGACCAAGCTACATAACTATCACCCACGTGCAGAGAATTGCAAGATTCCCAGCTGTCGGTCCAGAATTCATGAGCTCCCAGGAGCTCAGATTGACTGTTTATGTGGATTTCCCCATCGTGGTCTTGACCTCCTTGCTCATATAATCCCTCTTCCTTCTCTTTGACTGAACTCCTAGAGCTAAGCCCAATGCTTGACAGTGGATCTCTGCATCTGCTTCCATCAGTTATTGGATGAAGGTTCTATGATGACAATTAGGGTAGTCATCAACCAGATTACAAGGGAAGACCAGTTCAAGCACCCTGTCCACTATTGCTAGGAGTGTTAGCTGAGGTCATGCTTGCGAATTCCCTAGCATCAGGTTTCTCCCTAACCTTATAATGGCTTCCTCTATCACAATATCTCTTTCATTGCTCTCTTACTCAGTCTCTCCCCCCAACTCAACCATCCTCATCCTGTTCCCTCATGTTTTCAGCCCCCATCCTCTCTCTTCTACCTACTCCCTGCTCCCAGTTTACCCAGGGGAGAGCCATGCATCTCTCTTAGGGTCCTCCTTGTTACCTGGCTTCTTTGGAGCTATGGACTGTAGTATGGTTATCCTTTGTCTAGTATCCACTTATGAGTGAGTATATACTGTGTCTTTCTGGGTCTGGGTTACCTCATTCAGGATGAATTTTTTTCCTAGTTCCACACATTTGTCTGCAAATTTCATGGTGTAATTGCTTTTTACAACTGAGTAATATTCCATTGTGTACATGGGGAACACTTCCACTGCTGGTGGGAGTGCAAACTTGTACAGCCCACTTTGGAAATCAGTATGGCAATTTCTCAGAAAATTGGGAATCAATCTACCTCAAGACCCAGCATTACCACTCTTGGGCATATATCCAAAGGGTGTTCAATCAAACCACAAGGACACCTGCTCAAATATGTTCATAGCATATTATTTGTAGTAGTCAGAACCTGGAAACAACCTAGATGCCTTTCAACTAATGAATTCTAAATTATTATTTAAAATAAAGCATTACACTGTATTAAATATAGATAATTCCCAAAGCCATTAGCATCTATTACAATGAAAATTGAATCACTGATAGCTTGATTTTTTTCTGTCTTCAAATACAAAATACTTCATGGAAATGATCTCTTCTATACTGAAAAACAATACATACTGCTAGGAGCAAATGGACACTCACTTATATGAAGGGAGAAATTACAGAGATGAATACCACTCATATAAAATTCAAACAGGTATCTACCCATGGTGGGCAACAGAATTGTGAAACTGAAATCAGGAAGAACAGTCCTTTCCTTTATGTTTTGCTTATTAAACAATTGTTAATAGCATATTGCTTTTTACATTGGTTTTTGGAATTCTTTGAAAACCAAAGGAAAAATTGATGCCTGCACAAAACATGAACAATACTAAATACAGGATTATAATATCACTCCTCTTTTCTACATGATTTTAAATGATAATGATAAAAATACTTTATTACAAGATTTTAAATTACTTGAGTTTTAACAACTAATAACTAATGCCAGCAAAGTATTTTGCTTTATTATTTTCTGTGCCTTTTAAAAAGTAAACCCTTTCACAAAAAAAGTAAAACAATACAATAATGTGATTTTAACAAACTAAACCAGCTATAGATGCCTACAAGAGAGCCCTGCATTCATTAACCCTGCATTTGTATAATTTCTGTGATTTATCTCAAGAATATATTATATAAGTTGTTTGCCCAGTATACTTTAATACTTCCCAACAATATCATTTACGTTTATTCCCCTAAAGGATTATCTGACTACTTCTGTTCATAGCTTCATAGATTTTCATATAATTATACCTCATTGTCATAAATATTACTTCTCGCCTTGTAAGACCTTTTTTGAAAGCTATAACAAAAGAAAGGAACAACTAAATGCATATGTTACCAAATAAGTTCAATTAGCCACTCCTATGGTGCCCTACACATCAAATAGATCTTAGAAATTATCATAAATGGCAGCTAGTATCTATCCCTCACCATGTTCCTACTCTTATGCTCAGCTCTCTAGATTCATCTTTGCTATCTATGAGAGAAATCCAGAGACCCAACATTTGGAACATTATCTTTGTCTTGGAATGGTCAGAAATTTAGAGCAGTGTCAGCCTTAGTCACCAGACCTCTGAGTGCTGTTTACACATTCCTTACCTTTGTCTCCACTTCCCCTTTGAGTACTGATCTGAGCTCTGTGACAACTTTGTCCTGCCTGTACCTCTCTTGTGACTTTGTTGTGAAGTTCCTACTGCTTACTATGAAATTGCTTATGCCTCTGGAATCTCTGTGTATATTTATTAAACCTGGATAATCACCCTCCACATACTTCTGAGTTATTGTTTATGTAATAAATTGTGCTTTTTCCAACAAATTCTCTCAGCCTGGGTACAGTCACCTAATTTCCATAGTCATAGCAAGGACCTCATGACATTTGCAATTGTAAGCTTCTTGACTATATTTTACTTCATCACTCTCCAGTTTTGCCAAAGTTAATTTGGGGGAGTAAATCAACCACTCTGACTCATCCATCATCTTTACTAGAAGCAGAATTCTTAATGTTTGTTTGTAGTAGATAAAGCCAGGATCTGTGTTAAACTGTTAAATTATGGTCCAAACTTAGATAGCTAATAAACTTATTACCTAGTGAAGCCATTCGAGGGGAAGAATAGTCCTAAAAGCCCACCAATGAGTCTATGAGGGAGGGTTAGTCTATCCAGATCATCTTTCCTGGTCTCACCAAACAGCATGAAATGGAACTCACTTTATTCCAACTATCTTCTCTGTTTTCTCCTCCTGCTAGAAATAGACAATAATGCTCTGATCCACTCACAAAATTTACTTTTATTTTTAATTCTTAACCTTAGATTTTTTTTCAAAGCAAACAGCACATAATTGTTTTCTAGTCCCTAGTCTCTAAAATTCCTATAAATGGAAAAAATTCTTCTCTATTACATCAGCTTCACTTACTCACTAAGCCCTCTGGGGCCCACTGTAATCTCCTCAGGCCTCCCTTGGTACAAACTCATCTTGCTAACACCAGAGGCTGTATTTTTCAACATTAGCCTGCAACAACTCTAAACCATTAAGCCAGAGAGTCTGTTAAAATGCTATGGCAAGAATGCAATGAGATCTTTGCCTTTTCCATCATCTTGCCTCGCTTTCCCACCCTACTTGTTGAGTCTAGGTTGAGCACCCAAAGCCTACAATTGATGGGAGATGTCAGTCTGTAAATATGTTTCTCTTATCAGTTAATGAATAAAGCCCTGTTGGCCAATAGAAAAGCAAGATAGGCAGGATCAGGAAACAAGGAAGATTCTGGGAGATGTATTAGACAGGAGTCAAGATGTAGGCCGTGAGAGGAGAAGAGATCTGTACTCTCACTCTCTCTCCAGTAAATACTTAGATTGAAAAAATTGGGTTAATATTTAAGTCAGAGCTAGGCAATAATAAACACTAGTAACAGGCCAACAGCTCACCTTTATTAAATTTCTTGATTTTGATTTAGACAAGGATTGACAAGTAAGAAATAATAAAAGCCATGCTGACACTTATACAAACATTCACCTAGCAGTGACATGTGACCCAGTAGATGCTAAAAAAAAGGAAAGAAACTATATAGCTAGCATTATTTTATTAAAGAAAAAATGTAAAATAAGTGAATAGCATGAGCAATTTTATGCCAAAAGTAAGAAAAATTAAATGAAATTAGGACAAAAATTTTTTTAGGTAATTTTTTTTATTTTATTTAATTTTATATAACAGTCCAATTAAATGAAAACAAACATTTATACACAATATTTGGGAATTTGGGCGTCGTTCTTTCCAAACTACTTCCTGCTGGTAAGGGGCACTGTCATGGGGGATTCGAAGAAGATTCAGATATCCTAGCTTTAGTCTGTAGGGCTGTTTTGTCCAGCTGTTCTGAATGTAGAATCACCTGGTACTCTGTTTCAGGCGGTCTGGTGTGATCAAACCACATTAGTCTGGAAGGAATCCACATCTTTTCTTTTTCTGTAGAAACAAAAATAGAAATCCTTTTCCCCAGTAACTTGTCTTTCAACTTAAATTTTGGAGTCAAAGCATTTTTTTTTTTTTAGTTTAATATATTATTTTACATGTCGATCCCAGTTCCCTCTCCCTCCCTCCCTCCCTCACTACCTCCTCCCCAGCCCTCCCTCCCTCTTTCCCTCCCTTTTTTACCCTCTCTGCCCTCTCACATGCACTCTAAACACCCTCCCCTCCCATCCCCCCACCCCAATTCCATATGTAGGGGAGTGCCATCCAATTGGGGTCATGTAGATCTGACAGGTCCTGTGAAGTAGGGACTAGGGCTTCTCTCCTGTCTCTAGATTAAGGCAGTTATCCCTCCATGGGGATATGTTCGCAAAGTTAGAACAAAATTTTTTAATGTAACAGCAAAACTAACACAGGGAGAAGCAGAAAATCCAAACATACTATAAAGTCATTGAATTTGCCATTGTTTCCAACAAAGAAAACATAAGTCCAGAAGTGTTTCACTGACAAATGGTATCAAACATTTAGCTCTTTCAAAAAACCTAGAAGGAAGGGCTACTTCTGAATTTGGTTTTGAGGGTTAAGATGATTCTAAGTCCATAACAAGATTACTTTTCTTTAATGGTGTGACCCCTGGTAAGTTGGCCACATACCAGAACAGGAAACACTCTAAAAACTAGTTGGGCAGCACAGTTTAGAGTCACTGGATAAGGAGGAGGAAGAGGAAAAGGAGAAGGAGATGAAGGAGGAGGAAGGAGGGAGGAGGGAGGGAGAAGGGAAATCAGAGATGGGAGAAGGAAAAAGAATGAGAAAGATAATAAAAAGGAGGAGGGGAGAAGAAGAAATTTCAAAGTTGGGTAGGAGGTGGAAGAGATTGAGGATAGAGAGAGTGGTAGTGGGAGGACTTGGGAGAGGGGTAAGTATGTTCAAAATACATTGTATAGTATTCTCAAATAATTAATAAAAATACTAAAAAGTAACATTATGGGAAGAAAGATTATACACCAAAAGCTTACCCAAGAGTGTTATAGCTGTATCTTCTGCAGATTGATTTTCAAGTTTTTTAAGGAATGGCTACACTAATTTCCATAGAGGTTGTACCAGTTTGCACTCCCACCCCTAGTGAATAAGTGTTCTCCTTTCCTCTCTCTGAATCATTGCTAGTGCATGATCTCATTTCTTTTATTGATCTTGGCCATTCTGACTCAGGTAAGAAGAAATCTCAAAGTAGTATTTTTTTCATTTTTTTTAACTGAAAATGGACTTTTTCTTCCATATATTATATCCTGATTGTAGTTTCCCCTCCATTTATTTCTCCAAGTTCCTCCCACCTCCCCTTCCATCAAAATCCACACCTTTTTTTTTTTTTTTTTTTTTTTTTTTTTTTTTTTGTCTCTCATTTTAAAACAAACAGGCATCTAGGAATAATAACAAAATAAAATAACACAAAAATGACAAATCAGAATAGGACAAAACAACCAAACAAGAAAAAAAATCCAAAGAAAAAGCACAAGAAATGATAGAAACACAAAAGAAACATACTTGTTCACACATAGACACACACACAAAGAGGAATCCCATAAAAATACAAAACCAGAAGCCATATTATATGTATGATGGGAGATGTCATTCTGTAAATATGTTTCTCATACTGGTTAATAAATAAAGCACTGTTGGCCAATAGGAAAGCAAAAGAGGAGGGACTAGGAGACAAGGAGGAAAGAGGAAGTAGTAAGGAGGAGTCAGCATGGAGAGACTGGGGAAACCAGACCCCTACCCCACTACCGGGTAAGATGAGACCACGTGGAAATACTTATTAATAGAAATGGGTTAATAATTAAGACAGAGCTAGCCGATAAGAAACAAGTAATGGACCAATAGCATTATATCAAATACAGAGTCTACGTGTGTTATTTGGGGCTGGCACAGCGGCGGGACAAGACCAGCATCGGGAGGAAAAACCTACTCCTTACATATGAATATCTAAGTCCACTTCTCTCAGCATTGGGAGCCCACAGGACATGCTGTCACAATCTCCAAGGTCTTATTTCCTTCATGTAGTATAAATCTGAATTTCACTACTGACTAAAGATGATTTTTAAAGTGTTTCTCAGCCATTTCTATTTTGTCTTTTGAGAACTCTCCATTTAATTCTATAATACCCTTTTAATAGGATTGCTTGTTTTCTTGATGTTCAGCTTTTTAGTTCTTTATGTATTTGAGATACTAATCTATTGGTAGACATTTTCCCACATTTTTCAAGCTGCTGCTTTACTGGAATAATAGTGTCCTTTATGCCAAAGGTTTTCATTTTCATGTAGTCCCACTTAATTATTGATCTTAATTCCTGTGCTATTGGTATCTTGTTCAAAAAGTCCTTTCCTGTACCAATGAGTTCAAGCCCATTCCCTAGATTTTACCCATCAAACTTAGGACATCTTGTCTTACACTGAGGTCCTTGATCCCAGTTAGAAATTAGTTGTCTGTGGGATGATATGACAGATATGTATCTATTTTCACTCTTCTACAAACAGCTATCCAGTTAGAACAGCACCATTTATTGAAGATGCCGTATTTTTTCCAGCGTGTAGTTTTAGCTTCTTTGTCAGCAATCAGGTAGGTCTTCAGTTCTATTACATTAACGAAGATTTCTATTTTTATGCCAATACCATACTGCTTTAATTACTATAGCTCTGTGATACTACTTGAAACCTGGGATGCTCATACCTCCAGCAGTTCTTTTATTATTTAATTGTGTTTTGGATATCCCAGGTGTATGTGTTTCCATATAAAGTCAAAGTCTTTTTTTTCCTTCAGTTTCTGTGAAGAATTGTGTTGGAAATTTGTTGGGGATTGTATTGAATCTGTAAATTGCTTTTGGTAGATAGTCATTTTTACCATTAATCCTACTGATCCATGAGCATGGCAGATATTTACATCTTTCTTTAATGTCTTAAAGCTTTTGTTATACACGTCTTTCATTTGCTTGATTAAGTTATCCCAAAGGACTCTGAATCTTACCACAGAGATTCTTATTCATCCATGTTCATTGCTGCTCAACTCATTAGAGCTAGAAACGTAAAGCCCAGATTTCCACCAACTTATGATGGAGTAATGAAAATATAGGGGAAAAAAAGGATGCTTTTGATCACTATCTTTGACCCCTTTCTATGCTCTATGTGATGGGTAGTTAGATTTTAGACAGATGATAGAGAGATAGAAAGATAGATGATAGATAGATAGATAGATAGATAGATAGATAGATAGATAGATAGATTATAGACAGACAGAATCTTGATGACTAGAACAAAGATTCCCTAGACTAGATCCAAAAAGATGAATAAAGGGACTGAAGAGATGGCTCACAGTTGGGAGCACTGACTACTCTTTTAGAGCACCTGGATTCAATTTCCAGCAACCATATGACAGTTTAAACTGTCCCTAACTCCTTTTCCAGGAGACAGGATGTCCTTATACAGACATACAGACATACCTTCAGGCAAAACAAAAATGTAATAAATAGGAATAAAATCAATAAATTTTACATCATTAAATTTAAAAATTAGATCTACTCAAAAATGCTGTTGTGCAAATTAAAAGGAAATCCCAAGATTAATGCAAAAGACCTCTGAAAAAATATATATCTAAGGATTCATATACACACACATAAGTATGTAAGTATATACATACAAAAAAAGATCCTATTCCAGGGGTTGCAGAAGACTATGAGAAGCTATTTGCCTCTATACTTATGATACTAGAATTCAGAGTCAGCAAACAAAGCAGTTTGAAAGTTACAAGTGAGATAAGAGAGGCAAAGGCAGAGGAACCTGTAAAAATGAGTAGAAGTCTCCAAAGAAGGGCTAGAGTCTCTCAATCTCTCACAACCTTCAACTTTGCAAGTCTTATGACTACAGTCACTTAGCATCTGCTGGGACAAAGTGCAAAGATGGATATGTTACAACAGAAATTCACCCCTTATTTCTGGGGACAAGAAGTCTAAGCATAGAGCACAGACAAGTTGATTTCTTCCCAAGGACCACAGAGGAAACTCTGTCCCATGCTTCTAACTAGCTTCTGAAGGTTGTCTGGGGATCATCAGTATTCAGTAGCTTTTGCCACATTACCCTAATCTCCCTTACCTTTGCATGTATTCTATGTGGATGCATGTCTGTTATCTCAGTCTAGATTACCCTTTTATATAAAAACAAATATCAGGTTGGATTAGGACTCAATGTATCAGGCTACACTGACAAAAGTGTCAGAAAGATGTCACACTGGTGACTTTGAAGATAGAAACTGAGGTCAAAGTCAATGGACACAAATTCTCTCCAAGAACACCACCAGAAAGAAACAGGGCCCTGACCCAATTTCACTCTATCCCAAGTAAGCACACTAAAGCTCTGATCTATGAACTGTAAGATGTTATACATTTGTGACTATAAACCACTGAGTGTTACATCTGCCATAGAAACTAATATAAACAAGTATTCCCACACTCTCTTCACAGATAAGAAAGTAAATCAGTGACGCAGAGGTCTAGACAAGCACTAGCTGTTGACACAAGCCCATCCATACACTGGGGGGACTGGCTTCAGGAGCTGGTGACACAGTCCTGCCCATACACTAGGGACTGGATTTAGTAACTGGTGACACAGCTCATACACTGGGGGACTGGCTTCAGTCCAGAGTTACAAACAGCTTTCTATATATGAGCAGGTTCAGGTCAGCAAAAGACTCAAAGAAACTCTAAGCACAGAGTCTTGGAAGAGACTTTCATTTTCTGGAAGAGAACTTATGGACATCTTTACTCTCAAAGCCTTGTAAACTTGAACTGAGAACACATAGCACTAGCAAGTATGGAATTATTTTGCTCTCACCAAAAGTGTGCAACCTGAAGACTAAAACCAACATTCCAATTTAAAGTATTTCATTCAGGATCTGGCTAAGAGCCAAGAGCAGAGTACATCTATCTGTCATTTTAAGCAATTTTAAATCAATTTATGTTAATGACCCTCCTCTAGCTTAGTGTCGGGACTCTCAGTTTGTAAGAAATCAAATAAATGACCCTGACCTTTTTCAAAAATTGAAAAATTGCTCCAAGAAGTAATTTGTTTTATTTGGACAGTAGGTTGAGTGTCAAAGTTAATACATCTCTTAGAAAAACTGACTTAACATACTAAATTATAAAGCAATCTAAAGTATCTCTAGGGACTCCACATCCTTGGCAATGTTAATAAGTGTTTTTGAAGTAAACAAATGTATAGACAGACTGCAGCTGCTGCACATGTCTTACCCATGCAGCCATCATTCATGTAAAAGATATGTAGCCAATGAGCCCTAGAATTGTGCCCCTCACAGTGGCCCTAAAGCTCAAAATTTTTCAGGACTATATACTGTTGTGGCACATTCATAAAAATCTGTCCTTGTTCATATGCGGAGGAAGTGACCACTTAAATGATGATTTTTAGAAATGAGAAGTGTCTTTCTTGATAATCTCCCTATTCGTTAAGTCAGAGAGCATAAAATTAAATTTTAAATTAAAGTTTTCCATATAATTTAGGTTTGATCTTCTTATTACTTTTATTATTGTGAACACTTATGCAAATCCTACCTGTTTGTTAAAGAAATGCTTTAAAAGCACAAAGTAATAACCCTATCATTAATTCTATCACTTAAAGAGATCACTTCTAATCTTCTTATAACATATACCATCACCCACAATCAATCTCTCCATCAGCAGGTGTGACCTCGGTAGCCACTGAGGGAAAGACAACACATGCACCTCTTGAAATACTTCCTAAAAGATAAAGTTTTCCAACCTTCTAAAGTTGTCTGCCTACTCCAGCAACTTCATATTTAAAAGATGGGATTTTTATCAGAACTGACAAAAGTCAAGAAACTTCACTCTCTATTTTGAAATTCTTGTCTTTGAATTTCACCTTCTATCTTCTTTAAGCTCTTGGCATCTAATGATGTTTATCTTCTCACAAACACTGAAGCTCTGATAACATATCCCTCCAGTGGTCTTTCGAATTCTTCACCATGGTCAGGGACAGCACACCGAATTCAATCAGAGATCAAATAAAGATCTCATACTGGCCTGAACAAGATGGAAAGCCTTCTTAACGGCTGTGGAAAAGTGGGCTTTGCCAGGTTTGTCAGGTAATAGGTGGTTTAGCATCACCTATTCCTGGGTGGTGTGAATCTTAAAGATTTAGAAACCTGAAGAATAAAAAAGTAAAGGAAGGAAAACTAATATCTTCCTTTCTGCCTCTTCTCCCACTGTATCGCCCAAGTCTTAGAAGGGGTGATTATTGATGTCCCATTTACAGCTCAGCACTATCACAGGGAAGACACTTGCTACAGGCCATAGTCCTGTCTGTAGAAGAGTCCCAACCTGCTAAGAGAATTGCTCCTTGGAGATAGTATGTATGATCAGAGCTACTAGAGAAACAACCACTGGGAGAAAAATGCCACAAGAGGTTACACTGATAAGGAGCCCATCAGCCCCCTCCAAGCTAATCCATCAACTTCATCAGTGAATGAAAGGGGATGTCAGCCAAAACCTGAAAAGGAGGGGGTCCTCCTGCCATCTTGTCAACAGTGTCTCTCCAGCACATTCCATAAGCAAAGCCTAGCCTGGAACCTGCTGGTGGAGGAGAAATGTTTTCAGAGTTTATTGCTAGTGGCATAGAGGACACAGAACAAAGCTCTAAGGCTGAAAGACAACTAAAAGCTAGCACATAGATTTAATATATTCTGAGTGACCAATTTCATTCAATGATCAAAAGGGGAGGGACTAACATTTCTTTTTTTATTTTATTATTTTATTTTATATAACAAAGTCCAATTAAATGAAAACATTTATACACAATATTTGGGAATTTGGGCGTCGTTCTTTCCAAACTACTTCCTGCTGGTAAGGGGCACTGTCATGGGGGATTCGAAGAAGATGCAGAAATCCTGGCTGTAGTCTGTAAGGCTGCTTTGTCCAGCTGTTTTGAATGTAGGATCACCTCGTACTCTGTTTCAGGTGGTCTGGCGTGATCAAACCACATTAGTCTGGAAGGAATCCACATCTTTTCTTTTTCTGTGGAAACAAAAATAGAAATCCTTTTCCCCAGTAACTTGTCCTTCAACTTAAATTTTGGAGTCAAAGCATTTTTTTTAATTTAATTTATTATTTTACATGTCGATCCCAGTTCCCTCTCCTTTCCTCCCTCCCTCCCTTTTACCCTCTCTGCCCTCTCACAAGCACTCTAACCACCCTCCCCTCCCATCCCCCCACCCCAATTCCATATGTAGGGGAATGCCATCCAGTTGGGGTCATGTAGATCTGACAGGTCATGTGAAGCAGGGACTAGGGCTTCTCTCCTGTCTCTAGATTTAAGGCAGTTATCCCTCCATGAGGGATATGTTCACAAAGTCCTTTTGTGCACCAGGGATACATCCTGGCTCCACTGTCTGAGGTCTCTTAGACTGCTCAGTCCTTCTGGCTGAGACCCATATTCAGGGGGGCCTGAGTCAGTCCCATGCTGGCTTCCCAGCTAGCAGTCTAGTAGCCGTTAGCTCCTCCTTGTTCAGGTAAGCTGTCTGTATGTGTTTCTGCCGCATGGTCTTGTCCTCTCCATCTGCATCTGGGGGACTAACATTTCATAAACTAAACACCAATAACCTTAGCAGAGCTTTTGATACACAGAGTGCCTGGTAGATATCCAATTGCCAGCAATGGCAAATCGATTCTAAATGATTCACACACACGCTCCTTTTACCTATCCCTCTAAAAGGACAGAGCCCATCTCCTTACTCCTTGAATCTGGGCTCATCTTTCAACTTGCTTGAGTGGATAGATGAGAACAGGTGTGAAGCTAGCAGATGCTTGGAGTAGTTTTTCTGCTTTCAGTTTGCACACTGTCATTTCCATGACAGCACACCCAAGACAACAAATGACACATGGAATGAAGCCAAGTCATCTAATGTGACAAGAATGTTTAGACTCTAGATCAGTCAGTGGTTCTCAGCCTTCCTAGTGCTGTGACCCATTAATAGAGTTCCTCATCTTGTAGTGACCCCCAATCATAAAATTACTTTCATTGCTACTTCATAACTGCAATTTTACTACTGTTATAACTCATAATGTAAATATCTGTGTCTTCTAATGATCTTAGGTGACCCCTTTGAAAGGGTCATTCAGCCCACAAAGAGGTCATGACCCACAGGTTGAGAACCATTGCTAATGAAGCCTAATGAAACCTAGTCATAGAACAAGTTGAGCCAAGACATACAGGACTGACCAGCTAATCACAATATATGAGTAACCCCTTCGAAATTTAGGCCAGAGTACGTAGACACCTGGATACAGTCACAAAGTAAATCCTTATGGTTGTCTCCTAGTGGGACTTAGGGTGTTTTGCCCCAGGACATTAGAGTAATGGAAAAAAGTTAACGGATGCACTTCCTTTATGTACAGAAGAGAGCCGCATGATCTGTGCACCACACAGGCAAAATGGACAGTGATGTTTTACTGTTCCACACTAAAATACCCAAACTCCCATAGTTCCATGGTGCCCTGGACCCAGAGAACCCCATATTAGTTTGATGTTCTACTGTCTACATCTTAAAATTGATTTCACTTTGCACTAGGTGCAACACTTCTGTAGCCAGCTCTATCTAGAAGCAACCTATCCAGGAGATTCTCCTGATATGTCCTGTGTTCTAGGGAATAGGTTTCATATACGGGAGCCATCTTCCTGACAAAAGTTCCAAGTGCTACTGGCCACTAGGCTTATTAAAGTTTGGAATTTTACATTTTAATGTTTATTATTTTTGAGAATGTCACACAAGAGTAATGTGTTTACATTTTCACCCCTCCAACTCATCCCATGTCTCCCTGGTCTCTCTCAACTTTAATTATTGTTACACACAGCTCTGTGTGTGTGTGAGGGGGAGAGAGAGAGAGAGAGAGAGAGAGAGAGAGAGAGAGAGAGAGAGAGAGAGAGAGAGAGAGAGAGAGAGAGAGAAAGAGAGAGAGCAGCTGAGTCCATTTATTTAGTGTTGCTCACCTCTATGTGTTTAGGGATGGCTGCCTGGGATTGAATGACCTATAGGTAGCACCCACCCACCATGGACGAAGCTTCTCTTTGCAGCAGCTGGGAACCATCACAGAAATCTCTGTATATACAGAGAATGGGAGAATGTGATGTGCCCATCCCCAATTGATACATCTACAATGTAACCCCTTGACCTGAGGCTCTGGGAACATCTTGGAAGAGAGGATGGAAAGGTTGTAAGGCCAGAGGACTAGAGCATCTGCTATAAAATTGTGTCTTCTATATATGACAGGGAGCTGCACCCACAAAAAGTTAACATCTAGTATTTTAAACCTTGGGCTTTGCTCTCCTTCTCCATCATCATTCACATACCAGAGCAGGCACTCTTAAAGAGATTTGAAACAAATACTGGCAAAAGTCTGAAAATGATGTGTGAAAGGACTGCTTTGATTTCCCTGAAAAACAGAATGTGCTCCATTAGCATCCAGACAACACCCCAAATGCAGTGTGGGAACTGCACATACCCTCTTATCTCTCTTGCCTTAGTCTCACACTCTGTTCTGTGGCCAGGAAAATGGAAGTCTAAAATGCAATTTTTTCCCTAGAGGTAACATTTTATGTACTATTTATTAAGCTTGCATTGTGTGTCAGGTATCTAAAAGAACACATAAAAATGGCCTCTTTCTAAAATGGCCTTTTCTGTTACCTCTCAGAGTAAAGGTTTTGAAACTCTTCCAGATACAGTAAAACCCGAGGACAGGGCTTGCCTAGACATGATGTCATTGCTGCCAGGCAACAATGAATGTTCACTGGGTTTTTCCATGATCTCTCCTTGCCATGTGATTTTCTTTAACCTTTAGAACACCGCCCTCCCGCCCCCTGTAGGCAATTCACATCTCCATATAGGTAGATTTTTCCCAGCCCTTGGTCTTCCGGTTTCCCTATTTACACAAATGGATGATACGGATTCTATCTATTGGATAGGAGGGCACACAGATTCCCATTCTTATTAACATATTTCCACCCAAACCTGTTAGGTGAGTTTTAAATTTCAGTGCCTGAAGCTGTTCTTTTGTGTGCACAGCTGTCATTTGGGTGATTCTATTAAAGTAAGCTAAAAGTTATTCTTTCTTAGTCGATGCATACCAAAATGAGTTTAAATTAACTGAGAACTCCATGCAACAAACTTTGGTTGTTTTCATAAAGTTCTTCGTTTATAAACCCCTACAAGTCTTTAGTGTTATCTTCAGCAGAGAAAATCATGGTGGAGAACAGAAAATATTTTTATATATCAGAATAAAAACAGACCTATTTACCAAACAAAGTCATTCCAAAGGAAAACAAGAATCAGAAATGTAAATTCCATCTCCAATCACAATGTTAAAAAGAGATCAGCAATTATCATAGGCCAACTGGAGTGCAGGAAGATTTACAGGAAGAGTCTGTAAGTAAAAACCTCATACAAATCCAGGAAGTGTGGTATGACTGTGGACTGTTGGTTTTTTATTGGTGTATATTTATTATACAAGATAATATACAAGTTTTCACTATTATTTAGCCATACATGTATATAATGCACTTTGATCATTTTTTCACTTTCTTTTCATCTCTTTTTTAAATATTGTATTAGTCAGGATTCTCTAGAATAGCAGAACTTATAGGATGAATCACTAGATAGATAGATAGATAGATAGATAGATAGATAGATAGATAGATAGATAGAAGTATGCCTTCCTGACTCAAGATCTGTGTTTGACCTTCCTAGTTCAAACTAAGTAAAAATCCCTCCATATTCGACCTTTGGTTAATTCCACATGTAGTCAAGTTTACAACCAAGAATAGCCATCACAAATATGTATTCCACATTTGAAAGAAATGTGCAATATTTACCTAAGTTTGGCTTAATTTTCTTAGTGGGCAAGCTCCAGTTCCATCTAATAAAATTTAAATAATTTCATTCTTCTTTATAGTCAATATTCCACTGTATATATAAACAACACATTTTCTTTATCCATTTATCTACTGTTGGGCACCTGGGTTGTTTCCATTACTTGGCTACTATAAATAAGGCCATAATTAAAAATGAGTATATGTGTGCCTGTTGGATACAGACTAAATACTTTGGGTTAATACTCCTGAGTGGTATAGCAGGAAGAAATAGAAGTTCTATTTTTAGATTTCTGAGGAACTTCCACATTGATTTCTTTAATTGCTTATTTGTGGTATTCTAGCAGCAGTGAATAAAGGTTCCTTTTTGTTTACATCCTTTACATTATTTATGCAAAGGATTTTGTTTAGTGCAGAAAAAAAGAGAGATGGGAAAAGACAGAGAAAATAAAAACTGAAGAATTACACATTTATATAAAGCAGGCTCATGGTAAAGCAGGGTAGGAGCAATTTAGCCTGCATTGTCAAAGTGGCTCAAGTTACTTGGCTTTATACAATGTGTGTGTGTGTGTGTGTGTGTGTGTGTGTGTGTGTGTGTGTGTGGTGTATATATAATGTATCCTTTTGTCTATTTTTTTAATTTGTCATATTTTTTATTTTTTTCCTTTTTGATTTAAGTTTGAAATGAGCTAGTTTTACATGTCAATCCCAGTTTCCTCTCCCTCCCTCCACCAAACCCCTACCTCTTTTCTGCTCCCCAGGAAGGGTGAGGCCTTCCACAGGGTATCTTCAAAGTCTGTCATATCATTTGGAGCATGGCCTGGGCTCTCCCCCATGTGTCTAGGCTGAGAGAGTATCCCTCTATGTGGAATGGGCTCCCAAAGTCCATTCCTATACTGGGATGAATACTGAAGCCCCATATACTGCCCAGTCCTCCTAAGTAACACCCACATGCAGGGGATCTGGGTCAGTCCTGTGTTGGTTTCCCAGTTGTCAGTCTGGGGTCCATGAGCTCCCCATTGTTCAGGTCAGTTGTTTCTGTGGGTTTCTCTAGCCTGGTTCTGACCCTTTAGCTCATCACTCCTCCCTCTCTGCAACTGGATTCCAGGAGCTTGGCTCAGTATTTAGCTGTAGGTGTCTGCTTCTACTTCCATTAGCTACTGGATGAAGGTTCTATGGTGGCATATAAGGTAGCCATCAATCTCATTATCGGGGAAGGGCATTTAAGACAGCCTTTACCCTAATGCTTAGATTCTTAGCTGGGATCATCCTTGTAGATCTCTGTACATTTCCCTAGTGGTTACTTGGCTTTCTTAAGTGAAGCCAGATAAGACTAATGGAAGGAATATGTACCCAAGCCACTTTTATAAGGAAATTAAGTAACACTTCCCAACCTGAGAAAAAAATCTAAAAATATGCAACAACCAAATAAAAGCTTAAGACTTATAAAAAAATTTTAGTAGAATAGTAAGAGAAAAGGAAAAACAGAAGAATGTTGAAGACTATTTATGTTAACGTTGAATAAAATAATTGAAAAATATTACCAAATATAAATCATGAATATAAAACATGTGCTCATATAAAGGGAATTTCAAAAGGGACTTGTGATACGTGGGGATGGCTCAGTAGGCAAAGAGCTTTCTGCACAAATGTAAGGACCTCAGTCATATCCCCACAAACCATGACAAACATCGTGTGTGTGTGTGTGTGTGTGAGAGAGAGAGAGAGAGAGAGAGAGAGAGAGAGAGAGAGAGAGAGAGAGACTTCCACGAGTACAAGCTTGGATAAAAACCCACACCCACATTCATACTTATATGTGCACATCATGTCTTTGTATAATTTCTTGTTTCTATGATAAAATACTCTAGGAAACTTAAGGCATGAAGGGTTTATGCAGCTTACAGTTATAAATGTCTGCCCATAAAAAGTCACAGGGGCTGCTTACATCACATCCACAATCAAGACACAGAGAGCAAAGCGTGCTGCATGTCAGTGTCAGATTCACATCTTCTGCTATTGCATACTTCAAAATGCCCTCACCAGAGAATGCTGGGTGGCACAGTAGTTGGTTCTTTACACCTAAATCCATGCAATCAAGACTTACCTTCACAGGCATGTCCACAGACCAACTCAAGCTAGATAATTTCTCACCCAGACTCTTCCCTGATGATTCTAAATTGTGTCAAGTTGACGATGGTCTTCAAATATTCCAACACTTAAAAATCCAAAGTATCCTCATGTCCTCCTTCCCCCTCCCCTCCTTCTCTCTCTCTCCCCTCTTCCTCTCTCCCTCCCCTTCTTTCTTCCCCCTCACCTTCTCTCCATCTCTCTTTCCATCCTTCCTCCCGCTCCATGCTCCCAAGTTTCTGAGGAGCTCACTGGCTCCAAAATGACATCAGGAGTACTTGCATAGGACCAAACTAGGCCCTCTGAATGGAGTGACAACATTGTGGCTTGGGCAGTCTGTGGCAGTGGGACCAGGATTTATTCCTAGTGCTTGAACTGGCTTTTGGGGGCCCAACTTAACATGCCAGGCTTCCCGGACTCCCCGGGGACTCCCCGTGGGAAGCCTTATCCCCTTTGAGGAGTGGATAGGGGAAGGTGGGAGGAGCAGGAGAAGCGGAAGGAGTAGGAACTGGGATTGGGATGTAAAATGAGAAAAGATTGTTTTAAATTTTCTTAGTGATAAAAAAAAATATTTTTAAAGAAAAAGATCCAAAGAATCCTAACTATGAATTCCTATAAAATAAAGAACACCAGGCACCGAGTAAACAGTTTTACTTCAAAAAGGAAAGACCAGGAAATAAAACTATCACAACAAGGCAAAAGCAAACTCCAGCAGAGCAAATGCCAACTCCCACAGCTCCATTCACAGTGTCTGGGGTTTGTAATGCAATTTTTGGCTCCAAAGGGCTTGGGGTGTCCCATCCCTCCAGCCTCACCACTGGAACTGTATACAACTCTTCTCGCACTCGGTACAGCTCCCTTCCATGTCTGCAGCCCTCATTAACAGTTGAGCCATGACCCTGATATCTTCAGAATACTGAGGTCTCCAGTATACCTAAGGCTTGACCTTTATAGCTTCATGAGATGGCCCCTGGGCAGGTATTTTCATGAACTCGGACCTGGTCACACATTGCCCAGCCTCACCTGTTCACCATGAGTTTCTCACTATTGCATCCACCACATCTTCAAAACAAGGACCACTGGGATGATGTTTCCCAGTTCTGCTGCAGCTCAATATGTAACTTGCCCTCTTTGGACCACAGCTGTAATAGCTTCTTTTTTTTGTGGTGACCTTGGGAAAATAGTTTCCTAAGAAGCTACTTTCGAGGAGTAAGGAAGCCCTTCTACTTAGGTTTTCTCCCTTTAAATAAATTTTGATCTTTCCAAGATGGAGCCTCTAAAGTGTAGAGTTTTGCCCTTGGGACACCTTTCCTATTCTCCTAAGTTCTTGAAGACTGCAGATATTTTAAGACATGAAATATTGGGTTTGTAATGAACAAAACATCCATATCTACGATGAAATCCTGAGCATCAAAAACAACTCATGTATCCTTTGGATTTTTCTTTCTTCAGAGGTAGAAGGAAGTAGAGACTCATGAAAGAACAGAGTAATAAAAGATGTCTTTCTTTAATTAAAAATGATAATACAAGTTTCTCTAGTAACTGAGATCTCTGTTGAAGTAGCTGGTTGAGAAATGAAAATTATGCTCTTAGTAAAACTTGGGCTTCCCTTAATTACTAGCCCACAAGGAGATGCTGGTGTATTTAGTAAAGCTTACTTCAGTTAGACACTTGGAGTTGGTTTTTCTTCTTGCAGTTTTCAGGTTTAACAAAAGTGTGACAATTATCACAAGTTTGTTTTTCCTAAATTAATCAGAAGATCTTGGATATTCATAGAATTGTTACCCAAAACAATACTACACTTTTGAGGTGTGAGTATTATAAGAAATTTGGAGGCATAGCATAGGTCTAATTATATTTACACAAAGAAGCTTTACCCCAAAAGTCTCACCAACATGACTGCCTAAAAGCAGATGACACCAATATACCAAAGTAGATAGGGGAAAGCCCTTGAGGCTTTAACCCTACACATAGAGCTTCACACAGGCAAGCAAAGAATGCTGAGAGTCAGGTAAACAGTCTTCTCCAGAGAAGAGCACACCAATTGCTTATGGTACCAAATGGTCATCCCTGAACATGTACATACAACTAACATTATGCAGACCGAATAGGTTATATTTAGTAATATGTATGTACATACATACGCATGTAATAACAATGAAAGAAGACCTCATGAATTTGAAAGAGAGTAAGGGGGTATATGGAGGTATCTTAGGCTTTATATTACTGTGCAGAGACACCATGACATAGCAGCTCTTATAAAAGAAAACATTTAATTGTTAAGTTCAGAGGTTTAGTTGATTATCATCAGGGCAGGAAGCAAGGCAGCATACAAGAAGACATGGTCTGGAGAAGGAGTTGAGATTTCTACATCTTGACTCAAAAGTAACAGAAATTTGAGCAAAGAAAATGTCAAAGCCCACTCCACAGTGATACACTTCCTCCAACAAGGCCACACCTCCTAATAGTACCACCCCCTTTGGGGGTCATTTTCTTTCAAATCACCACTGGAGGGCTCAGAGCTAAGGGAGAAATGATGTAACTATATTATAATCTCAAAAACAATATATATATATATATATATATATATATATATTTTAAAGATCAGAGTTATAAAGCACAGCACATATTTAAATTTGACACTCAGTTTCCTTGTCTACAATTATATAGATTGTTTTCAGCAAAATATGGCAAAGACTAAAAGTCAGCCTTCAATTTGTTTGCAGGAGATCCAGTGGGAGCAGCTTCTCAATTAAGACTCCCTCTTTAGAGGTGTGTCAAATTGACAACCAAGATGAGCCACTATAAGGGGGGTAAAGTATTAAAGTATTAATAGGCTTTTCTTAGACCACTCCTCCACTTTGATTTCAGAAATAGTGTAACAAGTGCATCCTGTCTTGGTCAGCTTTTCATAATGCCGGGGTTGTCCTTTAACCCCATACTTGCTCAATTCCAGCTCCTTTCTCCAATGTTTCTAAGGATGTTCAGAGCCTATTATTTGTCATACTTCATTCAAAATATTGGTATAGGAGCTTCAATTGCACCAGTTCCCCTAAAAGCAATTCCTCTTCACACAAATATCTATTATCTATTGTCTTAGTTAGGGCTTTTATTGCTGTGAAGAGACACCATGACCATGGCAACTCTCATGAGGGAAAACACTTAAAGGGGTGGCTTATGGCTTCAGTGGTTTAGTCAATAATCATCTTGGTGGGCCATGGTGGTGTGCAGGCAGACATGGTGCTGGAGCTGAGAGTCCTACATCTTGATTGGCCGGCAACTGGGAGTGAACTTAGATATCGATATCGGGCATGGCATGGCTTGAGCATATTTGAGACCTCAAAGGCCACCTCCACAGTAACACACTTCCTCCAACAAAACCACACCTACTCCAACAAAGCCACACCTCCTGATAGTGCCATTCCCTATGATCTTATGAGGGCCAATTACATTCAGATTACCATATCCACAGACTAAAAAGGTGAGTACAGTCCTAACACAGACTAGTGTAATACAGGTGTAAGAATGAACAATTTTAAGCTGGCATGGTGGCACATCCTGTAATCAGGAAGCAAGAGGCAAGACATTAAGTCTGAAGTTAACCTGGGCTAGAAAGATCCACAACAGCCTGCTTTCCTGTCAAACACTTCACCTGCTGAACCACAAGCTACACTTCTGTACTCTTAAATAAACAATAAAAGGACCCCCCCCCAAACATTTGAGGAAAAGAAAAAAAGGTCAATTGTCCAAAATAGACAAGAAAGAATCTTAAAGGTATCAGGTAGAAATTTTAAAGATAAAAAAGTATTGATATCATCAAAAAGATAAAATTAATGATTGTATCCATAAAACCCAAAACAAATGATATGAGAATAAAAAGGAGCACTTAGAAATTCAAAGTATCAGAGAGAGACACTCAGAAAAATAAAACAATTAGACAAGGAACATTTTAAAAAGTATTTAGATAGATAACTTATCAGGTCCAATATCTGAATAACAGGACTCATAGGAAAGTGAAACAGGAAAAAAATGGAGAGGACAAGAACATTTGAGGGCTTATTGTTGTGGAATATTAGCTTAAGGTTTGTTGCTGTGGAATATTTGTTTAATGTTGCAAAGATGTGTTGCATTTTTTTTTATGTTGCATTTGTTTAACTTTGCAAAGCTGTGTTACTTTGTCTTCCAAAAATATCTGATTGGTCTAATAATGAGCTCAATGGAAGAGTGAGAAGTGAGTAAAGGATGACAGGAGTATGCCAGAGGCTAGACACACAACCACACAGCCACATAGCCACACATCCAGCCACAGAGTAAGAAGAAAAGAAAGATATATAGAATAAAGAAAGATTAAAACCCCAGAGGCAAAATATAGTTAAAGAGAAATGAGAAAACTTAAGTTAGAAAAGCTGGTTAGAAACAACCAAGTTAAGGCTGGACATAAGTCTCCATGTATTTATTTGGGAGCTAGGTGGCAGGCCCCAAAGAGTTCAAAAATAAACAAACAAAACCATATAGTATATCCATATGTGTGCACCTGTAGGAGGGGTATGCTCATCCATCTGATGTCTTCCTCTGTTTCTCAATGAGCCTACGGCCCACCATTTCAGATATGATGGAGTCTCCTGGTACTCCAACCTGTCTCCAGTTCCCCAACTGTGCTGGCTAGTTTTGGGTCAACTTGATACAAACTAGAGTCATTTTGGAAAGGGAGAGCTCAACTGAGAAATTGCCCCCAGATTTGCCTGTGGTACCTTTTCTTGATTAAGGATGGATGTAAGAGGGTCCAGCTCACTGTGGCCCTGCCGCCCTGGGAGCTGCTGGTCCTGAACACTATAAGAGAACAAGCTGTTGGAAACCATGAGGAGCAAGCCGTAGGCAGTGTTTCTCCATGGTCTCTGCTTCAGGCCCTGCCTGTAGGTCTTTGCCCTGAGTTCCTGCCTAGCTTTCCCTCCTGAAGGACCGTGACCATGACATTTAAGGTAAAATAAACCCTTTCCTTTCCAAGTTGTTTTTGGCCATGGTGTTTTATAGCATCAATAGAAGCCCTAAAATGTCAGTGCTAGGATTATAGACATTCCTCCATATGCAGCTTTGCACATTAGAACCAAATTGACGTCCTCACAAAGTGCACAGCAAACACATTATCCACAGTGCCATCTCCACAGACCCTAAAAGTGAAGAAAAAAAATTTTAAGAAGAATCATATAAAGAAACACGTGGAATCAAAGACAGCCATTTATAAGAAAGCAGTCCATTAAAACTTAACTACAAATACAGGAAAAAGATAAATTGTGACTCATCTTGATGACATTACAGAGTACCAGGGTAAGAAAAATCTAAAATCTTCCAAATAAACATCATGTTTTATGCAAAGAAGTACAAACAGCATGAAGTCGCATGCTTTCAAAATATTATAGAAAAATCCTTTAACTCATAATACAATACCACCCAAATTATAGCTCAAGTTTTGGGGGAAAGTAAGTGGAATGTCATAAATGCAACAAATAATTATCTGCCATGCACTTTTTCCCAGGGAGCCACATAAGAATGTATATGAAGGAAAGAAGTTGAAAAAACAATGATGACAGTAACAAGGAAGATAGAGTATAGGAAGCAATAGAGTCTAGGCTAGTCTAGGATGGCAGAAATTAGACCTGTGTGTGTTCTAGAAGATAAATCTAAAACTTCATGGAGTCGATAGATTATCAGAAGTGTTTACAAACTTTGAAATTAATATTGATAAGGGCCAGAAGGAGCCCTTAAAAGCAGCAGATACACGGAGAGTGAATAGATCTGCGTGGGTTCTGGGGATTGCTAACAGCTTGGAACCAAAGGCTTATGAGAAAGAAGGACTGCTATGAATCTTTGAAAGAAATATCTTATAATGAGTAAAGCAACATCTGAATAGTAATTTACCCTCTTGAGTTATTATACCAACCCAGTTAGTCAGGCAAGTAAATTACAGGAAATGAGTAT
Source organism: Phodopus roborovskii (assembly GCF_943737965.1). Classification (NCBI taxonomy): domain Eukaryota; kingdom Metazoa; phylum Chordata; class Mammalia; order Rodentia; family Cricetidae; genus Phodopus; species Phodopus roborovskii. Next base: position 36,651,976 of record NW_026125295.1, on the reverse strand, counting down.
AAGATGGGAGCACAAAAAGCAAAACTTGATGGAAAATCCACAGAGAATGTGGAGGAAAACACAAGAACAGTGGAGAGAAATAAAGATGGTTACCCCTGAGGTTCCCCATTATGTTATATGTCATTCGATTTCCATAAATTATGAGAGTAAGTGAACCAGTCGTAAGCACTAAATGCCCAACAATTGTGTCATGTAATCTGCTTTAAAAACAAAGAAAAAACAAAACCTTGGATTTAAAGAAACTAGAAGAATAAATACATTAAAAATACAGTATAACAGAAATATTTATTAATGTATTCAATAAAACCACCAATTCTATGTTCTATTAGCTTCCACCCAAAGTTATAAATTAAGGATTCCTTTTTTGAGGGGGGATTCAAGACAGGGATTCTCTGTGTAGCCCTGGCTGTCTAGGAACTCACTCTGTAAACCAGACTGGCCTCAAACTTGGACAGAAATGACTAATTGATAAAGCTTTTGCAATGCAAGTTTGTTGATCCACTGAACCCATGGTGGAAGAAGAGATCAACTCAGTGCCAAAAGGTGTCCTCTAACCACCACACACATGTCATGGCACATGTGCACACATACATACATACCATCACCATGAATAATTATAAACTAATATAAACAATGTATGGTTTGAGGGGGAGTCTGTGCACAAGTGTGCAGGTGTCTCATGAGGTCAGAAAAGGGTGTGTGGTGTCCTGGAACTGAGTTTCAAGCAGTTGTGAGCTGAGTGACCTGGATGCTGAAAGGCAAAATTCAGTCCTCTGCAAGACAGGCAAGCATTCTTAACCTCTGAGCCATTGCTCCACTCCCTCTTTCAAGTACCATTTATCTACCAACATTTGAATCTGTGCAATAAGAGCCTTATTCCTAGAATATTTTCACTTTTAATTTACACAGACATTTTTTAATTTAGATCGTGGCAAACCGGTCCTGAGCACACACCCCCAAAAGAATTTAAATAAAGTCTTAAGAAGGAAAAAGAAAAATGACAAATTGCTTAACTGAAACTTCCTGATTTAAATCGTTAGAAGAAAACCCGTGAGCAAAACACAAGCTGCAGGGAAATTTGAAGTTCTTTTGGAATTTTACTTTTTTTACAAAAATGTAGTCTTTTGTTCAAGTGCCTAGATTATAGCTAAGTAAGTCAAACCTCATCTAAATGTAATCAAATCATGTAATCATTCTTAACATACCGTTTTAACTTGTTCTGCTGATTGGTTGGTTGGGTCAGTTTGTTTTATTTGTTTGGGTTTTGGTTTTGCCAAGGAATATATACATTTCAGCTAATTTGTAAGCTAAAGCACTCCTCTCTGTCTCAACTTTTGAAATAACTCCCCAGTGGTCTCCCTGAGTTAAATTAGCAGAAGAAGAACATTTCATGGCTCATCAGTGCATTGAATCAGGCAGCTAGCGGTGTGGAGAGAAGCAACAGGCTGTGTGACCTATCTCTTTAACTCCACAATGACCCTGTGCGTGTGCCTCCACCAAGCACCTGGAAAAGGGAAGGAGGGGGGGGGAGAGGAGTGGAGGAAGCGATGGAGGAAGCGAGGGAGGGAGGAGGCTTTTAACAATACCCCTAGAACTTAGGCCTTACTGTTTAAATGTTTCACCATCGCTGCCGCCGCCGTCTTTGCTTGTAGGAGGAAACGCTGCTGTAAACTCCCGCTGAGCCTCCTGCTGCTGTAAACTCCCGCTGAGCCTCCTGTCTCCTGTCTCCACAGAGCTTGGTGTGATTTGGCTCCGATTTGAGTCGCCCAAACTCCATGTGTTGAAATTCAGTCTCACCTGTGAAATACTACAAGGACGAAGATTTGATCTAATGTTTATACTTGGGGATTCTGAGAAGTGATTAGGGTTAGATAAGATTATCGTGACTGAATCACTGGTAGCTTTTTCTTGATTATTTGACAATTTCATACATGTATACATGTCCCCTTCCCTATCTGCCTCCTACTTTCATGTCTTTTTGTGACCCACTGAGTCTGAGGTTGCTTGCATGAGTATGGATATAGCTTATTTACTGGAGCATGGGCAAACAATTCCATAGCTATACCGTTTGTGTTCGAGGGTCACAGGGAAGAAACTGATGAAATGACGCTCCATAATTGGGGAGATGCTTATTGTGGGTAAGAGAGAGAAAATATCCAGAAACACCTGAAAGAGTCCAGAGCAAAGAAAAAACAAACAGATTTAGACATTGTCAGGGCTGAGGAAATAAGGAAGCAGGAGGGGGGTGGGGTTGGGGAGTCATGCAGGTCAGGGCAAGTGGCTGGGAGGAAGGAAACCCACAGGCCTGGGAGTTTAGGATAGAAGTAGGGGGATGAATGGGCCAGGATGCTAGTGTGGACTTTGGAATGCCTAATGGGTGCTTGGAAATAGGGACTGAGGGAAGATGGGAGCTAGCATGCTGATAGGTTCCATAGGTACTTGTCACTGGAGAATTACATGTGACTCCCTCTTCCCTGGTACCATTGACTGTCAATGAATCCTCATGGAGCATGAAGCTTCCCAAGTTCTCCCCCATCCATGAAAGAATGGTGAGGGGCTCAACCTTGTGCAGGTGATGGCACCTGATGTGATTTCATGGATGAATGTCCAGGAGACAGTGATTTACCATACTCCTCTGTCCTATAGGTCTTAGATTAATTAGTTCTGCCTCCTATCAGATACCTTGTGAACCTTAGAGTAAGTGATATAGATGTCCATTTTAGGGCTCTAATTCTTAACACTCTGACCTTTACAGCTGAATTATAAGAAAAAGGAGAGACCAGAAGATATTCATAGACATGTTCCCGTTCCCGTCTCTTGCCACAGAATGCCCTGTACCATCCTAAGAGTCTGACAGCAAGATGCAGCCTCATCAGATACAGCCTTGTGCTCTTCAGTCAAAATAACCCTCTTTTACATTGTAAAATATCCTGCCTCAGGTATTTCATTATAGTCATGTAAAATGATCCAATTTATTAAACTTGTGTTTTCATATATACATTTAGGTGACCTCTTCAACATCAATTCAAGGATTCTACAATTCAAATGAGAATATGTATAACCATCAGGAGTACAAGGTAATCTTTTAGAGTAATATAAAGAAAAATATTGGAATATTTAAAAATTTGCTTTTACCTTTGATTTATCTGTGTGGGTGTTTTGCTTGCATGTCAACAGTATAGTGCCCTCAGAGGCCAGAGGAGGGCATTGGTTCCCAGATACTAGAGTTACTTGAGCCACCACACAGGTGCTAGGAATCTCCCTCTAGAAAAGTTGCAGGTAGTCTTCACTAACTTACCTGACTCTCCAGTCTCAGAGTTTCCACATTTATTCTTCTTTAAAAATAAAATAAAATGTAATAAAAATGCATGGACTTTATTTAATGTATGAATTTTTGCTCAGTAACAAGAGGCATCACTTTTCATACAGTGAACAAATTCTCCTAAAGTGTGGATGTTCCAGGCACAGAAAAATAGATTATTGTCCACATGCATCTATTCTGTTATCTCAGCCATTTATAAATCACCTACTAGGAGAATGTGTAGATGATATCATCAAGTTTTGCCTAAACTAACCTCCATCTGGAGGACAAACAACTTTAAGGTATTCCTGAAAAGACAAAGAGCATTGTATAAATATATGTGAATAAGGGACCAGGAACATAGAAAGTCTACTCCTGCTATGAACTCTTAAACAGCTGTATTATAAGAGTGACACTAAGATGATCTAGAGTATATAAGAAGTTGAACAAAAGATTGCCAGTTATTAAGACATCAATTAGAATCTGAATTTACATCTACCATCCTTAATTATGAGCCATTTTATGTACAATAATCTCCCTTATTGTATTTTGTCATTGGTGATATACAAATTTTACAATTAACCTGATAGTTCTTAAATATTATTAGTTCCTTTTTGTTTTATGCTGATTTTGTACATATTGTATAATATATAAAACATACTAGCCTTATTCTGTGTAGATAAACTTTGTTTATTATAGAGCAGGCTTACTGAACTAAAAGCATGAACACCCAGCTATGCTACTAAGCCTGTTATTTACTATAGGCCAATCTGAAAAAAAAAAATACTACCAGCCCTATTACTTTCTATACTCTAACCTGGGCAGATTGCTTAATCTCTGATTTAGTTTCTTTTTATATGACATGAGAATAATAGTACCTATCCAACAACTGACAATGTTCTTACACCAGCATCTTGAATATTATAATCTCTGAATGTCAAATTAAATGAGGACATTAATGTTTAAAGAAAATGTTATGCAAATGGTAGGATAAATGCCATTTTAACCAGCATGCATATAGTTAACTAAGTCTGACACACTTTTCTAGAAAATCCTTGTGTCATGTTTCTCCTATTTGAGAACTTAAAAGTAGTCATAGTTTGTTGATTTTTTTTTCTATGTAACCCAATGTAAAGAAAAATATTTTCATAATTTCACATAGTAATGCACCACTTGGTTTTTAAAATTAGAAGACTGAGTTCCTTCCCCTAGTCTTCCCCTACTCTAGCCTTCCCTGAGACCAAAAGCAACTGGGAAGAATTGTTTAAACCTGTCTGGGAAGAGTGGCTGGATACTCAGGTGAGGATCCAATGACCCTCCTTACCTCTTCCTTCTGTCAGGGGAAACCAACAATCAATAAGCAGGGCTGTGGTCATCTTTTTTCAGGCATAGTTGCCCTTACAATAGTGGCAATTGTTCCACTTAGAGGGTAGCCCATGAATAGTAATTCTGAGCAAAGAAATCCCAGAATATGCAAATAAATAAATGGGTATATTAACAACACAAATAAGCTAGACACTATTTACACCTGGCCAAAAAAAAAAAAAAAAAAAAAAAAAAAAAAAAAAAATCAGTGAGACACTAGGGCCCCCAAATCAGCATATTCAGTGTTCCTTATGTTGATGCTCGTTTCATTAAACCTTGAAAACTGATCGTGGAGCACATGCAGGGCCATCAGCTTTCCCAGATGATAAAAGAAATCAACACACGTGACGGACATGACAGTTCAGATTAAAGGTTACTGATGGCCAAAAATGGACCCAGAGTGTATGAGCTGGAGCCAAAATGACCATGAAGTGTAAATTACTGATCCCAGTGAGTCGAATGTTCATTAGGAACCTACAAAGCGTATCAGCTGGTTGGCCAAGACCAGATGTTGAGTGTCACATCAGAAAGTGTGGCATAGAAAGTCTGAGTCAAGAGTGACAAAGGGCAATTGTGTGAGCTGTGGGAATAGAAAGAAATACTAAACAGGGACTGGAAAAAAAGACAGCGTTCAAAGGGTCTGAAGCAGCATGGCCTGTGCAGGACTCTATAAGCAGCCAAATACAAGAAAGAGGACGCGACTGGGAAAAGATGAGAACAGAAAGGCAAATGAACTTGGGTCCCATGGCCGCATCTCCCGGATTTGGTACTTGAAAACCTAGAGAACCATGACCAGAAGCAGCTCAAGATGCTGACTCAACAGATTCGCACAAAAATTCAGAGCAATGCAGACAAAGGTGAAAAGGCCAGAGGCAGGGAAAAAACCAGAAATCCCTTGCCCCCAGAGAAGCCCCCTGCCGCCCCCTACCCCCCCACACACCTGAGCCACCACAGTGTGTGTGCCCAGCCGTGTAATTACAAGTCAGCACCTAGAATTTCCCACAGACAGCATTTGACCTTTTCTCAGACAGTTTCACGTATTCATTCAGCAAATGGGTACCAGATGTTTTTCTCTACTGAATACAGTTTCAAATGCTAGGAACAGACTCAGGAACAAAGTGGGAGTGGACCTCTACTGGAAGGTATTACATGTGAGAGACAATAAATAAGCTTTTGTGACATGTAACAGGAATTACAGAGGGCAGAGAGCCCACAGACTGTTCTCGATTACAATAAGAGCCAGGGAAGGCTCTCTGATAAAGTTAACCGGAAGGCTTGGTGAAGCAAGACAGATACCTGGAATGAGTTGTCCCAGCAGAGGGAAGCACTGTGGCTGTGAAGCAGGGTTCTGCTGCAAGCCCTGAAAACACCACAAGGTCCAGTTGAGATTACAGGACAGAGCATCATGGGCTTCAGATGAACACTTGCAACGCCATGTTTCACATTTAAATCAAGGAAGAAGAGTGTGTTGTTGTGATTTGAGAGCCTGAGTGAGAAAATAAGAAGTAGACAATGTCACTATCACACTCAGAAAATTCACTCGCTGACTTGCTTTGGGGACTGGGGGTTGGCTTAGATTCATTTTCAGTAACTTCCAGCATGATTCAGTGACATCACTGTAACATGTTGGGCCAACATGTTGTACAAATGAGAATGTATCTCATGTTACACACATGGGAACATAGATTTTAATTGGTATGGTTTCTATATAGTCCTATAAGGAGTTTTTGGCATCTCATAAAATGTAAGGATTTATTAAGTCAGAGACTAGTATTGTTCTAAGGTTTTAGTTTTGTCACAATTATGTTAGTAAGAAACAACTATTGGTAAGAAAAATATAAATATTCCATAAAGACCATGGGAATCAAATGTTCTTTCAGCTTATCTTTGGTGACCCTTATCTGTGTAAAATGACTACCTCAGATACTGCTTAAAGGCACTACTCATACATATCAGTCCATGTAATCCCTTCAACACACTTAGAGGCCCATAAAGACCACGATATAGAAAGTAATTTCCATGAAATCATCATTCAGGTGTAAAGCTGAAAGTAATGAATTTTAATTTTCAATTGACTAATAAAAACCAAAAATGTTATGACCCAAGTTCCAGGACACAACAGAAAATAAAAATGGCAATTTTGGGATGAAATTAAATGTACTAAACGCATTTTGTATATTCTTGTAGTTTGAAAATAGAGTAATCACTACCTTGGAGGAACTTATACTCCTGCCAGAAGAAACAAAAGCCAGGGAGGGAAGAGGCAGCACAAGAAAAAAGTAAGGGGGGGGGGGCAGAAAGGAGAAGGAGGATGAGAAGGACTGGCAGTAATAGTTCAGGAGAGGGGTGAGGGTGCAGAAGAGATTAGTGCAGCAGAGCCCGAGCAGGAGCACAGCAGGGCCCGAGCAGGAGCACGGCAGAGCCTGAGCAGGAACACAGCAGGGCCTGAGCAGGAGCAAGGCAGGGCCTGAGCAGGAGCACAGCAGAGCCCGAGCAGGAGCAAAGCAGGGCCTGAGCAGGAGCACAGCCCATTGGTAACAACAAAATGACCAGGAAACAACAGCACCATAACACTTTGTGACTTCTTACAATGAGCAAATGTAGGCCAGGCCTTCACTAGTGCCAAGACTGTCACTACTGCCCAGGACTGTCACTAGTGCCAGGATTATCACTACTGCCCAGGACTGTCACTAGTGCTCAGGACTGTAACTATCACCCAGGGCTGTCACTCATAGCCATGATGGCCACAGAGATTCCATTACCAACTGACTGTCTAGAGCTGGCATGAGGGAAATGTGAAGGGAAGAACATTGTGCCCACACATGCAGTCTTTGAATGGAAGTGGCATTTGCATAGAAAACACTTTTGTTCTAGCCCCAACGTTATTTAAAAAAAAAAAAAAAAATACTTTCTAAGTCTGGCGAGTGGTGGCACACACCTTTAATCCCAGCACTCAGGAGTCAGAGGCAGGTGGATCTCTATGAGTCTAGAAGAGCTAGTTCTAGGACAACCTCCAAAGCCACAGAGAAAACCTGTCTCTTTCTACCTTCCAATCACAAAGAATTCTTTCTAGCTTGCAAATTGTTTTGTGTTCTGCTTTCTGTATTTGAAAATACCTCCTTCTCATTCTTCAAGGTCAAGTACTCAAATATGACAGTTGAGTTAAACTAAAACCTGTTGGTTAAACCATTTTCCTTTGGTAAGACCCAGTTAGTTACCCCAGTAGAGCTGAGCTTTTAGTTCAGCAATGTGGAAGCTAAATAGAAAACCTTTAGAAGAGCTGATGCCAGTAGGAAGGACCTCTGTCCTCTCGGGACAGATGTTTCTGTTGAGTCTGGGACAGAAACTAAATTCCTTCAGTAGGAGAATGAGAAAGCCGAGGTATCCTCGATTCCTCATAGTACCAAAAGCCTGAGGAATTGTCCACAGCTCGGAATTCACATTGCAGATTCGACATCTAACATCCACTGTGCCATTTCCCCCAACCACGAATTCATCACGGCCCTTCCAGAAGGGGCCACCTTGTCTTTCTTCCCAGGCAAATGCTATGGAAATTCACATTAATCATTTCACACATCTTTCAGGATTGATAGCAATGATTCAGTCAGTTTCAAACCTCATCAAAATGGCTTTCAGTTTTCTCAGAGTTGTGTGAGAAAATGTTCTAACACTGGAATGATGAAAGAACAGTTCATTTGCTGAAACAGTCTGATGTCAGTGATTTGCTAGCACTGAGTTCAGCACTCCGATCATACTGCTCTCTCTCTCTTAGCATTTCCTGACTGGCAGGCAGAAACCCCATGAGTCTGAACATTCTGTATCAACAGCTAATGGGAATGTAACTGAGCTTTGATGTTTAAAGGCCCGGAGAACCTGTGAGGTTAAATGCTGGTTGATCATAGGCCAGTTCACTGCTTCATACACATGCTCAAGCCTAATGCACAGCTCGTTTGGTCAGCTATGTATGACCTTGTGGAAGTATGGTACTTTTGAAGCTATGGAATCTGTGGCAGAGATTGTAAAGGATGGCTGACTTGCACATCAGAGTCAATGCCTATGCTCACTCATTTTGTTGTTTATATTTTAAATTTGCATTTTCTCTTATCTCATACAATACATCCCAACTGCAGCTTTCCCTCCCCCCCCCAGTTCCCCTCCCACCTCCTTGTCTCACCCAGATCCTCTCCCCTGCCCCTCCCCAGAAGAGAGGGCTTGCTAGGGACATCAACACAACAGGGCACAAAAGGCTACAATAAGACCAGGCACAAAACCTCACATTAAGACTGGGCAAGGCAACCCAATAGAAGGGAAAAGGTCCCAGAAGCAGGCAAAAAGATTCAGAGATACCCAATCACACTTCACACTCTCAGGAGTCTCCCCCCAAAACAGTAACCTAACAACCATAGCATACTCAGATGACCTAGTGCAGACCTTTGCATGCTGTGTAACTGCTACTACAGTCGCTGTGAACCCTTACGAACCCTGCTGAGTTGATTCTGTGGGCCGTGTTCTCCTGGTGTCCTCAACCACTCTGGCTCCCACAATTCCTCCTCCCTCTCTTCCACAGAAAGCATGGAGGAGAGGGGCCATATGGAGATCTCCGACCTGCACTTTCTCTTTGCCTAATGTTTGGCAGTGGGTCTCTGCATTTTCTCTCATCAGCAGCTGCAGCCTCTATAACAGAACAACATCTGGGATCATTTCACTGATTTTCCTTTTTCTTTCTTTTTCTTTTTTTGCCAGTCATGTTTGGTTGTAATCTGGATCTCTGAACTATCCAGGCAGTGCCAGGCATGGGATCCCTGTCATGGCACGGTCCTCAAATCAAAACAGCTACAAGTTCTGTGCCACCATTGCCCCAGTGCATCTTGCAGTCAGGACAGATTGTAGGTAGAAGGTTTGGGGGCTGGGTTGGCGCTCCAGTCCTGCCTCTGGAAACCTTGCCTGATTACAGAAGATGGCCAGTTCAGGGTCCATATCCCCATTCAGTAGGGTCATCCTTGTCTATTCCAGTGAGTTTCCAGGCCCTGAGTTTCCACATTGGCAATGAAATGCCCTCCAATTCCAGTTGTCTTGCCCCATCCTCCCTCTCTTGATCCTTTCCCCAAACCCTATCCCTTCTGTTCCTATCCCCACCTATCCCCAGTCCATCTGCAGATTCTGTTCTATTTTTCCTGCCCAGAGAGATCCATGCATCCATCCACTTAGTGCCCTTACTGTCACTTATCCTCTCTGGATCTGTGGACGATAACATGGTTATCACTTACTTAACAGCTAATATCCACTTATAAATGAGTACATTTCATGTTTGTCTTTCTAGATCTCAGGTTACCCCACCCACAATGAATTGTTTTTACTAGTTCCGTTCATATGCCTGAAAATTTCCTGATGCCATTGTTTGTTTGTTTGTTTGTTTTAACTGCTGAGTAGTGCTCCATTGTGTAAATGTACCACATTTTCTTTATCCATTTTTAGTTGAAGGACATCTAGGTTGTTCCCAGGTTCTGGCTATTATGAACAAAGCTGCTATGAACACAGTTGAGCTTAGTGTCTGCACTATTGGTATTCTATTCAGGAAGTTGTCTTCTATACCAGTTCATTCAAGCCTGTTCCCATCTTCTCTTCTATCAGTTCTTTGTGGTAGAATAGAGCATCCTTTGTGTATATACCCAAGACTGGTACAGCTGGGTCTTGAGGAAGATCAGTTCCCAATTGATATCTATAGTGGCTGTACAAGTTTGCACTCCAACCAGCAATGGAAGAGGGTTCCCATTGCTCCACATCCTCACTGACATGAGCTGTCACTTAAATTATTCATCTTAGCCATTCTGACAGGTATAAGATGTAATCTCAAAGTAGTTTGATTCACTTTCCCTGATGGCTAAGGATGCTGAAATTTTTCTTTAAGCCATTTGAGTTTCTTCTACTGGGATTTCTCTGTTTAGATCTACACCCATTTTTAATGTATTATTTAGCTTGTTGATGTCAAATTTCTTGAGTTCTTTATATATATTTAGGATATTATCCCTGTGTCAGATGTGGAGTTGTTGAAAATCTTTTCCTATTCCATAGGTTGCCATTTTGTCCAATTGACGGTGTCCTTTGCCTTATAGAAGCTTTTCTATTTCATGAGGTCCCACTGATTAATAGTTAATCTTAGTGCCCATACTATTAGCATTCTTTTCAAGAACTTGTCTACTATATCTATATCAATTCATTCAAGTCGTTTCCCATTTTCTCTTCTATCAGACTCGGTATATCTGGTTTTATGTTGAGTTCTTTGATCCAATTGGATTTAAGTTTTGTTCATTCTTCTACCTGCAGATATCCAGTTAAACAAGCATCATTTGTTGAAGATGCTTTCTGTTTTCCATTGTGTCTTTCTGGAATTATCAAGAATCAGGTGTTTATATCTGGGTCTTCAATTTCATTCCATTGGTCATTGTGTCTGCTTTTATGCCAGTACCATGTGGTTTTTTATTACTGTATCTCTGTAGTATAGCTTAAAATCAGGGATGGTGATACCTCCAGAAGCTCTAGCATTTATTGTTCAGGATTGTTTTAATTATCCTGAAATTTTTGTTTTTCCATTTGAAATTGAGTATTGTCCTTTCAAGGTCTATAAAAAATTATGTTGGGATTTTAACTGGGATTGTGTTGAATATGTAGATTTCTTTTGATAGGACGGTCAATTTTAGTATATTGAATCTACCAATCCATGAGCACGGGATATCTTTCCATCTTCTGCTATCTTCTTTGATTTCTTTATTCAAAGACTTGAAGTCATTGTCATACAAGTCTTTCACTTGCTTGGTTAGTGTTACGTCAAAATGTTACATTATTTGTGGTTATTATTGGGGTGTTGTTTCCTTAATTTCTTTCTCAGTCCATTTGTTATTTGTATACAGGAGGGCTAGTGATTTTTTTTTTTTTTTAGTTAGTCTTGTATCCAGCCATTTCAATGGAGGTGTTTGTCAGCTGTAGGGGTTCCATGCTAGAATTTTTTGGGGCCACTTATATATACTATCATATATATCATCTGAAAATAATGATACTTTGACTTCTTTCTTTCCAATTTGTTTCCCCTTTATCTCCTTCAGTTATCTTATCCTTTTAGCTAGAACTACAAGTACTATATTGAAGAGATATGGAATGGCTTTGAATTTCTCTCCATTTAATTGGCTGTTGGCTATAAACTTGCTGTAAATTGCCTTTATTATGTTGAGGTATGTTCCTGGTATCACTACTATCTCCAAGACTTTTATCATGTAGGGGTGTTGGATTTTGTCAATTACTTTTTCAGCATCTAATAAGATAATCATGTGGATTTTTCTTTCAGTTTGTTTATATGGGGGATTACATTGATTGATTTTCCTGTTGACGCATCCCCTGTATGTCTGGACATGGTGGATAATGTTCTAGGTTTGATATGTTCTAGGATTCAATTCATAACGATTTTATTGAATATTTATATATACTTTCATAAGGGAAATTGGCTACACTTCTCTTTCTTTGCTGAATCTTTGTGTAGTATGGTTATCAGGGTGACTGTGTACTCATAAAATGAATTTGGTAGTAACTCCCCTGTTTCTATTTTGTGTAATAATTTAAGGAGTATTGGTATTAGCTCTTCTTTGAAAGTTCCGTAGAATGTTGGGATAAAACCATCTGGCCCTGAGCTTTTCTTTGAGGTTGGTGAGAGACTTTAATTACAGCTCCTATTTCCTTGTGGTTATATGTCTACTTAAATTGTTTATCTGATCTTGATTTAACTTTGGTAAGTGGCATGTAACAAAAAAAAAAAAAAAAAAAAAAAAAAACTGTTCATTTCTTTTTGATTCTCCACTTTTGTGGAGTACTGACTTTTGAAATATGGCCTAATGATTCTTTGGATTTCCTCTGTGTCTGTTGTTATGTTCCCGTTTTCATTTCTGATTTTGTTTATTTGGATGTTCTCTCTGTGTCTTTTAGTTTGGGTAAGGATTTGTCATCTTGTTGATTTCCTTAAAGGACCAACTTTTTTGATTCTTTGCGTGGTTCTCCTTGTTTCTGTTTTATTAATTTCTGCCCTCAGTTTGATTATTTTCTGACATCTACTCTTCTTGGGTGTGCTTACTTCTTTTTATTCTAGAGCTTTCAGGTGTGCTGTTAAGCTGCTAAACTGCTAGTATGGTATCTGCCTCCCCCATGCTGGAATTAAACGTGTGGAATTAAACCACCAGGCTGAATTGTCCCTTTTTTTTTTTTGGTAGGTTCTCAGTTCTCAGTGCGATGAACTTTCCTTGTGTTCCATAAGTTTGGGTGAACTGTGTATTCATTTTCATTAAATTTGTCAATGTCTTTAATTTATTTCTGTCTTGACCCAGTAATCATTCACTAGAGAGTTGATCAGTTTCCATGATGTTGCACTTCCCCATGGCCTTGCAGCTTATCTCAATAGCTGGACAACCTGGAGCTCCCTCCCTCCAATAGAACTCCCTGCCTCTAACTGCCCTTTTCTGGAGAATGTCCCTGAACCTGGGGGACTGATCTTATTTGAAAGCTGTCTATAAACCAAATTCTTGCCTCTGAACCAGTTGCCTGATTCATCTTTGGCTTGAACTTTGCCACAAATCCTGCTAAAAGATTTGTGGGGAATTCTGCTATAGGGCCCTACTGCCACATACTAAGCCTTGTGATAGGAGCATGAAACTTAATGCAAATTAGGGTTTGTCCCTAGGCTCCCCAACCCTATGCATTCCTTATACTCCAGAATAAAGTTGAGTTGATTCACCAAAATTTGTCTCCCTCAATGTTCATGGGCCACATACAAAGCTTCCTCTTGCCTCTTTCCCCTCTCGAACTGATTGTTAGTTCCTGTTATTTTGGTGGTGATTGTGGTGGTTGTGGTGGTATTTATAATTTTTGTTGTTTTGTTTTTCGAGACAGGGTTTCTCTGTATTGCTTTGGAGCCTGTCCTGGAACTCACTCTGTAAACCAGGCTGGCTTCAAACTCACAGAGATCTGCTTGCCTCTGCCTCTTGAGTGCTGGGATTAAAGGCATGCACAACCAAGGCCTGGTGTTATTTATAATTTAATAAACATTGCTGCTTTGCTTTTCTAATCTTCAGCTTGAACTCCAATATCTGTCCCTGGGTTTATATTATTCCTGCTACAGGTGATGGCAGTGGTGGTGGTGGTGGTGGTGTGTGTGGGGGGGTGGTATGGTGTGGTGTGTGTGTGTTCCTAAATATGTAAATACAACCTTCTCAGTCTATATAATGTTACTCATATGTATGTTTTCAGAGCTGACCATTTGATATTGGGTACCCAATCAGTGTGATTTTCCATGGAGAAGACTATATCTCCTATTCTCAGCACCAGTCCTATAGCTTCTAGCTTTCCTAAGAGACACAATGTCACAGTAAAGTTACTATTCCTCTGCCTCTTACAGTCTTTCTACCCTTCTTCCATGATGCTCTCTTATTCTTGAGTTCAGGAGCTGGGTTGTGGTTGTTCCATTGAGACTAGACTCCACAACCCCACATTTTTTATTGGCCATGGTTTTCTGCAATGATCTCCAGCTGTTGCAAAGAGAAATTTCCTTTTTGAGAGTAGAGGACTACACTTACCTATGTATAAAAGGACAAGTATTTAGACTGTCGTTGGGATATTAACCTTTTTAATGTTTTCTCCCCTATACAATGAAGATTTGACTTTAATGGCTTTCTAAAAGTTCAAATACTGATCAATTTATTATATCAGTTGTATTCTTTATTAACAAGTCACTCATTCAGCTAGAGCATTCTAGAGCATGCAAGGTACTTAATATGTGTCCACACAGAGATTTTGAGTCCTACAGATGACAGTCTACATGACAGAATTAGTTCAACATTTATGAAAACAATCAATACCCCAAAGTAAATGGCAGTACGTAACAAATTCCTCAACCACAAGATGCCTAAGTACAAATTTTAGATGCACTGAGGGATACTCATTGTGGAAGCTTGTTGGGAAACCACAAATAAAATCATGTTACTCCAAGTGATTGTTTGCATATGTAATAACTGGTATGTGGATATAAGTATGCTGAATTTTTAAATGATAAAGGTCTGAATATAAAAACTAAGACTACATGTCTATGAAAGCAAAATATAAAAACCTTCCCATCCACAAACACATAATTTTTTCAGCAAAGTTGGGTAGAATTAGCATACTATCACTAAATTGATGATTGATTTTATTGTAACATCATGAATGGCTTTTAAAGATTAAATGACAAGAGAAATCAAAGATAAAAATGTTAACATACACATAAAATAACCAACTAAACAGGAATACTGGATGAGAGTAGTAAAAACTATATTACAATTTTAAGTTGTTTACTTAGATTTAAAAAGCTAGAAATCTATATATATAAACTATAATCATAAGTTTCGTTGGAAGGAGATAGCAGGCTGGTGAAATGGCTCAGCAGGTAAAAGTTCTTATCACCAAGACTGAGGCCCCAAGTTCAATCCCCAGGACCCACATGGTGTAAGGAGAGAACCCAAACCTGGGGTTGTCTGTGACTCCACATGTGTGCCCTAGTCTGTGTTCACATGTACACATACGTGTACACATACACTCAATCAATATTTAATTTTTAAGGCTAAAAATTATATAATATAATTTACTATTAAATTACATTATACAAGGACCTGTCTGGGTTTGATTCACAACACACAGTGTGTATTAAATTAATACACATTTGCAATCTCAAAGAAGAAAATTAAATCCAACAATCCATGATAAAAACAACAATGAAGAATTTAACCCTAGAAATTTTAATGTTTTTTTTTTTTTGCGAATTAAAAAAAAAATCTAAGAAGCCTTGGCTTACTTTTTAATGTCAAGATTCTAGAAAATCACACAAAACCTTGGATTTTTAGAGAGTTCAAATAGAGAAAAGTGTACTGAACTATAACATTGTACATAATTCACTTACAATGAATGTGAGGGTCAAAATTATCCCCTTGCTTCTTTTTATGATAAAAGGGGTGTGTGGTTGGTGAAGATAAGCCACCTAGCAATACAGAAAAGATGTTGTATGATGTGTTTATTACAATCACGGACCTAGCTCGGGTAATGGGGCACTATGAGAGAAAATATTTGTAATCTCCTACTGCCATCTTATGTAGTGTGTTGTCACTGCACAGTATAAAAGAGGAAGATACATAAAGAGGCAACATCAGGAAACATCTTCCAGAAACTGTGTATCAAACTCATATGCCACATAAAAACTGAGTATCTACTACTTTATCATACAAAAAATTAAATGTTTGTTGCCCAATTCTAAACTCTAATTATATCTAGATTTTTAAAAATTAAGCTACTGAGCAATTAATTTACAATTCTTTCCCTAAAGATTTGTTGAACTTACTTATGCTAATCACATATACTGTATTTTACATCTAATCTATTGCAATGTATAGTTCTGGGCAACACTGTATATTAACCAAATACATGAGTAATTCAAAGTCCAAAAATTTTAAATGGCTAGTAAACCAGAAAAAAAGTACAGCTCTGCTCTTTCAAGCAAATAAATGAGCAAACATCAGTACATAAAGTATAAAATCAACAAATTTACACAGTTTTAACGTGTCAACTGTACTCAATGCCAGAAGTTTATTTTAAAATGACAGTGCAAATACAGGCCTGAATTTCTATAAATTCTAAGGATTCCTATTAAATGCACGTCTCTAATGAATTGCTCTTCAAATGTTCTCATACATATTGGAAAACTGTGGGGTAGAGAGTCTTCCTATTTTTATTTCATGTTCTAATAAGACCATCATAACTGTCAGAGATACATGAATTAGGAGTACTCTTATACACACACACACACACACACACACACACACACAGAGAGAGAGAGAGAGAGAGAGAGAGAGAGAGAGAGAGAGAGAGAGGAAACCATAACTTACAGAATAAGAGTTTATGTCTCCAAGCAGAACTGTGCTTTCTCTGATTATAACCCTGACACCATCAGTTCCTAATGGTCCATCCAGCTCTCCATTCTGCTCTCTTTACACACTGGATTCTGTCTGCATGCCTTTTGCTTCACATTCACAAAAGAGTTACTGTAGTTCTAGATATTAAGTCAGTATCAAAGTAGGAAAAATGACAGAGGACAGCACCAGATGCTTCCCTCTCTTATTGCTATTCATCTTACTGGTGAGAATTATATCACCTCCCTTATTGCTATTTGTCTTACTGGCGATAATTATATCACCATTTCTAGCTGCCAGGAGAACTAAGAAAGTGATTATTCTGTTCATCGCCATGAATCAAATCAGAAAAGTATAAGAAATAACAGAGTGTAAGAAAAATAATGTCTAACAAGAGCAGATATTAACTTTTATCTATAATACAATTTAGACTCAGATAGTAGACTATCTGAAGTGAAGATCTTCCCTCTCCTTCCAAACATAAGGCAATGCTGGACAAAGTGCCTGGGGAAATACATAGCAGAGAGCTAGCTAGTATGTAAGAGAAATCTTCAAATGTGATGTCATAGACAAGAGAACCAATAATACTAGGAGAAAACAGAAGAAGCAGTACATTGACAAATAGAGAATATTTCCAAGGGGATGCCTTCCTATCAAAGGTACTCAGACCATAAATGCTGCAAAAGAGGAAGCCGATACCCAGTAGAAAAAATGTACATGCCATGAGTAGCATATTAAGTGGAAAGAAGTCACTGCCAGAGATCCAAATAACAGAGCAACCTCAAAGGACTCTACA
Organism: Phodopus roborovskii; assembly: GCF_943737965.1. NCBI lineage: Eukaryota > Metazoa > Chordata > Mammalia > Rodentia > Cricetidae > Phodopus > Phodopus roborovskii. The sequence goes on along the minus strand of NW_026125295.1, from coordinate 36,634,545 downwards.
ACAGGCCATTTGAAATATTGATGTCTATTAAGGCAAAAATAGTACACATGAAAAAGAATGAGCAGATTTAAAACTGAATCAAGAATAAGTTTTGCAAATATTAACTATAGCAGAATGAAAATAATTCTAAATAACTTCAACTTTTGAGAAATAGTAAAAAATAATCTCAACTTTAGTCAAATGTTTGTGAAGAATTTTCTACTTGATATATTTTATTAAAGTTTATAAACATGAGTTAGTGACCATTTCAAAATCTTGTCTTTGTAAGACTCTTTCAACTTGAACAAATACGAATCATCTTGATAATCCATAAGATGGCATGGATAGTTAGGAAGGAGAATAAGAAACTATATTAAAAAGTTGTACACAATAATGTATATACTTGAGTGCCTAAGGAAACTTTCAACTACAGAGCAAGACCTTACATCATAAAAATATATATATATATTTATATACATATATATGCATTTATGTAATTTAAATATAAATGTATAGTTTATATATTATATTCAATAATATAATATATGCAGTATATATTACATTAAATATCATAATATTTATATACATATATATTGTTCCTTTCATCCTACAATCTCAAAATGGTCTTTCTTGTAGTTTATAGAAAATAAATTAAAGGGAAAGGGGCTCACAGTCATTTGTAAAAAGAAATCAGTATAAAAGCTACTGAATTTTGGATACAGGAATAGGGAGTATCCAATCCAAAATTATCTTTCTCTGTGGCCCCGAAAGTCTCCAAAAATCCTTGCATATAAGACTGTAGTAAATTATAAAAGGACACCAGCAAGAAAATGTCTTAAGGAGCAGAATTTTGGAAACTCTGGGGATGGGAACTAGGGATAGTGTGGAGTTACAATTTTTCAGAAAATTGACAAATAATTTTTCTCCATTTATAAATTTATGTAGCATTCTAATTGTGAAAATTTAATTAACTTTTGAAAAAAAATATAAAAATCCAAGGCATTAAAGTTTGTCTAGTAGGTGGAATAGCAGCATTATAAGCAAAGATTGAAGGTCTTGCTTCATTCCCCATAGTCTTCTGTGGGAAGATTCTCTTGACACGAGTGCTAATAATGTTCAAACTCGTCTTTAAGCATATTCAAGGTACTTTAGGAAAAGTTTAAGTTACTTTTCTCCCTGAGGTAAAAAAGACAACAGTTGGAACAATACTCATACACAAAAGGAAGATTCTATAACGTCTAAGAAAATTAAATGTAAAATAAGCTATCTAATCAGGAACTAACTCCCATTTCTGGAGTTTACTGAGAAAGAATATACCTGAATAAGACCATAAATGATTTTCAGTTTTCCCTTTGATTCTTTACTAGGATGCCTGTGTACTATTTTTTTGGTGATAAAAGATTATCCAAACTCAAAACTAAGGTACAACTGACATGGTTCAGATAACCAGTCTCAAGAAGGGCACTAGGTAGATGTAGAGATGCTCTAGATCTTTGATCTGTAGGAAAAGACCCTCCAGAGTTATATCTACTTTAGTAGTTTCTAATAGGTGATTAATTACTAATTCAGAATCATGGAATATCAATATGCTTGATCAGTTCTCCAATATCTAAATGATAAGTCATTTGATTTTTAACTGTTTGTCACAACAACTTCTTTAGTAGTACTTGTGTATGCTAAGAAAGCTGAAAAGTAAGTTCCTTGTATAAATAAAATCTTCACAAGAAATCTTAATGAAGAAAAGTGACAGTTTACTGGTCATTCCCCTCTTTAAAAAGGAAAGTAAAAATAATAACAATTATGTCACTTCCCAGTTCTTAAAATAACTTTAATTATTAGAAAAAGGTTTTATAATTTACACATAGGAACAATTATGAACAATGGCCACATTATGTTTAATCATAAAACAGAGCTACAAAAATTGATTAATGTGTTACAAAGGAATATAATAAAGTAATTCTTCCACAAACAACAATAAATCCACATTGATGACTGTACAAAATTCAATCACAATAATCTTTGACAGCTCTTGATATGATAATGCCACACACATAGTAGTACATACA